>NC_080064.1:8667104-10058771 GCF_949987535.1 Balaenoptera acutorostrata | reverse complement strand
TCAAAGGCAATTTTCATTTCTGTTTAAGTGTTTTTGGTCTTTAGCATTTGTTCTTTATTCTCTTAGAATTTTTATCCTCTGTTTACATCATCTGTTTGTTCTTGCATGTTGTCTACTTTTTCCATTGAAGCCCTTAGCATATTAGCCTTAGTTGTTTTATTTTAAATTCCCAGTCTGATAATTCCAACATTCCTGCCATATCTGACTCTGGTTCTGATGTTTATTCAGTATCTTCAACATGTGGCTTTTGTCTTTTAGTATGCCTTGTAATTTTTTGTTGAAGGGTAGACATGATGTACTGAATAGAATGAATGATGGTACATATGCTCTTAGTAATGTAGCAGTAAGGTGTGGGGGGAGAGGAAGCATTGTATAGTCCTATGATTAGGTCTCAGTATCTTAGTGAGCTTGTGCATCCAGGGTTGTGAACTTCACCAATGCTTCTCAACCCCAATTTCCCCTCCCCTCACATTACATGGGACAAGATGGCTGGAGAGGGCTGGAGTTGGGTATTTCCCTTCCTCAGGTATGTTTGGTTCTGATAAAATAGATTCTCTAGCAGACTCGGACCTGGTAAAATAGATTCTCCTGAGGGCAAACCTTGTTAAGAAAAACAGAATGCTCTGATATATTTCAAAAGGGTTCCTTTTCCCCTCCAGAAGCATGCCAGAAGCATGAGGGGGATTTTTCTCCAATATTCACTGTGAGAATCTGATAGAACTCCTGGAGGCAAAACTCACAAAAGTGTGGGGGCTTCCCAGTGACAGGCACCCCTGGAGTTTTTGTCCCCCAGCCTTGTCCTCCAGCAATGAACAGATACAGTTCAGATTTTCCTACCTTGGCACTGGTTCCTATGGAAGTTTCTGCTCCTCAGTTTCTGCTCCAGTAAGTTGTAATCCTCTGTATGTGCCTGCATGTCTCACCAACATTTTTTGAGGGGTGTGAGGGCCGGGGAGGGCAGTGGTTTTCCCTGTGTCCTCACTTCCCTGATGGATCTAAGAAGAAGGGTTGTTAATTTTCAGTTTGTCCAGCTTTTGCCTTGTTGTTACAATGGAACGACAACTTCTAAGCTCCTTACATGCCAGCCTAAAACTTCCCCATTATTATATTATACCAGATAGTAAACAAAGCTGCCCTCTTCTGGAAACAATTGGGGGGTGGTGGGGAACACTACCTCTGTCTTCCAGGATTGTTTACTCTACAAATGTCTTTGAAAAGACAGTCTGGATCAAAAGCTACCAGTGCCTGTTCACAAGAAGTACAGAAACATGAGAGACCCATGGAGAATCGTCTCCCAAAAATATTTCCTCATTTCCACATGGTCTTGGCTTCCGGCAAATTTTTCCATGAGTATGCTTCTCCTTCAGCCACTCCAATTAACCTGACTGACAGAGGCTGGGAGGAGGGGGGAAATCTTTAGTTTATCTTACATAGCATTTGATTAACAGTACTTTCTACGGGGCCCCAAGAATTAGGATCAGGCTAACATGTAGCAGATGCAGCCAGTTGAAAAAATCTGATAAACCATCAGGATTTACCTTGGAAAGGCAAGTGGCTTTCTCTTAAGTTTTGTATTGATTTTTCTATTGGACCTGAAGCATAAATCCAGGTACAGCAGGATGTATTAACAGCTGTGCAAACTCTGCCTCATCCCACAAGGAGAGAAACTAAAGCAATTTTATCATCTGCAATAACCCTGGGCAGGGAGTCAGGGCTTATCTGAATGTATGTTAGAGCCAAGGTGATGTTTCCTTAAACACTCGAAGACCTCATATGAGGTTTTTCACCTCTTGGGAGGTACAAATCACTGTATTTTGGGAAGGGACACAAGTTAATATGTACCTTCCACACAAGAAGTATGGCCCCATGGGAACACATGGTGCCCCTGGAAAGAAAATATGGCTTACAATTTTGGGGTCAACCAGGTGGGACCTACATCAGTTGTAGGGTACAGGTTAACAGTAACTGGCTGGTCATATGCGGTAGGGTTTCCAAGTGACAGAGCAGCTTCTACTACAGTCTGAACTTGCTACAGAACCTTCTCTTGCTCTGGTCCCCACTCAAAAAAGACAATAGGCTATGAGGAGTTTTGTAGCTGAGCATGTTGCCTCCCCAAAAACCAGAAAAGCCTAACGACCATTGTGCATTTGTCATAGTAGGTGATACAAGTGCAGCAACTTCTCTTTTATCTTGGAGTTGAGCCCCCGGAAATTTCACTAAGATGGTTGCCTCCTTGATTGTTGAGGGGTTCATGTCCCACCCCCCACTTTACTTATGTCTCACTAAGGTATTCTAAACTACATGCTTACCAGCTCCGTTAAGGTTAAGTAACTCACTGGATTCAGTGTCCATGTGCCTAGCCATTTCATGCTACACACTATGCTCACCCCTCGACACTTTCCCCCATGTACTCTGGTCACAAACTGCTGTTGAGTCTCTTTCTACCTCCTTAATAAGATGCAACTCTGTTCTCTCTTCTCTAGCCCTACAGCCAATATTGTCATTCCATTCCTCCATCCCTTGTTCCATTCTAGTGGATTGTTTGGGGGGTTTGTGTGTGTGTGTATGTGTTTTTGTTTGTTTGTTTGTTTTTGCTTTTGTGGAGAGCAGGGAGGGGATGGGGGATTGTTGTAGCGTTTTAACTAACCATTCAGTCCTTTGCAACATGTTTCCCAACTTCCTCCAGGACACTTCTTCTAAAAAATAAATCTAATCATGTTGCTTCTCTGATTAAAAACATTAGTATCCCAAAGGCTTTAAGTTAAGGGGCAAGATGGCGGAAGAGTAAGACGCGGAGATCACCTTCCTTCCCACAGATACAGTAGAAATACATCTACACGTGGAACTGCTCCTACAGAACACCCAAAGGCTTTAAGTTAAACTCTAAACTTCTTTACATGGCCTACAAATCCTGTGGGAGCTATCCTTTGCCCGATTTTTCAGACACTCTTGCCACTCCCCCACTCATGCCTCGAATATCCCTGGGTGATCCTGGGTGAATCATCTCACTCTTGGAGCAGCTGTTTCCCCAGCTGCAAAATGATGGGGTTGGACAAGGGATTAATCTTCAAAATATACAAATAGCTCATGCAGCTCAATAACAAAAAAACAAACAAGCCAATCAGAAAATGGGTGGAAGATCTAAATAGACATTTCTCCAAAGAAGACATACAGATGCCCCAAAAAAAAAACATGAAAATATGCTCAACATCACTAATTATTAGAAAAATGAAAATCAAACTACAATGAGGTATCACCTCCCACCAGTTAGAATGGCCATCATCCAAAAATCTACAAACAATAAATTCTGGAGAGGTTGTGGGGAAAAGGGAACCCTCCTACACTGTTGGTGGGAATGTAAATTGCTGCAGCCACTATAGAGAACAGTATGGAGTTTCCTTAAAAAACTAAAAATAGAGCTACCATATGATCCAACAATCCCACTCCTGGTCATATACCCAGAGAAAACCATATTTGAAAAGAGACATGCACCTCAATGTTCATTGCAGCACTGTTTACAATAGCCAGGACATGGAAGCAACCTAAATATCCATCAACAGAGGAATGGATAAAGATGTGGTACATATATACAATGGAATATTACTTAGCCATAAAAAAGAATGAAATAATGCCATTTGCAGCAGCATGGATGGACCTAGAGATTATCATACTGAGTAAAGTAAGTCAGACAGAGAAGGACAAATATCATATGATATTATATGTGGAATCTAAAAAGAATGCTACAAAAGAACTTATCTACAAAACAGAAATAGAGTCACAGATATAGAAAATAATCTTATGGTTACCAGGGTGGAAAGGAAGGGAGGGATAAATTGGGAGATTGGGACTGACATAGACACACAACTATATATAAAATCGATAACTAATAAGGACCAACTGTATAAAACAGGGAACTCTACTCAATACTCCGTAATGACCTATATGGGAAGAATATGAAAAAGAGTGGATATATGTATATGTATAACTGATTCACTTTGCTATACAGCAGAAAGTAACACAACATTGTAAATCAACTATTTTACAATTTAAAAAAAATTAATGATTGGTTAGACTAGAAGAGCCCTATGTCTTTGTCCAGCCCTTTAAAAAAATCAATAATCTTGACTTTTTACTTATCAAATCTTGTATTGTGATACATTTAGCTGTCCAGATACTTTGTGTGTCCACAATTTCCTATAAGTGTTCCTGGATGTAATTTTTAGGTAGATCCTTGAAGGCAGAAAATGTCTTCAGAAGATTTTATTGTACTTGAGGCTAATAAAGACTTGCAAAAGAAAAAAGAAGATGAGTGGTGTGACTTCCTTCTCCTGATTGGACCCTGACTAATACAAGAGCATAGAGTTTATCATAAATATAGACTGGGAAGAGACTAGAGGAAGGTCCAGATTACTGCCCCCTGGGGAAACCAGATGATGGTGATGTGATGGGAGTTAGGACTGGGGAGAGATGAGAGGACCTCTCCTGGGGGACCCTATGGGGAAGAGTCTCAACGTACAGCCCATAACTATCATCACTAGCTCCAGAAAGTCAAGCCAATGTATTTCCTAGGCAGAGAAGTTGTGTTGACTGTTCTTCCCGTCCCCTTCTGGAGACACCTTTTGGGGTGGACAGACTCTACAGTGGCCCCCAAGATCTCCACTCCCTGGTGTTCACATGCTTGTGTGATCCCCTTGTGTGGGCAAGACCTGTGATTTGCTTCTAACTAACAGAATAAGGCAAAGGTGATGGCATATATGTGATTACATTTGTGATTAAATTACTTTAGATTTTAGTGGCTAGCTTGCTTAAGTCTTTCTCCCTTGCTCACTTTAAGGAAGAAACCAGCCATTTGGGGAAAACTCACGAGCAAAAACCAGTGAGTGGCTTCTAGAAGCCAATAGTGGCCTCTGGCCAACAGCTAGCAAGCAACTGAGGCTCTCCATCTACAACTTCAAGAAACTGAATTCTGCAAACAACCTGACTGAGCTTGGAAGTAGATCCCTCCCCAGTCGAGCCTCAGATGAAACCACAGCCCCAACACCTTGATTGCAGCTAAGCTATTCTCAGACTCCTGACCCACAGAAACTGTGAGATAATAAATGTGTGCTGTTTTAAGCCACTAAGTTCATGGTAGTGTTGTTACACAGAAATAGATAATTAACAAACTTTTCCATCAAAGCTGCTTGCATATAACACATGGATCATGATGCCTTTCCATGCTCCCAGGATCCCAGTCCAAACTGCTTATGTAGATATCTGCCCCCTCGGCAAGGATCCAAGACACCTGTAAGACTCCCTCCTCCATCAGTCATAGGTGAGGTTCTTGGCACCAAGAGATGCTATGGTTGCAGAGAAGAGAGATCCTCCAACTTTAGCACTTGGGTGGGACTAGGCAGCAGAGAGGCCCAGTGCTACTACAAATGTACCTAGCAAACACAGGCCCAATGCAAAAGCTAATGTGGACTGCCCCCAGCATGCAATACAAATATTCTCTTCCTTTTCTCTGTGAGCAGAGAAAGTGGTGTGGGCTAAGTGAAGGCAAGATTCTTTGTAAAAGTGGGACCAATATATAAGTGCACCAAAGAAAGCTGACACCTTACTGCTTTAGGGAATGCAGTTTCCATATCCCGGATGGCACCCAGAGATTCCCAAGACAGCCTTGGCTCTGAGACCCTGCCTCTTGGTAACCAGTGATCTCATTTTGGAATTCAGATTAAAGACTTAAGCCCAGGAAAAGTCCCCAGCCCCCAGAGCCCACCCTTTTCCTCACTGCCTTCCTCTTGCTTCTTCTTGCATCTCCCTTTCCAGTGATCTCCTCCAAAACTTCCCTTTAGTCCAGCCCAAATGTGGCTGTACTGAGGGCAGAGATCCACTGCAGCAGCATTTCTCAGGCCAACTGGAACCAATCTGTAACCAATCTGCAGGAATTTGGCTGGTGACCTTTGGCCCCAGGAACAATTAGGTGCCCCCTCCTCCAACAGGGACCTGACCCCAAGCAATGCTTCAGCATTATGCATATATACCCACCACGGACAGTATGGTCAGCTGTTGGCATTCATTCTGCAGAGGCCTTGTCTGTTAGAGCTTTGAGAAATTTTAAAGGCATTTTTTTCTCCATTATTTGTTTCACCTGAATGAGAATGTTAGAGAATGTTGCTAGATCCAGAATTGAAACTGTTGGCACTGAAAGGAAACAGACACAGTTTGGATTTTCTCAAACACTAGGCAAGGCTATTCTTAGCTTACTTCTCATCCTTCCCCTGCAGAGTAAGCCCTGGCTTAGCATCTCCTTAATCAATAAAATACAATTCATCAAAGGACTCAGCACATAGTAGAGTCCATAATTGCTATGTCCTACTCAGGGGCCCAGGGTTACAGTGTGCTCTTTATATAACTGACTAGAGCATTCACAATTTTCAGGGAGCATGGGAAAGAGAAAGGCTTCCTATCAAATAATATCAGAGATCCATGAAAGCCATCCTCCACGTGGTACCATGTCACGGGGACCCCCTGGTCCTCCAAGCACTTCTTATAGAGCAAGATGTCATCACGGAGGATGTCATAGTCACAGCTCACCAGGAAGCCTCGGGAAGCTGAGCAATGGTCTCATCATCCTTTATGAGGGGTGTATGTTCCACATCCAACAAGGGATTGTTTTCTAGATAGGCAGCCTCATTGAAAGGGCCAGGAAACACGGGTTGGTAGTCTGTCTTTTTTTTAATAAATTTATTTATTTATTTATTTATTTATTTATTTATTTATGGGTGTATTGGGTCTTCGTTTCTGTGCGCGGGCTTTCTCTAGTTGCGGCGAGCGGGGGCCACTCTTCATCGCGGTGCGCGGGCCTCTCACTGTCGCGGAGCACAGGCTCCAGACGCGCAGGCTCAGTAGTTGTGGCTCACGGGCCTAGCTGCTCCGCGGCCTGTGGGATCTTCCCAGACCAGGGCTCGAACCCATGTCCCCTGCATTGGCAGGCAGATTCTCAACCACTGCGCCACCAGGGAAGCCCAGTCTGTCTTCTTGAATCTCTCAGGTTTGTTGTCCACGCTGACCCACTTCCAGTACTTCTTCCAGACTTCCGGGGGAATAAAAGCACCACTCAAGATGGCATCCCACCAGGAGAAGTCGATAAGCACGTATTTAAACACGCATCGTGAACTTCCAGGTGAGGAACTGGACGTGTTGGTTCTGCGGAAAGGATGGCAGCCGAAAATTGATGAGTTGGACAATGGGATAAATCAGGACCTGGGCCCGGATCCGAGGAAGACCGGATCTGCCCACCAAGGTCTGAGAGGTCAAGGTCACAATCCCTGCCCCAGCGCTGTGTCCGCAGATCACAACGCAGACCTGCCAGAAGGAAGCAGAAATGCCCATGCCTCCTTGGACTCTCTCTTGCCCATCCACCACAGGGGTGAAGGCTCTGCAGAACCAAACAGTTGAAAGGCTGATCTCCTCCAGGAGCTTAGTTAAGAAACCGCATTATGTCTTGATGAGGAATCAGGGGGCACCCAGCTCCTGAACATTTCCCCCCGGACAGTGCTCTCGGGGCATTTCCTCACAGACGCCATCCACCTGCAGCCCCCTGGCAGCCTGAAGAACCTTACCTGCCTTTCTTCCTCCACCAGCCTGTCGATCAAAACCAGTCTGGCCTGCGTGCTAGGTCTTTTCAACTGTCTAGAATAACAATATCCTCAACAATTTCCTACAGGGAATTAACACAGGCGCTTATTAACACCTTTCTGTGTTCAAGGGATGTTTTTATTATCACCCTTCAGAGATGTAGAGTCTGGTGGAAACTCTGATGGTGGAATTTCAGACACAAGGCTCAGCCGGCTGGGAGGTATGTTGATGGATCCTGGAAAGATGCTGTCTTCCTCAAGCTCATCAAGAAAACCAGAGATGCTAAGGAAGTTACTTTAAGTAAGTCGTATGAGGGGGCTTGTTCTAGAGGTTGAACCTAAAAGGGCAGTTTTTAGTTCCTCTCACTTGCCTTCTCTAAACTGTTTCCCTGTGACTTGCTGTAATCTGTTGGATTAAGAACCAGAATTCTGGGAGTGGTACCCATGGCCCCCTCCATCCACTAAAAAGCTCCCCCTCTCCTGTTTTCAAAGAACCTCAGGTGCCCTGAGTCGTGGTTTTCTTGAGACGCTCCCAGCATTGGTCCCTGCATGGCCAGCAGTTAATTAGTTAGCTAGTTAGTTCATAAGTCCATTAGGTATTAGGGGTTTTTTTAATATTAATAATATTAATATTTATTAATTCCCAAAGACACGTTTAAACATTAATTCCAATTTTTTTGGTTCAGTTATTTCAAATAACATTAAAGGAAAGCATGAAGCTAAAAAGTTATTTTTTAAGTCAAAATGGCCCCAAGCTAAAAAAAAAAAAAGCTTAGAAACAAATATTTAAAAGTTTGTCCCAGGCCTAATTGAAACCGTGCACCTCAGATTGGGACTTGAACCCACGTGCCGGGACTTGAACCCAGCCTAAACCCAGATTGGGACTTGAAGGTATTAGTTTCAACAATGCAAAAAGCACCTGCAGCATCACTGCCCCAAACCACAGCCAGGACCTTGACCAGAACCTTCAGCCAAGCCCTTAATACCCCCACCACCATCCCATCTCGCTGCCTTCCCAGTCTGAGAGAACGGTTACCTTGAATCCCGTATCCATCCCTCCCTTTCTTTCCTTTTTACATAGTTCCATTGTATCTCTGTATATTCCTTAAAAGTATTATTATGATTTTAATTGTTTTTAATTTTGTAGACAAAGTATCTGGCTTTATGTTATTTTTTGAAAATATTTTCACTGAATGTTATACTGCCAACATTCATCCACAGCATGGTGTGCCTTCCGGTTCACTCATTTGAACAGCTATGTCATATCCCATAACTCCTTAATAGCTGTGCAATATAACATTGACTATGCCACAGTTGATTCATGCACTTCCCGTCGAGGGGCATTTGGGTTGTTTCGGGTCTGGGCTGTTTTGAACCATGCTGCGCCTGTCTCCGTGGATGCATGTGTAAGAGTGCCTCTCTCGGGGGCCTAGGACCTCCTCTCCCTCTGTTCTGCAAATCATCCGAGGTCTCACCCCTCCCTTCCATCACCCAGGTAACACCCACCGACTTTCTCCAACAATTCACCCAACCGACAGCAGCACAGAGTCGGTCTCCTGGGATAGAAAAGCACACAGGGTGCGGTACATGTCTGCAAGGCAAAACCGACACAACAACAGCCACTTGTAGGGAGGTCGGTGCCCCACAGGGCCCAGCACTGCTCCCCAGCCCCCAAGAAGAGCTAGCAACAGTGTTGGCACTGGGTGTGGCATCTTCCCTTTCTTCCTATTCTTGGCTCCTCTGAAGTGACTCTGGCCACCTCTGTCGGGACTACACAAAAAGCCAAGTCAGACACCTGAGTCCACCCGAATCTCCTGAATATCGGGGCTCAGGTGCGCCTTGGGGTTCCCCAGCTGCAACGTTTTCTTTTACAGTAGGGGAAACTGTGGACCTAGAAGGCTTGGTGATTTGAAACCGACAAAGCCAAGACTAGGGAAGGTGGGCGTGTCTGCCCTGGAATATGAATAATAATTATATATATATGTATAGCTGTTATTAAGAAGTAAGCAGTGGTCGCATGGGCCATTTCTATGAGTTGAGCAGTATGTCTGGGGTTCTCAGAGAGCAGGCCCCTGACCATTAATACATTGACCACATGGGCACAGTGCCAGACACAGAATCTGTACCAAATAAACCACGTCTAACTCAGCAGTTCTCAACCCTGGCTGTTTATAGAAATACTGGGGTGGGGGGGGGGTGCAGTTTACACACCCTGTTGCCCAGGCTGAGCCCCAGACCAACCAAATCAGAATCTCTAGGGTGGGAGCACAGGAGACAGGATTTCTCAAATCCCACCAGGCAATTCCAGTGTCAGGGGAGGTGGTGATTGACCATCTGGCAGAGAGAAGCAACCATGGGGCAGGTACATGCTTTGTTAACACGGTTTGGGGAGGTGACAGAAGAAGGGTCAGAACGAGTCAGAGTGGGCAGCTCCTAAGTAGGTCTCAGACCTGGCTTAAGTCATCTGGGAGCTTTTTTAAAATACTGATGCTGGATCCCATCCCCAGAGACTGACAGTCGGCCTGGGGTAGGAGCTGGGTATGAGTGTGACTCTCCAGCCCCCGGGTGACTCTAAAGTGCACGCAGCCAGAGTGGAGAAAACTGCTAGCCACGACCTGGTCCTGCCGACCTTCCCCACTTCAGCCCCCCACTCTGTGGCCCCAACATTCTTCTTTCTCTCGAGCACCCGAGGTTTTGCACTTGCTGTCCCTTAACAGGGCTGGGACTAGGGTGAGGCAAGCAAGGCACTCGCCTTGGGAGCAAAATTAAGGGAGCGTCAAAACACTCAGTATCCAAGATAAATAATACTTCGGTGCAATATTTTAAGGAATCAAAATGAATGCCAGAAACGTCCGTGATGAACAACATATCGAAATTTTAAATAGATTCCTCCTTTGCTTTTGCACGACTTACCCAGATCTCTTGGATCCTGCTTTTATATAAACGTTGGTATGTTGTTCATCTTAGTTTTCTGCATGAATACTGATTTTTTTTTTTTTTTTTTTTTTTTTTTTTTTGGCTGTGTTGGGTCTTCGTTTCTGTGTGAGGGCTTTCTCTAGTTGTGGCAAGCGGGGGCCACTCTTCATCGCGGTGCGCGGGCCTCTCACTATCGTGGCCTCTCTTGTTGTGGAGCACAGGCTCCAGGCGCACAGGCTCAGTAGTTGTGGCTCACGGGCCCAGTTGCTCCGTGGCATGTGGGATCTTCCCAGACCAGGGCTCGAACCCGTGTCCCCTGCATTGGCAGGCGGATTCTCAACCACTGCGCCACCAGGGAAGCCCAATACTGATATTTTTAATATTGCATAAAAATATCTTTATCTGGATCACTGTGGTTTTAGGTGCCCCTTTAAATACAGAGCCCAAGGAGGGTGCCTCACGTGCCTCACCCCATTCCCGTAAGGCTTGGAGCTCTCTTTCCCGGCCTCTGTGGGGCCGGCTCCTTCTCATCAGTTGATCCTGAGCTCAAACTTTGCCTTCTTGGAGAGGCTTCCTCTGATAGGAAAAACTAAATCTGCTCCCTGAGTCATTCTCTACTCCATCGCTCTGTGCTACCACGATGTGAAATTACCCTACTCATTTGTTTCACTGTCCGGCTCCCTCATTTGAGTGGGCTCCAATGAGGACCTTTCTTGTTCTCCACAGTGTCTCCCGTGCCTCAAAGAGGGTCTGACACAAAGTAGGTGCTCAGTAAACATTTGCTGAGTGAGCCCTGGTTTTACTTTTGGAAATAATGTCATCCCTCCACAGAGGAAGGGGAACAGACCCAGCCAATGAATGGGGGTGCTCCCCGGGGCCTCTGAAAGGGAAGAGTGATCTTGGACAAGGGTGAGGCCGGTAGATGGGAGATTATTCATAATTAACTTCTGAAAAGGGGAGAGCTTCAAGGCAGCAAATGCAGATATTGTATTTTCACCACCAGGTGGCAGTACACCCTAATCTCAGGGAACATGTAATGCGAACAGCCCACCTCTTCACGTGGGCAAATTTTCTCCTGTGTGGAAATAGAGACACAGACATAGAGAACAAACTTATAGTTACCAAGGGGGGAAGGGAAGGGTGGAACAAATTGGGAGACTGGGATTGACATATTACATTACTATGTATAAAATAGATAACTAATGAGAACCTACTGTATAGCACAGGGAACTCTACTCAATGCTCTGTGGTGACCTAAATGGGAAGGAAATCTAAACAAGAGTGGATATATGTGTACGTATGACTGATTCACTTTGCTGTACAGCAAGAAACTATCACAACATTGTAAATCAACTATACTCCAATAAAAATTAATTTAAAAAAATTTTTCTCCTGTGCGGCCATCCCTCCATCCATCCATTGGTTTGTTGGTTCATGAACATAACCTTTCACCCAGTTATTTGCCCATCCATCCATCTATATATTCATGCACTCATACATCCATTCAAAAAATAAAACCACAGGCCTGGCCCTGGGGATCCTGCAGCAAGCAAAATAGAAGACTTTCTTGCACTCTTGGAATTTCCACTTTTAGTTGGGGAAGGCAGACAGTAAATAAGGAAACACCCGGAGGAATGAGATAAGTTCAGATTGCGACAAGTGCCATGAAGAAAACTAAAGGATGATGTCAGGGATGGAGGTGGGGGGCGGGCATAGGGTAGGGCACTAGAGTGGGCAGGGAGAGTTCTTTAGATAAGATGTCCAGAGAGTCCACTCTGCAGAGGGACATTTGAGATCAGACTGGAAGAATGAAGAAGGGGTCACCCGTCCTGCAAAGCAGGGGTGGGGGGAGACACAACTTTGGAGGACTCGGGAACAGCAAGTGCAGGAGATTCAGGGTGAGAAGGAGCCTGGTGTGTCCAAAGCCCAGAGAAACAGGCAGCATGGCTGCAGCAGAGTGAATCGCCGTGGGAGGTGGGAGACCCGGGTGACCAGGTCGGAGAGGTCTGCGGGGCCAGCACCAGCTGTGGGGAGGAGTTGGGATTTCACCTAAAGACCCTGTAAAGCTACAGGAAGTGTTCACTGCAAGACTGACAAGTTCCGACTTGTATTTTTAAGGGTTCTTTCTGGCTGCTGGGTGAGGATTAGACTGTGAGGGGTGAGGGGTGACATGGGGAGAGCAGTTACTGGGATGTAGGGATAAAGGGATGCAGACAAGAGAAGGTGGCTTCAGATCACAGGGGTCTTGCAGAACCGGAGAGAAACGCATGGGTTTGGGAAATACTGTGGGGTGAGAACAGACAGGACTGGCCAACGGCTGTGAGTGGTGAGGAAGCGGAGAAGAGTCAACACTGCAGGGCCATAAACACCAAACGCCACCCCACCCCAGCCCTGGCCACTTCACCACCCTCTCCTTGACTAAGACTATCATAGTATAAAAAAAGAACGTTTTCACACCATCTGCTGACTTGAGCCCGAAGCTCTTAGTCAGGGCTCCCTATAAGAACCTCCAGCTGCTGATTCCTTGGAGTCACTCCAACAAGGTTCCCACGGGAGGGGTGGGCAGAGCGGTGCATGAAGACGAGGCTCTTCCTTCACGAAGCTGCCGGGGACCATCTTACCCAGGCTCCCGAATACGGCTTCCCCTCCGTGGAAGAAGACGATGCCTCGCGGGGGGCCGGGGGAGGCCGCCTTGGGCTGGAACAGCCTCACGGGTGCGGTTCCAAAACGCAGGTCGGGTACCACAAGCCCAGGGTCCTTCTTGATTCTCATGCTGTTGTGCAAAAACTGAATAAATCTGGGCATGGAGCAAATCCCCAGTTTCTCAAGTATATTCCCCTGTTAGAGGTAAGAGAAAGAGCGGGAGATATTAGGAGAGGTTAGGATGTATCTGGATGGTAGATGACTCCTGCCCCTTGTAACTGCTAGGGTGTTTTGGCAGTTTCTCATCTGCCTCAAAGGCATGCACCCAGAGCTCATCAGGCTCTAGGGTGTGTCCAGATAAAGCGTTGGGGTCTCAGAATCTCCTCCCAAAAGCTCTTGGTTGAATAGTGGTATGAATCTGCCAAAGAGCTAGCCCATGTTTGGGCTGAGTGGTTGGGCATTGAACTGATCAAAGCCAATGTCCAAGGCAGCTGGCTGGCAACCTCGCTCTCTTTGGCTCCCAGCCTAAGACGGCAAAGACGGTCCATCACCTGGGTCAACACCATCATTGCCTCTCTGGGTTATGACAGACCCTTAAGTCTCATTTGTGTTCAACAGGAAAGAGTAATGGGATCGATTAGGGATGTCTGCCATGGGCTCAGGAGGAAGGAGCAGTGTCACAAAGGCTATATATTTGCCAAATGTGAAAAGAAGTCCATTGTTTTTAAACTAATATGGTCACTCTAGTTATAAACAAGCAAAATATCTGAATATTTCATGAAATAGTTACATGGTATCATATCTCATGTACTAAATGCATTTCCACCATAATGGATCATCTCTTCCGTGGACCTCGCATGGAATATGTGTCTTTGTCATAAAGAAAACAGCACGGGATAATTGTGAACATAGTAAGAACAGCTGACACTTATTAGTCTCCTACAACATGCCAATACTGGTCCAAGTGATTTGGATTATTAACTGGCTTAAACCACTCAGCGATCCTCCTAAGTCAAGCACAATTATCAGCTCCATTTCACAAATGGGAAAAGAGAGGCATGCCAAGGTCAAGTGCCTTGCCCGTCAACAAGTAAGATGTAGAACTTATGTTCTCAACCACTAAACTAGAAAGAGCTTGGGTTCTCAAGTCCAGCAGATTTGGATTCAAGACTTAACTCTATCTACCACCGACTCACTGAAAGATCTTGAGCGTTACCTTCTCTGAGCTTCAATTTTCCTCATTTTATAAAATAGAAGAATGGAGTCTACAGTCCCTGAGGATGAAGCTTGGGAATTAGATGCAACCACCCATATGGAGTGTGTCACTGGTGGGTCCTGGCAAGTGTGGGCTCATACTGGGTCCTGCCCCAGGTTTATGGGATGCCCCAGTGCATTCGCTACATGGAGACGACCCCACCCCCGTCCCCACTGCCCCATTGCCAAGGCTTAGGCTTCTCAAAAGGGAACTCCCAACAAAACCCCAATTTCCCGGCCTGAGGTGGGAGCAAGGTGACCAACGCGGTAGAGATGACCTACTTTCCCCACCACTTAGCCCACATCTGAGGAATCCATTTCCAGCATCTAGAAGAGTAAATGTTTCAGGGATTTTGAACGATGCAATGTGGTGATAAACGTCTCTTAGCACGACATTCTGAAAGGTCACTAGATACAGCCAGGAAGTTAGATTTGGTTTGGTTTGGTTTGTTTTTTCCCACAGTTGAGTCCACATTTGCCAGAGCTGGTAATGTAGGACAGAGGCAAATAAGGAAGATTGATTATTATATATTATTATATAATATTATAAATACATATTATTTATATATAAATATTATAAATATATTGTATATATAAATATTATATTTCTATATTATAAATATATTATTTTCATAAATGTTATAATATGTATATATAAATATAATATAATATTTTGATATTATTTATAAGAATGTATTAGTAGTAGTATAAATGGGACCATCACTAGTTTAGGAACGCCTGAGATCCAGAACTTCAGATGGATATTGAAACTCTTTCACAAAATATTCTAGCAGAGTTTGCCCTTTAAAATAAAATCTAGGGACTTCCCTGGCGGTCCAGTGGTTAAGACTCCATGCTTCCAACTCAGAGGGCACGGGTTCAATCCCTGGTCAGGGAACTAAGATCCTACACACCCTGGGAAGAGGTCAAAAAATGAAACAAAACCAAAAAATAAAATAAAATCTATAGCATTTGTTATATTAGTCCTTATATCTTTTAGTAAGGCTGAAATCATTCATCACAGCTTTTAAATCAATAATGATTTTAGGAAATGCTATGTCTTCGCCTTCAGAGATACAATATATATACTACTAATAATCTATTTTTATGGAGTCCTTTCTAAGTGCCCAGCACTGTACCTTGCACCTTAAATGCATTTCTCATTCAATCCCCACCTCACACCTGTAAAAAGCATCTCTTGCTATCCTCATTTTTTTTTTTTTTTAATTTATGGTTGTGTTGGGTCTTCGTTTCTGTGCGAGGGCTTTCTCTAGTTGTGGCAAGTGGGGGCCACTCTTCATCGCGGTGCGCGGGCCTCTCATTATCGCGGCCTCTCTTGTTGCGGAGCACGGGCTCCAGACGCGCAGGCTCAGTAATTGTGGCTCACGGGCCTAGTTGCTCCGTGGCATGTGGGATCTTCCCAGACCAGGGCTCGAACCCATGTCCCCTGCATTGGCAGGCAGATTCTCAACCACTGCGCCACCAGGGAAGCCCCTCATTTTTTAGAGCAGAAAACAGAGACTCAAAGACATTAGTCTACAAAACTAGCAAGTGAAGATTCAGGTCTCAGACCCAAGGTTGTCTGATACCAAAACTAGACACCTGATTTCTGGGCCGTAGAAGCTTTTAGGTTTCGCCTCCTTCTCCTTAAAATTCTTATCCTTCCTGTACTTATCTGTCTTCTGGAAGCAAGTGACCACTTGGATATCACCGCCCTCATCATAGTCACCTTGTGATCAGCGGTCTGTCCTAGGAGGGCTCAGTGCTGGGGGGACCAGGGTGGGACATCATGAGCTGAATTTACCCTCCATGGCCCATCTCAGAGGCTCCCGTGAGCAGCTGTCATCAGAGATGCTTGGCTTGTGGGCTACTCTTGAGGAGAAACACTGAAGGTTGGAAAGGTCTCGGGTTTTCTGGGCCACCTGGACCTCTGAGGCCCTCATTTTCAGCCCTAGGGCCTCAAACTAGCCTATAATTCCATAAGGATTGCAGCCACTGGCTTGAGACAGCCTGACCTCCAGCAAAGTGGGTGACCAGGATTAATAAGAGAGATGCTAGTACCACACCCTCAGCCTGTCTCCTTGGGGCAGTGACGTTCATGTAATTATGATATAGACTTGTTCATTTCTCTGAAAGTCATCCATTTCCCTGGTGAAACATTCCAGCAGCACAGAAACATATTTTACTTATTTACCAAATATCACCAAACAAATTAGCCCTTATCACCTGTCATCTTGATCCTCTTACCAACCTGATGGAAGAAATGCAATTGTTCCCCCTTTGCAGATGAGGAAACCAAGACACAGAGAGGTGAAGTAAATTGCCCAAAATCACACAGCCAGGGAGCGGCTGTCAGAGCTGAGTGTGGCCTCCTCACCTCCTTCAACGGTTGTTCTCCCCACAGGTCATCATTGTGAACCGTTTGGCTGCCATCAGGTCTCCATCCAGGGTTGGGACATTGGGATTAAATCAAGTTGCCTGTCTCTTAGTGCCAAACTGTTTCCAAATCTGCTGCTCTAGGCAGGCACCGTTCTACCCAAAATCCCAAACCCCTGTTCAGAGCCTGGCTGGTGTGGCCACTCTGAAACGCTGGGTGAATTCCCTGGTGATTGATCAGCAAATGGTGAGTAAGCACCTGCTAGGTGCCAGGCCCTGGGCTTGGGGCTAGGCTTGCAGAGATGCGTAAGGTGGTCCCCGCCTTCCAGGTGCTTGCAATCTAAGCAGGGGGGAAACGCCTGTGTGCCGTGAAGTGGAAGACACTGTGGCTGAAGCAAGTTCATTCTGTCAGGCTCTAAGCCTTTTCAGGGCAGAGGCTGGGTCTGGAATTGTTTGGGAATCCTCAGAAATGAGCCCGGTGATTGGCACTCAGTAAATATTTGCTGTTGAAGGAAGGAAAGGAGGCGGGGGGCAGGTGAGAGGAAGGACAAGAAGAAGGAGAGAAACAGAATAGCAGACACAAAAGAGAGGACTGTCATCCGTCCCTCCGTGTCCATGAAGGACTGGTTCCAGGACCGCCATGATACCAACATCTTCATTGCTCAATCTCTTACAGTCGACCCTCCATCCATGGAGGCAGGACCCGTGGATATGGAGAGCCCACTTTATAGCAAAGTCTCTCTTTCTTGGGGGAGTCTGAAGAGAGAGAGGGAAGGCAAATGAAAGAGGGAAAGGAGGGGCAAGGCACAGAGAGAGAGAGAGTGCCCCAACCCATGACAGGGCCTGAGTGCAAACTCACCCAAGTGACCATGTAGAGGAACACGCAGTGCAGAAATCGGAACTTGGCAGGATGTTGCAGAGTAGAGGGGACACCTGTGGCGAGGAAGTGCTCAAAGACAGCCCAGACAAAGACCCCCCAGGAGAAAGGTGCACAGTGCAGCTAGAAGCACCAGCCACGGGACCACCATGTTCCGGAGGCCATGAGGAGCTTAGGAACTTCTGTCAGTGGGACTTGAGCTGGTCATATCGGCTGTCTCCTCCCTCCCACTCTCTCTTTTTTCTTTTTTTAACATCTTTATTGGAGTATAATTGCTTTACAGGTTGTGTTAGTTTCTGCTGTATAACAAAGTGAATCAGCTATATGCATATGTATATCCCCATATCTCCTCCCTCTTGCGTCTCCCTCCCACCCTCCTTATCCCACCTCTCTAGGTGGTCGAAAAGCACCCAGCTGATCTCCCTGTGCTATGCAACTGCTTCCCACCACCTATCTATTTTACATTTGGTAACCTCCCAGTCTTTTTGGATTAACTTTGACCTGTGACCTGACCTGGCTTCTTAAACATAAACACAACATGACCAGTGGGAGCCGGAGGGACCTACTTCCTTAAGGAATACAGGGACCAGGGGGAGTCTTGGGAGATGGGCTTCCCAAAGGCTCAGCAAAAATCAGGCTCAAACAGAGCCCGCAGCTGGGCACCAAGGGAGAGGTCTCGTGCGAGCTGCACAGGAGTCTTTGGCCTGATCTTTCAATTGTAAGATAGGAGACACACGGCCAGCCTTCCTCCTGTGCATCTGGTCAAGGTGGGCAAAGTGCATCTTATTCCAGTCGGCTGTCCTGACCCCACTCTGATGCTCCAATCTCCCTGGGGAAAGGCAGCGGAGCCCAAGGTTAACAGGACCCACTCAGAAGCAAGCCCACCTGGGTTGAATCCTGCCTTTTCCACTTACTGGCTCTGTGGTCTTAGGTAAGTTATGTCTGTTCTCTGCATGTCCATTTCCTCTCCTGTAAGAAGGAGATCATTAGAGGACCTGACTGAGGAATTGTGAATAGTGCTGCAATGAACATGGGTGTGTAAACATCCTCTCACTTTTCAGGTCAATTTTGCTGAGCTATAATAAATAAATATATGCATATATGTGCATATGTAAAAGTGCTTAAATCATAAGGATAAGCTTGAGGAATTTTCACAAAACAAAAACACCCAAGTGACCAGCACCCAAACCAGGATAAAGAGCATCTTCTCTACATCACCACCTCTCCCTCCCCCAGTTACTACACCCACCAGAGGTAACCACAATCCTTCCTTTAACAGCCAAGACTCATTTGGCTGGTTTCTGAATTTTATACAAGTGGAATCATGCAGAGAGTGTTCCTTCATGTCTGGCTTCTTTCACTAAACACTGCTGTACGTTATCTTCCGTGTTGTATGTATCGGTTCATTCATTCTTATTCTGGTATCGCATTCCATTGTACGAATATACCACAACTTTTGTGGTATATTTGTGGTATATTTGTCCTTCTGCTGCTGAAGGACATTTGAGTTTTTGCCAGTTATCACTGCATTGCCTCTTAGCTCCAAACTCACAATTTTTGCCTGCTCTGTGAAAATGGGCTGGAACCTTTCAATGTCTTTCCTTTGTCCGCTGGCACCAAAGCATTGTCAAGAAAGAGTAGTGGAGGGACTTCCCTGGTGGCGCAGTGGTTAAGAATCCACCTGCCAATGCAGGGGACACGGGTTCGATCCCTGGTCCGAGAATATCCCACATGCCGTGGAGCAACTAAGCCCATGTGCCACAACTACTGAGCCTGTGCTCTAGATTCCGTGAGCCATGACTACTGAGCCCACGTGCCACAACTACTGAAGCCCGCGCGCCTAGAGCCTGTGCTCCGCAACAAAGAGAAGCCACCACAGAGAGAAGCACGCGCACTGCAACGAAGAGTAGCCCCCGCTCGCCGCAACTAGAGAAAGCCCGTGTGCAGCAAGGAAGACCCAACGCAGCCAAAAATAAATAAGTTAATTAATTAATTTAAAAAAAGAAAGAAAGAAAGAAAGAGTACTGGAAAGACATCTCAGGAGAGAAGGGCTCTGCTTCCTGGTTCCAGGTACTCACACGGCAGGATCCTGCAGACCACGTGGCTTTGCCAGCACCCAGCTTCTGCACTGTATGAGGAAAAGTGCAACAGAAGGAATTATTAACCACAACAGAGAGTCACAAGAGAAGAAGCAAGAAGTAACGAAAGCTCAAAATAATTGCAGATATAAGGAACAACTATTACCCCTAGGGCTGAGATAGCGCACCCAAAGGAAAAACCCCACCTCTCACCCCATTGGCTTGAGGTCCAGAGCTTGTTGGAGAGGGCCTCATTGAATCGGTTAATAGTTGCTCTGCTGCTGTACCAGTGGGACTTGATGGCATCTACCCCAACCCTCACCCAAAAAAATTTGCTGGAAATCTGCCCTCCTGGGTGCTATTAAAAGCCCTTCATTCACAGGGAAGTATCTGGCTGGAGGCATTCTGCAGTGAAACTACCCAAGGGGCCTGGAAGGGAAAGCTACTACAAGAGATGCCATCCAAACAGCAGGAGCTGGAGTTGATAAAACCACACATGCTGCAGGACCCGAGGTCTGGGGAAGCCATGCACACTTCAGGAGCTGCGCCTAGAGGAGCTTGTGGAGCAATTTGTGCCCCAGGACATTGCTGAAAACAAAAGAGGCTACCTCACAATTAGGCTAACAGTTGGGTGTAGCACCAACAGAGGCAGATAGCAGAGATCACCGAAAGTCAGAGGGCCCTAAAGAAAAAAAGTCATCCCAAGGCTGCACTCCCTTAGAGTTGCACACTAAGGGAAACAGACTTTACTGGAATATCCATCCAAGTCACTAAACAAATAAGCAAACAATATAAGCAACAGGCCCAGGGAGGAGTGGGGGAGGAATCAATATCCAGCACTGCTACAATGTAATATCTAAAATCTCCAGTTTTCAACAACAGCAAAAAAAATTATGAGACATGCAAAGAAACAGGAAAGTGTGACCATAAGGAAGAAAAAAAAAAAAAAAAAAGGCAAGAGAAACTGCCTTTGAGAGCACCCAGATGTCAGGCTTAACAAACACGTCAAAGCAGCAATAATAAATATGTTCAAAGAGCCAAAGAAAATCATGCTCAAAGAAATAAAGAAACATATGATGACCTTATTTCATATAAAGAATACCAACAAAGAGATAAAAATTATTTTTTAAAAAAGAAGACCAAACTAAAATTATGGAATTGGAAAGTGCGATAACCGAAATGAAATATTCACTAGAGGGGCTCAACAGTAGATTTGAGCTGACAGAAGAAATAATAAGCAAACTTAAAGGTAAACTAATAGAGATGGTGCAATTAGAAGAACAGAGAGAAAATGAAGGAAGAAAAATGAACAGAGAATTCCAAGAAAAGTGGGACATCATTAGGTACACAACCATACAGGTAATGGAAATGCCAGAGGAGAAAAGAGAGAAAAACGATCAGGAAAATACTCAAGGAAATAATGGCTGAAAGCTTCCTAAATTTGATTAAAAACATTATCCACATCCAAGAAGCTCTAAGTATGATCAACAGAAAGAGATGGTATCACTGGTAAATTCTGTCAAACACTTAAAGAAGAATTAATTCCAGTTCTTCACAAAATCTTCTTAAAAATAGAAGAGGAAAGAACACTTCCCAGCTTGTTCTATTGAAACAGGAGGGAAGGGAGCAGGGCATAACCTTTAAAAGAATGACATAGCCCAAGGACACGACATAAACTGATTAGAACAAACTATGTCCCAGATGGCTCCACTAGACCCTGAGCCTCAGTATATTCTCATTGTAACACATCAGCATGCTAAATGACACACCCACAGATACCATGACAGTTTCAAGGCTGACCACAAAGGTCAAAAAGTGGGTGGTAGCCCAATTCCTGGAAATCCCCACCCCTTCCCCAAAATGGCTGGAATACTCCTCCCACTCATTAGCCTATGAAATTACCCACCCCTGTAAAAACCGACAACCCCATACCCTGTTGCCTTTCTCACCTTCTGAGATGGCCCACACTCTGTCTGTGGAGTGTGCTTCTCTCTAAATAAATCCACTTCTTACCCATCACTTTGGCTCTCACTGAATTCTTTCTGCGATGAGACATCAAGAACCTGAGCTTCATTAAGTCCGGAGACCAAGTGTGTGATCTCAGTTAAAGGACCGTGGGTTCAAGTCCCATTCTGAGTCACACGGTTTCACTGTGACTCCAGTATTATCCTGATATCAAAGACAAAGACATCAAAAGAAAAGAAAACTATGGACCAATATACATGCAGAGATCCTCAACAAAACTGAATCCAGCAACTTAGAAAAAGGATTAATTACCAAGTGGCATTTATTCCAGTAATGCAAAGCGGATTTAACATGTGAAATTCAATTAATATCAATAGAACACAAGATAAAAACCACATGATCATCTCAGTAGATGCCGAAAAAGCGCTTAACAAAATCCAAAACCCTTTTGTGATAAAAACACTCAACAAACTCAAGACAAAAAGGAACTTCCTGACTAAGGGCATCTATGAAAAAGCCACACCTAACATCATAATTAATGGTGTATATTAGTTTCCATTGCTGCTGTAAAAAAAATTATCATGAACTTAGTGGCTTAACCAATACACACTCATTACCTCACAGTTCTAGAGGTCAGAAGTCCACTCTGGATCTCATTGGGCTAAAATCAAGGTGTCAGCAAGGCTGCAATTCTTGCTGGATGCTCTAGGGCAGAATCTGTTTCCTTGCCACCTTCTAGAGACCACCACATTCCTTGTCTCATAACCCTGAAACCGAGCGGGACCCTGTGAGGCTCCTGGGCATTGAGCCCTCTTATTTTTTCTCCCCTGTTTCTTGCAGGCAAGACTCCAGCCTCCATGACCTTCCCTGAGTTCCAAAGGGCAGGTTCAAACAGTTGTTAATCAAGGAAGGAGCAGCCAAGAAACCACCTGAGGTAAGATTAAAGGGACCAGAGATGCTCATCAAGATTAAGAGACCAGGACTTCCCTGGTGGTCCAGTGGCTAAGACTCTGCCCTCCCAAATGCAGGGGGTCTGGGTTCATCCCTGGTCAGGGAACTAGATTCCGCATGCCGCAACTAAAGATCTTGCATGCCGAAACTAAAGATCCCGTGTGCTGCAACTAAGACCTGGCGGCACAGCCAAATAAATAAATTAATTAAATATTTAAAAATAAATAAATAAAGTTTAAAAAGAAAAATTAGGAGACCCGACCACCTGAGCCCCTACACACACCCTAATCTTGTCAGCAACACCACCCTTGGGAAATATTGTTATAAAACTCCTTATCACATCCTCCTGGGTTGGGACACATAGTTTTTTGAGGCAGGATCCCACTGTGTCCCCCTTTGCCTGGCAAAGTAATAAAGCTATCCTTTTCTACTTCACCCAAAACTCTGTCTCCGAGATTTTATTCGGCACCAGTGCACAGAGAAGCTGAACTTTCAGCATCAGCCCTCTTCCTCCATCTTCAAAGCCAAAGACATAGAGTCCATCTCATGCTGCCATGTCTCTGGTTCTGCCTCCTCGGCCTCCCTTTTCTACTTGCAAGGGTCCTTGTGATTACACTGGGCCCACCCAGATAATCTAGAATAATTTCCCTGTTTTAAACTGATTAGCAACCTGCAACCTTAATTCTCCTTTGCCATGTAACGTACTATATTCTCAGTTTCCAGTATTAGGCTATGGACATCTTTTGGTGGGCGGAGGGCGTTATTCTGCCTACATGTGGTGAATGGCTGAATGCTTTCTCCTTAAGACCAGGAACAAGATGAGGATGTCCACTCTCACCATTTCTATTCAATATTTTACTGGAGGTTCTAGCCAGGGCAATTAGGCAAAAACAAACAAACAGGGAATTAGATAAGTAGGCAGATAGATATACATAGGTAGATGATGATAGATAGATATCAACGGCATCCTGATTGAAAAGGAAGAAGCAAAACTATTTCTATTTGCAGATGACATTATCTTGTATATTATATCTTGAATATATTGTATATTTCCTGGGGAAAGGGATAAATTAGGAGTTTGGGATTAACATATACACACTACTGAGACAGGAAGGGGGCAGGGCACAGCCTTTAAAAGAATGACATAGCCTGAGGACACAACATAAACTGATTAGAACAAACTAGGTCCAAGATGGTTCCACTTGACCCTGAGCCTCACTGTATTCTCATTGTAACACAGCAGCATGCTAAATGACACACCCACAGATGCCATGACAGTTCCAAGGCTGACCACAAAGGTCAAAAAGTGGGCAGTGGCCTAATTCCTGGAAATCCCCACCCCTTCCCCAAAATAACTGGAATACTTCTCCCACTCATTAGCCTATGAAATTACCCACCCCTATAAAAACTGACAGCCCCATACCCTGGTGCCTCTCTTGCCTTCTGAGATGTCCCATACTCTGTCTTCAGAGTGTGTATCTCCCTGAATAAACCTTCTTTCTCTTTACTATGGCTCACTCTTGAATTCTTTCCTGCACAAACCCAAGAACCCATACTTGGCGGCCATCCCTGGGACTCACCTGAGACCTGGGATATAACCATCCTCTCTTGCCCCACTCTCTTTCCTGCAACACGACTATATATAAAATAGATAACCTACCAGGACCTACTGTATAACACAGGGAACTATACTCAGTATTTTGTGATAACCTATAAGGGAAAAGAATCTGAAAAAAGACATATATGTATGTATAGCTGAATCACTTTGCTGTATACTTGAAACTAACAGAACACTGTAAATCAATTACAATTCAATGAAAAAAAAATTCCTAAAGGATCCACTAAAAAGACTATTAGCACTAATAAATGAATTCAACAAGGTGGCAGGGTACAAGATCAATATACAAAAATAAATCGTATCTCTATACTCTAACAGTGAACAATCTGAAAACAAAATTAAGAAAATAATTCCATTTACAATAGCATCACAAAGAATAAAATACTTAGAAATAAATTTGACAAAAGGTTGCAAAACATGTAGTCTGAAAACTTCAAAACACTGTTGAAAAAAATTAAAGGGACTTCTGTGATGGTGCAGTGGTTAAGAATCCGCCTGTCAATGCAGTTGACATGGGTTCGAGCCCTGGTCCGGGAAGATCCCACATGCCGCTGAGCAACTAAGCCCGTGAGCCACAATTACTGAGCCTGCGCTCTATAGCCCATGAGCCACAACTACTGAGCCTGTGTGCCACAACTACTGAAGCCCACGTGCCTAGAGCCCATGCTCCACCACAACAGAAGCCACCGCAATGAGAAGCCTGCACACCGCAACGAAGAGTAGCCCCCGCTCGCCGCAACTAGAGAAAGCCCAGGCTCAGCAACGAAGACCCAACGCAGACAAAAATAAATTTAATTTAATTTAATTTTAAAAAGAGATTAAAGAAGACCTAAGTGAATACAATGACATCCCTTGTTTATGGAGAGGAAAACAATGTTGTTAAGATGACAAAACTTGTCAAATTGATCTGCAGATTCAGTGCAATCCCTATCAAAATCCCAGCTTGTCTTTTTTTACAGCAATGGACAAGCTGATCCTAAAATTCATACAGAAACATAAAGGATCCAGAATACCAAAAACAATCTTGAAAAAAAGAACACGTTGGAAAAAAGAACTCACAACTCCCTATTTCAAAACTTACTACAAAGCAATACAATCAGGACTCTGGGGTACTGACGTAATAAGGATAGATACATGGATCAATGGAATAGAATTGAGAGTCCAGAACCAAACTGTCACATTTATGGTCAATTCATTTTTGACAAGAATGCCAAGGTAATTCAATGGGGAAAGAATAATAATTGTCCCAGAAGTGGTAGCAGGACAACTGTATCTCCACATGCAAAAGAATGAATTTATATCCTTTCCTTACATTATACACAAATAGTAACTCCAAATGGATCATAGACCTAAATGTAAGAGCTGAAACTGTAAATCTCTAATAAGAAAACAGGAATAAATCCTCATGACCTTGGATTAGGCAAAGCTTTCTTAGGCACAACATCAAAAGCACAAAAGACAAAAGAAAAGATGGATGTATTAGATTCAATCAAAACTAAATTTTTGTGCTTTAAAGGACACCACCAAGAAAGTTAAAAGAAAACCTACAAAATGGGAGAAAATATTTGCAAGTCATATATCTGATAAGTGGCTTATATCCAGAATATATAAAGAACTCATAACTGAATAATAAAATATAAATAACCAAATTTAAGAATGGGCTGTGAATTCCCTGGTTGCCCAATGATTAGGGCTTGGTGCTTTCACTGCCAGGGCCCAGGTTCAATCCCTGGTCAGGGAACTAAGATCCCGTAAGCCGCGCAGTGTGGCCAAAAAAAGAAGAATGAGCAAATGACCTGAATAGATACAAACAAGATATATCAATGGCCAATAAGTGTATGTTAAATTCTCAACATTATTAGACATTAGGGAAATTGAAATCAAAGCTACAATGAGATACCACTTCACACCCAAGAGGATGACTATAATAAAAAAGACAGATAGGGACTTCCCTGTTGGTGCAGTGGTTAAGAATCCGCCTGCCAGTGCAGGGGACACGGGTTCAATCCCTGGTCCGGGAAGATCCCATAGGCAGTGGAGCAACTAAGCCCGTGCGCCACAACTACTGAGCCTGCATTCTAGAGCCCACGAGCCACAACTACTGAGCCCGAGTGCCACAACTACTGAAGCCCACGTGCCTAGAGCCCGTGCTCCACAACAAGAGAAGCCACCACAATGAGAAGTCCGCGCACTGCAACGAAGAGTAGCCCCCACTCGCCACAGCTAGAGAAAGCCCATGCGCAGCATCAAAGACCAAATGCAGCCAAAAATTAATTAATTAATTTTTTTTAATTTCAAAAAAAATGTATATCCATACAATGGAATATTATTCAGCTATAAAAAGGAATCAAGTGTTGCTACATGCTACAATGTGGATGAACCTTGAAAACATTAGGTTAAATGAAAGAAACCAATCAAAAAGATCACATGTTGTATAATTCCATTTCTATGAAATGCCCAGAACAGGCAAATCCATAGAAACAGAAAGTGGATTAGTGGCTGCCTAGACCTGGGTTGCCTAGACTTGTTTTCCATGGGAAGGTAATTCTATTACCAGTTATTCTGTTATGGTTGGAAGCAGAAATCCTAAACTGTTTTTTCTAATCAGGTATTTTCCATAAAAAATTTCAAGCAGACAGAAAAACTGAAAGAATTTTACCATTAACATCTGTATTTTCACGACATTGATTCTGCAATTAATATTTTACTATGCTTGGCTTATCACTCCAGAAAGTTTTCTCATGTTCCTTCCAAATCAATCCTTTCTCCCACCCCATCCAGAGGTTCTGATTTTTTTCCACCATGAATTAGTTTTGCCTATTCCAGAACTTCATATATATGGAAGCATACAATATGTGTTCTTTTGTGTAAGCTTTCTTTCACTCATGGTAATATTTTGAAGATTGATCACTGTTTTTCTGTGTATCATTAGGTTATTCCTTTCCCTTGCTAAGTAGTATTCCATCATATGAATATGTAAGTTTGTTTATCCTTTCTTCTATTTAAGGACTCAGCTGTTTCAAGTTTTTACTATTATGAATAAAGTTGCCATGAACATTCTTGTCACAGTCATTTTTTTAGACATATATTTTTATATATCTTAGATAAATACCTAGGAATGGAATTGCTGGATCATGGAGCAGGTATTACGTTTGATTTTCATAAGAAACTGACTAATCTTTTTCCAACGTGGTTTTACCATTTTGCTCTCTCATCAACAATGCATGAGGGTTCCAATTACTCCACATCTTCACTAACATTCTAAATTATATTTTGAAGCAAGAATAACATTTCTGGGCTTCCCTGGTGGCGCAGTGGTTGAGAGTCTGCCTGCTAATGCAGGGGACATGGGTTCGCGCCCTGGTCTGGGAAGATCCCACATGCCATGGAGCAACTGGGCCCGTGAGCCACAATTACTGAGCCTGCGCATCTGGAGCTTGTGCTCCACAACAAGAGAGGCCGCGACGATGAAAGGCCCGCGCACCGCGATGAAGAGTGGTCCTGCTTGCCGTAACTAGAGAAAGCCCTCGCATGGAAACGAAGACCCAACACAGCCAAAAATAAAATAAATAAATAAAATGCTGGTGTAACTCCCAGAGAGTTTCATTATAAAAAAAAATAACATTTCTAACAAAACCTGACAAACTACACAAAAAGAAAACTACAGATATAACTTATTTGTAAATATTTTTTCAAAAATCCCAAACAAATTATTAACAAATAGAATCCAAGAGCATATTAAAATAATTATTCATCATGACCAAGAGGGATTTATTTCAGGAATACAAGGGGTTTTGATATTAGGAGATTTATTAACAGAATTTACATATTAAAGATCTCAAAAGAAAATTATTGAAGAGGCATTAATAGAACCTAATATCCATTTTTCATAAAAACATTTAATAAAAGAGAAATCAGCGAATACTTCTTTAAAAAGATTTTTCTAAGTGGGGAGAAATATTAGAAGTATTCCCACATCTAGGAAATTAGGAAACATGATAAGAATGCCCATTATTGCACCTCTACTTAATTTTGCATTCAAAGGATTAGCCTATACAATTTTGGAAGAATTTTTAAATTAAAGACATGAAAATTGGAATGAAGGAGAAATAAAGTTATTACTTTGCAGATGACATAAATGTATATCTAGAAAATCCAAGAGAATCAACAGGAAAATGACAACCAACAATAATGGTAAGGCAGCAGAGTACAGAATGATATACAGAAATTAGGAGCACTTACATGTGAAAAAAAAAAACCCAACTAGTTAGAACATACAATAGAAAAATAGTCTCTATAACAGCAACAAGAAAAAGAGGCAAACTTAATAAGAAATGTGTGAAAAAAAATCTACAATAAGAACTGCAAAATACTACTAAAGAACACAAAAGAAGACTATATAATATGTTCTTGGATAGGAAGACTCAATATCATAAAGTTGCCAATTTCCTCTGGTATAATTTTTAAACTTAATAAAATTCCAACAAAAAGACCGATATACTTTTCCCCCTGAAATTTATAAAATCTGATATGGAATCTCAAGTGGAAAATAAAGAAGCAAAATTATCCAGGAAATTCTGAAAAAGAAGATAGGAGGAAACTGGCCAGGCCAGTTTTGAAAACTGAAAATATGTTTTGAAAATATGTTTTTTGAAAACATATTTCAAAACCTTCATAATTAAAATAAGGTAAATATGTGCTTTTAAACAAATGATCTGGGATCATTTGGATGGCTAAGTGAAAATAAATAAAATTGAGCCCATATTGAATGCTCTACACCAGGGTAAGCTCCAATGGAGCAAATTTATACACTTTTAAAACTAAAATTATAAAACCACCAGAAGAAGATATGGAAGAATTTTCTTATAACTTTGGAGAAGAAAAAGTAATTTCCACTATGCTTAAAAATACAGAAATCACAAAAGAGAAGATTGATGACTTCAATGGCATAATAGCATTTATTTACATGCAAGTAACTGGTCATGTGTTCACAGTAGCTATCTCTGGGTGGAGGGACTTGGAGTGACTTTTATCTTTTTTACCTATCAATTTTTCTAATTTTTCAGTAGTGATGATTTATTATTTATGTAATTTAAGAGACAAAAGTTCTTCAAAAGGTTGAAGCAGAAGCAATGGCAGCACTTCTGGGTCTCTAAATCCAAACTGTCACGTTCCCTAAAAATCAACCACTGGTCCAGAGAGTAGACTGATAGGACCCCTCAGCCCTTTCTTTGAGGGATTCATTCTTTCATTGGCCCATTTATTCAACAAATACTTACTAAGCTCCTACTATGTCCCAGACACTACACTGTATAGGGATCAGGTTGGAACTCCATGAGAAACAATACAGTGTGGTGTTGAAGAGTGAGGTCTCTGGAGCCAGCTCCAGCCTTGACCAGCTGTGTGACCTAAGATAAATTAACTCACCTCTCTGAGCCTCAGTTTTCTTATCTGTGAAAAAGAGACACTAATAATACTCAGAACTAAATGAATGTCCAATGTTAAAACACTTCAAACAGGGAATTCCCTGGTGGTCCAGTGGTTAGGACTCCATGCTCTTACCACCGAGGGCCCAGGTTCAATCCGCGGTTAGGAAACTAAGATCCCGCAAGCCATGCAGTGCAGAAAAAAAAAAAAAAAAAAAAAACTTAAACAGACTTAAGCACTTTGGAAAACCATTTGGCAGAATCTTTTAAAGCAGAACATTCTCAATTCCATTCCTAGAAGTACAGCTAACAGAAAGTATCCAGGTGATCACCAAAAGACATTAAAATGTCCCTAAAGTCATCGTTTGTAATAGGCCAAAACTAGAAACAAAATCCCAAATGTTCATCCAGAGTAAAATGGACTACTCCCGTATATCCATACAGGGGAATATTACACAGAAAGAAGATGGACAAACTGCAACAATATTGATGAACCTCCTAAACACAACGTTTTCGCAAAAGAACGAATACTGTATGCTTCCACTTATACAAAGTTCAAACAGGTAAGACTAGTCTATGACGTTAACCCTTGAACGTGCACAATGCTGGCTTCTGGATGCTGGTCACGTTCTTCTTCTTCAACCGGGCGTTGGTTACACAGGTGTGTTCCCACACTGAGTAGATGAAAGATGCTCGCTCAGATCCTGCAGGTAAAGGAGGGTGATATGCCAACAGGCAAGGCAAGTGGGTACAAGACAAGGACACTTTGTACACAAGATGCTCATCAGCTTCACCAAAGGAGCTTGCTTACTCCCATTTTTCTAGGAACAGGCAACTCCCTCGGTCCTACTTTTATGTTTCTATTTTTGACAGAGAGTACGTGCAGAACAACATTTCTTTAAGAAAAACCATAGCGCGCATATGATAAAAACAGCAACAGCCTATGACCTCAGCGTTGGGGGCAATAGGGAGCAGTGGGGTTCGGGGCAGCTGGACAGTGTATGTTCTGCTTACAGGATGCTCATAGCACCGTGTAATTTATGACAACAGAAATAGGAAATAACCTAAATGTCCAATGATAGAGAAATGGTTAAACAAATGCCCTCACTTATTTATTCAACAAAATTTTATTGCGTGTCTGTTCTGTGCCAAGTATCATTCCGGGACCGGGGGATATGTGAGCAAACAATACATTCTTGATGTATTGCTTAGCCAGACACCAGAAGACCAAACTACACAGCGTACACTTCAGTGCTCACTATATACCAGGCACTTTCTACACCTTATCTCCCTAATCCTCACACAACCCTACAAATCCTATCCTCATTTTACAGATGAAGAAACAGGCACAGAGAAGTTTAAGGAACTCAGTCAAAGATTACACACAGCTACTAAGAGCTAGGATTTTAATCCAGGGGAGCTGACCCAGAGATCACACAAAATATCGTCACTGCAGCGTGGCTGAAGACCAGTTTCTATTTCTTTCCTTATAGACTTCTGTTTGTCACCCAGTTGTAAAAACTGGGCCCACCCCTTGGAGAGCTAGTTCAACCGGCCGCCATCCTCCTTCCAGTACATGTGAGGGCCAAAGGCTCCTTCTGATTTCTGTAAGTGTCTTTATCTCACTTCTGAGAAAGAAAACCAACCCTGACCTCTGGGAGCTGGCCCCTGGCACGGTCACCTGCGCCTTGGTATTTTCCTGGTGAGCATAAACAATTTAATAGAACATAAACATTAGATAAAGCCACTTGGTGACCATAATGGATTAATAAAAAAAAAAGAAAAAAAAAAAGACCCTTTCATAATCACATCTGAACACAGACAAAACATGAACATTGGCTAAGGCACAATAATGGCCAAAAGAAGGCTCATATGAGCGACTTCTGCTTCTTAGGCAATTACAGCTTTAGCCTTGGTCTAGCCTCCCTACTTCTTTTTTTTTTTTTTTTTTTTATATTTTTATTTTTGGCTGTGTTGGGTCTCCGTTGCTGTGCACGGGCTTTCTCTAGTTGCAGCGAGCGGGGGCTACTCTTCGTTGCGGTGCACGGGCTTCTCATTGTGGTGGCTTCTCTTGTTGCGGAGCATGGCTCTAGGTGCGCGGGCTTCAATAGTTGTGGCATGTGGGCTTTAGAGCGCAGGCTCAGTAGTTGTGGTGCACGTAGCCTCCCTACTTCTAAAGAAGGTTTATTAAGAGATGCCCTGCTTGCTAACAGCATCCAGTCCAGAGCAAACCTCCACTTCCTAAAATCTTGACTTTTCCTTCTGCTTCTTTGTAGTCCTCCTGCCTGCATTGGATCGTGCTGTCCAGACTTAGCTCTGCCTCAGCCCTGGTGATTTCTGCCGTACAAAATCCAGTCACTATAGCATCCTGTGAGTTCAGAAACTTCACTGGTGTGCAGAGGATGAGAGGGAAGGTCGTACTGCTCCCAGCCCCCAGGACCCACCCCCCCGTGGCCTCCCACACCCTGTACCCTTCATACTCACCCACTCTACGCCCAGCCCCCAAGCCCCACTCCAACCTGAACAGCCAGGTGAGCCTGACCTCCCAGCCCCGCCCCTGGGACCCTGGGACCTAAACTGACTCCATCTCTTGGCACTGGATTTTTTTCCCACCGTTCTACAATAACCACATGATTATAACCTTTATAATCAAGAAAAAAAATTATGATTTTCTTACACTTAATGGGAATCTGCATTTCTGCATTACAGCCAGGCTTCCCTGGGGTTTTACTGTCAGCTCAACCGGGTTGGGAAGGAAAAGTGAACATCTATAATATACAGGTCCTATGACTGATGCTTCTACATTATCTCAGGTTGGCGGGTTGGGAAATAGGCAAGAGCAATAATAGCAGTTATTGATATTTTTGTCATTATAGAGTTAAGTTCTACTGAGCACACATTAATGTGACCAGAACTACCTCCTTATGCATTAAGCACTGGACATGTGTTCTCCCAGCAAATCCTCACAATAGCCCACAGTGTTGCTGTCAGAGAACAGAGGCCATTCAGCATAACCTGGTGTTTAAGAAACGTGAGCTCTGGGACAGACCGCCAGGGTTTGTGTCAGGCTCCCCCTCTGACTATATCTGAGACCTTGAACAAGCTACGGAACCCCTCTGTGCCTCAGTTTCCTCATCTGTAAAGTGGGGATAAAGGTGCCTCGTTGTATCAAATAAGGCAATGTGCAATGGGAGATGTGGTACTTATACACCTGCTTTTCTGAGCACCTCTACCTACCACGTGAGTTTGGATGTAATTAACTAGATGAACGAATAACCTCCAGCCTGCAAGCAGAGGGGTTTAGCATGTTGTGGGTGAAGAAAGGCCTGGGGGAGGCGTGGAAGTGGAGCCCACTCTTGGCAACACTGGCGCACGCTGTGGTTCCCATCTGGCAGGCTCCCTCCCAGGGAAGAGAAACCAGGAAACAGAGGAGGCAAGAAGCTAGATCTAGAGGGGCCAGCAGACAGAGCACAAACCCTCTGCCAGGTCATATTCCAGAGAGGAAAGGGGAGGGGTTGAACTTACTGGAGAATAATCATATTTGCTGAGCACCTACTATGTGCCAGACACGGCGCCAAGTGCTTTAGGAATATTATCTCATTTACTCTTCAATAGAAGCCTGTAGGTAATGTAGTATCATTATCCCCATTTCACAGATCGGGAAACTGAGACTCAAAGAGGGGAAGCCCTAGACTAACAAACAGTGGAGCAGGGGTGTGATTTAAGCAGATCCATCCTGAGTCACAACCTTAACCAATATCATTCCTTCTTCCTAATAGAGGTCTCTGGGGGACAAACAGGGCAAGGAGAGCACAGAGCTTTTGAGTTTTAACTCCCCAGACCATTCTGTTCCCATGCCCTTCACCCCATGTGGCTTCACTGAGACTATGGATTTAGCTTGGCGGAGGTGGGGCTTCAGACCCCAGGGAGCTGTGAGGACAGTGGTGTGAGTATGCAGTGTTGTCCTGAAATGTCCAAAGGCAGAGGAGATTAAAAAGCACAGGCTGTTGGGCACATTCAGTGGGGTTGCCTGTGGCTGAATCTCTAGGTGCTCAAGGCAGTAATGCAGCTATGAAATAGTTGCCATTTACTGAGAACTGCCAAGCCCGTTTCTTACCAAGAGCCAATTGAGGTAAAGGTACAAACATGAAACAGACTCTGGTGCAAGACTTCGTCAGCTTCCCAAGACCCCTGACAAAGGTGAAGAAGTTTCTGCCAAGTGTGTGAGGCTGGGTGTTAATTTCGTGCAAGTTCCAATAACATCCTAATAATAACAGCAACAATAACAATAGCAACAACAACAATAATAGCTAAGTTCCAACACTGGTTTAGTGCCTGCCATGAGCCAGCACAGCTGTTAAGTCCCTTACCTGTGTGAATTTGATTAATGCCAGAAACCACCTAAGAGATACATACTGGTGTCATCCCCATATAGACGAACACACTGAGGCCCAAGATTGCCTAACTAACTCGCCACGTTTACAGAGCCAGGAAGTAGAAGGGCTCGGCCCATCTACTCCCTGATGGATAGACAGACCGACAGACAGATGGACCGATGGACAATCAGGTGGACGGAGGGAGGCTCACCCTCCAGGACCCCCCTGCCTCTCAAGGCCAACGCCCACCCAGAGATGTTGCTCAACACACCTGAACTGAAGGATGGGTGCCCTTCTGGAATTTGAAATCTGGAGGCACATGGAGTATCATTGGTCACAGCAGGGTTTTGAACCAAATTTCCAAAACACTACTCCAGAGGGGAAAAGCAATAACGGGCTTTCTGAGTGGCAAGTCAGAGCTTCCTGTACACAGCCAGCCAAGGTTCCCACTGTGCTGTAGGACAGGGCATCCGGGCCGGGCTCGGACCTCACCCCGTCTCCCGGGGACACCAAACACAGCAAGGTGGTGGTCCAGAATTCTACTCCATGCTCGTAGGTGATGCTATGAACCCCATTTTACCAGTGAGAAAACTGGAGTTCAGGGAGTCTGCAACTTACCCAGATCACGGGGAAGGCAGGCAGCAGTCCAGACACTAGCTCCCCCTCTGAAGGGCTCAGGGTCCCTCCCTTCCCAGGCCCTTGGGAGGGGTGCTGCATTTCCTGGGGTGTGCTACGAGGTAGATCCAGCCCCCCACGCCCTGCACAGAGCAAAACTCTGGGGTGCCAACTTGCTGGGGAAGATGAGGTGGGGCCTGAGCACCACCAGGATGCCCTGGCCGCAGGGGACGGTGGGAATCCTCATCCTCAGTGCCCCCTCCACACCCCATCGGGCTGCAGCCCGAGCCCCCTGCTAGGTAAATCAGCTCAGCTGACCCAGCCCCCTTGGGAAACACTCCTGTTAGCCAAGAATTCCAAGAATTCAGAGGGCGGGGCCCTTGAGAAAACAGGCCCTGAGACTAGATATTTGGGCCAATGCAGCATTTCCATCGTGGCCTGGGAGGGCTCACGCCACGAAGCTGGGTGCATCTTCCAGAGGGAGAAACCCAGGCACACAGGGCCAAGGGTCAAGGCACTCATCCACCCTCCCAACCTTCAGAAGTGCTGCCTGGGAAAATCCTGAGCAACGTGCAGCCTGAGAACTCTCCTGGCGGGTGAGCTTCCCTTTGGAGGCAGGGTGGGGGAAAGCAGTGAAGAGGCAGTTTTGCCTCAAGTGGAAACTTGGTTAGGTTTCAAATTCAAAGGAATGTCCTCTTTATTGAGTCTGATCTTTATTTAACCCTAACCACCACTCGGCATCATCTAGCACCAGTCTAAGCATTTACAAACACTAAGGGGTAGTAGCATGATAAATATCATGCCCATTTTACAGGTCAGGAAACTGAGGTACAGAGAGATTAAGAAATTTGCCCAAGGTCACACAGCAAGTGAGTCACAGAGCAGGAATCTAAACTCAGGGAGCCTGACCCAGAGTCTGTGGTTTGACCACTGTGAGATCCTGCTTTTCCTTTAATGGGGTGTTAAAGATGACATCATGGGGGTCATTACCACCAATCTCCATACTCTGACCACTGTGAGATCCTGCCATCCCTTTTAATAAGGTTAAAAATGACATCACAAGGGATCATTAGCACCATTTCCTACATCACAGCCTTGATAGCCCCTGATGAGCCCAGATCCTGTGCTATGTGTGACAGACCATGCATGGAGGCAGGCGTGGGGGCTTCTAAAGTTCCTTTGTGCCCCTTCAGGGAGATGGAAGTGGTCAGGGCCAGGCCTATCTTGTAATATAACCTTAAATCTCTCTACCAAGTGACGGGCACTAAGGGAGAGTGCCAGACATTTCTCTGAGAGCCTTACCTACATGATCTCATCAAGTTCCTACACACTCCCTGGCATAATGACTAGAGGTGTCCCCATTGCACAATTGTGGAATCCAAGGCTCAGGAGCATTAAGAAATGTGTTCCTGGTAAGCTGGTAAATGCAGAAGGCAGATGCATTTGTTTCCTAGGGCTGCTGTAACAAAGTCCCACCAACATGAGTTAAAACAACAGAAATTGATTCTCACAATTCTAGAGGCCAAAAGTGCAAAAGTCAAGGTGTGCGCAGGGCCACGCCCCCTCTGAAGTCTCTAGAGGAGACTCCCTCCCCACTTCGGACAGCCTCTGACGGCTCCAGGTGTTCCTTGGCTATGGCCACATCACTCCAATTCTGCTTCTGTCTACACGGGGCTTTATCCTCTTCTGTGTGTACCTCTCTGCTCTCATAATGACACGTCTTTGGATTTGGAGTCCTTTTGGATAATCTAGGATGATCTAGATTCTTAGTTTAATCACATCTGCAAAGACCTTTCCTCCAAATCAGGGCACATTCTGGAGATTAGGTCTTGGACATATCTTGTGGGGGAGCTACCTTTCAACTCACTACCGTAGAACTTGAGCCAGTCTGGCTACCCCCCAGGCTTTTAAAAAGTATAAGGCAACCCCACAAGTACCCAAGGTGCCAGCCCCTATGGAGGGGCTCCTGCCTGTCCCAGGTGGAGCTTCAAATACACAAGGCTCACGTCCACAGTACGCCTGGTGAGATGGGGACAGTATAGCCTGGACCTTCTAAGTGCTGGAGACAGGGAGCTTAGGTGGTCTTCTCACCTCCAGCAAGGTTTCCTCAACCCTACCTACCCTGCCCTGGGCAAGCCCCCACGTACCTGCCTTGCGTGCTGCAGACCGCATCTCCTTCTGCTTTGGGACATCCCACTAGTGTGCATTGGCTTCTGTGACCAGTGACTTCTTTCTGCCTCCCACTACCTGTGAGGAGGGAGGGCGGGGTGTACGCCTGCTTTCACTGGACATCTTATCCCTCCAACACCAAGTGTGGAGCCCCCGTGGGTTTTTTTTTTTCATAACAGCTTTATTGAGATATAATTCACATGCCGTACAATTCACCTATTTAGAGTGAATTTAGAGTATTTAGAGTGTACGATTCAATGGTGTTTAGTATATTCACAGAGTTGTGCAGCCGTCACCACAATCAACTTTAGAAAATTTTCGTCACCCTTCCCGGAAAAAACCCTGTGCCCACTAGCAGTCACTCCACCATCTTTCCCCAACCTCCTCCCCATCTCAGGCAAACACTAATCTACTTTCTATCTTTATGGCTTTGCCTACTTGGGACATTTCACATAAATGAAATCATATAATATGTGGTCTTTAGTGTCTGGCTTCTTTCACTTGGCCTAATGTTTTCAAGATTCATCTAGGTTGTAGCATTATATATCAGTACTTCATTTCTTTTTATGGCTGAATAATATTGCATTGTGGGATCGCACCACATTTGTTTTATCCATTTATCAGTTGATGGATAAAACATCAGTTGATGGACATTTGTTTCTGCTTTTTGGCTATTGTGAATAGTGCTGCTGCATACATTCATGTCAAAGTTTTGGTGTGGACATATGTTTTCATTTCTCTTGGGCGTATGCCCAGGAGTGGAATTGCTGGGGCATATGGAAATTCCATGTTTAACCTTTTGAGGCCCCCTATGGGTTTCTGATGAAAGACCGACTGCCCCTCACAGCCACATGACCTTGGCCTGGTGACTTGACCTTCCCAAGCCTTAGTTTCCTCACTTGTAAAATGGGAATGGACCCACCCAATAAATATTTAGTGAACACCTACTATGGGTGGGGACCTGTTCTAGGACATGGGACACAACAGTGATCAGTTGACACCCAAAGGAGGGACCCAGATAATAAACAGACAATAATTTAAATACAGTAAGTCAGATGAGAAAACTAAGGCAGAGAAGGAAATGGGAAGGTGCAAAATGGAGGCAAGATGATGTCACAGGGTTAAGGGTTCCCAGGAAGGCCTCACGGAGGAGGTGACGTTGAGCAAAGACCCAGAGGAGATGAGGGACTGAGGCTTGAGAGATGGAGGATACAGCCTTGTTGATTATTTACGTCCTCAACAGCTTGGGAATCAATTCCTGTAAAGGGAGCCCAAAACCATAATTTTAAATTCCTTAGAAGCGCAAGGTGTGAACACACAGTTTGGGATGAACTACTCTGCCTGGGGACACTCTGGGGGGGCCAGTTCTGGGAAGAGGTGGCATTCAGCTGGAGCCTGCAGGGTGGGTGGAAATGAGGAGGGACTAGCTGCTTTCCAGCCTGTGATCGTTGGGAACGCCCCGGGTGGCTTCTGCACCTTCTGAAAGGACCATCTGTGTGAGTCTTTGAGGAAACTGACCAGGCTTTCTGAATCCAAGCAACCTTTGGGGAGTGCCTGAGGCTTAGGTGAGCGGAGTCTTTGTGCAAAGCGGCGGGTGCTTCCCTGCTCCACACCCTCCCCTGCACACATCAGGGGTCTTTGTTTCCTTCAGGGGTGAAGCCTTTCTTTCCAGCTCATTCTCCTCCCCCTTCTCCCCAGTCTGCCACAACCAAAGACAAGAGGCTAATTTGAAAGTCTGAATCTGGGGGCAGGAAAGAGGCAGAATGTGATAAGTTGCTGCCCATCTTGGGCACCCGGCCCTCTTTTGTCTTGGTTGTGTTGACCTAAGACAAATAGACTGTCAGATATTCCTCCAGCAAAGATGGTTTATTCGGGATCAACAGAGAATTGCAACTCAGGGTCTGCAACCATGGTGGGCCACATGCAAGTCCCCCCACTGCAAAGGAAGGAGACCGCTTTGATGGAGGGGAAAAGGAAGCTGGGAGGGGCTGTTATAAACAAAGAGTCCGTGGCTTTTCATTGGCTGATTTGGTGCCAGGAAAGAAGAGTCTTTCTTCTTCCTTTTGGGCTCTGCTATCATTGCAGGGCGTGAGGGCTCCACCTTCTGGTCTCTTAGCTCTATTCAGTTGAGCTTTCTATATATTCCTTTTCTAGAGTTGAATCAATAATCTGTTCGTTTTTCAGTCAACTTGCTCAATAAACATTTCCTGCACATCTCTACTATGCTAGGCTCTGTGCTGGGTGCTGAGGACACCACCCGACCTCTTGTAGTCCCCAGGCTGGGGATGGAGACCAACGTGTAGATAAACACATGCAATAAAATGTCTCTGGCACTCTGATAGTTGTCTTCAATGGCTGCAGAGCCCAAATTGTGCAAGGTCTCGGGAGCCAGACACAGGACTGGCTGCATAATTTGCAGGGCCCAGTGCAAAATGAAAATTTATTTTCCTTGTTCAAAAACTATTAAGGATTTCAAGATGGTAACAGTAGAGCATTCAACCAAGTGTGGGACTCTGTGTGACTGCATAGGTCACATGCCCACGAAGCCGGCCCAACCCATACCCTCAAGAAGCTCTCAGTTTGATGTTAAGACTTAGACAGGTTATTTCACCTCTGTTGTCCATTTCTTTATCTGTAAATCGGGTTTGTGCCTGCCTCTTACATTGGGTTGTTGTGAGCCTTAAATTGTTATGAAAACAAAATTCAACCGAGTAAATTTGAAGATCTAATTGACTTAATTCAACAACTCGTGACTCAGGCATCTAACAACTAGAAGGGGTCCCTGAAGAGCGATACAAAAGTGGAAGGCTTTTATAGAAAGGAGGGTGGGGCAAGGAAGTCATTAGCAAAAGGAAAGAAAGGGTTATTTGGGGTCAAGACATCATCTTTGCTGGGGGGAGGGGGGCGGGGAGAGAGCAGGAGACTTTATCATGCAGATTGCCTGTTCTTGGGAGGGGGTGGTGGAAAAGGCCCACATGACAGATTACCTCATTGGTGCTGTCCAGAAAATTCCAAACTGGTTGATTAAGGTTACATCTCTGGGGAAGGTCGGAACTGCAACTAAGTCAGATATTAAGTCTAGCTTTGGCGTCATAGGCTTTAGCACAAGTGACGCCACTTAGGGCCTCTGGTTTTCTCTTTGACAGATGAATTATATTGATAAACCTACTAGAACAGAAACCAGTATATAATACATCCTTAATAAATAACAACTACTATTGTTCCAGTAGGTTCAAAAAGGGGAGAAGGGCCAGTTGGGGGGAGGGAGCGTTGGTGGGGAGTTGCTCTAAGAACTTCATTAGAAGTGGTGTTGGGTCAACTGAGCCTTGAGATACAGCTAGATGTGTGCTCCTTACAAACAGAGACAAACTATGCGGCTTCTGCCCTTGATTTACAGGAACGTGTGGTGGTGAATTCACCTTCTTTGTTGTGCTTCATGTAGTTCAATTAGTTTTACCTTTCCTGGACCTGCGTTTTCTGGCCCACAGACTCTGGGCCCAAACTGCCTTGCTTCTTCACCTCTTAGCTATGTGACCATAACCTGTCCATGCTTAGTTTTCCTTATCTGTAAAGTGGGTACAATACAACCCACACCTCAACGGGTTGTTCTGAGGATCGTGGAAGTAATACCCTCAGCACAGCCTGGCACATAGGAAGAGCTTTTTATTGAAGTTGAAGGAACCATCTAGGGAGTATCTCGGATGACAAGAAGAAACAACTAAGAAAGAGGCAGGACCAAGTTGAGGGATGTTTACAAAGTAACTGACGTGTGTGTTAACTTTGCTCGGGCCGCCATAACAAAATACCACAGACTGGGCAGCTTAAACAACAAAAATGTGTTTTCTCAAAGTTCTGGAGGCTAGAAGTCCCAGATTAAGGTTTGGTTTCTCCTGAAGCCTCCCTCCCTGGCTTGCAGATGGCCGCCTTCTCCCTGTGTCCTCACATGATCTTTGCCCCGTGCACACGCATCCCTGGGGTCTCTTTCTACGTGTCCAAATTTCCTCCTCTCACAAGGACACCAGACAGATTGGATTAGAACCCACTAGCAGCCTCGTCTCAATGCAATCACCTCCTGAAAGGCCCTGTCTCTAACTGCAGTCACATCCTGAGGTACTAGGGATTAGGGCTTCCACATACGTATTTAGGGAAGACACAATTCAGCCCATTAACAACTTGTGCTTTTCAAAAATGTCAAGGTCGGGGCTTCCCTGGTGGCGCAGTGGTTGAGAATCTGCCTGCTAATGCGGGGGACACGGGTTCGAGCCCTGGTCTGGGAAGATCCCACATGCCACGGAGCAGCTGGGCCCGTGAGCCACAACTACTGAGCCTGCGCGTCTGGAGCCTGTGCCCCGCGACGGGAGGGGCCGCGATGGAGAAAGGCCCGCGCACCGCGATGAAGAGCGGTCCCCGCACCGCGATGAAGAGTGGCCCCCGCTTGCCGCAACTGGAGAAAGCCCTCGCACGAACCGAAGACCCAATACAGACAAAAATAAATAAATTAATTAATTTAAAAAAAAAAAAAAAAATGTCAAGGTCATGAAAGACAAGGAGAGGTAGAAGACCAGAGACTGAAGGAGTCAAAAGAGGCATGACAAGTAAGTGCCACGTGTGCCCCTGGACTAGATCCCAGACAGGAAAAGATTGTTTTTCTTTTGTTGTAAAGGGTGTTAGTGACACAACTGGCAAAATCTGAATAAGGCCTGTAGATTACATAATAGTATTGTATCAATGTCCACTTCCTGATTTTGATTCAAAAGTACTGTAGTTATGTAATAGAAAGTTCTTGTTTTCAAGAAGTATATGCTGAAATATTTGGGACTGTTAGGCAACCAGGTCCACAGTGTATTCTCCCCAAAAAAAGTGTAGATAATGAATAGATGGATAGATGGATGGATGAATGGATGGACAGACAGATGCACTTATGGATAAAGCAAATGTAAAACGTTAACACGTAAGTGAAGAGTACACAGGAATTCTTGGTTCCATTTTTGCAACTTTCCTGTAAGTCGTTTCAGACCTACGGTTTAAAAATTTTTAAACATGGAGCTATGACAACCTAGGCAGTAGGTAACCATTCAGGGGCACTCTGGTGGGGGTAAGGGAGGGAGGGAAGGTCACCGATCAAGTGTTAGGCAGCCTCTGTGGTTTTACAACTGCCCTGCAAGGTAATTAATATAACCCTCCTTTTCAATCTGAGGAAATGGAGGCACGGAGCGCTTAACTGCCTGGCCCAAGTTCAGGTTTTGTAGGGCAGAACCCACTCCTCAGGACCACTACCAGGGGGGCAGCCGGTATTTACTCCACTCTGTCCCACTTGTGCCACCTTCATCACCCAGAGCAGCAGCAGAGAAGGTCCAGTCCCGCAGGGAGGCAGAGGGTTGTGGGGGAGGTAGGTCATCGTTGCTGGATTTACAAACCTAAGGTTTTCTCTGGGTCCCAAAACTTCAGGGCCAGCCTCAGCCCCTTCCAGCCCCCAGACAGTCAACATTCAAGTAAGATGGAATAAAGACCCAACGTGATCCAAACAAAGTGTTTTTATAAACTCATGAAAAGAGTCCTTATTAGAAAGGGCTTAGGCGGGAGACAGGCATGGGGGTTGTGACATGTCTGATCCTTCTGCAGGCTTCGGGCAAGTTGTGATCATTAACAGATTTTGCTCTGGGTAGGCTCAGTGTCAGCTGCACATTGTGGGGTTTTATGGGATTTATGCACAGAACTTTCCTACAAAGCGAGGTATTATAGGACGGATTAGAGAGTTCCAAGAAGCAAAGTTACTGGCTCCCCTGTCTTATTTTTTAGCAGATTTTTTAAAGAGGCCCGTGGTCAGGGGCTCTGCAGCCTTACACCAGAACTCCCATATCCTGCTGACTCTAAAACAAGCATATTTGTGCAAAAAGATCATTGAGTGGCGTTTTCTTAATATAAACTCATTATAGAACATTGGGAATATGTAAAAAGACATAAAAAGAAGACAAAATCACGTGTGCTGCTATCACCAGAGACAGTTACTGTTAACATTCTGATGTGTTCCCTTTCTGTCTTCTTTCTGTGTGTGCACACCTGCACGTGTGCATGTGTGCCTGCGTATGTGTGTGTGTGGAGAGAAAGAAACAGAGAGAGAAGGACAAAGGTCCAGAGCAGAAAGAGAAAGAAGCAGAGAGAACGGCCTTTGAAGTAAAACTGAGCTAAACTTGAATTCCATACCTGCCACTCTTGGGTTCCATGACCTTGGTCAAGCTGCTTGACCTTTAATTCCACAGATGTACATGGGAAATACAGATCCTACCTCAAGGGAGCTGTTTTGATTAAATGAGATTAAATTAAATGAATACGAAGCATTTAGTATGCCGCCTGACACACAGTAAATCCCGACTGAATGGAAACTAAATAAATATGAACATGGACTTAAGGCTTTTTCTTTCCAAAAGTGGAATCAGCCTGGTGACACAAATTTGTATCTTAACACTTTTAACGGTTTTTCTGCTATAACTGTGGGAAAACAGACTTCCCACAAGCCAAAAAAAAAGTATAAAATTCCCAATTACACCCTGCTCTTTAGGCTAAAGTTTTAATGACATAGTATATTGTCAATATTGTGCACATGCTTTTGGGGTTTTGTTGTTGATCTTTTCCTTCTAACTGACAACCCACCACACGCTGAACAAGCACCTGACTCAGGCCACAGATTCTCAATGACCAGAAGATCAGATTATTTAGTCTGTGTCCGAGGAACACTTAAAACTGCATGATTTGGACAAATTACTCCTCTTCTCTGGGCCTCAGTTTCCTCATCCATTAAATGGGGATGCAATGGTGTCCCCCCCTCAGCAGGTGGCTGTGACAGCTACATGAGAAAATCCACGTGAGGCCCAGGACCCAGTGCCTAGTAAGTGCTCAGTAAAAGATAAAATGATAACAAATATTAAGTTTCTTACATTTCAGAGACATAATCTTCATATTATGTGTATATATACTTCCATTAGTCTGTTTCCTACTTGTTTTTATAAACTGATCAGGGCAACACGCAGTAAGTCATTGAAATAATTGCCCAAGAGGACTTTTCAACAACAGAGCCAGGGTTGGAAGGCATCCCCTCTGTGCGAATCTGCCCCCTGGGAGACAGCAGACCAGATGCAGCAAAGGAACCAGGGGTCCTGAGTGTCTGGACACATGTGCAGAGCCAGGGGGGCTTCCCGTCTGTCTCGCCACCTGAAGGCGGGATCTGAGCTTTCTTTGTCATCTTTGGGGGTCCTCATAATAAATGGCAGAGATGTAATAAACCTCAAGGGAGGTTCATTGTTGAGAGGCAATGAAGGGTGTTCACCAGGATCCTGATTTAGACCCTGTAGGTTCTGCCTTCTGCTGGAATGTTTACCAGCCTGTGGCCTCAGACAGGTGACTTAACACTTGGGGTCTCAGTGCCCCATCGGATAGGACTAAATGAGCTGGAAACAGCACCAGGGTGTGGTGGGCACTCAGTAAATGTCAGTTAGTTGGGAAGACTTAAATCTATCATTAGACTCTCAAGTCTCATTGCCTTTTTTTTTTTTTTAATAAATTTATTTATTTATTTATTTTTGGCTGTGTTGGGTCTTCGTTGCTGCACACGGGCTTTCTCTAGTTGCAGCGAGCGGGGGCTACTCTTCATGGCGGTGCACGGGCTTCTCATTGCGGTGGCTTCTCCTGTTGTGGAGCACGGGCTCTAGGCACACGGGCTCAGTAGTTGTGGCTCGTGGGCTCTAGAGCGCAGGCTCAGTAGCTGTGGCACACGGGCTTAATTGCTCCACAGCATGTGGGATCTTCCTGGACCAGGGCTCGAACCTGTGTCTCCTGCATTGGCAGGCAGATTCTTAACCACTGTGCTACCAGGGAAGCCCTCAAGTCTTATTGCTTTTTAAAAAAATATTTCAGTGAACTTGGTTTCTCCAATGACCCTCTACTTCTTTACAGTGGATGTAAACTTAGGGTCAGTCCCTATGAATACATTTCCAGAAAGAGGGCAAAAAACAGATTCTGCTTTCTGAGGCTTATGCTTCATTTATTTCTGAGGTCTTGAGAGACTGATGTTTGCTTGATGGTCTAGGACTGAAATTGGCAAACTATAGTCCACAGACAGGGTCTGGCCCACTGCCTTTTTGTGTGTAGTCTACAAGTCTAAGTATGGTTTTTACATTTTTTAATGGCTGGGAAATAATCGAAACAAGAATGATATTTTGTGACAGGTCAAAGTTATTTGAAATTCAAGTTTCAGTGTCCATAAATAAAGTTTTATTGGAACACAGCCATGCTCACTAGAGGAGGTGTGTTATAGCTCCTTACATGTTGTCTATTTACGTGTTATTTGCATACTATTTACATATTGTTTATATCTACATACTGCCTATTGCTACAACAGCAGATTTGAGTTGCTACCATAGATACTATATGTTCTGCAAAGCCCTTTACAGAAACGGTTCATCAACTCCTGGCCCAGGGTAAGGATTTAGCATTCCTAAGGCCCTAGCTCTGGTTCCAGGGAAGACTTTTTACACCCAAGCCACTCAGGTTTCCCTCACCTTTTTTACCTCTCCCTCAGACAATGCCCCTGTCACTCAGGCTCGTTACCTGCCCCCACCCCACCCCAGATAGTGTGTTCCTTGGGAACGTGAAGACAGGAGGAAGAAGAACACCACTGAGCATCTTTTCCCTGCCAGATGGCAGCCCATTCAAAGACATCATCTCAGTGGGTGTCAAAATTCCCATTTTAGGGATGACAAAACTGAGGCTCAGAAAGGGGAATAACCTGCCCATAGTTGCATAGCTAATAAGTGGCAAAGCTTGTGTTTGAACACAGCCTTGCCAACCCCAGAGCCATCCTCACATCAATACCCCACACCCTGATTTAGAATTATTTGACCGACCAACCAGGAGGCAGGAGGCAGGTGAAAACCGCTGGGTGCCCTCCTGGCCTCGGCCCAAGCTTTCTCAGGTTACACCCCACTCCCCCACCTCACCTGTGTTCCTGCCACGTTCCCGGCCTTGGCTCTGGCGTGCATTTCCACCCAACCCCGGTGGCCAGAATACACACGGCGCCTGCCTCAGCATCCACTCACACGGAGCCCCAGAACCCGCTTCCCTGCACCACAGCCTGGGATTCAGGACAGTGATGGAAAGGAAACCTGTGGGTGTGTGCAGACGGCGGCTCTGGGCAGGACGGGAGACGGGAGTCCACACAAAACACTCACCTGTGTCAGGGAGGTTTTCCTGGACTGAAAGGAGCCACTCTACCTGGTTTGTTTGTTGTTGTTGTTGTTTTTAATGTATCCTGTCCTATTAGCCAGGCCTCACCCAGGAGAAAAGGGGCCCTCTTGGTAAATGTTCTGTATTAGAAAGGGGAGGTATTTTATGAGGTTTTTAAATGTCTCCAGCCTTTGAGACCGTGTGTCCCCTCCCCACAGAGATGTTCCACCGTCTGAAGCCTGCTTTCCCCTCTTGGTTTCCTCTGGCCTGGCAGACGGCGGGCCACCTCACCCAGTTCCTGTCCTCCGGGGCGTCTGTCTCCACGAAGACCCCCCAAGGCAGCCAATCTTAACTTCATGGAACACTGGTTTCCGTTCGACCAGAGGGTTCTCCAGATCCAACCCCCTCAGTCAACACTGCCAGCTGTTCTGCTTGGGGCAAAGTCACCAATCATCAGACAGAGCCGTGTGTGTGTGTGTGTGTGTGTGTGTCTGTGTGTCTGTGTGTGTCTGTGTGTCTGTGTTTATCTTTGTGTGTCTGTGTGTGTTTGTCTGTGTTTGTCTGTGTGTGTTCCTATGTATGTGTATCTCTGTACATGCATGTCTGTGTGTCCGTGTGTCCGTGCACCAAGTGACTGGTTTTAAAGCCCTGCTCAGAGGAGTGTCCCTTGCAGGGCAGGGACGTCCCGGAAGGTCCCCGCGCTGGGCGTGCACGGCAGCAGGGCCTCCAGGTGTCGCTGTCCAGCTGTCTTTACCTGGCAGCTGTAGCCACCTCACAGCCGAGCATCCCACAGCCCCCTCCCCGCTCGCCCTGCGCCCGCCCTTGGTTCTGGGCGCTGCTTCTAAAACACAGAGCCCATCGCGTCTCCCGCTGCTCCTGTCACACCGGAAACAGAAGCCGCAGCTGTTCTTGTGCTACAGGACCCTGATACCTCAGCACTCCTCCAACAACAGTGTGCATAAAAAAGACCTGGGAATTGCCTTAAGTAAAATGTAGAGCCTGATTCGGGAGGTCTGGGGCGCGGCCTGGGACTCTGCATTTCCCACAAGCTCGCAGGCAACGCTGAGCTGCTGGTCCAGGACCACACTGAGCGTGGAGACCCCAGGTGAGCTACCCTACCCACCCACCTCCTCCTCCCACCTGGCTGTTCCAGCCCGCCAGGCACCCTCCCACCGCAGAACTTCCTGCCCCTCCGCCCAGCTCTTCACCCCGACTTCTTCGGGTTCACGCCTCACTCCAATCGGGCCTCTGCCCCAGGGTCGCTTCGGAGAGGCCTTCCCCAGCCACCCTACATAAACCGCTGCCCGACTAGCCCCATCTCTCTGTCCCCAGCCCACTGTCATCTCTGTCCCCACCTCTCTCTCCCACACCCTGCCTGTATTCCTCCTGGCACCCTTCACCTCCTGGCAGTGTGGCAGAGCCGGGCACACAATCACTGCTCAATGAATATCCAGTGAATGAATAAGTGGATGAATGAATGAATGAAGGCACACATCTGACATAGTTCACTGCCTTTGCCCCCAAAGTTCTGTGTCAGCCACTCAATTTCCTCACTGGGGGACAGCAGGTTACCTTGTGTTTTGTTACAAAACACAGGGTAAAGATGAAATGACCAAGTTCAAGATGGGGACAGCAGAGCACCAACCCATGCTCCACTGCACGGGCCACGCGCCCACCAAGCCGGCCCTGTCCCTACCCTTGAGAAGCTCCCAGTGTGCTGTGAGATTCGGAGAAAACCAGCAGTTACGGTGCAGTGTTATCGTGCTGGGGGGCAGGGTAATACAGGGGCCGAGAACAGAACCCCCTGGGCCAGCCCTGGCTGGGAGAAGGGGGCATTGGGGACTGAGGGGCAGCTGGAAAGAGCCTCCTGGAAAAAATACCGCATGAGCTAAAGGAAACCTTGCAAAATGAATAGGCGTTTCCTCGGCCACAGAGAAAAGGTCCTGGAGAAAGTGTGTTGGCAGGTGAGAGGGGGGCAGGTAACCGGGTGAAATGAGGAGGTACCCAGCTGAGGCCAGAAGCGCTGCTCTCAGGCCGTCCAGGAACACCGCTAACGTAAGCCCTGCATCTCTGCCGGTGGCTGAACTCCTCAGCAAGCAGGCACCACGCCGCTAAAAATGAGAGTTGGCATTTACTGAGCTCTTGGTATGGGATTTTGTGAGTAGCTAATCCCATCCTCACTAATATCTTCCCTTTGCAAATGAGGAAGCTGGAGATGGGAGGGGGGAAGGGCAAAGCTGGGATTTGAACCAGAGCTTCCCAATTCCAAAGCCAGAATCATCACCCTGCGCCTCCTCTCTGACCCATCCTGCCTTACCCCCCAACCCCCGTGGCGGTGGCCCAGGGAGAGACGCCGTGACCGTTGGTTGACTGACCGCTTGAAGGCACGCCCTGCTCCTCCAGCTCCGGTTTCTTCCCTGTTAGGTATCTGTGGAGCCATCAGCCCGGAACAACCCGAGGGTGAGGGCTCAGTGTCGCGATGCATCCTAAGTATAAAGGAGGGACGAGCTTGCCTGCTGGTGGAAGAGGCGAGGAAGGCTTCGTGCAGGGGCTGAGTAACCAGGGGCCAAGGAGAGGCAGTAGTGGGCGGTTCTCGAACACTGGCCCACGTGCACATTCCTGGACTCCCACCCTAGGATGCTGGTGGGAGCCCAAGAATCTGCATTTGGACAAGCTCCCCAGGCCGTCCTATACGGTCTGGAAGACATCCATGGATAAAGCAGACAGAGCTGAGCATTTGACCGGGGTTCAAATCCCACCTCTATCTCTTGGCTATGTGATCTTAAGTGACTTTCTTAACTCTGTCAGTCTCAGATAAGTAGAAGGCAAGGCTTGAGACCTGTTTGTTTCTCCAGCTCTCAGTTGAGATGGTGATAAGGAAAGTTCCTGGTAAAAGGACTAGAAAAGGGCATTCGTGTGCTTGGCACTGGGGATGCAGTGGGAGTGGGGGGAGGGATAAATTCGGAACTTGGGATTAACAGATACATACGACTATATATAAAATAGATTAAAAAAACAAGGACCTACTATAGAGCACAGGGAACTATAGTCAATATCTTGTAATAACCTATAATGGAAAAGAATCTGAAAAAGAATATACATATATAGTAACTGAATCACTTTGCTGTACACCTGAAACACTGTAAATCAACTATACTTAAAAAAAAAAAAATACGTGTAACCTGGTAAAAAAAAAAAAAGATGGGACTCAGCCCTGGGGGAAAGGGGCAGTTACAGCATGGCGGCCCATCAAGGGCCAGCAAGTTCCCTCGCGGGTCACAGGGCCGGCTCTCTTGGGGGCCCACCTCTAAGCAGGAGCTGCGGCTCTGGGCTGGAAGGTGGCCCCAGCCTGCCCTTCTGGGTCCTCGTACCTCCCGTGCCCACCCCGTACCGGGAGAGCTGAGTCATGGAAAAAGCTGGTTTTCAGGCTGCAGCTCACCTCCCTCCTCCATCAAGCCCACAAAGGCTCCTTTCACGTTTCCAGGAGCGAGGAGAAAACCGTGGGGCCCTCTCCCAGGCTGGGATGTGAAATTTCAAACTTCACCCTGGAGTTAAATTCCACACCCGCTGCTCCCAGCTAAGGGAGGAGGGGGTACCACGAGCCAAAAACACGGGTAAGGGGAAGTGGCAGAGAAGGAGGAGGGGTCGTGTCTCACGCAGTTCTCACTGAAGCCAGGTCACAGGCACCCTCTGGGCCAGCCTGCTAGACTGTGCATCCCCTAGCCCAGCACCCCCTCGCCCTCATCTTCCTGGGGAACTTGGGGGACATAGAGCAGGTAACAGACAGAACCTCTCTGGGCAGCTGATGATGGAAGAGGCCAGAGGCTCACGGTATGCCAGGCCCACAAAACCCACATCCTGAAGGTGGAACAAGTAGAAAAAAGGTGTCCGCTTCCCAACCACAGTCCAACCCCAAACCTTTTAGGGCTGCCTGACATGTTCCTTTTTACTGTGATTTCACTCTAAGCCTGATGTTTGGAAGAGGTAAGGGGGGCACCCTGTGTGGGCCTTGAGTGAGTCATTTAGACTGCTGAGCCCAGTGTTACATGGATGGGCACAGCGACGCCCACCCGCAAAGGCTGTTACAGAGATGAAGGGAGAGTATGTGTAAAGGGCCTGATACGCTGAAGGTTCGTTTGGGTTCTCAACCCCCTTCCCACTCAGACTCACATCCATGGCAAATGTAAGTGGAACCTAGTGGTCACCTAGCTGGTCTGGCATCTGAACAGGGCTGGGTAGCTGGCGAGGATCAGGGGACTTTTAGGTGAATACGCTGCTGGGTTTATGAGTTACTCCACATCCCTGAGCTTCAATTTCCTACTCCACGCAGTAGCGGGTGTGTGGGGAAGTGGAGCTATGATCCCTGTGAGGCCTTTTAGGCTTGGAGTGTTAACCTTAGGTGGGGAGAAAAGCCTGGAAGAAAAAAGATTAGCTGGTTAGGGGAGCAGGAACACGGGACGCTGGAGGCTCCGGCAGCTTGGAGGCGCAGTGTTGCATCCAGACCACTAGGCGGCGTCGAGGATAACAGATGAGAACAGGCTGAGCACAGGGGTTCAGGTTCCAGACCTTCCCAGTTGTCTTCTTGGCTGGCCGGGCAGACACCGGCCACAGCTGGGTGGGAAGGGCCTGTCTCTCCAGGGTTGGGATTTCTTTTCCATTTTTACAGACCTCCTAGGTGGGAGGAGGCCGTCACGTTGACGAAGTCCTGCCTTTAGCCGTGGCCTGGGAGTCTATGAAAGAAATGGCCTGCCTTTCCGTCCAACTTTCTTTCGGAGGGATCCTGGTCTCCACCTCTCTCCTCCCCTCCTGCCAGAGTGGGGTGGGGTGGGGTGGGGTGGAAAGAGGAATCACGTCTGGATTTGGATTCCTCCCTTCTGCACTACCTGGCAGATGGGGATAATAATAACCCCCTTGCAAGGTCAGTGGGAGGATTAAATTTCAGAATCTAAGCCCGCAGTGTAGGACAGTCTCTCATCCAGCCCCACTCTACCAAACCCTTCTTGCTCTTCCAGCGTTCCAGATAACGATTTTCCAAATTCATCTAGAAGGAAGATCCTCGCCTGCAGAACTTCTCTCCAGAACTAGAGGGTCTTTGCAGCCCAGGGAGGAGTTAAACTCCAGCCACCCCCTCCCCAAACCAGCATTTCTCAAAGTGATTTTCTCACCTGATGCTCAGCAGAGCATTAAATGTACTGATTCCAGCACACCCAGCCCTGCTGAATCAGAAGGTCTGGGGGCGAGGCCCGGCACTCCTCGTCTGAACAAGCCTCTCGCTAGAGAACTGCTGCGCCAGATTACAGGGCAGCTCCCTGGCTCACCCTCTCTCCTCCAGGCCTGGGACCATCAGGGGCAGCAGGAGGCAAGTCCCATCAGCACTTTTAACTGGGCCTGCTTTTCAGTGACTCACCTCCCAGACTTCCTGCAACAGACAACTCTAAAGAGCTGGGTCCCACCCTCCAGCAGGGGAGACATTCTTATTGGGGGAAAGCAGGAGGTTACAAGGTGGGTGCCCCACTAGGACAGCCCAGGGAGACCCAAAGAGAGAAGTTGCTGCCTATACAGCAAGGGGGGTGGGGGGCGCGTGGGGTTAGCACGTTTTGTTTACAGGCGTTTGCTATTAAGGAAATTGCTGTCAGTCAAGGTAATTCTAGCCCAGATGAGCAATAAATATGCTCCCAGCTAATCGTACGGGGATTTTATTGGCACTCTGGGGGCAGAGGTTCCTTTACCCTGCCCCCCCCACACACACACCCCTCAAAGCAAAACCCTGCTCCCCAGCTGTTTCACCCCAGCAACGTGAGGGACCCGGGGCAGACTTAGAAAGTGCACTCTAAGTGAAGACTGGAGGAGTCTGGGCAAGGGTCACAAGTGGCTCCCTGGTCCTATGGAGGCAGGGAATGATCAAATGACCTGAAATAAACCCTGGGCGACCTGATGGATCAAGACAAGCGCGAGCTCTCCCGGGCCTGCCCCGCACGCAGGGGCGATCACCTGGCCCGCAGGCTCCCCTGCTCGGGGAGACCGCGTCCCGGGCCAGGAGGAATGTCTCGAGGAGAGAGCCGGTTCGCAGGAGTCGGTTCCAGCGTGTGCGAGTCACGGCGGCGAGCCCTCAGGGATACCGCCGGCAAGCCCCGGCTTGCAGCGAGGGGAGCCGGCCCCGGGAGAGCGGAGTCGCAGCGAGCCCGTGTGCGCGCCCGCGCGCGCACCCCGCCACTGCGCAGGGGGAGGGGAGCTCGCGGCAGCCACTCAGAGGAACGGTAGTGAAGCCTCGGAACAACTTTAACTGTCAATCAGACTTAATGGGGTATTAAAAAAAAAAATGGGGGGAAAAACGGGCCGCCTTCTCGCTCCCAGCCAGCCGCGGCTGCCCCGGGAGCGAATGGATAGGGCGGCGCAGACCAGGGCGTCCGATCCACGCGCGCTCCGCACCCGGGCCCTCTCCAAGTTGGAAAGGACAAAAAGAAGGCAATAAATGCTAACAAGGGAGAGAGAGGGAGCCGGATCGAGCGGCAACTCCCAGCCTCTGCTGGAAGAGAGAGGGAGGGAGGGAGCCGAAGAGAGCGGGCGCGCGCGAGGGCGAGCCATGCACGTAAAGAAACTGACACCCGGACCCCCCACTTCTCCTGCACGTTGCTGGCAATCAGATCGCGTTTAAGCAATTTCCTGAGCCCAAGAATAGCAATGAGTCGGGAGGCTTTCGCGGGCTGAAATTGGGAGCTCCAAGCACTTTTCCCCCCTACTTTTTTTTTTTTCCTGGAGAAGGGGGGGGCGCTCCAATTTGGAAACAGCTTTTTTTTTTTTTTTTTTTTAAATCTTGCACTTTGAAACCGCGGGACTGTAGCAGGGTGCGCGCGTGTGGTTGGTGCCTTTTTTTTTTTTTTTTTTTTTTTTTTCTTCCCCTGCCTAAACTCCTCTGTCAGCCTGTAAACATTACCTGAGAATTCCCCAGCCGAAACGGCTGCTGGGGCACGAAAGTTCTTGTTAGAACTTTCCACCTCCGGCTTCCCCTCCACCCCTCTTACTGTCCCAACCTTCTGAGACGCTTTTTCTCCTCCCGAGGATTTATCTCACCCACCCACCCACACCCCCCCCCCCCGCCCTTTTTCTCACCCGGTGCTTGCTTTGCATTTGGGAAGAGGTGATTTCAAGAGTGGCCAGGTGGGACGCCTCTCTGCCCCTTATTCGGTGTATTTATTATTGTTTGGGGGTGTTTTCTTTTTTAAGTCCTGTTTTGTGCGGTCCGGGGAGTTTCGCCCCCCCACCCCTGCCCGGCTCCGCGGCGCGGAGGATGGTGTGGAAATGGCTGGGCGCGCTGGTGGTGTTCCCTCTGCAGATGATCTATCTGGTGGTGAAGGCTGCCGTCGGACTGGTGCTGCCCGCCAAGCTGCGGGACCTGTCTCGGGAGAACGTCCTTATCACCGGCGGCGGGAGAGGCATCGGGCGCCAGCTCGCTCGCGAGTTCGCGGAACGCGGCGCCAGAAAGGTACCGGGACACCGCGACTCCAGGGGATGGGGGCCAAAGGCCAGGGGGACCGCGGGGACAGGGGGTGCGCCCACCTGCTGCCGCTGCCGGAACCCGCGCCCAGGGTCTGAAAGTCGCCGGCCACCCTACTTCTCTGCGCCACCCGTGAGTGCTGAGCTAGTCAGTTTCACCTTGTACATTTCCCGGGCACCGGACTGTCTTTTTTGGCAGGTCCGGGACTGACCCGCTCCTCTGGGATCTGTGGCTGGCTGTTCAACCCCAGCTCGAAACTTAGCTGACCCCCCCCCCCTTCCCGACATTCCTCCCTCCCAGAGGAAGGTGTTGTGTTTTCCCTCTCGTCTTTCCCTCTTTTGCCGCCACCCCGGTGAGTGAAGGGTGTGTGCGCTCCTGGGTAGAGCTGGGAGCCGCCTGTTAGCTGGCGCTTCATATTTTCCTTGGCAACCCGCTTCCCAGCCCCAACCTGGGCGGCTGCAGCTCTGGAGGCAAGAAAAGAGGGGATACTTGGTTTGGGTTTGAAAAGGAAGAAACGGTGGTGGATGTCTAGCCTAGCCTGATAGGCGCTCGGAGGCCCAGGTGTTTGGAAATCTGGAAAGAGGGGACAAGGTAACCAGCAGCTGATAAAGAGCCCTTGTTCTCACTTCAATGCTGCCTCCGCCCCCCCCCCCAAATACAGCCCCAGAGGGCGTCCCTCCCCACTGAGGGGCTAGGTGGCACTGTGGTGCAACCCCACCTCCCCAGCACCCAAGCTCTGCCTTTAACTTTTTGGTAGTCCCAGCACCTCTTCCTCCACTTATCCCAGACCTGGTGCCCAAGAGTGTGGAGAGTGAGCCAGCTGTCACCCAACTCCGACCCAAGCCAGGCTGACTCACCCAGTGACTAGAGCAATAGAGAGAGAGATTTGAGGCTGGCTGTCTCCAGCCAGCCCTGTGAAGAGGAAGAGCAAAAACAGGGAATTAGATTGAAATTTAAACTGTTGTGAGCGAGGGGGTGAAAGGGCCGGCAAAGCCAGCTGATCTGACATGAAGCCACATACCTAGGGGATTAAGTAAATATGTACTGTAGAAAACCAAACCTGCATGTAATTCCAGGTTGCTTTTGTTTTGTTAAATACTGCCCTGAGATTTACAATTCCTCCGGGGTGGCTCTGACTGGGACTGAACTTTGGAGCGTGAACCATCAGCCAAAGCCGATTGCCGATTAACTCTTCCTTCCCCAGGCGGTGTCTAGGGGTGGGTGGGTGGGGGCAGCTGTAGGTTGGGGGCTATCAAGGCTGAGCTAGCTGGGGTCAGCTGTCCTGGGCTCCTGCTTCTCCTTGGGTGGTTTGGACAGCTGCTTGACCTTGCAGTTGGAAGGGGAGTTTGAAAGTGTTTTTAACCCTTGGACACACGGAAAAAGGAGAAGCAGAAGTTCTTCTCAGCAGTTTCGTTTCCTTGAGGTGATGCCCCCTTTGTGGAGGCGTGGCAGATGAGGTGCCCTTGCAGAAGGATGTAGGGTTTGGGACAATCGCATGTGATTGTCATTCCTTAGCTGTCTGCATCCCACAGAAACTTTCTTCTGACGCTTCCAGCTGGCCCAAGTCCTGGGTCTCTTTCACTGCTCTTGTAACTGGCTGCAGTAGGCATATGAAGAACTCTTTCAGTCAATCTGGAAAAACTTGACTGACTATAAACAAGCCTAAATTGAAAGAAGTATATGGCATTGGGGAGGGGAGGGGGGAGAGCTGCACCCTGTAAGTCCCTTCGCTGGGAACCATGCCCCGTCTAACTTGGAATAGATATCTTCTTCCAAAGAATAAATCCAGGGCCAATGAGAAATATGTCTTAAATTGGTATCTGGTCACCAGAAACAGGATCCGTGGGGCCTATGGAACTTCCAGTGCTGTTCACTCTAGGTTCAGTCCTCGGACCAGTCAGGATGACCAAGAGCCCTCCCTCTAACTCATAATCATCTGACCAATTACTGGAGCTACTTTTTAATGAGCTTTCCGCTCGCTGTCACAGTGGGGAATTTGAAATCAAGGTTTCTTGCCTGAGTCCATCTGGGGCCCAGTGAGAGGACCTTGGGACAACTCCCAGAGCTGAGAGCGTTTGGGGGCTGGTGGGCTTGGGGACAAAGGGCCGGCCGAGTGTTGTGGAGTGGGGACCTTGGAGGAGATGGCTGAGAGAGTTGTGTGGATGGTGGGTTCGGGGTGGTCCTGGAGCTGCTGGAGAGAGCTGGGGAGCGTGCCACCAGCTGCAGCCTGCAGCAGCGTTAGACCGGTGACCTTGATGGACGGGTATGACTCTCCTCCCCTTGGTGGAAGTAAAGGCTGGACCTGAGGGGAAAGGCCCCCTAAAGAGAAAGAAGGGAGGAGAACCAGAGTCTCTGCAAATAGCTGGCATGTCCAAGAGAGGTCCGTCTGCTCTTGCAGGGAGTGACAACGCAGTTTCCCATAACGACCTTGAGTCAAACAGGACTTGGCAATATTTGTGAGCAATAGTGCACCTTAGGCTGCAAAGGTGACCCAAATGAGGGTTTTTCTTAAAGGAACACAAAGGTGCCAGGAGTTGGAAAGTTCCTCGCCTGGAGATAACTCTGATTAGCTACCATGTACAAGGTTAACCCGGGTAGAGCCAGTCATGGTCCGGGTCTCTAAGGCAAAGACTCTTGCTGCTTATTGCCCACTACAATCCTTTTATATTTTCTATGTCCTCCTGGATTTCCTTCCACGAAAGCATTCATAGAGCTTGGGCTCACCCTTTCCCCCACGAGGCTCCTGGCAGGCTAGTGGCAGGGCCAGCCTCCAGTCTTTGACCTTGACGTGGTTTTAGCAGGAGTCCCCTGGAGGAGTGAGTGAACTGTTTGTCTGGAAGTATTTGCAGGGGCTGTTCCAGCCTCTGGTCCAGTAGGAGGCAAGTGGCTGGATTAGAGCCCTGGGCCATGACTGTAGGACCATAGAGGCAGGGGCAACACACCAGGGCCCAATCCCTCCATGGAGAAGGGGTAGAGCCGGGACTCGGGGACCCATTTCAGGGAGTCAGTATAAGAACTGGCTCTAAGTTGCACCGGCTTTGCTATTATCGAATTTACAGTCCATGGGTCTGTAGCCCTGTTCCTAAAGCAGCTCGCCAGGAATTAGCCCTTCACGTAGATTTGTGAATCCTATTCTCCATCACATCCATTCAGCAAATCCCATATCCTTCCCACCCTGGCACTGGGGCAGGCTGAGGCCCAACTATCCCTTGACAACCATCTCTGAGAGACCTAGTCCAGCAAACCTACCTGAGATGCCTATCAGGTGTTCGATGCAGCTCTGGGCCTGGAGAGGGGCAGAGACATGGCCAGGTGCTTACAGTCAAGGCACAAATTATAGTGTGCATTAGTTTCCTGTGGCCGCCATAACAAATGACCACTAACTTGGTGGCTTGCAGCAATAGAAATGTATTCTCTCACAGTTCTGGAGGCCAGAAATCTGAAATCAAGGTGTTGGCAGGGCCCCACTCCCTCCGAAGACTCTACGGGAGAATGCTTCCTTGCCCCTTCCAACTCCTGGTGGCTCCTGGCTGGCGTCCCTTGGCTTGTGGCAGTGTCACTCCTATCTCTGCCTCCACCTTCACCTGGCTGTCTGTCCCTCTATGTGTCTGTGCGTCCTCTCATCTTCTCATAAGGACACCAGTCATTGGGTTTAGAGCCCACGCTAAATCCAGTATGACCTCATCTTGAGATCCTTAACTAATTACATCTCCAAAGATCCTATTTCCAAATAAGGTCACATTCTGAGGTCCCAGGTAGACATGAATTTGGGGTGGGGGGGCGGTGCTAAGCAGAAGAAGCCCAGGGCTATTAATCTATAACAAGGGTGCATGGAAGCCTTCATGAAGGAGGTGGCATTTGAGTGAGGCTTAAAGAAGGTCAAGAGTTTCAACCAGAAGGGATGGGGGAAGGGTAACCCAGGTTCAAGAAACCACCGATCAAAGACTGTGTACCTGGCTGAAACTGGGGAAGGGAGGTAGAAGGCAAAGAAAGGAAAGGATGTAGAGCGGATTAGGGATCCGGAGAAGTAAGCAGTTTGTATCTCAGACTCTGAGTTAGGCCAGTACTGATGAGAACAGGAAAAAGGAGAAAGAAGGGAGAAGGGTCCAGACAGGTAATCTTGGGCCCCAGAGTCATCAGGCCAAAATAGCTGCATTAAACAATTGATGTGTCATGAAAGTCACAAAGCCGGGATGACACGGGAGACAGCGGTGGCTCACCACCCCCATCCTCACCCTGAATGCAGCCTTTGCTGGGACTGTTTAGGAAAAGTACCGGGTTCTCTTTTTTTTTTTTTTTAATTATTTTATTTATTTATTTTTGGCTACTTTGGTTCTTTGTTGCTGTGCGCGGCTTTCTCTAGTTGTGGCAAGCGGGGGTACTCTTCATTGCGATGCTCGGACTTCTCTTTGTGGTGGCTTCTCTTGTTGCGGAGCATGGGCTCTAGGCGCGCAGGCTCAGTAGTTGTGGCTGGCGGGCTCTAGAGTGCAGGCTCAGTAGTTGTGGTGCACGAGCTTAGTTTCTCCACGGCATGTGGGATCTTCCCGGTCCAGGGCTCAAACCCATGTCCCCTGCATTGGCAGGCGGATTCTTAACCACTGCACCACCAGGGAAGCCCCAGGTTCTCATTTGATGCAGCCTGGGAGCAGGAAAGTAGGCTACCTGTCCTACCCGAGGCATCTAGGAAAATTCTTCCAGCTTGCAGCATCTGGTCCTTGGGTTTCAAACAATGGGCTTTACAATTTGGACTGTCACCTGAATAGACAAACACCTCCCTTTTACTGCCCCACCTACTTCCCCTGGGGAACAAAGGTGCCCACATCTTGGGCCACGCCCCCTGTGGCCGGGCTCACCTGGGTTCTAGACCTGACTTTGCTAAAACCCTGGAAAAGTGGCTCCCTCCTCTAGGCTGCAGCTAAGAAGCCCACCCATAAAATGAGAGGGGATGCAATGATCCCTGAGACCCTGGCATGCTCTAAAATTCTCATGTTATGGCTCAGCCATCCCAGGAAAGCAACCGAGTGCCAAGGTCTCTGCAAAAGACATTTGTCCTCATCACTGCAGATCTCAGCCTTTCTTGCTACCTATCAGATCCCACTGAATGAAAAAGAAGCAACTCGGAGTTGGAAAATATGCCCTCAGTCTGTAGGAGGCCCCACACCCATTACTAAACTCCCTTTACAGCCACGGGGTAGCCGGCTGCCGGGATTTATTTCAACTCTTTTGCAGAAGATGTTAGCGTTTTCAACTTGTAGCTTTCAAGGGAACAAAGGGCCCAAGTTTCCTAATTAGCATGTCAAGCGGAACTTCCAGTGTTTATCCTAAAATCAGAGAATGCTCCCTAGATCTAGAAATACTGACCCTGAGTCAGGAAGTCCATTGTCTGTCTACCTGCCCATCTGTTCATTCTCGTGCAGACTCCCAAGCTCTTCTGAACTTTCTGCTTTTCAGAGCCTGGGCCATGGGTTTATCCCTGCACAGAGCCCTTCCGATTTCTTTTTTCAAGGTAGTTAGTTTCTCTGTCCCATCTCCATCTGGTGATTTGTTGAGAAAATGATTCTCATCACTTTGAGAAAATGACCTCGGCAGTATTGATGAGAAGGGAGCTGTTAGCCATCCTTCCCCCACCCCACCCCACCCCCAGGAAAGAGATCTAGTTGTTACAGTCATTACAACTTCTCCCTGGAGGCCTTATCCCAACCTGCCACCCTCAAAATCCCACTTAGTTCTGGGTGCGAGTGCAGGAAGAATTACAGACCCAACCTGCCACCCTCAAAATCCCACTTAGTTCTGGGTGCAAGTGCAGGAAGAATTCCAGACCCAACCTGTTGTTCTGCATCCTCGGGCAGAAGCACGACCACACCTAGAATGCTGTAAGACTTTCTCCTAGCTGCCTTCAGAAGACACAATTTAAAAAATACACCAAGTATATAAGATATCTGAAAGGGAAACATTTGAAACGTATTATTCGTATTATTCGTATGAACCACGAAGGTCAGGAAAGAGTTGAAGCCAAATGAAAAAGAGACAGGCAAATCTGTTCAGAGGCTAGCATCCCCAAATGCACGCTCGTCTGCTGTGGGGTGAGTGAGGTCCCTTAAAATGAGTGCCGTCTTAAGAGTTCTGGATTCTCAAAAAGAAAGTGCCAAATATCAGGACAGTTTAGCAAATGAGTGGTTGGTGGGAACTCACTCATTTATACAACAAACCTACGGCGCACCCTCTGGGTTCTAGGCACAGAGATGCAGCGGTGAGCAAAGCAGACAACAGTCCGCGTCCATGGAGAGCCTGACAGTTTGGTGAGGGAGACAGATAATAAACAGGATACAGAAAATAGCCCGTTAGATCGCAGTAAGGATCTAAGTGCTAAGCAGAAAACAAATGAGGCAAAGTAGACAAAAGAAGACCTGGCAGGAATGAAGGGAGCAGTGTTCCGGGCAGAGGGAAGAGTGAGGGTCTCAGAGGAGAGGATGTACCTGGGATATCTGGGGAACTTCAAGGAGGCCAATGTGGCTGGAGCAGAGGGGGCAGGAGGAAGAGGGTGGCAGTGTGGGAGCAGGGCAGGGGGTGGGCGAGTAATGCAGGGAGTGGCGGCGGGGAGCAAGGCAGGGCTGATGGGGCCCAGCAATCTCTAGAACCGGCTGTGGCTTTGGCTCCAAGTGAAGCCGGGAGCTGTTGGAAGGTTCTGAGAAGGGAAGTGACATGATCTAACCTAAGTCTTGGCAAGATCACCCTGGTGGGGGTGGGGGAGAACGCAGCAGGGGTCAGGCCAGAGGCAGGAGAGTGATGAGGGGCACTTCCACGGCTCCCCTAAGATCATAGCACCAGGCTTGCTGGGCCTCCTTCTGAGAGCGTTCCAAAGCTCGGGGCCTGCCCTCAGCTTTGCACTTGGATTTTTGTTTTTTGGGTTTCTTTTGGCCGCGGCGTGGTATATGGGATCTTTGATCCCCGATCAGGGATCGAACCCGTGCCCCCTGCAATGGGAGCAGAATCCTAACCACTGGACCGCCAGGGAATTCCCCTGCACTTGGATTTTTTTTTTTAGAAGACACTGCCCGTCTCCTCTGATATCTTGAGTCAAATGGAAGCGTGTGGGCTGAAGGGGGATCTGGGTAGGCTGGTGTACCCCTAGAGGGGTGGGTGCGAGTCGTCCGGGACCCAGGCCTCGGAATCTGCTGGGGAGACCGGCGCTCAGCAAGTTCTGATCTGTTCTTGCTGACAGCTGTGATGTTGTGATCTGGTCCTTGGGTGAAAAATGTCTACCAACTTGAGGGTGACATGGCTCTGGGGGAATTGTGACTATGTCAGATTCATTCATCGATTCAGCCAGCTAGGCTTGAAGCTGCCGCAGGGAACCACATAAACAAGGTACTTTACGTCCTGGTGCGATGACCGTCTCCAGGTAAAGCCCCTGACGCTTTGGAAAGAGGAGTGAGCTCCAGCAAGATGACGTTAGTGGTAACAAAGATGAACTTCCTCTAAAAAGAAAATAAAAGCAACTGTGTTGGTGCCCAGAGCAAAGGAGACGCTTTTTGGTTCCACTTTGTCGAAGGAGCTTGAGTGCATTGCGGTCAGTGATGGTCAACACTTTGAGAGGGTCCTTGAGCAACTGGAGGGCGCCCAGGGAGCAGGCTCTGGATGACAAGGACAAGAAGCCACGACTTATGTGGGACGGCAAATCCATGAGCGTTTGCTTGACTGCTTCAGGGGCTGGAGGTGGTATTGGCCACCTTCCAGGTGGAGGGAGGGCCACGTGAGGCTGGGGCCCTGCACCAGGAGCAGCTTCCACTCTCTGGAGCTTTCCTGCAGTCAGCAGGCTGCAGTGAGGGGGCTGTGGATTCTTGCATCAGAAGAGGTTGGGTTCTGGACGACCACCCGGGTCCCTTCCACCCCTTAGATTTTGTGAATCATCGTTACCAGCGTGATAGCAGTGAGGACAGTTACGCAGAGTCAGGGGCCAGGAGGAAGAGAGGCCACCAGCATCAATCAACCAATGCTTAAAAATTAAAAGACAGCTCTGCTCAGCCTGACCTCACCGGGGTCCTTCAGTGACTGGGTCATTCCTTTGTCCGGGTTTTTCAGGGTGCTGGAGAGAGGAGATGAGGAAGACGAAGAGGAGGAGGAGGGAGGGTGCAGGCCAGGCCCATGTTCACATCCTTCATTTTGACCATCACTCGTAACTTAGACCCGAACTGGATGCTGACGGTGTCCTTGGGCTCCTCATACAACATGTGACATTGGTCCATACCCTGCATGACTGTGGTAGCCTACAGGACTGCACAGTACTTTTTTCACATCCATTGTCTCACCCAGGCCCAGAGGCAGATGTGATCAGCAGCCCGTTGCTTTTTTTTTTTTTTTTCTTTTCTTTTTTTTCCAATTAAAAAAAATTTTTTTTTAATTTGTATACAATTTTTAAAGGTTACTTTCCATTTACAGTTATTACTTTCCATTTACAGTTATTACAAAATGTTACAGTTATTCCCCATGTTTGTACAGTACATTCTTGAGCCTGTCTTCTGCCCACTGGCTTGTACATCCCATTTCCTACCCCTATATTGCCCCTCCCTCCCCCACTGGTAAGCACTAGTTTGTTCGCTATATTTGTGAATCTGCTTCTTTTTTGTTATATTCACTAGTTTGCTGTATTTTTTTAGATTCCACACATAAGTGATATCATACAGTATTTGTCTTTCTCTGACTTATTTCACTTAGCATAATGCCCTCCAAGTCCATCCATGTTGCTGCAAATGGCAAAATTTCATTCTTTTTTATGGCTGAGTAGTATTCCACTGTATATATACTATATCTTCTTTATCCATTCATCTATTGATGGACACTTAGGTTGCTTCCATATCTTGGCAATTGTAAATAATGCTGCTCTGATCATTGGGGTGCACGTACCTTTTCAAATTAGTGTTTGTGGGTTTTTTCCGATATATACCCAGGAGTGGAATTGCTGGGTGACACGGTAGTTCTATTTTTAGTTTTTTGAGAAACCTCCGTCCTGTTTTCCACAATGGTGATCAGCAGCCCATTTCTAAGATGCAAGTGAAGTGAGTCGCCCAGGATGCTTGGCCTAAGGCAGATTTTGAACCAAGGATTTTAGCTTCAAAACTAGGCCCTTTCCCCCTGGGTCAAATAATATCAGCCTGGCCTGGCCTACCCCACTCAGGGTTATGGAAAGGTCAAGAGACAAGCTGTTTTATAATGGGAACTACCTCGTACACAGAGGGTTCTGGAAAGAGGATTTGTGAGCAGTCCAAGAGTCAACAGGATGTAGTTAAGTTTGCCTTCACATTTTTTTAAGCACTGAACAGCAGTATTTGCATACAATGAGTGGGATACTTGCCAAAGTATTAAGGTAGTCATTGGTTATCAGGGTTTGCTTTGAACAACTAACTGATAAGCAGGAAAACAGCACAGTTGTATTTCATTCATTTACAACCAGGGTGGCACCTCTAGCTGGAAGCCAGCTTTGAGGAGTGAGTGGGTTCTGGCTCCTTCCAGCTAAACCTGAGGCCACCAAGCTGGATCTTCCCAAGTGACCAACAGCTTTGATAATTCAGAGAAGGGAGAGATCACTGTAAATTAAGGAAATCTTAGAAGACTTCTTGAAGGATGTGGCAACTGAAGGGTTTGCAGTAAGTCTTCATCTTTTTCTGGTTGTGGAGCCATTTGAGGATCTGAAGAAAGTATAAACTTTGTCTCAAGAAGGATGCACAAAGAAAGAGGCAGATTTTTATACTTTTAAGGGGTCCTTGGACCGCCCCCCACCCCCACCCCGATGCCTATCCCAGACATCAGGTTAAGAAGCTTTGGACTAGATCCAATCAAAACCCATCCAACTCCTTTAGGCTCAGATTCAGCGCCCAGGACTGGAGCTTATGTAAGAGGCAGGAGACTCTGGGGTCCTGCGACCCAAAGCCAGGGTCAAGCCAGAGTGGACAGTACCGATTTGTGGCCAACGAGCATCAGCCTGGCAAAGGCCACTGGGCCCAAGCCTTCCTGATTCTGTTGGCCACACCCTGCTTTGGGGAATTCGATCTTGAATTCCCTTTTCAGTGGCCTTTCAGGGAAGTGGCTAGAAAAGCATTTTGAGCAATGAACCATGTGATTATTTTGTCCACACCGAAGCATACTCCTAGAAAGTGTTTACAGATAACTGTCTCCTGTCTGCATGTCATTCTTCTACAGACCTCTGGCCCGTCTGAGCCCCAGCAGCCCCAAGGCAGACCCCAACACCAGCTGAGGTTCTAGGGCCAAGTATTCAAACTGGGTTCCAGAGCACCCAAGGGGTTCCAAGAAGGTGGGACCCCATAGGAGGTAGAACCGATAGGGTTCCGAGGGGCCATCGCCTCCATTTAACTAGATCAGCTTCACTTAGGTCTTGTAGCTTATAATTCTGTGTAAGATTTTTGTGTGCATTTTGAAAGAATGCCATTACTTCAAAGAGAAGAAAAAAAATAAAGACTTGAAAGTAAAATATTCTAGGAAATTACTTAGGACACACTGCTCTCCTCAGCTGCTCCTTACTGGACTCGTTGGGTCCTCGACTTCTGGCTCTTTACTCCAAGGTGAAGAAGTTCGTGAACAGAAGTGTCCTCCTCCTAGCCTGTGCCTTCACCCCTCGGGAGAGGGTTCCCCACTTCTACCCCAGGCTTGTGGAACCCCAGGCGCTGCTCAGCCCTCAGCCAGGCCCCCTCCGACACCACTAGGCAACCCCTGAGCTAGAAGCCCTAATTACCCAAGCAGGACTGAGACAGCCTCCCAAAGGGCACCCGGCCCAAATTCAGCTCCCAGTCCTGGGAGAAGGTGACTCGGCCATCCCAGCCCCAAAGCCAGGGCTGGCCCGTGGGCAGTGTCACAGCCGCTGAGGTCTTTCAAGTAGTAGAGACCAGCCCACTGGCTAGAGCACTCTTGCAATTCATAATGCCAGCCAGGGCTGCTGGGAGCCAGTGCCTAATCCCTTAAATCCTAAGAGGCCTCCCAGCAACCTGCTGTGTGACCTGGGACAAATAGCCACCTCTCTGGGCTTCCCCCATCTGAAAAACGAAAGTGTGAGGATTCAGTGAAATGACTTCTGTAAACCTCTTAGCTCAGCACCAGAGCGTCTGCAAGAAATGATGGCTCCTTGCGGCCAGGGTCGGGGTGGGGAGTATAGTGGACACCCTCCAGCCCTGGCTCGCACCTTTTGCTACTGGGCCAGGTGCTCTGCTGGGCACAGGGGCAAAAGGCAAAGAACCCGCTGGCCAGAGTCACCCTGCTTCTGGGATTCTGCAGGAAAAGGAGGATTCTGCCCCTGCCACAGAAGTCCTTGGGAATTTTAGCTCTTGACCCTTTCTAGAAATCAGTAAGAAGGAATCACTCTCCGCACAGGGAGGGCTCAGAGCCTGGCATCTTCCCTCCCACTGGAGGCCGATGGCCCCTTGCCTCATGGACAGGGGCTGGTCCAATGCAGGCCTTTCTCCAGCCCAGGCACGGAGGCTGGCCAAGACCAGGGCCTCTGCTGCGGTCCCGGCTGCCCACCCCCCAGACAACCACCCAGCTTCCCCATTTGTCATTTTCATCTCTGTGTCCAAGTAGCTCAATTGGTCAGGGTTGGGCTGTGGTGAGGCCAGAGTCATGGGTTACCATGGCAACTCCCCATGCTTGTGGTTGCTTGTTGCCATGTGTCCTCTCCAAAAGACTGTGAGATCCTTGGGAGGCAGGGGCGTGTCCTCTCGCTCACCACAGTAGCTGGCACACAGTAGGTGCTTAATAAATGTTTGTTGCCTGAGTGAAGGCATGACTGAGCCATCATAGCTAGTTAGAGCCCGTGCCTACTGAGCACCTATTGATACTACGTGCCAGCACCTGACATGTAATAAAGTCAGTTCTTTCCCACAGTGAGCTCCAGTGTGAGTCCTATTATCATCCTCTTTTTACTGGTCAAGATTCTGAGGGTCAATAACAAGATCACACAGCTTGTGAATGACCAAGTGGGATTTGAACCCAGGGCGACTGCCCTTGCACCAGTGAGTTTCGTTGCCTCTCCGTTAATCATTCTACAGGACAGAATAGGTCATGTTGACAGCCCCGAGCAGCGTCAGTGCAGCGCCTGCTTTTAGCTGCCGGCAGTCTAAAATGGGCCAAACAACATTAAGCACAGCACTCACTCCCAGGGGTGAGTCTGGAGGTGTCCTTCAGCTTGGTTTATTGACTCGGGTGACCAGAAGGTCCCTGGGTAGGTCTAACTCCAGGCCTGGCTCCCGGTGCCATCAGGACTCAGTGTCCCCTTAGGCAGGCACTCCCTGTGGTGGGGCTGCTCACGTCTGCCCCATGCTGCCTTAAACCCCCAGCTCCCAGTCAAGTGGGGAGCGGGCAGACCCGTGTCCTCCCCGCAGCATTTCCGGAGGCTCCAGGAATTGAGTCTCCCTGGCTGTGACTGGGTTGGGCTGAAGCAATCGCTGGCAGTGGTGCAGTCACTGGCTGGCTGGCTGTGGGTCTCAGGCCTGACTCTGAGCCAGGAGTGTACCAGCTCCAGCCAAGCCACAGTGTGTGAAAATGGCAAGGTGGGCTTCTGTGGGGGAAACTGGGCTGCTATTACCAAGGAGCAAGGGGGTCAGGAGCAGACGTATAGTACTCCTTCTTGTAGAGGGACCAATCCAGTTTTGTCATCTCAGGCAGAAACTTCCAGGAGCTCCAGGCCTCTCTTAGCCGGTCCTCCCAGGTCTAGTCCTGCAGACCTTATCAGGTCATTTACTGACACCAACTAAAAAGACAGAATAGACTTTTCCGGCTTGAGCTGAAAGCTGTTTGCCCTTAGGGAGTTTGTACTTCAAAGAGGCAACTTGAACAGCCACTTAAGGTGGTCTAGCAGGTTGTCAACAGATTTTCTTCGTAACTTTTTCCAGAAGATTTAAGGTCACTGGATAGGAGAGTAAAGGAAGCCCCTCTGCTAAATCACTGTTAATACTGATGCTTCCCTGGGTGTGAGAAGCCAGCTCTCTGATGCAGGGTCCTTCCAAGGTGGGAGGAAGAGTCTCTGGGTGCCTCTAGAGCTCCCAGGGCCTGGGGGACACAGTCAAGCCCAGCTGGCCAGCCCAGCACGCTCTGACCTCTCACAGGCCCTGTAGCAGGTCATCATGGGGAGCTGGGACCAGCGTGACCACAAAGGGTAGTGTGACCTTCCTGCAGGCAGGCAGTCCTGCCAGCCACACCCACATGCAGTCAGGCCACCCTTGGCTCCCACATGCCATGTCCTCATGTCTCACATGGCAAAGGGGGCAGTCTCGCCTCACCTCTCCAGGCCACTTCCCTGTGAACCCGCAGCAGAAGTGGTGGGGGTCCTCCAGGCCCACCAGGAGCATGGGGAAGTGTGGGCTGGGAACACTGTGTGCCCTCAGGGCTCACACCTCCTTGGCTGGCTGACCAGTTGTCCTAGTTTGGGGGCCACCTCTTGAGCCTTCATGTTGGCAAGTGTGTGTGTGTATGTATGTGTGCGTGTGTGTGTGTGTGTGTGTGCACCCATGTCTAGTTTTATTTCTTTCTCAAGGAGCCAGTATACAATTGTGATTCAGATTTTGAGCTCAGGAGTCAACAAACCAAAATTCATATGCTGGCTCTTCCACTCACTTGCTGAGTGGCCCTAGGCAAGTTACTAGACCTCTCTGAGCCTCAGATTCCTCATCTGTAAAATGAGATCTCAGTGAGATACTGTATGGCAAGTCCTGGCCATGCTGGTGAGGCTGTGGATCGTGTTTGACGGTCCACTGCAACCCCTCTCGTGCACTCTCTGCAAAAGCCTCTGGGGCATATCTTTATGACAGAGAGCTCGATTTAAGTGATGCCGATTGGTTAGTGTGGGGAGGGGCACTGTGCCACTGAGAGCCCACAGACTTTGGAGAGACAGACTCGGGTTTCAGTCCCAGCCCTCAGGAACCTCTCTGCCCGAGCTTCCCGTGGCTGCCTTAATACACACCACACACTCAATGGCTTAAAACAGCACACGTTTATTCTCTCACAGCTCTGGAGGTCAGATGTCCAACACAGTCTCACTGGGCTAAAATCAAGGTGTCAGGGTTATGTTCCCTCTGGAGGCTCTAGGGGAGAATCCATTTCCTTGCCCTTCCCAGCTTCTAGAGGCGCCTACATTCCTTGGCTTGTGGCCCCTTCCTCCATCCTCAAAGCCAGGAGCATTGCATCACCCTGACCTGGCTTCCACGGTCACATCTCCCTCTCCCTTCTGTCTCCTTTTGCCACTTCTCAGGCCCCTTGTTATTATACTGGGCTCACCTAGATAATCCAGTACAGTCTTTTTATATTAAAGTCAGTTGATTAGCAAATTTAATTCCATCTGCAAACTTAAATCCCCTTTCCCATGTAAGTTAACATAGTCACAGGTTCTGGGGATTAGAACATGGGTGTCCCGGGGGAGGCCATTATTCTGCTAGCCACACTCTCAGCCTCAGTTTTCTCATCTATAATGTGACAATGCCAGTCCCAATCTCCGAAGGCCGTTGGGAGGAGTCCAGAAGACTGTCGAACATGCCAGCCAGGGGCTCAGAAAATGCTGGTTGGATCTGCCCTGAACACAGGCTGAATGCAAAACTGTGTTCCAGGTGCCACCCAGAGTCACCAGGCATGGAAGATGTCACAGTCCCTGCCACAGAGCGGCTGGCATTGTGGCTAGGGCAGTAGAGTGTCTTCTGTAGGGTTTGTCGTTGGAGAGCAAAACAGAACAGGGGACTTGAATTGACCCCGCACTGGGTTGGCAGCTGCTCCAGAGAAAAGAAAACTCTGGGTCATCCCGGAAGGCTTCTTATGGGGGTAGATTTGACAGTACGGAAAGGTGTGCAGGGGGCTCTCCTAGGTCATAGGGCCAAAGTGGGCATTGCAGGAGAAAAACACACAGCGTTCTGGGTCCCATCTTCGGTCTAGCTGGGAGAAAGGACCCATGGCTCTCAGTGACACCGCAGTGTGGTGGGTACTCTAACGGAGCGGGATGCAGTTCTGAGCACAGGGCAGGGTTTCCAATCAGTCTGTGCCATTGTTAATAAAGCTCTTCCTACACACTAAGTGATTTACAGGGACAATCTGATGTGCTCCTTGGAGCAAACTAGTGAGGGAGGAGCTATGACTGTCCCCATTTTAAAAATGAGAAAACTAAGGCTCACAGAGGTTAAATACTTGCCTAACAGCACACACAGTCGTGGGATCTGAATCCGGGCAGTCTGGCTTCTGTGGAAGGAAGGCTGGCAATGGCTAGGACCAGGGTCTAAGGTGAGGCATCAACGATGAGGTGGAGGCCACAGAAGGAGAACATTCCAGGCAGAGGGGAAGAGCACATCTGGAAAATGGGAGACGAGAGACCCTGGCCTGGCCAGAACAGAAGCGTGAGCGGAGAATGGTGGGAGATGGGCAGGGCAGAGCTCATGGAGCTTGGTGGCCGCCGGGTGGAATTGGGACTTTTAGAAGAGCGCTAGGGAATCACAGAAGGGTTTCTACAGGGTGCATGACCAGACTGGGGTAACGGCAGGTGAGGGAAGCCTGAATTTCCAGCAGAATTCTCTCATGTTGGAGGGCTGGGGCGCTCTCTGAGGACCGCTGAAATCCATTATTCTGCAGGGCTGGTGCTAAAGGGAAACCCCGCCTCGCCTGGCTTCCTGGGCCGAGGCCCATGTGGCTTTGCTCTCAGCATCCTGGCCTTTGCAGGATGTGCTGACCAGGTCATTTCCCGTTGCAATGTCCTGTCACTTCCCCTGAATCCCCCAGCCCTCCAGGGCCAGATCCCCAGCCTGATAGTACGACGCCAGCCAGCCGGAAGGGTCAACCCCATACCGTTTGACCTTCGTCCAGCAGAGATTAAACTGATTCCTAATTAATAGCCTGTAGGATAGACAGTTACCTTGGTACAGCCTGCAAGTAATTTAAAGCTTGTCTTCAGGAGGCCGGTCCATAAATAATGCTTAATTAGCTGAAGGTTTCCCTGGGACACACCAGCTCAAGGGCCTCTGAACTTCAGGTTGGGGTGGGAAGGGGATGCTGAAAGAGTTACCCCCATAAAAAAAAGCTGTCTTTCTTTACCCAAAACAACAGCTATATTCTCATCTTCGCCAGCAGCTCCCAGAAGTGGTGCCAGGGTCCCGGCTCAGCCGCTTCCTGGCTGTGCCCTTGACATTTCCAGGACCTTAGTGCCTCATCTCTAAAGTGGGCCCCAGCTCAGGTCCACAGCCCCTTGAGGACTTGCCTAAATGTATGGGTCGAATTAAGGGGGGAAAAAAGGATTTTAGAGCTTTTTGGATTTTGGAAGTGAGGCTAAGGGGTTGTGGGCCTCACTATAGCACCTTTGAGAAGCTCCTGAATAAATGCTGACCGTGGCAATGACCGTTACATGGCTACTGTTGCCCTTAAATCTAATATGCCTCCATATTGCCTGCTTTTGCTTTTTGCATGTGTCCATTGGGTGCACAGACAGCCCTTAACTAGCTAGCTGTTGTCAGCTGTCTGTTTGGGATGTGTTGTCCATTCTACAGCAGGGAGTGACTTGGTTGGAGCGAGTTTCCTGCAGCCCAGGGAAGGCGTGCAAGGCCCGAGAGCCCACATTTTGTCCCCCACCCTGGGTACTCCTACTAAGCACTCTCTGGGTATGATCGCCCTGCCCAGCTTCCTGGGTGTGTGACCCAAGCTGTCACACACGACCCCTCGCTCAGAAGCGCCCTGTACTTGTCAATGCCCTGCTGTCGCCATTGTGAAATTCTCAATAATTTTTCAACTACCGGCCGCACATTTTCCTTTGTCACGGGCCCAGCAAGTGATGTGGCTGGTCCTCGTGACAGCCATACTGCCTGGCTCGTCAACTTTATCCCTCCCAAGATCCTCTCCAGGGATGTTACCGTCCGTTTCACGGGGGAGGCAAAATGATTTCATTCATTCACTCACGTATTCCCCAGGCACCTGATGACCAAGCCAAGTGCTGGGAACACATGGTGAGCCTACATTCTAGAGTGTGTGTGCACTGGGGGAAGGGGACAGACAATAAACAAGCAAACAAATAACTTAAAATTTCAGATAGTGACACAATGTTGGAAAGACAATAAAACAGGGTGATGTGAGAGAGAGGGACTTAAATATTAACTTCAGTGAAAGGGAAGCCGGAATGGGCTCTGGTGTTATAAGCTGGGTTCTTGGCGTGCTTTTTAAAGATCTGGGGTCATTCTAGGTTCCCCAGCTCCTAAAAGGACTTGAGTTAGTGGGGTCCAAGTAGGGGAGCCAGTGTAGGGGCTCCTGGGGCGCCGGAGACTATTTACCCATATGTTCCCATAGCCCCAGCTTCTCACAGTAAACACAGAAGGCTGAGTTTGGGGGGCTGGGCGGGGAAGGAGAGGGCTGGCCCCGATTTCTCTGAGCGCCTCCAAGTTCTCACAGGCCAGGCCCCTGCACCTGAGGCTTCTAACCAGCCCTGGCAGCCTGGTCAGGGTTTCTTGTACTTTTGACCTTCCCCACACCAGCAGAGGGAAGCCAGTTTCAAACCTCCCCACTTCCCCGGTGGGAGATGGTGAAGCCCAGAGATGCCAAGTGACTCATCCAAAAGTCACACAGCAAATCAACTCCAGAGCAGAGTGCTGGTCGGCCTGGCCCCAGTCAGGCGGATTTCCATTCCCAAGGGCAGTTCAGAGCCTGGGGCTGCCAAGGGTAGGCAGTCCAGGGCCGCTCTGGGAGCTCTCTGGAAGAAAGAGTAGCCCCCTGCCCTGTGGAGTGGGGGAGTGGCTGGTGGGCTGCCACCGGGACACTTTGGCACCTGCTTCCACCTGGAAAAAGGGCCTCCAGCGCCCCTGGCTTCGGTGAAGAGCAATGAGTTTCCCAGAAAGCCGAGTGCAAAGGCAGGCACTTCCCCAGTCTGTTGGGCAGAAAGCCCAAAGCTAACCCCCGAGGCCCAACTCTCGGGTTTGGGGGCCCCCTGGGGAGGCAGGGGATGGGGTGCCTAGTGGAGAGGCTGACCCCGGGTGAGTGGAAGCTGCCAGGCTCCTGGGGTGCTCCGGAGGAGGGAGGCCGCGCTCCAGCTGGGCCGGTGCCTGCCCGGGGGGCGGCGGAGGAGGCGGCGGGAAGGTTCACGCTGCGGCCAGCAGACTGGCTGCGTGTTGCAATGTCTGGTGGCGTTTGCAGCATCCTGTCCGTGTGTGCAGCTGGGGTAACCTCGGGCCGGCGCGGAGGAGCGTGTGTGGCTCTCAGGCCGCGCGGCCTGGAGGCTGCTGGCACCTTGCATCTCATTTACAGCTCCGGGTTCAGCCGCAGGTCAGCGGCGCGGGTGACATCACGGCGTTTGTTTACCGCTCGGCCGGAGGGAGGAAGCGCGGGCGGTCCCCGCAGAGGGAGTGGATCCTTTCCGCCCCCCGCGCCCCCCGCGCCCCCCGCGTCCGACCCCAACCTGGCCCCCGCCCCGCCCCCCCCGTGGCCTCCCCCCTCGCCCCGCCCCCTCCCCATGCACACCCCGCCCCCAGCCCCACTCTCCTCCCCGCTGCCCTTTCCCCTTCTTCATCCCCAGCCCCATCCCCAACACGAAGCCCCTCCTCACCCTCCCGAGACCCCACCTGTGAAGCCCCTCCTCATCCCGGCACCTCCGGCCACAGCCCCGCCCACACCCTCCCCCATCTACCTCCCCTCCGCTTCCCCTACCCCTTCCACCCCTTTCCCGTCCGCCCAATGGGAACCCGGCCCAATCCCCACACGGGACTCCAGCCCAGTCCCACCCCAGCCCCTCGCGGGACCACCGCAGGACCCCACCCGCCGCCCGCCCGTCCCTGGGCCCATTTTCAGAAGGACTTCCGGGAGCCTCCTGCCAGATCCGTTGAGGTTTCCCCCGGCGACTCCTCCTGCCACCCCCTCACCCCATCATGTGAGCGGCGACCCGCCTCCCTGCACGGAGCTGGCTGCGATGGCTGGCCACTTTGTTATTGGAAACTGGTGTGTTTACCCGGGCACGCTAGGTGGGTAGCTGGCCTGCTTGGCCCGAATCCAGGCACCCTCCACCTGGAACTCTCTCCTCCCTCACCGCCCCGCCCCTCCCTCCGCTTAGGCTGAGTGTTCTGGAAGCTGAAGGGACCTGGGGAATCTAAGTCAGGATCCTTCTCTTCCTCCATACCTGGAACTTGCCAAAGCCCGCCTTCCCAGGAGAGGGAGGCTCAGGGCCTCAGTTATGGCAACTCTGTTCTTCCATTTTCTCAGGCCAAACCCTTTAGGGCCCTCTTGGCACCCCTTTTCCTCTGAATCCATCCTCCTCCATCACCTCCACCCAAGTGCCCCAGCCCCATTCACCTCCACCTATCGCATCGGTCTCCTGTGGGTGCAGCAGGGCCCTCGTCCACCTCCCTGGTTCCCGCCCCCATTCCAAACCCACAGTGCTGCGATCAGAACTCGTTCCAGAATCCAAGTAGAGCTGTCCTTTCTCTGTTCACAACCCTCCGAAGGACTTCCATCTCACTGGGAATAGAATTCAAAGCCCACCCCCCCCCCCCCCGCATGGCTACAGCCCCTAACCTCATGTCTCCTACTCAGCTCTTCCACTTGGCCTCCTTGCTGTCCCCTGAACACACCAAGCTCATTCCTACCCCCGGGCCTTTGCACTGGCTGTTCCCTCTGCCTGGAATGCTCCTTCCCCAGATGTCTGCATGGCTTCCTCCTTCACTTCCCTTAAGTCTCTACCCAAATCAGAGAGGCTTTCCCTGTCCCCAATCCCCATCTAAATATCACTCCCACCACACAATCACTCTATCCAGCCTCCCTACAAAGCTTCCTGTTCCTTCCATGCACTTTTGGCCACCTTTATATATTATATGGTTTATTGTCCATTGGCCCCCATCTTCCCCATACACACATGAAAGCAAACTCCAGGAGAGTGGGATGAATTTATTTCCTATTGTATCCCGGGGCCTCCAACAGTGTCTGGCAATCCAGTCACCACCCAATAAATACTCCTTGAATGAGTGAGTGAATGAACAAATGAGTGAATGAGGCAGGACAGGGAGTAGTGAGAGAGCTTGGCTTTGGAGTCCGGGTTCAAGTGTTGCTTTGAAACTTCTGGCTGTACAGCCTGCACGGGTTACTCAGCCTGTCTGAGCACTGGACTTTCGGTCCCATTTCTCAGGATGGTAATACTGAAGGCCTGCACCAGGCTGGAGAGTGGTCTGCAAATGCTGCCTCTCCTCTCCCCTCCTCGGTACCCCCACCTCAAGGTCACCTGGAGTGCTCCATCAGAAGGTCAAGAGGGAGGAACTGGGGCAATGGTCATGGGGCTTCAGCTAGTGACTCTGGCCCTAATTTCCCCACGCTTGTGTTTTGCCAAGGGTGGTCTGAGGACAGACAGGCAGAGGCACAGCCCTTGAGTTTCTGGCTGGAAGTGAGAAGTTGTTCTGCTTTCCCATAGAGTCAGCCTTTGAGATGGTTTCCTTGGAGGGTTTTTCCAGCGGTCTTAGAAGCAGAAATGTTCCCAAGAATCACACTCAAGTAAGAGATGGGACTTAGATGAGTTGTCACACTTGGTTTCTGAGCTGTAGCTCTTGGCAGGTAGTGGTATTAGGTTTTGAGGGGGGGTTGCCCTCTGTCCTCAGGGACATGTGGCGTTCATCACAGAGGGAGACGTGTCTCAGCGACTGAAAAAGAAGAGATCTGGGAAGTTAAAAAAGCAGGGAGGGCTTCCCTGGTGGCGCAGTGGTTGAGAGTCTGCCTGCCAATGCAGGGGACACGGGTTCGAGCCCTGGTCTGGGAAGATCCCACATGCCACGGAGCAACTAGGCCCGTGAGCCACAGCTACTGAGCCTGAGCGTCTGGAGCCTGTGCTCCGCAACAAGAGAGGCCGCGACAGTGAGAGGCCCGTGCACCGCGATGAGGAGTGGCCCCCGCTTGCCACAACTGGAGAGGGCCCTCGCACAGAAACGAAGACCCAACGCAGCCAAAAATAAATTAATTAATTAATAAAAAAAAAAGCAGGGACATGCACATGGATGTTTATAGCAGCTTTATTCCTAATCGCCAAAACTTGCAACCAAAAAGTCCTTCAGTAGGGGAATGGATAAATAAACTGTGGAACATTCAGACAATGGGATATTATTCAGCACTGAAAAGAAATGAACCATCAAGCCGTGAAAAGACACAGAAGAACCTTAAATGCATATTACTAAGTGAAAGAAGCCAGTCTGAAAAGGCTGCATCCTGGATGATTCCAACTATATGCCATTCTGGAAAAGGCCAAACTACGGAAACGGTAAAAAGATCAGTGGTTGCCAGGGGTCGGAGGAAAGAAGGGAAACCCTAGAGGATCTTTAGGGCAGTGAAACTACTCTCTCCGATACTACAGTGGTGCATACATGTCATTATACATTTGCCAAAACCCATAGAAGGTACAACAGCAAAAGTGAACCCTAATGTAAAGTATGGACTTTGGGTGATAATGATGTGTCAATGTAGGTTCATCAGCTGTGACACATGTACCACTCCAGAGAGGGATGTTGATAGCGGGGCGGCTGTGCGTGTGGCAGTGGCACGAGTTCAATGGAAACTCTGTCCCTTCTGCTCACAATTGCTATAATTTAAAACTGCTCTAAAAAACAAAGACTATTAATAAAAAATTATTTTTAAAAAGCAGGGATAGTGTTGGGGAGCGAATATCTGGGGGGGTCAGGAGGACTTTACATGAAGGCCTCTCGGGTAAAGAGACATTTGAGCAGAACCTGTAAGAAGAGAGGGTGTGGGGAGAGGGCCACTTGGATGAAGAGGACAGAGAACAGCTGGTGTGAAGGCCCTGAGGTAGAAGTGGGCTGGGGGGTTATGCAAGCAAGGAGACCAACATGGTGGAGACCAGTCAGCCCTGCGAGGGGAAGAGCTGCGGGCAGAGAGACGGGAGCACGTCGGAGCGGGAGAGGCTTGGGGTCATGGTAACCACTGTAAATTTCACTCTGGGTGAGATGGGAGCCACTGGGAGTTGTAAGCACAGTGACAAGGTCTGACTTACGTTCTAGAAGGATCTCTCTGGCTACTTTGTTGAGAATAGACCGAGGCAGGGGCGGGGGCACTGGGGCAAAGGTCAAAGCTGGGAGATCACTTTGGGCCATGGCTGTGGTCCAGGTGAGGGATGATGGGGGCTGGGCCCAGAGTGGTAGCAGTGGAGGAGGTGATGGAACCAAGGATGCTCCTGGCATACGCCCAACTACCCGCCCTGGGCACCATGCCAACCTGCGCTCTAAAGGCCACCAGTATCCTTGCAATGGGGCGAGGATCATCCCTGTCACCCATTCAGCAAATACTCGGTCAGCAAGACCAGGCACTGTACCAGGACGGGGTGGCGTCTTTCCTTCTTTCCCCAGGATGTGGACGCCTCGCTGTCCAGTCCTCGTCCCATGGCATGTGGGACACCCGTGCAATGAATGGATCCATCCTTTTGCAGAGTCCCTTTGCTCCTGCAGGTGAAGGACAGAGGGGGAGGGCGCAGGATGTCTGCGTGGCATCAGACCACGCAGGTTGGAGTTCCAGCTCTGCCACCTACCAGCTGAGTAACTTTGGGTATATCGAATAGCCCCCTGTGCCTCGGTTTTCTCGAGTATGAAATGGGTACGATATCCCCCTCCTAGAGCTGCCAGAGGACGAGGTGAGAGACCGCAGCAGGTGTCGAGCTCAGTGCAGGCAGGTAGCGAGCACTCGTGGTCATCCCTGTGCCTCCTAAGGGACTGGTTCCAGGCTGGACGGCGGCCGGGAGGAAGTCTCTGCAGGCCCCAGGCTGTGGTCAGCGACTTGTGGGAAGAGGACACCGCTGGGCAATCTAATTTGAGGAGCTTCAAAACAATCCTCTCCAACAGCTGAGCCAGCAGTAGCCAGAACATTCTCTGCAGGCCCGGGCAGGGGCCGAGCCTGTGTAATCCGACCACGCGGCTCCGTGGGAGGCCCTGCCTGCCGCTCAGGGAGCTCAGCGGTGCAGGAGCGGGAGGGGAAGGCGGGCTCTGGCCTACGTCCCTAAGAGAGAGGCCCCGTGGTGACCCGCTGAGGTCACGGCTCAGCAGTGGGACACAGGTAATGAACCTGAGGCTGCTCAAAGGGCAGGGTGCAGACAGGGGTCTGGAAACAGGGCTCCCAGGAGAAAAGGCAGAAAGGAAGTCCAGGAAGGAGACAGCTGGAGACGGTACCCGATCTCTGTCATCAATTGCCTTTTGGAAGAAGAAAGGCTGATGGCTTGTTGGGAATGTGGGAGTGATAGGCCAGCACTCCCAATGGGTGGGAGCTAGAGGCATCCAACCCGGGTTCATTCCTAGGAAAAAAAAAAAAAACTTCTGTCCTAAAGAGCAAAGGGCTGTGATCAAGAGTGTTAGCATTCAAACTTTATTCTTTTTTTATAGCAACAGAATCTTTGTAGAAATGACTACTATAGAAGCCCAATGAAAGTGCCACTGCTCTGGATGATGGAGGATGGAGAGCCGGCTTGGGACCCTGTCTACCAAGCCCCCCACCCCTCGGCAGCCCCTGAAGCTCCTCACTGGAGCCCCCAGGGTCCCCAGAGCTCAGCGTGCAAACCTCTCCTCCTAAGAAATCTTCCTAATGGGTGACCCGCAGCCTGCTTTGCAGCTGGACACTTTTGACGCTGGTCTCCCCCTTCCTGGGTTGGGGGTGTGAACAAAGGAGGGTCCTCTAAATCTGGTGGAAGGATGGGAATGGGGAGCTCTCTAAGATTCTGGGGTTCAACCCCGGTCAAGGCTGTGTCCACAGGTGAGGCAAAGAAGCCCCATCTGGGGTCTTCCAGGCACCCATCACCCCCGTGACTCCAGTTTTGTGGAGGACGGCGGGATCTTCTGCGAGTAAGGGGCGATCTATTTCTGTTCCTGGGTTAATAATAATAGTAGAAGTAGTAGTAATAATAAAAATAATAGCTAGCATTTGTCATGTCCTTTCCTCATCCTCCCAACCACCCTTCCAAGTGGATGCTTCATAACCTTAATTTATAGAGAGGTTAAGTGGGTTTTCCAAAGTTTGTGTAAGTGGTAGATCAGAGAATTGAACCAAGGCTGTCTGGCTCCAGAGCCCATGTTCTAGGCTACTCTACTCCAGAGAGAGAGCGGTCTCTTTTTGGAAACGGACAGGGATGTGAAAGAGGAGAAAGCCCAAAATGTAACTTATCCTGTAGGCATAGCTACTGAGAGTGTGTATATCAGTGTCTCAAATATGACCTGCCCGCCCACAGGCATGTCCACTCAGCCCCTCCTTGCGGGCGACCTGCTGTGTATCACACGCTCGGTTTTGCTGTTTGCTTGTTCTCATCTGGCCACAGGATAGATTTTTATTCACATCCTCCTGCTGGAGGTGCTGAGCGTGGAGATCTATGTGCCCTCCAAATTGTGACTTTCCCACCCCTCCCCACCCTGCCGTGGTTTGGGGTCTGGTGGGTATTTTCTTTCCTTCTGAGAAGCTAGCTCAACACCGCTCTGCTCCAAAACATGGAGCCCGTGGGACATGCCTGCCAAAGACCCGTCCAGGGACTTAGATCTTTCCGGGGCTGCCAATTATAAACAGATGCTCCTCCTGGGATCCACCCGGAGGCCACCCGGCTCATGTCCCTGGTGGGACCATGCGCCACAGCTGAACTCCAGCAATGAACGCCAAGGCCAAGCATTTGTGTGAGCCCTCTGGGTGAGGAAGGCAAGGCTGGGTGGAGGAGAGGCACTCACTGTTCTTTGATCAGCAGATTTTTCTCGAGGCCTCCTGGGGCCAGTGCCATGAGACAATGCTCGTTGGCTTTTACTCTGTACCTGGCCCGTGCTGGATGCTGAGGTTAGGAGATGACTACTGACTCCCTGGAGGACCTCCCAAGCTTGTGGAGGAGCTTATCCACAAATAGGCCCAGCACACTCACATCTGTGCACTAGTGGCGGAACAAACAGGGTTAGTGTTGGCACTCAGGAACATGGGTTCTGAGTCACACTATGCCGCTGCTTATAAGTGGTGTAACCTTGGGCAAGTCATTTCATCTGTCTGCACCTCACCTGTAGAATGGAGAGGGAAATCATACCTACTGGTGGGATTGTGAGTATGAAAGGAGAAAACACTTGGATGTAAAGTGTTCAATAAATGTTAGCCAGTATATAGTGGTGTTGTTATTGTTGTAGGGATGATGGAAGGAGGAGCCAGGGAAGCTTCAGAATTGTGGGGCCATTCAAGCAGGGTTCTGCAGGATGAATAAGAGTCTACAAGTAGCCTTGGCATTTAAAACAGAGACAAAAAGTCTGTGCTGGGCACTAGGTAGGGTCACAGTGAACCCAGGATGGGTGAGATTTAGTTCCTGCCCTCCAGGAGACAGTATGTAGATGTGAAATGGTGAGACAGCACACACAGGGCCAAGTACAGTGCGTAATGAGTGAGTGTAAGCTGGGAACTCTGGAGGCCCAGTGAGCTCCCTCATGCATTCACTCAGCAGTGGGGAGAGACATGCAGATAGTCACCTCACAGTGGATGGGAGCCCTGAAAAGGCAATGCCAGGGACCTGGGAAGCAAGCCAGGGTTGGACCAGCTGTGCTGAGTCACTTGTGTGAAAATGGCCTGTTTTGGAAATGATCTGTGGGAAAGCTTTTATTCTGTCCTTCTTTTTTAAGATCATAAATGATGGTACTTGTCTTTTAGAGGCATTTTTCCTATATAGACAAGCACAAAGAAGCAAACCTATGATCCCACCCAACACAAGCCCTGTTCTTTTTTTTTTTTTTTTAATTTTTTATTTTTTTAATGCTATTCTTGTTTGCTTACATTCTTTTTATGTATGTATGTATGTATACAAGCCCTGTTCTTATGTAGCCTGGTGACGTCCACCAACTTACTACGTTTTTAGAGCTGAGATTATCCTGTATGGATAATGCTGCACCCTTTTCTCCTGACCATGTTTCCATGGTGTGAACGCTCATCATTCTAATGGCTGCAGAAGAGGGTATATCAAGGGGCTGTGCTGTGATTTTCTCAGCTATTCTTCTCCATGGGAAATAATAACAGAGAGCAGGTGCTGAACACTAGGTGGGTGCCAACTTTTGCGTGCTTCATCCGCACAAGACCCCGTGAAGAGAGGAGATGGCTTTTCTCCTACTGGGAGAGGGAATCATGGTGAAAAACCTCAGTTCAAATCCCACCTCTGCCCCTTGGTTGCTGTGTGACCTCAGACAAGTTGCTTAGCCTCTCTGAGTTGCAGTTTCCTTAGCTATACAATGGGCATAATACAACGACCACAGAAATGTGCCAGTTTCAACAATGTTCCCGTTTTTAATCTTTATCCCACTCACAGCGGTTTGTGTCCGGCTGTTTTCTCATTCCTTCGCTGTCTCCCTGAGGCAGAGACCATGTCTGTTTTGCTCTCCGTTAAATCCCGCAAAGGCACAGCACCCAGCCCCTTGCAGGCCCTCTGTGCGGTCCTGTCGAGGGGTTGTGGATGTTGAGGGAGATGAAGCTGAGGTCTGGGTGGGAATAAACACTGGTGTGAGGACTCAGGGGATTTGGGAGCAGAATTCTCAATGCTCAGAAAAATCCCACCGCCCCTTGGGTTTCAGGGGTGCATCTGCAGAAGACAAAGGCTCCGGGTTCAAATCCTGCCCCCGCCACCCACTGAGTGCGACTTTGGACAAGTTAACTCAGGGCCTTTGAGCCAGTGTCCTCAGCCATAAAAACTGGATCGTGATAGCCTTCAGCTTTGGGGGCTGCGCAGGGGTTCAGGCTCGCTGCGAGGGCAGCTCCGAGGGAGAGGGGGGCGGGACCCCGTGCCTCTGCTGGGAGGCCTGGGAGGCCAGAGGTCTTCACCTCCCTTCCCTCCTCCTCCCCGGGACAGAAGCTCGCCATTTGCCCCCCGAGGGGAGGGGAGGCCAGGGGGTGTCGAGTGCCCCTGAGCTCTTATTTTATAAACTCGGCTTAAGAGTAAATCCCAGGGCCGCTGACCCTCCCCAGCTGCTCCCTGCCCTGGGAGTTGATGAAGAGGAAGCCATGTTGGGTTCCAAGGGCTCATAAATCTGCCCCCTCCCCAGGCTGCTTACCCCACGCTCCTCTCAGCCCCCTGCCTCCCGCCCACCCCGTCCTTACCCTCATTTGGGCACTGGGTGGGACTCGTGTCAGCTGTCCGGGGTCACCCCCAGGTAGCTCTGGTGAGAAGCCACCCGGGCCAGCTTCTGAGCTGTACCTGCCAGGTTTCTGGTCAGTCACTCTGGGTCCCCAGTCTCTGGGGAGAGGGGTCCGGGCAGGGCACTGGAGGAGGAGGAGGGACAGTGGCTGTAGCAGCTCCAACTGGGCAGCTCCCACCCAGGAAGGGCCCCCGTCCCTCCACTCAGCTCTCTCCCTCACCTCCCACCCCCAGTGGCTCAGTTACTGGAAAGCTCCATCAAGGTGACCAGCCCTGGCCTCCCCGTCACCATGGAGACGCACCTGGGTCCCTCCCCAGGGACTCTGAGCATCCACCAAGGGCCAGAGGAAACGCACAGCAGTGCAGAGGCTGCACGCACACGCATACACGCGTGCAGAGCGAGACACATTCACTCCGACACGCACAGAGAGAGACACACAGTGAGGCGCACGCACACCGGCCGGGGCCTCACCTCACAGCTCAGTCCTGGGTGGTTTTGAGGCTCTGGGTGAAAGTCCGGGTCTCGCTGACTCTTGGGCTAAGTAGCCTCTGTGTTGAAGGTTCTGGGACCCTAAATGGCTCAGCCAAGGAAACTGGGCTCGTCTCAGCCTCAGAGAGGCTATTTAACCGCCTTCCACCCTGTCCCACCTACGGCCATGAACTTTCATTCATTCACTCAACAAATAGCACTTGCATTGCTGGGCACTGAGATACGAAATGAACAAGGCAGGATCAAGGCCCCCGGGAGCTCCCTGCTCAGAGGGGTGGGGTGAGGAGAACAGAAAGCAAACCCGTCCCAGCGTCTGGGGAGAGGTGGGGTCTGTGAGCACAGAGCATGAGGAGGCCAGTCCCCCGGCCCACCAGGGGCATCCTCAACAGACCCCCAAAAGGACACGGCCAAACCTCAGCGTCCCACCTGGGTGTATATATGTGGAAGACAGTGGGGCACAGCCTTTATTTCACCTCCCTCTCCCTAGCCCCTGTTTCCCTCTCCAGGGTGTCCTTCCAGCCATGCAGACCGTGCTGGCCTTCCCGGTTCCCTGTCTGCTGGTTTTCTTGTGCTCCCAGGTATCTGGACCCCTGCGCCTTCCAACAAGCCCCTACCCCCACTTTAAGCTTCTCTTCTCTTGTCCAGAAGTTCTCAGAGTCCCGGAGGCTCCTCTCTCATCCTCAGCCAGGCCCTAGGAAACTATGTAAGCCCCAGGGTCCTGTTCCCCATATGAGATGGAGGTGGGATGGGGTTAGTCAGGGACCAGAGTAGGAGAAAGGAGGCCAAGGATTTCCTTCACCTCAGACTGACATACGCAGAAATTAGATGGATGGATGATGGAGTGGGGTGGATGGATGGATGGATGTGAGGAAGGATGGATGGACAGACAGATGGGGTGACAAGGGAAGATGGAAGGAAACTAGGACGGCAATGACTACCAGGCCAGAGTGAGGTCTGATATGGTGGAAGATGCCTGAACAGATGTTTATCTCTCCTCCATGAAGGGAATCTCTCCAGCCTCTCCTGGAGGAACACATTCTAAGTCTGTTTTTAGTCCAACAGACAAGAAAGTGTCCCTTAGAGCCTGTCTAATTGCAGACCTTTTGCTCTTGAAGGACTTTTGCGGTCGTGGAGGGTGGCTGATGGAATTCTCCCTCGTAAAGCCTTTCCTGTATTTCAAGACTTCAATTAAAATAAATAAACTGGTTGGACAAGGTGGGGTTTTCAAACTGGACTTTCCCAGAGATGTTTCAAGAGTTGAAAGAACACTTTTATTTTCCTTTAAGAAATATTTCGAAAGTTTTAAAAACTGTAATAAAAAAGTCAAATCCATGGGAGCCACCAACACATTTCTGTGTCCCGCCAGCTAACCCATTTTGTGCCTTTTTTGGTTATGTGAAAGTTCTGAGATTTCAAGGTAAACAATTGATAAACGGTTATCACCAACAACTACTTATCTGCGTGACTTTTCTCCATACCGAGTCCAGAGCAAAGTACAGAAATCAGTTAGATTCTGGTCTGGTGTGACTGGAGTTAATCCATCACTCCCACTTGAAAATGTTTGCCTTCCCAGCTCAGCCTTTCTGCTCTCATTCGTTGCTTTTAATGTAAGAAAATATGGAGTTGGACGTGTAATATATTCCTTTTACTGGTTTCACACATGGGGTTTCCGTGTTAGGTTTTATTTTTTAAAGGAGAAATTTCATTGATAATTTTTAAAAGAAAGAGAAGAAACAAAAATAGAAACCCATTAGATTAATCCCCCAGGAGCCTTTTATCTCTTCCTTTCTCTGATTCTCTCCAGCCCCCAGCCTTTCTCCCTCTGTGCTGATTAAGCTGGGTCTCAGGATTCTTAGTTCCCCGTCACCCAACCCTGGTTCTTTTTACCAAGAGGGGCCTCTCTGGACCCAACGACGTACCGTGGGAAGGAGTGTCATTCTCCTGTGGGTCAAGGTTGAGAATTAGCCCGACCTCTCTTCTGAGCCTTTTATGGCCAGCCATTCATAAAATTTGTCCAACCCCCTTTAAGGATTCATGTCTTGGTTCTGCCAGGGTCACTTCCTGGCGTAATGAGTCCCACGTTTATTACCTGTGGGGTGAGGTCGTGTTTCCTTCCCCAGAGGAGCCCAGCTGCCTGTCTTCCCGGCCCTCCTTCTGCCGGACCACAGCTGGGTGGAAGGGAAAGCTTTGCTCAGCCTCCAGGCACCTCACGGTCAGAACCTCGCAGCCCATTCATCAGCGGGGCTCTAGACCTCAGTGGTGAGAAGGCCAGCTTGTTTCTAGCTCAGAGCATTCTGGAACACTGTACAGAAAGAGCTCTGCTTCTACTTTTAACTAGGTAGGATCATTGGAATTGGGCCGACAGGAGACGTCCTCCTGGAAGCAATACGTAAGAAAGACTCGTGAATCACGCATCCACCAATGGGTCATAAACAGGCTCAGAAACTCTTGGTTCCCTTCGGAGTAGGCTCTATATATCCGTTTAACAAATCATATTGTGACTTTGCATACTCTCTTTGAATGGAATCAGGGAGGCCAGTCCTGGGGCAAATTACATACTGAATTTCTGATGGCAATCATTGAATCACGATCGCTTCCTTAATGACCACGTGTTCAGTACTGCTATCCTCTCCTTCCAGATCGTTCTGTGGGGCCGGACTGAGAAATGCCTGAAGGAGACGACGGAGGAGATTCGGCAGATGGGCACCGAGTGCCACTACTTCATCTGCGATGTGGGCAACCGGGAGGAGGTGTACCAGACGGCCAAAGCTGTCCGGGAGAAGGTGAGCAGCCTGCGAGGGTCCGGCCTCAGCTCTGCCAGACACTGCGGGGGAATGCTGGCCAAAGAGAACATTCTCACATGGCCTGGGAGAGAGCGTTGCTTATGGCAGAATGGCTATTTTCAGGGCATCTTGGAGGGCTTTCCTATGAAGCTGGCCCAAGTTGTGTGTGCGTGTGCGTGTGTGTGTTGCAGGGGGCAGGGACTAGGGGCATAGGTTGATTACGTAAGAGGACTGATCACCTGTTGTCCCCTTTGGAAGTTTAGATCTTGTGAGTCTCTATCCTAGACCCTGGGGGACAAACGTCCCATTGCCCTCTGGGAAAATCCCCGACTCCAGCCATCTATTTAGACTGAATGCATCACTGAGCTCCAAGAGAGCAGAAACCACCGTTAAGATATCTGGCACATGGTAAATGTTAACTATTTTTATGTAACAATAACCTCATTTATTATAGATGTGCTCTGTGCCAGGTACATTATGTACCATAAATTATTTCTTTTTTCTGCTTTTTTTTTTTTTTTTTTTTGCCACACTGCACGGCTTGCAGGATCTTAGTTCCCTGACCGGGGATCGAACCCAGGCCCTCGGCAGTGAAAGTGCAAAGTCCTAACCACTGGACCGCCAGGGAATTCCCAGCCATAAATTATTTCTGATCCCCAGAACGACCCTGGTATGGTTATTAGCCCCATCTTAACAAATCAAGACTGATGCTCAGAGAGGTGACGTGACTTCCCAAGACCAGGTCCCTCCCCTCCAAGTGCAAGCCCCTGGGGCTGCCCGCCCTAACGGCCCCTCGACCCCCTCTTGCCCTCAGGTGGGCGACATCACCATCCTGGTGAACAACGCCGCCGTGGTCCATGGGAAGAGCCTGATGGACAGCGACGATGACGCCCTCCTCAAGTCCCAGCACATCAACACCCTGGGCCAGTTCTGGGTAAGTTGGTCCTGAGCCTGAGCCAGCCCTGGGCATGTCCGTGACATGTTCCTTCCCTCCAGGGATCCTGGGGGCTGTAGGGGAGTGGGGGAGAGGCTCGCCAGGGCTTGGGCTCAGGCCGGGGGGGATGTCCTAGGATCAGGTGGCCGGACAAGACGAATGACCGGCTGCCCCAGGAGGCATCTGGACTTTCTGAAACGTGGGGCTCGGTGCCCTCGGCCCACACACCTCCCGTCCCAGGAAAGCCTGGTCGCTGGCATAGTGTGCTGTTTCCAGGCTGCTCTGTTCTCCCTGAGGGGGGTGGGAGAGGGGCTGTTGGAAGCTATGGCTGCTGCACACTGACCCCCCCACCCCCACCCACCCTTAGACCACCAAGGCCTTCTTGCCACGGATGCTGGAGCTGCAGAACGGCCACATCGTGTGTCTCAACTCCGTGCTGGCGCTCTCTGCCATCCCCGGCGCCATCGACTACTGCACATCCAAAGCCTCAGCCTTCGCCTTCATGGAGAGCCTGACCCTGGGGCTGCTGGACTGTCCGGGCGTCAGTGCCACCACCGTGCTTCCCTTCCACACCAGTACCGAGATGTTCCAGGGCATGAGGGTCAGGTCAGTGGCAGGGGACCCCCTCTCCAAGCCAAGTCCCTCCAGCAGATCGGATCAGGGGAAAGACTCATTACACACAGAGAGCCAAAATTTTAAAATAACCCAAATTTTAAAATAACCCAGAACCCTTTATCTCTGGCTTTTTAGTCTCGTACCTGATTCTCCATCTGCAGGGCAGCGGGGTTCTATAGTGGTTTAGGGTCCTGCTTCTCGGGTCAGGGGGCTTGTACAGAGTTCCCATGCTAAATGCATGCAATGGAATACTACCCAACTATAAAAAGGGAACCAAGTATTGGTAAATGAACAATATGGATGAATCTCAAATGTTGAGTGAAAGAAACCAGAGACAGAAAAGTGCATTCTGCATGATTCCATTTGTCTGAAGTTCTACAAGAGAAAAACTGGACCGAGGTGATAGAAATCAGAACAGTGGTCACCCCAAGAGGAGTGGGGACATAGCCTGGCAGAGAGCACCAGGGAACCTTCTAGGCTTTTAGAAATGTTCTCTCTTCTTGATTTGAGTGGGGGTTACATAGGTAAAAATTGATCATGCTGGACACAAGATTTATGCCTTTTATCGTATGCAAATTATAGCTCAGTTTAAAGAAATACCGAAGCCCACCCACCCCTCCTCCAGGCCACTTAAATCAACGGGAATGGGAACCACTGGTTTAGAGCTTGTGCTTTGGAGCCAGGCCCCTGGGGTGTGTGTGACCCTGAGCCCGATTAGTTCCTGCTCCTGCCTCTGATGCTAATCTGTAGAATGGGATGATGGGAATGTCTACCCTTAGGGTTCTGTGATAGGGATAAAATGGGATCTAGCATGCAACACCATATGTGCTACATACTAAGTGCCCAGTAAATGGTGCTGTAATGATGTGCGCTTGTGAAGGGGCACAAGGTTATAGATAAATGAAAATGTGGAATCATCCAAAAACTATTTTCCTTGTTTTTTGCAATGCAACGTATAATGATAATCTTGCTTTCTAAATTATATGCATCAGCTTCTTCCAAACATGAGGATAGCGTGGAAGTGTCATTGTGAGAATTTCCTGAGAGAGTGGAAGGCATGTGGCCTAGTGCATCCGGATGGGAATCACTCAGAATACCTTAGTGATTATCACTGAGTCTGGTTTTGCTATCAAGAATCAAAACACCTGGTTTTGCAGACTCACAGATATAGAGAACAGACTTGTGGTTGCCAAGGGGGAGGCGGGGCAGGGGAGGCGGGGCAGAGGAGGGAAGGAATGGGAGTTTGGGATTAGCAGAGGCAAACTATTATATATAGGATGGATAAACAACAAGGTCCTACTGTATAGCACAGGGAACTATATTCAGTATCCTGTGACAAACCATAATGGAAAAGAATATATATGTGTGTGTGTGTGTATATATATAGATATATATATATGTATAACTGAGTCACTTAGCTGTACAGCAGAAATTCACACAATATTTTAAATCAACTATACTTCAATAAAATGAAAAAAAAACAAAACTCCCTGTTTGGAATCACACCCCAGCTACTGAATGGTGGCGAAATCTTGAACCAGTTTTGTTACCACTCTGAGCTTTACTTTGCTCATCTGTCAAACAGTGAAAATATTACTTACCTCATAGGATTATTGAGAGGATGAGAAATAACACATGTAACGTATCTAGTGCAAAGCCCGGGGCATATGAGATGCTCAGTAACGAACTGCTGCTCTTATTATTTTTACTAACAGTAAACATCTTCATAAGTGCATAAGTTATAAATCTTCCTAGCACACTTCAGTTGTCACAGATGTATATATTTCCACCTGACTTATACACAAATTATCATAGATTCTGAATTTAGAGGAGGCTGGATTAATGACTATTAATGTTCCATGTTGTTTTTTTTCCCCCCATGATGTCTTGGTTTGGTTTCTTTTCATCTGGGTATACAGGAAGTGCTCAAACAATGCATGTTGGATGGAAGTGCTGCAGTCGCAACCCATGGTTCTAATTGGGTGCCCTGAAGTGGGCAGGACATTCACAGACCTCGCATCCCTGTGCCTGTATCGCCTTCTGGCATAGTTTCCTCTCCATCACTTTAAGAAGGAAATCCAAGGCCTCCCCCAGATCATTTTTCCACAGTGGCTCAGAATGTGGGCCCAAACTGCGGGGGCCTAATCCCAGCTCTGTGTGACCTTGGGCAAATTACTTCGCTTTCCTGTGCCTCGGTTTCCTTGTCTGTAAGAAGGGATTGATCATGGTACCCTGACCTCACAGGCTAGATGAGCTCCTGTGTGTGAATCAACTAGCCAGCTGGCAAGTAGTAAGCACTAGGTGAAGGTTAGTTACCTGTGGATTGCAGGTGAGCCCCGAGGGCTTGGGAGAAGAGCAGTAAAATGTTGATTGGTACCTAACCAACTCCCATTTCTTGAAAGAAGAAAAAAGAAAGAAAGAAAGAAAGAAAGAAAGAAAAAGAAAGAAAGAAAGAAGAAAGAAAGAGAGAAAGAAAGAAAGGGAAAAAGAAAGAAAGAAAAGCATTGGCTTCCTCTCCAACCATGCTTAGCATCTTCCCAGGGTTGGGGGTGGGAGACACGTTTAGAGCAAAACTGATGGGTTTTCTGGCAAGAGTGGCCATATAGGTGGGTGCTGGTGTTTGTAAATTGCTCTTTGCTGATCTTCTTTATGTTCCAGCCACACCAGACACTTTACAAATGCTTCTGCGTTTGACCCTCCACAACCCTGCAAGAGCTCTTATCCCCATTTCTCAGATGAGGAAAGTGAGGCTCTGAGAAGCAAAGTTACTTGCCCAAGACGACACAGATAGAAATTGGCTGAGCATCCTCTTTCAAGGGGTTTGTGCAGCCTCCGTGGGAGTTCGTAGCTCTGCCGGTTCCCCGGGTACCCACCCCACACACCACGGAGGGTAAAGAGAAAGCCCCACCAGCAGGCGTGTGTGAGGCTTCCCCTCTGTCATGTTCTCCCTCAGGGATCTTACCAGGAAGGGCCCCCTGAGCCCACGGAGCTTGGTCTGCCCATCCTGTCTTCCCATCTCCCCAGCAGCAGCACTGGCCCAGGTGGGGGCTGGAAACCCACACGGTCCACCGTGTCTGTGGGGCTCCAGCGTCATGAGCCGCCTCACGTGTCCATCTCCGCAGGACCCTGAGGCCGGCCCTTCCAGACTGCAGGGTCGTGGGCATCCTGGCAGCCCGTCATGATGGCAAAGGAAGCCAAGGGTTGGGGGCGAGCCCCGTGGACTCTCTGAGGCCAGCCGAGCCCGCACTGGGGGCCCAGGAGTTGCCTTTCTCTCAGGGTGACATCATCCCCAGGTGACTTATCACCCTCGATCCTCCTGGTGCCGGAGGAGCTCACCAGCCCTTTGTGGGACTGAGGTCAGAGCCAGCTGCATCAGTCCTGCACCTATAGGCCCAGGAGCTGTGGGACAAGCAGCAAGCGAGGGACAGGGGAGACAGAGCACGGGCCTGGGGCTCCTGCCGGCCTGGTTTGAATCCCCAGTCCCCACCACCTCCTCAGAGCCTCGGCTTCCTTCTCTGGCAGTTGGAGCAAATGATGCCTGTTGATCACTCAGCACAGGCCCGGCGCTTAGGGAGCGTCATCCCTGTACGGGTCTCAGGTCAGATGTCTCTGAACAGGCATGAGAAACCCCTGATGTTTGCTTACTCAGCCATTCATTCATTTATCAACCCCATGGAAACAGCCTGTAGATGTTTGAATGAATCGGTGAGTGTACCCACGAATCAGGGAATGAGTGAGTAAACCAGCAAGTGGTAGGGGAATGCCACATCGTTCAGTGTCCACCCACTCAGCAAGCATTTATTGAGCACCTACTATATCCCAGACACTGCACACAGGGCATACAGCAGGGAGCAAGACCCACCAGACTTCTGCCCTTGGGGAACTCACAGGTTGATGGGGGAGACAGGCCATTCACAGGAAACAAGCGGACAGGCAAGGCCATTCTCGATTCAGTCAAGGCAATTATCAGGGGGACGAGATTAGAGGCCACTCTGAGTGGGCGGGAGGAAGGAGCCAGGCTGATGGGACAGCTGAGATGGGAAAGATCTTAAGTGACAGGGCTGGCCACGATCCCTGGGGCAGAGTGAGAAGGAGGAGAGGTGGGACCCAGAGTGGGTAGGACTGAAGACAGCGAGGGGCCCCGGAGGGCTTTAGCAGGGCAGGACAGGATGTGAGTGAGGTTTGGGGGAGCCCTCTGCAGTGCTCTGAGAGTGGGTCCCAGGTGGGTGGGTGGGCTAGAAGCCCTCAGTTCTCAAGGGAAGACTCGCTGGGAGGAGTGAGAGGATGAGGAGCTCCTGACACATCCCGGGCGGCAGGGAGAGTGTTCCAAACAGGCCTCAAGTCTCCCACACAGGAGAAGCCAAGGGGATGACCCTGACATGTTAGCCACAGGGGTTTTCAGCAGAAGCGCTCGCTTCTCAGGGGAAACCCACGCTGTCTCTTCCTGCCTGCAGGTTCCCCAACCTCTTCCCACCCCTGAAGCCGGAGACCGTGGCCCGGAGGACGGTGGAAGCCGTGCAGCTCAATCAGGCCCTCCTCCTGCTCCCGTGGACGATGCACGCCCTCATTATCTTGAAAAGGTATGGGGCTGGGGGAGGAAGCTCTGGGTCAGGCTCATGCTGGCCATTTCCCCTTCTCCCAGTGGACCCTGGTGGGGAAGAGGCCTCAGGCAAGAGAAAGTACCCAGGTGATTGATTAGTCATGTCTGCTGTGGGCGTGAAAATGAGAGCCATGGCATGTGTGCCATGGATATACTATCCTTACTATGGAGTGGTGGTTCTCAAACTTGTTGGTCTCAAGAACCCTTTACAATCTTAAAAATTATTGAAGAACCCAAAGTGCTTTTATCTATGTGAGTTGTATCTATTGTATTAGAAATTAAAACTGAGAAAAAATTTTATGGGATTTATACATTTATTCATTTATATATAGCAAGAAAAAATCCATTCAGTGTTAACATAAATGATATTTTTGTGAAAAGTAAACGTATTTTCCAAAAAAAAAATGTAGTAAGGAGAATGGCATTATTTTATATTTTTGCAAAGCTCTTTATTATCTGAATTAATTGAAGACAAATGGATGCTTATATCTACTTCTGATTTTAATCTGTTGATGTCACATGTCATGTAGCCTCTGGAAAACTCAACTGTACACTCATGAGAGAATGAGAGTTAAAAAGTCAAATCCTATCTCAGTATTATAATAAAAATAGTTTGACCTCACAGACAGGCCCCTGAAGAGACCTCAGGTACCCCCAAGGGTTCCTAGGCCACACTCTGAGAACTGCTATTCTAGAGACTAAATCTTGGCCCTAGCCTTCAGGAAGTTCAATCTAATAGGGAAGACTGGCGGTCCAGTGGTTAAGGCTCTGCGCTTCAACTGCAGGGGGCATGGGTTCAATCCCTGGTTGGGGAACTAGGATCCCGCATGCTGTGTGGCACGGCCAAAAATAAAATAAAATAGAATAAAATTTTAAAATGAACATCAATTAATGGGGAAGACAGGGATTTCGTTGCCAAAGGCTCGGGATTCACGGAAACGTCCCTGGTGGGATTTACCAGGGCAGACCACCTTGGCGGGTAGGCTTTACAGAGGAGACCATCTTCCTCCAGAATTTGCCCAGCATCACATTCCCTAGAACTTTCCAGACTCTGGGCAACAAACCATTCCCCTCCTACTCCCACACTGAAGGGGCCATTGCAGGTGCCCCACTAAACACTGTTTGCATGGGCCTCTCATGCTGCAGAGAGAATTTTGACCCTGGAGCCCGAGTGACCATGGACTCTTGGCTCCTCTGGCCCCCAACACCCAGCTGACTGAACCCCTCTCACCTGAAAGGCCTTTTCAGGAGGTGAAGCACCCAAGTGCCTTTATCAGATGTCAACCCCCAGGAACCCGGGTTCCCCTCTGGCTGCTGTGGACACAGTGGGCATCTGAGCCACTCTAACTGCAGGCCAGAAACCTCAGGACCCGGGGACACATCAGTCCGTCCCCTGTCCTCCAAACTCAAAGCCCCTTCAGTGACACAGAGTAGGGGACTCCCGGCATTCAGGCCACACCTCAGCCTCCCTCAGTCCATCCTGACTGTTGCTTTGAGATGCTACTTGGCCGCCTCTGTGAGCCTTGGAGAGCAGGGACTTGGATCCTCACCAAAGCCAAGCTGATCGTCCACCTCAGGGAGCTTCTTAGAAGCTTTTGGGGACATTCTAGAAAAAAGCTAGTTTGTCTAGAACACCTCAGCACTCTCCACAGTAAGCACCCAGCCTACATTTTCTGTTCTATCCCCCACTACTTTCCCACAAGAAGCAGAGGCCAGCCCCTCCCCATTCCCTGCACCGCGCCCCCTTTCACCTTCCCCAAGAGAAATCTTCACAGGCTCAACTCTATTGCCACCACTCCCAGGAAGCCTTCCAGATTGCTCCAGCTGGAAGTGAGGCTTTCCCATGTTGCAACTAGAATGGGCCAGGGCCCTTCAATTTCATTCAACAGAGGAACTGAGGGTGTCCCTATACTGGGCCCTGTGCTAAGTGCCGGGATCGGAGATGAAATAGCTACCGCAGAGGCACCCATGGGCTTGACAAGTAAACAGCAAGCACAACTCCGGGGCTTGTTGGGGAAGCACAGAGCTATGGGGAGCCCCAGGAAAGGCCTAGGGGTGAGTCTGGGAAGTTTCCTACAAGAAGCAAGAAATTGTGTCATGCTGAAGAACAAGGCCTGAAGGTATCTGCAGGTGTTTTACTATCTGGAGGGACATAAAGGATGAGAAGTAAAACCTGAGGTCCCAGCTATAGGAAAACATCACTATGGAGCGGAACAAACTTGGCTGAGAATCTTGAGATGGCAGAGAGGACAGATTTTGGTATCAACTGTATCATGTGCACAGTGTAGCTGCTTAATAAATAATACATGGAAAAAAAAGAGGAGGTGACACCCAGTACCTAACTCCTCAGCCCCACACGGTAAATATTTGTTGAATAAGTGGCATTTGGAGTTAATTGATCTCTGAGATACTTATGGGCCCTAAAATGCTAAGAGCGTGGCTTTGAAAGTTTGTAACACCCACCCTTTACCTTGTAAATAGCTATTTATCTACTTACTTGAAAGCCCTTCCTCCATGGAGGGGTGGGTAGTGGTGGCTTGTCGGGGGAGCCGCTGTATGTTGGAGAGAGGGGTGGGGAGAGCTTATGGGAGCCATCACTTTACTACACCTCTTGTGTGGCTACCAGTGACCCAGCCACTGGTCTCCCCACTAACCATCTTCTCTTTTCCCTCCCCACTCCACCAGCATACTCCCACAGGCTGCCCTCGAGGAGATCCACAAATTCTCAGGAACCTACACCTGCATGAACACTTTCAAAGGGCGAACATAAAGGCAGGACGCAGAGACAGGCTCAAAAGCCACAGAACCTGAGGGGGCGTGGGCACCTGGGCACACGCCCATGTACCTGTCCCTTGACACACTTCTGCTGGATGAGCAGGACTGCTCCTCTCCTGGGGAGGAATCTGGCTGCGCCCCCAGGCCAGCCCCAGGACCTTTGCACAGGACTGATGGGTGTAACTCTGACCCCCGTGGGGAGGCAAGAAACCAGCCAGCAGCTGCCTTGACACTTTTGTACATTTCTGATTCTGTAGAGTTTACTGTTAAATTGCTTCTCAAGTCTAACCAGCCTCGGCAATGTGCATAGACTATTTCCGGGAGGGTCTGTGTCCGCACGCTCCTCCTTCCCCTCCAAAATCCACTCATCCTCAGCTTGTGCAAACTGGTTGAACGGCAGGAATACAAAATAAAGAGAGATGGCTTTTGCGAGTTCCTTTGTTGAAATCCTTGACCTCTGGTCCTTAGTGGGCAGTGGGGAGGGGACCAGACCCAACCACAACACGCCATCCTTTGAGAGAGAATTGGTCTGCTCAGGGTCCCCAGCTGCCGGGAGTGGAGTAGGCAAGAAGGAGGCAGAGATCGGGAGAGAAACTGGAGCCCAGGCCTGGGGGTACATGGCTCCTTGCCAGCTCTGCCAGGCCCCGCCCAACAGCCATGGGTTGGGGGGCACTTTGCCTTCCTACCTGCATCCCTGGTAGGACCATAGTGACCTAGTCTGCAGAGACCGGCTCTCTGTCCTTCCACAGCCCCACCAGCCACCAGGCCACCCACTCAGCAGAGCAGAACCAGGCTTTATCGAGCCCCTACTGTCTACCTACTGTGTGCTGGGTGCTGAGAGGGGAATGTTGCTGAGAAGCCAAAAGTCAGAGACCACCAGCACAAGGCCAGTGCTAAGGGGGTGCTATGGGCCCCTGGGCCAGATTTGATCGCAGGGGGTAGAAGTGAAATAGCAAAGGAGAGGGAGGTCTGGAATGGCAGAGGGGATTAACGTGGGCTCGGTCAATGGAGAAAAATGACAGCCAAGGAGATGTGGGGAAAGATGCCCCGGCGTTCCTCTGGTGTGCGTTCTCTCCTGCTGCAGCAAGCGTAATAAACCTGACCTTGGGCCGGGGGACAGGTGGACAACGGAATCTCAGCTAAGGCGCCTCCATCCACGCAGCTCTTGCAGGTGGGTGGCGGGGTGGGGGAGGGGAGCAGGCAGTGGTTCCAGGAGGTGACGGAGAAGGACCGCAGACACGAATTCAATCGAGAAGATTGCTGGAGCGTTGCACCAAGCCTGCACCTTCGCACAGCTCACACGAGAGGAAGAGTAGGCTTGCAGCTCAGCTGGTCGTCAGCCTGGTCTGTGTGCAGAGATGCCAAGTCACGACCACATCCACTGTTTATTGAGCACCTACTGAGTAGCCGCCAAGCCCTGAAGCTTAACATCTTAACCGTTATTTATCCACTGCACCTAGCAGCAGTGGAAGACAAAAGTCAGCTCTCGGGAACCCCTTTAAAGACTTCCAAGAGCTACGATGTGTATCAGACAAAATATGACCCCCCGGTGTCCATGGCTTCCAACAACGGAGCTTGTGTTACAGTTGCCACCTGTCCTTGGAGGGTGGCTGCGGCTCTGCTCCGTGTCCCCTTCACTCTAGGGCCCCGGCTGACACAGGAGCCTCCATCTGGAATGATGTCATCTTGGGGCAGAAATAGACACACCTGGGAACCTGCGCGCTGGCTCTGAAATTTTCTCCCTGGAAACAACGCGCATCACTTCTGCTCACATTCCGTTGGCTAGAGCAGGTCCCGTAGTCAAGCACTCCAAGGATGTCACTGGGCATACAATCCCCCTGGAGGAGTGGTCGGTAATTTTGAACTATAATGCAATCTGCCACACCGTGGAAGGAGCTGTCCATAGGAATAGAAGGAAAAATGGAAACGTAGGCAGAGGATGGAAGAGGCAGACAGATACTGCACTGGGATGGGGTGGCCTCCAGGTGATACACACCAGGTTCTGAGCAGAGCCCCAAAGAGGCATTGACCTTTCAGGGGGTTGGTATTAGAAAGACCACTTCAGAGGTGAGAAAACAGGCTCAGAGCAGGGAAATTGGGTGCCCAAGTTTGTAGGGCTTGTGAGCACCGGAGCCCGAATTTGAACCCCGCTCTCCCTGACCCCCTCACTTACTGTGGCAGGTGATGGGGATGCCAAGCCAGGACTCGTCACTTTCATTTTGGTCCTTGAGGGTATGTGTCACCAAAGTGCGTGTGTGCGGGGCAAGCTCCTGAAAGGGTCCAGCCTGCGGAGGTCGGGCCTGGAAGGGCCACACCCGCACCATCACCCCACTTTGGCGTGTGGACATAACGTGGGCGGGTCCGCTGGGCATGGCCTGCCCCGCTGCTGTCCCGGCACCACAGGCCCGGTGCCTGTCACTGGCTGTCACAGGAGATAAGTTAGGGGTGGCACGTCTCAGTGGTCAGGGATAGATGAGGAAGGAAGGGGGTTCTGTCTGCTGAGCCCCGACTTTTCTGACCATCCTTGAGTGGCAGCCCGTTTCCGTGCTCACAGGCTGGCTCATAGCCCTTTGGAGAGGATTTGACTTTTGAGGCTGCCGTGAAACTGGGCACTTGGCCTGCAGTCCGGGAACGCAGTGAGGACCCCAGGGGTCTGAGTGGATCAGGGAGCGATGAGGCCCAGCCAGCCCTCCCCAGGGCCCACTGAGAACAGAATCGCTGTCTTGGCTTCAGGGGGACCTCGTGTCTTCCCAGAGCCCCAAGGGCTCCTCCTGACAGCCGGGCAGGGCCTGGTCCCTCCCTACCCACTCCCTCTCCTCTGGGATGCTTTCAGTCTTTTTCTGGATCTTTTCCCAGAGGAACCAGGGAAAAAGCCTTGGGCAGGTTCCCAGGAGACCGTGTCCTGCTCCCTCCCCCGATGGTTCAGCCACTTGGGGAGCCTTGAGAGTTAAAGCAAAGAGCTAATTCTGTCCCTTAGCTTGGTGTCCCTTAGCTCAGCCAAACAAAGGAGAGTGACAAGCAATGAACTCCGGCTCCTTGAATCCCCCGAGGTGCAGAATGGGGTGTGCCAACCCTACAAAGAAGAATTGGGCCCTGGGAGATGACCCAGTTGCCCCGCCTGGGGCTCCTCCCCACCTCCAAAGAGAACCAGATTGGAAGTGGGCAGGGGGAGGCGCCAGACCCGAGCGCATCTGTGCTCGGGGACCAGGCTATCTGGCCCAGCAAGTGGTCCGGAGTGGAGTCCTGTGGCCACTGTCCTGCTCCCAGGGCCAGGAGGCTTGGAAAGTGGACTCCCTTCTCCTCAGGCCAAACGGATGGTCGGGAGGGACCAGGGTGGCAGAAAGCTCCTGGGCTGACCGCAGGGCTCAGCCCAGCCCCACCAAGAGCCCTTCTGATGGGGCAGACAGCCCATGCCCCTAGGGACACCCCAGTTTGATGGCGGACAAAAAAAGAACCAGGTCACAAACATACAAATTCTGCAGCCCAAGTGCCGAGCAGCACGGAGGGACGAGAACATTTGCAGGAGGGGCTGGCCATGGGGGTCATTGAAGGGTGGGTGGGGCCCTCCTACCCGCACATCTGGGATTGCTTCTGAGGCATCTTCTCCAACTTTCCGGAAAGGCCTTTCAAACGGGGCGGGGGGTTGGGTGGGCATCCTTAATAGGAGCCCAGAGGTCTGTGTGAAGAGAATATCTATACACAGACAGCCCTCCCCTCAGGCAAAGCCAGGAGGTGACAATGTCCCTCGACACAGAAGGAAGGCCTGGAACAGCTCGTGGAAACCCCAGTCACTCTGCGCCTTACACTGGGGCTGTTAGACGGAGATCCGATTGATTAACGTTCCTTAACACACTTCTCTTCATAAACTGAGGGCCACCAGCCATGGACCAGAGCCGGGGCCTGGGGGACCCTGCCCCTCAGCCGTGCAGGGTCCAGCTGTGCCCCCCTCACCCCTCATGGCCCCCCTGAGGCTCTCAGCTTCCAGCAAAGCAGCAGACCCCTGGGTCCCAGCTTCTCCCAGCCCACCAGGAGGCCAGGAGGCTCCCCAAGAGGAGGGAGGACCGGCATCTGGGGGGAGAAATCCAGACTCTGGAGTCCCACTGGCTCTGTGACCTCCTGTGTGTGATGTCACCTTTCCTACCTGCAGCATGGACCAGACGTTCCTGCCCTCCTGCCTCCTGGGCTGGGAAACTCAAGGGCATGATGTGGTGCTGGCAGCTCCCACGGCTCCCCGCCGGGACCCCGCTGCCCCTCGGGCTTCTTGGGGCCGCCGTCTTGGCCTGGCCTGTGATAGCAGCACCCTTCAACGCTTGGCTGGCTCCCTTGTGGTTGGACTGGGAGGAGACTGGCTCAGAAGACCCCAGCATGGGCAGTGGGGGCAGGGGCCGGGGAGGCCCTGGGGAGGGCAGAGCAAAGGGGCCCGAGGGGGCGGGGTCGGAGGAGGTGCTCCACGGGGACCAGGAGCTGCTGTCCTCCCGCACACAGGGTGCAGGGGTGGGAACACTTCTCTGGCACCTCCCATCATTGCTGGCTCTGGGCAGGGCCTTTGCCCCCAAATCCCTCAGTGGCTCGGGAAGAAAATAAACACAGAAGTCCCCCCAGGCACGGCTGGGAGTGGCAGGATGGCCATTGCGCCGCTGGGAAGCTGCTCTGGGCAGGCGGATCCCCTCGGGCGGATGGCAGGCCTCGGAGGCAGAGTCCTCAAAGAGCCACCCTCCCAGGCGGGCTGGAGGGAAGGCAGCTGGTCCTCAGCAGTGTGACCTGGGGGGGCCACCGAATTCTCTGGACTGAAGCAGCTGTGACGGAGTATTTCCACAGCGCCTTGAGGCCAGGTGTCAGGGGGCTAAGGTTACCAGGTCCAGTCCAGCATGATCAGGCCCAGGGCTCCTGTCCAGTGCAGGACACACAGGCCGGCCTCCAGGAGCCCCTGGGGCTCTGCACGGGCCCCCCATCCCCGCCTGTAAGCCTCAGATGCCACCTCTGGGAGACGCCCCACGTGCCCACCGTGGCCTGGGTTGCTCCATCTCAGCCTTCACTTGTTTCCTTCATCACCCGTCTCACCATTTGCCATTATTATTATTTTTATATATAACAGCTTTATTAAGATAGAATTCACATACCACCCAATTCACCCATTGAAAGCGTACAATTCAATGGCGCTTAGTGTACTCACAGGGTTGTGCAACTGTCGCCACAAACAGCTTTTGGAGCATAAACGCAGGATGTGGTCTTTTGTGTCTGGCTTCTTTCACTTAGCATAATGTTTCCAGGGTTCATCCTCCAAGTTGTAGCACGTGGCAGGACTTTGTTCCTTTGCGTGGCTAAAAAAAATCTCCCGTTGTATGCGTCTACCACAGTCGTTTCCCCGGCATATCGGGTCGTTATTATTTGCTTGCTCTCTTGGTCTGTCTGGCTCTCTCTTCCCCTCTCAACAGCCACTCCAGGAGCCCAAGGGCAGGTCCACCTTCTCTCAGGACCTAGGAGAGTTCAAGGTGCAGGCGACACTCGGTAAATATTTGCTGTCTGAGTGAAGAGGGGCGGACCCTTTGTCAGAGGCAGTCAGCATCACAACCGCCTTCCTGTATGTGTACACCCACCCGGGCCCCTGAATAATGAAGCCGACATTTATGGTTACGTGTGCAGGCGCGCCCCCCCGCATGTCTCCCAGTGGCACTCTGTCGGGGGCCGTCCTGTGCATTGTAGGAAGTTTGGAGCCTCCCTGGTCTCTACTCACTCAGTGCCAGTAGCACCTTCCCTTCCCAGTTGGGACAACCGAAAACATTTCTGCAAATGTCCCCAAGGAGCTAATTCGCCCGCAGCAGAAAAACCTCTGGTCTGCACACATTTTCTTCGTTTCTTTTTCATCACAACCCGGAGCAGTGAGAGGCGGAATTACTGACACTGAGGAGAGGAGGAGTTCGGCGGTCTGACCCCAGGGAGGCCGGTAGCAGAACCCGGACGTGACGCCTCTGCCCCCAGGGGTGGGCCCTTGACCCCCAAGCAGAAGCCAGTGATCCAGGAGGCCTCAGACCCCTTGGGCCATCCAGGCCACCACTTGACTTTCTCTTTCTTTGGACTCAGTTTGAAAACTTCCTCATGCCGCCCTCTTGGTGAGTTGAGCCAATGCTGCAGAATTTTCTGGCCTGCCAGCCCGTCCCGTCATCCCCCCCCCCCGCCCCCCAAAACAAATCCTGATCATCATTCTTTTCATTTTTCAATGTTCACAAGACAAAGGAAATAAGCACTCAGAGGAAGCACAAGCTGTGTTTGTTCCTTGCTGCTGCTTCCATGTAACTGGATCCTGCTTGGGGAGGTCACACTGGGGACCTTGAGCAGAGCCAGGGCCCGGAGCTGGCCATGGCCACATTAATGTCCACAGCCCTGGCCTGTGCAGAGTGAGACAAGGCAGAGCATCCCCCAAATGCCACGAGGTATTCCCCACAGCGGTGGGCTTCTCGTTGGGGGTTCTGGCCCGGCTCTCACCTTCTCAGCCTCGCTGGGTCCCCACTGGCTGAGGGCCAGCTGTCGGCCTGGGGGAGCCAGAGCCATGGAGCGTGCAGAGAAGGGGAGAGGCTGGACTTTGGATCTCAGCTCCTCGGGCTGAGATTCCAAACCCTGGACCTTGAGCAGGTAACTTAACCTCCCTGAACTTCAGTTTCCTCGTCTGTAGGATGCGACCAATAGCCCTGTCCTCTATTGAGTTGTTTGTGAAAATCAAGGGAGTAAAACACATAATAATTAATGCATGTGTGCTTGGTATTAATAAATACCAAGTAAATTATAATTAAATACCAAGTCAATTAATAAATACCAAGTGTATTATAAATGAATACATTTATATTATGTTATATATATTTTATAATAAAAGTAATAAATTAATTGTGCCCGGTACATAATAGACCCTCAGTGCTTCATCTATATTTAATAATTAAAACCTTTCAATACAGGAAATGGAGGCAGAGAGAGATGCAGTCATCCATCCACCTGAGGCTTATGACACTGCTAGTAAGTGGCAGAGTTGGGATTTGAACCCCCGAGTCTAGCTGCAAAGCCCTTGTGCTTAACCCCTGGGTTTCACAGCTTCTTGAATAAGAAGCCTAGAACAGTTGGCCCTCCATACCCACGGGTTCTGAATCCGCTGAGTCAACCAACCATGGATCAAAAATTTTTTTTTTTAATTCCAGAAAGTTCCAAAAAGCAAAACTTGAATTTGCTGGCCCAGCAACTATTTACATAGTATTTACATTATATTTACAACTATTTACATAGCACTTACATTGTATCAGGTATTATAAGTAATCTAGAGATGATTTAAAGCATACAGGAGGACGGAGGACGTGTGTAGGTTATATGCAAATACTACACCATTTCATACATGGGACTTGAGCATCAGGAATTTGGTATCCACTGGGGGTCCTGGAACCACCCCCCGTGGATACCAAGGGATGGCTGTGTGTAAAGAGAATGGAGTACAATACTTGCCATTATTCATCGCTCTGCAGCCGGGCCGCCGGGACTCTTCCTGGCCCATCCACATCCATGTCGCTGCCAGATTCCAATACTGCTTGGCCCAGCTGCTTGCCCCCGGTTGCAGGTGGGCCCAGCCGGACCAGCCTAGATGGGCATCTGAGGCCCTTTGGTGATCAGACGTGTTCAAGGTGGGTCTCCTTGCAGAGTTCGCTGGGGTCAGCCCTGCCCTCTTGACCATGGGCCTGGGAGGGAGGGAGTGTCTACTACTTCAGTGCCCCAGCCCTTCCTCAGACACACTCTCTCTAGCCCCCAAGGCACAAAGCTGGTGCCCATGAGGAAATTGCTCCCCTTCACCAATTTCTGAGCTCGTAAAATGTTCCCAGCACTCTGCCAGTTGCTTTGAGGGACACGAACTGTTCGCGAAGTGCCAGCTCAGTGCATGAACAGTGGTGAACCGGGCTGGAGTCTATGAGCTCAGAGCCGTTCCCTTCCGTGTTTACCCCAGTCCCCAGCCCCTCCCCGAGAGCACAAGGGATTGGTGGCTTCAGCAACGGACACGGACTCTACCTGAAGAGTTTCTAGAGAGGTTGTTGGGAGCCCAGAGTGGCCTAGCAGACCAAAAACTGAGCTTGAAAACTGGGCAGATGCCAAGGGATACAGATGGCCCGCAGCCCCCAGATCCTGCCACAGGAAGGTCTGGACCCTGGGCCACCCTGCTGGCCCTGGAGAGTCCCTGCTGCTGCAGCCGCTGAAGAGAACTACCCCCACCCCACTTCTCCGCATCACTTGCTTGGGTCAAAGGCTGGGGGAACATCTGACTGGGGGAGTCAAAGTCGCATGCGCACGCCTCAGCAGCCAGGAGCAGGGAAAGCAAACATGGAGCCTGTTTGTCTATGGCTTTCAGCCAGGAGTTCCCCTAGAACTGCCCTGAGCTTCAGACAAGGGCTGGTACCCTGACCAGCATGGAATACTGGCAGAATCCCTGCATGACTATTGGTCCCACCCACAATGATCCTTGCTTAGGTAAAAGGGAGAATTTACTGGTTCAAATAAGTGGAAAGCCAAATGATAATCGGTTTCAGGTATGGCTGGATCCAGGGGTGCAAGCAGTGTTTCCAGGACCTGGTTCAGGAACCAGTTTCTCTGTCCTCCAATTCCACATCCTCTATGCTGGCTTCATTCGCAGACATCTTGTCCTAGTGATGATAAGCTGGCTCCTCAGCGCCAGCCTCACACCCTCCCACGTTCAAAGACAGAAAGAAAAAAAGAGAGACTGTGTCTTTCTAGTCATCTAGAGTTAGCTCTGATTGGTTCTGGTTGGCTTGATTTGAGTCACATGAACCAATCACAGTGGCAAGAGGAATGCAATGCTCTGATTGGCCAGTCCTGAGTCATGTGATTTATCTTTGCAGCCAGTGAGGGAATCTAGCCCTTTGAAACACATGGGCTGAGAGTTGGAGATGGGTGGTTCCCCAAAGGTCCAATGGGATGCCCTGGCCAGGAGAAGCAAGAAAGGACACTGGTTAGCAAAAACAACTGTCACCAGAATGACTCTCTGACTTGCCCCTGGGCCTTTTGGAGTGGCAGTTGGCCATGCTCTGATGGGCAGTCCTGAGCTCCCAGAGTGGGACTTGGGCCTCTCCTGACGGAGAGTTGGCCCGTGTGGTGACAGGCAGTTGGCGGCCCCGCTCCTGACTGCTGGCCCCTCTGACTGGCAATCAGCGGGTGGCCCGGTGGGCCGTTGGCTGGCTCGTTGCTTGGCAGGTGACCAGCCCTGTCTGGCAGTCCTTCGTGGGGCCGCCTGAGGTCTGGAAGGGAGATCTTTGGGGTTGACACCGTCCCGCCCTGCCTCTGCCTGGCAGCGTCACTCCCCACCCCAGGAGAGGGAGGCTGAGGCTGCTTACACAGGTTTTGCCCCCGCGTGGTGGCAGAAGCCCCTGTCCAGCAGCAGCAAGAGGCCATTTGGGGCCAGTAGTGCCCTCTGGGAGCCAGGGTACGGTGGTCCTGGAATGAAGGGATTCAGGAAACTTTAGAATGGGTGCATGGTTTGCCCCTGTTCATTTGCTGTCACTCAGCTTCCAACAAATAACTCTGAAAGGCCGCCCTGGGTCAGCCACTGGCGGGTGGCAGTGAACTTAACAGACACAGCTTGTCCTTACTGAGCTTTCAGCCCATCGGGGAGGGGAGCCTGGCTCGAGTCATGACGTGTTAGATGGGGTGGGGATGGCGTCCAGAGAGCTGACACGTAAGCTGAGACCCAGGCGAGGCTCCCACAGGAGGAGTGGAGAGGGAAGACGCAGCCAAAGAAGCACTGAGGGCAAAGAATGGTGGCTGGAGTGAGGGGTGCACGGCCGAGGGGCCACGGGGGCTCTGGAGAGTCGGGGAAGCCAAATCACAGGGCACATGATGGGCCCTGGTCAAGATTTGGGAACTTCTCCCGAGGGAGAAGGCGTTAAAGCAGGGCACTGCCGTGAGCAGACTTGAATTTTAGAAAGATCATTCTGGACCCAGAGAAAACTCACTGTGGGGGGGACATGGGCAGAAGCGGGGAGCGGTTCAGTAACTGGGCTGAGAGCTGGAGGTGAACCAGAGCAGGAGGGGGCAGATGTAGAGAAGCGGACCATTTGAGGCATCACTGGGGACGGGACAGGACGGACAAGCTGGGAGCTGCCCACGCACTGTACTGTTAGTACGATAGCTGCAGAGTGGTGTGGACGTGGGATGCCGCAATCATCGCACAGAACAGAGGTTCCCCGTCCGCTCACATCCCACGCGTCCACGTGCACCTGTGCTTAGAACGGCTCTGTGCACCTGTATATGCTGCGGAGAAAGCGGAGGACAGACCCCTGAGATGTGGGGAGAGAGGAGTGGGGCGGGTGGGACAATTCATTCTTTATGCATCTTTGTGTTTCCACCCGCTGCTGTGACACGTGTTACTTTTATAGTTGCTAAAAAGGGATTTTAATGAAAGTATGAAAAGTGAGAACGGGAGAGTACAGTGGCTGAGAGCCCGGCTTTGGGGTCAGAGCGACCCAGGCTGGAATCCTTGTTGTGTCATGAACCACTTGGAGCCCAAGGAGGCGGAGGCCTCAGCCAGCCCAGCCCCATCTTCTCAGCCACGAGTGAGGCTGCCACGTGGATTTCAGGAGCTCACTCTTGTGCAGCACCGGGGGTGGCTGTCACTGCTCTGATGGCTGTCCTGTCCCCTCCCCCATCCCTCCCTGGCCTTTCCTCACCGCACCTCTCTCCATCTTTATTTCCTCCCCCTCACAGCCCCACCCCACAGAAGAAGGAGGCTGGGATGAGGAAGGGTCTACAGGATGGCCAGGACAGGCGGAAGGCTGGGACCAGGGGCCATCCCCGGGCCAGAGAAGGAGGTTGGCCTCCCCTCTGCGACCGGCTGGTCCATGCATCCAGCTCCTGCCCCAGGCCAGGATGACAGATGGCCCCCCAAGGAAAGGTCACTGTCTCCGGAGCAGTTGTGTGTTTGGCGGAGGCGGGAGGGCTAGGGTGTCTTCTGAGCCCTCCCTCGGCCCATGTCTGGCGTTTGGGGGCCTGGACCTCGCCAGCAACCGGACTTTATTTTGGTTACTAAGGATGGGAAGGTTCAGGTCATAAATAACCACCTTGCCGGGCCGCCAGCCTCTCCCCCGGGGCGCCCCGAGGGCCCGAGGCCTCTTCAAGGCCAGCGTGGCCCCCGCCTCTGGGCGCGGGGCGGGAGGTCTGGTGGCGGGGCTCGGAAGCCCAGTGGGGAGGCGGGGGAGAGAGGAGAGGGGTCTCGGGGCCTGGGTTCAGAGCAAGGTTAGCCAAATAGTGGATAAATTAAGCGAGGGAAACAGACAGCTCCCCTCACGGTGAACTTTTCACCCAGCTAACCTGTTCCTCGCCCACTCTCAGGTGGCGGCAGCTCCCGCCCTGAGGCTGTCACCTCTCGGGGGAGTTGTCACCTGCCTCTTCCCCAGCCACCACTACTGCCACCCCAGGTGAGAGGATGAGGAGGGAGAGCGCCCAGGACAGGCTCCGGGCCGCAGGCCCTCTGAGGAGCTGCCGAGATCCATTTAGAAACCCCAGGGCTCCGACCAGCCTGAAGTTCAGACTTGAGCGGGAAAGACAGACCACCCACCTTCTCCTCCCCTTGCCCAGCGTCCTCACCAGGGCAGGGGGCATGTGATCCTGGCAGAGCGGGCAGCTGTCTTACCTGGAGGTTTAGGGACCCTCTAGCCAGCCCGCCTTCTCTTTGCTTGTTTCCAGCCTGAGCCACCCCTCGGGAGACCAGCTCCGTCTTCAGGGAGTGGGCTTGCGGGATCCCCCCCAAGCAACAGCCCGTCACCGGAGCCTTTTCGGAGCCAGGTTTGAGGACAGAAATGGCCTCGGGCTATCAGGCTGCTAAGCGTGTGCCGAGGAGGGCATGGCAGTCTGGCAGACCCCCGGCGAGGTCGCAGGAAAGGGGTCTGCAGAAGAGCTGGGGGGGTCCCGAGGCCCAGTCACCCGGCCATCTCCTCCCACTGTCCCGTTCACCGGCGGCTGCCCAGCCTGGACACACAGACGGTGCCCAGAGGAAATCACGGCCCGACAGCACGGGGGCGCTGGGCCAGGAGGTGAAGGGCAGGCCACCCAGTCGGGACGTGGCTCTGGAGGTGGCCTGTTGTTCACTCCGTCCGTGGCATGTCGGGACTGAATGCCTGCTGAGTGCTGGGCACTGGGCCTGGCGCCGGGGACACAGAGAGAGTGAGCCAGGCGGGGGGCCCACCATCGCGGGGCAGAGCTAGTGTGGGAGGGGACGGCAGGTGAGACAGACAGAGAGATGGCCGCAGGTGGATGGACAGACAGGCAGGTACACAGACCAACCATTGGGCAAATATCAGACTGACTGGGCTGGTCAGTGACGGCCTGAAGGAAGAGGTGACATTTGAGCTGAGGTCAGAATGATAAGGAGGGGACCACCTCGTAAACGGGGCAGCGTGGGGCGAGGTGGAGAGCTGGGCGCCCGAAGCACAGGGCCGAGAGGCAGTGTCAGAGCCCAGGCCAAGGCCATAACCTTACACTTGCCCTTGGCCCTCCTGGTGGATCATCCTGCCTGAGCCTGTCTCGCCGACAGGCCCACTGCGTGGTCCCACCCACGGCAGAGGGGCCGGGTGGGGAGAGGGCGGTCTGGACGGAGCCCGGGCTCTGTCACCTGCCGTCTGCGCGACGTGGGCATCTGACTTTAGTCCCCGAAGCCTCAGTTTAGGTCACTGTAAAATGGGAACTCAACACTGACCTTCCCAAAGACTGAGGAAGAGTCTAAGGATACGGCTGCCTGGGAAGGAAGCATCCTCCGGGAGAGGGCGGAGGGGAAGAGGTGAACTTGCGGCTCAGCGGGAAAGCTCGAGCACTTGGCCCTCCTTCGCGCCGCCACAGACATTTGAATGCTGCCCACGCCCCAGGGAGGAAATGGAGACCTGAGTGCTCTGGTCCCTGCTGTCTGTAAGTTTCGTCATTCAGGGCTGAAGGCGGGAGACGTCTGTAGGAAGGGCATCTCTCCGTGCCTGTGGACCCTGGTAAGCTGCCTGCTCCACTGCTGGACCCAGAACCGTCTTTCCCATGAAACAGATATATCCAGTTTCGGTCCCAGTCGTGTAGAGAAGCTGGTGCCCTTGAGTTGCAGTCCTAAGAGAGGGGCTCTGCTCACAGATAAGAGTCACGCCTTCCTGCCTGATCCTTCTGGGATGGATTGGGAGCCTGACAGCTTGTAGACAGGGAACGGTTGGGGATGGACCCCATGGACATCACCCCATAATCCTAGACCAGGGCCAAGGGACTTGGGCCAGATAACTGGACCCAGGGTGAAAAGGATGAAAATGTGTCTATCCTACCAAGAGACCGCCCCCCCCCCCATTTCAGGGAATCCTACTTTTGTCTCCTAACATGAAATTAGCTCTGTGTTTCCTAATTATAAAATAATACATATTCATTCTTTTTAAAAATTAAAATAATGGTTTTTTAAAATTAATTAATTTGTTTATTTATTTATTGTTGGTTGTGTTGGGTCTTTGTTGCTGCATGCTGGCTTTCTCTAGTTGTGTCGAGCGGGGGCTACTCTTCGTTGTGGTGCGCAGGCTTCTCATTGCGGTGGCTTCTCTTGCTGCAGAGCACGGGCTCTAGGCACACGGGCTTCAGTAGCTGTGGTACATGGGCTCAGTAGTTGTGGCTCGTGGGCTCTAGAGCGCAGGCTCAGTAGTTGTGGCACACGGGCTTAGTGGCTCCGTGGCATGTGGGAATCTTCCCGGACCAGGGCTCGAACCCATGTCCCCTGCATTGGCAGGCGGATTCTTAACCACTGCACCACCAGGGAAGTCCTAAAATAATGTTAAAAGGCATTTAGGTCTCAGTAGACATCTCCCTACATCAGGGCTGCCTTCCCTTGATGGCCCCATGACAGCTGGATCTGTCCCAGGGGACATGCCCCGTTCACCTATGCTGAATGAGTAAATGAGTCAGTGAATGAATCAATGAATGAATGAGGGCATACACTCATGTGATCCTTCAAAGAGAGCTGACTATTTAAAAATGGGCCATTGTGGCCATCAGCATCCTGCCCCCCAAAGAAACAGGTTCCCTTTCAGGCCAGGCCCGCCAAACAGTGGGATTTCCCTGGGGCCTGATGACCTTTCTGCTTCCTGCCTTTCCCACAGTTCCTGGGCCAGGGGCTTCCCAGAGCAGATGGTCCATCCATGGGCTCATTGTCTTAAATATTTATTTAGTATTATTAAAAAGATGGTGTCGTGACAAGAAAGAAAAAGATGAAAAAGTATATATATTGGGCATTTACCAACTGCCTAACAAGTACTATTTTCTTGCCTACAGATGGTCCTCAGGACCCAGCACAGACAAATTTGTATATAGCCACAGTGTTTTAGATTATGTTTACGATTTACAATTTTTACTTAGCACTTTAATAGATGTTTTTTGGATTTCCACATAATCTTTGAAATTCTCACTTTAAAGTTCATTTTAATGGCTTTATACTATTCCTTCATGTGGCTCTCCCATATTTTTGGTAAGTTCTTTTTCTAATGGACATATAAGTTGTGTCCAATTTTTCACCATTGTCAACAATGCAACCATGACTATTTTAGCAGCTGCGGCTTTTGCATCTTTAAAACCTTTTCCTTGGGAAGAATTCCAATAGAGGTTACATAGACCAAGAACATAAATAGTCTTGTGGCATTTTTTCTGGGTGTCATCGCACTGCTTTTCAAAAGGGTGACACCAGTTTGCAATGCCATCTGCAGCAGAGGAAAGATATGAACTTCTCTGTATGCTTGCCAAGGCTGGGTGTGGCCTTAAAAACACTTGTTTGCTAACTTAGTAAATATAGTCTCTTGGTGCTGCCTTAATCTGCTCTTCTTGGATTATCAGTGATGATAAACCTTTCCAACACGGTGGTTCAGAGCAGGTGAGCTTGGCCAGTTAATTGACTAACCTCAGAGCCCCAGACTGTCAGATATAAACGGGATAATACCACCTCCTCATGGCATTATTGTGGTCTTTATTTTTTTCTAATTCAGCCACTCATTTTATTTTTATTTACATATTTATGCGAACTTGAGCATAGGCAGTACTTTCAAAGTACCAAAATCAAAGCATGGTCTTTGCCCCAAGAGCTTACAATCCATTTTCATATTTCCAGTATTTCTCAGAACTTCCCTAAATGAGTCTTTTAAAGGTAACTTGAATATACAATAGTACAGGCACACCTCAGAGATATCTTGTGCTCAGTTCCAGACCACCAAAATAAAGTGAATATCACAATAAAGTGAGTCACATGAATTTTTTGGTTTCCCAGTGGATATAAAAGTTAGGTTTATACTATACTGTAGTCTATACCATGTGTAATAGCACTATGTCTAAAAAAAAATGTACACACCTTAATTTAAAAACATTTTAGGGCTTGCCTGGTGGCGCAGTGGTTGAGAGTCTGCCTGCCAACGCAGGGGACGCAGGTTCGAGCCCTGGTCTGGGAAGATCCCACGTGCCGCGGAGCAACTAGGCCCGTGCACCACAACTACTGAGCCTGCGCGTCTGGAGCCTGTGCTCCGCAACAAGAGAGGCCGCGACAGTGAGAGGCCCGCGCACCGCGATGAAGAGTGGCCCCCGCTCGCCGCAACTAGAGAGAGCCCTCGCACAGACCCAACGCAGCTAAAAATAAATAAATAAATAATAAAAAATAAATAAAGGAATTCCTTAAAAGAGAAAACCATTTTATTCTCTACTCAGTACTCTGTAATGACCTCTAATGGGAAAAGAATCTAAAAAAGAGTTGATATACATATGTATAACTGATTCACTTTGCTGTAGAGCAGAAAGTAACGCAACATTGTACATCACCTATATTCCAATGAAAAGCAAAACAGAATAAAAAACTAAATAAAAACACTTTATTGGGGGCTTCCCTGGTGGTGCAGTGGTTGAGAATCTGCCTGCCAATGCAGGGGACGCGGGTTCGAGCCCTGGTCTGGGAAGATCCCACATGCCGCGGAGCAACTAGGCCCGTGAGCCACAATTGCTGAGCCTGCGCGTCTGGAGCCTGTGCTCCGCAACAAGAGAGGCCGCAATAGTGAGAGGCCCGTGCACCGCGATGAAGAGTGGCCCCCGCTTGCCGCAACTAGAGAAAGCCCTCGCACAGAAGCGAAGACCCAACACAGCCAGAAATAAATAAATAAATAAATAAAATTTAAAAAAAAAAAAAAAACACTTTATTGGTAAAAAATGCTAACCATCACCTGACAACACAGGGTTGCCACAAACCTTCAATTTGTAAACACCGCAACACCTGCAGAAGTGCAGCAAAGCGAAGCGTAACCAAACAAGATGTGCCTGTAATTACATTAGCTGCAGAGCCCCGGCAGCTCGGAAGTAACTTAATTTTATCCCAGACACAGATGTCAGGGTTGTGAATACATAGATTGTTTCCAGACTCTCGCACCTGAATGCAAGAATTATATCCTGCAGAAACCTGCTTGGTTGAAGAGATTTAACTAAAACAGGAAGGCTTGAGTCTTCGTGGGACAAACAAAAGGATTACCGCATTTCGTAGATAATACAGAAAAAAATTAGGAGCGTGTCACAGTCACCAAACTTCACATTTGTTGGTTGGATGTTCTTGCTGTATTCTCTTACAACGTAAAGCTCTTAAGGCAGTGCGTACCACAGGGTAATGAATGCCAGCTACTTGACTCCGGTTTCTTTGTATGTGAATGATCTTTCCACGTGCTTTGCTCACATATATTGGACTCTTGATGTTTTTCTGGTTTATGTTAATGAACTCTTTATATATTGCAGCCATTCTTCCTTAACCTCATGTTTCCTGACGTTTTACTTTGTTCACAAAATTTAGACTATTGGAAAGTTGGTGGTTTTTGACATCTGTTCCTTCCCCAGAGGTGTTCTGGGTGGCATTTGAGCCCCCTTTCCCCCAGCACCGTCTGAAACAAAGTGGGCAGAAACAAAGTGGGTCTGGAGGTTTACCAGTCGGAGTAATTCAGCTGATTTTGTCTTGGGCTCAGTCAGCTTTCCCGATGTCATGGTTCCCTGGGGACTGGACTCATTGAAGCATGTGCCCTAATGCCTCTGAAATGAAAGCCCGCAGAATCTCCTCATTCTGAGGGGCTCTTGCCCCAATCTAGGTCAGTTTTCTTGATTTTGTTGTGGCTGCTGTTTTTGCTTTCTTTTTTCTTTTGCAGCAAATTCATTTATTTACTTACTGACTCTCCAGCCTTCTATGTGCAAGACTCTGAGTTTGGGGATATAATGGTGAGTGAAACAGACACGTCCCTGCCCCAGTGGAACCACCGTCTATTGGGAGATGCACACTGGCCAAACAGCATCTAGTTAAAGAGTATTTATGAGCATCTACTGTGTGCCAGGCGGTCTGCTAGGGACTGGAGACACCCAGGTGAGCAGAGATGGCCCCTCATCATCCTTAACCAAATAACCACACAGAGATGGAGGGTGATAAAGGGAACAGCAGTTTCAAGCCCCCGCTCAGCCGGGTCCAGAGCTGGGCTGAAAGGCAGGGTCCCTCGCAGTCTGCTGGCTCAGTGTTTAGGGAACCCCTCTCTTGGTTCAGCCCACCCTCAGGGTCCCATCTTCTCCTGCCCCACCTGGGCTGCTCATCTCTTATCTGATGGGTGGGCGAGGTGTCAGGAGAGCCGAGGGGCAGACGCCCATTTTGGGGGGATGCGAGGCAGAGAGCAGGGAGGGCCATATGGCCCCACTGTCGCCCTGCTACTTTCTCTGACCTCAGCTTGGCCTCCCGCCTTTGGGAGTTCACAGGGAGGTGAAGTTTGCTCCAAATGGAAGCCGGTTCTTTCCCCTCCAGGGAGGCCCGGGAAGGCCCCTTCCTCCCCTTCCAGGGCTCGCTGGGATCTGAAGAGCCTTCCGTCCAGCTCTGTCCTCTCCCCTCCCCAGCTCTAAGGACCAAGCAGCAGGGGCTCCCATGACTGTCCTGTCCTGGGCACGGGCTTGGTGGGAGGACCCCAGACCCAGGGACCCTGGGGCTAAGACCAGACCACTGTGACTCCTCTGAGCTGGAGAGGCTGCATTTCCCTGGGGGGGTCCCTGCTCCCCTTGAGGTGCAGGGAACAGCTCAGACCTCAGGTTCATTCTGTGGTCCCAGGACGATGAGCATGACCGCCCCCTTGGACACGTCACCATCTGCAGTGTGTTTTGTGAACCGCTCTGCAAGAGCCCAGGGGCTGTCACTGGCTCCCCACGCATCCTTGCCGGGAAATTCCAGCCCATAACTCGGGGCCTTAGGGACGTCTCCACAGACTTTGGAGCCAGACAACTCTGGGTTGGAATCCCTCATCTGTCTCCACTCTCTGTGGGACCCTGAGCAGATTTACCTCACTGAGCCTCGGTTTCTCCATGCGTAAAATGGGTTCACCCCTACCCGCAGGGCATGGTACCAATTGTATGGCCCCTGGTGACAGTTCCTGACAGCAGCTGGGGGGCGGGGGGCTTTGCCATCAGTGGCTGCTCTCAGCCTGTCATTTAGCACCAGTCTGGGTACCAGGGAGGTGGTCAGAGATAACCAGGTAAACTGAGGCCTTGTTCATAGGGCCCTGCTTTCTAGCAGGGAGGCTCTGTCAGCAGACCTCCTGTCATCCTCACAAGAACCTGGTGGTGATGGAGACAGAAGCAGTATTAGCCTCTTACGGATGAGCGCTCTAAGGTTCAGAGAGGTCGTCGAACTCATTCAAGGTTGCACAGCTGGACAAAAGGCCCAGGTGGGATCCCCCACAGGTTGCCAGACTCCAGAGCCCATCCATGAAATAGCCAGGAGGAGGGGCTTTTGCTGAGAACCCAGCCCAGTCTCGGACGCTGAAGCCAGGAGCCGGAGAGGAAGAAGTTTTGTCCACCAGTTTTACACAATCCTGCAAGCCCAGAATTCCCCACCCCACCCCCCGTGCACTGCCCCCCCGGACCCCAGGACTGGACTCTATCTCCAGGCCTATCCTTTGGAACTTGGCGTTGGCGCTGGGGGAGGGTGGGCGGAGGGAACTGGGCCCCTGGGAGCTGCTGTCACTCTTCCCTGGCCCGGGAAGAGCGGGCGGGCCAGGCCGGGCTCCTTTGTGGCACGCTGACAGGACGGTGAGGCCACCTCGCACTTCAGCTGCCAACTCGCCGCGGTCACTCAATCCATCACCGAGGGCGGGGCTCCTGGCCAGCCGCTCGCCTGCAGTGTTGTTCTAGTCTGCCCGGAGCTGTGAGATAAACGGGGCATGAACTGGCCCCCTGGCAGGGGGTCAGCCCCTTCTGCCCTCATTAAAGTGCCAATCAAGAAGAGGAATGGCGACAAGCGGAGGCGCTTAGCCTCCCGGGCAGGCGAGGGGGCAGGATCCAGACTCCCCCCCACCTCCACCAAAGAGCGCCTGGAGAATTCCACCCCAGCCCGAGCCTCCGGTTGCAACATCGCCCTTGGATTTCCCTGCAATGAGAGCAGCTGGGGGAGCTGGAAATTCAAGGCAGCAAATGCTGCTCACATGGTTTGGGTGGCTGTTTGGTTACCTGCTGCCACGTAGCAAAACGCCCAGAACTTAATGGCTTAAAACAACCACCATGTTATTATCGCTTGCTTCTGAGGGTTGACTGGGCTCAGCGAGGTGAATCTTCTGCTTTGTGTGATGTCAGCCGGCCACATCCGGGGCTCCACTGGGCTGGAGAGCTTCCGCGTGTCTCATGCATAAATCCGGTACTTTTGTGGGGCCACCGGGAAGGCTGGGCTCACCTGGGTCACCGGGGTGATTGGGCCTCTCTCTCCATCCCTCCGGAGTCTCAGGGTCTCTCCCTGTCCAGATGACCCTTCCATGTGGTCTCTCCCACAGGGTAACCACACTACTTACCCGGACTTAGGGCTCCCAAAAGTGGAGGGTGCTGGTCCTTATTAAGGCATTGACCTGGAGCGGGCGCACCTTATCCTAAGTTGAGTCATGGGCCAGCCCAGATTCAGTGTGGGAGGGGACACCCGGGGGGGTAGATGTTGGGACGCATGGTCCCTTAGGATCATCTTTGGAGACAGTGTGATCCCAGTGTGGGTGCTTTGCTCAGGAGAGGGGGTGGGACAAACTCTTTTTTCTCCTGGGTTCTTTGCCTGGAGGTCAAGGGGGCCAGGAGCTTCTTGGTGGGCGGAGGCTATAATTCTCCATTCCCATTTATACACAGACCTTCCACAGTTCATCCATTCTCTAGAAAAATCCCCCAAACCTTATAACAAGGCATTAAAAAAAATGATTAATAGCATGATTCTGTATTCATTTCAAATATTAAATAATAACTGTTAGCATTGCTTGAGAACTTAACAATATGCCAAGCATTGCTCTAAGCAATTATATCTTATTTAATTCTCCCAACTACCCTATGGAGATGACACCTGTGACCCTTGTTTTACATAAGTATCAGTTACATGGACTAAACTGTTGTAACAAATAGACTCCAAATATTTTTAACTCAAACATAATAGAGGTTTGTTTCTCGCTTATGTAACCAAGATGAGGCTTCCTTGTTGGCAGGCAGCTGTGCTCCGTTTAGTGTTTCATAGACCCAGGTTCCATACATCTTGTGGCTCTGCTATGCCCTCTGGTTTGCTATAGTGAACAGATCACTTTGACTGCTATGTGAAGAAAGGACTATGCTGTGTGTGTATGTGGGGCAGAGTTAGGGTTTGATGGATATTCCCCATTTGCCCTCTAAATCCACCGTTCCTTTTCCCACCCTGCTCTCTGCCTTGGGAGGCTAATTTCCATGGACTATTTCAAAGGACTCCCAACACTCTGGCTTCCAGTTAGGTTCAGCCAATGGGAGACAGCAGCAGGAGGTTAGAGACTCCCCGGCCCTCTCTCTGTTGGGCTGTAGTTTGCCAATAACTGACTTTTTCTACCAAAGGCCATGGCTTCCATCAGGTGGCCCTTTTCAGCATCTATAACTCTCACCTGTCCTAGGGGGTGAGATATCTCACCATCTCTTGTTGGTACCCTTGACCCTACCCACAACTTGTAATCAGCTCCCTTGATGACCTCTGTGCAATCATATCCTCCAAGTATACTGTCTATAACCTGCTGTGCCCCTGACTGAGACAGGGGGCAAGAGTGGAAACAAGGAAGCTGTTTAGGAAGCTATTTCAATGATCCAGAAGAGAGATAATAGAGGGTAGATTTCTAAATTGAGCCAACAAGATTTTCTGGTGGATTGGGTATGGAATTTGAGTAAAAGAGAAGTCCCCAGGATGACTCCAAAATTATTGGCCTGAACAACTGGAAGACTGGAGTTATTTATTAAGATGGGTAAGACCAAGGGAGAGACAGGCTTGTGAAGGAAGAAATCATGAGTTCTGTTTTGGACATGTGAAGTTTGGGATGCTTTTTAGACTTTCAGGTGGAGATGTTGAAGAAGGAGTTGGAACTCCAAGTCTGCATTTCAGGGCAGAGATTCAGGCTGGAGATATACATTTAAGAATTACGAACGTGTAGAGGTTATTTAAGCCTTGGGACTCAATGAGATAACCAAGGAGAATGTGGATGGAGATAGGAAGAGATTTGATAGTAAGCTCTGGGGCTTTCTAACATTTGGAGGCCAAGAAGATGCAGAAGAACCAGCAAAGAAGACTGAAGTAGGAGGAAAAATTAAAAACAGTGGTTTCCTGGATGCCAAGTTGCGGGGGAGAAAGGGTTTCAAGAAGAAGAGAGTGATCAACAACGGGGAATGATGTTGCTTGCTCAGGTTAGATGAGACCTTGTAATGAAGATTAGATTGGCAAAGTAGAGGTCAGTTATGACCTTGAAAAGGGTGGAGTCTGGAGTATAAGGGCTTAACTGGAAAGGGATCAGAGAAGAATAGGAGAAATTTCTGGTTCTATCCATGGCAGAGTAGCTGGTATTGGACTTATCTGCCTGACATAAATAAATATAAACCAAACTGGCCAAAATATATGAAACAAACATTATCAGGCACTGGACCACAGGCAATGCAAGGCTATGATCCTTAAGAGAAGGGAAGCACATGAAGCTGAGCTCCACATTCACCCTGACCTTCTGGCTAGGTGTTAATTTTTAAACTATGGCAAAGGGAAGGAGATTCCAAGCAAAGAGCTAGAGTCTCACTGGGTGGTCAAGAGAGTTCAGAGTTTAGGGTTGCTAAGACAGCAAGAATTTGTGGGGAGATAACCAAAGAAGAAAGAACCACAGAGAAAAAGCAGCAGAGATGGAGTCCCAAATTTTGCATAGGGATTCCCTAAGGTCCATAGCTAAATCCTAAGGTGTTCACACAAAGGGCAAGACTCCACAAGGCCTAGCAGAAAATGTGCTTGGAGGCTGAGGGCTGAACAGATATTTTAGAGGTCTCAGTGCTGGAGTGCTATTGGAGTTGTAAGCCATCCAAAGAGGAGTGACCTTAGTGAATACTCTGAGAATTCAGCTGAAAATCCAGAAAGGCTACAGACTAGTAGTAAAGGCTTCACCCTAGGACTATAGGTAAAGCTGAAATACACTCACCTTAACAAAGTCTAAAATCAATTCCCAATAAGATTAAGATAATCCTCCAGTTATTTAACTGTCTACCATAATTTAAAAAAAACAACAACTCTTCAGAGGATGATATAATAAGCCAGAATCTCCACAATGTAACATTCAAAATGTCCAACATATTTTTAAAAATTACCAGACATAGAGAGAAGCAGGAAGTGTGATCCATTGTCAAGAGAAAAAACAGTCAATAGCAGCAAACTCAATATAATCCAGGTGTTGGAACTGGCAGGCAAAGATGAAAATATATGTAAAGGTACTACAGGGTTTAAAGGAAAAGGTGGACAAAACATTTGCCCAAATGAGGAAATTCGCATAGAAACAAAACATTTTAAATGGAAATTCTTGAACTGAAAAATACAGTATCTGAAATGAAGAATTCTTTAGAATCACTTATTAAAATATTGGACATGAGAATTAAAAGGTTCTGTGAACTCAAAGACAAGTCAGCAGAAATCATTCAAACTAAAGCACATAGAGAAAAAAAGATCCTAAAACAAGACAGAACAAAGCATCCAAGAACTGTGGGGCAATGTTACATAGGCTAATATACTTGGAGTTCTAGAATGAAAGGAAAGAGAAAATGGATGGGAAAAATATTTGAAGAGATAATGGCCAAACATTTTCCAAAATAAATGACAGGCATCAACCCACTGACTCAAGAAGTTGAGCACATCTTAAGGAGGATAAATACAAAATACCATACCTACACAATCATAGTCAAACTACCAAAATCCTAAGATAAAGAGAACATTTAAAACCAGTTAGAGGGGCTTCCCTGGTGGCGCAGTGGTTGAGAGTCTGCCTGCCGATGCAGGGGACATGGGTTCGAGCCCTGGTCCAGGAAGATCCCACATGCCGCAGAGCAACTAAGCCCGTGCGCCACAACTACTGAGCCTGAGCATCTGGAGCCATGCTCCCAAACGAGAGGCCACGACAGTGAGAGGCCCATGCATTGCGATGAAGAGTGGCCCCTGCTCGCCACAACTGGAGAAAGCCCTCGCACAGAAACGAAGAACCAACATGGTCAAAAATAAATAAATAAATAAATAAAGTATGTTCTGTGAAACAGGACACAGACTTAAAAAAAAAAATAAAACAGCTAGAGAAAAAAAAGAAACATCACATTCAGGAGAACAAAAATAAGAATTATCATTGACTTCTCATCAGAAACATTGGAAGCCAAAAAATAATAGAATGATGTCTGTAAAATACTGACAGAAAAAATGACACCTTAGAATCCTTTAGCCAGTGAAAACATCCTTCAAAACTCAAGACAAATAACTATATTTTTAGTAAAACAAAAACTGAGATAATTTGTTGTCAACAGAACTTCACTATAACAAATACTAAAGGATGTTCTTCAGGCTAAAAAGAACTGACCCCAGATAGAATCACAGATCTGCAGGAAGGAATAAAGAGCATCAGAAATAGTAAATATGTGGGTGTTTACAAAAATTTGTTTAAAAGACTATTGACTAGTTAAAGCAAAAACAATAACAATGTATGGTGGTGTTTATAATAAATGTAGACATAAAATATAGGACAACAAAAACACAAAGAGAAGGAAAGATGAAAATGAAATTATGCTGTTCCAAGTTTTACATAATAGGAGATGGGATATGATATTAATTCAAAGTAGACTGTGATAAAAGTGAATATTGTAATCTTTAGAGCAACACACAAAAAAAGGAAGTTTAAAAGCTAGGAAGATGGTGATTGTTTTGCAATATATTACAAGTCACTATATTGTATATCTGAAACTAATACAATACTGTTAAGTCAGTTAAACTTCAATTTTTAAAAATCCAAGAATATAATGATATCTAAATGTAGACTCATCCATTATGACAAATTACCACTCTGGTGTGGGATGCTGATAGTGAGGGAGGTTGTACATGTTGGGATGTTGGGGACAGGGGATATATGGGAACTCTGCACTTTTCCCTCAATTTTTCTGTGAACCTAAAACTACTCTTAAAATAGTCTATTTGTTTAAAAAGTTGAGAGGAGATAAAATGTAATTCTAAAATATACTCTATCCAAAATAAGAAAGGAAAGGAAAAAAATAAAGGAACAAAGAGCAGATGGAACAAATAGAGAACACAGAGAAAATTGCTAGACTGAAAGTCAACCACACCAATAATTACATTAAATGTAAATGGATGACACACTCCAAGTAAAAGAGAGTATCCAATTGGATACAAGAACAAGACCCACTATATGCTGTTCATTAATATATATATATATTCCCTTAAATATATATATTTAAGGAATTTGTTTCAGTCTTTTAAAATAACATACAAAGATGAAAAGATTTTTTTTTAAATAATTGGTTCACAGAAAGGGAAATGACTCTTACATATAATTTCTCATAAGAGGAGTGCATTAGAACTACACTGAGGGGCTTCCCTGGTGGCGCAGTGGTTGAGAGTCTGCCTGCCAATGCAGGGGACACGGGTTTGAGCCCTGGTCTGGGAAGATCCCACATGCCGCAGAGCAACTAGGCCCGTGAGCCACAGTTACTGAGCCTGCGCGTCTGGAGCTTGTGCTCCGCCACAAGAGAGGCCGCGACAGTGAGAGGCCCGTGCACCACGATGAAGAGTGGACCCCGCTCGCCGCAACAAGAGGAAGCCCTTGCATAGAAAACGAAGACCCAACGCAGCCAAAAATAAATAAATAAATTAATTAATTAAAAAAAAAAACACTACACTGAGACACTCATGTCCCCAAAATTGGCAAACATTAAAAAAATTTACCAGCGCATTGTGTTGGTGAGGGGGGAAGGGAAATGCACTTGCATTCATTTCAATTTGTAAATTGATACAAATTCTACAGAAGGTAATTTGTTTTTTTGTTTTTTTAATACTTTACTTATTTATTTGGTTGTACTGGGTCTTAGTTGTGGCAGGCAGTCTCCTTATTTGTGGCATGCGAACTCTTAGTTGCAGCATGCATGTGGGATCTAGTTCCTTGACCAGGGGTCGAACCCAGGCCCCCTGCATTGGGAGCTCTGAGTCCCAACCACTGCACCACCAGGGAAGTCCCGGTAATTTGTTTTTGTTTTTGTTTTTTAGATTCCTTAAATAAGTGAAATCATGCAGTATTTGTCTTTCTCTGTCTGACTTATTTCACCTAGCATAATGCCCTTAAGGTCCATTCATGTTGTTGCAAGTGGCAAGATTTGTTTCTTTTTTTATGGCTGAGTAGTACTCCATTGTGTGTGTGTGTGTGTGTGACATCTTCTTTATCCATTCATCTATCTTTGGACACTTAGGTTGTTTCCGTATCTTGGCTATTGTAAATAGTACAGAGAACAGATTAGTGGTTGCCAGAGAGGAGGGGGGTTGGGGTGGGGGCAAAATGAGTGAATGGGATTAAGAGGTACAAACTTCCAGTTATAAAATAAATAAATCATGAGGATGTAATGTACAACAGAGGGAATAAAGCCAATAATATTGTATTGACTTTGTACAATGACAGATGGTAACTAGACATATCATGCTGATTATTTTGCAATACACAGGCTGACCTCATTGTATTGCCCTTTGCAGATATTGCATTTTTTATAAATTGAAGGTTTGTGGCAATCCTGTATTGAGCAAGTCTATTGGTGCCATTTTTCCAACAGTATTTGTTCACTTTGTGTCTCTGTGTCACATTTTGGTAATTCTCACAATATTTCAAACTTTCCCATTATTATTATATTTGTTATGGTGATCTGTGATCAGTGATCTTTGATGTTATTATTGCAAAAAGATTAAGACTCACTGAAGGCTCAGATGATAGTCAACATTTTTTAACAGTACAGTACTTTTTAATGACGGTATGTACAATATCTTTTTAGACATAATGCTTTTGCACACTGAACAGATTACAGTAGAGAGTAAACATACTTTTATATGCACTGGGAAACGAAAAAAATTTGTGTGACTCACTTTATTGTGATATTCACTTGATTGTGATGGTCTGGAACTGAACCCACAGTATGTCCGAGGTGTGCCTGTTTACAAATGTTGAAACACTATGTTGAAACTAATATAGTATTGTATGTCAAATACACTTCAATTTTTTTAAAGGAGGTAATTTGACAATATTTATCAAAATTATAATTGTGCAAAAGTCCAGCAATTCCTCTTTTGGACTTTAACTTACATTTCAAAAAATCAGGTCTGTACAAGGTGACTCATTATAGCTTTGTTTGTAATAGCAAAAAGACTGGAAACAACTTAAATGACCATCAGTGAGGGATTGGTTAAATAAATTATGGTATATCTGTACCACAGAAATCATGTGTTATCTAAGAAAATTAGAAAGCTCTTCATGTACTGATATGGAATGATGTCCAAGACATGTTATAAAAAAGCAAGGAAGGCTTCTTATGCAGCTAAGGCTTTGAGAAGCCTTGATCTAGCAGATGTTGGTCCTTTGAGAAAAGACCTGAAAGACGTGAATGCTTCTCCAAAAAGCAGAAAACTAAAGGAAGTGAGCTAAGAGACAGGGATCCTAGAGGAAGGTAGATGGCAAACTGGCCGGAGCACCATAAAACAGAAGGAGAAAGGAAAACCAGATCGGAGGAACTCCATGATTCTTCTCCAAGGTATTTTTAAATGGGCTTAGGACATCAGCATGCTTCATTTCCAGAATGTTTCGTCAATGATTCAGATGGTGGAGTAAAAGGACTTGAGATCACCTCCTCTCACAAAAACAACAAAATCACAACTAACTGCTGAAGAACCATCGGCCAAGAAGGACTGGAACCTACAAAAAAAAAACATATTTTACATCTAAAGACAATGAAGAAGTTACAACTAGACAGAGTAAGAGTTCTCAGCCCACGTCAGGCTCCCCAGTCTGGGGTTCTTGCATTGGGAGGAGGAGCCCCCAGAACATTTGGCTTTGATGGCCAGCAGGGCTTGAGTGCAGGAGCTCCATAGGACTGGGGGAAACAGAGACTCCACTCTTGGAGGGTGCACACAAGTTTTCATGTGCACTGGGACCCAGGGCAGAGCAGTGACTCCACATGAGCCTGGGACAGACCTACCTGTGGGTCTTGGAGGGTCTCCTGAGGTGGTGGAGGTTGGCTGTGGCCCATTGCAGGGGCAAGGACCCTGGTGGTGGAGGCCCCTAGGGAATATTCCTTGGCGTGAGCTCTCTCAACATGGTGCCGTCTTGGCACCGAGACCTGGCCCCACCCAACAGTCTGCAGGCTCCAGTGTTGGGATGCCTCAGCCCAAACAACCAACAGGGTGGGAACACAGCCCCATCCATCAGCAGACAGGCTGCCTAAAGTCATTGTGAGCCCACAGCCGTCTCTAGACACGCCACTTGACATGGCCATGCACACCAGAGGGTCAAGATCTAGCTCCACCACCAGTGGGCCAGCATCAGTCTCTCCCATCAGGAAGCCTGCACAAGCCCCTGGACCAACCTCATCCACCAGGGGGCAGACACCAGAAGCAAGAAGAACTACAATCCTGCAGCCTGCGGAACAGAGCCCCCAAACACAGAAATTTAGACAAAATGAGATGACAGAGAAATATGTTCCAGATGAAGGAACAAGATAAAACCCCAGAAGAACGACTAAGTGAAGTGGAGATAGGCAATCTGTTTGAAAAAGAATTCAGAATAATGATAGTAAAGATGATCCAAGATCTCGGAAAAAGAACGGAGGCATAGACTGAGAAGATACAAGAAATGTTTAACAAAAACCTAGAAGATTTAAAGAACAAACAGAGATAAACAATACAATAACTGAAATGAAAAATACACTAGAAGGAATCAATAGCAGAATAAATGAGGCAGAAGAATGGATAAGTGAGCTGAAAGACAGAATGGTGGAAATCACCGCTGTGGAATAGAATAAAGAAAAAAGAATGAAAAGAAATGAGGACCATCTCAGAGACCTCTGGGACAACATTAAATGCACCAACATTCACATTATAGGGTCCCAGAAGGAGAAGAGAGGAAGGGCATGAGAAAATATTTGAAGAGATAATAACGAAAAACTTCCCTAACATGGGAAAGGAAACACTCACTCAAGTCCAGGAAGTGCAGAGATTCCCATACAGGATAAACCCAAGGAAGAACACACTGAGACACATATTTGCAAAAATTAAAGACAAAGAGAAAATATTAAAAGCAACAAGAGAAAAGCAACAAATAACATACAAGGGAATCCCCATAAGGTTATCAGCTGATTTTTCAGCAGGAACTCTGAAGGCCAGAAGGGAGTGGCACCATATATTTAAAGTGATGAAAGGGAAAAACCTACAACCAAGAATACTCTACCCAGCAAGGCTCTCATTCAGATTCAGCAGAGAAATCAAAAGCTCTACAGACAAGCAAAAGCTAAGAGAATTTAGTACCACTAAACCAGCTTTACAACAATGCTAAAGGACCTTCTCCAGGAGGGAAAGAAAAGGCCACATATAGAAACAAGAAAATTATAAATGGGAAAGCTCACCAGTAAAGGCAAACATACAGTAAAGGTAGGAAATCATCAACACAAAAATATGATATCAAAACCAGCAATTGTGAGAAGAGGAGCATACAAATGCAGGAGATTGGATATGCATTTGAAATTAAGTGACCAGCAACTTAAAACAATCTTGTATATATATAGACTGCTATATCAAAACCTCATGGTAACCACAAACCAAAAAACTACAATAGGGGCTTCCCTGGTGGCACAGTGGTTGAGAATCTGCCTGCCAATGCAGGGGACACAGGTTCGAGCCCTGGTCTGGGAAGATCCCACATGCCACGGAGCAACTGGGCCTGTGAGCCACAACTACTGAGCCTGCGCGTATGGAGCCTGTGCTCCGCAACAAGAGAGGCCGTGATAGTGAGAGGCCCGTGCACTGCAATGAAGACTGGTCCCCGCTTGCCACAACTAGAGAAAGCCCTCGCACAGAAACGAAGACCCAACACAGCCATAAATAAATTAATTAATTAATTAATTTAAAAAAAAACAAAAAAACTACAATAGATACACACAAAAGAAAAAGCAATCCAAACACAACACTAAAGACAATCATAAAATCACAAGAGAAGAGAACAAAAGAAGGGCAGAAAAAAGACCTAGAAAACCAAATCCTGAACAATTAACAAAATGGCAATAAGAACATATGTATTGAGAATTACCTTAAATGTAAATGGATTAAATGCTCCAACCAAAAGATATAGCCTGGCTGAATGGATACAAAAGCAAGACCCATATATATGCTGTCTACAAGAGACCCACTTCACATCTAGGGACACATACAGACTAAAAGTGAGGGGATGGAAAAATGTATTCCACGCAAATGGAAAACAAAAGAAAGCTGGAGTAGCAACTACAAGAAAAATAAAACTGTAAAAAACATAAACACGTGGAGGCTAAACAATGCTACTAAACAACAAATGGATTACTGAATAAATCAAAGAGGAAATTTTAAAAACACCTAGAGACAAATGAAAATGAAAACACGACGATCCAAAACCTATAGGATGCAGCAAAAATAGTTCTAAGAGGGAAGTTTATAGCAATACAATCTTACCTCAGGAAATAAGACTAATGCATAAATCTCTTGCATTTCTATACATTAACAATGAAAGATCAGAAAGAGAAATTAAGGAAACAACCCATTTACTATCTCATCAAAAAGAATAAAATACCTAGGAATAAACCTACCTAAGGAGGCAAAAGACCTATACTCTGAAAACTATAAGACCCTGATGAAAGAAATCGATGATGACACAAATGGATGCAAAGACATACCATGTTCTTGGATTGGAAGAACCAATATTGTTAAAATAATTATACTACCCAAGGCAATCTACAGATTCAATGCAATCCCTATCAAATTACCAATGGCATTTTTCACAGAACTAGAACAAAAAATTTTTAAATTTGTATGGAAACACAAAAGACCCCTAATAGCCAAAGCAATCTTGAGAAAGGAAAACAGAGCTGGAGGAATCAGGCTCCCCAACTTCAGACTATACTACAAAGCTACAGTAATCAAAACAGTATGGTACTGGCACAAAAATAGAAATATAGGTCAACGGAACAAGATAGAAAGTCCAGAAATAAACCCAGGCACCTATGGTCACGTACTCTATGACAAAGGAGGCAAGAATATAAAATGGAGAAAAGACAGTCTCTTCAATAACTGGTGTTGAGAAAACTGGACAGTTACATGTAAAAGAATGAAATTAGAACACTCCCTAATACCGTACACAAAAATAAACTCAATATGGATTAAAGACCTAAATGTAAGACGTGATACTATAAAACTCTTAGAGGAAAACATAGGCAGAACAGTCTTTGACACAAATTGCAGCAATATCTTTTTGGATCCACCTCCTAGAGTAATGAAAATAAAAACAAAAATAAACAAATGGGATCTAATTAAACTTAAAAGCTTTTGCACAGCAAAGGAAACCATGAACAAGATGAAAAGACAACCCTCAGAATGGGAGAAAATATTTGCAAATAAAGCGACTGACAAGGGATTAATTTCCAAAATATGCAAACAGTTCATGCAGCTCAATATCAAAAAAACAATCCAATCAAAAAATGGGCAGAAGATCTAAATAGACATTTCTCCAAAGAAGACATACAGATGGCCAAAATGCACATGAAAAGATGCTCAACATCCCTAATTATTAGAGAAATGCAAATCAAAACTACAATGAGATATCACCTCACACCAGTCAGAATGGCTAGCATCAAAAAGTCTACACATAATAAATGCTGGAGAGGGTGTGGAGAAAAGGGAACCCTCCTACACTCTTGGTGGGAATGTAAATTGGTACAACCACTATGGAGAACAGTATGGAGGTTCCTAAAAAACTAAAAATAGAGCTACCATATAATCCAGCAATACCACTCCTGGGCATATATCCAGAGAAAACCTTAATTCAAAGAGATACATGCACTTCAATGCTCACTGCAGCACTATTTACAATAGCCGGAACATGGAAGCAACCTAAATGCCCATCAACAGACGAATGGATAAAGAAGATGTGGTACATATACACAATGGAATATTACTTAGTCATTAAAAAGAATGAAATAATGCCATTTGCAGCAACATGGATGGACCTAGAGATTGTCTTACTGAGTAAAGTAAGTCAGACAGAGAAAGAGAAGTATCATATGATATCACTTATATGTGGAATCTAAAAAAATGATACAAATAAACTTATTTAAAAAGCAGAAAGAGACTCACAGACATAGAAAACAAACTTATGGTTACCAAAGGGGAAGCTGGGGGCAGGAGGAGGGATAAATTAGGAGTTTGTGATTAACATACACACACTACTATATATAAAATAGATAATCAACCAGGTCCTAATACATAGCACAGGAAACTCTACTCAATATTCTGTAATAACCTATATGGGAAAAGAATCTGAAAAAGAATGGATATAGGTATATGTAAAACTGAATCACTTTCCTGTTCACCTGACATGAATACACCATTGTAAATCAACTATTCTCCAATAAAAAATAAAAATTAAATTAAAAATTTAAAAAAACACAAAAAAGCAAAAAACAAGTACCACTATGGCAGGGTTTTAATTAATCTTTGAGTAGCTTTCAGTCTGAATTGTACTTTTTCAAATATTGCTTGAAAATATACATCCAGAGTAGGACTTTACATTTCATAATATTCAGAAAAGCTATTTAGAAAGTGCTATTGCTCCAAAATATGTTCCATAACTACACTTTTTCTCCATTGAAGTGCTATACTTACCTCCAGACTCAAAATCATTTGTCTCCATTCATCTGTGTATAATACACATTAAGTCCATTAAAGTCCATTCATTTAATGGCTTAATATTTGCCTTCTGTTTTCACGCATTTTATTTTTGTGGTCTTAGGCTGTGTACTTTTTAAATTTTTCATCTTCTGAATGTTAACCAACAAGTCAAATAAGAGCCCACACACTTGCATCAAGAAAAAAAAAAGCAAAGAAGTAGTATGCTAACATTTTTTTAAATGCAAAATAAAAAGAGCAAAGAGTATATAGATATATATGTAATTGCCTGGATAGATAAAAAGATGATAGCTGGATAAAGAGAGAGAGAGAGGGAGTCTGTGTGTGTGTATCTTCCTGGAAAAATACACAAGAAACCGGGGAGTGGGAGGGGAGAGGATGCTGGATGATAAGAGTGGAAGGGAGGAAAAACATAAAGAAACTATAAATAAAAACAAACACAGAAGGCAGGAGACAAAGTTGAACAAACGACACTCAATGCAATCTATTCCACTTGTCCCTTTTTAAATTGTACTACATTTTATCTTCTAGACAGATTTGTTTCAGGAGTCCCATCAAGAAAATCTGAAAAACATTGAAACCCAACAATTTGACCATAAACTAGGCTACACAGACAGGAGCTGAGTTGTGGATAAGTCTGCCTGTCACTCTGCTAAGCACCTATTTTGTGCTTAAGATGGAAATGTCATACTCTCCCACTCGCAAAAGACAGTTTATGACCAATGATTCACCATTTCCACTTTCAGTCTGCTGACATATTTGAAAGATTATAAATTATTGACTTAAAACACTAACATTCACAGCCATTCTCTTTAGTCATTTGTGACGCCTGTCTTGAGGAGAGAACTAGATTAACGGAACAAAGCCGAGGGCCACAATGTGCACTGAGAGTTGATGGGATGCCTCCTTCCCCAGGTGTCATCTTCTGAAATAAACTGGCTGAAGTTTGTAACCACCAAGTCGGGTGCTGAGCTGCCCTGGGACAGACAGGCCTGGGAGAGCCTTTGGGTCGGACCCAGCCACTGAGGCCTTTGGCCGGCGTGCTCTTCCCCTGTCCTGTTTCGCGCGTGATGTGTGCACGTGCACACCTCTGGCCTCTCTGCCTGGGACTTTATACACCCTGGGCAGTTGGCCAGGGGCCTTGGTTTTGTTTGCAGAGTTGCCTAATCAGATATTGGTGTTTAGAAACAAAGTCAGGTTCCTAGAGCCCAAACAAAGGAGAAACAGAGGCCCTCTGGCCTCTTCTGAGCCCCAGTGGTCACAAGAAACACCATGAGGTGCTCCCAAAATTTCACGGCCAAATAGACTTGAAGTAACCCTCCCTCAGGCTGACAGGGAGTCCTCAGCAGGGAAATTACGGGGCCAGGCCAACCCACACTGGGCATCCAGCTATGAGAAAACTGGTCACTCTTGCCCAGGCTGGCCCGGGCAAACTGGGGACGGGCTGCCCAAGTCACCTTCACACCCTCCTCCTCCCAGTGCCATCTGCTCCCCTGGCAACAAGGAGCCCGTGGCCTTTTCTTCTGTGACAGCGTTGCTTGCCTTCTCGACTGTTCCTCATCCCTCTCGCGTCCAGATGTGTGTTCCCACAGAGCCCTCAAATGAAACAGATTCAGGACCCCTGCAAACCGAGGTTGAATATCTGATAGCAATCTGCCCTTTGTCCACCAAGAAACTCCCCAGGCGCCAAAGCCTTAACTCAGAGGTGTGAACCTTCATGGTAGCTCTTACGGTCACGGCTGGGGACCCAGGAGGGTCTGGGGCAGGGAGCCTTCCCATGCGACTGTGTCCAAACTCTGGTACCCACTGCTGCCCCAGCTGCTTCAGCTCCATCCAGCGCAGGGAAGGGCATCCGTGCCCTTTGGTACCACCTCCGGCCACCCCTGCCACAGTCCAGTACAGCCTCCATCTTGAGGGGCTTGCGAGTGTCCTGACCTGTTCCAAAGGGTGATGTCCATGGGAGGAGTCAGGTGGGGTCACAGTCTTGGGTCCCCACTGGTATCTCTCAGACTAGACAGGGAGCAGGTGATGTGTTTGCCAAGAAGGATGACGGCCGCTCCTCAGCCTGGGTCAGGCACGGGCTCCATGAACCCGCTCTTCACATCAAGTCCCAGGCCTGCAGTCACCGAGGGCCTAGGATCGGGGCGCTTCCAAAGCAGTTTCTTTGTATTTCTGTGTGACAGCCAACACCGGATTGTTCTACCATCTACTTCTGTTCTGTCCCATGTGGCAGCTGCCAGCTATACCTGACTATTGAACTGTGCCTAGTCTGAACTGAGAAGCTGAGTATACAACACACAGTGGACGTATTTTTGGGTAGGTTGATATTATAACATTTATTAAAATAATGCTGTGGGTTAACAGAAACAACAAAGAACCAAAGAATTGAAATGCAAGCTATGTAAAATCCCAACTAAAACCCAAAATTGTCTAATGTACTCATTCATTAGCTAAATAAAGCCCAAGAAAGACAAGACACCCAATATAATAAAGTACTGCGAAACAACTGGCAAGTTTCAGTTATCAAAATTGCATTTTGTATCCATTGAAGATGTAGTGCACAATAAGAATGCAAAATATCACATTAATAATTGTGTCTAAAAATTCCATACCACATGGAATCTTACTATTTCATCATGTAGATTCTAGTAATTTCAGGACTATATTAAAAAATGCAAGCCAACATAATATATAGTATGTCATAGTTAAGAGTTAATTGCTAATGAAAATGCAAGGAATAACTTTGTTAAAATATAGGGAAGGGAAGAGAATGTTACTCATTGTTAGAATGGAAAATATGTAATAATTTTAATAAATGAAATTTTCTTTTGAATTCATCACTTACTAGCTAAATCAATTTTCATTTGAGTAGTTCTTAAAAAATATTGTGTCTACTGAATGATAATATTTTGGACACTTGGGTTAAATACATCACTAATTCAATATAATTAGTTTTCAATTTCTTTTTCCTTTTTCTAAAATGCGACTCCTAGAAGAGTTTACATCTATGACTTGTCCTGTATTTCTATGGGATGGCGCTGGTCTACTTGGTAACCCTAAGAGCTATGGATCTCAGAATTGCCCTCCTGTATGGTTCCAAGGCAGAGTTGCCAAAAGGGAAGGTGCATGTGATTTGGGAGGTGAAGGTGAGCAGCAGCTCCTGTGCTTTCAAGGTTATTGTTAGGTTGAGGTGGTGAGAGACAGACATGGGGAGCTGGTGGGTTATGGCAACTCTCAGCCCTGATGGCCGGTCTTGCTGACCCACGCTGACCCCAGGCCCTTGGCTGCAAACCCTCAGAGGGCAGCCACCAAGAGCCAAGAACCTTCCAAAGACATCTACCCCAGGCCCCTCCTTAGGCCTACGCCTCCTCCCACCCCTGTGTCGGGTCCGACTCCCAGTACACGACCTGATTCCCAAATAACCCTCAAGGTTCTGCTTCCCTGATTGCTACCCATCCCTCCGGAGGCAGTGAGGCCTCCTAGTCTGTTGGGAGTAAAAAAAACCAAAACACAAAACTGAGAACATAAAACATCTTGGCTAATGTATCAAAATGCAACTGGACACGTCTCAGAAGCAAGAGGCCTGCTCCGTCCAGGCCTCTAAGATGCTGTGTCCTCCCATTGCACCCACCCCTGGTCAGGGTCCCCCTCCCCTTTGCCGTCCCCCTTTTCACTGGCTATTCCTTCCCTGTCCACAAGCAGGCCCACCCCCCTGCTGTTTTTAAAGCACCTAAAAGGAAAAAAACACCCTCACTCCCTCTCTCCTACAGACAAATTTTAACACAAGATCTACGTTCACTGCTTCACCTTTGGATCCTGTTTCAACATCCACCACTCCCAGAACTGCTGGGTGCAGGTCACCTATGGCCTAGTTTCCAAATCCATTGGCTTCTTTTCAGTCTTGCCCAACCTGACCTCAGAGCACAGCTGGACACCGTGGCCCAGTTTCTCCCTCTAGAACACTTGCTCTGCCATCTTCACCTCTTCACTGGCCTTCCCTGGCTCCTCCTTCTCTCCCAGTCCCTCCATCAGGTCTCCGCAGGGTTCTGACCTGAGTCCACGTCTCTCCTCACTTTACGCCCTCTCGGAGCACTGTCATTTACTCCAAGGTTTATTTATTTATTTATTTATTTTAAAATTTATTTTTGGCTGCATTGGGTCTTTGTTGCTGTGCGCGGGCTTTCTCCAGTTGCGGTGAGCGGGGGCTACTCTTCGTTGCGGTGCGCAGGCTTCTCACTGTGGTGGCTTCTCTTGTTGCAGAGCAGGGGCTCTAGGCGTGCAGGCTTCAGTAGTTGTGGCATGCACGCTCAGTAGTTGTGGCGCACAGGCTTCATTGCTCCACGGCATGTGGGATCTTCCTGGACCAGGGCTCGAACCCGTGTCCCCTGCACTGGCAGGCGGATTCTTAACCACTGCACCACCAGGGAAGTCCCACTCCAAGGTATATTTAAACTATCATTTCCAAAGGAATGACTCCCAAATCTCTATCTTTCCAACACTGCTCACTGGAGGTTCCATAGAGTCCCAAGTTCAATGTGTCCAAAATGAAACTCATCACCGGTCCATCCTCTTCCCAGTTTTCCATCTTCAAGTAGTGTAGTCAAGACCCTTCCTGTTACAAATGACTTACACAAGTAAATGAACCTTTGAACCGATTTAAGTAAAGCCCAGGGCCTCAAGTGATGTCATTAGGACTTGGTCTCTCTCCATTTTGCTTCACTCTGGGACAGGCCCTCCCCACACACTGGTTCCCGGCAGCTCCCGGCTCATAGCTTCCATGTTCAAGTCCAGTGGAAAGACAGCATCGCTTCCTGGTAACTTCTGCCCAAGTTCCTGGATTCCCTCTGATTGGACCATGTATCCATTCTAGAACCAATCCCTGTATCCAGGGATAGGATTGCACTGCTTGGTAATTGGATTACATACAGTCTACAGAGAGCCGATTCTGGTCAGGCAATAATGGTCCTTTCACCTCCCAGCACATACACACAGTCAATGTACTAGGTGGATTCTTTTTTTCATGTCTCTTGTTTTCTCTCCATTTCCTTAGTTTAACCCCTTCTTATCTTCTCTTGCCTGGACAATTTGAATAGTTCCCTAAAGGAGAACTTCTCCCTCTGGTCACTTCTGTTCCATCCAACCTCCACACCATCAACATAGTTATCTTTTTAAAGCTTGGATTCGATATCACCTTTTTGCTCAGCACCATGTCAAGACTCATCCCTGTGGTTTTGTGTGTAATTTGTTCATGTCCTTGCTGAGTAGAAGTCCATCCTTTTTTATCCACTCACCTGTTGATGGACATTTGTTTCCAGGATTTGGCTATTATGATTAAACATCTGTGTACAAGTCTTTGTGTGGATGTGTTTCCATTTCTCTTGAGTAGATACCTAGGAGTAGAACTGATGGGTCATATGGTGAGTACGTTTAACTCTGAGAAACTGCCAAGCTGTCGTCCAAACTAGTTTCACTATTTCACATTCCCACCAGCAATGTATGAGAATTCCATGTGCCCCATATCCTTGCCAATACGTGCTATCATCATATTTTTAAATTTTAATTATTCTACAGGTGTGTAGTGGTATTTTACTGTGGTTTTAATTTGCATTTCCTTGGGAGTGGGATATTGCACATTTTTCGTGTGCTTTTTGGCCTTCTGTATATTTCTTTTGTGAAGTGTTTGTTGAGATGCTTGCTTATTTTCAATTGGGCTTCATGACTTATTGAATTAATTTGCTAAAAAATTGTTAAGAAATTTTGCATCTATGTCCATGAGGGATATTGGTCTTTGGTTTTCTTATAAAAATTCTGTTTGTTTTTGCTTTCAGAGTAATGCTAACCTCATAAAATGATGTGGAAAGTGCTTTCTCCTCTATTTTCTGAAAGGATTTGTATAGGATTGATATTAATTTTTCCTTAAATGTTTGATGGGATTCACAAGTAAAGCCATCTAGGCTGGGAGTTTTCTTTGTGGGAAGGTTTTTAATTACAAATTTAGTTTCTTTAATAGATATAAGGCTATTCAGATTTTCTATTTCTTCTGTCAATTTTGGTAATATGTGCCTTTCAAAAAATGTGTCCATTTTATCTGAGTTGTCAGATTTAAAAGCAAAAAGTTGTTCATAATATCTCCTTGTTATCCTTTAAATGTCTGTAGGATCTGTAATGATGTCCCTTTTTTTTTCACTGTGGACTATTTGGGGCAGGAGTTAGGGGGGATGAACAGAGCCAGATTCTAATCTTCCACAGTAGGAAATCAGTAGATAACACCTCTGATGGGAAGAAATCAAGAATAGGTGGTAAAAACATGGTATTTAGAAAAAATGGAGGTAAATACAAGAAGAAACTGGAAAAGAGATGAAAGTAGTTGCCTCTGTGGACAGGATCAGTGTGGGGTGGGGCATGGTGGGGCAAAGGATGGAAACAGTTCATTCTAAATTAGTACCAAGTTCAAGTTCAGGGTTCTTTCATTCTAGATCTTGCCTCTCATTTGCCTTTCTCTCCCCCAGTTCAGGCTGGGCTGAAGATGAGCTCCTTGTTTCAATCCTTCAGCGAACTCCTCTTATTAGCATCATTAAGGGCCTTGGCTCAGTCTGGTTTCCCTGGGTGTCAGACCCAATTCCTATCCCATTTGCAGAGATGGCAGACCTGGACATCCCCAGGGATCCTTACTTTGGGCCAGTGGTGTACCCGGTACACCCGGTATACAAATTTTGATTATTTTGGTTATAGGCTTATATAAAAATGTTTATTTAAATAATGGTCCAGTAACTTGTAGGTGAATTTTAAGAAAAATCAATACATCTGCAAAAGGTACAATTTGAGCAACTAATAAATCATACGATTGATATCATGCTTGATTTTCTTTATGTTTCATTCGTGAACTAAAATTTGCACTTTCCAAACAAAAATATTACACTTCATAGTCTGCACTCTGTTGCACTGTTTAAAATTTTAACCACCAATAAAAACTCTAAGTGGTTACATAGAATGACAGAATTGGAGCAATTCAAGTTTTGCTTCATCTTTATAATCACTGTCTATTATCATTTACTTCAAATAAATTACTTAAATGCAGGGATATGTAGGAACACAGGGGCTGGAAATGTGAACTGTGCCCCAAGTAGGCTTGAACGATTCCAAAACAGTAGAACTTCGTCTCCAGATGAGGGTGTGAAGCTGAGTTTGTGTGTGTTGTGGGCCCACTGTATACCTGGGAGTTCTCAGAATTAATTTCCATGTAGAATACAAGCTTTTATTAAAGGATAAGTAATATAAATGTGCTAATTTGAAGCTTCCATATATATTACTAAAACTCAACAGAACTTAGACCCACTGAAGACGTTTAAGTGGAGGAGAACTTTATCACAGATCTTGTTTAGAATTGCCAAGTGCGTGATAATAAAAAGCACACTGGCTTTTAGTCTTAATTTCCTGATTGTTTTTGAATTGTCTGCAGGCAGCCAGGTAACCACTCCCACCCTTAGTATGTCACAGTCATGGGCCGACCATTCAATGGCCACTCTGTCACAGGGAAGGACACTCACTGTCTCTACTCGACCCGCCGTCCACACGTTACCCTCTCATCTTAGCTTCCGCTTCCAGAATCCCAACCAACCTTTTCTTACAGGCAGTGTCCTCCACACTGTTGAATCCAGCACACATCTTACTGGGCTTTTCAACATCATCCAAGCAGTTGACCATGTCCTCTTTCTGGAAACATTCTCTTCTACTTTTCCACCCACGTGTCCGTGCGCTCTTTCCCAGTCTCCTTTGCTGGCTCACACTCCTACCCGCACCCATTAAATGTTGGCGTCCCCAGAGCCTGATCCAGCCCCTCTTCTCCTCTGCTGTTCCACTCTCACTAGAATTGAATCGACTCCCATCACACCAAACACTGCTCACAGGTAAGCCACTCTCACATTCTAAACTGCCTACTTCCCATCTCCGCTCAACAGGTCACTGACAAAGCAAATATGCCCATAACCTAAGACATTCATTTATTCATTTGACCTTCCACAAATATGTAACTGTCAGTAAATGGACACCAGCCATAAACATCCAGCTCTTGCTCCAGTATTCTCCCATCTCGGTAACCACATCACTGGTCACCAGGTTACCTAAGCTGGAAACCCAGGAATGGCCCTTGATACCTCTTTCCCTCTCATCCTCTGCATTAAATCAATCCATCTCATCTATTCTTCCTCGAAAACACATCCCAAGCCTCTGTACCTCTTTCCATCTCCACCGCCCGCTCCTGGTCCGAGCCATGATTGTTTCTTACCTGGACCACTGCAGCGGCCTTCCTCCCTTCATGTGTCCTGCTCGTTCTCCATTTTGCAGCCAGAGAGGTATTTTTGGAGATGCCAATCTTACGTGACATCCTCTGCTTAAAACCCTTCCCCCATGTGGTTTACAGAGTCCAACACGACCCAGCCCCGTCTCTCCAGCCTCACCTCACGGCACTGCAGCCAGCCTGGAGGTCCTGGCCCTCCATGTGCCGGGCAACTCCTCACCTCCAGGATGTCACATGTCACATGTCACACATGCACCGCTCTCCCCTCCTTGCCTCACTCGCTTTTCTCAGCCCTTCTGAGCTCAGACTACCCACCTCCTCCCCAGTGAAGCCTTCCCTGCCCCACCCTGAGGTCCACTAGCCCAGGGAGGGCAGTGAGAGTGTCACCCTACTCATTGCCTATCCCTGGCACCCAGTCCTGAGACTGGCCCCCGGGTAGATGCTCACAGCAAGGGCTGGCAGTGCCTCCCTGTTGTTGGAGCGACAGAGGCTTAGTGACTCTGGCATCAGAATTACCTGTGTTGTCTGGGAACACACCTCGGGACGGGTGGTCTCTGTGGACAAACCATTAAACAGAATGGAGAACTGCCTTTCTGCAGGCTTGGCCCAACTTCCCAGAAGTCCCCGTGTACCCCCGAAGTGAAGCACCTCAGGAAAACATGCCCCAAAGGCCAGGCTTTTCCCCCTGAAGCTGCCCTGGGAGTCATGTCAGCACCTCCCCCGCTTCCCTTTTCTCCCCACACCACCCCCTGAAGGGCTCACTCACCCAGGGTTTCCAAGGACCAAATTGGCCTAGATCCACACACTTCCTCCGAGGCAAAATGTACCCATGACTTTTTTGTGCTTTTGAGTTACACCAGAATAAGCATGAGGTGTGAAGGTTTATTACCCCCTGAGAACTGTTTACACCAGGCGTGTTGCTTGGTAAAGACCGTGGGGGGCACATGTCCGGGCTCGTCTGAGACCATGAAGTGGGTGGGCGCAGGGCCGGAGGCTCGGTAGGGCCATTGTTCCAGCATCAATTCTTTCTAAAGTCCCAACTGGATTACTTGGAGGCAGCTTAATTAAGCCTGCTGTGTTTTCTTCTTTCTCCTTTCTTCTAACTTTAAGTACTTACTGCTGTTCCAGCGGAATACAGAGAACTTGCTTCTCTGGCCACTCGGAAGATGTAGGTCAGAGCTCTCTTACCAAAAAATAAGTAAAATCATACAGGATTTGATTAATATAGTCCATAAACTTCTATCTGAAAGTATGCATGTGTCTGTCTGTCCATCCATCCATCCATCCCTCCCTCCCTCCCTCCCTCTATCCTACCTACCTACCTACTTACCTATCTTTCTTTACATGCCTCAGAGAATATACTTTTGTTTCATATGCTCATGGAACATTTATAAAAATTGATCAAGTAATTGGACAAAAAAAACACAACAGATTTTTTTAAATGTAGAAAACTTTAGGTTACATTTGCTGATTATAATCCAATAAAATTCAAAATAGCTAATTTAAGGAGGATACATTTTTTTTTAATATTTAGAAATTACAAACACATTCCTAGGTAGCTCTAAGATGAAAGAAGAAATCAAAAGTAAATTAAAAACTACACAGAAAGCAATTAAAGAACACAATACCAAAATCTATGTGATAAAGCTGTATTTAGAAAAAAATTTATAACCCTAAAATGTCATCATTATTCAAGAAGATAGGTGAAAAAAACAAAACTAAACTAATCACCTGTCTTAGAAAGCAAGAAAAGAACAGTGAAGATAAATCAAAACAAGGCAGGTAGGAGAAACAAAAGATTAAAGGTACAATCAATAGAATAATAAAAACAAAGTAGCAAAGAGAAACCAATCCCAAACTGGTTCTCTGAAAAGTACAGTAACTTCCTCAAAGACTTAGTTATGAAAAAAAAAAAAGTAAAAATATGCAAGATTAAGAATGAGAAAAGAGAAATAACCAGATATAGGAAGTATTAAAATAATCTTTAGAGAATACAAACGTATGGCAACAAATTTTAAAAACCTAAGAGAACTGGATGATTTTTAAAAAACCAAGTATGCTACCAAAATTGACCTATGAAGCAGTGGGAAACTTGAATACTCCAATTAGCAGAGGGCATGGGGGTGGGAATGGGGGGTGGCGGGTGATGATTAAAAGGAACCACTGAAAAAGATTCTGGAACCGGATGGATTTGAGGCCTACTTTCATCTAACTTTTAAAAAGTAGAACTAGAAACTCCAAGTCTTAAGTCTTGCAAGCCACAGAAAATGGTGGAGAGTTCTCCTATGCACTTTATGAAGGCAGCATAATTTTAATTCTAAAATCTGAAGAGACTGTGAAATGAGAAAATTATAGATAGACCCCCCCTCTCACTCTAAAGATGAAAAGACTCAAAATACTAGCAAAAAGAACCAGGAAATGTATCAAAAGAATAACAGATTAACACATTATGACCAAATGGGGCTTATTCCATGGACTAAGGGTGGTGTGATACCAGGAAATCTGTCAATATAATGTATTCCATTTTTAAAAAATTAAAGGAGAAGAAACAATATGGTCCTAACAATAGATGCTGAAAGGGTTTTGCTGTAATTCAACAGCCATTCCTAACCTAAATTCCTACAAACAAATGAAAAGATGGTCAGACTCACTGCTGGTAATTCACTAAAGCAAGAATGAGATGCGACTTGTCCCCATTAGACTGGTTGACATTTCTGGCGGGGGCACAGAGAGAGGGCACTCAGGTGGGCCGCAACCCTCCACATCCCCACCAGCATTTCTGGGAAGTGATCTTGCGTGTACCCTCGGAGACAATTGGCTGCTGGGAATCTATTGCACAGAAATAAAACTAGTGCATAAGCACGTAAGTAGGAGGGTGTCTACTGTAGCGCTGGTGTTAGGGGGCGGGCGGGGTGGCGTGAGAATCAAGTGAATGCCCTTCAATACAGGAATCGTTGAGCCCACACAGGACAGTCACACCATCAGCTGTGCTGCATTTAAGGGGACAGAGTTACACCAACCTGAAGGTAACACTGAGAAGGTGCAGAAAAGCATATGATTCCAACGTTATGAAAACAAACGTTGGGAACGGCATATGACTATCTGTATATAATCACATGAACATAGTGAGAACACAGGCCATCTACGAGTCCATTGGTTTTGAGGTGGAGTTGGGAGGGATATGGGGGGGAAGCAATAGCTGCCCTCATATGCTGTAACATAGATATGAAATTATATTTTTGTTTCGCATTTGTATGCAAACATTTTAAATCTGACGTTTAAAAGTTTCAACAGGATTATTCCGCAGCAAGTTCCCTTCTTCTTCCTTTGGTGTCCACAATTGCTTCAGGCACCTCCCAGCCAGAGGGACGCAGCTTGGACCAGCACCTACTCCTCAGGACCTGGTCTCCATAGTGACCTGGTGTCCGAGTTCGGGGGAGGAGTGCCGTGCGCCCTTTCTGTGCCTGGCGTGCTGGGACAGCTTGTCTTCAGATGCCGGCCCCCTGCTCCAGGAGCCCCTGCAATATTCTAGTTGTGCCCTCGTTTGGGGGAGTGAGCCTCCCCTCCCCTCCCCGACGGTGGACGGGGTATTTGAATGAGGGGGAGCGTTTCTTGATGAAATCCAATTCTTTGCCTATTCCACGCTGAACCCTGCAGCTGAATGTGGCTGGAGAAAACCACCACCAGGCTGCCTGGTCTCACTTTAAATCCCTGATCACCAACCTCAAATGGGCCCGTATGTTGCCTGGCAAACATCCCTTACCTCCCTGGTCTGTTCACTTTCCCTTTATCCTAAATGTTTTCTACCTCTCCCTTCTCTCCAAATTTCCATCCCCTCCTGCCCCGTCCTTACTCTCTGCTGATCTCCCTGGGAAAACAGAAGAAACCAAATGAGAATCTCCAGTAGTTTCGACCTCATCTGCCCATGTCCCCGGCCAGCCAGGCTCCCTTCTCCCCGTTATTATCGCCCCTCGTCTCTTGAATCACCAGCCATCTCTCTCCACTTATGGCCAGATTACTCCAGAGAGTTGTCAATATTCATTTTCTCCAATCTCTCTTCATTTTTTTCTCGAATCTATGTACCCAGCCTTCACCCTCCCTACTCCACTGAAACCACTCTTAGGAAGGTCTCCAGTGACCTCAATGTTGTAAATCCAGCGTAAACTGTTGGTCCTCATCCTACTTAATCAGCAGCCTTTGATAGTTCATCTCCCTCCTCTGTGGACCTTTCTGGGCCCCATGCCCTCCTAGTTTCACACCCGATTCTGGAAGGCAGTGCTCTGTCTCCTTTGCTGCTCCTCCCCACTTGCCTAAACTCTTAAACTTCAGGGACCCCCAGGACTCAGATCCTGGACCTCTTTTCTTTGCTGCCCTCCCCGCACTGCCCCACTCCTTTGAGGATTTCATATTTCATCCAGGCTCCACGTGTCACTTGCATGATGACTCCCAATCTTATGCCTTTGGCCTGGACTCATCCCTGGAACTCCAGACGCCAGTGCCCGGCTGCCTTCCTGACCTGTCCAGTAATACCAAGTAGGCACCTTGAACTTAACCAGTCCTGCTCCTCCTGAAGTCTCCTCCTCAGAAATGACAACTTCCATCCTGCCAGGGCCTGGACCAGTATCCTCAGAGTGGTGAGGTGAGCGCAGCCAACACGAAGCCCGGCCCTGGCTGACGGGAAGAGCTGCCAACTCTGGGAAGTTAAGCAAGTCCCGAGGTGCAGGGCTGGCCTGGGAACGCGCTTGCCCGGAGCGAGGGAAAGCCTGCGTGTGACTGCGCATGTTGTAATACGTTTGGCATTTGTCATTGGCGATGGTTCTACAATCTATGGGACGGCAAGAAACCAGAAGGAAACAAGATGTTTGGAAGTCAACAGAGCATTTTATTCCACAGGAAGAAAAATAGTGACTCTGATATGAGAAACAGATTCAAGAGTCTCAACAGATTGGTGATTATAAGAGTGTTCACACGGTGGAGACCCAGATACTTTATTTTCAGAATATTATCGAGCAGCTACTATGGTATTTTGAGGCACAGATGATGCTTAAAAACAAAGCGGCCCAGGAGCCTTCCAAACCCAGAGGTGCGTCTCCACCACGGTGAGGCACTCGGGCCGCTACGAGGCCATGTTTCTGTTTCCCAGTCAGCAGTGAGCAGGCCCAGGTGTGGGAAGCACACAACAGCCAGCCTTTCTGGTGGGTGAGGAAAGCAGCTGTGGCCAGGCGGTGATGCGGCCAGCTGTGCTGGGTCAGGGCATCAAGGGGGCTTTGCTTTCTGCTTGCCCAAGTTCTCCTGATTCAATTTATTTTACTTTCCTCGGAGAGGAAATGGGTACTTGAGGCAGCAAGAAAATCGGCAGAAATTATCATAACAATGTCTCAGACATCGCTGGCTAAATACCAATTTAAAAGCCAGAGCCAGGGCCTGCTTCCTCCAAAGCTTTGGATTTTTTCCTGGCAAACCAGGAAACTATGTCCAAAGCCCCTGAAACCTTATCATCACCAGGCCTGGCAAGAGGGCTGCGAGGGCGGAGGGAGCCTGACAAGCTCTTAGCTGGCACCCACCCCCCAACCCCGCCCCATTTGGTCTTTGGATCCCATTTTAACATCTGCCTCTTCCAAGGCGCAAACGTCAGAGGGGAGTTGTGCAGTAGGGAGATGAGCAACTATTGTATTTCGAGGGCTGATGAAATTTAGAAAGGAGCCGCGAGGAGGGCATCTCAACACCCCTCTGGAGTCTCCTGGGAGCACCATTCCACAGCGCAGCCCTCAACCAACTTCCCGTTGGCAGAGCTGCAGAGAACACCGGTTGCCGCTGGGCCCAAAGTTAGGCTTCCTTAGTAACACCAAGCTCCTCAATCCAACAGAACTCCCAAGTGACTTCATTCCAGAAAGTGACAGAAGGCTCACTGACACAAACCATCAACCCTCTGAGAGTCTCATGGTTAAGAGGTCATGATCTCAGGCAGTGCGTTACTGATGACAAAAACCACAAGCCAAACGTGTGGGGTGCAGGGCGGGAGGCTGGTGAGGAAGACGAGGAGCCTGCAGGGAGCCGCACCTGGCGCACGGCTGTGGCCCAGCAGAACCAACCAACCGACGGACCAAAAACCCACCCCGACCCTTCAAAAACTGGGTGTCAGTTCTGCAGTCCATGAACCCAGAGTTCAGTGAAAACCATATATCAATCCTGGAGTTCAAGACGAGCCCTGAAAACACTATTTTGCCAAAGCACTAAGCACTTGGGTTAAAGCTCTTTGAAAACACACACACACACACACACACACACACACACACACACACACACACACACACACACACACACACTCCGAGTGGGGAGAGAAAGACAGATTAGCTTCATTTGTGTTTTGGAAGGATCTGGGTCATGAGTTATAAACACCAAAACCTTCCACGCATCCACTGATCTGATGGGTCCTTTTAGATCTCAGCTACATGTGACATGGTTGTAGAGACTGACTAGATTTATTAAAATAAAAATTAAAAAATCACAAGGCTAGTCATTCATTCTAGGCCTCCCCTCTCCCTACCTTGGTTATTCCTTACAGAAAAGAGAAACCACAGAAACAAGACCCAGGAAGGAGAGGGCACTCGGTCTAGGCCTTGCCACCGGTTGGAATTTAAAACCAAGGGCAAGAGATATTTTGGCCAAATCTTGGCCCCAAACTTACAAGAACAGCTTTTTAGCACTCAGATTTCATTCCCTTTTCTAAGACTCTCTCCTTCTCCCTTCTCATCCCAGGGCTGCCGTCACCGCGTCCCCAGGGCTGCGGGGCTGGGTGGCTGCCTGTATTTACTAAGGAGAACAGAGTCCCAGGACCTCCTTTGCTGCTGCTGCCCCGGGGAGGGAACACTCTCGCTGTGGGTTTTTGATAAATTTGTGGATCTTTGATCTGTTAAACAGTCCTACGGGATTTTTTTCCCCTTCTAAGTTATCAGAGCCTACCAATGTTTCAAACTGGCCTCTCTGACAATAACCCAAGGAAACCTTATAATGCTGGCGTGTGTGTGTGTGCGCGGTAACAGAACACACCTCAAAGTTTTACCTCAAAGTCTGGCAAGACTAGTCAGGAGAGAGCCAGCGAGACAGGCAGATAAAAAATAACTTGTGACACACTAAGAACTGTCTTTAAACTGGGGGGGAAATAAATAAAAGATGCGTCCGAGTCACTCTCCTAGGCCTCATCAAGGGCTGGCTCTGGGTCTAGACACTTCGGTTCGCGGCTCCAGCGGGACGAGCACAGGTTTCAAAGGCGTCGCTCTTGACGCACCTGCTTCCTCACCTCAGCCCACCTGACCGTGAATACTCTAGTTTCCCGAACTAAGGCATAACATTCTGCAGCTTCCAAGAATCCCTCTTCACAGACAGTACCCTGAATGAGACGTGTAGAATTAGTGCAATAGAAGATCCAATATAATTTTATATTACTTTACAGTTAACAAACCTTAACACACATCACAGGCCCTGTTCAGAAATGCTCCTACGTATTTACAAACACACAGTTGTACATATATACATGTTAACAAAATACAGGGCAATCTAAAAATTAGATTGATCTCAGTTACACTTTCTTTGTTTTAAACATTATTCAACCAATGCCTCTTAAAAATTACCTCCCCATAATCTAAAGTAACCCCCTGCCCCACAAATTAATATGGTTCCATTTGTGCCCCCCCTCATCAGTATTTACTCTCCCTCTTGACAGCATCCCCCAAACCTTATTCTGGTTTCCTCTAACCTAAGCCAAGCCCACGGGCCTCTCCCCTCCTGACTGGTTTGGGGTCTACGCCTGGGAGTGTCCCTCCGCAGCTGGGGCTTCTCAGGAGTCCAGCTCCAACTGCTCTTGGTTTTCATTGAGTCTTAACATAAGTTGCTGTTCATAGTAAAGGCTCTTTGCATAGTTTATTTCTTGTGATAACTTGATAGCAAGGACCTCTGATTTCACGTGGACCTGAAGAAAAGGACAGAATGAGTAACCTGCCGCCAAGGTGGGAAGCCAAACAGAATCACGGGACACGGGCCATTGAAATCCACCCAGGCAGCAGCCCCCAGCCTGACTGCGGATCAGAACAGCATGGGTGTAGTTTTAAGAAACAGATTCCCAGGGCCCTACTCCTGGTTATGCCGATTCGAGGTCTAGGGTGGATCTCTGGAACCTGTATCTTGAACTTATTCCCCAGGTGACTGTGCAGTCGACCCATAATCACCCGACATTTGGGACTGCCTGTAACTGAGAACCAGTTTCAGCGCCGAGGTGTGAGGACCAGCTGAGGTGAGACTAAGTGGAGAACAAAGACTTGGGATTCACATCTAAAGTCTGGTGATGGTCAAAGCACACAAATGCCCTCGAGGCCTTTCTTATCAAGAAAGCTCACTTGCCTTGAAAGGGCGAAAGTGCAGCTGGGCAAAGCTCCCCACCTCCGAAAGGAACTTGTGGAAATACTCAGGCTTTTGGGTGTTAACTCAATTAATCTACCGGCCCTAACCTAAGCCAATGACCCCAGGGGAGCCTGCACAAGCCAAACCAAACCCAAGCACATTCCTGGGCAGGGAGAAGGTCAAGGGAGAGAGGCCCAAAAAGGCTTGTTGCTGCTTCTCATCTGTGGAAACACTGAGATAAGCAGGGCCATTTTGAATGGCAAGTCATTCTCGAATGCAGGCTTGAAAATCCTAGCATTCCAGGTGAAAAATGAGCAGGGCTAACACCTGGTCTCATGAAAAGATCCCACGTTAGAATATGGCTGGCGGTGGGGTCCCTCACACGTGCTTCTGCCGAGCCAACAACAGCTCCTCTGAGCGGAGGCAGCAGAGTGGTCCAGGCTGCCAGCTCTGGAGCTGCACGGGCACGTGGGTTTGAACCCCAGCTCCCTCCGGTGTTGGCCGGATAACCCTGAGCGAGTCACCTGTCCTCACCAAGCCTCCTTACCAGTCAAGTGGGGACAACAGCAGTACAACATTAAATAATCTATAAGTACTTAGAATCCAGCCTGACACATAGTAAGCCCTTAACGAATGCTGGTTATTAACAGGATCGGTGTTATTGAAAAGTCCTGCCACAACAATATCTTGTACCTTTTGGAGGTCAAGTGTAAAGTTTATTTACAGATATTCATTGAGCTTTTACCATGGGTAGGGGCCTATGCTAGATATTGCTTCCTTGTGCGGAAAAAAAAGTTAGTTTCCAATCATTCCAGAGGGGAAGCCATGAAGAAGCCAATGTGTGCTCTAACGCTTTCTTAGATTCAATGCGCCGAAGAGTCCCATCTTAGGAATAAAACACCCCCGTGCATCATGTCAGCTGGTCCTCACGGCTGATTAGAGGCGGTAATCCTGCCCGTACTGTATGGGTGGGAAACCGAGGCACAAGCTTCGAGCAACCCACCCTCCGGTGGAGCTGGTGGAGCTGGGAGAGCGGCATCGCCCCACCCCACACACGCTGAGCGCCTTCTGCCTGCAGGACTAAGAAGCAGGACCCCCGGGGCCTCACAACAGCCCAGCCCAAGCCTCACGCTCAGCAAACACTTTCCGGCTGAGAAGCACCAGCAGGGCAGCGGCTGGCTGAGGAGACAGCGCAGGGGTGCACTCACCATCGGCTTCTGGTGGGAAGGGCCGGGGATGGACACCCCACTGCTCGTGTTCACGGCCTTCTTGGTCACCTGCACATACACCTTCCCGTGGTCTTTGGAGACGAGGCAGTGGTAGAGATCGTCGTACTTGACTTCCAGGAAAATGGCCTCCCGGTCTAGGTAGTCTCCGCTTTTCAGGAAGTAGACAGCCTTGGAGGAGATGAGCACACAGTAGCTGTCGATGTTCTCCACGGCTATGAAGCTGCAGAGAAAGAGGCGGAGTGAGAAGGGCGCGCAGAGCCTCGCCAGCTGCCCCTGGAGGCTGAGGCTGTAGGAGGGGGGCCCGAGGCTCCGACCGTGAAGCCAGGCTCCCTCCTTCACTACGCCTTGGGCAGGGGGCTCACCCACTCTGAGCCTCCGTCTCCTTGTGTGTAAATTAGGAATAAAAAAAAAGTGACACTGGCCTCTGAGGGCTGCTGTGAGGCCAGTGTGTAAAGCACAGAGCCCTTACACAGGGGGGCTCGATAAATACGACCAGGGGTATCAACGGGAGAAACAATTCCATGGCCTTTTTATAGCCTAAGGCTTAGAGAAAACTGTAGCAGTGCTTTGTTGGGCAGAAGAGAAGGAGGAAATACAATGCTTTGAAATGCTGACTGAAGCAGCAGCTGAGAAGGTTCACCGGGAAGGTGGGGTGGGGGAGGGTCAGCCGCAGGGCTGGAAGTCGTGGGCAGGGGGGGGTGGAGATGGACGCGGGGAAAGCGGAACCGGATGGGGCACCAACCTAGGCGCCTCCAGAGGACGGCACGCCTTCCCCATGTGCGCACCTACGTCTACTTCCTTTTTGTCACAGTTTAGTAAGAGGTCACCTGGTCTCAGCTCAGCACCTCCAGGGCCGGGACTCACTGGTGAGACCACCACCGCGTTCTCAGAACTCAACGGTTAGAGAGTGCTTTTTTAGGTAAAGCTGGAATCTTGATTTCCATAAACTCTCAGTCATCACTTCTAGGGGCTTTAGGGCCACTCAGAAAAAAATCTCTTCTTCCCTGGAGCCCCAGATTTAAAGTGGAAATGTATGCGCGTCAAAGCTCTCAGCTCGGCTACTGAATGAAGAGCAGTGACCCTTGGAAACCGCCGTGACAGCTCTCCCAGGCCTGGCTGCCTCGGCCCCATCTTGTGACAGCCTTCCACAATGGGGCCGCCACGTCGGGGACGGCAAGAATACTAAGAGCTGACGACAGGCTGGCTGTCAAGCCCCGGCCCCCTGGGACTTGATGTCCTGAGAGGAATTGCCACAGCGCAGTTGCCTGGAGCCACGGCTCCCCCGGAACGGCTCAGGGACCGGGTCCCAGGATGGCTTTGTTCCACGGTCAGCGGTCGCCGAACTCGGATGGGATGGAGCAGGCCCGCCTGCTGCTGGGCAGGCCGGTCCTCGGATGGGATGGAGCAGGCCCGCCTGCTGCTGGGCAGGCCGGTCCTCTCTCAGTCCCAAGCTGGCGCCAGGCCCTGCTCACCTCGGGGCTCAGAGAGCCCCCCATCCTGAACACGCCTTGTCTCTCGGCCCAAGGACTCACGCGTTCTCTCTGAAGCTTCCCGAGAAACACGCCCACCCTGCGCCCACTTCTGAAGGCTTCCTCGCTTACCGTCAAGGGCACTGCCAAGCAACTACTTGTTCTCATTTTGTTTCCCGGACAGGTACTTGACTCTCTGACTAAGCTGATGTAAGAGTGGGGTCCACACCCTATGCCCCCCCGTGTCTCCCTGGGCACCCACCACTGAGCCGGCCACCCCCTCAGTACTCAGTGAAAATATGCCTGGTTCCAGCTGCCATTCTAATTACAGCCTCACATGACAAAAATTGGGGTTTATTGTTCTATTCTAACTGGTTGGCAATGCCAAGAATGTAGACTTGTAAAGTCTCAATGCCAAAATTAGAAATACCCAGCAGCTTTTGGTGTTCAGGCCACTTAGCACGGAATTTCCCGTATCCCGGGCTCTGACAGTATCCAGGGGGCAGCAGTATCATTTAAAGAAACCAACTGAAATCTAAAATAGCTGGTCCAGGGGAAGAAAAGGTGACAGAAAGAGACAGAGAGACAGAGAGAGATGAAAAAAGCTTCCTGACAAAGAGAGGAAGGATCACAGGACCAGCTAGAACTTGCTGGGAAACTAGCTTAAAAACTGAAAATGGCCTAGGACCTGTGAGCACAGGTGGGCCGGGCACACGGCGATTGAGGCTGTAATGGGCTCTCAAAGGAGATCCCCGAAGTTGGCCACCGCAATTAGGGTGAGAGCAGCACGTGCATTAAAAATCCAGTAGACATTGTTACCTTTCCTCTGGTCCAGCACAAGATGGGGTACTTCTATCCCATCACCCGTGCCTCCACTCTCACCCTGTTTAGTACCCACTGTCTGATATTTACGCACAGCCTCTAAAAGGGCCAAGGCCTTTCCGTCTGGGCAGCTACTCTTACACCCGGGCCGACTGGCTGACATTATTAGTGCCCTTTCCAAACTGGACTTCTTTAAAACAGACTCCCTTTCAAGAGGCCACAGACGATGCAAAGTCCTCCATCAGGCCAGAACAACTTCTGCTCTGGGTGGAAGGAAGGAGGAAGGGTGGCTCTGAGCTGGGACGCTCTAGTGGAAGTTGCTCCACACAGTGGGGGAAGCGCAGGCCAAGCGGGCAGGGAAACCCACCAGGCTGGGCCAGCTGCTGTCTCTGCGGCTCAGTTGCTTCATCTGATAGAGATCATACCACCTGCCGTCACAAAGTCACTAAATCCATGGCCGGGCTTCCCTGGTGGCGCAGTGGTGAAGAATCCGCCTGCCAATGCAGGGGACACGGATTAGAGCCCTGGTCCGGGAAGATCCCACATGCCACGGAGCAACTAAGCCCATGAGCCACAACTACTGAGCCTGCGCTCTAGAGCCCACGAGCCACAACTACTGAAGCCCACGTGCCATAACTACTGAAGCCCTCGCGCCTAGAGCCCGAGCTCCGCAACGAGAGGCTACCGCGGTGAGAGGCCCGCGCACCGCAATGAAGAGTAGCCCCCGCTCACCGCAACTAGAGAAAGCCCGCGTGCAGCAACGAAGACCCAACACAGCCAAAAATAAATAATAAATAAATACATTAAAAAAAAAAAAGGAATTCACGTCCATTACAGAAATGTGAGGGGAGAGGAGCAGTTTGTAAATGTGCACAGATCTCTATTCTGTGAGCCCAGGGGCCCTATTCGTACCCTGAAGCTAATACAGACAGTAATTTTTGGACATTTACATGAAATGTTCTAGTCTTTTCAAGTCAAAAGCAGCCAAGGGTCTAAGTGAAAGGAGGGGAAAGGGAGACAGCGGGGCCTCAGCTGGAGTGCCAGGGTCCCGGACCACCCGGACCAGGGTCTGAGCAAGAACCCAGACACTGACTTAGCCAACAGCGTCTCTCTCTCCATTCTCCTCCTGATGCTCCCCTGGAACTCCCACAACCAGTGACCAAGGCTTTGGGTTCCATCATTACAGCATACATTTTTTAAAAAACAAAATCTGGAAACCACAACAAAGAATAATTAAAACTGAGCTCCAGAGTACGGGTCCCCTCCTGTAATGGAGACCAACCCCAAACTTGTCACTGAGAGAGAGGAACCAAAACCCAGGGGGACAAGAGAAGCCGAGCCAGTGAGTGCACTCAGCGCTTCTCTGCCCATCTGCCCCCGCCTCTGTCCCTTTGTCGTGAAAGCCCGGTGTCCCCCTCCCTGCCTGGCCGTCCCCTGCAAAGGCCTGTGCTCCACAGCCTTTCATTTGCATCACTTGAGAGGCTCAGGGTTTCGTCCAGAGTGGCAGCGGCTATGGCCTCACATGAGCTGAGTCTAGACACAGGGCTCTCCACTCTTCATCCCCCGTACCCGCCTCGCTTCACGCAGGGCTGCTCTTGGCTCATGAATGAGTGACCACTGCAAACCCTCGTGGCATGACATGGGGAGGAAAGCCATGTGGTCTCAGGTCGATCCTGAGTGTGTCCTTCTACCCTCTGACCTATTATTAATTCGGAGGAAGAATGAAAAAATGTGGCCAGAGACACGCAGCCTCTGGATAAGCTGTACCCTTCAAATATGAAGAACCAGAGAAGCTGCCCAGTGCACTGTAGACACCGTGAATGATTCCATAAAAAATCAGGCGGGGACTCCCCTGGTGGCACAGTGGCTGAGAATCCACCTGCCAATGCAGGGGACACGGGTTCGAGCCCTGGTCCAGGAAGGTCCCACATATCGCACGCGCCACAACTGGTGAGCCTGTGCTCCGGAGCCCACGTGCCACAAAACAAAAAACAAAAAACAGGATTTTTAGACATTAGTTAAAAGTTTCACTTATAACTCTCCTTTAAGGAGAGAAAGAGGACATTCTGACCTTGGGATCAACTTCTTCTGAGAGAAAGCTTCTTCTGAGAGAAAGGAAAGCTGTGGCATATGGCTTACACCATTCTCCAAGACGACAGGTTCTAACAGTGGGTGAACCCGGCCAAGGTTCAATGCCGCAGAAGTAGCACCCACTACGACAAACAATATCTCAAACCATGATACCACAGGGTATTCTCATCAACACCAATGGCATTACCAACAATAGCTTCAACCCTCTCGCTCTGTGGCAGGTAGAAATGTTGTCTCCAAGCCCCAAGGCTGATGCGCCGTTGGAACCAGCCAATCTTAGGTGCCAACTGGCTCTGTCACCAGCCGCATGGCTTGGCTCACAGTTTCTTGCCGTCATGTGTAGAGGGAGGATCATCATATCTCCTCTTAGGGCCACTGTGATGATTAGAACTGATCTACACGCCCAACTAATGGTGGCTATTGTTATTTCTTTCTTTTGTTGAGAACAGATGCTAAGTTATCCTAATCCTGTGGGGAAGGTCCCCTTGCAAGTCTACTACAGATCCTTGCTTCAGCAGGTTGGGAAAATGAGTGACCCTCTAAGAGACCACAAGGAAACAGGCTCAGGACCAATTATTGCTCCTTAGGGAGAGAGAAATCTGCCAATTGTTTCAATTACCCTTTTCAATTGATTTCTTTCTTTTTCTCCCACTCTTTTTTTTTTGCTTTATTAACTCTATTTATATATGTTTATTTTCCTCACTTTGTAGGCATTTCAAAATCAGAAGAGTTCAGAGCTGTCTTACTCCAGGAGTGCTCCTAGAACAGGCTCCTGCCCCGCACGTGTCACTCCCCAAGTCCAGGTGTGACCGCACACCTGTGTCTGAGCCTGGGGTCTTGCAGAGCATCTCGGCGCACACGTCCCACGGGTCCTCACACTCACCACGGCCTCTCGAATCCTCTCCTCCTCCGGCACCGCCCCTCGCAGTTGACGGCATCTCCATCCAACCGACTAGGCAAGCAGCCCTTGAGTCCCTCTCAGCCCTGCTCCTGGCTCAGCTTCTAAACCTGGTCAGTCTACTGACTGTACTGACGCCTGCCTCCCTGTCCCCTCTCCCCCTCTTCTCTGCCAGTCTGCACTCACCTGGATCACTCCCAGGGCCTCCTAAGTGCTTTCCTGCCCCCAGTCTCTCCAACTCTGATCCCTTTCTCTGTTGCTGTCAAGGTTACATTTTTAACGTCATTTTGAGTGAGATTCTCTTCAAAATCTCACCACTGCCTACAGGAAGCCGTTACGGCTCTCAGAATCTGTATGGACACCAAGGGGGGAAGGGGGGGGGTTTAAAAAAAGCTCTCAGCATCTGGCCTTGTAACCCACCTTTCCAGCTTTCCAACCTCCGCTCCTTCCCTCCCACACGTGTGCTGCAACCACACCCAGCTAACTGGAGTCCCCCCAGAAATGCCGCTAACTCTCCTGCCTCTGAGCCTTTGCCCGGCACTCATGCCTTTCTCTCTTCTCGGCCCATTTCTCCTTGTGCTGCAGGACCAGATCAACTGCCAACAGCCTTCCCTGGCTTTCTAGGCACAAATTAATCACTTGCCCTTGTGGTCCCATAACACATGGCCCATACTTGTATTTTAAAAGCAATCACATGTTTATAGATAGTTGGTAATAGTGTCTGCTTCCCCTGCTAGACTGTGAACTTGTCCTGGGACATAGTAGGATGCAATAAATTCATGTGTTATGTAGTCTCAGAAAATAACAATGAATTTACGTTGTAGGGTCCAATGGAATTTGCCAGTGCACAACTTTGGATGTTGCATGTATTTTACCCAGTGGTAAAGATAAAGAATTCTCTCAGAAGTCTTGATTTAACTTGTTAAAGATTTAGCAAGCTACTAACTTTCCCTTCCTTCCTTCCTCCCTCCCTCCGTGCCTTTCTTTCTATTGAAGTATAGTCAATTTACAATGTTGTGTTAGTTTCAGGTGTACAGCAAAGACAAGCCATTAACTTTTATCAGAGTAGCTGGATAATCCGCCAAATGAAAGTTTTAATTTAGTGGCATATCAAAGAATATCCAATTTCCTAAGTGTCAAAGGTTATTGGTAGATTATTTCCTGGTTTAGAAAACGGAGGCCAATGAATTCTATCCCACTTCTCAAAAGGTCTGATCTTTTGTTTTCGTTTTGAGACTGCATATATTACTATAAGGTTTTTATTTACAATTATATGCTATTAGAATCAACACTATAACCTGTGCTCAAAATAAAAAATTCTGATTTCTATCTCTATCTGCAATTTCTCAAGAAGGATAGACAGGATACAAAATATATAAACAGTATGTTTACAAAGGGGTCAAGAAAGGAGAAATTTTACTCTTGATTTTCTTTCTTTCTGTACTCTTTGAATTTGCTAACTATGTACATGAGTTTATTTCATCAAAAAGAGAAAAGACTAACCTGGCTGGTGGGTTTATAGGCTATTTTGGTTTACTTTTTATACTTTTTTTTGTATTAAAAAAAGATCTCAGTAAAGAAGAAGAAGAGGAGGAGCATACTCAAACAGATGGAAATGAGCACACAACCCAAACGGACCACGGAGCTGCCTGGCTCGGCTGAGATCAAGTGACCCGGGGATCCAGTGACAGCCTCCAAGACACTGACTAGACTCAAGCGGCCTCCTGTGGGTGACTTTCAAGTGTCCCCAGAAGGCAAGCACCACCTTCAAAGTCTTGCATGGGAACCACTTCCCAGGTCCTGCTGCCCCTGAAGGGTTCTTAGTTGCTGCTGTTCATTCCTTTTCCTTTCATCTGTAAATATACCAGCATATTTCTCTAAAGGATAAGGACTCTTTTTGTTAGCACAGTCACAATACTAAAAAATAATGAGGGCTTCCCTGGTGGCGCAGTGGTTGAGAATCTGCCTGCCAATGCAGGGGACACGGGTTCGAGCCCTGGTCTGGGAAGATCCCACATGCCGCGGAGCGACTACGCCCGTGAGCCACGATTACTGAGCCTGCGTGTCTGGAGCCTGTGCTCCACAACAAGAGAGGCCGTGATAGTGAGAGGCCCACGCACCGCGATGAAGAGTGGCCCCCGCTTGCCACAACTAGAGAAAGCCCTCGCACAGAAACGAAGACCCAACACAGCCATAAATAGAAATAAATAAATTTAAAAAAAAAATCATTTAAAAAAAAATAATGAATAATAATAATTTAAGGAGCTCTTAATATTCTGGAATCATGGACCCCCACGTCGGCATTCTGGGGAGGCCCATAATCCCCTTCTAAGAATGCTAATTTTAAATGCATAAAATAAAATGCTTAGGATTACAAAGGAAGTCAATTATATTTAAATATATCTATCGAAATATTAAAATTGGGATAGAGAACTGAAAGCTTCTTTTTTAAAGCATAAAATATCTAAAAAAAAAAAAATCTCACAAATACTATTTCCTAAAACTACATTTTAAAAATATAATCTAATTGTCAAATAAACTCCAGAAAACAGTATGTTTGGGCAGCGACTTAGGTCAAGTGCATTGCTTGTAAGCACCTTTTTGGAAAAGGTAAAGAGCCACCCTAGTGCTTACATTGCTAGTATGTAACTTGGTCTGTGATGGTGTATTGGAAATAAAATAGGTACTTCTTTCTTTCTTTCTTTTTTTTAATGAGAATGAGGTTTCTGGCTACAGACTAGACACTAGTTACAGAGAAAAATTAATTCAATAAATAGAACAAATTTCACTTTAACATCATCTTAACCCAGGATCCGATTTCAGAACCAAACTTAAGAAAAATGGAAAGTAATGGCAATTTTGTAACATATCAGAGTAATATTTGATTCATTCGAAACTGAAGCCTTTTCAGTTGGCCAGGCCTTAAATCATATGTCAGCAACTATCTTTTTAATACTAATTAATTAAATAAAATAAAAAATTAAATGAAACTTGATCTGGGAGAACAAAGTTGAAGTAACCATGGCATTGTGGACTTCGCGGGGTTTTCACTACATCAGGAAGTAATTACACAATATTTTCCAGAAGTGAAACAGTGAGTCTAACTGGAAAAAAATGTGGAAACATTTAGTTAGAACAGTAGGGCAAGGTATTAAAGAGCCTTTTAAGGGGTTAACTCTGAAGGAAAATATGCAAATAATTGGGTCTTTAAACATGTTTTTAATTACGATTCCAGGATAAAAGTCAGGTATTCTACGGCACTCCTGTGCTTCTCCTGAAAACGCCTTTCTTGCAGAGCGATGCCTCCAACATTCACGTCACCGTGAAGACCCAGCCTGACAACCGAGGATACTTAAGAGAAACATTTGCCAGGTCCCCAATGACTTCTTCCCTGTACACTGAGGAAGGCTACGGTCATGTGGCTTCTTCAACATTCACTGGCAAGATTTAACCCACAAACTTGGGTAGAGACACATGGTTTTCATCTTAAGAGTCAAAAGTCATTCACGCCAACATCTTTTCCTAGTTCTTATGCATTTCAAGAGTTTCATGAAATCTGTTTTACTGACTTCATTTTGATTTCGGTTTTCAGCTTTCCATGGCTCTGTTTTCAGTGCATGTATCTCACTGGGAGCAAGCCTATGTTAGCTGTAGTACACAATTTCTCCCTGTGTTCTTGGCATATGTCACCCTATTGAAAATGAATTTCACAAGGACCAAGGTTTGCCTTGAAAATGAATTTCACAAGGTTTCACTTGAATAAGGGTGAGTGGGAAAGAAAATTAAAAGCACAACGTACAATAACTTTCCAACCACCATTAATTCAACAAATATTTGCTGAGTGCCTAGTACGTGCCAGGCACTGTTCCATGTACTGAGGATTCTTCAATGAATGGAACAGACAAAAGCTGCGGCCCTCATGGAGCTGCCATTCTAGTAGACTCTGCACCACGTCCCGCTACACCTGAGAAACGACTCTCTGCGCCTCCGATCCAAAGGCCAAAAGTTACATCAGCAAAGTGGTATATAGGGCGGCCACGGCACCAAATCCTCGCCGAAGGCAGGCAGGAATATAAAGCCCTCCCTGGAGTGAAAACTGGGGATTCTGGTTATTGGAGTGATGGCCAGAGCTGAGGCTAGACTAAAAGAGCAGACAGATGTACGCTATGGACAGAATTATGTCCCCACCTATTTGGAGCAAGGAAGTAATGAAGGTTAAATGAGGTCATAAGGGTGGGGCCCTGATTCTATAGGAGACACCAGAGATCTTGCTCACCCTTTCTCTGCCATGTGAGGACACAGCCAGAAGGTGGCCATCTGCAAGCCGGGAAGAGAGCCTTCACCAGGAACCAACTCAGCCAGCACCTTGATCTTGGACTTCCCAGCCTCAGACTATGAGAAATAATTTTTTGTTGTTTAAGTCACTCAGTCGACGGTATTTTGTTATGGCAGCCTGAGCTGACTATGATAATGAAATACGCCTCCATCACTGAGAGACTTTCCAATGACACTGCAGGGAGCTTGAGTTACAAAAAACACATTTAGGAAGATGCCATCCCATGCAGCAAGCAACAGATGAATTCTGGATTTGGCTTTTGATATCCCCGTTCAAATACTGCTACAAAACTATGAGATGAGGTTAGCTTAACAGCATTTCTAACAATGACACTGAAGGCTCTCCTGAGAGCTAACCTCTACTTCAGATATCCTCCACCAACCAAAAAACATTCATGGTCCTCTGAACCCTCCCTAGCTTGCTTTATCTTACGAGAGAGAAATAAGCATTAAGAGAAATTAAACTAGTATTTTGCTTTCTCTGGACTGTGTAACTATTTAGGTTACAGAGCATTTTATGCTAAAAGAGTCTCTGCAGAATATCCTAAAATAGCGATATACTGAATTCTACCACATCAACTAGGAAAAACTTCACTAACTGAAAATATAACAAGGTCCTAAGTATATAAGACTCCACATTCAAAGAATAACAAAACAACCTTAAGAACACTGCATTTCCGAAAATTTCAGCTACCAGTTGTTTGTTGTTTATCTGTTTTGTTTTACTACCATTCTGCAGCAAACAACAAAACACCAAAGTTTAGGAAAGTTTTACAGGGCAAAAAACCTTTAGATTGAGAACATTTTATCTTCTCTTTTTGAACTAATTAGAAGGAGACTGCCAACGTTAAGGTCCCGCTATGGAACTCAGTTTGAGAACCATTGTTATATCCGAATCTATAAAACATCTGGGCCAAGGAATCTTGTTGACCAGTCCCAAGGCCTAAGAGTCACGCTGATACTCAGATCGGATAGAAACTTCTCAGACTCAAAGCCAGAAAAGACAACCTGGTGAACCCAAAGGGCTGGTTTCCCATGGCTCCAACTTACAATTCATCTTGTATGTTGTCTGTGAGTTTGAAGAGCCGCTCCTGCCCTTCGGCCTGGCTCTCAGAATAGCGGGGAAGCAGGCCCTGGGGCCCTGCACAGCACCGTGGTTTCCGTACCCTCTGGGCTCGGGTCCTAGGTGGGGAAATGGACAAAAAGCAAAGAGGTTAAGGGTTAAACGTCAAAATGATTTCCCTTCCTGCCTCGTCTGAGATAAAAACACCACTTAATACAGGACATACTCTAAATCTGGTGACCGGAACTAAACTACCTTTAGCACCACCCGTGAATGCGCTAGAAGAAAGTGGTCAAAGGCCCCAATTCTGAACAAGACCCTCACCGCTGCCATTTTCTAGCTATGTGATCATGGACAAGGCAGTTAACTTCTTCAACGCTCAGTGCCAGTTCTCTCTGTAAAATAGGTTGATGACACCTACCTCACAGGACTGCCGTGAAGATCAAACAAAATCATGCCCATCAAGCCCATGTTTGACAGAATGTAGGCTATCCACTAACAGTGGCTCTTGTTATTGTTATTATTACTGGACTTCCACTTGGTCACACTCTATTTTTCTAGGAATCTCTTCAGGAGAGGCACCTCTGGACTTGTAAAGGGTCAGGAAGAAGAGTGAGAGGCTTTGGGCATGAGTCAGAACACACCAAGCTCCTCAGCTTCTTCTAGGATGAGCTCAGCTGCCTGGGTGTAGGTTGAGGGACACAGGGATCACGGGAGGGCGAGGAAAGGCTCCACGGACGGGTCCCAGGCCACAGTCTGGGATTCTGCAGCGGCTCTCACTCATGGCCCTCGGCTGTCCGTTGCCCAAAGGAATCTGCTTTGCTATGGCTTTCAGGGTAGGCTGATGTTGTCTTTTTCCACAAACCATATACAGGGTAATTGATAAGTACTTTTTGGTGTTTTCCTAGAAACAGGAGTCCATATTTGTTTTGGAAAGGCTGTGCATATTTCAGATGACTGATAAGAGTGTGCCTGGTCTGTCCTCGGCCTTGTACTTGGTGTACTTTTCATTATTTGTTCCTGGATTCCATTGAAGCAAAACACCCCTCTCTAGACATATCTACAAGCGAGGCCTAGGCTTACACACTGAATCAGCACTCCAGGATCGTGTGCTAACAGCAGTGGAAAGACTTACTTGCAAGGGCAGAGAAGTGCCTGGTGGGTGAATCAGGGTAAAGATATGGACAGAAAGAGTCAGCGGGTTAGCTGCAAACCTGGGACGACGTAAAGCCTTCCTGGGCCCATGTCAACACTCCGCCTATCAGGCCACACTGCCTCAAGTCCCAGACCTGGGTAATCCTTGATATGGGCTGGAAAACCAGACATCCAGTGATAATGTTGTAAAAGTTCAGTAATAAGGATGCCCCAAGTACTACTAATTGTGTTCTCCAAGTGAGACTAAAAAGAAGTTTCGACCATCTGCACCAAGGGAATGGGTAAACAACCCAATTTTATTGATATGATATCAATATATTCACATATTCCTGCTGGGCACAGTCTCAATTCCTTCTTCAGAACTGAGGCCCACTGGGCTGTTTAGATCCCAACTACTGGTTGAAAATACGGAGGGCAATGTAGGGAGCTGCTCACAGGGTTCACCCCTCATAGGGAAGCTTGACAACTGCTGGTGTAAGGATGCTGGCAAAACACTGTGAGTGAGAGAAACCCAGCGGAAGGAGCGTGGTGTACTTTTCCAGGTAGTTGAGTCCTGTTCTTATCTCCTTGCCCAGCGAAACATCGACTGTCATTTCAAACACTGTCCAGGACAGGCTAAAAAAGTATCTTTTCCCCAAGGCACCCCTGAAGCTCCTGAAGGAGGCCCGAGCACTGTGGCAGAAGCCCAAAGGCCCCAGGAAGATGTGACAGGCCTGCTCCTCCTCATCTTTCAGTGTAATGTTTCATCCTGACTCCCCGATCTACTGGGAGGTTCGGAGGCTCAACTTCCACATGCATCCCAAATCTCGCTCTTTCTCCATGTCTCTCATAACTGACAAATGATCTCTGGATTTGTAACGGATTGTTACTATAGTCTTATAACTTATTCTTCCTGTTTCCACTCCTGTCCATTCTCCTCACAGGAACGAGAATGACCCTTTCAAAAACAAGTCAGATCCGGTCACGTGCTCCAAACACATTTGCTTCACATCCCACGTAGATAAAATACTTGCTTATCTGCCTCCCCAACTGGCTGCAAACTATCTTCCCATTTCCAAGGTCCTCCATCCGTGATCAACCACACACCGAGGGAAGGTTGGATACAGTGTTCAGATCCTGTTGCTTGGAGGAGCTCAGCGCGGCATTCAAGGCTCGCTGTTCACACAGATACAGGAGAGCGAGCGAGCTCAACTTTGCCGTAGGAGGAAACGAAGTCTCTCTTGTGGTCTTATAAATATAGGGAATACTTCTAGAAGGGGTGATTTAGACATACTGTCACTAGAAACAGAGAGCTGGATTAAAGGAATTCTTCCCATAATCCCCGACTTCCTTATCATTGTTGGAATCCGAAAAACTATTCTTTCTTCTCCAAAACTCAACTGAAATGTTAAATTCTGAGGTCCAAGTTGAGAGGCTGGGGCGTGTGTGGGTTAAAACCATTTGTACGTGAACAAATTTAGTCCCAGACTTAAGGCAGCAGAAAGTTTAACGTGATATTCTTCAGTGCAGGCCACTGTGTGACGGGACAGTTTTCTTCATATACTGACGATGGCACTGAAAATTCAAGTAACCCTTTGAAACCAGTGTGGCTGCACGTGGTGGTAATCCTAACTTTCTTCACTCCGGGATTCAGTAGTACAATGTTGGCATCTGAAAAAGAGCTGTTAAGTGACTGTTCTTAAGTCACTTTCACGTATGTTCCAGTGAGCCTATGAGCATTTGGAAGGAAAGAACTCGATTCGTTTTTGTTGTAAACTGGACTTTAGGACTAGATGCACCATTATCCTCCGTTTAGGGCCCACTATCATCACTGGCCTTTTATCCATTTTAAATGATATAATAAACATCTTTGAAACCACTGTCCCTAGCACGAAAACCCCACTGTTTGACCATAACTCGAATCCTATCTGTGTGGTCCTCTGCTGCCCCTCCCCCTCCCTGTTCCTCTTTCTCCTTCCTCTTCTATCTGAGATAGCCGCTACTCTGAATCTTGTACTTATCGTTCCTTTCCTTTTCTTCTGCACATAGTCTTATCACATTTCAAAGTATGTGCTGGTATAGTAGTCCTGTTACCTTCTCTGGTTTTCATTGTTTTGGGTTCTGAAAAAGGATGGCACTGCCTTTTTATGTTTTGGGACTCACTTCTTCCTCCTTGAAGTCATATTGCTAAGATTCAATCATTCTTTTGTGTGCAGCTACAATTCATTAATTGTACCGGCCTATAATTATTCCACTGTATGAATATACCATCATTCAGCCAGCTTCCTGTTGATGGCACATGGATCATTTCCAGGTTTTGCTATTACAAAGAATGCTGCTGTGTACATTCCTGTACCTGTCTCCTGGTGACCCTGGGCAAGAGTTTCTTTGGGTATATATCTAGGAGGTGTTTGCTGGACACACACACACAGGGCATGAATGTTCACCTAACAAGATAACTCAAGTTGTTTTCAGAGAGGCTGACCCAGTTTACACCCCCACCAACAATGCACTTCAGAGAGCCTGGTAAACGATATACCTTCCAACACTTGGTACCGTCCAGGACAGCACTGTCCAGGACACAGCCACCGGCCATGCGTAGCTACTAACACTTGAAATGTGGCCAGTGTGACTAAGGAACTGGATTTAAATTTTTTCATTTAAATTAACTCAAATTTAAATTGTGTATTAGATAGCACTGGTCTAGCCCCTTAAATTTTTGCTACTTGAATGGGTACAAAATAGCATCCTGTCTTCTCACGTCCACCTTCCCCTTTCAACCTACAGCATGATGGAGTCCATTAAAGAAGTGGAGCAGACGAGGAGCCTGCCCCCAGGCACCAGAGCAGCAAGATCAGCTTCCACGCCACCCTGCCTGTCACTGCTGTCACTGCCGGGCCGTCCTCAGACCATCCTCTGGCTTCCTCTGGTTGCCTTGCTCCTTCTCTCACGATCACCTTCACTGTCAAGACCTGCTGCCTCTTGGGCAATGTCTTGGGACCACCATCCTGGGGATAACGCGTCATTAAACAAGAGGTGGCAAAACTCCACCCACACACCTCTCATTAGCTGACAGCGTCTCTCACTAACACTCAACACAAAAGAGAGTTTACAGCCGGGTCTGCTCAGTGCATGTGCAGCAACTGTGCCTCCGCAAACCTTTGTTCAGCCGAAGGGCTGCGGTGCACTTAATTGCTGCCAGCTGGGGGTCTGTCGGCCATTTTAAGCCCTCAGCTGCTGCGGTTTAGAAATTTCACAGCGTAGAGAAAGAAGCAGGCCTTCCAGTCAACCAGCTAATCCAAAATGTCAGCACCAAACGAACTTGGGCTTTGAACTCCATGAAAATGTCAGGGAGTTGGCTGTACAGCATGGACGACTCTCCCCCCGGGGGAAGGGGCTGCTGATACAGTGGCTGATACACTGCAGATACCCACCTAGTGGGAGAGATCAATACAGAGCAAGTTTGCATCTGGCCACTGCTATCTGACATACACTGGAGCCAAAGCCAAAGATCAGAGTAATGAAAACAATCCCTGCCATTTTCTTGAAGCAACAGTAAATCCAAACAAGGTGACACAGGGAGATCTAACCAGTTCCATTCTCTTGGTTGATCCTGCCTTTCAGCCTGAGGGTCAACAGTTGGCCAGCTATTATTTGTTCTTTGCTTCCATAATGAGTAACTATGTCATAGTTCTATTAGTTGAAGACAGATGTTGTACACACATACACATAGCCCTGTACAGCTTGAGTTAAGATATTAGTCGGTTGAGGAATCTGTTATGGCCAATGTCTATCAACCAAGCGAAGTTCAAAAATAATCAGTAAATGAGGAGAAAGTGTGTGTGTCAAACACGTGACTTCCTAGCTTAACAGAATGTTTATTCAGCTGATGACTGCCATCTTCCTTAGGGGCTGTGTGTGCTCACCCCAACAAAGTGATGGACTGTTCTTGCATTTACTTTACGTGTGTGTCCGAGACTTTTGTTTTAATTCAACATTTAACCTATATATACTGTGCTGGACTGAGCACAAATAATTAGGCTGAGAAGGTCAACCCAGACTATCTCTTTAAATACTACCTGCTGATGAATGACAGCTACAAGACACAGCAAGCCCCCTACATACGAAACTTCAAGTTGCGAACTTTCAAAGATGCAAACGTGCGTTCCATCAACATCAGGCGTGAGTGAAACTGCAGCTTGCCCTCCGTCTCCTATTGCTGACGATCCTTCAGCTCTACCATCTCCCACCTCCTCTCCCTCTTCCAGTCAGTAACTCTTCTTGCCTGTTCACTCAATGCCAGCCCCTGTATGCCAGCTGTTGTACTGTACTACTGTACTTTTCAAGGTACTGTACTGTAAGACTAAAAATGTTTTATTTTTTGTTTCTTTTTTATGTATGATAGTGTGAAAAGTATTATAAACCTATTACAGTACAGTACTGTATAGCCAATTGTGTTAGTTGGGTACCTAGGCTGACTTTGTTGGACTTAAGAACAAATTGGGCTTACGAACGTGCTCTCAAAGCGGAATTCGTTCTTATGTAGGGGACTTACTGTACCAGAATTCTTTTTTTTTTTTTTTTTTTTAATGAGGATCTTGAATCAGATGCGTATGTTTGATTGATTGATTGATTTTGGCTGTGTTAGGTCTTCGTTTCTGTGCGAGGGCTTTCTCCAGTTGTGGCAAGCGGGGGCCACTCTTCATCGCGATGCGCGGGCCTCTCACCGTCGCGGCCTCTCTCGTTGCGGAGCACAGGCTCCAGACGCGCAGGCTCAGCAGTTGTGGCTCACGGGCCCAGCCGCTCTGCGGCATGTGGGATCTTCCCAGGCCAGGGCTCGAACCCGTGTCCCCTGCATTAGCAGGCAGATTCTCAACCACTGCGCCACCTGGGAAGCCCCTGTACCAGAATTCTTGACGGAATGGTTCAGTCAAACATTTGTCAGTTCTCTAAAAGGAACTCAACAGTCTCTCGCAACAGCACTCTCTGCACTGGAGTGTATGAACTGATTAAAGCTTCCTCTGATACCCACTGCACTGCAGTGTCTGGACGATCACCAGGCCTGCCATGCCACGGGTGACATCTGACCTCTGACCTGTAGCCCTCTCCTCACGACTGCATCCACTTCCAAAGACTAAGTGGAAAAGCACTTCTTCTCCACTAACACATTTCACTCCTTTCGGTGCAAACTGCAATCAGAGAAGACTACTAGAGGATGGAAACCTCTGAAGTCAGGCTCAGTTCACAAGAGAAACTCTTCCCCATAGTTGCGTGACAAACAGAATGCCACTTTCTAGAACCTGCTCAGAGGTAGTATTCCACCCATAGGAATTCTAGACAGAATGCCACTTTCCAGAACCTGCTCAGGGGTAGTATTCCACCCACAGGTTTAGTGATAACCTCTGAGCTCTGGCTACGTTAAATCTTGAACCAAGAAAATTGGACCAAATGTCCAACGACAATTTGGATTTTGAACACATGAAAAAATAAAAGGTTGGGCAGGAAGCAACCCTCTGTCAGTAGAGGTAAATGAATTACTAACTGAGCCTTGGGACTGGCCTCTGCCTGCCTCTGCCCCCACGCCCACCCCATTTAATGAACTCTTCCTGAGCACAGGCCACGCTAGGACTTTAGGAAGACAGAGGTGAATGGAGTTTCCAGGGAGCTTCCTGGAGCCTAGTGGAGGAGAAACAGAAACGCAATTATAATGCAGCAGGGGAGCCCTAGGATAGAGGGAGTGTAATACGACGGCTGGGTCTGAATCCCACTTCCACCGTTTACAAATTGTGACCTACGGCCAGTTGTGTAACCTCTTGGAGCCTTGGTTTCCTCATCTATAAAATGGGGATTCTAATGGGGTTGTTGTGAGGAGTCAGTCAGTATGTGTCCAGTGTAACAGTGTAACAGTGCCTGGTACATAATAAGCGCTCGATAAAATGCTACTGATCATGATGACGACAACGATGATGATGCATCTGCAGAGGATGCCATGGGTGCCCGAGAGGGGCCCTAACTTAGCTTAGCCTCGGCGGCTGAAACCCAAGGTGGGCTAGGATCCAACATCCAATCTTTCCCTCTTAGTTTTCTTATTGGGGAAACTGCTTCAAACTGAAATATTCCCCTTTCCCTTATGCTTCCTTGTTAACATTCTACTTACCTCTCCCTAGAGTTCTGAAGTCATGCGTGTAACAACACATAAAATCCCATATTGTACTGTTGCCACTGAAAATGTGGGAAAGATGTTGATCCATGAAACCGTTAGAAATTATATTATTATTGCTGTTAAGTTTTTAGTGATTTGACATCCTGCAGTGGGGAGGACATTTCCTGGGCTGGGCTTTCTCCACAGTGGGATTCACACCTGACTTGTTTATAGGGGTCAAGGCTTCCTATAACCTAACACATGTTTGGGGGACCTCATGACACTGCAACTGTGACAGCTCGTAGGACTAATGCCAACAGATATGCCGATTGGGATTTAAACTCTAAGAACAAGACTAATTCAGAGCTTTTTTTCCTAGTCAACTAACTGCCTCAGGGGTGAGACTACCTGCTCATGAAGCTGGGGGGAGGAGTAAGGCAGACTCGCTTCATAACGAATTCCAATCTAGTGGATAATATCATACTGAGATTATAGTCTGAGAGCCTTGCATTTCCTAAAACAACTAACTTTTGCATGCATCCTGGGTTTGCTTTGCTTTTTCAAAAAGTAGTTGACAACTTATTAGGTGGTTTGCAACTTTCAACATCACTACAAAACCAAGGCATTTAAAAGCGCAAGCTTCATTTATGTTCTAAGCACAACATTCTGATTCAGAGTATGGTGCTTTATAGGAATCTCTCAAACCATGGTCAGTTTCCCTACTAACCTGTCACCTCTAATGCCAATCCTAAGATGTTTCACATGGGCCAAAATACACAGTTCCTGGTAAACTTATTTTGTAGCTATTAAGTGCAAATGCTAATGCTAACAAGCTGATTAAATTAAACAAACCATATTATTTTCAGATTGATTTCTAGCAAATAATTACATAATCTCTTTCTTTATATGATCTACCTTCTCCCAAAAGTTGATCCCTTTTAAGAGAGGGATGAAATTTAGGAGCATGGTGGTGTAGGGAAGAACACAAATCTTTGGAAAAAGACAATCAAACTTGAATTCCTGTCCTGTCACTCATTAGCTGAGTGATCCTGAAGAAGTTACTGGATTTCTCTCAGCCTCAGTTTCCTTATCAATAAATGGGAATATAATACTTACTTGGTTAATAATGTTGAGATAATATATGAAAAGTGCACAGTACAGTGCCTGGCACATAGTAGGTACTCATAAAAGTTTTCTCCCTCTCTCCTACCCTTATTCTGAATTACTGGGTGTCAAGTCAATTTAAAATACCAAAACACATAACTTTTAAAACTCAGATTTAAAATTTTTAGCCTGACAGCACACTATGGGAAACATGGTTTACTGGATATGTAAGGATAATTCATAAGGGGTACATCAAATGTTTGGTTATATAGGTGTTTTCTACAGGAACTACTGCCTAAGTGTTTCCTCACCTGACTTACTCCATTCACGTCTCATTTGCTTACAGAACTTTTTAAAAGAGCTAAGAGCTAATCAATTTGTTGAGCAGCTCAACAAATTATACCAAATGTCAAATTCTTAGAATTGGAATGAACAGAGTTTTAGAATATTGCCATTAATAAAAGCTATCGGGGCTTCCCTGGTGGCGCAGTGGTTGAGAATCTGCCTGCTGGTGCAGGGGACACGGGTTCGAGCCCTGGTCTGGGAAGATCCCACATGCCACGGAGCAGCTGGGCCCGTGAGCCACAACTACTGAGCCTGCGCGTCTGGAGCCTGTGCCCCGCAACGGGAGGGGCCGCGATAGTGAAAGGCCCGCGCACCGCGATGAAGAGCGGTCCCCGCACCGCGATAAAGAGTGGCCCCCGCTTGCCGCAACTAGAGAAAGCCCACGCACGAACCGAAGACCCAACACAGCCAAAAATAAATAAATAAAAAAAAAAAAAAAATAAAAAAATAAAAGCTATCATAACAGAGGTTTTTAGGGATAGAACACTGTCTCTAAATAAAGTCTGCAAGATCACCTGAATACATCCAACCCCTGAAAATGGAACGGCCCTGACTGAGGGGGGGTGGGGGGAGGTGTGGGCTGTGTCCTTAGCATCCCCCCAGCCCCGGGCCTCCACACTCTGCTACGTGAAGGGCCTCCCTCCCTCGTGACCAAAGCCAAGCAGGTCTGGGTGCTGCAGCCCTCTAAGGACCTACTTTGTGATTTGTGTGCTTTTTCAAGACCACCTATTCATTCAGGCCGGAAGTTTTATACAACCGTTTACTATCTAACAGAGAGTATTGGTGGAGGTGAGGTGGAAAAGGAGAAAGAGGGAACAGCAGAAGATGCTTCAAGAGCGGATGAGGCGGGACTTCCCTGGTGGTCCAGTGGGTAAGACTCCGCGCTCCCATTACAGGGGGCCCGGGTTCGATCCCTGGTCCGGGAACAAGATCCCGCATGCATGCAGCAACTAAGAGTTTGCATGCCGCAACTAAGAAGGCCGCATGCCACAAGGAACACCCGGTGCAGTCAAAACAAACAAACAAAAAACGGATGAGGACACTGGAGATTAGCAACTGCCACGAGAATGAAAGTTCACATACAGTTGCCTCACTCACAGGGATAAACAGGGTCTGTTTCAGCCCTGAGGTTAGACTTGAGGCGGTCGAGGGAGAAACTGAGACCCTGGAAGGGTAGCGGAGCCAGCCAGCCGGTGACACAGCACACACCCTTTCTCCAGGCACCAACCTTTTCCAGGGAGGGGCCTCGTGTTCTGAATAAGCCGTGGCCTGGAGGGTGTGACGGGAGTTGAATGGAAGCCATGTGGAGCCAGAACTTTCTGTCTCTTCCATGCATCACTGTACCCCAGCTCAATACACAGATGTTCAACGACCAGACCGAAGGCCACAAGCCTGTGCAGGACCGGCGGCAGGGGAGCCAGAGCTGCTGTTTCTGAGGCCGAGGCTGGAGAAGGGGCCGTCCGTCGGGGAACTCCTCCTCGAGACCCAATCGGGGAAGGGCTGGGAGTTGGTAACAACCCAGAAACCCCTGGGGCCTAGGAATGCTGATCATTCCCTCGTGGACGGACACTAGAAAGTTATTGACCTGGGTCATGTTCTCCCGAGGGGGCAACTGGACAGCTGCCCGTTGGCCTCGGGGGACCATGCAACATCTGCGCTTTTCCAGGAAGGAAAAGAGCAGCAGGGCCTGGAACTCTGGAAACGGCTCAGGGGCCTGGCTCCCTACGGACGGTCCAGTCCGGTGTTGACACTCAGCACTTAAGCAACTCAGAACCTTCTGACCAAGGCGATCGATTCTCTGCACTAGCTCAAATTCCAAGGAGAACTTCCCCAAAGGATTTTTACTGTATGGCTTTCATTATTTCAGTCCCAAGTTTTAGGTTCTTTTGGCCTAGAAACATATAGGAATCAACAAATCACCTACTCCTCCTCATCTTCCTTCTGGCCAGCTGGTGCTTTTTTATTGTTTGTCCTCGAATTTAACCTGTGGCTGAGCTTTCTCAGAAGCCAAGGCCACCTCTAGGCAAATCTGCCCTCTGCAAACAACAGATGACACCTTCCCTTTCAACTTGGGTCCAACTGGCTCTGGCCCAGCGTTCCAATGCCCTCAAGACTATCTTGGATTTCTCGGGCAAAAGAAGAGACTTCTCTTTGTTCCGGCTCTTGCCACAGTGCCTGAGTATAAAGCCAGGGCAGCAATAAAGCAAGGGGAACATCCATGTGTCCGAATGGGGATTAGGTTCAATGGTGTCCTTTCTCTTTGGACAGGAAGGAAACAGAACACAAGCTGGCAGCTAAGTGATACCCTTCGGTGCCTCGATAACGGGTACGTTTCTGCCTGGTGTCATGACGTTCAACCTGGTGACAAAAGATTACTCTTTATTTGGTGATAAGAAGGTCAAGCTGCCTTATAATTAAGTGCCGCCGGTGTGAACATGAATGGGACTGACTGCCATAGTCCATCAACCCTTGGCAAACTGGTTTGTTTGGTCTGGACAGCAAACGACATTCCACACTACTGGAATTTTTTTCTCCCAGATCCCCTGCGGCCCCATCACCACCCCCACCAAACCTTTTTTTAAAAATTACAGTCTGTTCTACTGTCTCAAGTTACATTCTGTAAATAATAAGCAACACTGATGAAATGCAAAAAGCTGAAAATTTGTAAAGCAGAAAGATCTGCAGCATGTTCCACATCTGTGTCACATTAAACACGCGCTCAACAGATTTGCTGATTCCTGTCTAATCAGCACACGAGGCTGACGTGGGCCAGAAGGGCCCTCATGCCACATGCCACATGCCACAGCAGGGCTGCGGGCCACCGGGGGGAGGCAAGGAGGGACAGAAGCTGGCCTCCTGAGGTGGAGAGGCCAAGCCCACAATGCAGGCAACACTTGGCTGCCAGCCTGCTTCAGTTTGGGTACATGTGCGTCGCAGACTGGTGGGTCACAGCTGTGGTTAGGTCATGGGAGAACAACTGCTCAGAACCCTTCTTCCCAGTCGTCAATGTTGGTGAAGCTGGGCCCACGGCGGTTAAACTAAATAACATGTTTTAATGATAAAATGTCTCATTTGAAGGAGTTGGCTTTCTATACGTTAAAATGACTACAAAATAAAAATAGAACAGAAGGAAACCAATTAAAGTCCATTTGGGAAAATGCTTAGAGGCTACTAGAGATGTTAGTTGCTCTGCCAGGCAAAATTTGATCCCGTCTTTTATTTCTTTCAAGCATTTTACACGCACATACATACGTGCACATCTGTATGCATGCGTGCAGGCACTCATGCTACCATTAAGAAAAACTGGCAGAGCATAAGAAGAAATCGGCACGTTTTAAACTTGTGGCATCATTCTGAGTCCCCGAATGATTACAAGGCTCCGTGTTGGGAAAAAAACCACATTCAGACTCAACAAAGAGTCTTTAAGCAGAAGAGCACGTGAACCTCTAAGGATACTCTTTGGAAAAACAGCAGACTGCCACCGCCACTCGCTCTCTGACCTCTGCATTTTCCCACCAACCTTAGGTGACAAGATACCAGGACTAAGAGTGCTGGGTCACCAGGGTCCACAGTTTGTCTCCATAGCTGCATTTATTGAGTGTTGACTCTAAGCTTCACAACATTCTTATAAGGATGTGTTTTATTAGTATTCCATTTCACAGAGGAGAAAACCATGCCTCAGAGAGATTATGAAGTTTGTCCAAGGCCACTCAGCTGGTAAGTGGCAAAATCAAACTTGATCTTGGGTCTTTATGGACACAGTAAACTTCTTATCAGCATGACTGTTGATAAAACTCTCTATAATACATACTCTGAGTTCATCACTGTGTTAAAAGCATTCTGAAGATCCTGGAGGGATACCAAAGAAGGCAATAACATGATCTCAAGAAGCTTACAATCCAGTTGGGAAGATAAGGTGTTCTTACCTAGACCACGTCTCAGTGATGGGAGAACTAAGGAGGCCTGGCCCTACACACTAAGAGGGCAGGATGGGCTTCCTGGGAAGGCCTGGCTTCAAGTAGGGCCCTGCCTAAAGGCAGAGCAAGATTTTTATTAATACAACAATGTACAGCATCAGTACTAACCTGCCAAATTTTACAAGAGGAACGGGTAGTAAGTAAATACTAAGAAACAGGAGGAGACAAATAAGATAAAAGCCAGTTAACAGACCACACCACATACAATCTAAAAACATCTGATTGAAGCCTCATTCTTAACGCTAAAGCAATGAAATGAAGAACAGCAAGCAGTGTCAGCTCTCCTTTTATAGTCATGATGCAGACTTTAACTTCATTAATGGAATTCACCAAGTGACTAATCTAAATTACATAAATATTTGGAAGAAAGATATGTACCAATGTGGACGAGAAACTGATAAAATGACAACTACTGGAAGGGTAGGACCAAGACAGGATGCAAATAAACAAAAACAAGCACACTAAAAAGGAAGACAAATTCTAACCTCGAGGGTTTAAAAAGGACTGGGGTGAAGAATATGCGAAGATAATTCACAAAGGAAGAACTCCAAGTGGCCAAATGAAATATGAAAAGATGATGCAACACTCCTAGTTATGGAAGAAATGCAAGTAGTAGCACTGAAACATTCCCTCTCAGGTCGGCAGAGACTTAAAAGAGTAATAATGCCTTGCTCTTAGTACAGTATCTACTTCATAAAATTCTTGACGGAATTCTGAATGAATGAATAGCCAGAGCTGGTGGAGGGTTGGAGAAATGGGCCTTCTCAAGCACACAGAGTGGGAGTACAAATTGTTTCAACTTCCTAGAAGGCAATTTCTAATGTGTTTCAAAACAGAAAGCGCATTTACCCCTTACCCAGGAATTCTACTTTTAGAAATTTACCCTAAAGAGAGAATTATACACATGTGGAAAGATATATGTAAAAGATGCTTATGATAGCAAAAATTGGAAACACCCCTCAATAAAGGACTAGCTAAGGACTTCACATATTGCTGTATATGTGCAATTTACTATTACATAAATGTTAAAAATGATTTACTAATATTACATAATGTTAAAAATAATTTACTGCTTAGGCATCAATAGCTGTGCGTATATGATTCACCTGGTCTTATATACATATGTATTTGTGCACGTGTGCGCGCACACATATATACACACATACCGAGATATCTGGCAGGGTTGCCATTATTAGCCTTTTGGTGATTGTTAATGGCCAATGGGATTGAGTTCTTTTTTATTTTCTTTTTAAAAATAGGAATAATAGTACCAATCTCACTGACTTGCTGCAAGAATTAAAGAGATAACTCGTGCAAGGTTCTCGGAACAGTGTCTATACACTGTGAGTGCTCACATACTGTTTGGATTTTCAGAACAGTTCACGTTTGTACATATCTTTAAACTCACACGACAGAACTACTTTTTAAAAAGATGATTCAGGGAAGAGTCAGGCATGAACACCAAAATGTCTAAAGCGCACTTAAGAAGCAAAGCATGAGTACAAATGTCTATGATCGCATACTGTAGGACAAGCACAGGCTGGGTGCAGACTAGGAAAGAAGGAGTGAGAATGGCCAGGCTTCGTCTGAAATGGCTTTCTTCTGGGTAAGAGGTGGTCTGAGTGAAGATTTCCCCAGGGGAAAGGCCATGACTCGATCATTACTATTACTTCTCCCAGGACCGGGAGGCACGGCTCCACGCTATACTGGATGGTGGCGGGGGTGGGGAGGGGGGCCGGGGGGAATGGATGTTCCTTTGTTAACCTGAGGGTCCCCTGCAGGCAGCCTCCTTCCCGGCCCATCTAACTTACTTTTCCAGCACTGTCTTGCTTTCTGAACCTGAAGAGCAGGAGAGAGGGCTTCCCTTGCTTGTGGTAACTGGCCAGCTCGGAGCAATGAGTGGGAGGGGAGAAGGGGGAGGCAGGGCCAAAATGGACCCAGGTGCTCACAGCACTTACCCTAAAGAGCCCCGGGAGGCAAGACACCAACTGCAAAAGGGGTACTCCAAGAATGGGTAAAAGCAAAAGCACTCTGCCTCCCAGCTTGCCCGAAATCCCCTTCCTGCTAACGCAGGGAGAGAGAACATCTGGACCTGGTTGTGAGGCTCTCCAGCTGCAGAGCCCCTAGAGTGAAGTTCGTGTTTCACTGGAAATTGCATTTCAGGGGCTTACAGACTGTCCTTTCTGATTCTCATCAGGGTGAAGTACAACCTAGAAGACAAGCTGGTTCAGAGACCAAATCAGCTTTGCTTTGAAATGTTCTCCTCTCCCTATCCCCCTTTAAAAGCAGACTTAATGGTCCAGGTGGTGAGAAATCAAAAAATGAAAGAAGGAAGAGGACTTGGGGTCATCTCAGGTGGATTTCTGTGCCTTCGTAAAAATCAGACTCATGCCCCGGGTCAGAGCCGGCACTAAACCTTCAGAGCACTTGTTCTCCTAGGAAACAAGAGCCAATGAGACTGAGTCCACGTGAGTCATTGCACTGGGGCTTTCCTCTACAGGACTAAAAAAAAATGTGGATTCAAAACGTGTGAGAACTTGCTGAGAGCCAAGGAGGCAGAGGGGAAAGATGCTGAACCCTTGCAGACAGAGGGGGTGGGAGGATACAGCCCCCCACCCCCAGCGTGGGGCCGGCCACCGCTCGCGCTCCGCCACCTGCATGCTGCAGTGGGCCTCCCCAGGCACTGGGGCACAAGCCTGCAAGCACCACAGACCAGGCAGCAGTGGGCGCTGGCCCTCCTGCCTGGGCCCCGCTGGGCCTCTGGGAAGAGCAGGTGCATCCGGGAGCCTGGCCAGTGCAGCAGAGGCCACGGCAGCGCTTCCTGCCATGCTAACACAAAAACAAACACGACCCCCCTCCTCCAGCCGCTCCTGTCCGCCGAGAGGTTGTTTCTCCCTCTGAACCTGGGGGCAGAGGCAGTTAGCGAGGGCGGGCACGTGGCTTTCCAAAGAACAAGTTCCTCGGGGTGAGAGAAACAGGTAGGCCTGGGACACCCTTGATGCTGACAAAGGAGGGTGAGTCACACATAAGCCAAGAGGTGACTCTTGAGCTGCTGCTTTGTGCTGCTCCCTTTCCGAAGGATGGCTCAGATGCAAGCAGCTCAGACCAGGCTTCCTTCTGCATGTTACATAAAGTGCTGGAACTTTCTAGTGCTCTCTGTCTTAACGATCTCTGCAGATAAGCATCTCTATAAATCCCACTTCGTGGATCATCTGGCCACCTCATGGCATCTTTAATCATTGGTAAACGGAACAAAAATAATTCAAAAGGGCAGTGGAATTCCTTCCTACAATTTTAACCACTCACTCCCCCCAGCATTTCTCTCTCTTCACATCCCCAAAGACCAGCCACAGCATAGCTCCTTGATGCCGAATGAGCTCAAAGAGAACCCCAAAATAGGTGCCCCATTAAAAGACACCCAGTACTACCAAGGTCTTCTAAACTTTGGGTTTAGCAATCATTTCATGGAGTCCAAACCATGGAGTTAGCTCCATCCAGGGACTACCAGAGCCTATTTTTAGGATTTTAAAGCACCTTGACTATGGAGGCCTAACTAGATAGACTCCAGCAATCTCAGAAGTGGCCAGCCCTTTAGTCTCTTCTACCTGTAGAACTCTTTTTGCAGCACCCCACAGCACCAAAATAAACAGAAGTTATCCTCGGCCACCAAAAGAAGGTTATAGCATGCTGAGCACATACTTGGACATTCTCTTCTCCTTCCAAGGCTTCCTATACTGTGTCCCAATCAGAGTTCCCAGGCCACCAGCTGGTGAAGATGGCCTTGGCTGGATGGCAGAGCAAAGACAAGCTGGAACCCGCATGTGTGACTGCTATTTTGTGAAAGTAGAGATTCTGAATTTGGAAGGATCATCATTTGGGGAGGGGCTGAGATACAGAAGAGAGGGCCAGGGACAGCACAGCTCCTGGACACAACGCTTGGCGGCCTGATTCTCCAGGCACACCGCCTGCCACCTCTGGGTTAGGCCGGTAGGGGTGAGAGTCTGTGATAAGCACCCTTCAGGCTGCGAGGTCTAGGGTTTATAGCACCTCCCCCGCTAATTGCCTTAGCGTCTTTCCCCAAATATTCTGGGTCATAGGCAGATATCCAATTCCCACCCTCCACATTCAAGAATCATAAAGGGGGCTTCCCTGGTGGCGCAGTGGTTAAAAATCTGCCAGCCAATGCAGGGGACACGGGTTTGATCCCTGGTCCAGGAAGATCCCACGTGCTGCGGAGCAACTAAGCTCATGTGCCACAACTACTGAGCCTGCGCTCTAGAGCCTGCAAGCCACAACTACCGAGCCCACATGCTGCAACTACTGAAGCCCACGCACCTAGAGCCTGTGCTCTGCAACAAGAGAAGCCACCGCAAATGAGAAGCCCACGCACCACAACGAAGAGTAGCCCCCACTCAGAGCAACTAGAGAAAGTCCGGGCACAGCGACAAAGACCCAACACAGTCAAAAAAAAAAGGAATCAAAAGGAAGTGGATCTGAGAGACCGGGTAAGAGGCCTCAGGTTTAAATCATGGAGGCTTTTGATGGAAGAGACCAAGAGATGATCCAGAAGTAGCACAGAAGTTAGGAGTGTGTGCTCTGCGTTCAGACTGCCAGCATTCAAATTCTGGTTCCCTCTCTCATCACCTTTGAGATTTTAAACAAGTTATGTAACTTCTCTATGCTTCAACTTTCCCATCTGTAAAATGGGGAAAATACAGCACCCACCTCACTGAGTTGTTGGAGGATTAAACAGTAATACATGTAAAATGCTTAAAATAGTGTGTGGCATGAGTACACATTCAAAATCTGGAGCATCGCCATCCGGAGCACGGCCATCCACCTAAGATGTCTTGTCCGTTGCAGACAAGCAGCTATCTGGAAGGACAGAAATACATGTTTTGCTGGACGGCACAAAGGACAGGCAGGCTCCCAGTTTGGCCAAAGGATGCAACTGGCTGATGGCTAGGACTAAACTACTGCCTTAACCAACTTTTCTCCTCGGGTCCTCTGAAGACAGACAGCCCTTTCTTTATGACTGTACTTACGCCAAAGCCTTGTCTGTCTGTCCATTTACTCGGTGCAGCATTACTGTGAGGACCAGGCTTCTCTAGGCCCTGCCCCCTGATAAAGGGGCAGCAGCCCCACAGGGCGGCCCGCCGCTGACAGTCAGCACACTGGGCTAACAGGCTTTCCATGGGACAGCCTCCCACCTGCTCTGGTTTAGCATTTGGGCTCGGCGGTGGAAAGCCAGAAAGTGAGGCTGTCACCAGCCTTCGAGGAGGCTGGGCGGCAGGGAAGGGAAACAGAACCATCCCGAGCCTCAGCAACTCGAGGAGAACGCTCCAATGTCGGCATCCAACCACCTCTGCCACCAGCGCAGCCTCCTCGGAGACGGGTAGGTTTCCTGTTGTGTCAGCCCCGTTTCCTTCAGCAACATTATCCTGCAAACAGAGAGCTACTTTGAATACAGCACTGAGGTGTCCCATTTCGGGCCGGGAAGGAGGGGAGGCGGCAGGCAGCTCCGTCTCGGAGGGAAGCACCGCTGTGCCTTGACCCTCTCTAGACAGCACCTCTTCCCTCTCCCCAGTCCTGGAAAGCTCTGTTTGAAGAAAAGAAACGTGCTGGCTTTCCTGTATGACCTCAGATGGGCAAGTTCTGAATGGCAGCTGGGTCTATTACATGCAGTGTGAGAGGGTTAAACAGGACAGCCTCAACTCTTTATAAACTTTTGCCCTGTGGATATGTACTCATTGGCGGCAGTACAAGACTCGAGCTGTATTACACGCCTTAACGATATGGTTCAACTGTCGGTCAGGCTTGGGCCTGGCCCTGGGCCAGACCGCAATCAATGGGACACAGAACCTCCCCCTTCAGATCATCACGAAGGCTCATATTATCTCCTTTTCGTCGTGCTGGTTAAATTTATGGAGCAGAACCCTGAAGCCGCATTCCTCGGCCTGGGCCGGCCCACGCGGCCCTCCCTCCCTTTGTTCGGTACTGTAAGCCAGCCGTGCTTCGGAGGACTGTGGGGTTGTTAGTTCAGGCACTGACTGTTTGCTCATGACTGAAATGAAAAGAGTTCAGTGGAAGGGCAAAAGGACAGCCCAAGTGTAAAACCCCATCCCAGCAGGCCCTGGGCCCCTACGTAGAGGCCCCGAGCTGCTCCTGAATGGACGATCGCACTTCGTTCTCACAAAAGCAAAATCTTCGGTCTGATCTCTGATAAACCTCCTCTGAAGCAGCAGCCAAACTCTCCTGCGGCGCCCCTCCTGGGAAACCGTGGACTCTGGGGTACCACAGGGGGCGCGCTGGCCCCTAGTACAGCCCAGACGTCAAAAGGAGCCACGGTTCTACAGCATCTTCCAGTCTTGCCAGGTCCCACGGGGGATGGCAATGTAAACACTGACTAGTAGCTGGTCTTATTTTTAACATTAATACAGGAAAAAGTAAACGTATTTTTCAGGCCTTGGCTACAAGGGCAGGATACGGGCACGCTGTCCGTGAATGCGCGTGCGTGCGCGTGCGCACGTGCCGTGGAGGGGCGGTGTCCACCGGGGACTGGGTCCCCTGGAATCAAACAGGAGAAGGTCCCACGCATTAGACCTGCAGAGTCTGCCCATTTGCTCTCATCCATGATCTTCAGTATCTCTGACTAGTGTACAAGGGTTAAACAAGCAGCCGGACAGATGGGACTTCACTTTAGTTTTGAGTGTAACCGGACAGGAGAGCAATCCTGGAGCAGCTCGTAAGGCAGCTCCTTCCAGGGGATGCCATCTGATGGCTGGAAGGTAAGTCATCCCGGAGCTGAATCCAGGCTCTCCAAGGGATGAGCTGTGAGGCCATGGTTCATCACGTACGTCTCTTGTGCCTCAGCCAGGCCACCTAAAAAACGAGGCTACTGGGCTGACTTATGGGAGTCTGGGATGATCACTAGAACTCTTCTGACCAAGGTCCAAGCATAATAGAGGGAGAAGGAGTAAGAGGCACAGAGAGAACAAACCCCAAACCCAAACCAAACCAAAGACATGATGAGAGGGTCAGGTAGGAAAGCCTTTGAGGGGACTTTGTGCTTTCCTGCCAGTTTTGTCTTTTCAGCCACTGTTAGGCAACCCTACTCTAGGGCCCAAGCTTGTTTAAAAAGAAACCCAGAAATCCCATACCAGCAACGGCAGGCACTAAGGCATCTTCCAGTTCTGTGTAGAGGCAGACTTCTTTGATAGACTCTCTTGAAGTCAGTGGCCTATTTCGTATCAGACCCTGAATCGATCTGAAGGTGAAAGTCATGCTTCCTGATTCAAGGTAACCGTGTGTTTCTGAACGGAAACTACATTCGTGCATTTTCCTCACAATGCTTCCTTAACCACTGTGTTGACGTTTAGAGATGCGCTCATGAATTTGTCATTCCAAAGCCTCCAGCACCTTTTTTTGCGGAGGTAGGAGGTGCTATGGAATGAATGGGTCACAGAAAATTGTCTCTTGCTATTGAGAAGCACTATTTGTACTGGTTTGTTAAAAATATAGGTTATAGAGAACCACTAAAGTCAGGAAAGAAGAGGCAAGAAAAAGCTAAGTGGGCTAATTTAGGAAATCCTCAAGAAAAAGTGTCATCCATTTAATGTCTCTAGCTTTTCATATACAAGTGTAGGGTTCAATTAAGTCTTTTGTCATAATAATGCCTCACACCTCCCAGGACAACCGACAAAGCACTTGCACACACATTATCACAGGTTACACGAATACTCATAAATGAATCCAGTCTCCATCAGGTGTCAGTGCACGACAGGAGGGCTCCTGAAGGCTTTAGTTTTGGCCCATGATGAGCCCAGATACATCAGTATTCTCTGATACATTAAAATTTGGAAAACTGGACCCATGCCCGAGAATGAGACTCAATTATGAACCAGGGCAGACTTGGAGAACTTATGAACAGTGACCTGGATTCCCCTACTTCCTGTTGGACTTTCTCCATCTTGGGGTCACTTTGATGACCAGATTCCAGGGACAGACAAATCATACGTAAACAACAAGGCCAGACTCTGGAAATGCAGGAGCACAAGTTGCTTACAAAAAGGATGCAGCAGCAACAGCCAATACACGTGCCCAGAGCTGCCATCAGTGGACTCCCGGCTCCACACGCTTCCCTCCTCTGTGTTTTCGGGACTATTTATTCTAGCATCGTGGACAGGGCTAAGGAGGACTAACCTGACACCAGTTTGGGAACTAAAAAGGAAATATGTTTTGAGATTTGCTGTTTCACACCATACACCATCCACTCTTGGTGCAAAATGGCTTCTGTCAAGGGTTTTTGGGTGTTTTTTTTTTTAAACACTGATTTCTTGGCCATCAGCTAAAAGAAACTGTGAACATTCAAGTAGCTCTGTGATGACGGAGCGTGTGGGAAGTGGCCTGTTTACAAGGGGTTCTATGTAGGCCGTCCTCACATACTCCCCCGTGTGACCTAGCCTGTCACTCTAGGGGCACTTCAGCTTCCCCGAGGGGAAGTGGGAGGGAGGGCTGAAGCAGTGACAGCGCAGGGGGTGGGATGTAACCGACCTGAGCGGTGCTAAGCCCGCCGGGCTAGGGCTGGGCCCAGGGCTGCTCAGGGATAATTTAGGGACACCCTGCCTCACATTCACCTACTGCCTTTTTATTTTTAGAAAACGATCTCAAGCGCTCGTATGTCCTGCCTGGGCCTTCTTCGTCCCAGTGCCCAGCTTCCTCCTGGAGGCGGGGCCGGCCCTAAGGGGGCCGCCCCCTGTGCCGTTCCTCCAGGGAGTCACCCCTCAGCCACGCAGACATGACTAGGGCGAGGCTGACCCTCAGTCCCTTTGAAGTGGGAAGACTGACCTGAGGAGGGGACGAAAAGCTGTTTGCAAGAGGCCACAAAGCAAAGTAGTGTCAGGGCTGGAATCAGGGCTCTGGTCTCACGCTTCACAATCCTGTTCTCTTGCCAAGAAGCCACGCTCTCCAGCACCCAAAGGGAACATCCACATAGGTTATTTTGATCACAGAGACTCGAGTCAAGGAGGAACTGATCCTACACTGACATATTAAAAGAACGTGAGCTGCTGTCCCTTCAACACAATAAATCAGAATGATGTTCCGGGCCACTCTGTCAGCTCCACCATTGCATTTTGGGAATAAGAATTAAAATCTCATGAATCCTATCCCCAAACTTAAAAAACAAAACAAAACAAAAAAACCCTGTTGTATATTAGACTTCAATAAAAGTGTCTTAAAAATCTGTCGCTAGAGCACTCTGTATTTAGCACATGGTCGACAGAAGTCTAAGTCCCAAATGCATTCTCCAGCCTAGGCACTGCCTATTCCCCCATGAGCCACCTCCTTGCCCAGTGACACTCAGAATTTCCTAAAGGAGCTAAATTTCTGGAAATAGGACAAATGGGAAAATGATTTTTGAAATGAATTATGAAATGAGCATTTATAATCTAGAGAAAGTTCATTTTCAAAGGCTCCTTATAAATATCCAAAGTTATCTCCTATTTTCATTATGCAGAAACCATGAACAAAAGGGTGCATGGTGAAAGCAGTGTTTTAAAGAGCCCATCACGTCTAGCCAGAGATGAAAGAAAGAGTCTTTCCCTTTAAACTCTAGTCCTGAACCCAAGAACACTTTTATTTTTTTTGAACAGACATAGGGGACCCCGACCTACACGATAACACTGTTGTGAGACCGTCCTGGCAGGAGTCAGACAGATAAGCCCTCCACAGTTCCAAAAGCCCCACTGAAGGGGGATCTGATTCTACAATTCAAAACCCTTCAACAATACTAAACAGTGGACTGTCATGCGTCTGGAAAATATAACCGTTTTTGAAGAATGCTTTCCAAACCACGTAATGCTTTTAAAGCTGTTTATCAAAAGAGCTGGGTGAGCAACAGTGGCCTGAAACAGTGTGTCAGCTGTCACAGGGTCGCATGCCCCATCCGAATTTCCGTAAGCGCTCTATCATTCTCGGCTGTCCTACCCTTGGCAGACAACAGATGCCAATGTTTGGAGACATTCGCTACATAACTTTTACCCGACAAACCTGGCTCCAGGACAGATTTCCATGTCATGTGGGGCTTCTGGCTGAACTCTGCTCGAACCCAGAGGCATATCATTTACAGCGACACTAACAATAGTTTGGGATCACCTGCTCTTCACAAGCGGGTTCAGAGCGAGTTCGTGGCCTCTGCACACCTTTTCCAGTGGGGTTCTCATACACAAAGTCTGAGAGCCCAGGTGAGTTCCTCCACCCAGAATTCTAACCATGTAACAAGCACAGGTTTGTAGGCCTGAATTTAACCATTTTGTGTGAAGAAAGAGAATGGGAAAGACAAAAACCCAGCAAGGCATATGAATTTCTCATCTTAGCACTATAGCAAGTGGTTGGCAAGTTTTCAGGGACAGCGTGTTAAGTAAGAGGTAAAGATATAATCCCTGTTTTACTTACGCTCAACATCCCATATTCAGAGAGAATACTGACACAGATGCCATTTCTGGAGCCCTAATTACACGCCACATGTCAGGCTAAGTGCTTTATATACATTATGTCATCTACTCCATATAACCACCCACTGAGGTAGGCATTATTATTCCTATTCCACATGAGTCAAAGGAATCTCACCTTGGAGATATTAAGGGGGAAAAACTTGCTCTGGGCCACAGCTAAGAAATAGCAGTGAGATGACTCACACCCAGGGCTGCCCTCTGACCTCGTGTTACAGACGTGGGACCCAAGCAGTGCTCTGGGAGCCCCTTCTTGATCCTTGCAAATGCTCGGTTTCTTTTCACACTGGCTACCACAGCGCTCTTTCCCACTTCTTCTCCAGAATTGGGGAAGACCTGTGACTTTATGTTCTTTCCACGTCTCTTTCTGAAACAAGCGCTTCTCTTTGAAGAAAGACCTCTTGCCCTTGGCGTGTCAAGATAAGAAAGCTTTCAGCAACTTTCCCTTGGAAACTACAAAACACCCATCAGCACCCAGGATCTAAGTACAGTTGCTCACCAGCTGCCGGCCCCTCTGAATAGCTTTTATGGTTCAGCGAGGGGTGGGGACAGGGCCATGTCACTACTGTGGGGTGTGCTATTTCTTTCATGTTGCCGGGATCTGACAAGAGCCTTCCACAACCTGTTTCTTTACAACACACGGAATGAGAGATTAAAGACCAATACCAGACGTAAAGCTGGGGTTGGGACTAGCAACGACCTCTCTCCAGATGTGTTCTAAATCTTCCTGGGAAAGAAGGGCTGCTGACCGCCTAAGTAGATGCTGTTCAAAAGTTGTCATGGTGATTAAATGAGATAATACATGTAAAGTACATAGGACATAGTAAACATTCATAGTAAAGGTTTAAAAATGTTAGCAATATTATTATTTATTAATACCACCAGATCCCAAAGAATGTTTTAGCAGAAACAATGTATATGGATCTCAGTAAAACCACATTAATTCTGAGCTACTAGTTGGATGTGGAGGAGAAACAACATCAAGAAAAGATGAATGAATTAGTGAAAAATCTAAATTATAGAACTTCTGATTAAATATGACAGATTGAGTCCAGAGACCCCTCTAAAGCGAAAGCAAAGGGATACAGGTGGCGCGGATCCAAAAGGATAAAGAGAAGGTGTCAACAATATTTTAGAAGCTGAAGAGCAGATGGACAAGTGGTGCTGAGATGTAAGCCTGAGGGAGTAGCAGCCACAAAGCAGTGAGCTAATTAGTAGGTTAACTGCTAAATTTCAGAAAGACGAGGCACCGAAGAGCTCTGAGGGCCTGGGGCATCGGGGGGGAACAGGGAGGCCTGTCTTGTGAGGTGGTGAAAACAGGAAGACTGGGTGAAAGTCTGTATAAGAAGCAGTGAGACCTGTAGGGCCCTCTCCCACCCGCAGCCCAGCCTGCTCCTCCTCCACAGAAGACGAACATCTACAGGTCCCCCCCACCTGATCCTTCATGGCAAGGCCCCAGGCCCCACACAGGGAGCCCCCCAGTCTGCCGACCGGTGCCTCATCTTAAAATAGGAGAACAGCTAGTCAAGAGTCACCAAACATCTGGGAACTGTCTCTATTCATGAAAGAAAAAGACCAAAACAAACAAATAGGAGAGGACTTCCCTGGTGGCGCAGTGGTTAAGAATCCGCCTGCCAATGCAGGGGACACAGGTTCGAGCCCCGGTCCAGGAAGATCCCACATGCCGCAGAGCAACTAAGCCCGTGTGCCACAGCTACTAAGCCTGCACTCTAGGGCCCGCGAGCCACAACTACTGAGCCCGCGTGCCTAGAGCCCGTGCTCCGCAACAAGAGAAGCCACCACAATGAGAAGCCCGCGCACCGTAACGAAGAGTAGCCCCCGCGCGGCAACGAAGACCCAACGTAGCCAAAAATAAACAAACAAACAAACAAACAGGAGAAGGAAACTCAGGAGAGAAGGAGGGTGCTAGCTCTACAGAGGAGCTAGAGAGCAGGCCGTCCGTATGGGAGCAGGGGCAGCTAGGGGAAGGCATTCTAAGGAAAAAAACGTAACTGGTAAATTAATTACTAAATACATTTTTAAGCATATACAGGAGGGTGTATAGATGTATTAGTAATAGGCAGATACAAAAAATCTTTTAAAAAGGAGTTACTAACCTCAGAGTAAAAAAAGCTGAAAGCAGACAAGAGTTTGAGGATAAACTGGGAATGTGCGTATATAAAACTAAGCAAACAATAATAAAAGTGGTTACTGACTCCAGGGGGAAAAAACAAACTACAAAGTTAAACCAAAAGGGAAACATAATCCTAGTAACCTACATGGCTTCACTGGGAATATTATTTACATAGCCGTAATAATGTAAAAATGGAATTACTGACTTACCCGAAAATGATGGTATAACTACAGTACACTGAAAAGTGGGGCGTGAGGGGGGCGGGCGACACGTGTGGACAGCAGTAGGAAGTCAAATGACATCAAGAAACGGCACTACGGTCACTTTTTTCCTTTTAGAAACAAGGAGGAAAATGCCTCCAGTTGAAGAAACAGCCAGAAGTGCTGGCGGCGGCTGCCTGCAGGGGAGCGGGGAAGAGGTGGGCTGGGCCAGTTGGCTGCTGGGGTTTGAGTTCACGCACGCAGGAGTCTTTGACTTCTGAAAGTGCGGGCATGTAGGGACTCTGAGAATAGAAACTTCAATTTGAAAAGGCAAAAAGATAATGAGTTATAATGAGATCATTAAGGTCAACATGATAGATTTTTTAAAAAGCACTGTTCTTATTAACTGTAGGCACTAAAGAATATTCAGTAAATATGTATAAGGTGGAAAGAAGAATTGAAAAATCAAGAGATAATTATCCAACTGTAAACAATCAGTAAAACGATAATGATTTGTTTTGAAAGGGCTGTGACAGACCTAATGATGTGGAAGAAGTGCCTGTAACTACCAAATATACACCAATACACACCACCCCATATACACCACCAACATACAAATGCAGTTTTGGTGTTTTTAAGAACAAACAGCAAGTCAAATCACCAATAAAGGGGTACTTCAAGAAAGCCATAGGCAACTTGCGTCAATGGACGTGTAAGAATAATTCAAGAATATTAACCCACAAACAGCTTGATGATTCTCAAGAATCTGGAAGATTCCTCACAGCAGTCTGTCCTCCAGGATTTAACTATTCTTGGTACTTAATACCTATTATATGCCTGGAATACAGTAGGAGGTCAATGCTTCACCACTTGATGAATTTCTACTGTCAATTCGCCTACACGTGAAACCAGAGAGCTCACTAAGCAATCAGGTCTGAATATCACAAGCTCATTAACTGAATTAATGGGGCCCCTCGATAGTTCAAACAGATACATAAAAACTCTCTGAGGTTCGCATCGTTTCACTAGGGATATGAAGCCACTCACACATGGTAATCTGGCCTCCTGATGCCCTGGCAGGTGGGCAGGTGCCAGTCTCGCTACCCTAACTGTGCTGCTGGAGTAGCTCGGTAAAGTCTAGGGGAACGAAGAGCCCTGTCCTCTGTTCATCCTGGAAGTATTCAGTGAGGTTACGCTGGATTCAACCAGTCCCAAGCCACCAGGGTGAGCCAGGATTCCTGTGACCCATCCTCCTCATAATGAGAGGTGAAGCTCTGCTCTGACTCTCCTTTGAAGTTTTCAGCAGTCCCTGGGTTTTATGATACAGCTTGGGTCACCCCTACCATTATCTATGTTTGAAGTATGTTTGGGGAAAATCTACTAGGAGCTGTCTCTGGTGTTAACACAGAAAAACTGCCTCATAAAAACTGCTTTCCACAAGGAGTTCAAAGGAGCTTATCCAAATATTGTAGGTCTATCCTGCTCACCAACTTTGCTAGGGTAGAAAACTGAGGTTTTGCCAAGTAAAGTCTGACAGAGATATGCCTTCTCGATTTCCTGAACAAGCTCAGGGCACTGCTAACACAACCGAGTGGCCTTTTGACAAGATGGACCTTGCACTTTGAAGTCATCTGCTGTGTACTTACCATGCTGCTGAAGTTAAAATTTATTGGGATAGTAGGTTAAGGTGAAGGACTAAATTAGGTAAATTATTGTGAGAGGTCTTTCTGATATGTGATAAAATCTTTCCAACTGTTACTTCAAGAAAGCCAGTAAAAGTCAGGAGCAGACCAGGAGGGCTGACGATTGTTGGCAGGAAGCCAAAGTGAAGCATCACATTACAGCGGCTCCTACAGTTTGATCCACATTAATCCACCATTGCCGGTATGTGCTATTTATCAGCAGGATGAGGGATCATCACCATATTTTCAAATAGAATAGCTTGTCAAGGAAATTAACCAGGGAGAGAGGTATACTAACCGGCGGTATACTAACCGGCGGTATACTAACCGGTGGTATACTAACCGGTGGTATACTAACTGGTGGTATACTAACCGGTGGTATACTAACTGGTGGTATACTAACCGGCGGTATACTAACCGGCGGTATACTAACCGGCGGTATACTAACCGGTGGTATACTAACCGGTGGTATACTAACTGGTGGTATACTAACCGGTGGTATACTAACTGGTGGTATACTAACCGGCGGTATACTAACCGGCGGTATACTAACTGGTGGTATACTAACCGGCGGTATACTAACTGGTGGTATACTAACCGGCGGTATACTAACTGGTGGTATACTAACCGGTGGTATACTAACCGGTGGTATACTAACTGGTGGTATACTAACCGGCGGTATATTAACTGGTGGCATATTCATGGAGCCGCAGAAGGGTGCAAAGGAATGGCAGCGTTTTACATTTCTGCAAATCTCTTTAAGTCTTACTTAATCGAAAACAGCTGCATTCTCTTATCTGCTTCTACAGCCAACCTGCTGTAATATCACACATTCTGTATGCAGCTCCTGGAAAACTCTGCCGTACATTCATTAGAGAATATTATGGTAAAAATAGTTGTTTATCCATCTATATATCTACATTATGAATGAATATATAAATATATAAAGATAGGTTTGACCTTATAGATCCCTGGAAGGTTTGGGGGTTCCCCAGGGGTCCTTAGACCATATTTTGAGAACTTTTGTCCTAAAAGGTCCCATATGTATAAATTTTATGCTAATTAGAAATCAGTTTCCTCTACATATTAAAGTAAATCCACTAAGGATATAGGTTAGTAAAGTTAACACTGTTAACCTGATTTGAGTTATATAAGCCCAATATAATGAAACTTTCTTTTAGGGTATACTGTGATTAAAATGTTTTACTAGTTCAATCTCATTCCCCCCCGCCCCATTTGATAAATTAGTGAGAAACTTAGCGAAGGTCTGTCTCTGAGAGGCAGTCTGGCAAAAGAGTGCTAGATAAAGGTATCGGGGCAAGGAAACTCAGGGTTAATAACACCCAAACCTACCTTCTCTTCCACCAAAGATTACAAGCCTTCACTTGTAAAACAATACTACAGTCTTCAATTCTCTGCTAGCCCATATGTCCTCTATCTACCTCAGAATTCTCTTACTGGCTAAAGCTCTCTGGGAGCAGGGGATATGAACTCAAACCTGAATCCTTTCTTTAAGGGAGATTCCAATTTCATCCTGGGCAAAGAGGGATGATTCTGTAAGGGAAAACCATGAAAGACATAGGATTGCCATCAAAATCTAAAAATAAGTAAACCTAATGCCTTTGCAGAGGAATTCCACCATCAGTTAAATGGCTTTTCATTCTTCTCTAATACAGGGAATATAAATTTTTCTCAGGAAGAAATACACTTCTGTTTCTCTTGAAGTTCAAAGCAAAAAATCTCAAATGCATATCTTATGTATGTAAGATTGGGTGTCATTCCAGAGTTTTAAAAATCAAGTCACTGAACAAGGAAGGGACTACATGTACAAGGGCTAGACCGACTATTTAATTTTTAAATGGAAGAAATCAAAATCAGAAAGCCATCACACTTCCCATTCTATTTTCTTTGAGCAAAGACCTGCTAGTTGAGATAGCAGGACTGTACATCAAAGATGCACATGCCTGAATTCAATTTATTTTTACTTTTGGAAGCAGGATAGTGCCGTTTCCATGAAGTCAGTCATCTCTGCAAGCCAAAAATGGCAAAAAATAGATGCTCTCCTTTCTAGAAACGATAATAATGTACCATGACCAAAAAAGTGGTTTTTTCCCTAACAGATAATCTTGCATAAAAATGAGTCATGGGATTTCAGAAATGGAAAGGCTTTTCTCAAATATGTGTGTGCAGGAACACACACACTTTTTCTTTCCATCAACAGATTTGAGCTTTCCATAAGTTATAATGAGAATGGCATCGTCTGGAGCCTTTGAGTGAAAGGGGAATACAGTATTTAGAGTTCAGCAAGAGGGAAGAAGTCTGTCTTAGAAAATAAGATTTCTCTGCTTGTGTTCCTGGGAGAGAAATTTTAACTTATAAGGCATGAAGGACTGTTAAGATGTTTCTTAAAAATATCTTATCCTGTAACTTCATCAGCTTAATTTCAGACCCGAGTGAGACATCGTATGTCATTAGCGCAGCTCTGAATGTTGTTTCTTCTTCTGGGTTTGCTCAGGAGGAGTGAGAGAAGGATCCATCTACCTTCAAGCATTCTTGGGAAAGGCCTGGTGTGGCAAGATCGGAAAGTGAGAACACAGGGCTCTCACCTCACACCCAAGGGTGAGAAGAAGACAGACAAAGGGGCTGTCCCTAGAGCCAAGGGGCCACTTTTGGATAACAGGAGAGATATGAACAGTCCCTTCCCTTCAGCCGGATGCAACAGTACTTTTTGAGTTTCACTGAAATCGAGTTCCTTCCCATGATAAAACTGACATGTCAACATGGCCCCAGCAGATGGTTACCAAGCCAGCAGACAGATGCGCCCGAAGATAAGAAACAGAGCCTCAGGGGCAAACCTGTACTAGGCTCTTGCTTTTCACCCAGACCAATAACCACGGCTTTATATCGATGTTATGAGGGTCTACAGAACTCATCTGGAAGGGGTATCTTGTACTTCTTAAATGAGCAGGAGGCAGTAGCTACAGGATGACATGGTATATCTTTCCGAATGGTTACTTTTACTGGGTAGCAATTAAAAATATTACCCTATTAAAACAAACACGGGATAAACTGTTAAGTTCATTTACAGTTTTAAGATGAAACAGAAACTTTCCAGGAAATGTTGGACTGGTTCTGCCTCCAGATCCATGGGGCATTGGTCTACCGTGCTCTGCCTCAGAAGGAAACACTGGTGGAAAAAAATGAGAGCTCTGGTATATCCTAAGAAACATTTACATTTTTATTCGATCTTTACCTTTGGAAGTTCCCTAAAGGCTTAATTCAAGCCAATTCTGCTTGATGTGTTATGTATGATACCAAGAAGGGCAAGCAGCTGCTCTCAGAGCAGTGCTGCCAGACTAGAACGGAAGAGCAGGAGAACCATTCCCTAAACGCCCTTTGCTGATTTTCTTCTCACCTGTCCAACCTGACAGCATTTAGGCTCTGATGACCTTTTATCCTGGAGAGTCATGGGTAAGATGCAAACACTAACAAAAAGGGTTTTTCCTGAAAAAAATCCATTTCAATTTCACATCTAAGAGGCCATTAGTGGAAAGTCTCTAACAGATTTTGGGTGGTGTCTTGGGAGTATCTGCACTGAAGAAGTCAAATATGCCCATCATAAATCTTTTCTGTGAAATCAACCAAATGGTTACTCAAAAGCTCTCAGAGCAACTGGAATTTACATCTACGTGCACAATACAAGGGTCCCGGGATTCCAGAACATTAGCGGAGTCCTGATGGCTATGTTCTTAAACAATGATCTATCATTATCCTTCAGATTCCCCCTTCCTCCTTATCTAACTTAAATGATGAGATAAACCCCAACACTCCTGAGCTTTGCTAAATTAGTTTAAGTATTTCAAGTTCTGCCAACTCCCTCTTCTCCCCTCTGTTCTGGGTCTTGACGAAAAAGGTGAAGAAATATTTTGGAGGAAACCCCAGGGGCCCAGCTTCATAAATCTTCATCTGCTACTTTCTCGAAATGTCATGCGACCCCAAGTGTACGGCATATGGTACTCAGAGAAATAAACAAGCAAATAAATAGCTCAGGGTCAGACCCCTCTTTCTTTCCCATGGTGTTTTTGCTGCTCCTGGGTCTCTGAGGCTTTCTACCCAAGTATCTTTTTAAACGCTACCAGCAACTACCACCACACTCGCAGAGAATTGGACGTGCAGCCCAGCGGGTGCCCTGCTTTGTCCTGGCTCCTGAAGGGTGGCGGGCTTGTCTACATGACTTCGATGGCCCCACGAGTGTGGCTGCGTCGGTGCCGTTTTCATAAACTTTACTTGGGACCAGACCAATGTGGCTCAACACACGGAGACGAGGAGATGCAACCTGAGCCAGCAGAACGTTGCCTTGGAAAAGGCTTCTTCCTTCAGTTCCAAACCACACATACTTGTACAGTTAACAAATGCAGCAGGGGATACGGGTCCACAGCATTCATGTTGAGGCCAAAGGCTCTGCTGTGCTCCACCCGCTCCGCTCCCCCACCCCCACCTGCCTTCCCAAGAACTGTTAGATTGCATGGAAATTTCAGGGAAAAGGTAGGTGGCTGTCTTCTTGGAACGCCTGCACACTCCAACAAGGAGAGGAACTTGGAAGTATTTTAATCTAAAAGAACTCAAGTGGGGGGGGGTTCCCTATAAATAAAATCATGTTCAAATAAACACAAAAAGGAGCCAATATTTCCTGTAAGGCCACTTTTCAGATGGATTACTGGAAGGAATAGTCTTCCACAGTTTTATGGCTTACTTTGCCATCATCTGCTTAAAATTTGGGTCAGTTAAAACATAGATGCTAAGATCTAAGCCCTCACTTGGATGAAATATTACAAAGGAAGCAGAAAGTCTCATTCCAAGAGCAGACTCAGAGGCAGAGCCCTAGGACTCCTGGGTTCTATCGCTGGCTCAGTCCCTGGGCTCAGGTCAGCCCTCGGTCAGAATCTCACTTCTAATCCCTTCAGATCATTTGTTAGTCCCTGTTGTCTAAACAGTGGGGAAAAACCCTGAGTAACACCCCTGGATCCTGTTCAATCAACAGGGATGGTTGAAGATGGTTACAACTCACTTCCAAGAAATCAGGGTGATTTATCCCTTGGTAGAGCTAGTATGTTCCTAAGAGATCACAGTGTCATCAGAACAAACCCTTAAGGCACTGCAACATTTCTCCACCTGCAAAAATCTCTCTGCTCCTTTAATGTGACTTCAAAAATAATATCACCCAGCATTTTATAGTTCTTTATAGCATCCACATTAAAATAACTCTGGTTGGGCTTCAAACCTCTGAGAGATAGAATAAATAAACAGGTATATTTATCCCAGTTCATAGAGGAAAAAACTGAGGCTTCGAAAGGCTAGGAGGCTTGACCAAGGGCCCAAAGTTCATAAGTAAGGGGGTTGGGACCGAGTGCTATTGTTTTCGGTGTCAAGTGTTCCTTTCTCTCTAGTGCTTGGCTCCTCGTTAATAACCCTACTTTTGGATCTAGACGAATGGACTAAGGGAAATTGCTTAAAGAGTTTCCGAAGAATCTGTAGTGCCTTTTCAGGGCAATGAAGGGTGAAGGGCCAAGCTTCTCTGAGGCCCTCAGTTCACAGGTCTAGCACGTGGTAACTGCAGCCTTGGCTCTCCCACTGCTGGCTCCTCCAGGGACAGAGAGGAGAGGCAGCAGCTTAACGCCCCCCGCTTGGAGCTTCCGTGTCTGTAGGCCCATGGCCACCCGGCTGCTCCTCACTCGTCACTAGAGCTTTTGTTTCTAGGAGGAGTGAGTGACTAGAAGACAGCCGCTCTGGGCAATTCAATTAGACTGCCCACTGCTGGTCGCTTTGAGACAAGCTGCATAGCTTCCCCGCAGCCCTATACCTGGAAGGTGATTCTTTCTTCTCTTCACCTGGCCAAGTCATACTTCTACTTCAGGCTTCATCTCAAATATCACTTCCCTAGAAAAGCCTTCCTTGACCCCACTGACCCCACGTTAGCAAACCTTCTACTCCTCGCCTTCTCTAATTATACAGTCTCACAGCACTCTGTAAATCTCCTGTGTCATTTATCGCCATTTTAGCAAATTATTATTTATATGATTATTTGTTTTATGTGTGCTGCCCCGCTTGACTGTAAGTCCTTTGAGACTAGGGACAGCCTTGCTTTCTGCTATATTCCCAACCCTGAGTTCTTAGGCAATTTTCAATCAATATTTACTAACTGAAAAATGAATGAGTGACAGATATACACTGACTGACACTAAACAGAACCTTCTACAGCAAAGCCAGACAACTGGTAAAAATGACACCACCACCTTTCTGCAGCAACCATTTTGTGCCCTAAAAAATATGCAAAACTTTATCAAGATTTCCAAACTGACAGTGTATAAAATGCAAGTGATTTCTTTCTGGTCAACATTATTCAAGTTTACAGCACAAAATAATAATATTTCTCAATTTAACACACAGACCTCAGACCCTTTTGGAAACAACTCACTCAGTCCCTTGACCACTCTCGGATTTTAAGGATGAGGATGGATCTTCTGGAATTCTTAGGGGCCTTCCACTTTACTCATGCTTCATTAGGTCTTACTGTCCTAACAAAATACCTGCGGCAGACTTCTTGGGCTTTGAGCAGACATGGAAAAACTAACTGGAAATACTTTTGAAGGCTCCCTCCTGCCTCTCTTCCCAACTCCACAAATGCTTCAAAATATACTCAAGGATTATTTCAGCTCTGTGTCTGAGAAGAGAATGTAAAATTAACTAAAGTTAACTCTACAGATCCTTTTTTTAAAAAGCAGCTGCTTCCAGATGGAAGACATTCTGGCAGAACATATTACGTGGTCCCAGTCTACAATCTTAAGCATTTCCCCTACTGCAGTAATGTGTCATCAGTAAGGTTTCCTGGTGACAGAAAATGGATTCATTTTAATTGGGGACAATTTCACTTCAAATCCTGTTTGAGGGAGCGACAGGGTGTGGACATGGCCCAGGCCCTAGGCGTTCTAAAAGGGCACACTGATTCACTCAGGGAATATCCGTTCACCAGGCAGCAGAGAAATCCTTCTGGGCTTAAGTGGAGTCCAGCTTGGCTGGGAACTGTAACATTCATTATACCCTTTGTTGATAAGATCCCCAATTAGTCACTCTGAAGAAGGGAGGCTAAAATAGGCCACTAACACAAAGAGCGAAGTTAAAGTTGTGGATTCTATGAGATTTGGAGCCATATGGGCTGTCACTGATTTCCTGTCTCAGCTGGTATCAAGGCAAGACAGCATCCCACAGAAGAACTGCCAACTTCCTTGGGGAGTTTCTTTATGAGGTTGGGCAACTGGCTGGCACTTTCAAGTGGAAGGAGAACTAAGAAGGGACAGACCCATGTGGTGAACCGCAGTTGCAGGGATTCTCAAACCACGCCATGGGGCCTCGGAGCAAGACACAGCCTATGGCCTGAGAGTATTCTTAATGGGCGTGTAGGGGTCTAGTTAGTTTGGTGAACAGGGGACGTGTGTAAGGATCCAATCATATTTCTGACTCCTCTAATGAAAAAAAAACATCACACACACACACACATATCCAGTACATGCAGATATAGATATAGATAAGATAGATACAGATATAAATATAGATCTGGAAAAATTCATGCCAGATTTTTGTGCCTCCTTTTCATGCCTCTGTATTAGGCAGGTCAGAAATTTTAGTTACATGTATTCAAATTTTTAAAAATCACATCATTAAGGCAGAAAAAGTATAGGATTCCACATATCAGCATGGCTCAGGAGAGGCAGGAGACCCCGGCTGGAAACTGCACAAGCCACTCCTCCGACAACCACTGACCTGGGGCCACTAAGTGTGGCTGTGTCTCTCACCGCCTGGGCTGTTTCTGATGCAAAGTCCAGGGCGCCTGCCACTGGCTTGGTTACAGTGCCAACAAGCCCCTTCCCAAGGCCAGATATGAAACCGCTGACACCCCCTTCTGTTTTCACACCTTCCACCGTTGAGGTTATAACACTGGTCAGTCCACCAATGATACCTAGCAGAAAAGACAAGGGCTATTGTAAGCTGGCCAAGGACAAAAGCAAAAGCATTTAAAGACAAACCCCTCAATTCCATGCACCTGGCAAGGTAAACTTAGGGGCATAATGTCAATCTCTTGATAGGCCACAGGCAGGCCAACTCAAGATGGGGAGGCAGCAGACCTGCCCACTGAGTTTACAGTCAGAGAATATACATTACATATTGGTCAGAAGTAAAGCGCCTTTCACTTTTAAAAGAATCAAAGAAAAGCTAAGAGGTTAACAGTGACTACTTTTTAATTCCAGAGCTTGAATAGCATATGGGCAATCAAGAGAGGCAGGATTAAATCAACAGACTAGCAAATAGGGCCCTTGGGGAAAGTTGGGATCCCATAAAACATAAGGTGGAGAGATGACTAAATATAAATCCTCAGTTTTCAAAGAATACTGTGTGACTGGTAAACACCACCGAATGTCTGAAATGGGGTAAAGCTACTGCACACTTTGCTGAACAGGTGCAGGCGATCAGAGTAAAGGGTGAAGCCTTGATGAAGGGCACCCCCAAAGCTGCCAAAGCCAGCAGGGACCCTCAATGCAGCCAGTTCAAAAGACCAACCTAAGTCAAAAAGACATTCCAAACATTTTGAAAGTTGACAACAGTGACCTTAAAAGAGCCTCACAAGTGGCCAGAAGTTGGCAAAGGCTGGAGAGGACACAGGCATTGCAGGGAAGAAGCATTTCCAGGATTTGTGCCAGGGACACTCACAGGGTGTTTACCCTTTGACAGTGGGGGTATGAGGACTCTCTAGACGCTTCAGCTCTAGTGAGACAAATTGGTAAAGGAAATTCCTTGGGTGAGAATGTACTAACAATTCACAACATTTCTTTTGCATCCTGGGCCCATTTGCTCCAGTGAGGCAATATGCCTTTCCCAAACTTTTGAACAAAGCTCATGACAGAGACAGAACATTACTAAACCTGGGTCAAGCAGGGCCTACAGGGAGAACGGAGCATGACTCCCAGTTTTTAAACCAAGGAGATTCAATTGCTTCTGGTTCTTGTTATCTTTTAAGGGTTTTTTTTTCATCCTGAAGGAAGGATCTCACTCTAGGCTACTGCTTTCATATATCCCAGAGCTAAATGGGTCCTCCTTGGATGAGGCCACTGGTTCTTGGTCTTAGAATGGCCTAACTGGCTCCTGGAGGTGTTGTACATATTATCTGAAGGATCCTTGGTTGGAAGGGATTTTACAGCCTTGAGCCAATCACTCATTTTCTCGGCACACTGGCATGTCCATCTAAAAAGTCAGGACAGCCACGCTTTCTCTCTGCATCACAAGGATGCTGGACAGATGAAGACAAGTACACATAGCAGAGCACTTTATACTCATTAAAAAAAAAAACAAAACAGTCCTCTGAATTACAGTTACTAGAAAGAATGATTAAATCTTTAACCCCAAATGACTGCCCAACAATCAACTTTTAAAGTCCATAAACAGATCAATTTCAGCCAAATTTTACTTCTAGCTTGATGTCTCCTTGGGGGCTGCTCGCTTTCCAGTTGGGCAGGCTGAGGAAAAGCAGAGGTATTTTGATCCAATCCTCACCATTAGGAAACTTGATAAACAAAAACTAAGAAAAACATGATTTTTTATTATGTCTATTCCTTCTTTTTTCCTCCAAATGCAGACAATCAAGACTTGATTAACGTTGATATAACTTCGGATAGCTTCAGACTATTCCTAAGAATCTGGTACCAACAGTTCAGTTTACAACCATTACTAAGCATGAGCTATACGCCAGGCATCACGTGAGGCTCTGCCCAAGTACAAACATGACTAGAGGTGGTCTTTATGCTCTCCTGGCCCTCGCAGCCCATCAGGAAAGCAAGACACACAGAGCTGGCTACATACACAACCCAGACTGCCTTGTGTGCTCGAATCATCATCGATTCTAACTGCGGACGGTGGAGCTGGGCAAACGTCATCTGAGTTGGGGCTTGCAGGTGGAGTAGGATTATGAAAGGCTAGGAAGTGAGGCAGAGGAGGGGAGGGCAGAAGAAACATGAGTGATCAAGGACTTGGAGGCATGTCTGGGGAGCAGGACGTGGCTCTGGGTGGCTGAAATATAGTGTGGCTGGGGGACAGTGGAGGGAAGAGCTGGCTGGGTTTACTTTCCTAGGGGCCTTAAACGCCATGCTGAGAAGTTGTTGATGCAACAAAAGGCAAATGAGTCAGACTGAAACATTAAAAATCAGAATTCAAACAAATTCAGAGACTTAACACACTCATGCCATCTCCTACATCTCTTCGGCACAAGGATTCATAATCCCTGTGAATGTGCATTTATACAAGACTCAAAAACGTCTGGGCCACAAACCTGGCAGCCAGTTTCACATTTTGCTTTCTCTGGAAGGAATAATCCGTAACCAGAAGGCAAGTCTGGAAGCAGCAGTCCTATATTCTAAAAAGGAGTTCCGATCTTTACACCTTAGGACACTTTGGGGACAGAAGCCAGAGAACAGGAAGGAACTGCAATGTGCACAACATTTTGAAAATGAATGAAGAGTTCTCACTGGCTGTAACATTTCAACCCAGGGAGGAGAGAACAAGAGAGCTTGGAGGGCTTTCAGGCACACCCAGATACCAAGCTAGGGTTTCCTCTTGCAATTGGATGGGCAAAAGGCACCTCCGAGGAACTGGGGCAGAAGAGCCACTCTTCCGCGGCCTGATATCACATGACTCACCGTGAGCCAGGCCGTGGATGCCAGCTACAAGGTGTTCGCCACTCGTGGCCGCGTGGTATCTGATGTACTCCCGCTCCGACTGATGGCGATTGTCCATCGTCTTCCCTAAGCCATCTGACAACGTCCCTGCAAACTGGAAGGAATACAAAACAGAAGGAAAAGACTTTTTACTGTTTTAATTATTTTAAATAAATACCTTCCCTTGCTCTTAGCCGGGAGTCAGTAAATACTGAATGAGAGAGAGATTAATTGCTGAATTACATATACTGTGTGTCCCGGAAGAGTGGTTTTCAAGCACTGGACACATAACGAATTGTGGGACATTTACACAGGTGGACACAAGGTTTGCAAACAACTACTAAAAGTCCATAATGACATTTACCTTTCACAGTCCTATTGCAAACTTACTGAAAAATTAAAGGTATAACAAAATGGCCTGGGGGAGGAGAGGTGAGCTTTGGGATTCTATAACGGTAAGGACAGAGGCTCTTTGCCTTAAGAATTAGTGGGATTCAAAATAGAAATGTGGCCAACTGTTGCTTCAGGATTTGGCATCCACATTTTGAGATGCCTTTTCTTTCACTTATTCAACAGTTACCAAGTGCCTAGGCGCCCAGCTCCACTTGTCAAAAGAAAAACAAAGTCTATGGAAAGGTTAACAGGTTAGGTTACCTTTCATACAAAGTGGCAGACTTGAACTCATGACTTCAAATGCAAAATCCTCCCCCACAAATCAGAGAGAGATTTTATTTATCCTGGCATACTTTAACCAGAGAAGCTGTCTCATCCATCAAAGCTGGATAAAAAGGACATAAAACTCTGTTTTGTCACAAGACAATTTGAAAAGGTTTAAAGTGACAGTTAATAAACCACAGGGTACTTATCCTCATCCTTCAGACATAAAAAGGGAAGGATATCAAATATGTAATTAACCTTCTCGAGAAGGATCTACCAAAACAAGTCGTTTAAGTGCCAATGACCCAGGACTAACCTTTTAGAAAACTCACAGGAATGTTATTTAGATACAAAGCTCAGAGGAAAGACTCCAGGCAAACAGCCTGCCGTGAGGACCCGGTACACTGGCAGCCTGGCCAGCACAAGGCTATTTCATTCTGCTTTGGCAAGGAGGGGCACACAGATCTGCCCTGAAAGCCATCAGTCCTGAGGCTTCTGACACGAGAGACGAGGGAAGGTGAGCTCTGGGCACAGAAGAGAGACTAGGGGAAGAAACAGCAGTTCCATGTAAAGCAACGGCTCCTGGAGCAAGACTTGGGAGCTCTCATTCCTTTCCCTCTGACCAAAAGCTTTTATGATCTCGGGCAGTGATCACGGACCTTTCTGGGGATGCAATCCTTATCGTTACTTGCTTTTTGCCTAACCTTCCCTGTCACTCCCTGTTTAATTAGAGAACTGAAGTTAATGAAAAGTGATTTTACACTTTCCTTTAGGATGGAGACACCATGGGATTCTGTATTAAGTGGGGGATTCCACTTGAGAGGCCCTGTGGGCCACGAGCTTGGGGGTCTGGCCAAACCAGATTCTAGTCTCAACCATTCCGGTGGCCACGTGACCCTGAGCCAGGTGCCTGACCGCAGCACCCCCCTCTCGGCATCTGGAGAATGGAGATGGTCCTGACACTGTCATGTGGCTAAAAGAATCAGTGACAGCGGCTCAGGGTATGGAATCTAGTTAGCATTCTTACTGTTGTTATTAGTCAGCTACGAGTCCAAGGAGGAACATCCTGCACCATTTGAAGAAAGCCTTTCAAAGGTTTAGATTTATGGTCATTTGCACTAGGCTTTAACATAAACAAAACAAAACAAAACAAAACAAAAACCCTCTCTTTCCAGCAGATAAACACCAGCCTCCAAAGTGAATTTTTGGAGTGGTACCATTTATAAAATTAGAGTGTTGGACTTGGTGGTTTCCAAAATCCTTTCCAGCTCTGACAGTTTGTGATCTATGATCCAAGTTAGAATGTCTTTATTAAGCACTTACTCTGGGCCCAGCACAGATTTAGGTACTGCTGAGGATACAAATGAATAGCAGCCTTGGACCTATTCTCAAAAATGACAGTCTCGTTAGGAAGATAACAATTCCATACATGAAACAGCTACAACAAGAACCTGGAACACAAAGTGCACGCACTTGGGAATCAAGTGAGGAGAGAAAAATGTGACCCTTGTTTTGGAAAGAGTTCCTGCTATGTTCTGGAATTATGTAGGTTGCCAGTGGTCCTCATTTAGGGTGTGGACAAAAATGCCTCTCCCTGATATCACAGAAAAGGTGAGAGGGCGGTTCAACTCTTACCTTCCTGCAGAAGAGAGATCTCCCTGGAAAGGATATTAAATTAAGGTCCTGTTTACCTGGCAGCCGACTAGGAAGAAGTTAAAAATCTCATAATACTTTTCCCCCCTAAGAGAATATGGGGGAATAATCCAGGCAAACTGCACAGTACCAACCCCTTTCCTATAACTGACCCCTGTCCATCAATAAAACAAGTTTAATATCCAAGGTCTATGAGGGAGCCTATGACGAAGCTTAACTGCCAGTTGATTCTGTTGCAGCAGCCCTGGCACCGAGCACCAACCGGTCTTGTGTGTTCTCTGTACAAAAACACCATACTGGGGCTTCCCTGGTGGCGCAGTGGTTGAGAATCTGTCTGCCAATGCAGGGGACACGGGTTCGACACCTGGTCTGGGAAGATCCCACATGCTGCGGAGCAACTGGGCCCGTGAGCCACAGTTACTGAGCCTGCGCGTCTGGAGCCTGTGCTCCGCAACAAGAGAGGCCGCGATAATGAGAGGCACGCGCACCATGATGAAGAGTGGCCCCCGCTTGCCGCAACTAGAGAAAGCCCTCGCACAGAAACGAAGACCCAACAGAGCCATAAATAAATAAATAAAAATAAAAATAAATAAAAATAAAACAAGTCTGAAAATCTGAAAACAAACAAACAAACAAAACAAAAAACAAAAAAACACCATACTGACCTCAGGAAGATGGGATAAGATGACCTAAGAGATCACTCGTCCTTCTAACTGCTGGATTCTTCCATGTGCTTCTCAGGGGCCTCACCACTGCCGTGGAAAGGTGCCCACACCTACTCCGCTTACTCTAGGGATTCCATTTGAATTACCACCTCTCTATCTATTAAAATATTACTGTGAAAGCCAACTGGGCTTATCTTTTGTCACTTGTGAGAGGAAGTAAAGGGTACAAAGATATTGTATTAACAGGAAATGACTACAAAAGCCTTCACCCCTAGAAATGTGACGTTGAGAACTCAGAAAACTTGCAGTGATGTAGAAAATCCATGATCTGACCAAACCCATACTGATGAGAGGTTAATAAGATTTTACAGGGAGAGACATTTTATAGGAACTAAACCGAAGCCAGCCAGATGAAGGGTCAGAGGCTGGGCTTCAGGCCAGTCCACTGGGCTTCTGAGTATTGAATCCAGGGCACCACAAAGCTTGTGGCCTTCTCTCACTGTGGGAGCACTTAGTCATCCTTAATTCCATCTCTCATTCCCCACCTCAGTGGGAAAGTAAATCACACCCCGTATCTTATTTCTCCCTCAAAGGGTGAGAACACATGGGCTGTAGAGGGAGGTGATTCCAGTAAGCACTCTTTATGGGTGCCCTCTGGAACTGGTCTTCCCTGAGGCTGGAAGTGTTGTTTCACACATGTCCTTGACTTTGAAAATGATCATCCAAACAGAGCACAGATGCCCATGAGAGCTACAACATCATGTGGGAGTCGCTGGTGCAGGACATCCTTCACCACCCACCCCAGTTCTGCCTCTGCATTTTAAAAAGAAAAGCCATATGCACTGAAAATCGAACTCAAGCTGTAACTTTTTCATAGCAGATGCTCCAAATGGGAAATGAAGCCTGGGGGCAGATACTCAAACAAAGGAAAACCAATCCCAGAGTCACTGGAGGGAAAGCTGAAAATCATCAGGATACCAGCAAGTCCAATCCAGCTCTGCACCCAAACAACTCATCAGTCAAACATGTACGGAACCCTACTGCGCCCCAGGCTTGTGAAGGAGAAGCATAAATCACAAGTGGTTTCTGCCTCTCTCCTCCAAGAAGGTAGGTAAGTGACATAAGGGAAAGACATTCACACGTGAGTTCAAATTCTGACTGTGACATTTAATAGCTGCGAGATCATGGACAAGTAACTTCACCTCTGTGAGCCTCTGTTTCCCCATCTTCAAATGGGAATAAGAATAGCCATCTACAAGGATGCCATAAGGATTAGATAAAACGTGCAAAGCACTTAGCACAGAGCCTAATACACGAAGCACTCAAGAAAAACAGTATTGAGTTATCCAAACTTCAATTTCTTCATATGCAAAATGGGTACAATCGGATTCCGAAGGGTTGTTGTGAGGATTAAATGAGACAGTGAGCACATAAAGCATCTGGCAGGTGTGTCCCCAGTACAGCGGAAGCTGTCGGGGACGGAAGCACCAGAGCAGACAGCATGAGCTAGCAATTGGAGGGTGATCTGTAGATAACTCGTAACTCCACTCAATGTAAGCTACACCTCAACACCAGAAGGAGCATTTACAGGGACTTAGGTCAATATAGCTCACTTGGTAGCCATTTCAAGTCCACAAAAAACTTAAGGCTGCAAGTGAATACTGTCCTAGCTAAAATGAAAGGTTCTTAAGGAACAGGATGTCCTTCAGAAAACCTGCTATTACCCTTGCAAAAACAACAGTGATTTCCCCCCTTCTTTCACTGAAGGACGCTTTAGCACATGCCACACTTGTGAATTCTGGCCACAGCCCGAAGTCATTAATTTCTATAAAGCCGTATTTTCAGCAAGGGGGTAAAAATCCCAGAAGTACTTCAAGATGCCCGTTCTACTGTGTAGCTGACACACACTACGTGTCAATACCCCACCTTCCAAAAATAACCCCACTGTCTACAGAAATGGAGTCACTACAAATTAGCCTGGGTTTGGGGCCGGGCTCAGAACAGCTGATTTTATAAAACTGAAATTCAAGTAGATGCTGGAATGATGCAAGAGAAAAAATTTACACTGTGTCCCTCTGTTTCGTCCTATCAGTTTTCCTGACCCTTTTAGGAGATTCAGCAAGCATGGGATGCCAAAGATATTTGGCCAGTGTAACAGAAGCCTGGGCTTGAATTTCTCCCCCTGCTCTGGGGTTCTTCTTTCACAGTTATTTACCTAATGGAAATTTCCTCTTTAGTATCCTTGCTCCACTGACTTATTGCTGATGACAGCATCTTCCTTGTCACCAGGGCCGATGTGACCCACGCAGAACAGGAAAAGGTAGAGAAGTATTAGGAGTTTGTGTGTGAGGGAGGGTCCTTCGTCCAGCGTAAGGCTGTACGGCTGCAGGTCTCAGCCGCCGTGGCCTGCAACAAGCTATGCTAGAACGTGGAAACCCAGAACCCCAGCTATATGGTGCCTGAAGGAAGGGCGCCGTGAACTCTGGGGGTGCTGCCATGACACAGTCAAAAGGCAGGGGCAAAGGAGTCAAGTCCTTACCGTGCAAGCTGGTGAAAGCTGCTTAACTTCCTGGAACCTCAGTTTGGTTCTGAGAAAAACAGTCTAAAGGGCTGCTTTGAAGGGTTAAGGAGATAATGCAAAATGCCTGGCACACAGGAGGTCATCAATTTTTACAAGTTTCTTACAAGCAGTCTGGAGGCTTAAACTGCAGAGTTGTTTTTGACTCTGCCAGAATACTAGTAGGAAAATCTCCTTTAAGTCATGTAAGACCTAAGGCACTTCAAAACTAAGGTCTTCACCACTTCACTCATATTGCTAAAACAGCCACAGCTAAAAATGATGCTTGGAGTATGAGTTTTGCCTTAACATTGAAAAACCCTTTTGTGATACTTGTGAACAGGGCAGAGTTAAAGGAGAATGTGATCCAACAAGTAGTGGGTATCTGTCACCAACACAAGGCAAACCAAACAGCTAGTCCTCACTCGGCCAAATGGTGGAGGGGGCAGGCTGGGACTGGGGACCGGCATTAAAAAAAAAAAAAAAAAAAAGGCATGGAACAAGTTGAGGTTTGGCAAGAAAGAGGCATTTCTGGACCCCAGATCTCTATCCACTAGAAGTGGGGCAGGTTTGTCTTTTTTCAGTTCTACTTGGTTATGATTATGTATAGCCCTTAAGGCAAAAAGAGAAAGGGGAAGGAATCCAGAAAAGAGACCCTGAATAAGAATAATAAAGACATTTTAAAGCTAGGATTGGCATTCTATTCCAGCTAACATGCCTAAACCAATGACCTTGGGTTTTTTTTGGGGGGGGTGCAGAGAGCTCTGGAGATCTAAAAGCCCTCCTACCCGAAGACATACACCATGTTGCTATTTCATGGGTAAACACTTATCAGGCAACAGACACTCCTTTCCAGTTAAGAAACAAAGTTATCCAAAACCACCCAGAATTATCTCAGCACACAAGGTCTGAACATAAAAGCAACAAAGGCAGATCTCAAGGCTGGCCTGGTTCTTAACTAGCCCAAGACACACGCCTGCTGAATTGGCAAGTCTCTCTTGCTCTTCCTGACCCAGTTGTGAACTCAGATGGTGTTTCAGATTAATCTAGAAGCTCAGAGTGGATTGAAGCACTCTCATAATAGGATTTTGCTTTTCCTTTAAAAAGGATTGGTAGAGTTTGCTAGAAGGCTAAAGCACAGAAATAAACAGAATACACACGGGTAGCATCAGGAAGACTGATTTTCGACAACAGACAAGTATCATGTCTGTCAAGTCCAATTCTCCCTTTTTTTCTACATCAATTATAAAGGATCATGTGGGCAGGACGCATGTCTAAACACAGCTGCGGACGGGATGGTGTCCCAGCTTTAGCTCTGTGTCAGCCAGGCCTCGTCGCAGGCTTCCCCCAAGAAGGGGAAGGGGATCGTGCTGAGGAGCCAGGCACCCACTTATCTACCGCTGAAAACCCCCTGAAGCACACGGAGGGAAGCCAGAGGTGGGTTTCCCTACAATTAGTGCTAGCCAAGGGGAATAACCTTCCCATCCCTTGAGGCCTCCGTCTGCCATGCCAACAAGGTTTTCAATACGCATAAATGGCCCGCACCTCAGTACTGAAGCGAGAGACAGACTGAGATGTGGGAAAAATCTCTCCGAGGTGGTCACACCATAATGCCTGATTTGGCAGATAAATTATTTCAACACTAGGAAACCACACAGGCTTTGGGTAGCAAGGATCCGAACTCTGTCACTGATCCCAACTCTGTCACTAGTGTCAGCCGGATGAACATGAGCAAAACACACACCCTCCTTAGGGATCAGTGTCTTCATCTGTAAAACAGGGAGGATGCTATCCACGAGTTGCTGGGTTAATCCAAAGAGACCTTAGTTTTAAAAGTACTTGGGGCAAAAATACAAAGCAATGTGTAAATGCCAAGGGTTATTACTGCAAATCTTATTCTTTCTTCTAATGCATGCTCCACTCCCCGTTCCTCCCCAACTGAACCCTGCGTGTCTCATCCTGTAATATAGGAGTCACCTTATGCCCATTCTGGAACAAAGGAAAGCATAAAGAAGTCAATTACAAATAGACTAGACTCTCAAAATGCAGAAATTCAGAAACAGAACATTTCACAATAGAAAAGAAGCTCGAGCTTATCTCATTCCCAGTCACAAGGACTTCATTCTTGCAATGTACTTTGTATTTCAAATGAATAGATATATTCTCTTTAATACCAAAAGCTTGGGAAGAAAGGAGAAGGGTGACATCATAGAGGACAATCACAGATGCTAGGCACCAGTACAAGCTGAGCTTCTTACTGAAAAAGTCAGGTGTGTTTCAAGGGTTTGGAATATCATGATGAAATTTTTTTTTAGAAAGAAATCTGTACCCAACCAGTTTCTTCAACTAAGTGAAGTTTTAAGTGAGTATGAGCAGAATAGGTAAAGGAGAGCTTCCAACTGCTGAAGACCATAGCCTAACTTTTAGAATTGTAAACACAGGCCAACAATGTTTACTGCATATCAGGCATTGTCCTAAGTATCTGGCATCTGTGAAATCATTTATTAGTTTAATCCTCACAACAACCCTATGAAGTGGACTATATTATTATCCAGTTGTACAGAGGAAACTGGAAAGACCATGGGTGGGGGATGAGTGAAATAGGATAGGGAAATTAAGAGGTACAAGCTTCCAGTTACAAAATAAATGAGTCACAGGAATAAAATGTACAGCTTGGGGAATGTAGTCAATGATAATGTAATATCTTTGTGTGGTGACAGATGGTAACTAGACGTGAATGTGAGCATTTTGAAATACACAGGAATATCAAATCCCTATGCTGTGTACCAGGAACTGTAAGTCAATTGCACTTCAACAAACAAACAAACTTATAGGAAAAGAGATCGGATTTGTGGTTAGCAGAGGCAGAGGTGGGGAGAGGAGGAAGTGGACAAAGGTGGTAAAAAGGTACAAGCTTGCAGTTATAAAACAAGTTAAGTGCGAGCGATGTAATGTACAACACGATTAATATATTTAGCATGGTTGTGTGTTATATATGCAAGTTGAGAGTAAATCCTAAGAGTTCTCATCACAAGGAAAAAAATATTTTCCTTTCTTTTCTTCTGTATCTCTATGAGATGATGGATGTTCACCAAATTTACTTGGTAACTATTTCATGATGGATGTAATATTTAAGTCAAATCATTATCCTGTACACCTTAAATGTTTACAGTGCTGTACGTCAAGTATATCTCAATAAAGCTAGAAGGAAAAAAAAAAAAACTGGAAAGACCATGATTATCTCCAACAATAGCCTGCTAAGCCGCTAAGTATCCACATATATTTGATACTGGATAATCTATGGAGAGAACCCAACTGTGATTTTTGTTATTGTCTCCAAGGAAAATTTCTTCCTGAATGCCCGTGAAAATCTCATAGAGACACCAGGTAGACATCTTTCCTTTCCCAAGCAGTGGTGGCGACAAAGGAAGGAAGCTGACAGAAGTGTAAAAGTTTCCAAAAAATGACATGCAAATCCCTGGATAAGAAAGAGGGTCAGCCTCCAGTCCCCTTTCCTGATCAGTACCCCAACTCAGACACCCCACCCCTTTCCATCACCCACACTTTGCCCTAGGCCATGAGGCCTAAAATCCATCTCCCCCTTTCCCCAAAGCTCTCACTCTCACATCTGAAACAGGCCCCAGATAAAGAGGAGGCTCTGTGGATGCCCACCGCGTGGATCACATTACACCACATCAGGTCACCGTGCTCGGGTACCACTTACAGCTGGGGAGAAAGACGGAAGCCACGCTGGGTGGGGATTGGGACCCGTGACTGCAAGGGTTCCTGCCTGTGAAGAGGCCTGCCCACCCCACTTCTCACAGAAGGATCTGCTGAAGGAGGTGGAGCACCAAAGCTAAGAGATTTACTCCGTCAGAGCTGATGTGGTCAAGCAAATCTAGCTGCACAGAGGTTGTCGCTCTGGCATGGGCTGCTGTGTGTGTCAGTAACTGACGTGTGGAGACACACATACAAGGGGGTGGGCGATGGGGGAGGGAAAGCTAAGAGGGCTGCGGGGAGAGAATCAGCAAAGCCCAACCGTGCTCCTAGGGTAAGAAGGGCTCCTCCAGCTCGGGCTTCACTTCCCTCCTCTCCATCTCTGCTGCTGCTCTGCTCCTCCCCAAGCCCACCTCCCCCAATCTGAGACGAATACAATGTTCACAGTGGACACTAAGGTGCTGTTTCTTCCTACTAACTGCACTATATGGGGGTGGATGGGATGGAGCTAGAGATACAAAGGCCAACTCTTCACTTGTCAGGGAGGTCGTTCAGCAGCAAGCGTGATGGATGCGAGAGGGAGAAGACAGCAGACGGGGAACTGGGCTTCAGCACCTGGGAGAACAAGGGAGGGTGAGCCTCTCCTGGGGGGTTGGGGTGTGAATGGAGGCAGCTCAGCGCCAAGGTACTTGAGTCCTAGCTCATTTCTCCTGAGACCTGGCTTGATCCCAGGCTCAAAGAAAGGCCACAAGAAGGTTCTTTTAAAAACAGACTCAAAGGTCCCCACCCTTCAGAAGGACTAAAATTTAAAAACTGCAGTTTGGCTCCTCAGAAACCTCTGGTATTTGCCTGGGATGTCCCTTGGATTCCTTAGTGGCCTTTTAGTAGGCATTCCTAACTTTAATATCCTTCAACCCCACAAAAGATGACCTGGGAGAGAACATTCAGAATTCACACCCATCTACTTCCTGCAGATCTGGTGTTTTAAAATCCTGCTGAATTAGGCATTCCCAGGTTAACAGATTTCAGGTCTAAAAAACAAGTCCTGGAATGAGGAAGAAAACACAATCCACTTAACTCAAAAGCTGCCCTTTCAAAGGTGACTTAATGGACCTATTCTGATGTCTTGTGTTGCTTTTAAAAGAAAACCTTCAATTACTAGAAAGATAGAAAAATAGGGGCTCTGGTTCACTGTACTTTCAACCTAGCAGAAAGCTAATCAACCCTTGTTTGTAAAAAAGATTCACCCATTTTCTTGCCGAAACAGAACTGATTCTTTAGGATGAAGTTTCCTTAAGGATCTCTGTTATAACTTCAGGAGTTAAGGCTGATATAGTCTCTACCCGCCCCACACATTCCTGTCCATTGACCATCCTTCCCCACGATTCTTCTCTTTGAGCATCAGGCTCTGATCTGTACTGAAATATAAGTCCCTCTGTAAAATCCTTGCTGTTATATACCCCTCACTGCAAATGAAAAGCTCAGAACATAAGTTCTGCAGGGGAATGCACATGAGGGGAAATCAAAGCACTGGGCACTTGAAAGGAGAAGGATGAAGAAATATAAATCCTCTCCAGAGAAAAATCACATCAGGCAGAGCCTCTAAAACATTTCTTACACAACACCCAGCATTCAATAAAAACTACCAGATATGGAAGTCAAAAAAAAAGGACTGAAAACTAAGGAAAAAACCCAGACAAGATGACTTACTAGGGATTCGGGCATTAGAGTTATTAGACATAGAGTTTAAAATAGAATGATAGTAATGTTCAAAAAAATTTATAGAAAGATGGAGAATTTTAGCAGAGAACTCAAATTAAGATGTTAATAGATGGATGAAACCAGGAGAGCAGACAGAGCACCAAAAAGGATTAGTGAGCTAGAGAGTAAGTCAGCAGAAAATATCCGGATCAAAGCATGAAGAAAAACAAGAGCATAAGAGACGCACGGGACATGGTTTTAAAAGTCCAACTTCCATTTAATTGGAGTCACAGGAGGAAAGAGTGAGAAAGCGGCAGAAGTGCTACCTGAAGGGACACAAGCCAAAAATTTCCCCAAATCTCTACAAATTAAAGACGTTCGACAAATCCTAAACAGGAGAACCCTATCTAGGCACGTCATCATTAAAAACTAAAGACAAAGAGTCACTGGATAAAAGACATATCACCTTCAGAAGAGCAGCAATAATACTGGCAGCTGTTCCAACAGAAATAATGGAGCATCACGGAACGGTATTATTCAGGGGCTGAAAGAAATTTGCCAATCCTGAATTCTAAATTCAGTAAAAATGTCTTTCAAAGAGATAGGTGAAATAAAGATGTTTCCAGGGAGGGAAAAAAAGCATTAATGGAGGTAAAGTGTTATAAGGACCTTGTATTGTCTGAGAAGAAAAATAAAAAAGACACAAAGATGGGACAAATAAATATTCTATGACTCAGTAACTCTGTTCCTCAGTATATAATGGAGAGACTCTGCACACATGCTCCAGGAAACATGAACAAGAATGTGAATAGCAACCCTGTTCATAATAGCAAAACACTGGAACAGTCCAAATGTCTTAACAGTAAAGTCAATAAATTGTGACACATCCATACAATGGAATACTATATAGCCATGAAAATGAATGCGCTACAGACACACATATCCGCATGGATGGATCTCCAAAACGTAACATCGAGTTAAAAGAAAAAGGTCACAAGAGTATATATTTAGTTTGATTTTGTATGTAAGTTCAAAACAGGCAAAGCTGTTTGGTGACACATACAAATAAGGTAAAACTACATACAGAAAAGACGTGATTAACACAAAATTTGGGACAGAGGTAATTACCTCAGGGTGTGAAGTGAAGGAAGGAAACGTGATCAGGGAGGCTTCAGAAGTACTAATATGTTCTATTCTATTAATATAATATTCTAGTTTAAGCTGAATGATAGGTCCTGGTATTCATCTGATAGTTCTTTAAAGTATACATATACTATATGATACTCTATGTATGACTCTTCCATAATCAAAAAAGAAATTTTACGGAACTTGTTTTCTAAACATGCCACCAAAGGCAGAATTCACTTTTTAAAATAAAAATTAACTTCTTTAAAATTATGCCTATATTTGAAATATCACCATATTCAAAGACATCAAAACCAGAATGTTTTCTAAATTTTGCCACTCAGGCAGGAAAAGTGAAAAAACAGAAAGAAACAACCTAAGGAAAAAAATAAAGGTAATTTGGACAGCTATTTATTAGAATCTTGTAGAAAACTTCTCATTGCAATGATGGAGACAAAAGCAGACTGTATAAAGGTCCTTTCTCCATTCAGTACCTTCTTTCCTCCACTAAAAGCAAGGAGAATCTTAGAAATGAACCCCTCAGTAAAAGGACAAGAAGCTGGCTAAAAAGAGGTGGAGAGAAATGAGGGCTTGCATATTAACATAATCGAGTCCACCACACGGACTTGAAACTCTTCTCTTCAAACACGTGCTACAAGTTAACATCATATGACTTTAGTTTCATTTCTTACTTTAGAGCTGAACTGTCCAATAAGGTGACCACATGCCACAGGAGGCCACTGAGCACTTACAATGTGATCAGTACGAGTTATGATATGGTATTAAGTATGAAATACATACTGGAATTCAAAGACTTAAGATGAAAAAAGAATGTAAAACATCTCAATTATTTTTACATATTGATTACAAGTTGAAATGATAATATTTTGGATATAATGGGCTAAATAAAAATATTAAAAATAATTGCATCTGTTTCTTTTTACTTTTTTAATGGGACTTCTAGAACAGTTTAAATTACAAGTGTGGCTCACATTATATTTCAATTGGAGAGTGCTGGTTTAGAGGTCTGACTCCACAAGAAAATGTTTAAGGACACAGCTTACGAAATTAAAATTAAACTCAAAAAGATACCCAAATCTTAAATTTCAATGATTTCCCAGATAATCAATAATATATTGCAAATAGCTGCTATTCACGTGAGCAGAAAATAATAGATGAAAGGCATTGGTCTGCATTTAGGAAGAAAGGCCTTTGTTACCCAAGAGGGAAACATCTAGTAGAAAGGTGGGTAGAAAGTTAACTACGGGGACGTACCCCCATCAGTTACTACTCTTATCGTTCCCCTGCAAAGCAGGAATGGCTCCAGGTCTATGACTTTTCAACTTCAGGTCAGCCGTCACGGACCCCTCCGCAGCCTTTGAATGGCCTCTCCCTGCATACAAGCCTGCAGGGTTACCGCTGCTGTACTCCTTCTGAGTGTAGCTTTATTAGTAGGGGTATCCGACTGTCATGTAAACATGCTGTATCTGTTTTTCTCACAAGGCTACACGGGCTGCAGCCTGCTGAGAGGCTTGAAGTGCATGCTCCAATGACAGGGAGCCAGAGAGGTTTGGTCATCTTCGTACCATACTGCCAGACAGTGCCTGGAACGCTGTTAGAGCAAAATAAAGATTTGCTTTGCATTCTTTTTCAACTCACTAGCACCTAACCCCAGTCCCACTTCACAGAAATGATAGATTCTACTTCACTAAGGGGAAAAAAAAAAAACCTCTTTCCTTACCCCCCCCCCACCTTAAATTGAATAAGTGAGCTATTTCCTAAAGCTAGACCCTTCCTCTGTGCTCTTGTGAGACCCTGTCTTGGATATCGCTCAATCCATCCTTTTTTCTCTTGTATCTTCAGTCTTTCTGGCTGCTTCTTCTCAGAATGACAGATACAATTGAATCTGCTCAATCTTAAAAATGCCTTCCTTTAACTTTCCCTTCCACTCAAGTTATTATTCATCCATTTTCTTCCCTCTGTGCCCATATCTCTTAAAAGATATGGCATCACTGTCTCTTTTTCTATTAAATGAAGGTTCTGAAGGCATGTTCCTATAGCAAATAACACAAATCAGGGATCAAAACATATAATGGTGTCCCCTCAATACCCATAAGTCTGGGCATAACTGGAAACACAGGGGAGCATGTTTAGTGGCAGTTAATGCCTGATTTCTTAGCACCTCTCCCAGACAAGCGGGAGCCCAGGCATGTTCCTGGGCTGCAGGTGTGACACGAGCTTAAGGATGTATCCAAGAGGCAGCATCCAGGGAAGAAAAGAAAAACCATCTACAGTCCGAGGCAAAAGGTGGGAAACAAGGCAGAAAGAACTCCCTGAAATGTACGGAACCCCTACCATGTCTTTTCAGAGGGTGCCTGTGGCTTTGCTGATGGATAGGAATGGGGCCTCTCCGAGGACCTTGAACCGCTAATCCTAACCCTTAACAACTGCTGTAAAGTCTATAAGGGTCAGAGATGCAGGAAAACAGAACATCATTGCCTTGGATGTTTCTTAATCTTCAGATAAGTGCCTCAACTTCCTATGTTACCAAAAGAAGAATGCCAAATGGACTTAAAGTGAACCTCAGAACTTCATGGAACAAGATGAGAAAATAAAATTGGGAGATTGTCCCCCCCCCCCCAAAAAAAAAACAAAACAAAAACCTCACTCTAGGAATCCACTGAAACGAGTCCTTTAAGCTCAAAGGGGAGAGACGCTTGCTGAAGGCACGTCGCTCAAGTCCTGACTGTCTGGTCCACTTCTGTTTCCCCGGGGCGAGGGACAGGGCCAGGCACAGGGTACGGATGCGTACACGACAGTGCAACTAGGGAATGGACAGGTGCTGGTCTCCCTAGTGCACCTGGAATGAACCCACAGGAGCTCTGGGAATAAATGACCAAAAAGACTGCTCACTGGTTTGACTTGAAAGTCCGTATTTTCAAAAACGTGTTCTTTTTCATCTCTTCAGCTCCGTGTGCTAATCACTTTCCTTATGTTGAGGGGTATCTGGTTTAAAACTTTGCTGAGAAGTTTTCCTCTGTTCTATCTATCGGGTGCCAGAGGATATCGAGGAGACTGGGAGATTCTGGCCAAGTATTTCCTTTAAGGCACTGTAGCGCGTTCACATTGCTATATCTGTGCGCACAATTCACAGAGTCTATGTTTACAGCAGTCACAAGTGAGGCCGAGACATGTAAAGGAAACCAGAGAAGTTCTGGAGTTACACATTTGGGTAAATTTTGGCTTCACTTATTGGCTGTGTGATCTTCGGAGACTTCTCAGTGTCCCTTCTATAAACTGAGATAATGCCTAACTCCCAGGGTCCGTCCGTTCCTTCCTCCTTTCATTTCTTCCCTCCTATCAACAAAAAACTTACTTTGCATCAACTATGTGCCAGGCACTGTTCTAAGCGCTGGGGATGCAGCAGTGAAGAAAACAGACAAAGCTTGTGGCCCTCTTGGGGTTTATATTCTAGTTGCAATAGACAATAAACAATATAAATATACAAAATGAAAGCAGTAATAAATGTTAAGTGAAAAATTAAGCAGGGAGGGAGGATAAGAGGTAGTGATAGAGGGGGCTGCAATTTTAGATGGGGGAGGGGCGCCAGGAAGTCTCACTGACAAAGTGACATTTGGATAAAGAAAATGCAGGTGAAAACCATGGGGTTATAGAACATTCTAGGCAGAGAGAATTGCTGGTGCTGAGACCCTGAGGCAGAAGTTCTGAGGGACAGCTGAGCAACACAACAGCAAGCAGGTCAGTTCGATGGAGCCAAGTGGGGTGGGGAGTGACAAGTGGGTAAAAGGCAAGGTTAGAAAAGTACAGGGGGAGGCAGACCACGTGTCCGTTATAAATCACTGCACAGACTTTAATCTTCTCTGCAGAGTGAGAGGGGCAGCCACTGGAGGGGGCTGAGTGGAGGAAGGACCCGATCTGAGTTCCGTCTGCTGTACCGAGAGCCGCAGTGAGAAAGGGGGAAGGAAGGGTGGACACGGAACCTGCTACAATAGACAGGGCAGGGCTGAGCGCTGGGATGGATGGCGAGGAAGCAGCGGGTGGGAGGGGAAGGTCCACAGGCAGCACAGCTGACGGATGTGCTGAGTCAAGGATGACCCCAAGGTATGTGAGCAACTGGAAGCAAGGAGAATGGAGAAGAAAGGTTTAAAACGGTGTAAAGTGCCTGGCACTGCTGTCGGGCTCACAGGAAATGACCAAATGTTAATTCTTTACATGTAAAACTTTCGGTGCTGATTCAGAGCCCAGGCATCCAAAATGGGGTTAGTACGCCACCCTAAAGCTAGGAAATGCTTGCAGAGAGAAGAGTCAAATGAGAATATACTCAGCAGTTGGCTCTACGGTACTAACACCCCAACACTGGTTAACTTCCACCAAAAGATGAAACGTGTCTCATCCTCTAATTATCCATCTGCCAGACATGAGGGGGTGAGATGCCGGCCTTCACGTTGTCAATGAATGCTGGACGTAGCACCATGTTTCCCCACCAAACAGAAAGTTTCCATGGAAAAGAGTAATAAACCATGACGTGGTGAGAACACAGGAAAACTGTAAAGAAGCAGCATTCTGTTTTATGTGTAATTTTCTCCAACTCCAATGAAAGTGACTCAGTCCACCAAGTCCAGGACACAAGTGGCAACTCACAAATGCTCAAGCTCTGAGTGATGAGGGCTGTGAAACAACCACAGAACAGGCACCAAGGTGAGCCGGGAAAGGGAGAGGAGAGTCCATTCCTGATGGACATTTTATCAGATTTCACTCAAGGAACCTTTTCTTTATCATGCTTGCCAAGCAGTCCAACCTAACTTCAATCTTGAGAGTCAAAGACCCAATCTGTCTCCCACCCCGAGAGCCGGGCAGACGCCATCCAGCACCGCAATTTTGGGTGTACGGAAAACATTGAGGTCCAGAGTTCTAAGAAGTCAACAAGGGACTTATGTAGCCTTAGTCTGAACACTGGTGGAGAAACAGTAGCCATTCCTACCTCAAGATAAATGTCCCCTTTGAATCCTACATGAAAAACTAAAATTCCAAATCAAAATGTGGACACTGTCATTTGCCTTGGGTGGAAACAGGAAAGGAGGGATTTTCAGAGAAAGATCTGGTGACTGGAGTGGACAGGGGCAGGGTAAGTTTGGGGGAACACATTCCTATATATAATGCGCTCTTCCCTCACAAATTTAGGTCATGTCTATTTGGCTTTGTCTAAAGAAAATGGTGAAACAGTTTAATGGACTGATCAAATGGGGTCAGAGAAGTTAATTTCCCAAAACACAGTTAAAAAATGAGCCTAAACCTCCCTCCTCCCTCCCCCCTCCCTTCCTAGCCCAGTTGTTCTAAATGAGGTCTAAATACCTCCTTTTCCTTTAACAAGGACCCTGAGGTTTGTCTGTCTGGGCTTCGGGGAGGGTGATTTTCTGCCACATCTAGATGGAGGTAGGGTAACTGGAAATGCCGCAGGCAGTCCATGACTTAGCACTAGACGGAGTCACTCTGGCCAGAAAGAACGGTTTGGCTGGATTTGCAATCTGCCTGCTGTGAACGGGCCGTGATTTGATTTTAGCTCTAATTATACAAAAAGAAAGTTCGGTCTATTTTCTTCTGGAGGGGTGGGGGCTGTCGGTTTTGTTCTGGCCTCTGTCAAAGGTGCAGCTACTCTGCTCACATACATAAAAATACTTGCAAAAAAGTAATAGTTAACATTTTGTGTATGCAATTTATGGTCATATCATGACAATGATACTAGGCTTAAAAAGTGAAAAATCCAGTTAGGTCTCTTCCCCTTGAAATTCACTTCTCATCGGTAAGGGGAGAGGAGGGAAAACAGAAGGAAGTAAAACGGCAGGCCAGTCTTTCCCTGAATAGACAGCTGACAGCACGGCACGCTCTCTGGTCCCAGTAACCCGCCACCTCGGCGCTGGGGCAGCTGCTCCACATCCCTGAGTCCCTCCTGCCTGGGCTGCCCCCTGTGCCCTCCTGTGCCCACATGGCCAACATCTCCATGACTTCAAGGTCGGGCGCAGGCTTTACTTCCCTGGGTACAAAGGCCTGCGCTCCGTTAGTGCCCCACCGGCCCTGCACAGACTTCTGTCCTGGCACCTGAACGCGTTCGCACACGCAATTACTTACGGGACCTTCTCCCGCGCTGGACTGTGAACCAGGGTGCGGGGGGAGGGGGGAGAGGGGGGAAGACCTTTGTTTTGTTCATGTTTGTTTCCTCTGTGCCTCGCACACATCCTGGTGTTTTTAGTTGTTCATAGACAGTTGTGAACTTACTGTGTAGGCACAATAAGTAACAGATTTGTTAATATGAGGTTATGCTTTTTGCACTTAAGTCTATATCTAGTCAGCCCAGAGTGTGGAGCTAGAACGAAGTTAAAATGCCTTCACTAGGTGCCTCGGACAGGGTTAGAGCACCTCCTCATTCTCAGCCACACACTTTGGCTTGGACGGCGCAGCACCTACAAAAGGGCTAATCATACGACAGAGGGAACTACAGGGAGGGACTTTAAACGGTGACTCAGATTCTCGGCACCCCCTTGAGAATGCAGCCATACATGGTTAGTCCCTGCAAATCTGACATTGAAGATGTGTCCATGAATGAAGCCCACTAGACAAGTGCAACTTTTTGCACCAGATGGGGCCAGGAGTACAGGCTCTGAGTCAGAGAACCTGGGTCCCGGCCTGGCTCTCTTCAGAGCCTTGGGCAAGTTACTTAATTTCTCTGAGCCTCAGTGTCCTCTTGTGTCAACAGGGACCAGCACTTCAAAGGGTCACTGTGAAGATTAAACAAGTCCATTCATGTGAAGACTCAGAACAGTACCTGGTACTCGGTGAAGCAGTCAGTAAATATGAGCTAGCAGCACTTCTAAAGATACCCATTCAGCTACCAGCTTAAACTGAAAACTTCCCTCAACTGTGCAATCATATAGCATCTATCCCATGTTTCCTATAGAGCAATACCCAGGAATCAAGATCAATTAAACACTTACACATAATACACTAACATATTCCACACAATCAAGCTCATTACCCCACTATTTCACGAATCGCATGGCAGTGAACAAGCCTCCTGGTCAGCTCTGAGAACAGATTATGTGAGACAAAATGCAAGGAAATACAAAATTAACATTGTGGTTACCGTTTATCAGAACACAGACAAAGCCAGATACACCAACAGTCCAGAATGAAGGAAACAGGTTGCTGGCTTTTGACTGGAATTTCCTCAGATTGTTACCATGTAGTACGAACTTAATCTAAATGTTTCTTTGCACACAGTCAAGCTTATGTGAAATGTATCAGAAGTGATAGGATAAAGGCTTGGGTTTGTGTGTGAACAAAACTGCTTTCAAGAAATGTATCATTACCAGGCAGATTAAGAAAATACCACAGACTTAAAAGTACCCTTGGTCTGTAAATAAATTAGTTTATAATGGAAAAGAATATGAAAAAGAATATATATATATACACACACACACACATATAACTGATTCACTTTGCTGTATACCTGAAACTAACACAACATTGTAAATCAACTATACTTCAATAAAATAAAAATAATAATAATAAGTTAGTTTACCGCTTGTTGGCGGAGGAGGGATATACAGGCTAAATAAACAAAAGAAGAGGTAATCAAACACTTTTAGGTGACTTTTCCGGAAGTGAATGTGACTGTAAAATGAACTGTTATGCTCGTACTTGACAACATTTTCAAGATGGCGTTTGCGCTGACATTTGAAACCACAGCACCACACCACCACCATCTCACCAACCAAAATTTAATAAGAGCACTTACTGTGGATTGATGTATGTGATCCTCCCCGCAGCACCCCCTACAGCTGGCAAATGGATTTTCCAAGGAAAAGGGGAAAAACCTGGGACACGCCACAACAGGTACTTATTGCCCAGATGAATCAATGGAGGGAAAGGAGCAGAATTCAAGCAGTCCACCTATAGTATTTCAGGAGCACGATGTCTCCAGGGAGAATGTGGCAAAATCTCTCTAATGGTATCAATATATGTAATTCCATAAAAACAGCAGCTAAAACCAGTATAGTATCAGGCAGAATGAACGACGATGTAAGATCAGAAATAACCAAATGTTCAGACTCTTCAGTTTGTTTTCTTCTGTTTTGAGGGACAAGAGAGGAATAAAGAATGTGCTAGAAATTTGGGGAATGTGCTCCAAACCTCCTTCCTCCTCCTCCTCTTCCTCCTCACACGCTCTCCCTCCCCCTCCTCTTTGTAAAAGGCCTTTAATTAGCTCACATCCCATCCCAACTGGGGATCCCTAATACATCCTGACACCAGCCTGCGGGCCGGCAAGTGGGGTCTAAGCGCAGCCAGATTAGCAGGCTCCCAGTGGAGCCCCTGCTGCTCTTATCTCCGCAGATGCCTGAAGAGTCTGGTATCTTCCCTCCCAGCCCTCCTGGGAAGCCACCCCAGCAGGTGCCCATTGGCAATAGTTTTGTGTTACAGGCCTGAATGAATGATCCCCGCAGGAGCTGCCGACTGTTTTCACAGACACAGAAGGCAGTCAAAAGTCCACCGCGTGAACTTGGAATGACCCCAGCTGCAGAGTCACTGGCGGGTTCATTGGGAGGGCAGGCACGCTTTATTAAACAACTAATACTCTTCACAGATAACTTTCCGAAAAAGCACAAGTGTTAACTCTTTGCAATCTCGCTCCGACAAGCAAGTGGAGGGGCTCCACTGGGTGAATGCGGGCTTGGACCCGAGTGATGATTTGCAGACAGGAAGATGGTGATTTCATCCGGCCCGGCAAAGGGTCAGGACTCAGGCACCGCCATTTGGTCAGCTGTCTTGTTAAAGTGTTCCAGGTTAAAGCAAAAAGGCACAAAGCGAAGGTTCCAGGCGCCTACTCTGGCGAGGACGGTGCCGGCCCTCACCCAGGCCGGCCTGTCCCCTGGCCCACACCCCACTCAGACACGTGGGAGAGGGAAGGGGGGCCGGCCCGGCAAACTCGGTCACCCACCCAGGCCGGCGTGCAAGTCACTCTGCCCACAGCAGCCAGAGGCTGCACAGTTAGTGCCGTTCTGGAGGAGGATTCAGAAGAGACACAAGCTCAACCCAAAGTGTTCTAATAATCATGTTCTTCTGGGCTGCCTGGCCAAGTGCGCCACGGATCCAGGCATCTGCAGGGCTCACCCAGGGGGATGGCAAGTGGCTGTTCCTTCCCTAGGTTAGACCCAGTCCCGGAGGGTCCCTTTTTTTTTTTCCCCTTTCTTTCTCTCTTAACTCACACAGAACTTTAGAGGGAACCCAATGACAACAATCATAATTAATAACATGCAGATAAACATAAGGAGAAACTTTTAAAATTCATTTTAACCAACAAAGTTACGTTAATTTTGGCATTAACCAAAGACTATGTGTCTATCCAAGTTTTATCTCTATCTCACTTCATCAGTTGCCTTCTAATTACAGAGGGATCCCCTATTTGGTTTTTTCGGGGGGGGGGGTCTTGTTTTGTTTTTAGGTGAGGTGCGGTTTTGCAGGGGTTCACTCACTGGATGAGACACGGGTGAAGGACTAGTGATGTGAGGCGCTTCACAGGAGCTGTACTTCCCTCCCAGTCGGGTGAGCAGATCTTTACACAATACAGATCCCTCAACCCAACAAGCCCTCGGGGGCTGTCTTCATAGCACGCACAGTGCTCGGGGTTAAAGATACCCAGGTGACTATGACTTAGTCCCCTGTCCTCACGGAGCTCGGTCCAGTGTGGAGACAGATGTATAAACAAATAAAATCCACATACAGGATGCTGAGAAAATGAACACCACATCAGGGCTCTGGCCCCACTACTTTTCTCTCCCTCATTTCTAAAAGGACAAGAAGCAGGTACCCACAGCTGCTGACCCCATTTCAAAGACAATGCCAGATTTGTAGCCAGAAGGCCTGAGTTTCAGAGCTGGCCCCGCAGCTAATTAGCTGTGAGAACCTCACTGGGTCTCAGTTTCTCCATCTGTAATTTTAGAGGGTGAAAAGCTGGTCTTCGAATTCTTTCCCAGATCTGTGTCCTAAGAATTTCTACGAGGATATCAGAGGTTGTGTTGAGGGTCCAAACCTGGGAAGAGCTGCCTTTGCCATGTTCATCTGGAAAGAGTGAGAAGAGTTTTAGGCTCAAGATTTATCTTGGGAGGAATACAAGATGGGCTTCAATGGAAAGGGAGCAGATAAGAGAGTTAAGTTACCACATGAAATATTACTCAAAAGAGGCTTCTCATAGAACTCAATTTTAAAAAAAAATAAAACTGAGGTTAGACATTGTCCACGGTTGTGTTTTAATTTTTAAAGAGAAACAAGTGGCAAATTCTTCATTGTATTTAGTCCTAAGAATTTTTCTCTCTATATATAACATCCATTGAGGCACCTCAACTTGTCTTGCCAATTGATTTTTAAACAACCGTACTGCAGCAATCCTACAAACTTTCCTTGCTGACACTACTGGACACAAAATCCAAACAGGTAGGAAGCATTTCCAGAAACAGGCTGATAAGATCTACCTGGTTTTGCCCCTTTTGCTGTTTCTCAGTGATCCTGTGACTAGAGATTTTCGTGCGCATCTGAGATTTTAGAACCAACCATTCACACAACCCAGCATGGATGCCAGCAAAGTAAGGCCCTCTCTTGGAAGTAACACTTTTCCACAGCTGTCTCCCCACGTCAGAAAGTTCCTCTGGCCCTCTGCCGAGATTTATTCTGGCGGGAAAAGCAGTGGGCTTGGAGTCATGAGGTCTGGGCATCAGCCACTGGTGCCAACGCTGACTGCATGATTTTGGCAGAACCATTCAACCCGTGTGGCTGAATTTCCCATCACTGGCCCTGCTGGCCCCCTAGGGATGTTGCAAGGTTAAATTATCTCACAGACATGAAAGCGCTTTAATGCCTGAGGGGGAAAGGGTGCTTTCTAGAGCAGCAATGTGGTCTATGGAAAGAGCCTGGGGCCACAGAGGAGGCCTGAGTCCTCGTCCTCTTCTATGAGCTCCCTGCTAAGCCTCCAGGAGTCATTACCTTTGCTGTGACTCAAGTGGCAATAATAATACTTGTACTCTTTCTTGTAGGTTTGTAAAGATCAAACAGTAACAGGAGTATGCTACAAAGGTTAAACTGCCAGAAAACTACCAGGAGCTATTAGTAGCTCTTCTTTTATAACTAACTTTGACATCGTCCTTGCCAATTTCCAAGTTACCAATAAAGAGAAAATAATCCATCTGGCCAAAATATCCTGCTTTGAAACATGACAAAGGCAGCAAAACTGAAACAATGGGCTGTTTTTGGAAGCATGCTCTGCTTAATTTTCATTTCAGTGAAAACACTGAAAGTCGCTGCTTCTAAACCAATGTGTTGTTACATAAATTCAATATGTTGTTACATAATGTTTACTTAAACATTTTCCTCTAATAAAGCAAACAGATATTTCCCATAAATATTATTTTAATTCATTAGATTAAGAGGGACTGGGGTTTCCCTTCTTCCCCCTGTAATAGTTTCCCAAGGCTTCCTGCTATCTTGCGGAGCCTGGGCCTGATCCAATAATGCACACCTGGCCTCATTCCATCCAGGTCAGCATCCTAGACCTGAGTGATGGGGAGCGGAGGAGAAGAAACAGGATCCTGGAAGTCAGCAGCCTTTTCCTATCTGTATTTCAACACACAGCCCATGACTGTGCATCTCAGTCAGCTTACAGACATGTTTGGGAGGAAAGTCATAAAGAAACATTTTCAAAGTTTCTGTTTATTCCACATAAAAACCATAAAATAGTTAATTTAAAAATCCAGCAGGTGTTTCACGTATTTCATAACTATTTGTTGAATCTACACCACGTGAAAATGTCACCAGATAAATGGGAGCCCATGTGGGAAACACCGGGATCCCCTCAACTCTCTTACAATAAATATTTATGACTAGTCATAGGGACACTGGCAACAGTTGATGACAGTAAGATCTTCGCCTTCCAGGAGCTTTACATCTACTCCGGGATGCAAACGAATAAGCAGGCAATTGCATCAAACAGTTCGTCTCAAGCCGATCTCATCCTTGAGGAACAGAATAAAGTGTTATTTCCCCTTGGCCCCCACTGCACTTATCTCGTGAAACTGCAAAGATTTTGCACAGATCCCAGCTGCAATACTTATTCCCTCTGTCATTATGCCGACTTACTTCCTATCTGGCTTACCTGTTCCATATCCCTCAAAAAAATATTTTTTTTAAGTTTTACTTTTCTAAGTATTTGCCACAGAACTGAGCACCTAATTGACAATGATAAATGTTTGTTAAATGGATGTTTGGGACGTGCACAAAATGGTTAGTATTTTCCAAGGAAAAACACGGTCACTGCCCTAACCGAAGCACAAAGTGCTCTGGGAATTCAGAGCGGGGAGGACCTTATAGGGATCTGGACTGGACCTTACACACTCAGAGCCATTTGGCCAGAGATGGGGAGAAGGGCATTCCAGAGAGAGGAAAGGTTATAAGCAACAGTGCAAAGATGAGGGGAGAACAAGCGTGACCGGGGAAACAGAAAGGATCCGGATGGCCAGCTTTCTGCCACTCTCCCTTCACTTCACTTGACTTCCCCAATTTGGCTCCTAGTTTGGGGGCTTATCTCCACCCTCCTCATGTGCCTAACTAGGAAATTTCCTTGTTCTTACAAATGGCACAGGAGGGCTTCCCCGCTGGTATTTAATAAAAAAGAAACGCGAAGCTGTCACTGCCATTTGCCTATGTGACCTAAGTGCGGTGCGTCTCTGCTAATATTTACTGCCCAGTTGGGCCTCCAAGTCACCACTTCAGGACATGCTGAGCCCCCCTTAAGAGTCAGGCCTGGACATGTTATCATCTGGCTCTGAGGAAAGCCAAGGCAAAGCCAGACTCTCACCCCTTCTGAAAGTGCCATCCTTTTTTCTTCCATGGTCTCTCGCTTATTTCCACTCACCTCCAGCAATGTAGAAATCACTTATTGGAATGTCCTGATATAAGCTGAAATTTTTCTCCCTACCACCTCCGCTCCACAAAACATGCTGCTCTAAGAACTGTTCTCATCACGCTTTCTCTTTGTGAGCTCCCAAACAGTTCACGTACACAGCACGTGGTTAATGAATGAGTCAATAAGCCTCCTTAGGGAAAGATACATTTTTCTCCCCCCATGTTCTCTGAAATCCCCCCTGCAGGAAAGGTGTGCTAACATGGCTCGCACCACACCGATGACCGGAAACCCGAGTCTCAGGTGGAGACGTTGGTTTCTATAGTATCTGGTAAGATTCAAGAAGTACTGCCCAGCAATGTTCTAGAAGTCAGAGGCCAAGGAAGGAGCCCAGAGCTCTACCACTTTCTGTTTGGCCGCCCTGGGCAAGCTGTTTACTTCCGCTGGGCCTCGGTTTCTTCCTGGTGGCGGCGGCAGTTGCGGTGGCAGTAAATAAAAGCGTCACCTGCTTTCAGGCTTATAGACAGGATCAGAGATATAAGTCCTTCATCAACAACTGGAAATCAAGACAGATATCAAGTGGCATTATTATTATTCTAATAAGGGATTATTAAATTCTAATGAGTTAACCTTACTTCTCCTTTTTTCCAAGAAGCAAAGCCCGGGTCAGGTCAATAGAACTGATCAACCATAGAACTCTCAGAACAACACACCATCCCCAGCGTTCTCCATCCGGCTTCTTAACTGCAGCAATGGTGTCACTAAGCGTCTGAAAGCCAACGTGCCAGCAGAACTCAGAGACATAAACACCTCTACAAAATGTGAAAAGCTGTACTTCAGAGTAAGGGGAGGTGAGCAAGGAAAGAAAAGGACTTACTGGAGAGAATGAGTTTGTATTCTGCCATCAACTGATAGTGGGAAAGCACAGGTCTCCCTACTTTCATGACCTCTGTGCTGAAAACCAAATTTTAAAATGACATCCTACTTACTTAGAAACACTTAAAGTAGTGAAGTTCAGTAAATAGCTTAAGGAAATTACAATTTGACATGTACATTTAGAGGAAGCTGGCTATTGGAGCACACGCTGAGGTGGCCCGAAGCTCTGGTCTGCTCCCCCGTCAAAGCGCAGGAAAGGCCTGAGTGTGCAAATCAAATTATTTAAATCTGAGTAAATCTTGGGTTAAGCACATCAGGTGTGTGAGAAAGTACAGCCAGCTTCCTCAAACGATTTTAAGTCATCTTCTGTTTGGTTAAGGAAAACTCAATCTTTTTGTCCCATTTCAATCCTTTTACACGTGATTAGGGATTCCCCGATAGTAAAGATTAATTCAGCAAGACTGGAAATTACAGTTGGAAAATCCCAAGGTCCAACATAGAAGGGAAAAAAAAGTTGGGAATGAATGGAGCTTCAACTGCTTGTGTTTTAGCTTCTACAATGGCTTGGGTTTGGTAGAGGGTTAGGTCTGAGAAGCTGCATTATGTGGAGGAAAAATATACAGACTACCAAATCACTTGTTCCTAAAACTTATGACTCCAATACTCATTATTAAATTGTAGTCAAGGTAACTGACCATTGTGGTCTCATTTTTCTCATCTGTAAAACGGAGATAATCCTTCCTTCCTTATAGGGTACACGTGAAAATTAAATGAGATAGCATCTGTAAAGCTCCTAGCCCTCCTTACCTGACATACAGGAGCCACCCAATAAATGATGGCTACACATCCTTTTCTGACTTTTAAGGATGATATTCCAAGGAATCCCCTATTTCTCCTAAGAAAACACTTTGATCTAGCTTTTCTTCAAGATGGAGAGAGACAACAATTACAGGGGAGAAAGAGGTACAGAAAACCAAAAGGACCTTCCAAACAGAGTGAGTGTTCTGACTTTTTACTGCCAAGAATTAGAATTTGATTTGTTCTTCACGTGTTTATAAAAATGGGTTACAGTTTTTCTCGTTTAAGCTTGCCACAATTTTTCAAGAAAGGCCGAATACTGATACGAACAATACTGAAACGCAGAAAAGGGAGAACTACCACATCTCTGGGGTAACCAGTCAACCCAAGAAAAGCTTGAACATATTATTCTTTTACTCACCATGTTTACACTAGGGTAGAAAACCACTACTCTTTGGGGGCCACAAATATTTCCTGTCTTTTCAATTTAGCAACTGAACATACTTTTCCACCACCATAGACTGCAGTGTAGGAAGACAGAGTGAATTCCTCTGAAACATGAGATGTTTGGTCTAAGGAGATAACTAAAGACCTGACTCTTAGCTGAACTACTAGTAAGAAATGAAGACAAGTCCTAAACTTTTCCAATCTTTCTGTTTCAAAAACAGAGAGTCAATGGTGGTGTCATTCCCTGATACTTCTGGCCGAGCTGCTCAATTAGGGTGGGACAAGAGGACAGCTAAGCCCCACTCACCAGGCTCCTTCATGAGCAAGGCTGCTCAGTGGAGCAAGGTGGGGACTGCCTGGGAATTCTGGCCACTCATGGGATTCTCATGCCTCTACTTCACCCGCCCGCCCCCGCCCAACACTTCCAATTCCCGCAAATATTTGAGGTTTGACCAAGTTAGGATAGGTCACTGCTGGGTCATTCGGCATCTAAAATTCGCCTCTAACCAAAAAGAGCTCAGACTAAGGGAATCATTTTAGTATTCAAGGTTATCAGAGGAAAATAAAACAAAAGCTCTGCTGCCAAGAATTTGAGTCATTTCTCTATATACAACAACTTCAAGGCACCTCCTCTTGGCTGGAAAAGAAATCCCTTGGGTGACTTATTTCGGATCAAAGTCTTTCTGAAAATAGAAAACTCTACATTTTCTAAGGGATAGATCACTGTCTGAAGTGAATTTCATTTAACTTAAAGTTTTATGCCAACTTAAATACACTAAAACCCCAGTGCTTATAAGAAGGCATTCACCTCTTAGTTGCTTATAGGTACATGGAAAAGCTATTATGGGGATATCACCTCAACTATAAAATGGAGCAGTTATACATAATGACAAAAACAGATACAAGTCATAAACTGCCTTTTCCCCTTCGGAATCATGCAGGCAGGCACTCCAGTACATTCTTTTGTGCAAAGATAAAACTTTTGCCTTGAATAAACAGTGGCTTAGTCTCATTTGAGCCTTATAAATAGACTGCCTACAAAACAAATACAAACAAATGCTGTTTATCTTAAACAAAAGGCAGATGGACCCCTCTGCCCTCAACCAGGTCACAGTATATATATGATAGGAGGCTGGCCAGTGGCAGGGGCTGGCTGAGAGTCCCTGGGTGCAGGGACACGAAGTCAGTTTCCACTGGATCACTGCTATGCCCCAAATCTGGTTTCCTGGGCACAGAGGGCCAGCGAAAGGCTCTCTCGGAAGGGAAGTGGCCCCTCCACATACGGTGCCCCAGAGAACAGAGACCAGAGAACAAAATACCATCTAAAGTGCTCGCTAGGTTTGCTGCTCAACGATGCAAACAGTCTCAATTTCCCTCGCTCTCGTCCTCACTTAACTTGCTTGTATTTATCTTCAGATGGTTTTCCTAAAAGCTATCGAAATTCATTCCGAGTCGAGGCAGGGCTCTTTGCTTTTCTCATTGTTGTTTTTATTTTTTAACATACAGAGGAATGTCTAGAACAAATCAAGCAGTTAGCAATATCTCCAAAGTGCAACTAAAAATGACAATTCAGACGCCATTGCAGAAGATCAGGTGCTGGCTCCACAGGTTCCTGGTTGACCCTGGGGAAGTCACCTTACCTCTCTGGGCCTCAGTTTCTTCCTTTACATACTGGGGCTAATACTGCCTGTCCTATCTATTGACCAGGTTATTCTGATGATCAAATGATATCACATGAGTAAAACCACGTTTGCAATCACCAAGGTTCTTACTGTCTATAAAGGAGCTGGCGACGGTCATAACTAATCCCACACAAGAATGACCACAACCAGCACCATTTCCTGAGGGCCTGCTTCGTGACATGGGTGATGTGACAGCAGTCACCTTACAAGCTAACCAACTGATGTCAAATAATAAGCTTCTGGTGGGAAGCTAACAGTAAGTAACTTTTCATGTTCTCTATAGTGCCTGGAAGAAAGCCTCACACACACAAAGGAGAGACATCACAGAGGGGGAAAAACAAGGCCTTTAGAATTAGCTGGACTTGGTTTCATACTCTCTCTGTCATCTCCAGTTTTATGACCTTGAAAAAATTGTTTAACTTCTTTAAGTCTCGGTTTCCTGATTTGAAGAATCGAGATTAACATACACAAGACAATGTACGTAAAGAGTCTATCACAAGGCCTGACAAAGAGAAGGTGCTCAATTAATGTTTATAAGTGAGTATGTTATAATGAAGCAGGGAGTTTCAACCCTGTTCCTGCACCTTTTTCCCACTAATGCTCTTTGCACCAAGAAATATATGAAGCTATTAGGTCTTTATCCAATTCATAACAAACAAAACTGATTTAAAACAATAGAACAATGGCTAAAGCGATATAGAATAAAATGTATTAACTAAAACTGACAGAAAATTCATATCTCCTTGACAAAAATTTAGATCTGTAGAATGTGAGCTGGGAAATCTGGGCTTGGTAGAGATAAATGCTCTAAAGCCAAAGAGAAAGAAAGAAACCTATCATACAACTGTAAAAGTTATCAGTAAAACTAACCTTTAGTGAATAATAAACCATGAATTCTAATTCCATGAACAACTGCCTTTGATGAAAAACTTTTAGTTAAAAACAGGGAAAATTATTAAAATATTTGCATTCATAAGCGTAGAGTCAAAACATAACTGAGATCAAAAAAGTACCGAAGATCAAAAGCATCCTATATCGCCTTGATAAAGACACAAAGAGAGCGATGGAAAGTAGGACAGAACAGAGCAGAGGTTCCATTTGTGAGGATCAAAAGTGCTCCTCTCCTTTGCTGGAAGAAATTAAGTACACTATTGTCTTTCTTCCCTTAGGAAGACCAGATGACAGCTGTACAGAGAAAACACTCAGATTCTACAGGGGCAGAAAAGAGAATGGAATCATTTGTTCTACTGTTAACATCTGAGACTTTCTTGGTTTGAAAAGAACTTTTTTTAATTTTAAGAATAACTATGTAATTTTTCTATAAGTATATGAAAATAATCACAAAATAATCATAGACAGAAGGGAAATGAGAGTCTATCTAAGAGAGGAAATTTGTTCAATGAATATCTCCCCAATTCTCTGGCTTTCAAAGAGGTTAGAGGGTCTTGTAGATATTCAAATGACACCCAAGTAGGGAAAAGCATGCTCTTTTCAATTCATGCAGCAGAGGGAAACTGCTCCTCTGACATGGTTTTGGAATTTGAAATGCTGTGCTCTTCTTAAATAAATCATATTCCTAGAAAGGATTCCAGAGGCAATCATCCTGTCATGGCCTTAGGAATATGATCAGATCTTTGAGGGTCTACTCAAAGGGTTAGAGTCATTTTACCAAGATCCAGGCAAGGGAGTCAAGGGACAGATGCTCACAGCTTGGTGGCTAATCCCTAAATCATATCCCTTAGATCTGGAATCCATAAGCTGATTTCTGGGGTTTGGGGGAACAGAAGAAAAGGCTAAGAGAAACAAAGGGGATAAAGGGCATAGATTACCTCCTAGTTCTGGTTCCTTGATGCTAATATGAAATAAATTAAATAACAGTTTAAAATGTAATGAGAAATTCCAGAAGTGGACATGGTAGATCTGAAATTAAAAATCTGCTGTGAATAATTCACAACATCTACCCACACACAACTAAGACCCACAGGTCTATTACCTTCTTATGTGACAGAATGAATTCCCTTTTAACTCCTCACTGGGTTTTTTTTTTTTTTTTTTTTTTTTTTTCTCACTGGGTTTTAACATCTTCAAATCTTTTGCTCCTCAGGTCAGTGGGACAGGGGAAATTACCATCACCTTCTCATAGATTAAAAAAAAAAAAAAAAAATCCCTCAAGATCAACAGAGAAAAAGATTATTTAAGGGTAGGAATGGGATTAGAACCCAGGTATTCTGACTACCAAGTGCCCTCAATGCTCAACCCTATGTCTACAATAATGATTTATTATCTCTTGGGAGGCATGAACCTCTCTGACAATCCAATAAAAACTTCAGATCCTTGCTTCAGGGAAATACACATATATACAATATTTATAATTAATTTCACGAGGTTTATGGGGCTTCTCCACTACATTCAAAGCCTATTAAACCAAGGTTACAGGACTTCCCTGGTGGCGCAGTGGTTGGGAATCCGCCTGCCAATGCAGGGGACACAAGTTTGATCCCTGGTCCAGGAAGATCCGACATGCCGCAGAGCAACTAAGCCCGTGCACCAAAACTACTGAGCCCGCGCTCTACAGCTCATGAGCCACAACTACTGAGCCCACGTGCCACAACAACTGAAGCCCACGTGCCTAGAGCCCGTGCTACACAACAAGAGAAGCCATCGCAATGAGAAGCCCGCGCACCACAACAAAGAGTAGCCCCCATTCGCCACAACAAGAGAAAGCCCGCATGCAGCAATGAAGACCCAGTGCAGCCAAAAATAAATAAAATTAAATAAATAAATAAATAAATAGATAGCTAGATAAATAAATTTATTTAAAAAAAAAACAAACAAGGTTACAGCCCTTTGGTCTTTGCAGCCAAGTGGGGCTGGCTGGCTGGGGCTCGGCAAGGTGCAGTTCTGTCTTGTCTGACCCCGTTCTTTAACCACTGGAACTCAGGCACTCTTTAAAGGAATACTTCCCACAGGCCAACAGTTGATTACTGTGGTCATTTGCACTTCCTTAAACTCTTCTTGTGTACACAGAAAAGCAAACAAAACATTCCCCCAAAGCAACATTAAAGGTCTGATTTCAACCCACAAAACTACAAGAAAATGGAGATCTTTAGCCAAACTACATACATGCAGAATCACAGATGACCTGAATGGGCATTTAGCTGATAGACCTGGCTTTTGAAGCTACCATTTCCAAAATGGAGTGGTAATTTTAAGTCTCTTTGCTTTCTCATGATAGATATATGGACTAATTGTTATAACACACCCAGGGTTCCTGGTATCAAAATAAATTACATAGCAATTCCTCTGAGTAGCAGTCTGTGACGCCAATACTGATTTGCTCACTAAAGGCAAGAAAAAGCATGAAGAAGGACGCCGACCACATGGGGAGCAGGGTTCCCACTCAAGAGGCCTTGGGTCCTGGAAAACAGTACCCTTATGCAAATCCAACAACAAGATAGAGCATGATATCCAGCAAGACACAAGATCACTGCCCCCCAGGCCTTCATATGGATTTGGGAGTGAGGGTGGAGGTAAGGCGTATGCTGCCCTTTCTTTCTGCTTAAGTTATATTCTCATACTGACCCTCAAGCTTCAAAAACAGTTTTCCAGGGGAAACAGAAGAAGGTGATGAATGAGATGTCCCCGAATGAGAGAGAATAAAGAAAGCACCAACCTTTTCACCGGGATGTTGCAGAGAAACTCAGGAGAAACCCACACAAGGTCTCATCTGTGTAGAGCTCACAGGCAAGTTAAGTTCCCGATGTCTTCATTCTCATCCACAAGGGTAGCTAGAGGGTCCTAACAGCCAAACTGGCCCACACGGAGTGTGAATCTCCCACTCTCCGAGCCTGAGATCCTCCTCTTCTGTAGACTATAATATACTGACTTTCATTTCAAGGGCATTAATGGTTTCCTGGTGGCTAAAGTCTGTACATTTTACATTGATGTAAACCTAAGAGTCAGAGTGAAAACCCATTTCTCTTGTTCAGTTCATGTTTTACAAAGTTTTCATAAGGTCATTCCTCATTTTATTCTCATAGTAAGCTATAAAGTCAGGGCATATTCCAGGCTGAGGAAGGCCTTTCAATAAACCATAAGTGCCTTTTTTTTTTTTTTTTTTCAAATGAAAACAAAGCCCAGGGGTACAAAAATAAAGAAAGGAATTATAAAACCAAAGAGACTGTCCTATGTTAATTAGAGTTTTAAAAAATTAAGTAAAATCTTTAAACTGAGCATTTACAACTAAATTTTTTTATTGAAGTATAGCTGATGTACAATACTATATAAATTACAGGTGTATACAAGTAAATATTTTAACTCCATCTGATTATATCAAGTTTAGTAGCAAAAGAACATTGAGGAATCTGTGCCACTTTTATGTTGCTGTCAGGGGTGAAGGTCCAAGGGCAGCATAGGCAATGATTCAAGGCAGAAATGTGCACACTCATTCAGACTATGACCCAGAGTCCATTTCCAAACCATGATTTAGAAAGTCTCTTGCCTCTCTACCTTTTACCCTTTCTCTAAAAGTTAAGAGTGTTGTCTATTTTGAACCACAAGCCAAACAGTACATTTTGTTCTGGTTTAACGTAAGTCCAGCAAAGACATACCTTGGAGAGATTGTGGGTTCCGTTCCAGATCACCACAATCAAGCGAATATTGCAATAAGGTGAGTCACACAAATTTTTTGGTTTCCCAGTGAAGACAACGTTAAGTTTACACTACACTGTCGTTAAGTGCACAACAGCATTATGTCTAAAAAAAGAATGCATACATCTTAATTTAAAAATACCTTATTACTAAAAAATGCCAGCCACCATCTGAGTCTTCGGCGAATCATCATCTTTTTGCAATATAACATCAAAGATCACCGATCACAGATCACCATAACAAATATCATCATAATGAAGAAGTTTGAAGTATTTCAAGAATGACCAAAATGGGACACAGAGATATGAGGTGAGCAGACGCTGCTGGAAAAATGGCGCCGAAAGACGTGCTGGACACGTGGGGTTGCCACAGACCTTCCATTTGTAAAAAACACACTATCTGTGCAGCACAAGAAAACGAGATCTGCCTGTATTGAAAAACCTGATCTGACTAAAGAACCATCAGCTCTAGAAAAGAGTTTGGAAAACAGGAATAAATTCCCAACTTTCACACATTATTACCAAGAATGCTACGTAACACAGAAATGTTGCTGTTCGACTCTACCTCCTTACCTGCTCATCAAGATAACTTCCTACGTGGCACCTGAAAGGCTCTCTACGGTGAAGCCACCATCCTAGTGGCCACGGCACAAGTGCACCTATGACTTTGCTACAACAATGCTCTATGGTAAACAAGCCGGGAGCACAGGCGCTCTCCCAATGCTGGTTCATTCGTGAAAAGGTCAATCTCTAGAAGGAAACTCTGTCGAGCTGACAGGAAGGGGAGGAAAGCAGAGTCTTTAGACGCCTTTTGCATGTTATCAAATAGCAACCCCCCTTCAACTACGTTCACCTTTTTCCAGCTTCACACGTAAAATCGGCTCCTGCCAAAAATTAAACTATGGAATAACAAGATGTCCACCAAACAGGAGGCCAATGAACAAACAAGCCAGCTAGACAGCAAGACACAGCAGAATTACACTGCTGTCTTTCCGCTGCCGGACTCAGATGACTTAAAAGGGTTGCTTCGCTCTAGAAGGCCATACCACAGTTTGGACTTTATCCTGTGAGCTGTGGGTAATAACGGGTGGATTTTAGGCGGGAGAATGGCACAATCAAGTTCTATGTTTTATAAAGCGAGTTCATTCTGGAGGCATTGTGAGAGCTGCGGTGGAGTGAGGGGGCAGGAGGCTATGGCAGTGGGTGAGGGAAGAGACAACCAGAGCCTGGATGAAGGCAGTGGGAACGGAGAGGAGGAAGGGGAGAGAGTGCAGAGGAGCACTTGATGGACTGGGGCCGGGTTACTGGAGGTGCGGGAAAGGCAGGGCACGTGGGCGATGAAGCCAAGGCCATGTATGTAACTTCTCACAACCTATTAACTCTAAAAGAAGTTACAGTAATGTAGAGGACTCCTGAGGCTAATTACAATGGAATTTCACCTCTATTTCCTTACCTTGGCAGCAGAGTTTGATACTCCGTGTGTAACATTTCTGATAAGGCCCCCAACATTTCCATACTTTATCAGTCCAGTCACCCCTTCAGAAACATCATTCAAAAGCCCCATGGGATTGCCAAGGAAGTCCACCGATCCCAGGATTCGAGCTGCCTGGCTGAGGAGTTCCTGTCAAACGGAGCAGGGAAAGAAGAAGAAAACGAGCACCTGTTTATATTTGCAGATCGAGCATCCCAAGCAAAAAGGTTAGAAATCTCTCTTGTCCTCCATTCATTCCCACCAACACCAACAATCACCCTTTAATTCTCATCAGCTGTGAGCTCCTGCCCTTCGTGAGCTCTGCCCTAAACCTCTCCCAATACTCTCAGTACTTATACTCTTCGAAGCCATTCAGAAGAAAAAAAAGCTATGAAACAGGTAAGACTCTTTACAAATACTTATTAGTATATACAGCACACTCTCCTTTCCATCGCTCTACAAATAGGGAATCAGCCAGCAGCGGGGAGAGTTTCAAAGGAAAGTGAGGGAGGGAGCAGACCTGGAGCCCCCTCAGAGTCCGCCGAGCGGGTGGTGCATAGAGTGGGCACGTTCAGACCTACCCAGCAACCCGCCACTTCCTATGTGCCCCCGGTGCCTGACTCCGCGGTCCAGTGAGATCCGCTATCTCACTCTCCTCACAGTTCAGTGGAAATATCACTGGTGAGGGAGGTCAAGGAAGGAAGCAAAGAAAGAAAGGGGGGAGATAGGAGGGAGGAAGGAGAGAAGGGAACACGCATAGGATACACTTTAACTCTGACAGATAATAAATTTGATATGACCTTGACCCATCTAGTCATCGAAGAGTATGTCTTGGCTTTAGATTTTGGTCTTTGCAGTCTGGATAATAAATACAAAATGGAAAATATCCAACTTGATAAAAACTTTTTAAGTTCAGCTCTAGGGCACGACTTCATAGGCTCTAAGAACACTGATGCAGTCACTGAAAGTAGGCCCATGCCTGGCAAACAGGGTTCACATTCAGTCTTTTGTGTTGTCATGAAAGCCTCAATTAAACCCTTAAGATTGTGACTGATCTAGTGGAAGCCCCTGAGACCAGTTCTGAGAGACAAGATTATCCGTTCATAAATCAGATGCACTGCTTCAAGATTTTCATGATGTGCGTGGACTTCATGGGCTGTGATCTGACCCATCACACAACAATCAGAGTTGAAATGTTCATCTGGGTTGTCAATAGTGACATCTCAGCAACCAGAATTCCCAAACAACTACAACAGTCATTCTGATAATGCTCCAGCCACTAAGCACTGCTCCAAAGCTCACCTCCTGGAAATGTTTGAGGATATCATTGATGATGAATTCCTTGGTCTCATAGGGATGTACCCGAGTGAATGGATCCAGATTAATCACGGCATCTTCAAACCGAATCAATGGAAATCCCAAGGTGCTTTTTAGGGCCTAGTTAGGGGAGAAAGGCAACGATATGCTTTAGCCATATGATGGCCTTCCAGGGTATTGTAATTCTGAATTCCATGAAAGCTACAAGTCATGTCAACTTTCCAATGAGAGTCAAGGTTATGATATTCATAAATAAGGATTTTCCCCTGTAATTATAAAAGTAAAATATTAGGAATATGTATAAAAATATATAGATATATCACTCAAAGTAACATATATCACATAGAAATAAACACTATTAGCTTCACAGCATAATTCTTTCTGGTCTGTTTTGGATCTGTATGTTTGTCATGTTCTACTTTTTGACTGAAGCATACCACACATACGGAAAGGTGTACTAATCAAATGTACGGTTCAGTGATTTTTCTCAAAGTAAACACAGCCATGTAACCACCACGCAGACCAGAAAGTCGGTTATTATCCCCAACTTGGAAGCACCACACCACCACCCCCTCTTTGTGGACCTCCCATCAAGACCCCCTCTTCCCCTAAGGTAACCAGTATCCTTTTTTTTTAAAATAAATTTATTTATTTATTTATATCGTATTTTTTTTTTTTTTGGCTGCACTGGGTCTTCGTCGCTGCGTGCAGGCTTTCTCTAGTTGCGGTGAGTGGGGGCTACTCTTCGTTGCGTTGCATGGGCTTCTCATCACAGTGGTTTCTCTCGTTGCGGGGCACAGGCTCTAGGCGTGCAGGCTTCAGTAGTTGTGGCTCGCGGGCTCTAGAGCACAGGCTCAGTAGCTCCGCGGCATGTAGGATCTTCCCGGACCAGGGCTCAAACCCGGGTCCCCTGCATTGGCAGGCGGATCCTTAACCACTGCACCACCAGGGAAGCCCGTGGTAACCAGTATCTTGACTTCTAGCACCACAGCTGAGTTTTTCCTGCTTTGAATTTTATCTAAATGCAATCATCAGTATGGACTTGGTTGTATGTGGCTTCTGACATTAACACTAAGTCTGTGAGAGTCACTAAGTTGTTGCACACAGCTGCAGTTTAAACACAGCTGTCAGTGCTACATAGTATTCCAACAGATGAATAAAACTATTTAACCACTGCTGTTGATGAACAGTTGTGCTGTTTCTATTTTTTTGCTATTATGTATAATGCTGCTATGAACATTCTTGGACATGTCTTTTGGGGCACATTTGTATGCATTTTTCTTGAATATCTATCTGGAAGTGGAACTGCTGGGTCATAAAGAACGTACATGTTCAACCTTATAGCCTATGCTGCCAAGCAGTTTTCCAAAGCAGCTGAACTGGCTTACTCTCCCTTCAGCAGTCTATGAAATTTCCTGTTATGCTACATCCTCGCCAACACTTGGTAAAGACAGCTTTTTAAAAATTAATTAATTAATTTATTTATTTATTTTTGGCTGTGTTGGGTCTTCGTTGATGCGCACGGGTTTTCTCTAGTTGCGGCGAGTGGGGGCTACTCTTCGTTGCGGTGCGCAGGCTTCTCATTGTGGTGGCTTCTCTTGTTGGGGAGCACGGGCTCTAGGCGCGCGGGCTTCAGTAGTTGTGGCACGTGGGCTCAGTAGCTGCGGCTCGCGGGATCTAGAGCGCAGGCTCAGTAGTTGTGGTGCACGGGCTTAGTTGCTCTGCGGCATGTGGGATCTTCCCGGACCAGGGATCGAACCTGTGTCCCCTGCACTGGCAGGCGGATTCTTAACCGCTGCGCCACTATGGAAGTCCCAAAGATAGCTTTTTAAAAAACAAATATTCTGATGGGTGTGTAATGGTAACTCAGTGTGGTTTTAATTTCCATCTTCTTGTTGAAGGATGAGATTAAGTACCTGATAATACACACATCAGCCTCATGGATATACTTTTTTTGTTAAGCGCCTACTTGAGTCTTTTGCTCATTTTCATAGTGGATTGTCTGTTTTTTCCTTATAAGTTTTGTAGGAGTTTTTCTTATACATTCTGTATACAAGTCTTCGTTTCATGAATATATTGCAAATATCTTCTCCCATTATGTGACTTGTCTTATCACTCGTTGGTGTTTTTTGATAGCAGACATTCTTATTTTTAATGAAATCCAACTTAATCTTTCCCTTTATGGAAAGAACTTTCTATGTCATAGTTAAGAAATTATCTACACTAGGGTCATAAAGATATTCCCATATGTTTACTTATAGAATTTTTATTGTTCTACTCTTCACATTTACATCTACAATCTACCTGAACGTGATTATTATATATGTTCTAAAGCAGAGATCAAGAAGCATTTTTTCCACATGGGTATCTAACCGACTGAATAATATTTATTGAAAGGCCATCCTTTCCCTTATTGTAGTACAGTGTAACTTTGTCATAAGTCAAGTGAATGTACTTACATGTGTCTGTTTTTGGATTCTCCTTTGGGTTTCATTTTGCCCTGCCTTCTGCCAATACCACACTGTCTTAATTACTATAGTTTTATAATAATTTTGAAGTCTGTTAGTGTAAGCTTGCCAACTTTGTTCTTTTTCTTCAGGACTACCTTGGTTATTTACTCTTTGCACTTTCCATTTCCAAAGAAATTTTAGAATCAGCCTGTCAATCTGCCACCAAAAAAATTGCTAGAATTTTCATCAAGACTCTAGTGAATCTATAGATCAATTTGAGGAGAAATGACAACTTTATAATACTGAATCTTCCAACGTATTAACATGGTGCACCCCTTTACCTGTTTAGGCCTTTTAAAATTTCTCTCAGTAATATTTAATTGCTTTCTGTGCAGAGGTCTTGTACACACTTTGTTGGATTTACTCCTAGGTATCTGTGGTACAGTAAAAACGGCCACAAATTCTTTGCATCTCCTATCATTAGCAGAGTCTATTTCCCCTTCACCTGAATCTGCCCTGACCTTGTAACTTGCTTCAAACAATAAAGTGCAGCAGGAGTAACATGTGCGATCTCTGAGCTTTGGCCTCGAGAGATCTTGGAGCTTCTGCTCCGCCCTTTCTGATGTTTCCACCATGTGAAGAGGCTGAGACTAGCTTCCTTGAAGATGAGAGACCACGTGGAAGGGGGTCTACTGACAGCCAGCAACAGGCGCCTGACACGGGTGTAAGGTCATCTTATACAGCCTTTGGTCTCAGCTGACTGGCCGGTGACTGCAGCCACGTCAATAACCACAAGTCAGTCCAGCTGAAACAGCACCCAGCGAAGTCCAGTCTAAATTGCTGACCCACAGATTTGTGAACAAATAAAATGGTTGTTGTAAACTACTAAGTTTTCGCATGATTCGTTACACGGCAATAGAGGATATTGTATTTGCTGTTTTCTTAATGGTGTTGTAAAGACATCCTTCAAATTTTCCTTTTCTCTGACATATAGAAATACAACTGATTTTTGTACAATGTCTTCAGTGACCTTGTTAAAGTTACTTATTTATTCTAATAACTTAGCTGTATATCCTTTTAGATTTTCTAGGTAATCATGTTCTCTGCAAATAATAAAGTTTTCATTTTCCTATCCAGTCTTTATACCTTTTATTTGTTTATTGCACTGGCTAGGATCTCCAGCCTCACAGTGAACAGAAGTGGTGATAATGGCCATCCTTCCCTGCTTTCAATAGATCATCACTGTGTATGACATTTGGGGTAGCTTTTATATGGAGACACTTTATCAGATTAAGGCAGTTCCTTTCTATTTTTTTGTTTCCTGAGTTCTTATCATAAATGGATGCTGAATTTTGTCAAAAGACTTCTGTGCAACTATTGAGATAATCATATTTTTTAATTCTTTCATTCTGCTGATGTGGTCAATGACATGATTTATTTGGAAATGTAAAGTAAACTTACAACCCTGGAATAAACCTGATTTGGTTATGATATACAGTTGGCCCTTGAACAACATGAGGGTTAGGAGTGCCAATCCCCTATACAGTCAAATTCTCATGTAACTTTACAGTCAGCCCTCCATATCCACAGTTCCACATCCACAGATTTGACCAACCATGATCATGTAGTGCTCTATTTACTGAAAAAAAAAAAAAAAATCAGTATATAAGTGGACCCATGCAGTTCAAACCCCATGTTGTTCAAGGGTCAACTGTATTTTCCTTCTCACACATTGCTATATTTGATTTGATAACATTTTGTCCAAATTTCTTTCTTCTATGTTTGCAAAAAAATTCTAGTCTGTAATATTCCTTTATTATCTGATTATGTTCAAAATATAAATTATAGTTTTCTGGTAAACTTCTTGAACACATTTACACTTATTTTAAATTCTGTGTCTGATAATGTCAACATCTGGTTTATCTGTTTCTAGTGTCTGTTTCTAGTGTCTGTTTTTTCTCTTGATAGGCCTGGTAATCTGTGATTGAATGCTACACTTTGTATAAAAACTTACAGATTTTAAATGAGTCTTTAGTTTCTGGCAGGCAGTTAAAGAGGCTTATTAATCCAAGCAGTGTTTTCAAGGCCTGCTTTCAGTCTTTGTAAAGATAATCTTGGTCTGTTTCCATCTTTATAAGGTTTGGTATAGTCCTTCAGCAGTCTCAACTGAAAACCAATTCCATTCCTCCCCTTGTAATCTCCCCAGCACCATAAAACTGCTAAAAGATCGATTTAGTTAGCCTCTTGGCTGCTACTTTTTGCTTGGCTTCTCTCAGACTACTTAGAAATTGGCATCTGCTTCAAGAAACAAAACAGCTCAGACTATTGGGGTTTCTGTTCTGCCTGTCCCTTCTCTGTAAGATATGAGCCCCTCCACACCTACGGTCAATTAATCTTTGACAAAGGAGGCAAGAATATACAGTGGAAAAAAGACAGTCTCTTTGGCAAGTAGTGTTGGGAAAGCTGGACAGCTGCATGTAAATCAATGAAGTGAGAACATTCCCTCACACCATGCATAAAAATAAACTCAAAATGGCTTAAAGACTTAAATATAAGACATGACACCATAAAACTCCTAGAAGAGAACATAGGCAAAACATTTTCTGACGTAAATCGTAGCAATGTTTTCTTAAGTCACTCTCCCAAGGCAAAAGAAATCAAAGCAAAAATAAACAAATGGGACCTAATCAAACTTATAAGCTTTTACACAGCAAAGGAAACCATCAACAAAATGAAAAGACAACCTACGGACTGGGAGAAAATATTTGCAAACAATGAGACCAACAAGGGCTTAATTTCCAAAATATACAAACAGCTCATACAACTCAATAACAAAAAAACAAACAACCCAATCAGAAAAAGGGCAGAAGGCCTAAATAGACATTTCTCCAAAGAAGACATACAGATGGCCAAAATGCACATGGAAAGATGCTCAACATCCTTAATTATCAGAGAAATGCAAGTCGAAAACTACAATGAGGTACCACCTCACACCAGTCAGAATGGCAATCATTAAAAAGTCTACAAATAATAAAAATGCTACAGAGGGTATGGAAAAAAGGGAACCCTCCTACACTGTTGGTGGCAATGTAAATATATGCAGCCACTATGGAAAACAGTACAGAGGTTCCTTAAATAACTAAAAATAGAGTTGCCATATGATCCAGCAATCCCACTCCTGGGCATATATCCAGAGAAGACTATTTTGAAAGGATACATGCACCCCAATGTTCATAGCGGCACTATTTACAATAGCCAAGACATGGAAGCAACCTAAATGTCCATCGACAGATGAATGGATAAAGACGATGTGGTGTGTATACACACAAACACACACACACACACAATGGAATACTACTCAGCTATTAAAAAAAAGAATGAAACAATGCCATTTGCAGCAACATGGATGGACCTAGAGATTATCATACTAAGTGAAATAAGTCAGAAAAAGACAAATATCAAATAATATCACTTATACGTGGAATCTAAAATATGATACAAATGAACTTATTTACAAAACAGAAACACACTCAAAGACAGAAAACAAACTTGTGGTTACCAAAGGGGAAAGGGGGGCCAGGGGAGGATAAATTAGGAGTTTGGGATTAGCAGATACAAAACAGATAAACAACAAGGTTCTACTGTATAGCACAGGGAATTATATTCAATATCCTGTAATAACCTAAAATGGAAAAGAATATATGTATAACTCAATCACTTTGCTGTACGTGTGAAACTAACACAACATTGTAAATCAACTATACTTCAATTTAAAAAAAAAAAAAAGATATGAGCCTCTCAATTACCAGCTCTCTCAGTAGCAATGGAGTCTCACTTTTGCTTGGCCAGCCCTGTGAGACTGCCCAAAGCTTTCCTTGGATTCTCTGACTTTGGGCAGCTGCTTTCTGCTTGACTTATTTGCCTTTCTCCCTACACCACGTACAAATTAGAGTTGTCTCAAAAATAAAACCAGAGTAAATGCTGGGCTCACCTTATCGAGTTTCCTTCCTCTCATAAATCGTGGACCCTCAAGTACTGGCTGTCTTGGTAACTTTCCAATACCTTCAAACAGACTTTTGGGCTTTTTTCAATCTAGCTTTTCTTGTATTTCTCAGCTGGTTTGGGTCTGCTATAAGCCAGTTAACAATTTTTGGATATGGTCTATTTTCCAATTAATAATTTTGGGATATGGCCTATTTTCCAATTATATTTTTATTTAACATGATAGACATTTTATGGATTTTAGAGAGCATGCCAAATACTCTTTTTTTAAATGTAAAAATACTTTTCCATGCTAATAATGTCAGTAAATCTCCGATCTACTTGGAATGTATTCTTATGTAGAGTGTGAATAATAAATTTAATTTTATATTTTTCCATATGGCTATCTAATTAGTCCAACAGCATTTATTAAAACATCTATATAATCCCCACTGAATTGAAATGCCTTTATATTAAAATAATTTAATACAAATGTGCAATTTACTGGACTTTCTATTTTATTTTCTCACTTATTTTTTAATCCTTTAGCATGTATTTTCAGAGTCTGCTTTAAACTCTTCTGGAACAAGAGCATGTTTAATTGAAATGAAGTTATATAATTGAAGAAAACCTAGATGAAATTGTCTAAAACCAGAGTGGGAAAACTTTTTTGTGACTCAAAATTCAGGTTCAAAAAGGCAAAAGATTGATAAGTTTGACAACATAAAATAAAAAGCTTCTGTATGATTTTAAAAAACATATGCACACCAAAAGCAAAGTAAAAAAGACAAATGAAAAACCAAAAAAAAAAAATACTTGCAACTTATATCAAAGACAAAACTTCTATAAAGAGCTTCTAAAATAAGAGGAGATAAAAGACCAATAAAATGATTTTTAAAATGGACAAGTGATATGACCAGACAGTTTAGTTCACAGAGGAAAAAAATGGCCCATTTTAATAAACATATGGGTTAGGAAAAGAGAAGAAACAAACAGAAGAGTAACAGGAGAACCAGAAAGGACAACGCCACGCACAGGGAGGTCAGCAATATCAAATATGGCAGAGGATCCGACGAAGGTGAGGACAGAAAAAAGGCCACTGCATTTGGTGCCTTGGGAAGTCACTCACAACCTCCTACTAAATTTCAGGACAAAACATTTCAGAGATTAAGAGCATCCTCAAGTTAATTCAGCCTAACACTCTCATTTCTTTAAATAAATAAAACCAAAGAAAGGTTAAGTGGGTGGCCTAAACTCCTGTAGCTAGTCATTAGCAGATCGTAGACTTGAACGTGCTCATTTTCACAACCACAACTACCTAACAGGCAGAAAGCATGAAGACCAGAAAAGGGGATTATTTTATTTCTCCTGAAAAATGTGCTGCTTTTCATTCTTGCATGTCTCACCCATGCACGTGGTGAGTGATGGTGAAGTGAGCAGGCACTATTTTCCCCATTTCACTGACACAGAAACTGAGGCCCCGGAGCCTCAACTGCTTTGCTCAGACCCACAATAAATAGATATGCTAGGAAAGCCAGGTACTGACATCAGTTCAGCAGTTTGTTTTGCCAATACAACTCTGAGCATTACTTTCTTCTCAGAAAAGAGGAAATGAGATCAAAACAAAGGCATACGGCAAAAAGCTTTGTACCCCAACCTTCTCATTGCAACCAAACACTGAAGAAGAAGAACCACACATAACACAAAGACTTTGAAACCTCTACTAAGTTGTCAAAACCCTCATGAGAGACAGTATCCCCTTTCTGAGTGGCTAACGTGCTCTGTCTGAACCAAGGAAGTAGTCTGGCCTTTCGGTAAAAATGATCTTTACCTGGTGCTGCTTTGGGGCCTCCCACATTTGAAGAAGCTGAGATATAGCACACTGGTATGAATTACTCTGCCACCTTCAGGTTGTTCCGGTGAGTCAAAGTAGAGGAGATGAGAGTTTCCCTCTTTCCGAGCCAAACAGGGCTTTTTCTTGTAGTAACGGAATGACTAATCAAATACAGTAGTATACAAAGTTGATGCTTATTTACTCAAGTAGCAGACAGTTTCCTGTTATAAAATGGATTCTGGAGAAAGCAATCTGTGCTCATAAGTTCCTAATAAAAATCGGAAACTGTCTATTCCTACTTCCGCCAGACAAAAACCGCTGAAGTCTTCCAGAAACTTTATAGAGTTGAAAGAAGAAATACCTGTCCATGTGCCATAAGGTCTCAGATCACAAGCTAGTCCCTGGGCCATGTCCTTTCCTTTCTTAGTTTATCCTGCACTAAACAAAACTGTCTGGAATTCATTCTTTAAAGGTTTATTTATGGTACATAGAGACTGTTTATGTGAAGCAGGGTATTTGCCCATTTCCCTCTTGGGACAGTGTTTAAAACTACAGGGATATTTCCCTCTCTGGCACTTTCTGAAATACAATTAACAATACTGGATCTTTTTTCCTTTTAACAAATCTGGTTTTTATTTAGGGAGGGGAGGAAAAAGTAAAGGGTCTGAAGTTTCCCAACAAATTATTTCAAGCCTTTGAGAAGACAGTTTTAGGCTTTTTAAATAGTGTCTTTGTTTGAAATTCCCCCTCACCCCCACCCTCTTGCTCTCCAACCATTAAAATGTGGGTTTTCTTCCAAACTAGATTGCTCAATTAAAGCCCTTCTTTTGTAATACCCCAATGCTCTAAATGGGAAAAGGGCTGCTGTAGGCCACCTTGTGAAACCTTTTAAAGGCTCCTGGACTCTTTTGATCTTTAAGAAAACCGAAAGAACATATAAACTACCTGGCACTTTCAATATTATTCTGCTACTCTCTAACATGCGAACTTGGGAGAATAATGGCGAATGGGGGGTGGGGGTGGGTGGCGGGGAATGCCGTGCTTTCGTCTCTGCATTTGTGAGATGGAACTATTATCTCCCTCTTCTTCCATCGCAGAGTAAGAAATCCAATTGAGATAGCAGATGTGAAACTGCTTTGAGTCCTTCTGAACAGACACTCTATCTGGCAATAATGTACCCTCGGTGTAAACCTGAAGAGACTTCCCTCTGAGACTTCTGACAGCCTCGCTTCTGGCCTGGAGTCAAGAGAATCAAGATAATTATGCCTTCAATACCAAAGACATGGTTACCTTTTAGTCAGACTCTCATGATTCCTGCGCTGGGACAGGACTCCAGTTCCTAAGCACAGACTTTTAGCCGTTCCATATTCATCTCGAAGAGCAGGCTGCTCTTCCTAAGAGCTACTAATAAAGGGATATTACTCTGTTAGAAAACTGTTTGAATAAATGACATTATTTTATGAGTCCCAGACTCCTCGAGGAGAAGGCAAGACACAATAAAATGGTGACTTCTGTAAGCTGAGAAGTTAACTCTGACGTCCCAATTCCCAACACCCACACCTCGTAACGTGGCTGCTCCGCTGAATCTGTTCAGCAATCACTTGAGAAACGCCTCGAAGACGTTCCTGCGATATAGCGCCAAGTGAAACACTCAACCTGAACGATTCCCAGTGTGCTGCACGCAGGGCGAACGTGCAAGCATCAATACCATGGAACTGGGGGTCTGAGGCTACTTCAACTGTAGAAAATCATACTGCATTTGTTAGTCTGGGGGGAAATCTTCTACCAGGAGCAATCTGGAAGGAACAATTAGGTGTCTGTGTTTCTTAGTAAGATGATTTAGAAAACAAGAAGTCCTTAACTCTCAGGAAATGCTTGACATTGGTTTGTTGGGTGAGTGCCAAGTGTTCTGGGGGAATATATACTTTATCAAACAAACCCATTCCAAAGGGTCACATAAGTCAAGTGGATACTTGTGGATATTAGCAAGATAGTGGTTTTCCCATGGTTTCCCCCCCACTCCCATGCTAATTGTAAGTATCTTTAGTCTCCTGGGAAACATGAAGTTAAAGCAAATTAAGCAGACAGGACAGTTCACCGAGAAGGCACTGTTCTCAGGATGGTTGCAGAAGCTCCCCGGTCCTGACCAGCACTCCCAACTACTCATCCCGTTTGCTGCCTTAATGAAGCAGTCACCCTTGCCCTGTCCTTACCCAAATATGATTTGATGTGGACCAGACTACTGTCTTGTCACCTGTAAGTCTATTTTAGAAGCTGTGAGCTGGCAAATCGTGGGCCACATGAGGCCCACACATGTGTTTTGTTAGGCCCACAAGGTTTAAAAACAAAAACAAAAAAATTCAAATCGGTTGCCAACATTTAAAAACCAGGAGATTCCACATAAAAATCCAGATTTCCGGCTCCACTTTAAAAACCCCGAAGATCTGGCAACCCTGGGTTCACATTCCCCCATAACAACTGGCTGGAGCTGAGCTGCACTGCCCCCTTCAGATGAAGAGTGCACACTCTGAGGGCCACGGTGCCCCCGGGGCTGCTTCGCCGACTTCACTGCTGGCACAATCCCTGCAGGCATGTAAACTTATGACTCCAGGTTTATTACTTATTTGTCCATGTCTCTAGCTACTCCTGTTCAGAAAGAGAGACCACCTTGCAGCATCTTAAAGGAGGCAGCATGGGGCAGTGGGAAAGTCTTCGACTGGTGGTTAGTGGGGAGGTAGATGCCTTGATACCCATCTTCAAGTGCAACAGAGGAAAGAACCAGAAGTAAGGGGCGCAGGCTGCAGGGAGGCAGATGTAGACTCCGCCTAAGGAAGGACCTTCCAACAATCACCTGGGCTCTACTCCTGCTCCTATCTACACAGGCTTCGGTGACAAAACACTGTGAACTCCAATATCCTTGTTCATCAAGCAAGGGAATCATTAAGGACTCACAGAGCTCTAAAATTCTCCGCCTCCTTATGTTCTAAGGGACAGCACATCATAGGGGTAAAATGTATATAAACTTTAGAGTCAGATAGGCTTGGATTTGAATTCTAGAAGCATCCCTTAATTTTAATAGATTTTACTGCAGAAAATAAAGACGGTATTCAGACTGTATCTGTCAAGTGCACATCCAGATGCTCTGTAGGAGTGTCCCACCCTGATATGGTGGTGGGGGAGGCCACACCTTGGTGGGTTAGTGACCGCGTCATCCTTGAAGGCGGTAGACATTTCCACCGTCAACCATTCAAAAAGAGGTGAATACTTAGAGAGGAGGCGAGAAGGAGGGCAGGCAGGACTCGGGCACAAAAAGAAGATGTCGTCTTGGCTACAGCTTTTCTCTCGAGTCTGGGAGAGGCCCTAGGAAAGGAGGCTTTTACCTCATTGAGATTAAGCCAAGAGCTAAGCAGAGGGCAGATGGGGTTTTATGTAATTCTGTGTTTACTCTCTTTTGTTACTCTTTAATCTTTAGCAAAGTCATACTTAAACATTAAAAAAAGAAAAGAAAAGAAATATACAGTTGACCCTTGAACACCACACTTAGTTTGAACTGCATGGTCCACTGACATGCGGATGTTTTCAATAGTTTACTCGGATGCAGAACTGCACGTAACGGAAGGCTGACTGTATGTTATATGCAGATTTTCAGTTGCGAGGAGGGGTGGGTGCTCCTAACCCTCACGCTGCTCAGCGGTCAACTGTATATCTGTACATACACGTGTGAGTTGATAAACCTCCTCAAAAGAGAAAACCTGTAAAAATACCTGCTACAAATGATGATGCTGGACAGAAAAGCAAGTGGTAAACACACACGCTCTTTCCCAAGGAAAAGTCATTTCTAAACTTACCCAGCTGGCAGCTCACCTTGAGATCCAGTGGTAGCTTGCTGGAGGTGAACACGCTCAGCTTGATCTGGGGGATGCTGATTTTGAGGTTTTCAAAGTAGTATCGAACTGGCGTCCCACCTTGCTCAGCTGTCTTTTCGTGGAGGTTTTCATCGTATTTTTCCACCTCTGGTACAAAGGTAGAATTGGTTTCTTGAAAAATAAGTTTCCTCTGAAGTCTCATGATTCAAATACTTTCATTCACATTGAAAAGAAACTCACAGAAAAATGTAAACGTCTATTTGTCTAAATTTAATTTTTTAGGGCTCAGTAATATGTACAGTATCCTGATGCCATTTCTTTGTAAAAGTAGATCTGGTTCATGTTGCTGATCCAGAAAGTACAATAGCTTAATCTTTCGATTTGCGACTCTATTACCATCTGGCAGATATCATCTCTGGAAAAAAATAATCCAGGTGGGAAAGCCAAAGGTCATGGGTGTGCTTGCTGGCAATGCGTTTTCTAGAAACCATGTCGTTATCATTATTATTATAAATGACCCAGGTTATCCGAATTTATTTCAGAAAATGGTATCTAAATAAGTACTTGGAGTGTAGTTTAACTGAATCATCATGAACAACATGACCAATTAAATGATGAATCTGAGCGAAACATAATGCCTTAAAAAGAAACAGGCTGCAGGCTATAAAGAACCAACATCACGACAAGTGGCTCTCTCTCCCAAACAGTGGACATCATTTAAATAGCAGAGTGGAGGCAGATTTCTCACTTGTTATCTCATGAAGTAAAAGGGATGAACATAGGCTAAAACACAGCAATGTGCTCTTCAACTTGATGCTGTCCCCACACCCAAGTGGGCAGCTTATTTGCACTTGGATTCATGTGCTTTTAGAAATAAAACCAGAGACTGTACATAACTACATATCAAACAAATTTATACTGTAAGCTTTTATATAGTTCTATTTATAGAAAGAAGGGAATAGGTTAAAAAAAAAAAAAAAAAAAGATACCGCAGCAGAGACAGGCTTATCTGTATTCAGGGAACAGGAATAGTTATAGAAGGCAGAGGAGAGTCCTCAATGAAAGGCAGGCAAGGATTTTACAAAAGAGTCTAAATCCACTAGACAATGCTTGGGGAGAAATTTATTTAGAGCAACTTACAAGAAAAGCGTGTCCAATCAAATTTAGAGTAAAACTTCCCAGGAAGGTACCAAAAGAGAACAGATACCTGGCAGGCAGGCTCAAGTGGCTCTCTGAACACAAATAAACACTGGCGTTCTGACCCAAAGTGGAGAACGCAGCACTAAACAGACAGGATCTTGCTCCTGATCCCAAATACACTTAAAGCTTAAAGTCTAAGTCTGGGATAAAAAGAGCAAAAATATTTTTCTTGCATTGTGTGCATGTATGTTCATATGTACACATGTCCCCAGGGATTTTTCTCCCCCTTTAGCCAACATGGGCAGATAAACATTAAAAGTCTCTATCTTATCATTTCTTTAGGCTCAGTATTTAGTTTAGTCTTCAAAAGACTAAGCATTACTGACTTCTTTCTAAGCTGTATATACAGTCTAGCAAAGGCCATGATGAGGCATCTAAAATAAAGAGACAGCTACATAATTTCCGTGGCACTGCTGGAAAATTTAGGTCTTTCAATAGCTTATCTTACTCCCCTCTCCAAAGAAGAGTAAAGTAACTAGAAACCTTTGCAATTACACTAAGGCATAAGGGTATGGATGTGAAAAAAAGTTAAGGAGTTGAGGCTAGCCAATTTTTTTCCTCAGCTAAACCAAAGGAACTGCTGAAGGGATTTCTGATTCTTGGCCCTGAATCTGTTTAATAAACAAAGGTTAGGAAACAAAGTGGTTTGCTAAATGACTAACATCATTTCTGCCATCTTAAAGCAGATGAGTCAAAAAACATGAAACAGAGAGGAACAATATACTGCTTCCCAAAAGCTTGCCCCTGGGTATGCTGGGACACCAGAGACCCTTGGAGCAGCTTCTTTCGTACACAGATACACCTCAATACCTGTCAACAAGCAATACTTAGAAAGAGAACTGAACCACAAACCTTAGCTTCCCAGCTCAGACTATGAAGTGGATAGGGAGCTTGCCAGGCATTCAGAGGCCGCCTATTTTCACAAGCAGACTAAAAAATGCCACCCTTGGGCCAATTCCCAGATACACACCTAGAACATTCGACATTACCTGATTCTGCCTGATCGTAGCCAAAGAAACTCAGCAGCTTGAGGAGCAGTTTCTCCTCAATTTGTACCGTGAATCTCTGAGCCGTGACCATCAGATGCTAGAGATAAAGAAATTCTGATTTACAGTGCGAATGCCAGAGGAACTTTCATCCGCGCCCTAAGAAGGCCCCTGTGATATGGCGTGGTCTCTTTACTTATGTGATTTCATAATCATACTGCCAAATTTCTTCTGGCTCATCTCTCTCTACATTGTTATAATGAATCAAAAATTCCAGAAGATGTTTATCAGACGATTCACCATCCTATTGCTTGGTTCCCAGGGCATCTGTGTCTGGTTAGTCAGGATTACACTTTCAGATGCCCTGTGGTATATGGTACTGAGCTCACATGGACAGCAGCTAGTTTAAGGGCTTGTGAATTTGAGGGCCACAGGCAGACTTGACCCCACTGGCGCTGGTGACAAAGGACCAGAAATATGAGAAGCAACCTCTAAGCTCCCACTTTTCCAGAATTTCGTGTTGTAACGCTAGCTTGTACATGAAGACTTCTCCAGGAAAGAAAGTTTATCACTTCTGAATGATCTGCTTTTAGTAAACAGTGTGGCAGCTTACAGCGGAGGATGTCTGTCTCAAGGTCAGGCCCCTCCTATCCCTTTTCCAGTAGTCTTGGATTATTATTTTTTTAATTTATTTTATTGAAGTACAGTTGATTTACAATGTTGTGTGCTAATTTTTGGATTATTATTTTAATAATATATCGAGATCATGCCTGGTCACGACCAATCTAGAAGATGCTATACTTTCCTGCAGAGACTTCACGCTGACGAACACAGGCTCTGGCCCCTACGGATTCAGTACTATTGCCCGCTGAATCATCAACAACACAGCTGAGAATCTGAAGTTTTAAGAGGAGTTTCCATCAATTCCGCTACACAATGTATCGAGTCACTTAGTGCCTTACCCCCACTGGACTATTTCCATCCGCAGCCTGCACTGCTGCTCTGAGCCTTGGCTGCGAGAGGACAAATCAAGCCCGCCAGCCTACCTTGTAGATGTTGGTCAGCGCGCTCTTACTGGGGAACTTCACCGTGTTCACTTGCACAGCAGGGCCTGTCTCGGTGACCTCATTGTCATTGCTCAGTGGAGTCACAAAGAGCATGAAGGGCTGCGTGGTGCCAATGAGCTGATTGTCCACCTAGGACGTGAAAGAGCAGCAACAGAAACAGACAAATTGCTCCGCTTTCATTTTTACCTTTAACTAGGTCTCACAACATGCAGGCCATTCAGAAAGTACTTCTGGAAAAATATATTCTCACTAACACCAGCAACGATAATGGCAGTAGTTAGGAGCTGTACTTTACTTGGTGAGTACTGTGTGCCACGCACCGAGCCGGTCCCCTCCCAAGCATTATCCCCTCAAGTCCCACGACGGTCAGCCTGTCCAAGTTATCAAGCTCAGGGCTCTGCTGCATCCTCACCACAACCTCCCGGGGACCATCACCGTCCTCACGTCATAGACAAAGAAGCGGAGGAGAGAGCCCCCTGCCTAAGGTTGTACACCTAGTCAATGACAGAACGAGGACTTGACTCCACTTCTCTCTGTCCCCAAAGCGAACGCTCTCAACCACTAGGCTCTCGATGTTTCTCTTGCTCCAAATTCCCTGAAGAACTCAAACTAGAGAATCAGTAGCAGATGGCTACCAAACGGGCACAGCTGCCCATCCTAAAGTCAACTCCCTTCTAGGAACGGAGTGATGAAAGCAGTGGTACCAGGGACTGCTCTATTCATCCCCCCCCCATCAGCACCATCACCGAGAACACACTCTCCACACTCAGGTAGGTTTACGGACATCCGGAGGCTCACGGCAGGAAGCAAGCATCTTTACTTTGTTTTACCCTGAAGGCCCACACTCGGAAGAGGAAAGAGGAGAGAACACGTGTCGGGTACCCCTAAGCGTACTTCCTACACATCACCTAACACATCCCTCACTACAACCCTAAAGGTTAAGTGTTATTCCTCCCCATTTTACAAACAAGAAAACAGAAGCTTAGAGAAGCTTAGAGAAGTTAAATTACTTGCCCACATTCACAAGGTATAATAGTAAGTAGGAGAGTTGGGATTCAAATGCAGGTATTTCGAGCATCAAGCCCTTGACCTTTCCATTGTATCACATGGGTTCCCAGAGAACCATTCTGTACAATCGCTGCAGATGGTCCTTCTGTTGGCTTTCAAGGTGCAGAGAAAAGGGCGAGGGACCTAGAGCACTTCTTCCTACTTCCGCTCTTGCTTCCTACCATATGCTCTCTATACAGCAGCCAAAATGATCTTTCAAAAACACAAATCATGTCCCTCCTTCCTGGACACCCTGCAGTGGCTTCCCTTTCTCCGAGGACAGGACGGCATTTCTCAGCACAGCCTCCAAGGGCCCACCTGATCCAGTCTCACTACACACCACTCGCCTCCAGGCTCGCCACCGTGCCTGCACACAAGCCTCCCCGCTGTTTCTCAAAGATGGGCAAGTCTCTCCTCCCTCAGAATTTTCCCGAACATTTTCCCCCTAGTATACCTTTTCTCTGGTTTTCTCATTCTCTTCTTCCAAGTTCAGCTCAGCTCCCACTTCCTCAGGAAGACCCTCCTAGGCCACTTTACCTAAAGCAGCAGCACCCCTCTTTATTCTCTCACAGCAGTTATACCAGGCTGGAATTATTTATTTGCTTGCTCGCTCACTTACTGGCTGACTTCTTCCCTAGTCTGTTAGCTCAGAGAGCAGAAACTTCATCTTCTGAGTCACGGTGGTATCTCCAGAGCCCAGTGCCATGCCCAGCACACAGATGATACTCAGTAAGAATCCACCGAGTGAATGAATCACCGGTCACACCCAATAGAGGAAATGACAATAAAGTCTCACCTTATTCTGACCTCTTCTTTGTTCTTTCCCCAAACACATTTGATACAAGTGTACTAACTGCGAATTTCTAAGTATTCCATTATTCTACTGTATTCCATTAAATCTTATTGTTTTAGTCTCCCAATTAGATTTAGACACTCCCTAAGGGCAGGACTATATTTTCTGTTTTTAAAAATTCTTCCTCATAGCACTGTAATCATAGTAAATTCTCGAATCTATTTATTTTCTACAATTTACAGCACACATTAAATCAAGAGGTACTACAGGAAAAAAAAAATCTTTTTAATTACGGTAAAAAGTCAATGAAATTAATGAACAGCAAATGATTCCTCGGATCTTCTCTGTAAGATCAAAAAAGAAACACAAAGAAATAAAGGTGCAAGATACTAACTTTTTATCCTCAAACAAATGGGATGTCATTAGCCTGAACTCTCTGCTATTTGTGATATATGATGAAAGAAAAAATTCTTCTGAAAAGGGGTTTTGGCATGATAATCCTTTATAACATTTTTTCGTAGTGTGGATCTGCTGGAAATGAGTCCTTTTAGTTTTTGAATGTCTAAAAACACCTTTAATTCACCCTTGTTTTTGAAAGATATATTTGCTGGGCACTGACTTCTAGGTTGGCAGGTTTTTTTTCCTTTCAACACTTTAAAGACGTTGCTTACCATATTCTCACTTGCATTGCTCCCAATAAGAAACTGGCTGTCATTCTCACCTTTGTTCCTTGTGAGGAACGTGGCTTTTTTAATCTGGATGCTTTATCCCTGGTTTTGAATAAATGATTAGGATGTACCTTGGTACAGTTTCCTTCGTGTGTGTGTGTGGCAGGGCAGGGGGGAGGCGCAGGGGTGGGTGTGAATGTGGGTTTGCATTTGAGCTGCTTCTGTGAGTTTATAGTTTTCACTAAGTCTGGAAAATTTATGGTCGAAATCTCTTTTTTTTTTTAATAAAATTGAATTTAATTCATGATTTTTATTTTTTTAAAATGTTTATTTATTTGTTTATTTGGCTGCATCGGGTCTTAATTGCAGCACATGGGATCTTCATTGCAGCATGCAGGATCCTTCACTGCGGCGCACGGGCTTCTCTCTAGTTGTAGCACGGAGGCTCTAGAGCATGCCGGCTCAATAGTTGGGGTGCATGGGCTTAGCTGCCCCTCGGAATGTGGGATCTTAGTTCCCCGACCAGGGATCAAACCCACGTCCCCTTCGTTGGAAGGTGGATTCTTAACCACTTGACCACCAGGGAAGTCCCTAATTCATGACTTTTAAAAGTTACTCATGATTAAAAAAAAAAAAAAGCAGACATTTACCTAACAACAAGAACAAAACCCTCTAACACACATAATAATTACAAAATTCCTTCCAATTTTTTTTTTTTTCTGTCTCCTCCTCTCTCTCTCCTCTGGGGACTCCAATTATCCATATATTAGGTTGCTTGAAGTTTTCCCATAGGTCACTGATGCTGCTCTCTTTGTGGGGTTTTTTTCCTGCTTGGATTATTTTTCTCTGGGTATTTCAATTTGGACAGTTTCTCTCGTTATGTCTTTAAGTTCACTAATCATTTTTTCTGCAGTGTCATCTGCTACGGATCAAATCCAGTGTTTTTTCCATTTCATTTTAATCTCTAGAAGTTTGATTTGAGATTTTTATATCTTCCATGTCTCTACTAAACTTTTTGAACATGTAGAACAGAATACAGTTACAATGAGTTTTAATGTCCTTCTCTGAAAATCCAAACATCTGCGTTAGCTCTGGGTTACTTCTGAATGATTATTCTCCTCATTATATACTGTGCTTTCCTGCCCCTTTGCACACCTGGTAATTTTTGATAGGATGCCAGATACTGTGGTATTTGCTTTGTTGGGTGCTGGATGTTTCTGTACTCCATTAAATCTTGAGCTTCATTGTTCAGGGATATGGTTAATTTACTTGGAAACAGATTGATTCTTCCAGAGTTTCCTTTTGTGTGACTGATTTGTTAGGTAGGTCTGGAGCAGTGCTCAGCCTAGGGCACACAGCTCTCCACGGAGGCCCAAGACTTTCTGGAAGGCTCCTCCCAATGTCCCGTAACTATCAGTGTTCCCAGTGTGGCCGGTGGTGAGCAGCCGGTGCTGTCCCCATGAGCCTTGCGGATGGCAGGCTCCTCTGATCTGCCCTTTGCTGAGTATCTGCGGGGCCCTCTGCAGATCTCCCGAGACTTCTTTCTGTGCAGCGTGCTCCTCCCAGGTCTGCCGTCCCATGAACTCTGGCTGCCTTGGTCCTAGGACTCTCAACCCTGTTCAGCTCATCCACTCTGCTGGGTTCTGTCTCAGTCTCTCCGCCTGGTGACATGGCCTGGAAACTTTTTCAAGGCAGCAAGCTGGGGTGATTGCAGGGCTCACCTCTTTTGTTTCCCACCTCTCAGGGATCACTGTCCTTTGTTGCCTGATGTTCAGTGTCTTGAATCTGTTGTCTCCTTATTTGATCTGGATTTTTGGGGTGTTTCAGGTAGGAAAGTAAATCAGGTCCCTGTTACTCCACCTTGGTCGGAAGCACAAGTCCACTTCCCTTGTTTTTCTCCCTATGGTGAATTTCAGTTCCTCTAAATTATGGTTAGATGGTTTCCGCTGTTTTCTCCATTGGCAAGATGAGGGACCATGGGTCACCTTCCTCCATGCCACCCTGACTAAGTTATCTAAGTTACTGATGGACTAGCTGCTATATTCAGAATTCTGCTCTACAGAAAAATTAGTAAGACAAATATAGGTAAAAGAATTCTTTTCATAGAACGATCTTTTGGAGACCACAAGAAATTCGTGCCAAAGCATTAAAGTTTTTAGAACATCAAACACTGATCTGGTCGGCTGTTCAGCAGGAAGAAAAGGAGATCAACAAGTCCTAAGCCTCCCCCTCTCACCTGTACATCCTGTATGCTGAGTTCTAGCATATGACTGGTGGCCAGCTGTGTGTAGTGCACATTGATTCCCGTAAGACTTGCAAAGACCAGTTCTTCTGGGACTTTATTAATTAAAGACAACCCAATTCCACCTTCTAACTTCACAAGCACCTGAAAGGAAACCAAAATATGACACACTGACAGTTTAAAACAGAGCTCAAGGTAGCCAGGAGAGCACAAGGAAATAAATGGCTTTAAATCCCTCTACTTTGCCTCTAAGCAGATGAAAACCACGTAGGAGCTGTATTACTCACCTTGACGGCTCAAATTCCATCATCTCACTAGAAGCCTTCCTCTCCAGGCACACTCCCCACCCCAACCAGAACTCCGCAGTGATATGATAATACCTCTACCGGAGCACTGATGACATTTTGCATCTCATTACAGGAAAATAATCATTTGAGAATCTTTGTCCCTATTTGAGAGACAAGCTCTTATTAAGTTATTCACCAAACTTCTATAACATCCAATACAGTGCTTTACATATAGGTTTTTTTTTTTTAAGATTACTGAATAAATATGGAATAAGTGTGCTTTTTCACACTTATCTCATGTTCCTTTCCAGACTTTTCACTTTCTTTCCAATGCCCAAACAGGGCCAGGGAAACGAAGATGTCAGAGTCAACTGGGGCCAAAAAGATAAAACCTAGTTTGCTTATTCTCAACCTTCACTCCTATTTAAATTCAAATAATTTAGCTTTATTTTCATCTTACTGTAACAACATTTGTTGCATTCTGATTTGACCTGAGCTGTCATTTAACTAACATATTCACACATTCATGATGTGATAACATTAAATACTATGAAGTAACACTGATACTTAGAAGTCATAGAGGTCAGAGAGAAAAGAGAAGGTCTCAACTGAGAAAACCAAAGAGCAAAATTCTAAACAAATTTGTAATGAAGAAATGACCTTGCAATAGCTAATACATACTTCCAATTCCTGCTCTGTGTCTGGATTCTTTAATTTCTGCAGCTCTTGATCCGTAACAGGAAGTTCATCCACTTCGTACGATGAACGGTCACTTTTCCGTTGGGAGAAATCTGTTATCTGAGGTCAAATAAAACACTGTACTTACTAAGAGGGCTCAAACTTCCACTGCGAAACCCACTCCATACCAATTGTGTAAGTCAAAGTCACTATATGCTCAATAATCCTATGGAAGTTAATGGTTTCCAAAGCACTGCTAAGGTAAGATTGATATAAGAATGAAGCAAATTTGGTCTTGAGTCTGTATGACTAACACCAAGCTGTAGACCTTGAGAGCTTCATACAGTGGGAGTTAGGCATCTGTAGGTGATCTAGAATTATAGCTCAAGTCAAAACATGCAAACCTCAGGATCAAGGCATTCATTTTTTGCCTTAAGAGGAGGGTGCTTTTTAAAGAGATATTGTGGATTATGGCGTACTATCTCAGAGAATTTACTGTTACACATCAACATCTTTTCTTTTTCCTTAACTCTAATTCCCCATGCCCTGATAAATCCGTATCTCCAGCACAGAACTCTCCCTGAGCTACAGACCCATACTTACACTGACTTCCAGACACCTTCATGTAGATACCATACACTTAATAAGTCCAAAACTTAACTCTTCATTTCCCCCCAGAAGTCTGTTCTGTGCACATCTCTTAGTGATGGAGATTATCATCCTCCTAGTTGCCCAAATCAAAATCTTGAAGGCCATTCTTGACTGCTTCCTCTCTCTCACCCGCACATTCAAGCAATCACTAAGTCTGACTGACTCTACCCCTTAACAAGCTTTCATTTCTATTCATTTCTCTCCAACCTCCTCCTCATGTCCACCCCCCTGCCATGTATTCTAGTTTGGGTCACCATAATCTCTCAGCCAGATCCCTCCTAACTGGTCTTTCTCTGTCTCCAGTTTCACTCCAACTCTCCACACTGCAGCCAGAGTGAGCAAGTTAAAATAAATTTCTGATTGTGTCACTCTCTGACTCTTTGTTGCCATAGAAAAAACACAAAATCTTTAGCATGTATTAGGCTTTTAATGTTCTGGCCCCTGCTTCGGTCCCCTGCCTATTTCTTAGCATATTCTATGTGCCAGTTGGATCACTCTCCTTTATCTCCAAGCCTTCAATGGAGATATATAACTTCCCATATGTATATACTTTGCTTGTTTTGTTTATTGCTCATGGTTTATCTACCCCACTAGAATGTAAGCTCCAAGAAGGCAGGGAACTTCGTTTGTTCACTAGTCTAGGTTCAGTACCTAGAACCGTGCCTGGCTCTAATAGGGGCTCAGTAAATAACTGGTGAATGAATACTCTCATTCTTAGGGCACAGCCCCTCCACCTTTCCTTCTTGATTTGGCTAACTCCCTTCAGTTAACATTTAGATCTCAGCTTAAGTGTTACTTCTCTTAGAAAGCCCCTGCCAGTCTCCAAATCTGGGCATACAAATCCTTTCTAGATACTCCCCATAGCACCCTCCACTCCTACTTTCATAACACAACATGTTAATTATCTCATTAGAGACCTCATATATCTCCTTGTTGTCAATGTTATTAATATATCAATTATTTAAATATATAATAAACATATATAACAATTGATAATAATATGTACTGTTCTTGGCATTATCTTCTTTAATTCTTATACTTTTTTTTACTCATTCTTTTTTTTTATTATTATTGAAGTATAGTTGATTTACAATGTTGTGTTAGTTTCAGGTGTGCAGCAAAGTGATTCAGTGATACATACATATTTATCTTTTTTTTCAGATTCTTTTCCCTTATAAGTTATTACAAAATAATTCTTATACTTTTTAAAAATCATCTTGTATTTTACTTATACTCTGATTCTTATAACAACTTTGTGAGGCAGGTCTTATCCCCACTTTATAAATAAGGATACGCTATCCTCACATCCAGCACAGATACTTCAATAAACATCTGCTGAATGACTGACTAGGTGGGGGCGGGGGGAGCACACTGAGACTCAGGTCAGTTCTTACAATAAATTATCACCTGGAGCGCTCTAGTTGGTCCATCTGGGATGACCCTGATGGACAACATTCCAGAACCAGGCCTCATTTTTTGGTTAATAAATTGTTGTTCAGGTGGAACTGGCCCCAAAAGCTCCATGGATGTGTCCGGACCAAGAACAACTTCAGCTCCGTCAAACAAACCAGAAAGCCCTCCTTTGGCCTACAGGACAGAATAAAGATGTGTAAGAAAAGGCAAAGGCACTGACTTTGACAATTTAACATGTCATTTCAAACAAGTTACCAAAATTTAAACTCTCTTCTGAAGGGTCATGGTCAACATATAGCAAAGCATTTACTGTTCTTTCAGCTTTACAGATGATAAAGAACAGGAGGATTACTTGGGCAAGATGGAAAGTTACACTACATGAATTTAGGGAATTCAAGGTAAGATAATTCCATGAATACAGTATATTAGTTTAGTAATAACTTCTAGTCATTAAGATAAGCTTAAAAAAAAAAAAGTACCAAAAACCTTATTTCTCTGAGTATTCTCACTAGGGTTTGCTTCAAAAGCTGAAACATTCTGAAAATTTAAGAAGTGTCACTATCACTGAGCTTTCCAATAAAAAGCAAATTCTGGAGTTGAAAACCTCCCCAAACAGGCATATGGCTGGACAATCAAATATTCAAAATATGGTGCCTCTTCTAAAATGAAGCAGGGAACTGTGAATGTCATCTGATAGCCAGTTATTCAGGCCTTTGGAGAAAAGTACCTTCGTGCTGTATGCCCCAAGTAAAACGGAAGTCTGCAGGATGATGCCTTTGGGAGAGTGAATACAGGGCTAGAGAAGATAGTAGCTAAAGTGTCTAGATCCCCCTCTGTTAGTTTTTAAACAGTGAGTAATGAAAAGGAAAATTTGAGCTGGGTTTATAGCTTCAACATGGAGAAAGCTTTTATAACTGTTTTAAGTTTAGAAAGAAAGTGCATACACAACCTTATAAGGGTAGTGTCAGAAAATGTTTTAATGCCTTCAATTATTTTATTCAGAATAATAAGATTGAAACAAGTTTATTTCCCTAACCAAAACACATTCTGCTCTGCTGAATACTGCTATTATAGGGTCACTCAGAGAAATGATGAAATAGATTCAAGAAACAACAAACACCAGAAAGGGATTTTTTCTTTTTTGGTTGGGGGGGCGGCGGTGGGTTGGGCAGGATGCTCTAAGAGAATTGGAATTACATGGGCTTTAGAAACAAACCAGAAGTAAAGTCAGGGTCAGACACGGAACCCAACAATTATAACAGGCCCTCTTTTGCCTCTAGAAGTCTGAATTGCATTGCTAATTGAAAATCACAAATCCATTCCAGATGTGTGCTTCATGTAAGTAAGCAGCTTGTCTTTGATGAAAAAAGCTCAGGGCACTAGAGATAAAGAAAATAAATCTCACCAAACAGCAGTCAGGGGCTCCGTACATCTCTGCTCGCTCCCCCGGGGAACAGGCTCCCCTTATGGAAGGACAGCCTGGTTTCCACCAGCGTCAAACACACCAAGAGCTCTCCAGGTTCTGGGCCTGATGCTCTAGTGTTTACCTTTTGGGTAAAGCCCCAGGCTGAGGCAGAACTGCACACACAGTCACACGTGCTGTTGAGACACCTTCCTACCACTCATCTCAGATCCATGGTCTCATTCCTGGCCTGAAGCCAGAAGGAGAGAAAAATCCAAATTCCTGGTAACCTTCCAAACACACATTTGCTTATAAAGTACCTGGGAGCTTTTCATGGGGTGGACTGGCTGACTTGAAGGCAGGGGAAACTGAACAGCAATCTTCATTTCGACTTTTGCTACAACAATGAAATGTTTATTTGGGGACCACTGAGAATGCAGAAGTAAACAGAATCTAGGGCATGCAGAGCCCATGAAGATTACTCACCATCTCATAGAACACTTTATAAAAGATGGTTTTAACCTCACAGGTCTAAAACTAATCCATCTAATTTAGTGGTGGGCTTTTAGCTGACATTTTTCTTTCTTTCTTTTTAAAATTACATAGGTAATTTATCTCATCAAAGAAAAAAAATCCAGATAAGCCAAGGGGGGGGAAAAAAAAAACCATCACTCAGAAGCAACCATTCCTAATACATTTCTTACATATCACCTTCAATAACATTTCCCGTGTAAATATGCATAGATGCACAAAGTTTCGTGGTTTTCCTGACTAAAATGAAATAATACATATTTGCACTGTAATTATTTTTTTCCCATTCAACAACATCTCATGTATATCCTAATTAAGACTTTGTTTCAAAAAAAAAAATGGCTCAACCACTGCTTGCTGCAACTGGGGATGTCAAAAACTACTAACCTGGACAACCAACCCATGTAACCCACAGGTCAGTTTCCCTTCTCGGAAACTCCACGTCTGGGTTGTGCTTCGCCTACGATCAGGCTTTCTTAGCATCAGCGGCTCGTATCTAGAAGAAAGGAAAATGCAACAAGTCCTGTGAGTCAAATATTTCAGGCCTGAAGAGAGTACCAGGATCGCGGTTTTACTCTTCTTCCTTCCAATATCCTCTGCCCTTAAAATCTAACAGGCAGTTAGCTTGAATCCTACGGCAGCTAGGTATCTCTCAATGAGGAAAGAGGAATAAAACAAAATGGAAAGCAATGAGGACACAAATATGAATACTTTAAGGATTCATAATTTAATACATATAATAGGGGTTCTTGCTTTCTCACAATGACAAGCTGTCATGTAGCACAAGAAAGGTTTTTAAAATATTTTCGAAAATCCTTTTCTGTTTTATTTCCAAATACTTTTATTTTGTAATGGGTTTTAACTTCTAAGTCATCTAAAGTCATTTTGGAAGTAAACAAGGTATTAACTGAAAACACACTGATTTCATGGATAAACTGAGGAACAGGCTAATCAAATAACTTATTCAAAGTTAAAGAGCTGATTTGGATCCAAGGAGTTAGTCATAAAAACACATTTGATTATTCTCTTAATAATTTATTTCCGCTTTCAAGGGATTTAACAAAATTCTTAGATTTAAAAAAACAAACTGTTCACTTCTCGGGAGCAGGGGTAGATAGACGTTTGGATGAAAAGACATTCATGTTTCATAACATATTCTTCTTATAGTTTGATTTTTTTTTTTTTTTAACATCTCCATGGGCACTTCCATAATACCTTTAAAACATAAAACAGAAACCCAATACTCATGTTTGGGAATACAACAGGTTTCTGTCATTGAAGAAAAATACAAATTCTTACTTCATTTACAGACCCTTTGCTTTTTGGCGTAGATTTCTTCTGAGTCTGAATTTGAAAGCAGTGAACTTGAATCAAAAGTTGCCATGAGAGTTACCTGTTGTCAGTGACTGCAGCGAGACCAGCAATATCTAAGATGGCAGAGCCCTCGGTGGAGCGGGCGGCCAAGGGCTTGCTGGGGTTGTGAGGCGCGGAAGAGCCCTCGTGGGCCAGCATGCCTGTTTCAGTCATCCTCCACAGCTGAGAACGCTTCCCTGGCTCCTGTTGGGAAGAGACAGCAAGAGCCATCATGTGCAGCCACGGCTTCATACAAGGGCTTCAAGAGCTTCACACGGGGCTGAATGAGTTCTCAAGTAGGGACTGTACTAAAAGACACTTTCTGATTATGTCAATGCTTAATTCAAACTTGCACTGCTGTCAATCTCTAGTTGCACTTCGGATAAAACGTGCTAAACTCTTGAACCCAACAACCCAAAATGACAAATTATATAAATTTTTAAAATTTATTTTTTTCATACGCTTAATACTTTCTGAGCAAACCAGTTAGTCGAGGTTCAATCTACTCTCCTCCACTAGCTACACTGCTATGTTAACTGCTATTCCAGATGGCAGCCCTCCAGTGTCCTTACCTAAAAGAGCGATCCAATTATATAAAGTATATATGATATTCCCAGTATTTGGTCTTTGGTTATCCTCATAACTGGCAGACAACCAGAATTTACCAGAGCTCTCCCCCATCCCATGTTTATACGGGAAGCATACTACATTGATGGTTTCCAATTTCCAATTTACTGGGTTTACTATTAAGTGGATTGTATTCAAAAGTTATACTAGATTTATTGCTATTAATTCTAAATATATTTTCTCTTAGGAGTATTTTATAAGCAGTACTTGAACTTCCAGGTCAATCCATGAATGTCTGTATAATCCATTATATATAAGAAGTAATAATAATAATAGTAATAATACCTCCTGAATATTTACTATGTGTCAGCCACTGATCAGTGTGAGTTACACATAGTAATTCATTTAATCCTCAAAACAATCCAGTGAGGTATATACTATTACTATTCTTACTTAAAATGCAGAAGTCCCAGTGAGATAAAGAAACTTCACCATGGTCACATAACTAGTAGGTGGTAGAGTGAAGGTTTGAACCCCTGCAGTGTGAGTCCAGGGACGACATGCTTACCCACTTTGCCACACTACCTTTCTAACACAATCCCTGTAATTCCATTTCAGTAACACCTCACCATTGAGAATACTCTTTCTATGGGAACGTATACTCCAACTAGACCTGTCAGGATCACGTTCTGGGTACCACAAACGCATCCACACGCTGCCCCGCGATGGAAAGACAGCTTCTGCATCAAAGCTGTCAAAGCTGCATTAAAAGCTAACAAAGTAATATGAATGCTGGAGTCGAATGCCAGGATCTGAAATCCAGCTGCCTCATTTACTAGCTAAGTGACCTTGGATAAGCTACTAAATTTCTCAGAGCTCCTGTTTCCTGATCTGTCAAAGGGGGAAATTAAGCTACCTCTGAGGGTTCTTGTGATAAGTGTAATAAATACAAGGCACTTTCAGCACATACGTGGCACAGGGTTAATGCCTCGATAAATGTTTGCTATGTTATCATGATCACATCCCTTTACACAGCACGTTACGTACAGCATCCTAGTTGATCCCTCTCACAAACCTGGGAGATCAGTGGGAAAATGAGGCTCAGGTAGGAATGTGAAACACCAGATATCATCATCTTTAAGTGGCAAAGCCAGAACTCAAATCTAGAAGATATGATGCTCTTTCTTTTTTTATTTTTATTTTTATTTTACGTTGGAGTATAACTGATTAACAACATTGTGTTAGTTTCAGGTGTACAGAGAATTGAGCAGAGTTCCCTGTGCTGTACAGCAGGTCCTTGTTGGTTATCTACTTTATTTATTTATTTTTTTAAATCTATTTTAAATACAGCAGTGTGACGATGCTCTTTCTGCTGGCTGCTAACGCCTCCTCTATCTGTGAAAAGAGATGAAACTGAGCTGCACCTCTCCACCCGCAATCCCCACATGCTGACTTCTCTGTTCACAGTAAGAGAATACATCTATCCCTAGCAACAAAACCACACGGAAAAGCATCCCAGTCTTCCCGGAGGTGTTCCAGATCGGGAATCAAAGCACAGATGCCCCGGTGACGTCAAGTTTTCATACATGGATCCTCTGCTGCCTGCCCGTGTGTGCAGGCTAACCATCACTGGAAACTACCCAAACCTCCATTTAAAAACCCAACATCCACCATTCTCCTTCCAGTTCCCTTCCCCTGCCCCCTTTCCTCACAATTTAGTCCTAAAACCTTGAGGTGAGACTGAGGGAGGGAGAAGGCCATGGGGGCTGTGTGAGGGTACGTGGGTATATTGTGGTGGCCCGGCCCAGAGGGGGATGTTGAAACCCAAGGTGGGTGCTGATCCCTATCGAGGGGCTGGGGAGGCGAGCCTAGTGTGGGTGGTCAGAGACAAAGACAGGTGAGGAGGGAGCTCCTGCAGGGGGTGGGGTTGGAAGGGGAGCTGCCCAGCATGTGGAGATGAGGGCCCACGCCACGTAACAGCGTGTGTCCACTCTCGGGGGCGGGGGGGGGGGGGGCACAACTGTGATGCGAGAACATGGGTTACATTCACTGGAACTGATCAAATTAATAAATACGTTCTTAGTGTCGGACAAGGGAGTTACAAATATGAAAAGGGAAAAAATTAGAATGAGCTTTGCGATGCTGGACTAGAATTAGAACTATTAGTGTGAACTGCTGGTTCTTAATACACAGAGACAGAGAAATCTGTTGAATACATAAATACACATATAAGATATATGTATGCATATGCACATATGTTATGTATATAAGCAGATATAGTATGTGCCGTGTGTGTGCATATATACGTCATGTATACATAAAATCGCTAGGTCTGTCCCTTGAGAGAGTCTGGGAACAGCGACACCACAACAGCAACAAGGGCACCTAGTGTACATATCTTAAGTTTATAAATTCCATTCTCTGATAAAAGGAATCAGGGCTCCTTAAAGAAGTGGCAAATTCTGGGAATGCTGCAGGGAAAGTACAAAATGAGCCCAAAATAACTTGCTGTGTCAGAAAGTATGAAAGTGCTCAAGGCATGAGGGGGCATATGTCAAAAGGACACAGAAGGTTAAAGGCACTCCCACTGGCCAAATATGAGAACTGAGGATAAAAATAAATCCTGACAGTAACAGATAACACACTGAATAAAACAGAGAGCCATGGGGACATACATAAAGCTACAGACTGAACTGTGCCCCTGCAAAATCCTTATGCTGAAGACCTAACCCACAGTTGTGATGAAAATGGGGCCTTTGGGTAATAATTAGGCTTAGATGAGGTCATGAGGGTGGGGGTCTCCTGATGGGATCAGTGTCCTTAAGACACCAAAGGGCTTGCTTTCTCCTCTCCCCTCACCCCTGACCCCACTCTTCCTCTGCCATCTGAGGACACGGTAAGAAGGCTGCAGTCCACAAACCAGAAGAAGGGCCCCCTCCGGGAACCGACTCGGCCGGCACCCTGATCTTGGACCTCCCAGCTTCCAGAACTGCGAGAAATAAATTCTCATTGTTTAGTCTGTAGTATTTTGTTCTGGAAGTCCAAGCTAATACACATGCATGCATGCATACATAGATAGAAAACTTGATGAGGAACAGGATATTTACAGAGTCTCAAAGCACCTCTCCACAAAATATTTACTAAATACAAGGGAAAAGAAAAACATCCTTCACAGTGGAGAAGGCTGGCAGACACCACCTTAAGCAAGTGCTAATGTTAACATCACCAGCAACAGGACAAATCCACTTTACAGAACTTCTACCAACTTTTCTGTAAATTTGAGATTCTTTCAAAACAGAAAGTAAAAAAAAAAAATCCCCAAAAACAAACAAACAAAAACCTAAGAGGTCAACCTTCCACTCTTGGTTTCTAATTCAAGCACACAGGTCCATTTCCTAGTGCCAATTCAAAGAACATTGCCTAGTTTTAGATGTCAACGTAACTCACTCATCACCTTCCCTCCCATTTACCGGTTTTCATCCTCATCAAGTGAAATGACAACTGTGAAAGTGTGTAAATTATAAAATTTTATTTAAAGTATTTTTTGCTACTTAATTTTTAAAAATCTGTTTTTGTCTACTTAGCAGACACCTCGCCCTTGGAAGTCACATGCATATTTATTATTAGTGTTTTGCTGACCACACCTGGTGATCGTACTCCACTTGATACATCATCTTTCTCTTGAGTTGGTTTTCATTCACTCTAACATCCTCATTAACTTGAACATTTCTTTGAAGGTCATCTGCATCATTTCCAAGGGCTCTTCTATTTTTTTCCCAATTCCTTGGTTTTTGTCAGACTCCTTTAATTTTAGATTATTGCCTTTCAAAATTTCCTTTTTCAAAATGTTCAATAAAGTCTAGAAAATTGTTTACTTTCAATTACTACATCTCATGGTCTCTTTACTCATCACCATTCCCAAACCTTATTTCTAAAATGTATCTAACACATAAACACAGTCTTATATAAAAGAATGTGATAACATTTTAAGCAAATTTGAATTATGTGACTTTCAACTGGTATGATATAAAAACACATGTAGAAGTACTGGTTGATTGATAGATGGATGAACCTGGAAAACATTAGGATAACTGAAAGAAGCCCTTCATTAAAGACCACTCGTATACTGACAGAAGTCCAGAACAGAGGCGTCTACAGTGACAGAAAGTAGATTAACGACTGCTTAGGACTGGGAAGTAAGGAGAATGCGGGGGTGATAGATAAAGGATACAGGGTTCTTTCTTGAGGTGATGAAAATGTTCTAAAATTGAGTGTGGTTAGAGTAGTACTTACTGTGGATATATTAAAACCCAATGAATTGTATATTTTAAATGGGTGATTTGTATGGTATATGAATTATATCTCTATAAAGCTGTTACAAATATAAAACTGAATTGGAAACACATGTATTAAAGTTTCATTTGATGTGCAAAATTTGAAATAATTTGAATCTATCCCCCATGAAAAATGTGGTAAGAGTTGTACAACCTCAAAGCCAAATGAGTCATAAACCACCTACATTACTGCCACACATGATAGCACTTTAGTTGATTAAAGGGCATCCTCTGTCAGCATTAGGGCCATTTAGGCTGGAAACACACACCCTCTGTCAGGGTTGGTTTTGGATTATATGATTTATATTATGCAAAATTTTCCAGAACACACCCCTCAGGTAAATGGTTTCAAATAATTACAGCTGGTGATCTTCCTCCTCTTAAAGTGGTTTCTGCACCTCTGTGTTCTCAAACAACATTCATTTTGAAGTCTGAACTATTTACCACCAGTCTTTCTGTCAGTCACAATATTTCTGGTCAAACTTTACTCCTTCTCTCCATATCTAGGTCTATTAGCATAATCATTTCATAAACTAACTTGAAAAGAATGTTGGCATAAAAAGGGAAAAAACTGTCAGTGTGATAATGTTTCCACTGAGTTTAGGGAAAAGTAGATTAGGGGAGTGTTACAACAGAAAAAGAGCAATGAAAACGACAAATCACAAATTTGAAAAAAAATAAATTCAAGAATTAAGTTCTTCGAAAAGGCATCAAAGATGAGAAGGGCTTGGAATTCCTAGAGCAGGCGTCGTGGGACAGTGCGGAGAACAACAACTGGGGCAGTCAGGATGCCCAAGTTCCATCTGAGCACGGGCCTGGGTCTCTGCTTGCTCATCTGCAAAACGAGAGGGTGGACCACATGGCCCCTGTCCCTTCCAGGGCTAAAAATCTTTTCTTCTAAACTCCAAGTTCTAAGCTCTCTTACCTTCTTCTTTAAAATGACTCTCTGTGTCTTTGGTGAGACATCCAAGACGAGCTCTGCACAGGTAATGGCTCTGTTGGAAGCCACAGGCCGTCCTGTCCCTTCCTGTAAACTAGAATTGAAAAAACAGTAACAATCATAATACACACACACACACGTATACATGCAGACTCACATGCGTATTCATGTACTCCTAAGCAAACGGCTAAACCTCCACCACAAAGAAGATAATTCTTTTTTCATCATAGAAGAAAAAGTCTGACTCAAGCTGCAGAAAGATCAAGGTTGTGCTGTTTTCCTGCACAGTTCAAAGATTCATTTGTCAGAAGACATACTCTGACATTTCCCCTCTCCTGATAATTTCAGTGGCTTAAAATTCAGACATAAAAGGATGACTATATATCTTTAGAGGCAAAAAAACAAAAACTAATCCAGACATTCCAAGGGTCCAAGAATTAGTTCTACTGTTTGCCAGAAAGATGATCAGAAGTATTGCGTCCCTATGTCTTAGCAAGAAACCAGAAGTCCCTTTAGGATGAAAAGAAAACAAAGGGTTCATAATCACCTTCCTCCAATTCCACCTTGTTGTGTTTCTCTGTGGCTTAAGAATACTAAGCTTTATGGAATGTTGCAGCCTAACTACACTTTAGGGTATTTCAATGAGATTTTATTTAGATTATCCTCCTGTTTCCACTAATCTCTATCATCAAAAAAGGGACTGAAAAATTCCGAGTTAAAAACCAGTTTCCACGATACCAAAAGCACAAGTGACCAAAAAAATTTTGACTTCAACAACATTAAGAACTTTTGTCCTTCCAAAAGACATTGCCAAGAAAGTAAAAACACAATCCACGGAATGGGAGAAGATATTTGCAAATCATATATCTGATATGGGATTTGTATCCATATTATATAAGGAGCTTTAAAATTCAACAATAAAAAGGCAAAAAAATTTAATTTAAAAATGGGCCAAGGGGGCTTCCCTGGTGGCGCAGTGGTTGAGAATCTGCCTGCCAATGCAGGGGACAGGGGTTCGAGCCCTGGTCTGGGAAGATCCCACATGCCGCGGAGCAACTAGGCCCGTAAGCCACAGCTGCTGAGCCTGCGCGTCTGGAGCCTGTGCTCCGCAACAAGAGAGGCCGCGACAGTGAGAGGCCCGCGCACCGTGATGAAGAGTGGCCCCCGCTCACCGCAACTGGAGAAAGCCCTCGCACAGAAACGAAGACCCAACACAGCTAAAAATTTAAAAAAAAAAAAAAAAAAAAATTCAATGTTGTAATTCTTGAATTTCTAATTAAAAAAAAAAAAAAAAGTTACCAACCACTGAAGTCTCTCTCCTTGAAGAAATCAGGTATATAGAAAAAAAGGAGCCTCAGAAAAAAAACTTAAAAAAAAAAAAAATGGGCCAAGGATTTGAATAGACATTTCCCCAAAGATATACAAATAGGGAACTCCCTGGCAGTCCAGTGGTTAGGAGCCACCGCTCTCAACGCCGTGGCCAGGGCGGCCCGGGTTCGATACCTGGTTGGGGAACTAAGATCCCGCAAGCTGTGCGACATGGTCAAAAAACAAACAAACAAACAAACAAAAAGATACACAAATAGGAATAAGCACATGATAAGGTCTTCAATATCATTAATTATTATGTAAATGCAAATCAAAACCACAATGAGATAACATTACCTATTCAGTAGAATTCCTACAATCAAAAAAAAGTGGAAAATGGGCCTTCCCTGGTGCCACAGTGGTTAAGAATCCGCCTGCCAATGCAGGGGACACGGGTTCGAGCCCTGGTCCAGGAAGATCCCACATGCCGCAGAGCAACTGAGCCTGTGCGTCACAACTGCTAAGCCTGCGAGCCACAACTACTGAGCCCACGTGCCACAACTACTGAAGCCCACACTCCTAGAGCCCGTGCTCCGCAGCAAGAGAAGCCACCGCAATGAGAAGCCTGCACACCGCAACGAAGAGTAGCCCCCGCTCGCCGCAATTAGAGAACGCCCGCACGTAGCAACGAATACCCAACACAGCCAAAAATAAATAAATAAAATAAATTTAAAAAAACATTAAAAAAATTTTTTTCTTTTTAAGTGGAAAACAACAAGCACTGCTGAGAATGTAGAGAAACCGGAACCCTTACACATTGCTGGTGGGACATAAAATGATTCAGCTCCTGCGGAAAATAGTATAGCAGTTCCTCAAAACGGTAAACACAGAATTACCATAGAAACCAGCAATTCCACTCCTAGGTATATATGCAAAAGAATTAAAAACAAGTACTTAAACAAGTACATGCATGGGCATGCTGACAGCACTGTTCACAACAGCCAAAAGGTAGAGACAACACAAATGTCCATCAAAGGAAGAATGGACAAACAAAATGTGGTACAGACACACAATGGAATATTACTCAGCCATAACAGGAATGAAACAGTGATACATGCTACAGTGTGGATGAACCTTGAAAACATTATGCTAAGTGAAAGAAGCCAGACACAAAAGGTCACATATTTTATGATAATTTATGTGAAATATCTGAAATAGGTAAATCCTTAGAGACAGAAAGCAGATTGGTGGTTTCCAGGGGCTGGGAGAAGAGGTTTAACGGGGGAGTCACTACTTAATGGGTTCAGGGTGATGAAAGCGTTTTGGAACTAGACAGAGGTGGTGGCTGTACAATATCACGAATACACTAAATGCCACTGAACTGATCACTTTAAAATGGTTACTTTTATGGTATATGAACTTCACCTCAATTTAAAATAAAACAAAACAAAACAAAACTAGTCTCCTTCCTCATCATTAGATCTCACCAAAAATGCGAAGAAATAGGATCTACTGCACTTCAAAATAGGGTTCAACCCCTTAGCACACTAAGATTCCCAGGAACTTCTCTTTTTCTCTATCCATATCCGTTCAACCCATTAAACTCTAATTCTCCATTAGGATTCTTCAGTTAAACAGCTTAGTAACTACTGGAATTTAACATAAGAAAGGAAAGAGAAAAACATGAATAGCAACCAGATTAAGGACTGGTTTTTCAGGCACTAAAACCTTAAGCATATCATACTGTTGAGCGCCATAATCTTTAAAAAGAAAGAAACACACATGATTAACTGAATTAAAACAAGATAAGCATCTCAGCACCATCATTATCAAAAGAGAACTGTAATAAACAAGGAAAAGAAGGGCTATTCTAAGCAAAGATGCCTATTCAATTCATTATTAGTGAAATCTGGAGTCTAGGTAGCTGAGAGAGACACTGCAGACTCAGAGATGATTCTGTAGGCCTCAGGCACATACAAAAATATTTCATGAGCAAAATTATTCAGAACATTTTGGAAAGAAATATGACTTTAAATGCCCTGTTCACCAGGTGACTTATATTTGGAATGCTAAAGATTAGGCTATCTTCCTAGTTTCTTCAACTTTAAAATTGGCCCTGTAACCAGCACAGAAACAAACTATATTTATGTGTTGGTGGAATGACTACTTTTGAAAGCCTAACATTTTGAATCTCTACATACTTATCTCTGTACCAATCTAACAGAATTAGAATAAGCTCACTATTCCTCACCTGACTTTTCTTTCTAAATACAACTAACTAGTCAGACAACAGTGAAGATTATAATTCTAAGGCAACTGGAATTACTGTCAAGTTAAACTCCTCTGCTTGCCTTTATGTGACTATTAAAAAGACCTTTAAGTGTCTGCTTAATCAGAATTCTCAACGGAAGAGGAGAGTCAGAATGGTGACTTGAATAATTATGGATGAAGATTAGTCAGTTTCAAATGAGAAAAGAGGTAAAACAAAAAATGGCAAGAAGTTTAAAGCAAGAGAAATTTAAGACATTATAATAACAATGCCTTAAGGGAGTTGTTAGATACTAGAATGGATTATTGGGGATGGATTATTAAAAAGAGAAGAGTCTTGCCTTTTTGGATAAATTTTACTCTACCCAGAAGACAAGGGTTTAGACTAAAGACCTCTCAAGATAGAGCCTGAGCCTAGGATTTGGTAAAGAATGGAAGGAATCTTCGTTCATCCCTTAGCCTCCTGAGAACTGCTTAGAATTTAAAACCGGTTAATAATTAGAGTTTTCTGCTTTACGAACAGTAATTTAACTCAGAATTACCCAGAGAACGTATATGTAGCAGCAATGTAAATGAAATTTTCATAATAAAGCTGTCGGTTATCCTGGAAATCATTCATGTTGCAGTTGATCTCAGAGGAACCTGCCCCTTTAACAGTCAGAGTGATAAAAGGTGGCAGGGTAGGTTCGTCCCAGGCATAATCCAAGGAAGTCATGGGCTTCACTTCAGTTCGGAGCCTGGGTTCAGCAACGCCATGCTGAGTGAAGACAACCGGGACCTACAGTAACGGCAGAGAGGATACAGAGGACTTTCATTCAGAGCGGTGGTATTGGAAAGTGATCAGTGCCTCCTAGGTTTAAGTCCCAGATCCTTCCCAAATGAATCCTACACAGCATATAACCACAAGTGAGGCTCATCATCTGGCCTCTTCAAATGCCTTTCTAATCATCTTCAAAATTGCAAAAAGCCCACCAATTAGACATGGGCCACAGCCTGTTGGGTAAAGGGTTTTGAGAAGCTTTGCCATGCCAAATACCTAGAGGAAGCTTCTCTGTCCTTTCAATGGCATCTAGTCCACCCTCAACCCCCTGGGATACACTTTGAACAAAACTTTTGGAATTCAGCTATGGAAAGTCACATATTTTAAGATGTAAGGCATAATTTAAAATAGAATCTAATGATTTCCATCTTGGCTTTACTTGGAAGATTCATAAAAGAGCTCACTGTAACTAAGCAACAGTAGAAATGCCCGCCCATTCTACCGGGCATTTGTCAATCTGATTCTGATTCCTCTCTCTCTGTTTATATGGAAATGTCTATAGAGGGCACCATGCCAACCAAACCATCTAGTCAATGTAAGTTCTGGGGACTGAGAAGTCACTTCTGGACAAGGCCGCTCAGCAATCAAAATAACCAGCAGAAACCACCTCCCAATGGTAAGATTTCTAAGATCCTGTATAGCTTCTTTTGAACCCAAGTTTAAAATGTACTTCATCATTATCTTAAGGGCAGTACATATTCCACTTTCCCGCATATGAAACAGCCAAACCGGCTCTCAACTCCCCTTGATACCTTAGAAAAGTTGTCAATTCGGAAAGGAGGGGGTAACTGATCTGTATCACTAAAGGAGATCCTATAGGTTGCTCCTCGAAGAGTAATTTCCACACGCAGGAAGAAGCATTTTCCCAGAGTGTCTCTGCAGTAAAAGGAAACAAAAGAGGCTGCATAAAATGGAGGGAACAAGTTCCAGTTCACATTCTCCTCATACTTCTCATGATCACCACTGTGTGCTCTCTGCTCACATTAAAAAAGTAGAAACTGACAGTATAATCACACAGTAAAAAAGAATTCATTCAAGCAACTTTGAACAGCACGCCATAACTTTGTGAGATCTAAAAATTTTACTTAGGGTTTGTTCTGGGTCCTAGCGTCAGTGCAGCAAATGAGTAAATATTGGTTGAACTACATAAAATTGTTAATATTAGACTACTTTTGACCTAGAAACGAGGAATTTCACATGGTTCAAACTAATATATTGATGTTATTGATAAACAGGGTTTGCATTGTAGGATGAGGGAAGGTGAGGAAGAATCCTGTGGAATGGAGGTACCAGTATGTGATCATAATTTATGTGGGTGTTGTGGGGGTGTGTGTGTGTATGTGTGTGTGTACTTAAATACAGATAAACCACTGGAGAGAATGGAAAGAAAGCTCTTCCTTAGGGAATAATATCAGTTAATAAATGTAGAAGAAATGAGAGAACCAGAAAATCACCATTTTGTAACCACCAATGTAATAACTGATTCAGGTAAGAACCATCAAACCACTGAGTGAAAGGTTTTGGGGAAACAGAACATACACACAGTCTCAAATTATCCCCCCAATGGACTAGTCCTGTTTACAAAGAAGAAAAGGTAACTTCACAATACAGAGACCTGGTGGACACCACCTAAACCAAATGATGATCAAATTTAGCAACATCAATAATGGGACCAACAGACGTCACAGGCCTCCGGATGTGATGCAGTGGGAAACACGTACCACCGCAGAAGTAGTATTCTTACCAAAAATGTCTGGTCCAAATTTTTCTTTTTTCTTTTTTGGCCCGAATTTATGTATAGAAAACCATCAGAAAAATCCAGAAAATAAAACATTCTACCAGACACCGGCTTGGACTCCAAAAATGTCAACGTCAATAAAGACAAAAAGGGAAAAATGAGACTATGACTATTCTAGATTAAAGGAGATGAGATATACCAGCCAAATAAAATGCATGATCCTTCACTGGATCCTAGATCTGGGGAGGAGGGTTGCTATGAAGGACATTTTAGAAGACTATTTATTTAAAAACATAATCAATATTAAATTTCTTCAGTGTATAATGATAGGTGATAAAGTTTTTATGGCTGAAGTATCATGATGACTTCACATTACTTTCAAATGGTTTGGGTAAAAAAGTGTATGTGTGCACGTGTGGAGAGAGAACAAGAACAAGGCAAATGTTGAAATGTAGGAAATCTAGGTAAAAGGGGTGCCTTTGTACTACTCTTGTAAGTTTTCTGTGGGTTTAAACTGATTCAAGATGAAAATGTGGGGAAAGTAAAGGAAACAGCTGGCCCAGGTCCCTGCTCAGTAGTTTAGGGCCACACACTGAAACTATTTCAAAAGGATTAACAAAGGTACACAAGCCATCTTTCTCCCCACCCTCCACACCTTTTACTTCCTTTTCTTCTTTTTTTTAAATTTATTTATTTATTTATTTATTTTTGGCTGTGTTGGGTCTTCGTTTCTGTGCGAGGGCTTTCTCTAGTTGCGGCAAGCGGGGGCCACTCTTCATCGCGGTGCGCAGGCCTCTCACTATCGTGGCCTCTCTTGTTGCAGAGCACAGGCTCCAGACGCGCAGGCTCAGTAGTTGTGGCTCACGGGCCCAGTTGCTCCGCGGCATGTGGGATCTTCCCAGACCAGGGCTCGAACCCGTGTCCCCTGTATTAGCAGGCAGATTCTCAACCACTGCGCCACCAGGGAAGCCCTCTTCTTTTTTTAAGTAACGATGAGTAACTTTTTTGTTTAATTCTGAATTGGCTTCACACCACACAACAGATCTGGGCTGCCTCCACCACGGCAGTATATAAACCAATGGTGGCTTCAGCTGCAGAATTCCTCACCTTCCCCTGCCCGCCCCCACCATGAAATCTTGTGGGGCAGAGGTCCCCAACCCTGGTCCTCAGTGGACGGGGCCGCACGGCAGGAGGTGAGCGGTGGGCAAGCGAGTGAAGCTTCATCTGCCGCTCCCCATCTCTCGCATTACCACCTGAACCATCCCCCCACCCCACTGTCCGTGGAAAAACTGTCTTTGATGAAACTGGTCCCTGGTGCCAAAAAGGTTGGGGACCGCTGTTGTGGGGAACATATGATACTACCAGATAGGAGTTCTGATTGAAGTAGGGATGAGGGCATTGGAGCCCTGCCCACTTTGCTCCCTTGACCTGTAAAGTCACCTCCTTAGACCCCAATGGCCCCTAGGAACATAGCTGGAAAACCACTATGCCAGAAGCAATTAACTCTAATAAGGGGGGCCAGGGCAAAGGATAATTAAGAAAGGCACATCATCAACAAAAACAGAAACAAAGAAAAACCTCAGATAATGCATTTTTTTACGTCAAATATAAATACTATTTTGGATCATCTATTATTAAATTAGCCGTTTTTCTGTTCCCTTACAATAGTGTTCTCCATAGAGAACTAACCATAAGGTATAAACGATTAAATATTGCTTCTAAATGTGTTGAAATAGCACTGATTTCAGTGTCTTTAGATTCAAAAAGCATTTGATGAAAAAAATTAAAGAGGACAGAAATAAATAGGAAGTCATCCCATGTTCATGGATTAGAAGACTTAGTATTGTCAAGATGTCAATGCTACCCAAAGTGGATCTACAGATCTAATACAACACCCATCAAAATTCCAAGTGTTTTTTTTTTTTCCCCCAGAAATAGTAAAATTCAGATGGAATCTCAAGGGACTCCAAATAGCCAAAATAGTCTTGAAAAAGAACAAAGATGGAAGTCTCACACTTCCTAACTTCAAAACTTATTACAAAACTACTGTAATTTAAAAAAAAATGTGTGATATTGGCATAAAGATAGAATATGAGTGAATAGAATAGAGAGCCCAGAAATAAACCCTCACGTATAGGGTCAACCAAGTTTTGACAAGGGTGTCAAGACCATACCATGGGGAAAGGAAAGTCTTTGCAACAAATGGTGTTGGGAAAACTGGATATCCACAAACAAAAGAATGAAGTTGGACCCTTACCTTACACTAAATACAAACATTAACTCAAAATGGATCAAAGACCTACATGTAAGAGCTAAAACTATAAAATTCTCAGAAGAAAACACAGGGGGAAAGCTTCACAACACTGGATTTGGCAATGATTTCTTGGATACGACACCAAAAGCACAGGCAACAAAAGTTAAAATAGGTAAGTTGGACTACATCGAAATTAAAAACTATAAATCACAGAACACAATCAACAGATGAAAAGGCAATGTATGGAATGGGAGAAAATATATGCAAATTATGTATCTCATAAGGGATCAGTATTCAGAATATATAAAGGACTCCTACAACTCAACAACAACAAAAACAATTCGAAAATGGGCAAAGGAGTTGAAAAGACGTGTCTCCCAAAAAGATGTACAAATGGCCAACGAGCACATGAAAAGAAGTTCAACATCACTAATCATTAGGGAAATGAGAATCAAAACCATGAGATACCACCTCACACCCATTACCATCAAAAAGGCAAAAAATAACAAGTGTTGGTGAGGATATGGAGAAATTGGAACCCTTGTGTGCTATTGGCAGGAATGTAAAATGGTGAAACGTAAATGGTGAATGTAAAAATGGTCTTACTGTATAGCACAGGGAACTATATTCAATATCCTGTGATAAACCATAAGGAAAAGAATATGAAAAAGAATGTATATATATGTGTAACTGAATCACCATGCTGTACAGCAGAAATTAACACAACATTGTAAATCAACTATATCTGAATATATATAATTTCACTGCACTAGAGTGAAATAAAATGTAATAAACTATCACCAAAAAAAAAAAAAAAAAAAAAAAGGAGCTTCTGACACATGTTACAACATGGACGAACCTTGAGGACATTATGCTAAGTGAAATAAGCCACTCATAAAAAGACAAATATTGTATGATTTCACTTATCTGAGGTACCTAGAGTAGTCAAATTCATACAGAAAGGAAAACAGCAGTTGCCAGGGGTTAAGAAAGGGAAAAAGAGGAGCAGTTGTTTAATGGGTACAGAGTTTCCATTTTGCAAGAGGAAAAGCGTTTAGGAGATTGTTTGCACAACATGAATGTACTTAACACTAGTGAAGTTAAAAATGGTGAAGAGAGTAAATTTTATGTTATGTGCCTGAGGCCCACAAAATAATCTCTGGGTCTTTATGCTATCTTTCTCATATGGTATGTGTATTTTACCACAATTTTTAAAGTTTAATACATTTTTTTTTTAAGCACTGGATGAAAGCAGAAAAAGAAAGCAGTCATCCTGTGCTACTTGAGGCTGAATTTTGTTGACTTTTCTTAACAAGGACCTGAGGGTCACTGGGTTGGGCAAAGAAGGCCAGGTGATTTACTGAAACCACATCAAATGAGAGAAGAGTTTGTACAATGTGCAAGAACAGACAAAAACATTTATAATGAAAGCTGCCATCTAAATGCTGACAGAGTTGTGGGCAACAGTGAGATCAGTACTACCCCCTGAACATGTGATCTCAGACGACAGCAACTGCACAATGGTCAAAACTGTCAACGTTCCCTTTAACTCACTGCATCAAAATGTTCACTTCTCCTTGCCTGGTCTTCACACTTTTATGACCTTTGAGCCAGAAACATATGTGTGCATTTCATGAAGAGTAGTCTTACTATTTATTACTACTTACATCTTTATAAATATCTGAAATTTATATGGTATTTACAGCTTACTATTTACATTACTGCACCTCAAATGAGGCTACTTTTTGTCTAAATATAGTCTCTGAACTTACCTCATGTTGATATGGAAGGAATTATTCTTGTTGACTTCAAAGCCTCCAGACCAAATACAACTGGGAACATCCATCATTCGGACACATAACAGCTGATCGTAGTCATTCCGAGGCCAATGGAACACCACACTGGAACCAGGAAGGGTGGAAATGTAACCTTCAGGATTGGCTGTTCCCTAAAACACACAGGATCACTGGCTTTAGTCAAAAGCCAAGTCAAGACGTAAATGCTTACTGAGTATCTATCTACCCTGAGCCTTGCCCTCCACCAGGAGCTATTTAGGATACCAACGGCACAAAATGATTACTCACATCAAAAAACTTAGTGTTGATGGGGAGATAAGCCCTGACATTAAAACTCACTGTGCCATTAAATAAACACTAGTTACTCTTCAAAAGCAAGCTGCTTACCTGTCCCCTGGCAAATTCCCTCTGTGCAAATGCAAGCTTGTGAGATGATTTATTATCTAACAGGTAACGGGGAGCGAAGATTACCATACAGGTGTCAATATATCGGCCTCGGCCTTTCTTGACATCAATACCTACAAATAACAAGAACCAGTTCCATGAGTTAATCAGAAGGAAAAAAATTTGTGGTCTAAAAAAATTAAACAGCCTTCACAATTTCTCTGAAAAAACAATTGTAGCACCCAGAGAGGCTGTCAAGCCTCCTAAGAATGGAATGAAAACAGCAAAAGCACTCAAAGTATTATACTTTATTCCCATTCAGGCCTTAAAAAGTCTCTATGGCAACATCAATGTCCCCATAATTCCTAGCTTCTTCATAAAGTGTGTACAATTATATCAGCAACTAAAACACACAGGTGTTCAGTTTGGTTTCCATTTATAAAACTAAGACAGTTTATGTGATACATTTCTGCTTACATAAGGGACACAAAATTTCCTCCTAGAGAACTTGCCCCTTTTACAGCATATCGTAGAAATTTCATATTACTTAACTGGTTTCTGCAACTGCCCTGAACTCAACTGACTCTTCTAGTATTTTCTTTAAGCCCACTGCCGAAGAATCCAGCTCAAACATAATGCTAGATACTACAGAATTTATTCCTTCATAAAATAAATGTTTTCAGTACCTACTAGGTACTGAGAAAAAAAAAGCAAACAAAACACATACCAAGGAAAAAAAGACATAGTCAATCAAAAGGAAATCTCAAAACACCAGGTTCCAAAGAAAGAAAGAAAAATGAAATAGCACTATATTCTTAGAAACTCTGCTAACAACTTTTAAAAATACGAAACTCAGTGGATGAATTAATTAATTCATTCAGACAATGAATAAAGCAACTATATTCAAGGCATTGGGCTGAGCACTGGTTATATAATGATAAAAATGTTTATGGTAAAAATAATAAAAATAATAACAGTTATTGAATTCTTAATACATGCTACACCCTCCACCAAAGGCTCAACATTTAATTCTCCTAACAACCTCTTATGAGTTAGGTATTTTCATTCCTTCATTTTTGCAGATGAGGAAACTAAGGCAGGGAAAGCTGGGTAACTTGCCCTGGGTCACGCAGCCAGTAGGTGGCATAGCTGGATTTAAACCCAGGCAGCCTGCCGCGGGAGTCCTTGCTCACATCGTGATGGGACATATACAAGGACCCTACCAGTAGTCAACAAGTATCAAGAGACTATAAAAAGAGAAGAGACCTTAGGATATGACAACTAGGTGTCCTGGATGTTCCAACGTAATTCCAATTATAAATATTCTGATCTGTTAACTCCCTAATTCACTTGTACTGGTGTTCCTTTAATTTAAGTCTCAAAAATAGCTGAAAGACTGAGCAAATCACAGAAACAAAATCACTGAAACTCTATCTAAGAAAGGCTCAGTAATACTGGAATAGGGAGATATACCCTATCACTTTTCTGTGACACACAGAAAAGCATTAACTGTCAGAAATCAACATTATCATAGCTAGCTGATCTCAATTCATCAAAACCTACCTATGAAAGATATGTTTGATATTTAAAGAGTCTACAGTATCAAGACTCAATTAAAAAAAAACAAAAAACAGGTTTTTTTTTTGTTTCCCTTTTCATCTCAGATTGCCCTGGCAAACCCCTAACAAATGAAAAGCTGATAAGATCAAAATGTACAAAATCCTTCTTATTGGAGGTACATGTAAGGTTACCTGGCAAGGCCCTGCCTGGCTTTTCCACTTGGGACTGTGCTTTCAACTTTCCTGATAGGAAGCTAGTTATCTATCCAATTCTTCAAAAATACTCAAATCAGATATTCCACAAATTCCCTTGATAAAACATGCTAAGATCTCATGATCCTTAAGAATTAAAAAATCCCGTCTCAGTCCACCCTCTCTCTTCCTTTCTTTGGTGTAAAGACAAAATTTGATAAAAACATGGGTAGCAAGTTTTAATGAATGCACTTAGCATCTAAGTTTGTACGTGCGCTCCCTGCACATTTCCACTGGGCAGCTCAGTCTGCGTCTCTGCAAGGATCCTGTGTGGTTCCTTAGCACCGGCTGCTTGAAAAGGCACAGGCATCATATTCCCTCCAATTTGTCCCGACTATGGCTTCTGGCCAACCTGCGGTGGCTTGCTTTGGAAACTCTATCAAGGACAAGATACCCCAGCAGAAAGCCAAACTCAGCATGAAGCAGCCTTTGCCTATTCAAGGGGTGGAGCAAAAAAATGTGAGGAAAAAGTAAAGAAAATGATCCTCAGCTGGAGGACCAGATAAACTTTATTTCTTCTATTAAAAGTCTTAATGTCAACTTTAAAGTAGACAGTTTCCATGTCAAAGGAGCATACATGCAAATTCATGTTTAAAAAAACAAAAAGCAAACTCTACTTGGAAGAGAGTCTTCTACTAATAAACCTTCAAACACTTAAACATATCACTGACTCCATGAGATTCAAGGTAAACAGCTAAATGATACCATCTCAATTTTTCCTTTTATAACACGACTCTTTACATCGACACTGTCCAAAACAGTAGCCACTAGTCATACATGATCACTTATACTAACTAAAATGAAATAAAATGAGAAATTCAATTTCTTTGTCACACTCACCACATTTTTTAGTAACGCACTCTCAAGTGCTCAGCAGCCACGCGTGGCTAGTGCCTCCTTACTGGACAGTACAAAATAGAACATTTCCACCTTCCCAGAGAGTTCAATGGTTTCCCAACATTCAATACTAAACAGTGCTTTGAGATCCTTGGAAATTATATATGAAAGGAAAGATGCACTGCTAACATTTTTAAACCTGCGACACATTTAAATCAAGTTTGTCTTAGCCCTTTGGAAAATCTTTTGCGTGTTCCGGGTGGCCACGAGGCATACAGGCACAGCTTCCTCCCCTTCCCTCGCCACCCCGCCACGTCCAGAAGCTAAGCTAGTTAGGGCCTTCTAATGACCATAACCACCAAGTGCATTTTATTCTATTTTTTGCCTCAAATGTGGACACCCCAGTCATAATCCTACTTCTAACAGACTTCCCCTTTATCTGGACAAGTCACTTAACCTCTCTCTGCTTCAGTTTCAAGTAGAACAATGCTTCTTACCCTCTTAGGGTTTGCAAGTTTTAATGAATGCGTGGGAAATGCTTGGAGGATAAAAAGCATTCTAAGTGTCCCTATTATTCCCATGAAAAACAAGGATTCAAGCCAAACTGATACTTTCCTGACACAGGTGAGTCTGAAATTAAACAGAGCCTCAGACCTCAAAAGGGCAGTGTTTAGGTGGCTCCTTAGATCCCTAGGAGAATAGATCTGTGTTGGTATCAATCTAGCATTCAGAGAACAGAAACCTGACCCAATGCCAAATGAGAAAATCAGCACTTGCAGCGAAGCCAAAATGTATGGCCAACTTATCCCTCCAAGCCTGAAGTCATCGGCCATGGTTCTGATTCTCCCGCTGCCCCAAATATAACCCACCAATGTTATAGATCAGCCCTGGGCGGTTTCCTTGCTGGATGACTCTCACAGCTCGGACACCACTACCACCATCCAGTGAGAAGCCCTGACACCAGCCCGGCATGCCTTCAGGATGAATCCCCCTTCCGATTCTCATCGTGCAGCTGTGGAGCAGAAAAGCAAAGATGTATACATTCATCCATAAGAAAGTCTTACCTACCTGTTCTAATCAGGAAGCACTGCTGTGGCTATCAGCCCAAATTAGAACTCTAATACTGACTCTTCCTCGTTCTCATGTGATTCCCAAACACAGAAATGCAATTAATCAGCGGTCAAAACTCTATCTTAGAGGTAGCCACAGTTCAACAATGTGTAAAAATGTACTGACCTCCACAACTAAAGGCTTTAGGAGGAAACATTATGATTCTGTGAGCATAAGACAGGAGGAAAATGCTACAGTATCTGAAAAACAAAGATTCAAAGCAAACTGATATTTTCCTGACTCCGGTGTTTCAGCGGTTTGCGAAATACCCTGAACATACGAGAGAAGTATATACAGAAGATGCAGCTAGTGGTACATTCTTTCAAGGGCCTGGTACTACTGTTAACAGCAAAGCACCGTTTAGTTGGCCAGCGTCCTGTCATGGATCCTGGAAACATAATTCCTGAATGTGTGTTCCAGCTCTACCACTAACAAGCAATGTAACCTTGGGCAGGTAACTCTTTCTGAGCCTCAGTTTCCTCATCTAAAAACAAAACAAGATCCCCTGTGCTGCCTAATCTACTGAAATGTTGGGAGAATCAAATGAGATAGTCTATGTGGAAATGCTTTGGGGACTGTGAATTCCGTACACAAAACAAACTGTGTTTCAAACGTCAAGTCCTGGATGCTGACCACGTCAAGTGGCTGTTTGTGTCTCCTATGTGGCCAGCACCCTGGTCAATCCTCTCCAGACTCCAGCACCAGCCCAGAGTCCAGCCCTCCCTGGTAGACGCATCTGTATCCACTGGCATGTACTACTCCCTAAGCCTTCCTGTAAGTTTGCAGCACATTTCTACAAATAATGGGGTATGGAATATTAGCAGTATCAGATACACTTGCGTATTTTTGGATTAAGGCTACAAATCAGAAGACCCCCGTAAAAAGCAGAACGCCAAAACCAAGAACGTGAATTAATGCTCTACATGCAACGAGTGCTTTGAGATCTTGAAATGGCCCATTTTATTTCAACAGAAAAAGAGATGGATTTCAAAACCTTACACAGAACGACCTAGACTGGATTAACAGGGTGGAGGCTCTACCAAAGAGCCATCCATCTCCCCTCCACAGCCAGCTCCTCTGCCTGCTCTGAGAGCTTCCAGGGGAGAGAAACCGTGCAGAGAAGAGAACGTGTGGGTCTCTCTCCATCAGCAGAGTTATGAATAGAACTACTTCAATACATGGAAAATAAAACTGGCTTTCATTATAAACCAACCAAATGGTTTATTTTCAATATCGAGTAACACAGAAATTAGATCCGAAAAAATCCCATTAAGTCATGGTCCTGTTCCCCTGCCAAGTCAGGATTGTTATCTACAGTGTATTTCTACTTACACGGATCTACTAGAGCCTCTGCTAATTTCTCCCTTCCCTGGGAGCTTACTTCCCCTTCCCGTAGACGACTGCACTCACAGGCTTGGCTGCTCTTTGTCCGAGTAGCAGAATAAGAGAGGGCTCAGGCTCCGGGCCAGCTCATGCTCCTCAAACTGGCCTGCAGCGTCCATTCTTGCATTGTCCTGTCTGAAGATCAGTGGGAGCCCTTTAGGAAGGAGGGGGAAAGTTTATATCCATCCCAGCCGGTGTACCCAAGACAGATACAAATAATAAAAGGAAAAAAAATCATCAAGGGGGAAAATGGTGAAAACTGAATTTATTTAGTGGGCTTGCTCAGTCGTTGTCCAAAAGGCCAGTCTTGACCATGATTAAGCACTTCTTACGGAAACAGGAAAGGTTTAGCAGCTTATACTGTTGACGTAATCTGTTTGCACTGGCTCCATTTAGTTAGCGGAGCAAATGAATCTGAATTCCCACGACCAACTCCAAAGGCCTACTTGAGCATCCTCTGTACGTACCTGTTTTGTTAATCAACCAATACGGAGCCGAAATGAAGATCTTTAAAGATCCTTCTGCTCGACACACGATCCGGATGGTGAGGTTCAGCTGCCGCCGGTTGACGTCATAGAGCCTCATTCTTACCATATAGTTTTGGGTTCCAGGTGGAATAAGCAATTCTTTACAGAGTGGAAAATTTTCCAATGACACCCCTAAAGAAGATACAAGCTATTGTCTTTCAGAGTTCTCACGTTAGTTTGTCAAAACAGTCCACAGCCAAACTGAATTGGATTGCTCTGGAAAAATCAATAACCACGTATTCAACTGGCAAAAATCTCATTAGAATGGCCATCTTCCTTTAGCTGGGGTGAGAATAAATATGGTCTAGAAGTCACACTAGGGAGTCTGAACTGCATAATAATTCGAAGAATGAAAGTACCCAAAGGTGATCAATAACAGCTCTGGTATTAAGCGTTTACTATACATCAGGCCCTCAGCTGGGTGCCTGAAACCCAGTAAAGGCAAGTACAGAGTAAGAGTTAAGGTTTTCTGCAGCCTCCCTGCCTGGCTTCAAACTCCCAGTCTGCCCTCACAGCTGCGTGATGTGTGGCAAGCTATTTAACCTCGCTGTGTCCATCTGCCAAATGGGGATAATAACAGTATCTACTTCTCGGGCTTCTTATTAAAAGTGACGATCCACAGAGAGCATGAGTCTGAAGATAAGGAGTGCTTGGTGTGCACGCAGTGATGAGGGGGGTGGGGGGAGGACATTTCCATTCCATACAGGGGCTCAATAAATATTTGTTGAAGAAATAATAAATGTCAGAACAAAGACCTATTTTCTTTAAAACAGACAACTAGAATTGCACTATTTTTCTTTTCTAAATTAAGCTCAAGGATTTACATATTCAAAAATGTAAGCTTATCACTGGGGGACACACTGCTGAAGTTCAATGAGTTTCAGGATCCTCATCAGTAAAATGGGGAAAACAGCAGTCCCTCTGCCTGAAACATCCATTGCTGTGAAGATCAAATGAGATATTATGAAATCACAAAACTGTGAAAAGGTAAATATCTAAGTCCTTATTATTTCAACATGTCTACAACAGCCTTAAAGAAACCTACTTCCTGTCCCAAATCCAGAAGTACCTTGTTGCTACAAGTGCTACAAATATGATAATGACCCTCTCCCTTGACTTCATTCATCCTTACAAATGAAATTACTTGATACATTAACTATTCCAAACCTCAGTGTCTTCGTCAGTAAAATGGGACAAATAACTATTCCTGTAAGGATTATATAAGATCAAGTATATGAAGGTATTTGACATACTGCCTGAAGTACACAGCACATGCTTAGCTAACGTTTTTCCCTTTCGTGAAAAGAGAAGAGACATATGATTTTGCTCATTCTACAGCTGGTAAAAAGCACGGTTTGAAACGATGAAATGACTTCCTTTACTCACACATCAAGTGAGCAAAATAAGAAAAAAGGCCGTGTTGGGGCTTCCCTCGTCGCGCAGTGGTTAAGAATCCGCCTGCCAATGCAGGGGACACGGGTTTGAGCCCTGGACCGGGAGGATCCCACATGCCGCGGAGCAACTGGGCCTGTGCGCCACAACTGCTGAGCCTGCGCTCTGGAGCCCGCGAGCCACAACTACTGAGCTCTCAGGCCACAGCTACTGAAGACTGCGTACCTAGATCCTGTGCTCCACAGCGGGAGAGGCCACCGCAATGAGAAGCCCACGCACCGCAACGAGGAGCGGCCCCCAGTCGTCGTAACTAGAGAAAGCCCGCGTGCGCAGCAGCGAAGACCCAACGCAGCCAAAAATATAAATAAATAAATTTATTTTAAAAAAAGGATGTGTTGAGTGCTTGCTCTGTAAATCTTTTAGTTTTGTTCAGGTTTTTTGTTTCGATGATTTTCTATATTAGAAGTTTTGCTTTTCTTTTTTTAACTGCATAAATCCTTTGAGCGGGCTTATTGAGGTATTATATGTGCTACAATTTCTCCAAAACGTTTGCCAAACAGTCACAAAATATCCACTGACACATTCACAGAATTATTACAGATAATTATTTGACTAAATCCTTACCCAGTTCAATGTTCTGGGAGGTATCAGCTGTGTGGAGAGCCACCTCCTTGCCAGGTTTCAGTGTCCCATTAATGGGCATTCCTTTAACGTAAAAATCAAGTTCACAAGGTAGCAAGTTGCAGATTACCACTGTCGGCAGGAGATATATGGTATGCCCAGGCTGTCTGAAAATCTGTTTTGCACTATCAGAAAATATGTTGGAGGGCATGTAATCTGGATAATTCTCTTTCTTTATGGCCACACAAAACCTATGATGACAAAATGGTGTAAAAATCATCAGCTTGAATGAAGAGCTTGAATTTTTTTCTCCTTAGCTAAGTATGAGACAGGATAACATCAAAATGGTGCAATAATTTAGTAAGATATTTGCAGTTTTCAATCCAAACACATTCACTAAGGCACAATCAAATGACAATAAAACGTACAGATTTTAAATGTTCCGTCTGATGAATTCTGACAATTACAGACACCTCTATAACCATCACCCAAAATCAATTACAGAATATTTCTCTCAATCAATATCCCTTTCCAATCAATATCCTCTCCCATCATTCAAGCAACCACTTTCTGATTTATCATTATAAATTAGTTGTGCCTGTTCTTGAACTGCAGTACAATATGTACTACTCTTTGTGTCTGGGTTTTTTTTGCAGAACATTAAGTTTCAACAACATTCAACCATGTTGTTGTTGCATCAGTATTTCATATGCCAATGTGTGAATATACCATTTTCTAAAAATTCATTATCCTGTTGATAGCCAATTGGGTTGTATCTCCAAATCAATTTAGCGAGAATGGAAATTCTAACAATACTTGAGTCTTCCAATCCGTGAACTTGGTTATATCTTTCCACTTAGTTATTAGGTTTTCTTTAATATCACTCAGCAAGGTTTTGTAATTTTTAGGGTAAAAGACTGGTACATCATTCCTTAGACTGATTCCTGAATAATTAAAATTTTTTTGGTGCTACTGTAAATGTTGTTTTTAAATCACACAGTTTTCAATTGTTCATGGCTAGAATATAAGCATATAATTATTGATTTCTATAGGTTGATCTTGAAATCTTGATAACTTTATTAGGTCTCATGCTTTTTTTAAAAAAAAATTTATTAATTTTCAAATGTTAAGCTAATCTTAACTGGGATAAACCACACTTGCTGGAAGCTATCTGATAGTATTTTGTTAAGAATTTTTGCATCTCTTCATGGGGCGATACTGGTTTGTAGCTTTCTTTTTTTTGATAATAATTGTATCAGTTTTGGTATCAGGGAAATGCTGGCCTCATAAAATGAGTCAGAACTATTCCCTCCTCCCCTACTTTCTGAAAGCATCTGCAAAGAGCTGGTACGATTTTCTCCTTAAACATCTGGTAGAATTCATTAATGAAGTTATATGGTCCTAGAATGTTCTTTGTGTGAAAGTATTTTATTATAAATTACATTTCTTTAATAGATATTGGGCCATTTGGATTTTTTATTTCTTCTTTGTGTTACTTTTGGTAATCTGCGTTTTTCAAGAAATCTGTCATTCTGGTGTGGAATTTATTTGTATAAAATTGTTCATACATCTCCTTTTAATCCTTTTAATATCTGTAGGATCCATAATAATTCTCCATTTTTCATTCCTTATACGCTAATTTGTGTTTTCTCGCTTTTCATCATGACTGGTCTTATTAGAGGTTTATCAAATTTATGAATCTTTTCAAAAAGCCAGTTTTGACATTGTTGATTTTTCCTATTGTTTGTTTTCTACTTCATTGATTTCCATACTTATTTTCTTTTTCTCTTCCTATTTCTTTGTGTTTAATTTGTTCTTCTACCTTAAGGTAGAAGTTTACATCAGTGATTTTACATCTTCCTTATTTTCTAATGCGAGCATTAAAAGCTATACATTTCCCTTTAGAACTGCTTTTGCTGCAACTCCTACATTTTAATATGTCCAGTTTTTTTATTATTCACTTTGAAATATTTCCTTTGTTATGTCTTTTTGACCATGGGTTGTTTAGAAATGTATTGTTTAATTTCCAAGTATCTGGGGGTTTTGTAAGCATCTTATTGTTTTGGTTTCTAGTTTAATACTATTATAATGATGAAATACATTGTGTAGGGTTTCAATTCTTTAATATTTATTGATCTTTGTTTTATGGCCCAGTAGATGGTCTCTCCTGATGAATGTTCCACACATACTTGAAATGAATGTGCAATCTGGAACTGCTGGTTACAGTGTTTTATAAATGCCCATTGTGACAAGCTGGTTGACAGCACTGTTCAAATCCGTTTATATCTTTATTGTTTTTGTTGGTTTGTTTTATAAATTACTGACGGGGAAGTGTTAAAGTCACCGATTTTGTCTGTGTATTTATCTGTTTCTCCCTTTAGTCTGTCAACAATTGGCAAATCTCAATAAAGGGTATAGTGGAATTCTTTACAGTCTTCTACTCCTCTGTAAGTTTAACTAAGTGAATGCCTGTTTTTGCTATAAAGGAAACTAAAGCTGATCATCTCTAATCTAAATAAGTTTAAAGTCTAAGTTTAGAAGGATCTAACAATAGCAATCCAGTATTTTTTCTAACATATGACTTTAGTAACACATTACTTGTACTCTTCAGAAGAGGAAACAGGAGTCTAAATGATAATATAATTTTGTCAGAGTCCCCATGAAAAGTCGGCACTAGGTGCATGAACCTTCACCCAAACTCCTTTGAGTCATTTGAAAAACTCCCAACCCCAGGATTTTGCTTCCCAATTTAGGCATGGGAACTGGTCATTGTTTTTTCTTCCCTCCCTACATGTCTTCTCTTTATGCTGATGCAGACAGACCAGTTTCTAATCGTATATGTGTGAGCAGTGGGTTTGTGATTGCTTCTTCCATAAAAATTAGGTAAGTAACAGCCACGCTCCCGCCCACGGTTAACCCATGAATTCGTACGAACCTAACATTTAGGGAATAAAAGAACTTAAGGAATAAGAACTTTAGGGCTTTAAATAAGTACAGCTGAATCACTGAGGGTCCTTAGAGAAAAAAATGAAGAAAAAATGGCAAAATATACACGTCGCTGCTGTGCCACACATACCTGAAGAATCGGCTTTTTTCCGCATCCATAGAGTGGCACTCTCGTTTGCTGCTACTAACCTCTGTAGTCTTCACTACATTGGTCCAGTGAATAGGAGCCTTACAGAAAAACACACCCAGTCCTTTGGGCCGGGCCTGTAGCCGCCAAGAAGTGAGGTGTAGAGGCACGGCAAATGAATCACCTGGCATGATGGCGGGAAGGACCACGGGCTCTGCCACAGAAACACGTGTTAGCAGTTTCAGGAGTGGTTGCCCACCCCAAAGTCCATCTAGGGTAAAAGAAGGACAATGTCAAAACTTACTGTCTGGAGCGGATGGGCTGTCCAGTCTTAGTTCCATTGGCGTCTCAAGTCTGTTCTTCACAATGAGGGCCGATCGGACAGTGACCACTTTCCGGGCACTGCCTTCCATGGTCACTGCAAAGACGACCCGGACAGGCGGGAGTGAAGAGAACTGTGAAAAAGAGAGAAATAATAAAGAGTTTAGTTGTGCTTTTGAAAAACATGCAGAATACAATAATACCGACCAGAATGCCTACATCTAAAGCATCTTATTATTACTACAGCTCTTCAGTGAAATGAGTCATTAAGCCCTAAAACCACTCCACTTTAATAGGAGTGAATACCCTCTAAATACACACTACTGTAACAGCCAAGTCTAAAGAGTTGTTTGTATTGGTATGCCTTTCACAGGAAAAATAACTTTTTTTTCTAAATGTCATAAAATTTACTCGATAGGCCCATACACTATTTGTTGACATGCCTATAAAAAGCAACATTTGTATATCAAAGAACTTTAAAAACAAACTTCTTCTTCACAATAATTTTCTAAGTTCTGTTCAATAATCACTCTTTTTCTGACCGACACCAAGAAACTCAAGATAATGGAGGGAAATCATTTATTTATGGTCTTGGTTGGATGCAGCCACTACTTTCTTTTTGCGTATGTTCATTCACATATTCAAAACACATTTTGTACTGCTACCACGTGCCAGGAATTTAGCAATTTTTTTTTAAGTATAAAATTCCACATTAGGTATACCAAAGAGAAGGTTTCTAAAACTATTATTCTGAGTATCCAGAACATATTGATACTGCTCGTTTATTGGAGAAACAAATGACACAACATCCAAGCTTTCCATACTGCCAGTTTTTTCATTAAAGCAAACAGTATGTGAAAACCAACCTAATAAACAATCAAATGACAAGCTCCATGTTTTGAACCAAAGTTTCTAGAACGTCCCAATGAAAAGGCAAAGTACAGTCTTCTAGGGTGTTATTAGAGGGACACAATCATCACCAAATCTTCCAGTGACCCAGCCCAGTAAAGCCCCAGGAGAGCCAAGGCCCAATAACAATCGTTTTAAATCTTGATCTTGTTGCCTCTATGCTTATCTGAAATTTCACATTTTAAAACTTATTAGCCTCAGGGAAAAGAAATTATAAGCAAAAACCTCAAAAAAGCATTTTAATGTCATCCTGTGGTGACGTTTCAAAAATCAGATGTGGGAAGAAAAAATCTATTTTTCATTCTTAGTTATTTTCATGACCTTTGGGCCAAAACCTATAAAATATGTATAGCCATACAAAGGTTAATTTATATTTAACTTGGAGAGAAAAGGAGACCTTGGACTAAAACATTTGCCTTTTGTTCTCCTTCCCTGTAATATTCAGTCTCACATACTAAGTTAGGTGACAACATTTTCTTGCAAGTTCTTGTAAAAGGAAGGAAATCATTAATAGAAAAGGAAAAAGATAAATTCCAATCGTAAGAGTCCAGTGGTCATCAAGAACTATGTGTGTAAACACAGTGACACAGGAAAATCATACTCACATAAACCTGGGGATGGATAATATTTGTCCTACTGCTTGGGCTGCCAATCTAAGAAAGATTCCAAAGTCAGAGATTCAGTACAGACCTAAGATAACAGCCATCGTTAAATTCAATGACAATATAAGTTGCTTGAAAAGGTGGTTTTATAAATACTCTTAGGTAAAGTATGTTCTACTATGAAAAGAAAACATCTTGGAACAAATGGGAACAGCAATATTCATTTTACAACCATTCAGTATATACAAAATTTCTCCAGAATGCATCCATAAAATAGAAAGGTATCTCTGGGGGGGAATTAGTCCTTTTATTACTGGACACGAATTTAGGCAGAAAAGTAACTTTGAAAGAAAGTTTCTTTTTCTAAGAAACTTGGGGCACAAGAGAAAAACAATGAAAAGAGCAGTGTCCTCCAAGAATATATTTCATGAAGCAGCAAGCATGAGGAAAGCTACAGTATCTCTGCAAATCTGTGCTTTCCTATTCACCCCTGGCTACTCAAAACTGAGCACAGTTACCCCATGAAGTATACCCCATGAGTATGTGGAAAGAGCACCCGTGGTGGTCTTGTCAGCTAGGATGCCAGCCTCTGCCTGCACATTCTAGTCAGGGATGCCACATTCCCCAGGCTGGCCCTCCAACCCCTAGAACTACAGGCTGGGGTAAAATCAGGGCAAGGGTGTGTGAGAGGATGCACGACCAGAAAATAAACAACAGTGGACATCTATCTTTATGCCGGAGAGGAGAATCTGGAGACACGGAGCTAGAAGGATCAAGGAGCAGCATTATAAAAGCGTAAAGAAGACAGTGTATAAAGGAAGCATAACAATATGTGAAATAAAGCCAATATATGTTTGGCAAACTCGAAAACTGCCGGTTGGCCCGGGTGAGTATAAAGTGGATCTGCACAGGTTGGATAATATGTGTTCATGCCAATCTTAGATCTTGTTTCTCTACTAAAACTAACCATTGGCTGGTTTATCTACATAGTGATTACCAATGCCCATGACTGACCCAAATAATCTTGGGTATTCCTTCTAGTGCTAGGAAAAATGAAGAAGAAAATGTCACTAGAGCAAGGCTACTACAGGCCTGTCTGACGGCCTGGCTTTAAGGGGGTGTGGCTAGGGCACAATCCTGCCACTGAACACGCTTTCCACAGCCGCGCACCGTAGAGGAAGAGGAATTCTTATCTGGCGCAGCGTATCGGAAAAAGGTCCCGACTTTGTCCACTGACACTGGGCTCACTTGCTCCCAGCCATTCACTCTCACTTGCAGTTGATGGATCCGGAGGTCATGGGTGTGTCTGTCAGGCAGAACACAGAAAGAGACATTAAGCACAATCCTATCCAGGGAAGAGAAGTAGAAGCAGAGCCTGAAATCGGATTTACGATATAATGACATAAAAACCCAGTTGTCTAAATAAGCCTTTCGGTGATTACCTAACGCAAGGGAAATCAAGAGGATATTTTAACTGAGTCTTACACTTAAAACAAAACTGCAAGATCTATAAAGCCTGAGCAAGAGTGGCATCTGCCCTCCCTTTATACAAACCACGTGAATCCTGTGAACTAGCTCAGGTCTGTCCCCCACCGACCCCTACCTCAAACTTTATGAAATGACATCAGCTAAAAGTGGTTCAGTGGGGTAGTAGAAATGCTGTGCTAGCAATTTAATCACATAACCATACTCTTGGAAATGCCTAAAATGACGTTTTCTCCTTGGTTCTTCTGTGGAATCTCCTGCTTCTCTCAGAACCACACTCAGTCGCTGGGCTTTGGTCCTACAAGACTACGGACACGGTAATGAGAGACGGAGCCCGCAGGGTTTCTGGGCTGAAGTGCGCAGCTGAAACTGCAGTAGAAGGCAGTGGGCAGGACAGGAGGAACAGGAGGAAACTGCACATTTAATTCTATTTTTAGATTTTGCCTAATTCAAGCCAGAAGCCTGAAATGGGGAAGTGGATTTGAGGCTGACAGGAAGGAAAGGGGGGACGGAGGCAGGGCATGGGGGACAGAATGCCAAAGGGGGAAACACCAGAGAAGGCATTTATTTCGATGAATTCAAGCAGGCAGGTGGGACTTGAAATGGGTTACAAAACGTAGAAACTAAAACAGAAATGACAACAAGGCCAAACCCCTTCTGATACAACTGAGGCAGTGCTTATTAAGAAATACAGTGAACAGTTCTATAATTTAGCTTCTCCAGGAACCGTGTAGAACAGAAAAATGCTCACCACTCATCCCTGGAAATTCTAATGTGGCTTCCAGGTACATGTGCCCAGCACAGTGATTTTTTTTTTAAACTATTTTTTTCCTGAAAAACACACTGGAGGCCCCCAAGTTCAGAACTCGTGCCGCTAGGGAGTAATGTGCGCCAGCGCAGAGCTGTACAGAAGGAGGAAGTGTTTGAGGAGCAGGTTTGCACACAAAGAATTAAAGCACCACAAACGCATGTGACCATAGAAGGCTGAGGCCAATCTCTTACATTTGAGATAACGAGGCTCAGACACTAAAATCTTAACCTATTTGTTATCCACTGGACGGCCCTTCCACTTAAAAATGTGTGCATATAAAAGAACATTCTATCACATATTTTATGATCTCTCGGTAACTAGACACAACGTTCTTTCACATTTATTCCCATCCTTTGGCTGGCAATTTTGAGTGCATCAGTGAGCGGTCTCCCTATAGTGAGTTATTCTCTCCTCCTTAGAATCAGAGTATCTTATCATTATTGGCTCTGCTTCCTGAAACCATCTGCCTGCTAAAAGTGTTGTGGCATATGTGTATCTTAAAATTGAAATCAACATGCTCTGATAACCTTTAATAATACCATGTCACCACTCCATCATGCAATGCACTGGAGGGTTATGATCTGTCTATGCTTCAACCAAATTAGTTACATGGAACACACCAGTTATCACCTCACATGTCAAATAAAAGGATGATTAATGGAAAGAAGTGTATTTCCAAGACAGTCATTATATTTTTTAAAAGGAAACACTGATTTTCTAAATACATTTTAAAAATAAAACATTAAAATCATTAACAAAGGAAAGTGAAAAGGCAAAACACTAGGGACAATCATTTTTTTCTTTTTTGCGGGGCAAAGAGTAAACCATGCCTTACCTGTGCCTTAGCTTTCCTCTTGCTTCAAATTCAAAGGGAATCTCTTCACCCGTGAGGACTTCCCGCCACTCGCTAACATTGTGAGCATCGTCAAGAAATGTTCCATTCCCTTCTGGAACCACCCCTGGACTCCCGCTGTGAGACAGTGCAGCCCTGGAACCAAATCAGACGATACCAGCTAGGCCCCCTTTCTCTCCACCTCCCTCTCACACAGAGCTCAGGGCTGGAAGCAGAAACCCTCCCAGAAGGCAACTCACAGACATAACGCCGCATAACCTGGCTGCAAAAGAGGACCTAAAAGGTCAGTTACTCAAGTTTTCTTCACGATCGATCACAACTTCATGACCGAAACTTTAGAAACAGCTAAAAGCTATCACTGCACAGTCACCTGCCACCAGCAGCAGAGTCTGGTACACCGAGGGTGATGTAAACTAGTCATGACTTTTAACAGTAGTATTTAAGTGACTATCTAGAATTTAACAGACCTGAATTGTTTTTAAAAAACAAAGATGTCTCCTCTAGAGCATTCTCATACTTGGTGGAGGTGGGAGAAATATGGTCTCAAATCAGCTGATTCTGTTAACACATTTCATACACTTTATTACCTAAGCTGGAAGGATCAGCCTGCATTTGGAAAGTGGAGCCAAGGTCTAAGCAGGCAGAAAGTTGTTAGAGAAAGTTCTCACTTGGCTTAGGTAGACTCTCATTTGTTCTCCTAACTCCACCCAGTTCCATCTGGACTCAAGTGTGTTTCAGGTTTGGAAGATAGTTCGGGGTGGGGGGGAGAGGGGATACGAGAGGTGTTTTCAAGCCCTTTTGGAAGAAAAATGGGCAAAACATTTGGCTTAATAACCATATACAGCTTGTTTTAAAAGGGGGAGTAGAATGGGGACCGAGGAGAAAGGGTGGAATGACTTTTGTTTCACATCCTTAATTTGCTCAACTTCTACTTTTAAAACAAATGGATACCAGGATCAAGATCACAATTTGGATACTTCAGACTCAAGAGCTACTTCTCTGACTACAGACTCTACATAGAACCAGAACCTCCAACATAAACCTCAGCAAGACAGCAAGCTATTGATTCAAATACAATCAATCCCAAGAGCCTCAGGGAGGCCCCACCTTACTGTGCTGGGCTGGTACACAGGAGCCTGTGGTGGCAGAGATGGCTCCAGGTGACAGATTCAGTGTTCCTTACCTGGTGGGCGTGGTCGTCAGGGTGGCAAACCACAAAGTGCAGCCCGTGTGATTCCTCAGAGCAAAAGGAACGAACGGCTGCCGGCGTTTTGGGGCCTTCATCTCTGCTGTGAGCAAACAGAAGGCCGTCAGCATGTGCCCTGGCCCGTGCGGCAGAGACCCTCCCCATACCTGGAGACAGTGCCCAAAATTGTCTCTGTGCAAAGGAACTGAAGGTGGAGAGGAAAAAAAGGAACCACCACAGGTGTGCTGACAGGCCAAGTGGGATGTCTCCATGTATTCTGCCGCCTGCTACGAGATGACTCGGTCCCCCTGACAACTGACTGTGATGTATCACGACTCTCACCCCACAATTCTCCCGCGACTCTTATGGGCCTTATCTCAGAAAAGGGCATCAGACCTAATACGGCTGGCATCAGGACAGAAAGAGAAATGGATCCCCACTACTCCCGAGAAATACAGTCTAAATGGACAACCTAAACTGCGGCAAGATAGATCACGTGTACTTGTATCACTTTGTCCAAAACACTGGTACTTTAAGGAAGCCTCCTTTTATTTAAGAGTTACACTTGAGTCATATTATGCATATTATAACAAAATGAAAACCTTCTTTCCTCTTCTCTTATATGAATAGTTGTGGGTTTTCCTCCCTGGAAGATCAAAAATATACTACCCCAAAGCTATTTAAATAAAATTTTTAGTTCATTTTTTTTACACAGGTATCACCACCATCTGCTATCAGGCAGGGACTACGGAGACTACAAGAGGAGCGCAAAATATGATTTCCTTCACAAAACAGCTTCTCATCAGGGAAACTGGAAAGAAACACTGATCAATACAAGACTGTAAGTAATCAAATTCTAGGGAGAGTTTAACCTGACTCTAAACACCGTAAGCAGTCAGAGGGGAGAGGCTGAGGAAGGCTCTCCGGTGCCCGGGCTGCCCGGGGACCCGCCCGCCCGCGGCCTGCTGCACGCTCCTGAGAGCAGAGAGGCCCCCGGCTCCTTCCAGGGTCTGCATTTCCTCTACTGGCCACACAAAGAAAGAGGGAGGTGGCAGCAGGAACCACAAAGGAAGCAGCAACGCAGTGCCCGGAGCCTCCTGGCTGATGTGCTCAACAACACCACATGCCCCACCAACAAAAAAGGGCGAGGCCCAGTCTTACTGTATGTCTGGCTTTAAAGCACAAAGACAGCCCGAGAAAGACCGAGACCCAAATGTCCTGCAGCTGTGGAGAAAATGACATCTAGAGGTGACTGCAATCGCCAACTGAAAACACTATAGCAAAATTCAATTCGTCTTCCAGGACCGCATGTTTCCTGCCAGTGACATGAAGAAGGCAAAGTGCACCAGGGCCTGCCTCTCCCACTTCTCGAGAACAGCACAGGGCAATATCATAAGTCAGCGTCATGTCTTTTAAAAAGTAATCACATTTTTGTTTTCCCTTTGTAGCTTCTAAAGTTTTCAGAAGTTAGTGCTCTGAACACTGCACAACAAGCCACTTCAGGTTCAGGCAAGTTCTGTTTTGGTAAGAACAGCAGCTCAGGGGAGTCTAAACAAATGAGTAGTCTCCAGCGTGTTCCACAATTTTGCGGTTAGCTTTTAGAGACACTCCAAATACATATAAAGATAATCTCTGCCTAGAATATGCCCATTTCTCACCCCAATGGCCTCACTTAGTTTCCAAGGTTTGCTTTAAAAAAAAAAAATTAGTGTTCATCAAGTTGAAAATTAAGGAGTAGCTGTGAGGCTGCGGACAAGAGCAGAGGGGGAGTAAAAACTTTAAGAGCTGTCAGCAGGGTAAACAGCGCTCGCGGTGGCACCTCGAGAGGCACCTCCCTCTCCACAAGCGAGAGAGCTGCTCTGCTTTATTACAGGAGATAAAGGGCCCAGGAGGAAAAGAAGCCAGATGTGCTTTCATATCCCACTGTGAGCCAGACTCAAAGTTTCCATTTGCAAATTAGATTTAAAAAGAACAGGTGGCAAACGGCTTTGATCACATTGTAACACAGAATAAAGTGCTGCTAGGAATCCATATAAAGATATTCACAAGTGTATTGCTTTGGAATTAAGTAGGCTGGGTAGGCACACTGCTAAGGTCCCCAAGCTTCTTGTGTGGATTACACATACCAGCAGAGACCTCAGCAACCTGCCTCTCTGAGGATAAAAATACATGGAGTGCTCACAAATCCAAACTCAACACCAGGGGACAGATCTGACATCTTCCACACTAGGGTCCAAATCAACTGTGTACCTGCCTTGGGCACAGCACCAGAGAACAAAATCCCCAAGTCTGGACTTCCCTGGTGGTGCAGTGGTTAAGAATCCGCCTGCCAATGCAGGGGACGTGGGTTCGAGCCCTGGTCCGGGAAGATCCCACATGCCACGGAGCAACTAAGCCCGTGAGCCACAGCTACTGAGCCCGCGCTCTAGAGCCCACGAGCCACAACTACTGAGCCCACACGCCACAACTACTGAAGCCCCTGCGCCTAGAGCCCGTGCTCCGCAAAGAGAAGCCACCACAATGAGAAGCCCGCGCACTGCAACAAAGAGTAGCCCCCGCTCGCCACAACTAGAGAAAAGCCCGCACACAACAACGAAGACCCAATGCAGTCAAAAATAAATTAATTAATTAATAATTTTTTTAAAAACTTAAAAAAAAAAAAAAAAAGAACTCCCCCAGTCCACCAAAGAGAACAGTATTCCCTGGTGGCCTCAGAAAACCTCCTCTGGTGACCAGACCTAATTGGTTCATAGGCTGAAAGAACCCCAAGCTCCTCATGTCCAAGTTCAGCTTAAATGGCTCCACCTAAGGAAATGTCTGCTCCTGCGGATTCGCTCCCCAGGGCAATGTGGCCGTTATAAACAGTGCGGGTTCTTATGCTATGTAAGCAGCTCAGCCTATCAGAAAGGACCTGGCTTGTAAATCATGAGAAATAGATTAAAGTCCCAGGTCTGCTACTAGCCAGTCATGTGAATGGAGGCAAGTTACTTAGTCTCTCTGAGCTTCTGTCCCCATGCTAAAAAGGAATAATGCTTTGCTTAGCCTGAAAGATGAAATAACAGATATAGGAAAGCTGAGAAGTATAAATCCATGGATCCTGGGCCTTGTGAGCCCTCCCCACAAACACCCATCCTGGTAAAACCTTTCAGAAAAAAAACATAATACTGCCACCACACATTAATATCCCTGTTCTGAACTCCTAGTAGAGGAAGCTCAAAAGGCCCTTTTTACAAAATATACCATGACCCGGGATCTGGTGGTGTTAGCCAAGCATAAACATAAATCATTCAAATTAAATTGCACTCCTTCAAACAAATGAAGAACTGAACATCTTGGGATTCTAATTCCTTGATGTTTATGATGTTTTCCTCTTGTATTCACTTACCAGTCAAATGCTCAAGGAACCTTAAAGGATCAGAGATATAAACAAAGAACATTCTCTTTTCTACCTCCTAAGAACCTCAATTCATTTCTAAAGAAACTAAGATTTGTGTCTAAGCAATTATTTACTGGAAATTTTTTTCTTAGCTCTATTTCTGATCTTTATAGCTCCTATTCCACGAGCCCCTTGCATTACCATAAGAATAACATTCACTGAGTATTCTATAAACAAAGACTTGTAGCACTGCTTGATGGAGGAGGGTTTTCTTCCATTCATTTGCTTTTCAGTGTGAGACATCACCTCTAACTGACATTGGATGTTTCTGCATCATTCACTGTGAAGTTGATTCCATTTCCACTAAGGGTTAAAGCAGATGGAAGAGACAGAATAAGAATCAGCACATCACTTCCTTCTGATATAAGATGCCACTTTGTCCATTAGGTGGAAATGATCTTTCCTGTTACTAAAGCAAAGTATTCACAGCTGGGTATACCCCCATTCAGGTCCCGTATTCACACAAAGTCGATGTACAAGGCAGTTCTTAAAACAGGAAAATAAAGCAAGCCCTCGCTTGGCTATACTGTACCTCTAGCATAGATCTGGTGCTCTAGGTTAGTCAGACTGGCTGTACTCCTAGTTCTAAGGTAGACAAGGGGGAGGCCTGGTAGACAGGAGAGACAATGTTAGAGCATAAGAATCAATATAGTGAAAAAGAAGACTCATCTCCAAAACATAAGCACAAATAGAGTACATTACAAAAATAGCAAGCATCATGCACTTATAGGCTCATTCCTTTGGTGACTACTAAGAGCCAAGGAGGTACCTGACAAGGTGAGCAAGACAGCTTTTATGCTGGCGTTTACTGTGGAGGCTGTGCTAACAGAGCATGCTCCTTTTTTTCTCAATCGGGGAAAGAAAATGTACTCACAGTCACTTGAACACAATGACAAGCCTTTTGAGGATTTTTAATTTAAAGCATGTATGTTCTCACATGGCATAGAAAAGTTACCAAGAGCAATCAGTACAGATTTTAGTGGGAGTTGCTCCGTTCCAACTGGAAAAGGCAGTAGCAGTAGAATGCTAATCCCCCACGGGTCTCAAAAATTCAAGGGAAGGAATCAGTCTGTGTTCCAAGTTTCAACAATCTCTTCTGAGGAGATATCTCATGGTATTATTTATACTATACATTAAACATGGAAGCTTTTAGAATTTTTTTTTGGTATTTCCACAAATTGTCCTTGAATACAAAACTAATGAACTAGCTAAGGTACCATACCATCCAGGTGTACTTGCAGAGTCTCAGCCCTTCCTGAACAAAGCCAATAATTATGTCAAAAACTAGGCCATTATTTTCTTTCCCCTGCTAAAGGAACAGTAAGAAATCAGCAGCTCCCTTAGGCTGAATTTCATATTAAGAACCTCTAAGTCAAGGGCTCATTTTGAAGCTGGCCTGAATAAAATACACAAATTTGGGGGGAATGTGACTAAATATTCTTAAATAAGAGCTGAAGGTTTGTGACCAGTTCAACAAGAGTCAAACCTCCTGACTTTCAAAACGAATGCCCAACAATTATTTTAGTAGGCCTAGTAAGAGAATACAATCCCATCTGCTATTCTACCATCCCAGAATTCTTAATAAGTAAAGAGGTTTGGAAATTTAGGTATGTTCGCATATGCCTAATTAAAAAGATATATTACACCTTTATAAGCCTAAGTAACCATAAAGATCTGTAAGTAAATAAAAATCCAGATTTAATTTAGCAGGCATTTAACATAGATAAGGTAGCTTATTAACTGTAAAAAAAGAGGAGATGTTAAAATAAAGAGGGAGGGGAGCGGTGGGAGAGGGACAAAAGAAAATTCCTTCATCAGAATCCTGAAGATTCGGCCTTCCTAGTGTTTGCACTGAGTCTGGATTTAAGATCCCTCTGCATGAATAATGTTTTTAGAAACACATTCTCTAGGACACATTACATATTACAAAGATTATTCAGAGTCTTCTGGGTAGACTACGTTACATTCTCTTGACACACAAATTGGGAAGGTTAGAGGAGGAGCCAGAATTGAAGCTGATGATATCTGAAAAGCCCTGGCTCCTAAGCAATGGCCTTGAGACTCACAAGCAACAGCCTGGGAATACAGAGAGCAAGCAGAGCTGACGTGTCCTTGTCCCTCCTTCGAGAAGTACAAGGCAGATAGAAAGTCCATTTATACACCCTGAGGAGAGACGAACCAAATACTTCGTACACTAAGAAAATCCATCTTCCCATGACACGTTTGCAGACCAGATGGAACAGTTAAGTATTCATGAACTATGTGAAGTCCAGCCAAAACTCCCCAAAGAAACCACACTGAAAGAACTGGGGCTGAGTTGAATTTGGATGACAATGGCTTGTGGAACAACTAAGGACCATGCAGTTGGCCATCACAATCTCCCCAGCTCTGAGGAAATCAGAGCTCCATGGCGAAGCATTAAATAAGGAAAGAAAACATCGTTAACAGAGAACACACTGACTCCTCTTTCTTCAAGAGGCTGGGTACTCAATTCTCTTCTACTTTATAGTACAGGGCCCCCCTTTAAACACTTGCTTCCACGTGGGAGCCTGCCCTCCCTCTCTTCAAGAATATATCCAATCTATCTCTAGATTTAGAAAACTGGAAAGATGTTCTTAAAGATCCAGAACAAAAGTCCAATCAATTAAAATGTTCTGATGAGTAAAACACAAACTGACCAATGGCCACTCCTGATGCATCTTCAGGTGCCCCAGTTCACGTGCCACATGACCAGAACTTAGGAATTGCACACTGCAGGTCCTTCCTCTCCCACAATGGTGAAATTAGAGCTCATATTAAGAGTTCAGCGTTTTGTGCCAGAAAAAATGTCCCTTCCAAAGACTAAAACAGAACTATAGAAGACAGTCAGAATTTCCTGTAGGTTTTTCCATAGAAAATGATGGTTCTACTTGAATTTCTCAATGAAACATGGCTCTGTAGGTCAAAGGTGATTTAGTCAAACATCTGTAGAGAAAAATCTTACTTTGTCCAAAGCATGGAGGATCCACTGAAGAGCCCATCCAGTCTTCCGATGTGGTTGAATCTACTTCCTTGTCCGGTTTACAGTAATCTGCCATCCACGATTCCTTGGTACTTACATATTGGTCTAGAAAAAAGTCCCCAAAGATAATTAAGAACAGAAGTAGAAAAGATTGGGTGTTCAAGTCAGATGACTTCAATTCAGCAAAACAAGCTTTTATCGAATGTCTGACTAAATGCTGGGCACCACACTAGATCCTGAGAAAGCTGGTCCCCTGAAGAACCTCGTGCTCCACTGGAAGAAATTAACATTAACAAAACAACCATCATCACAAAACTATCCCACAATGTGAAAGGAGCTAAAACAAAGATACAAATAAAATGCCATGGGAGCACATAACAGGGGAAGATTTATTCTGCTTTGGCAGAAGTGGAAGAATACACACCAAAGTGCATGGCAATCTTCAGAGAGGTAAGGACCTTTGTTCTGGGTCTTGAAGAATAGGTAGGGTTACCAATAGGATTAGGGATACAGGGACACTCCAGGCAGAGAGAAAAGCATATGCAAAGACTTCAAGACATGAAAGTACATGGCACATTCAGGGAACACTGAATACTTTGGTGTGACCTGGTACAACATACTGGGGTACAGGGACATAGCAAAGTCTAGAAAAGAGAACAACTTGCTTTGTGAAGAGCATGACATGCCATGCTAAGGGGCAGGGTTTGGAGACAGAAAGACCAGTTAGGAGGCTATTTAAAAAACCACCAAACTCAGGAGGCTGAAATCTAGCTGACAACTGTCCAGGAGTGGTTTTACTTTTTTGAGAGGAGAATTATAACGGGAAGAGCAAAATAATTACACACCACACTTGGATAAAGACCTTTTATACTAATTAAAGTACTACACTTTTTATTTATTTTTTTAAATTAATTTTTATTGGGAGTATAGTTGCTTTACAATGTTGTGTTAGTTTCTACTGTACAGCAAAGTGAATCAGCTATACGTATACACACATCTCCTCTTTTTTTGGATTTCCTTCCCACTCAGCCATAAAAAGGAATGAAATTGGGTCATTTATAGAGTACTATACTTTTTAAAACAAGAATGATTAGTTTCTGTTTTTCAGCTCCAATATTTAGCTACAGAAATGATATTTATTTAAACACTAAGAGGTCACAGCAATTGTTTCTGGATTTCAGCACAATTTTAGGAATAAGGAATTAAAGGTTAAAAAAAACCAGTTTTACCACTGACAAGAACGCTTTTTGGAAGATATTTTTAATTAGATACTCATCAGAAATATCAATAGAACTCTTTTGAGGTTAGCTCTCGTTTACTGTAGCTTTTCAAAGAAGAGTCCCAAACTTTATCTAAACTTCCAGATGAACAGATTATATAAGAAATGACATAGGGACCAAAATAATATGGAAGAATCATGAGATCAACTTACTATTACGTTGGTGAAATTAATGAAATGTGTAAAGGTAAAACAGTGGTTTTAAAATCTGGGGATCAATGAACTTACAGTCTCATTTCACTATACATTCTCTCCATCTTAGTCGGACATGGAATAAGCCAATGAATATTCTATGAGCCTCAACCCAACACATACACTGAAGAAAGTTCATAGATTTTCAATATAGTATGCCCTCCATATCTGTGGGTTTTGCAGCGGATACAGAGGGCCAACTGCATTCATTGTACTAGGCCATTTTATTACAAGGGACTTGAGCATCCACAGATTTGGTAGGGGGGGTGAGGGGTATGGGGTGTGGTGCTGGAACCAATCCCTTTGGATACTGAGGCACAACTGTAGTATGTGTTATCTATCACTCAGAGATAACTACAGTGTTACAAAAAATCAGATCCTGTAGATCAGTAACTCAAAGAGTTGAGTGTAGTTTTCATAGTGAAAGTAGGCACTACCTGACTGTATGATAATGTTACTCTTCTTTTGATATAAAGACAAGTATAGAGACAAGATTCTGACACACTACATCGAATCCAGGAGTGTACATTTCAGTGTTGTCGAAGAAACTTTCAGAACACACACCATTAGCTTGGCAACCCTTTAACTCAGTGATTTTCAGAGTTAGGTCAACATGATACTTGATGGGAAACAGCACAAGCAACCTACCCTGCTATAGACAATCAAAATTATACCTTTTAAGAATTATTCTGTGTATAGTCTGAGAGAAATGAATCTAAACTCACTTCTAGGACATTTAATAAGTCCCAGTGACCAAGCATCATGGGGAGAAAGTTCGTCATGGACATGAATGTTTCCCATGTAGTCTAAGCTCTTGCTTGATCACTGAGAGGATTAATATGGGATGCCACCTCCAGAGCTATGGGTTGAGAAGCATTATGAGGCCAGGTTAGGGTTTATCAGGAAAGCAGCCATGATGAGTAAACTGTCTGGTATGGGCCCAAGTACTTGCTAAACCAGGATTAACAGTCTTCCAGACAAGGGACTTACGCACAGAAAGGTACCAATGTTCTAAAGATAGCTTTCCACTCACCAATTAGTACAGAGGTGATATTGATATCCAAACGGTGTTTGGCCTTGGCTTCCAGCTTCAGCCGAGGAGGATGGAGACGACTAGCTGCCTGTTGTTGCCAGGATACAGAGCACGGCCAGGGCTCAATAAATGGCTCCCAGCCTAAAAGAACACAGGAAATAAGACATCTGCTCAGCAGATATCAAGAGTTTACAGGGGAACACCATTCACAAATGCTCAGCAAGGACATACTATAGCTAATAGCTTTCTATTTCCAACTTGATTTCACAATGGAAACACCATCTTTAGCTGCAGGTCACCTTACAAATGTCTGTGCTGTCTCAAGGACATGAGTACAAGAGCACACACGCACCCCAACCATGGTCTCCCAGAGGTGGGAGGAAGGAAGGCAGGGGGTATGTGCCCTCTTCTATTTAAGAGCAGGCAGGACCTGTTTTTGATATATTCAAGTAGAAAAAAGTGTCTCAGACTCAGGTTGGAAGAATAGTGTCAGCGGCTGAAGTAACTATTAAATTTGATTACCCTGCTTACATCAAGAACCCATTGGCCAAATAAATAGGTATACTTGAAATTCATTAACTTAAATTTTTCCAAATTTTTATTTTAAAACGTGTCATATGTACAGAAGTTATATATAAACAACATATATGTATGGTTTAAAGAATAAAATTACTGCAAGCACTCACGTACTCACTATTCAGCTTAACAGAAAATTATATGTGCCTTTGAAGCCCCTGAGTACCACTCCCCACCAAACCTCTTCCACCCGACTCCAACTAACCATTAGCTTGAATTTTTAATCATTTCCTTGCTCTTTATACTTTTACCACCTATGTATACATTTCTTAAGAATACATAGTTTGTCCTGTTAGGGATCTTCACATAAACAGAATCCAACAGTGTGTATTCTTTTTTTGTTTTGTTTTGTTTATTTATTTATTTGGCTGCATCGGGTCCTAGTTGCAGGACGCGGGATCTTTCGTCGTGGTGCGTGGGCTCTTCCTTGTGGCACGTGGACTTTTCTCTAGTTGTGGCACGTGGGCTCTAGAGCACACGGGTTTAGCTGCCCCACAGCATGTGGGATCTTAGTTCCCCGACCAGGGATCGAACCCACATCTCCTGCATTGGAAGGGGGATTCTTAACCACTGGACCACCAGGGAAGTCCCTGTGTGTATTCTTTTGCAAGTTTCTATTTTTGCTCAATAGCATTCTTTGAGATTCACTCACATTGATGCCATGTAGCTGTGGTACATTATTTTCACCACTGAACTGTAATCCACTAACGAACATACCACAGTTTATTTATCTATTCTACTGCTAAGAGACATTTCACTTGATTCCAGTTCTGCCGCTATTAGGAAGACCACTCTGGAAGCAGTCTTGTACTTGTTTCCTAGTACTCATAGACAGGAGATTCTCTAGGGTACAGATCTAGAAGAAGCATATTGAAGGATTGCCGAGTATGCTTCTAAGTCATGTCAAACTGTTTTCCAAAGTGGTTGTCCCAATTTACAATTCTGACAGCAGGAAATAAGAGTTCTAGGGCTCATATCTTCACCATACTTAGTAGTGTCACACTTCCTTTTTGCCAGTCCATTGGGTGAGAAAAATGGTATCTCACTGTAGTTTTAAAGACAACTTTTCAAGGCCAGTTAATTTTTAACAGTTTTCTAAATACACTCCATCAGCCATAGATGAGGCGATTTACCAACACAAATCCAATCCAACATGTAGCATAATGTCAGTACATTCATCTCCTCACACCATTTAGCACTAGTGACATGAATGTGTTCATGCAACTTTAAAAGTAAGCAATAATTGCTTTGGGAAAATAAATGATTCTCAAAAAAATAGCTACCATATGCCCTGTAAAACTTTCTCTTAACTAGCAAGGCTTGGGCCATTATTCTAAAGTTAAACATTTTGAACAATTAGGAAATAAGAGTGTTGCCTTTAAGTGAATCCAGATCAGAGAGGGGAGAATGTTAACTAACATATAAAATCGAATGTGACACGTACTCTAGAACAATCAGCAGCAGCACAACACACTGGAAGCTTAACTTTCCAATGACATCAAGGGAGCAACCCCTCTTCGACACAACTTGGTTTACTCCACCCACACCTATGAAGAACTCTCTTAAGGCAAAGAACGTCACAGCTCAAACTATTCAGCCCTGATACAAGATGGTTCCTGAATGTACATCTGATATAGGCCCTTACCTTGGTCTTTCCAGTGGAAGGAAGGAAACCTGAAAATGCCTTGTAGTATATCCAAGTTTATGTCTCTGGAAGAACAGCTTGCCCTGATCAACTGTGTCCTGCTCTAGGGAGTAGGTAGGGCAGGTTATACATTGTCACTGACTCAGTACTCTTCTAATGAGACAAACAAGTCCAATAGGGAGTGAGGAGGCCTGAAGTTTAAAATGCTTATGGGCTTAAATCTCACTTGAAATTTAGCTACTATCAGGGCCAGACAAATGATCCTTCACAATTGAGCAATTTCATGTTCTGAAATGAGCCAAACTCCAGGATGAAAAAGAATTAACTACCAAAACTTCTTCTTAAAGAATTCAGTTGTGACTTATCAAATATATTCTTAGAAATATGAAAAGTCTGTATCTTTTGTGCTTGTGCAGTCACTTATTTTTCATCTTTCCCTGTCCTATCCCACCCCTTTGCCTCATGTAAAATTTATGTAGAAATAGGCCCAGGCAAATGTCAAATTTTTTTTTTTAAATCCCATGATAATTATACTGACCTGAAAGAGCACGGTTATAATAATCTCCAGAAAGGGTGAAGTGGGCATAGCCTTCAGGGCTAGTTCTTACATGCTGCAGAAAATTCAGACCTGCAATGAAAGCAAATCTTATTGCAGCGGTAGGGCGGGAACAACCAAAACTTTCTTTTGCTGACAAATCATATAAAAGAGATGTTAGAAAAACAAACACATAGATACAGAGAACAGAGTAGTGGTTACCAGAGGGGAAGGGACAGGGGCGAGAGCAGGGGTGATCAACTGTATGGTGATGGATAGAAACTAAATTTTTGGTAGTGAGCACACGGTAATGTATACAGAAATGGAAATATAATACTGTACACAAGAAACTTATATAATGTTATAAACTGATGTTACCTTAATAAAAATAAAACAAAGAGATGTTAGTTATAGCTTCCACTGATGATCTTATAGGAGAACACACAGATGTATCAAAATTTGATATTTTGTTCATCATGGTTTTTTTTTTTAATAAATTCTGATTTTTAAAAATACTCCATTAAAATATCATTTATCTTAATTACTGAGTTCCCTTTAAATGCTGTGAATGAGGTAAATGCCTCATTTGCCTCCCCACCAATCCCAGCCCCAGCATCCAGGTGTATCTCAAGCCTGTGGGAACATTAAAAAACATATTTCTACCTGAATATCTGAAAAGAAGGTAGAGTAATGAGAACAGTCATGCCTTCATAAATATTAGCTCAAAATTTCAAGATTACTGTAGAAAAGTAAGAAATAATTATTTTCTGCAGAAAAGATCCTCATGGAAACAGTCAAAATTCCAGTTGTTAGTTTCAATCAAGCGGCCCTTGTGGTGCCTAGAAGCACAGGGAAAAGGAAAATCTCCACAATGTGTAAAAGGTCAAATTAAATCCCCAGAACCAACTTTTCCTTGAAGGGAAAAGAGGCTAGCAAGATCAAAACAAAAGAAAATTAAAAGTAAACACAGCAGTGAGAGTCTCCTTTACTCTCCTCAGAAGCCTCATCTGACACAGCTTGCAAAGACGCAACTGAGGATAAAGCCCTCCTGCCCTGGTCTCCACTCTGCTGAAGCACAGCTCTCAGGTGAATAGGGTTTCACCTCCTACCCGGCCTACAGAGGAGACGCTGGTGAGCCTTGGTGTTTTTTAATTTTCAAAAGACATACAGCTTAGAAACATTACTTTCTAAGCTTATCTTTTAAATTCCTTTACTAACAGTACTCCCTACAATCTTTAGATACACGAAAAGATAAACAAAATGGAGAGATCAGGGATTATTAACTAGAGCTGTTAATAGAAGAGAAATTTCATCAATGACAATTTCTATTATTCCCCAGCCATGGTCTGAAGGCCACATATGGCAAATAAATACACGTTTCTTTAAAATACAAATAATGGAAAACGTATGTAAAACCATTATCTAAATTTCTCCCATTCTATTAAGTACGGGAGAGCATGAACAACATGAAGAAAAGACGGCGGTTCACTGCACATCTTCTCGATGAACCTGAGGGTCAGGCACGCACTCACGGGAGAAGGTGAGCTCAGCAAGAGGGACGTCGCGGTCCATGCAGTCGTCGATGAAGCAGATGCACACGCTCTCAGCTTTCATCTCCACGCCCGAGATCAACCGTGCCGGCGCAGCCACCTGGCTCTCTCGGCTGTTGGAGGCCAGGGAAAGAGACGTCAGGGGCTCAGCATTCTTGAACAACCAACTTGCTGCCTTTTTCAGTTGACCTGCAAAGAAATTAAAAGGTGATCAGTTCAATCCGTTCCCACAGCTACTCAAGCAAATCAGAGAGGAAACAGAGAAATACATTTGATAGGGACCTACTGGACAGCCCAAGAGAACCTTAATGCCAGACAGACATAACAAAGAAAAAACAGCACAATAATAGGAATCCTGCTCTTTAGCAAACAGAACAAGGCCCTCTTTGCTGCACACCTCCGCTCAAGTTTACCGCACCTTTCATGACCTGGCTCAAAATGTCTCCAGGAAGCCATCCTTCCTCTACTGTGACATCTGCTGAAGGAGAGGAGAAAAGAGGAAAGGAGAGGATCCAACATTCCAGGTGCCACTTGGTACTATAATACTTAATCTTCCCTATGTAGTCTTGCATATCCTGATGTGCTGCTTTGTTAAGTGTTCTCAAATGCCTTACGTTGTACATACTTTGTCTTCTCAACCATGTGTGTAATATAAAACTATTAAATAACACCCCCTGAACACAACCAGATTGCTAAAGCTAAAAAAGAACAGAACAGAAAAAAGAAAAGCAATGCAACCCCACACTTATAAATTACCAGAGGCCAGTGCATGTAACAGTGGTAAGTGGTTAAGGGCATGGGCTTTGGAGCAAGATGGCCTGGCTTCTGATCTTGGCACTTACCAGATGTTGGATCTTGGACAAGTTACTTGATCTCTCTATGCCTGACAGCACCCGCTTACAGGACGGACATGAGGAGGAAACAAATGAGTACGTGGGAGGTTCTCAGATCAGAGCCTGGCATATAACAAAGGCTCTATAAACATTAGTTGGTATTATCATCTTCATTATTGATGGAAATAAACCTTAGTTACTAAAGAAATAAAAATTAAAATCCAAAAGGCTCTTAGAAATTTTTCGAACGTGTTTGAATTGTTAAAGAAAGAGTAAAAAGTAGGAAATGTAAACATTAAGGGGTATGAAGTTAATTAAACCAAAAAGCAATGATGACTAGGTAAAAACAAAACTAAGGAACACAAGATAACTAGGTCTACCTTCATTTTCTCCAGAGGAAAAAGACAGGTAATGCAAGCAATTGTGATGAAACCACGTAAGTGGTCAAAGTTTAACCTGGTACAATCCTTTTAGAAAAAGATTTGTCAATTCAAGCAAAGAGCCTCAAAAATATATCTACATTCTCTGATCCAGTTTTTACAATATTAAGTCTCACTACCAAAGAAATAGTTAAAAGATGTAGACAAAAGTTCATACACAAAAATATTACAGAATTGTGTATGATAATGAAAGAATGAAAAACAACTTAAGAATGGTTAAATCATAATGTATCCTCTGATCAATGTAAAAAAATCAACGTTTACAAATAATTTTAATGACATGGGAAGACGCTGCTATTAAGTATATATTATAATAAAATTGTAATTATAATTCTATAAAATTGTATTTGCAATACTATCTACCAACATGTATAATATTACCTCTGTGTGTGTGTGTGTGTGTATATATATATATATATATATATATATACACACACACACACACACACACACACACACACACACGTGTGTTGGATACATGGGCATACCTCGTTTTATTGCACTTTGCTAATACTGTGTTTTGAAGGTTTGTGGCTACCCTGTGTCGAGCAAGTATACTGGCACCATTTTCCAATAGCATTATTTAATTAAGATATGTACATTTTTAAGACATAATGCTACTGCACACTCAACAGACTACAGTATAGTGTAAACCTAACTTTTATATGCACCGGAAAGCCAAAAAATTTGTATGACTCGCTCTATTGCGATATTTTCTTTATTGCGGTAGTCTGGAACTGAACCCCCAATATCTCCAAGGTCTGCCTGTATACAGTACATAGAGAAATAAAAAGAGAGAATATACATGCAAGTATCAAGACTGGGAAAAAATACAGCTTTTGCTGTATCTCTGATTTGAAGAGAAAGGGGAACAAAGAGGGAGGTGGAGAGGTAGTGTGATGCAGTGGAAAGAACACGGGCACACCTGGCTTTAAACCCATCCCAGCCCCGCATTAACAGGTGGCCTGAGATGAGTTTATGTACCCTATCTGAGCCGGTTTCTCCAACTGGAGTGAGGGTAACGATGCCTGCCTCCAAGGGTATGAGGATTCAACAAGAAGCAGGACTAGGCCCAGAGGAGCTCAATAAATGGCCATGTCTACCAGCGTCACCGCCATTACCACTCCCACTAGCAACAGTGCTAACATCTACAGAGCACGTGCTGTGTGTCAGGTACCTTCTCATGTCCTTTGCATAGAGCGACTTCTTTATATCAAACCTCTGAGGGATATCCTCTTATCCTCACTCTACAGATAAGGAAGCATGGGTACAGAGACATGAAACTTGCCCAAGTCACGAACAAGTAGCCAGCAGGTGGCAGAGTAAGGATCTGAAGCCAGGCAGTCAGCTCCAGAGCCCATAGCCATGTCCACTATAAAATCCTGTGTCTCATTATTACTGGCCCAAGATTGTCTTCAGTCCACAGAAAATCATGGAGGGTCTCCAAAACACACTCCAGCTCATGGAAAGATAAACATTATCAAACATTACCATTTATCAAGATAAACAGCTGATAAAGTCTTATTCAAATTACCTTGACACACCAAGAGAGCTTTGCGGCAGTCATCCATGCCAAACCCCAGCTCCTGCAGTCTAGCCAGTTGTAACTCTAGGGGGGAAAAATGGTATATATATTTTTGTAAGTAATTTAATGTAAATTAACCCACAGACTAATTGAAGCAAAAAAGAACCAAAAAAAACAAGAAAAGAAATTCAGAAACTGGGGACTCAAACACTGCACTGCTATAGGCAAAAGTAAGCTCTTAATTAGAATTTATCAACTGTACCCTGAAATTTTTAAGTCTTTTCCCTATATTGGCTGTCTTTTAAATGCTTACAACTGAAACAGTATTATTATCCATATAACTTTGGAGGAAAACTTGAAGTTTAAAACTGAACCTTAGCATTATCCATACCTCTGAAAGAAACTGTAAAAGGAAAAATACTGTAGGCTAGAACAGTTGGTTTGGGCTGTTTATTTTTAAATTAAAAAAAATTAGACAGTCATACTTAAGACCTACAATTATACTTAATGACACAATTATACCCTGAACAATTTAATTGTGCAAAAGAAAATCTGAAAAGTTAAAAAGAAGGGGAGTTTTGGGAAGACTCAGTGGGTTTTATGGTTAATACCTACCCAGGACAGGGTCTAAGGTGTGTCTTGTCCCTTCTCTGATTTCCTCTCCCCTTCGAGATGCACCAGGAAGGTAACTGCTGAAGGAGTTAGCGTCCAAGGCCACTGTGTCTGGTACTGCAGCATTAGCTTGCTCTGGGATGGATTTTGCAATGGCAAGAAACAGCTGAACATCATTATAGGAGAGTCTGATATCCAGGGCCTGTAACTGAATCTAACAAAATTTAAAAGGTGGCAGTTTTTAAAGTTGCACTTGCTTTTGTGTCCACACCTCTTACAGGTATCACTCTAATTCAAGTTCTAGAAATCCAACAGACATTTCTCATTTTGAAGACAGGGGAGATCTTGAAATTAAGCATTAATAGCCATGAGGTAAAATGTCTCAGCTGTGAGGTCAAATGTCACAAAACTGTACCAAATAAAAAATACTAAGCAAGGAAAACTACTAGAGCACTTAATACTTCAATAGAATGATTTTCATACAAGCATATTAATCATCAAAGCAGAGAATCAGAGAATGGCTCTGGTGGAGACAGGATCACCTATTAGCAACACTCTGTTAATCCATTTTGCTTTGATCTATTTAATTTTTTTAAATCTCTGACCACACAACAAAATTTATCTCTCCTTTATTCAAACAGAACTTTAAATGAGTCATGTTCCACATTAATATTTCTGTAAATCTGGTCTTCCTCAGACAACAGCAATTCAGCTACCACTGGTAAAAGCAGTACAGACACCAACACAAGACCACTTTAAAATGGGATGTCTGTTTGAAGTATGGGTATAGTGCTCTATTTATTATTTATTTTTCATTTTTTTTTGAAGCCCGAAAATCAGAATGCCTTTTCTCTCTCTTTCAAACCTCCTATGGTTCAAATGGATTACTAATTAATTATTCCCCCTCTACCAAAGAAACAAAACATCAAAGTCTTAAGCCGTCCTGGCCTGGCTTCACCTGCTCTGCTTCTCCTCCCCTCTCCTCACTGCCCTATAGACTTCTTTCTTCTACTGAGACCTCCCTCGGTCTCAGGTCTGTGGGCCATTTCTGCCCCTGACTCTGCTGCTTCCTTATTTGCAATGCTCTCCTTCTTGGCCTATTTACATCCTACCCCTCTGATCAGACTCACTTTTAGCTTCACTCACAGTCAATATTCCTAACTCTGCTTTCTGTAATGTTTTATAGAACTTCAAGATCACACCAGACAATTAAAAGGTCTTTTATCCTCCACAAGACTGAAAGATCTTCTAGGGCAGAGACACTGTCATATTTATTTTTTTATTTTTATTTTTTTTAAATATATGGTTTTTTTGTTTTGTTTTGTTTTTTTATTTATTTATGGCTGTGTTGGGTCTTCGTTTCTGTGCGAGGGCTTTCTCTAGTTGCGGCAAGTGGGGACCACTCTTCATTGCGGTGTGCGGGCCTCTCACTATCGCGGCCTCTCTTGTTGCGGAGCACAGGCTCCAGACGCACAAGCTCAGTAGTTGTGGCTCACGGGCCCAGTTGCTCCACGGCATGTGGGATCTTCCCAGACCAGGGCTTGAACCCGTGTCCCCTGCATTGGCAGGCAGACTCTCAACCACTGCGCCACCAGGGAAGCCCCATATTTATTTTGTATTTGCTGAAGTAACAAAAATGTTGTTGAGTTTGGCAGAGTAAATAAGTAGTTCAAGCAAAGGAAAGTGTTTGAGAGTGTCTCAGTGTGTTACACAGATTTGTCATCATTACCTCTAAGACAGGTGGGAAGTCTTCACTATTGAATGCATCCATCAAGCCTGAACTATTCTGATAAGAAGAATTCCCCACCAGCTCCACTTGAATTTGTACTGGATCAACAATTGAAAGAGCTGTGTCTTGCTCATTTCCTAGTCGGCATGAAAACACCTAGAGAATGAAATGCAATATGGCAAGAATTAATGTCTGATTTAGGAAGAGTCTAACCATCAGGAGAAAAAGGGACTATCTCAGAAGCACTCAGCCCAATATCAAGAAACCCATAACAACCATCGACATGAACACTGTGGAGAGGGAGGCCGACGCTCTCACCCACTGCCAGGAGCACAGTGGCTCGCCCGTGGGAAAGGCAGTGTAGCAATATGTAACGAGAGGCTTAAAAATATCACACCCTTTGATCCAGTAATCCTACTACTTACTAGGAACTAGCCCAAGGAAATAATGCAAAACGTAGAAAAATTCACTGAACCATTATTTAACAGTTAATCAAAAAATTAAGAGCAACCAAAGTTTTATCATATCTACTCGGTGGAATATTTTGTGGCCATTTAAAAGGAACAGTTTAAAAGACCATATGAAACATAAGAAGACAGTTACAATATAGGTTATGTGAAAAAGCAGACCAATCAAAATAATATTACGCCATAACTATAAGGAAAGAAACACATCAAAATGTCAAGAGAGATTATGTAAGGTGGGATAGGTGATTTTTTCCCCCTCCCCTTCCCTAATTTTATGTAATATAGTTGTTACTTTCACAACTGAAAATAAATACATTAATTTTTGAAGCTAGGTGAAAGGTACACAGGGGTTCATTAGATTATTCTGTTTACTTTGTGTATGTTTGAAATGTTCTATAAGAAAAAAAAAAAAACGTATTTATGGGGAGAGAAAAGGGAGGGAGGACTCCCATTCTAGGACCAAATTATGTTACACGCTCAAGAAGACAGAAGAAAGCATTGCTTTGGTCCCCCTTGCTCCCTCCCTGCTTTTTGGCATTTTCTAGTGCTACTGAAAAACATGCGACACCAAGGTCCTCTGCTGTATTCGAGTTTAACTCATTTTGCTTTCTTTATAAGTTCTCCCCCAATGATGTATTAGGGTGGTCTTAAAATTCAGATCCAATTGTGCTGCCTAAAGAACAAGATTGAAAGGAATTTCCAGGAATCTCAAATATTTTGCCATGTAGTTTTTCTAAGGCTTTGGAGCAGGAAAGTTTCATTTTCCTTTTTCCTTCAGGGGCTTCTGCTACACAAAACCCAATTGTACCTGACAGTTCATTAATTAATCACTAAACTTTTCCATTCAAAGCTGGTATTGTGGTGGCTTGGAAAGCAGACGAATCGCAATTTCATGACCAACTCACATCACACCAGCATGCAAATCCCTCCTCTCACACTGAGGTTTCTTTACATGAGAGAAACAAGTGGTAGAGAAGTAAAATCTCTACAGGTTTTATTCAGCTATTTCTGACCAGAAAAAAAAAAAAAAAAAAAAAAGAAGTTCCATATGCTGCCGACAGTGAAAATAATTTTTGTTCGTTCAACCTCTGAAATACCACTGGAAAGAACTGGGCATGAAAAAGCTTAATCATAAATGGGAAGGAAATGATGAGTATCCCTGGCCAAATAGTCTACTGTTCTAACAAGAGGAATGTTAGCTGAGATCAGTGACTTAAGAACATCTGACAGAGATAATAATCTACCTAGTTTCTCCTTCTGTCTCCACACATCCTGGCTTAAAAAGAGGCAGAGCAGTTTTTGCTTAACATTGTATATAATGTAATTTTCTGGCTACAAAAGCCATCCCAGTGCAAATTAGCTCCTTCGTGAGATCAGATCAGAGCCACAAGCACCCCTATTAGAGACTCAGTCCTTTAGGTCAGGCCTGACTCTCTAGACGCACCCTTTTATAGATCAGATATTCCCAGAAGGATAACAGAGAAAGTCCTTAACACTTTTATAGACAAGCTTCCATGACCATAAAGCCCTAGGTCTTCGGAGGGACAAGCACTCAACGTGGGGAAGGGGATACAGGAGAAACAAGGACCCCTTCCTCACCTTCACAATTCGCCAGGGCCTAGACCTGCAGAACTAGAGGACACGACAAGGAGCCCGGCGGGGTAATGGGGACTAGAAGAGTTCCCTCGAACTTTCTGAGGAAGGGAGGGTGAGAGAGAAAGAGGTAAAAGTCCCTGCACACATTCAAAGCCTGGGGGGCTGAATTCACACATTAGAATAACCTGGTAGATCTGAGGAGAAAATGAAGAGAAGAGGACAAGGGCCCTCCAATCCCATTAATTATTTCCCTGAATGAAAGTTTAGAAGGTAAAATTCTCCTCCAGATGCTTTTCTCTTGAGCCAAACATTTAGTGGTTCAATCAACACACAGACTTCTTACCTCAATGCCAAACAAACTTCCTGAAAAGGGCCGATCGACAAACCGGGGCTTATAGGTGAGCACTGTGGTGCCTTTGAGAATAATGGCGTTGGTATCGAAGCAGGACACATCTTCAACGACCACAAACTCTGTGCCTGGAAAGGACGGCATTGTCAACTAAGCCAAAGCTGTGAAGTGGAAAGCAGCAGGCTGTCGCAAACCAGGCAGCACATTTACTGGGTTGGGGGCTGACACATTGGCCAGAAAGATCTGTTCTGCAGGATGCCTGCCGACACTCTGCTTCACTTCCACCCCGAACTAGTTCTCTGTATCTGGCCAGCCACAGCTGAGCTGACAGAGCACTGCACAGGCAGAAAAGACAGGGATGCAGTTTCTCTCTTTAGCATATAGTTTTAAACTAGGTCTCCTGGGAGGCAGAACAGACATTCAGAAGCTCCCTCGCCAAATGACGACCTGTTTTAAAAATCCCAGGAAGTAGATTCAGATACTAATGTTGGTTAGGCAGCATAAAGCACTAGGTCATCTATGTAGCTGTTTAAGTTGTTTACAAAGAATGTGGACTAATTTAATGTAGACTTTTTTAAATTAGTAGATACAGACAGTTTTCTATTCATCTGTACATGGCAAATTTACTTTTCGTTTCCATTAAAAAACATGTATAAATTGAACTTTTGAAACTAAATCCACTTCAAGTGCAGTGTGCTCTCCAGCTTCTTCCAAACCACTGAGCAGTAGACAGGGTATATCACAAACATAACGATAAATACACACATATGTACAGATGTACTGTAAGAGTCTACTAGTTAACAAAAACTGTAGTAAATCTGTTTGTAAAGGAAAATATTCTTTTTGTAAAGAAAGTAACAATCCCCTCACTTATTTATCTTCTAAACTGAGATTTTCACATACCACCTTTGCTTAAACTCCGTAAGGTACATCTGCTGGGGCCCTAGATATCAAACAGAAAATTGAAGCCTGATTTAACACTGGGAAAAAAGACCACTGCCCAGGTGGGTACTCAGGCCAGGCATATGCATTAGGGCGGCAGAGGAGAGGGACTAGATCCTGAAGCCCAGTGTGGGCCAGCTCAGTGTGGACCAGGCAATCCCACCTGAAAATGGAGGTCAGGAACTTTGACACCTGTTGGTGTGCAAAGGATGCAAATGTGTAAGAGTGCTCGTGTCAAAATACAGAGGCAACAGAAAAGTCATCCTGTAAGACACACATGGAGCCTAATATCCAAACTAAGAAAATCAGTGACTCACAACTACATATACTTACCTGTTACATTGACCTTGACCTCCAGGTGCCTTTCAGTAGACAGAGGAAGGGAAGACCGCTTGGTAACTACTCCACTTTTCACGGTTTTGGGAATTACAGCAGATTCGCTGCTAGAGTTACGGTGACGCGAAGGAGTAACTTTAGTTTGCTTCTTAATATCACTGGGGGTGTGGAGAAAATCATGCACTAACAGCAGCCAGTCAAATATGAGAAACACACGGAGATTGTTGAGAACTACTGTGAAACAGGAGGAATCCTTTGTAGACCTACAAGAAGGAAGATCATAAAAATAAAATAGGAAAAGAGAAATATGATATTTCATTAACTTGCAAATATGTGACTCAATTGGGGCAGGTGGTACTCCAGCATTTTCTAAACTGAACTTTGAGTATCAATAAACTCTGAATCCAGGTTTAATAAAATATTCAGTGTATGTTTTCAGAAGTCAATCAGATTCTTCAACAAAAAGGAATACGCTGTAAGAAAGCAATAGAGTGCATGTCATCCAGCAGTTCCTAACCAGGGGTGATTCTGTCCCCTGGAGACATTTTTGCCACAACTGAAGGGGTTCCTGCAGGCATCTAGGCATCTGGTGGGCAGAAGTCAGGAACGAGGCTAAACATCCCACAACGTGCAGGAGAGGCTCCACAACACGGAATGTTCTAACCCACAATGTCACCGGCGCTGAGGCTGAGAAATGTCGGTGTAGTAGGAAGAGCACAGGCTTAAATCTTGTCAGTTATAAGCTGTGTTATCTTGGGTAAGCCACCTACCTTCTCTGAGCCTGCTTCCCCACTTATAAAATGAGAAGTAATAACACTGTAAGAGATAAAGCGCCGGGCACATAACAGGTTCGAAAAATATCAGTTCCCTTCCCTACAGGCTGTTTCTAGAAAATCAATGAGGCACTCTTTCTTTGATGTCTAGGATCACTTCTTTATAAACATCCAATTTACATACTAGTATGAAACGGTTTTTCTAGCTGGAACCGGCCTGAAAGCCCAGATCTTTTAGCCAAAGAGGGCAGACAAATAAAATGACATTTACTGTGGGTGTAACCCCAAGCGCCCTAGAAGTAGAGATGCAGGAGAAGGGGAGAGAGTATTAGTTTTGTTGCCCTCATTACCCCAAATTCTATATTTGAGGTGAAATATAGAATTATAGTCCAAGGAGGACTCTCAGGCCTGGCCTCAAACCATGGTGTGGTCAGGGGCTTATCCAGGCCCTGTTAGTATACCAGTAGGCAGAGATGGGTAAGACAGAAGAAAGATGGGCTAGGGACACCCCTATAGAGTTTTCTGGGTAGAACTTTGTTCTATGAGCCCAAAATCGCTTCTGGGGCTCTGCTTCACATTACCTGCTTCCCAGTCCTAAAAGGGGCTTCTATTCAGGAAAAGCTGATTTGGAGATATTTTTTAAGGCTGGCTTCTCTAGGCTCTTATTTCTCCTAAACCTGGCTCACTGCCTCTAGAAAAAGGGCACAATGCTGCATGTCTCCTTCATACAGACACAGCATTTTTCACAGAAACACTCTACCCTTTTGTAATAGAGAAAAAATGTTGCCCTCAGTAAAATTTTTCCACCCCATTTTGAACACAGACCGTCAGAGCTATGAACTAACTGGAAAGTCAAAGTGTGTCTGATCCCTTTTCTGGAAAATATTTCAAGCCTTTAAACACTGTGAAGTGATTTATATTTGACACACAAATTCCCAACAGAAGAGCAATTCTTCTTGAGACACAGAAGGCGTTCAAAAGTTCCAATCAAGAGAACATTTTAACCCTCTCACTAACAATGGTATTTCTGTTAGCAAGAGCCAAGGTGTAGGACTTTATTATTAGCCTCCAAGAAATTATACACCTTTAGTATATATTAATATTTTAAGGCTCCTTCTACATTAAAAATATGATAAGTGGGACAACTAGATGACATTTAGGAAGCCAGATCAACAACAAAGCAAACCCAAAAAGAAATTGTTTCTGCAGATAGGCCAAAGAGCAATACATGCAAGCCTCCTGTTCAAATAAACATCATCTTCAAACAAAGGAACTGCAAATCACAACCAGCTTATCATCTGACTACAGTCAGGCCAATCACTAAAATGTGGTAGGCCTGACAACTGTTAGAAAAGACATGGGATTTGAAATCAGAGGCCCAAGTCTGAGTTCTGACTACTTCACTCACTGGCTGTGTGATCTTAGAAGAGTTATCTAACCCCCTCCAAGCTTCTATATTGGTATCCGTAAAACAGGGAAGAAGTCACCCACTGGACAGACTTGTGAGAATTAAGTTAAAGGTGGGTAAAGTGCCTGGCCCATGGTACGGCTCAGTAAGAGGCAACTAGCATTCCTATTACTGAACTTTTTTAAAGTTCATGTAAAAGTTTGAATATCTGCTTTGCTAGACTTCCTAAAGGCATATGGAGATCACGACCCCTCCCTAAAAAAAAACTCAACCCCGAGGAATTCACTGAACAGCACAATGAAATGTCAGACATATTTAAACATACAAATGTAAGAACAATCTTGATAATTTTTTTTTCCTTTTTTGCCTGACCAAGAAGTTTTTCCCAGCCTTCTTACTTACTGGTTTATATTTACAACTTATCTGATAACATTAAGCACTAAGAGAATGAAACCGACATTCAGTTCCAAAGGTCTCCTTTTGAATCTCTATCGATCAGACCTAATTTTTCAGTTTTCCAGTCTAAGCCCACCTAGTCATAAAATCTTACAGTAGTGTGTCATAAAATAACACAAGCTACATCAGGAATCATCAAAACAGCTCCCCTCTGTCCCAAGCAGTATGCCAGAATATCTTAAGTATTACCTCCACCCTATGCATGAAGTGGATGAGGTGGGTACAGTTATTCTTTCCTATTTTATAGAAGATGAAAATGCAGCTGAAAGAGATTAAGGAACTTGTCCTTGGATGCATTACTAGAAAGTGGTAGATCGAGGTTTGAGCCCAGCTCTATATGATCCCCAAACATGTGCTCTTTTTACACACAACACTGCCTCCCATAATACCAGGAAGAAAAACATAATCTAGTTCAAAGAGGCTAAAGCTCTTTTTACATGGAGAAGTCAGTCATTAAGACTTGCATAGACAAATCAATAATGCAAGTCAAAACCACTTTCCCTTCTACAACTTCTATAGACCAAAAGACTTTTATTTTCCCCTTATATAAGCACAATTTCTTCCTTCCCCAAGTCACTTTACATATTAAAACAGTCTACAGCTTGTTAATTTTAAGAATCTGGTTTAATTCTAAACAACTTTATTTTTAAGGCAACAGAGACATCTTTTGGCCAATAAATGAAACTGCATGGTTACAGGAATATTAATATACAGTATGCTACACTGATAAGCCATTATCTATTTATCTTCTCACTGATTCCTTGCTCCTCTGATGTTCTAAAGCCGACGTGGTCTTGGCCCAATGTCCACAGAAGGAAATGTCTTGATAAAGAAAGGCAAAGTCAGGGTCTGGATCTCCTACCTGAAATGCAGTTCGATCTGAATGGATCCTTGGGTAGTGCTGCTGTTCTTAGAGGGCTGAAAGATACAGGTGAATACGTTTGTCATGCCAGGACTGGTCTTCTGCCCAGCATAGCGGGTGTCAAAAGCCATCATGGAATGCGAAACCAAGTTAACGGACTTCGTTTGGTTGGAAAAGCTCTCATAGAGCAGTTTACATTTCTTGAAGTCAAATCTAAGGGAGAAAGCAGACAAGATGTTGAACGCTTCCATTTTACAAAAGTATGTACATTTAAGATAAAAGAACAAAATCATAAATATGCCTAAGTTCTATGAAGAAGAATAACTTTCACTCTGAGATCTGTCACTGATTTTTAACAGTGTCCACAAAATGGATTTAGTGTCACTTTGCCTTGTATCTCACTTTCTATTTCCAAGGAGATGCTCTTGTCCACAGGAACTTCGTGAGGAAAAACAATACCACGTATTTATTACATACTTGGTTCACTAGCATTCTCATTTCTCACCTAAGTTTAGTAAGACTATGTATTTGTAATAATCCCCAAGGGATAATGAGGGTCCCTTTAGTCCTTCATCTGTCAACTCCTAGCCTGTGTGGAGGATTCTCTCTCCAGAATCTGCTGAATTTTTACATAAGACCGCTAAAGTTTACTGGGAAATGCCACAACAAATAATACTTTTCATACAGAGAAATAATGCAGCTGATGCATCAACAGAAAATGCATCTGGAACTGCCACTGTTTTAATAACAGAGAAAGCTGCAATGGGCAATCCATACAGAATTACTCCACATTGGAAAAAAAACCAAGGGCATAACCAGTCATCAGAAAAAACTGCTGGCTCACAAGATAATCAATCTGGGACCCCAGCTCCACCATACCATGTTCTGATCAGCTGAATTAGATACAGGCCTGAATGAATTTTTAAGGGAAATACAAAATAGAAGATAGAGTGCTTCCATGGAAAAATTACTAGACTTGAAGTCCTGTTTTCAAATACTGAACCACTTTTCCAGCCATATGATTGATCTTACACTAGTCAAAAACTCTATCTGGAAAACAGGAGTAATATCTGCTCAACTTTACATGGCTGTCAAGAGATGAAAATGAAAAGATTATCAAGTGTGAAAATACAATGCACTCTTGAGGGTTTTATACCAGTAATCGCAAATTCCTGGCCTACACTAACCAAGAAAATGACATAAATTAGTGAACTGCTGGGTAAGCACATGCCTTATCTAAAGGCTGCCCAAGTTGTTACTCAGTTTCCAGATGCTTCCAATTGAGAACACGGGCCCAGTATTGCCAAAGCTTCTAATTTTTCAAAAGCTGAAATCCAAACTTTTTATGTGCAATTCCCCAGTTTTCAAATGTTGGCCAGTTAGTCAGTCATCACTGCTGCTCCAAATAGCTCTGGGGCTCCCCCCATGCAGACACACAGCAAAACTACTTCCTGACTCCTTTGTGCTCCTGTGGGACCACGTTCTAGCCCCACGGGGTTTACCAGGGATTCCACTGCCATTCAAGACCCCTCCAGGGCTATTGTTTTTCTTGCTGGCACAGCAGGCTGCTGTCAGTCAGAGTAACTAGAGTGAGCAGAGCAGCCCAAGACCCATAACAGACATGAAACACGAGGAGAAAAAACATTGTCACTGTTCTAAGTCACTGGTATTTTGGAGTGCCTGTTACTACAGCCTAACCTCAGCTATCTTGACTGATAGAGACTGATGAATTTAACCTTTTAAAAAGCACTGTGCAGACCAACAAAAAGCATCTTGCAGGCAGACCACATTTAGCTGTGAACCACCACTCTGCAACCTCTGTTCTATGTCAGAGCACAATGTGTGCATTATTTGTATCACCATTACTAACAGTAAAACAGTATAATTAAAGCCATACCTGGCTAAGGACCCAGCACCTTCTTTTCCTTTTGGATCTTTCAGCTCCAGACTTACATTTACCATATCAATGAGGAAACACATGCACGTGTACACTTCTCCGCTCAGAACAGTCTGGAAAAGGAAAAAGCTGATCAATTCATAGTCGATGCCAATCTAAAAATGGGGTCAATGTCATGAAGTCTAATTTACTCGTGGTTCCATCTTCTTTCCCCCGGTGACTTCGAGGAACAGATACACAGGATGACCATCAGCTGAGACCACGAGAGTTACTGAAGAACCTAACATCACACTCACATGAATCCTTGGGTCTTGTAAATCATAAGGCCGCATGAATTCCTCTATGGGCTCTCCAAGGTTGTTCTCCAATAAACCCCGGATCAGCTTGTATTTGTACAAATCCAGAGAGCAGTGGACTGAGGAGAGATTGCCATGGATAGATATATCTGGCACAGTATGACTTATTTCTCTATTAAAAAAGAAAAAAGGTCACTTTCACAAACAAATCACTAACTTAATGTTGACATAGCTCACACCCAAATATAAGTGCTAACATGTACCCACCTACATTATCAACCAATTAATTTCTAACTTCCAATGACAAAAATTTCATGTGGGTCCACGTGAAGCAAGTTAGTAGTATAACTGAGTGTCATGCTTCAGCTACAAAAGGCCACTTTTCTCCCAAAATATACATTTACAAAGTCCCCAAGTCTAACATGAGCTAACTAAGTAATCTGTTAATAAAGAAAAATCTCATGAGACTCAGAAATAGTTTAAACATTATAGCTGGGAAAGCAATAAAAAAAAAAGATGACAAAACAGAAGGGAAACACACTCACAGGTACAAAGAACAGAGGCGTGGGGGCTGGGGCAAACACAGGTGAAGGGGGTAAAGTGGTACAAACCTCCAGCTATAAAATAAACAAGTCATGGGGATATACGATACAGCAGGGGTCCCCAACCCCTGGGCCACAGACCGGTACCGGTCCACGGCCTGTTAGGAACCGGGCTGCACAGCAGGAGGTGAGCGGTGGGTGAGCGAGCGAAGCTTCATCTGCATTTACAGCCGCTCCCCATCGCTCGCATTACCACCTGAGCTCCACCTCCTGTCACATCAGCTGCGGCATTAGATTCTCACAGGAGCATGAACCCTACTGTGAACTGTGCACGCGAGGGATCTAGGTTGCGCGCTCCTTATGAGAATCTAAAATGGACAACCTGGAAGAAACGGACAAATTTTTAGAAAGGTATAACCTTCCAAGACTGAACCAGGAAGAAATAGAAAATATGAACAGATCAATCACAAGCACTGAAATTGACACTGTGATTAAAAATCTTCCAACAAACCAAAGCCCAGGACCAGATGGCTTCACAGGCGAATTCTATCAAACATTTAGAGAAGAGCTAAAACCCATCCTTCTCAAACTCTTCCAAAAACTTGCAGAGGAAGGAACACTCCCAAACTCCTTCTATGAGGCCACCATCACCCTGATACCAAAACCAGAAAAAGATATTACAAAAAAAGATAATTACAGACCAATATCACTGATGAATATAGATGCAAAAATACTCAACAAAATACTAGCAAAGAGAATCCAACAAAACATTAAAAGGATCATACACTATGATCAAGTGGGATTTATCCCAGGGATGCAAGGATTCTTAAATATACACAAATCAATCAATGTGATACACCATGCTAACAAATTGAAGAATAAAAACCATATGATCAAAAAAAAAAAAAAAAAAAACCATATGATCATCTCAATAGATGCAGAGAAAGCTTTCGACAAAATTCAATACCCATTTATGATAAAAACTCTCCAGAAAGTGCGCACAGAGGGAACCTACCTCAACATAATAAAGGCCATATACGACAAACCCACAGCAAACATCATTCTCAATGGTGAAAAACTGAAAGCATTTCCTCTAAGACCAGGAACAAGACAAGGATGTCCACTCTCACCACTATTATTCAACATAGTTTTGGAAGTCCTAGCCACGGCAATCAGAGAAGAAAAAGAAATCAGAAAAGAACAAGTAGAACTGTCACTGTTTGCAGATGACATGATACTATACATAGAGAATCCTAAAGATGCCACCAGAAAACTACTAGAGCTAATCAATGAATCTGATAAAGTAGCAGGATACAAAATTAATGCACAGAAATCTCTTGCATTCCTATACACTTATGATGAAAACTCTGAAAGAGAAATTAAGGAAACACTCCCATTTACCACTGCAACAAAAAGAATAAAATACCTAGGAATAAACCTACCTAATGAGACAAAAGACCTGTATGCAGAAAACTGTAAGACACTGATGAAAGAAATTAAAGATGATACCAACAGATGGAGAGATATACCATGTTCTTGGATTGGAAGAATCAATATTGTGAAAATGACTCTACTACCCAAAGCAATCTACAGATTCAATGCAATCCCTATCAAATTACCAATGGCATTTTTTACGGAACTAGAACAAAAAATCTTAAAATTTGTATGGAGACACAAAAGACCCTGAATAGCCAAAGCAGTCTTGAGGGGAAAAAACGGAGCTGGAGGAATCAGACTCCCCGACTTCAGACTATACCACAAAGCTACAGTAATCAAGACAATATGGTACTGGCACAAAAACAGAAATATAGATCAATGGAACAGGACAGAAAGCCCAGAGATAAACCCACGCACCTGTGGTCAACTAACCTATGACAAAGAAGGCCAGGATATACAATGGAGAAAAGACAGTCTCTTCAATAAGCGGTGCTGGGAAAACTGGACAGCTACATGTAAAAGAATGAAATTAGAACACTCCCTAACACCATACACAAAAATAAACTCAAAATGGATTAGAGACCTAAACATAAGACTGGACACTATAAAACTCTTAGAGGAAAACATAGGAAGAACACTCTGACATAAATCACAGCAAGATCTTTTTTGATCCACCTCCTAGAGTAACGGAAATAAAAACAACAATAAACAAATGGGACTTAATGAAACTTAAAAGCTTTTGCACAGCAAAGGAAACCATAAACAAGAAGAAAAGACAACCCTCAGAATGGGAGAAAATATCTGCAAACAAATCAATGAACAAAGGATTAATCTCCAAAATGTATAAACAGTTCATGCACCTCAGTATTAAAGAAACAAACAACCCAATCCAAAAATGGGCAGAAGACCTAAATAGACATTTTTCCAAAGAAGACATACAGATGGCCAAGAAGCACATGGAAAGATGCTCAACATCACTAACTACTAGAGAAATGCAAATCAAAACTACAATAAGGGATAACCTCACACCAGTTAGGATGGGCATCATCAAAATCTACAAACAACAAATGCTGGAGAGGGTGCGGAGAAAAGGGAACCCTCTTGCACTGTTGGTGGGGATGTAAATTGATACAGCCACTATGGAGAACAGTATGGAGGTTCCTTAAAAAACTAAAATTAGAATTACCATATGACCCAGCAATCCCACTACTGGGCATATACCCAGAGAAAACCATAATTCAAAAAGACACATGCACCCCAATGTTCACTGCAGCACTATTTACAATAGCCAGGTCATGGAAGCAACCTAAATGCCCATCGACAGCTGAATGGATAAAGAAGATGTGGCACATATATACAATGGAATATTACTCAGCCATAAAAAGGAACGAAATTGGGTCATTTGTAGAGACATGGAGGGATCTAGAGACTGTCATACAGAGTGAAGTAAGTCAGAAAGAGAAAAACAAGTATCGTATACTAACGCATATATGTGGAACCTAGAAAAATTGTACAGATGAACCAGTTTGCAGGGCAGAAGTTGAGACACAGATGTAGAGAACAAACGTATGGACACCAAGGGGGGAAAGTGGCAGGGGGGGAGGTGGTGTGATGAACTGGGAGATTGGGATTGACATGTATACACTGATATGTATAAAATGCATAACTAATAAGGACCTGCTGTATAAAAAAATAAATAAAATAAAATTCAAAAAAAAAGAATCTAATGCCTGATGACCTGAGGTAGAGCTGAGGCGGTGATGCTGGCGCTGGGGAGTGGCTGCAAGTACAGATTATCATTAGCAGAGAGGTTTGACTGCACAGAGACCATAATAAATCAGTTGCTTGCAGACTCATATCAAAACCCTACCAGTGGGCTTCCCTGGTGGCGCAGTGGTTGAGAATCTGCCTGCTAATGCAGGGGACACGGGTTCGAGCCCTGGTCTGGGAAGATCCCACATGCCACGGAGCAGCTGGGCCCGTGAGCCACAATTGCTGAGCCTGCGCGTCTGGAGCCTGTGCCCCGCGACGGGAGGGGCCGCGATAGAGAAAGGCCCGCGCACCGCGATGAAGAGCGGTCCCCGCACCGCGATGAAGAGTGGCCCCCGCTTGCCGCAACTGGAGAAAGCCCTCGCACGAACCGAAGACCCAACACAGCCAAAAATAAATAAATAAATAAATAAATAAATAAGAAAAAAAAACAAAAAACCCTACCAGTGAGTGGCAACTGAAAACAAGCTCAGGGCTCCCACTGATTCTGCATTATGGTGAGTTGTATAATTATTTCATTATATATTCCAAGGTAATAATAATAGAAATAAAGTGCACAATAAATGTAATGCACTTGAATCATCCCAAAACCGCCCCCTACCCCAGTCCATGGAAAAACTGTCTTCCACGAAACTGGTCCCTGGTGCCAAAAAGGTTGGGGACCGCTGCTATACAGCATGAGGAATACGGTCAAGAACACTGTAATAACTTTGTATGGAAACAGATGGTTACTACGCTCATAGTGGTGATCATTTCATAATGTGTGCAAATGTCTGATCACGATGTAGTATACCTGAAATTAACATAATATTGTACAACAGCTATATTTTGATGAAAAAGAAAAGGTGACAAGCTCTTTATTCATTTAGTGATAACTAAAGGCAGAACCAGTGTTTCATAATGAGCCCAGACGGGACATTAGGATAAAACCTGAATCAGTCACTCATTTCAGCTGAGATGGGCAGGAGTGAAGTTGAAAATGCCTGGGTGGGGGGAAGATACCTCATCCCAACACTGAAGAGCTTTTTCTCTCCCCTCCTAGAGGTGAAGTGGGCATCGTGGATCCTGCAGACACTATGCTCTGAGTATATAAAGTAGAGGGTTAGGATTTGAAGTGGAAGAGGAATACAAAAAACTACTTTGTCTATGGAGAAAAACCTACATATAAGGTGAAAAAAGACTAGTCACGCACGCAATCAACAAAGAAAAGCTAGAAAGGATTACCAAGAACCTCTGGGTTCCCATGTCTGTGGTGTGAGATGCTGATAGAATACCTTGTGTTCAGTCATCACCTTCTATCTGGGCTAACAGAGTATAATTATCTGCACATAAGCACTGATGGAAGTGGGTAAAGTTTAGATAAACAGAGTAGTAAAGCACATTTTTTTTTGGAAAGCATTACTTGAAAAGAAAACAGTGTTTGATTTCTAAATAATGAAGCTCCTCTTAAGACTTCTAGGCCAGTAAAATAAAATACAGCCCATGCCAACCATAACTGAAAGCCAGCCAGGGAGCACTTGAATAACAAGTAAGAATGAAACACAAAAATCTCAGTGAGAGCGGCTAAACTGTATCATTAATCCAGAGAGAAACAAAACAGTGATATTAAATGACTTGCCCAAGCCCAGGACCTGCAAAGGGAGTAGCCAAAGAGGGATTAAAATCACACCCTGGAAAAGCAGTGACACTGCTTTTCAAAATGCTACAAATGAAAATCTCTTTCATTACTTTACAGCCACGCCTCATCTTTCCCTGAAGTTAAGAAGCAAATGTTGCTGCTTTCTCCAAAATTAACGCTCCAAACTGAAAGGCATCACACACTGTAACCAGCTGTCCCAGTCCACGCACAGGGGCCAGGCGAGCGTAAGCGCCACCAGAGGACCTTTTTAATATACACCTGAGGCTAGGCCCTGAGAGCCAGGTTCTGCTGGTCTCAGGTAGGGTCGGGAATGTTTCTTTTCAGTAAGTTTCCCAGCCAGATATGGAACTAATGACAACTGAAGCCATGCTCTAAACTACAGATATTAAGCATCTTGTGTTTTGAAGCCAATTAAAAGGTAAATTAGAGTCAGTTCATCAGTTTTTATGTAGTACTTTCAGATGGCTTAATAGAGTGAAATGGGCAAAACAGCATCTAAACAATTATTCTCATTAAATGGAGCTCCAGGGTAAACAGCAATAGCAGGTCCAGAATCTACTGTATTTGGAACATAGAATCCAATGTCACTTCTTCCAAATACCTTCCCTGCCATCACTACCTCACTACTCCCATCAAAATCCATGCTAAATTCATGTCCCTTCCTCTTTGTTTCCAAGGCACCTACTACAATCTTACAACACAGTTTATAACACTGAATCAAACACTAAATTAGAATCATATACTTACCTTCCTATATCCCTCAACAAAATGTAAGCTCCATGACGGCAGAAGTTTTTCCTTCCATCACAGGAGCCCTCATGTCTAGCAGATAGTAGGGACTCGATAGATATTTGTCACACAGATGAAAAAATAAGTGAATACCTATGCCCTTCCAGACTTAATAGCACTGATTTCCAAGTTATTACGATTCTACTTACAATAGACAGTTATTTGAATATAAACCACTCACTTGTCCAAGTTCCTTTCCACCTGCAATTTCAGTCTACAAGGCTCAGTCAAGAGGCTTCCTCCTGTCTGTCGCACAAAATAGGAGGGGAAGATCAGGTCTCCACTACTGTCTTCCGAGGCCTTAGTATACTCCCGTGGGTGTCTCTCTGCAGCAAAGATGTCCATGTCTTGTAGATCGACGACAATGCAATCCAGCAGGCAGACGTGGTCTTCTACACAGACCCAAGGAAAGAGAGACAATGAAGAAAATGGGACCCGGAAAGGGCTGGCCCAGAACAAAACCAGAAAGCCAAGAAAAGTTCATTTTGTCTTTGGAAAATGTTTAGCACTGCCTGCGTCAGAAAGCTGGGTGACCAGAAGTCTCCACTCTGGCACCAAGACCTCCGTCCACAATGCTCCGCATGTTGGACATCTCCTGCCCGCCACCTGCATGCAAGCACGTACTGTGCCACGTCCCCTCAGCGTCTCACTGCTGTCCCGAGACACTAACTGAGGCTAAAGGGCTTCTGAAGAAAAGTACTTAATATGCTCCCTCCCAAGGAGATCCCACAGGGGTCTCGTGTAGAGATAATGTTACCCAAAGGTTTACAAAATTTTCCAGCAGCAAAATTCTTTTTTCCAAACAAACATCACGTGTAACCATTTCCACCAGCACTGATCTAATCCAAACCACCTCCATTCTTGCCTAGACCACCATAAACTCCCCTCCAATATACCCACACAATTCCAGTCTGCCCTCACAAAACCATTCTGCTCACAAAATACCTCAGTAATCCTTAAAAAAATAAGTGGGACCAAAACATTCTCTTCCTTTATATACTTTGATGGCTTTGTTTAATGCAAAGTTCTTTCTGTGAAACTCCCCTAAATCCCTGTAAAGCCCTGCATAAGCCCACTGCCTACTTTTCCAACGTCATCTCAAGCCTTTCTCTACCTTGCCCATGAAGCCTCGGGCTCACTGGCCTTTGTTTCCCCCCACGTGCCAGGCTCTTTGCTGTCTGAACAGTCTTACCCACAGCATACCCTCCTCTCTCCTTCTCAACTGGGTCCTGTTCTTTCGCTTTACACCATTCTGTCTCTCCCATAACATTTATCTTAATCTGGCAATATTTAGATTAAGATTATCTTAATCTGTCAATATAAAGCTTATTTAATGGCTTTCTCATATCATTCACATGATGGCAGGAACTATGTCTTAATAGCGTGTTACTATACAGGAGAACATAGCATGTTAATATATAGGAGAACAAAACATTGTTAACACCTGGATTAGGCAGGCACTAATTGAATTAGTTCTTGCCTTGTTACTGCATCGATAAATATGTGAAGTAGACAAAAGTGGAGCTGGTCTGGCAGAAGGGGCAAAGGGATGGGAACAAAGAAAGGGCTTCAGAGGTTTCCTACGGTTGTCATGGAATCCCAGGGATATACAGAAGCAGTTTGAAAACCACTACCTTAACCCAATCTTAATCACATATAGAATTCCAGAAACAAACAGCAAATCAGGAGGAGAAATATTGTCAGGAAAGAGATCTTTCTATAAAACATCCTAAATCACTTCTTATAGGCTTCTAAATATATGTAAAATTGGCCTTATTCCTAATCATCGTCACCAGGACAACAACGGCAACAGAAGACGTGTATTGAGCGGCCCTATGTGTGCACCCAGCCCCACCCCACCCCATGCTGTATGCATTTGTTATGCATATATAGACTGGTAGGCAATATCATGTAGGTTAAGACTGCAGGTTCTGGAGTCGGACTGCCTAAATTCATAGTCCAACTCTACCATTTACCATCTACATCTACAAAACTATGGTCAAGTTACTTAATCTCTCTAAGCCTCTGTCTCTTCATCTATAAAATGGGGATAAAAATAAAACTCTAGGGCTTCCCTGGTGGCGCAGTTGTTGAGAATCTGCCTGCCAATGCAGGGGACACGGGTTCGAGCCCTGGTCTGGGAAGATCCCACATGCCGCGGAGCAACTGGGCCCGTGAGCCACAGCTACTGAGCCTGCGTGTCTGGAGCCTGTGCTCCGCAACAAGAGAGGCCGCGACAGTGAGAGGCCTGCGCACCGCGATGAAGAGTGGCCCCCACTTGCCGCAACTAGAGAAAGCCCTCGCACAGAAACAAAGACCCAACACAGCCAAAAATAAATAAATAAATAAAAAGAAAAGAAACAAAGACCCAACACAGCGAAAAATAAATAATAAATAAAAATTTAAAATAAATAAATAAATAAATAAATAAAATAAAATAAAACTCTATATCATGAGGATAAAATGCAAAAACTGATGAAAGAATGTGCCACGTCTGGCACGTAGTAAGTGTTCAACACCCAGTCTTTCGCTGAGCACTACAATAATCTCCTTTAATCAGCAATGTAACCATAAACCACTTTGCTGTCACCTCTGGGACTACAAGGTACCACAAGGAGTTAACCATTCCTTGCATCTATCTAACAAAAGACGTTCGGCAGCCTCCCTCAGCTAGCGTCCCACATCTCTCAAAGTCCAACCATACTGGACTGATTTTCATCCACTGATTTTTGGGGCTGATCATATTCTGCTTCCCACACTCCTTGGAGCAACACCTCACTTATCCAATCCATCACCCATCCAGAAAACCAAAAGGCCAAAATTAGGCTTGCATCTGGAATGGCTAATTGTCAAATTCTAGAGAAGAGCCCAATAACTGGGTGGTTCATGTCTTTCAAAAACTGTCACTCATAGTATTTCTTCTGTTACCTAATTCACACTAATATTTTTTTCAGAGTTCTTTTTTCTTTTTCTAGAATTAAATAGTGACTTGCAGGGATAGTGTCAGGACAGTGACTTGCAAGGATGTGTCTAAGGATGCGGGAACTGTTCTAGTTATACTCACCATCTGGTGGCAACTGTTTTGACATATAAGTCCTAACAGACAATCTAAATCTCTTTATTTACACTGTCTTACCAATTTAACCCTACTCTAGAAGTCACCCAATGTTAAATCTACATCCTAACGTTCTTAAGCCTTCTAAATCAATATCAAAATCGGATTATCACTAAAGACATGCTACCACTTTGTGGGCATCTGCTTGTACGGGATGCATCCCCCCCTTAGGTTCCTCCAACGGTCTCATGCATTTGCCCACCTTCATCATGCAGCTCCTCTCTCCTCTTTTACCTGGACTCCTGGAAACCTGACCAACAGCGGGTGTGGCTTGCTGCCCTTGCTGCTTGGTCGAAGTACTTGGCACAAACTCGCTCTTCAGGCTGCCTAGACTCATTCCAACAGGAGGCATCATGAACAGCCCCTCAGAATGGGTCCCTTTCAGGTCCTCCATGCTTGTCACTTTCCTCACACTGTGTTTGGGAGTACCAGTTGGAGAAGCTGAAGGCACAGACTCCTGGGAAGAAACAGAAGAAAACTAGAAGGCAGGAATGGGGGTGACTGTACCTACTATCCTGCAAGTCCCATCCCAGTCCCTGGACTCTTCAAAGACTCTATACCACTTGGTACCTCCCAACCCCCCTAGATCCCATAAACAAAACGGTCACAGGGTCATGATACTTTCTGCCACATGTAATTATTTGCAGAGATATTACATATAATTCAGTACCTGTTGAAAACTATAGCAGTTTTGCAGGAACATATTTGATCTTTTGGCTTAAGAGCAAATGTCAAGATACTAATCACTGGTGGTTTAATCTAGGTCAAATACAACAAAAGCAAATCTCTCAGCCATATGATACATTGCTGCTTTGCTGGAGGGGAGGTACTTATTGCTCTAAGAAAATGCATCTAACAGCAATACGGAATAAAGCCATTGTAATGTGTTTGTACTTTCCAGAAGTCTCCCCTCCTGTGTTTACATTTCTCATCTAAGTAACTGCAAATGAAAACAAAATGGAAAATATAGGTAAGCCATTCATATTATGTTTCTGCTCAAGGGCATAAAAATTAAGGGCAAATACAGAGTAAAATTAATTCTGTAATTCTACTGAAAATAATATACGCTTTTCTTACATACTTAGTACCTTCAGTTAATTGCTAACGGGGTAAATCTTTTTCAGCAGAATGGTTCAATAATTGACGTTTAAACTTCCCATGGTTCCTTCCCCCAAGCCTCAGAGCTACATATCCAAATGGCTTCTGCAGGGTCGGTTTGTTCTCATCTCTCCCTTCTCACCAACAAGCTGGAAGGAGGGGAAGAATTGTTTTCCTTCCAGTACTGCTTTATATGTGCATACCTCTCAGCATTTGAAAACGAGGTGATAATACTGTTTGCCTTCACAGTTATCTTGAGTAGTAATTACATGTAACAGTGAAAGTTCTTATTTTTTGCAATTCTTTTTTGCAAGGCAAATTACTAGGTAAATGCTATTATTTAAGCATTTCGACATTAAAAACCTTCCCTCTTGCTTAGTTTACTTAAACTCTAGAGAGTATTTGTTGCTCTTTCATTTGATTCATCTCTCCATCCTCTCTGAGTGGGTTTAAATAAATCAGTGGCTTGAGGAGATTAACTCAAAGCTTTTGAAAGACTTAGAAATCATGGTTTAAGCACAATCTATGGTTGAGAACAATGAAAGGAAAAACATATGTAAAAAATTCAAACCTGCGCTCATTAAGACATGGATTTACGTAAAACAATTCCAAACACACGGGAGTCATAGAACTCAAAGGCAAATAGCCCCTCTGCAAGCTTTGATTTCAGGACTATTTCCTGTCCTTTAACCACTGGAATGCATACTAGACAAACCTCACACGTGCAAATGCATTAAAGGGCAAATGTAAAGCGATTTTTGGAGAAGAAAGTCACTACTCACTTCACACAGGCCTAGATCAGTGGAACTTGACTGTACATGTGGAGAGGTAAGTTTCACAGATAAGTTTATCTGATTACAAATACTTTAACAAGAGACACACTCCAAGCAGCCCTTATGGAATTCTACAGAACAACCACTGGTATGTAACAAGATAAAGTTTCTCTAGGATTTAAGGAAATAAAATAAGGTCACCAAGAAAGTACTACCTAGGGCTTTAAAAAGAAAAAAAAAAGAAATTGCTTTTAATGATCCTTAACAAGGGCTTCTCTACACAGGAGGGAAGTGATTTGCCAAAGCAGAGGGAAAAGTGATAAGCAGGCTTTCCCAAGTAATGAAATATTTTAAAGAATTGTTTTTTTTTTTTTTTTCAAACATCTTTATTGAAGTATAATTGCCTTACAATAGTGTGTTAGCTCTGCTTTATAACAAAGTGAATCTGTTATACATATACAATATGTTCCCATTTCTCTTCCCTCTTGCATCTCCCTCCCTCCCACCCTCCCCATCCCACCCCTCTAGGTGGTCACAAAGCACCGAGCTGATCTCCCTGTGCTATGCGGCTGCTTCCCACTAGCTATCTATTTTACATTTGGTAGTGTATATATGTCCATGACACTCTCTTACCCTGTCACATCTCACCCCACCCCCTCCCCATATCCTCAAGTCCATTCTCTAGTAGGTCTGTGTCTTTATTCCCGTCTTGCCACTAGGTTCTTCATGGCCTTTTTTTTTTTTTTTTCCCCTTAGATTCCATATATATGTGTTAGCATACTGTATTTGTTTTTCTCCTTCTGACTTACTTCACTCTGTATGACAGACTCTAACTCCATCCACCTCATTACAAATACCTCCATTTCATTTCTTTTTATGGCTGAGTAATATTCCATTGTATATATGTGCCACATCTTCTTTATCCATTCATCTGTCGATGGACATTTAGGTTGCTTCCATGTCCTGGCTATTGTAAATAGAGCTGCAATGAACATTTTGGTACATGACTCTTTTTGACCTATGGTTTTCTCAGGGTATATGCCCAGTAGTGGGATTGCTGGGTCGTATGGTAGTTCTATTTGTAGTTTTTGAAGGAACCTCCATACTGTTCTCCATAGTGGCTGTATCAATTTACATTCCCACCAACAGTGCAAGAGTGTTCCCTTTCCTCCACACCCTCTCCAGCATTTATTGTTTCTAGATTTTTTGATGATGGCCATTCTGACCGGTGTGAGATGATATCTCATTGTAGTTTTGATTTGCATTTCTCTAATGATTAATGATGTTGAGCATTCTTTCATGTGTCTGTAGGCCATCTGTATATCTTCTTTGGAGAAATGTCTATTTAGATCTTCTGCCCATTTTTGGATTGGGTTGTTCGTTTTTTTGTTATTGAGCTGCATGAGCTGCTTGTAAATCTTGGAGATTAATCCTTTGTCAGTTGCTTCATTTGCAAATATTTTCTCCCATTCTGAGGGTTGTCTTTTGGTCTTGTTTATGGTTTCCTTTGCTGTGCAAAAGCTTTTCAGTTTCATTAGGTCCCATTTGTTTATTTGTGTTCTTATTTCCATTTCTCTGGGAGCTGGGTCAAAAAGAATCTTGCTGTGATGTATGTCATAGAGTGTTCTGCCTATGTTTTCCTCTAAGAGTTTGATAGTGTCTGCCCTTACACTTAGGTCTTTAATCCATTTTGAGTTTATTTTTGTGCATGGTGTCAGGGAGTGTTCTAATTTCATACTTTTACATGTTCCTGTCCAATTTTCCCAGCACCACTTATTGAAGAGGCTGTCTTTTCTCCACTGTATATGCTTGCCTCCTTTATCAAAGATAAGTTGACCATATGTGTGTGGGTTTATCTCAGGGCTTTCTATCCTGTTCCATTGATCTATATTTCTGTTTTTGTGCCAATACCAAACTGTCTTGATTACTGAAGCTTTGTAATATAGTCTGAAGTCAGGGAGCCTGATTCCCCCAGCTCCATTTTTCGTTCTCAAGATTGCTTTGGCTATTCGGGGTCTTTTGTGTTTCCATACAAATTGTGAAATTTTTTGTTCTAGTTCTGTGAAAAATGCCAGTGGTAGTTTGATAGGGATTGCATTGAATCTGTAGATTGCTTTGGGTAGTAGAGACATTTTCACAATGTTGATTCTTCCAATCCAGGAACATGGTATATCTCTCCATCTATTTGTATCATCTTTAATTTCTTTCATCAGTGTCTTATAATTTTCTGCATACAGGTCTTTTGTCTCCTTAGGTAGGTTTATTCCTAGATATTTTATTCTTTTTGTTGCAATGGTAAATGGGAGTGTTTTCTTAATTTCACTTTCAGATTTTTCGTCATTAGTGTATAGAAATGCAAGAGATTTCTGTGCATTAATTTTGTATCCTGCTACTTTACCAAATTCATTGATTAGCTCTAGGAGTTTTCTGGTAGCATCTTTAGGATTCTCTATGTATAGTATCATGTCATCTGCAAATAGTGACAGCTTTACTTCTTCTTTTCCGATTTGGATTCCTTTTATTTCTTTGTCTTCTCTGATTGCTGTGGCTAGGACTTCCAGAACTATGTTGAATAATAGTGGTGAGAGTGGGCAACCTTGTCTTGTTCCTGATCTTAGTGGAAATGGTTTCAGTTTTTCACCATTGAGGACAATGTTGGCTGTGGGTTTGTCATATATGGCCTTTATTATGTTGAGGAAAGTTCCCTCTATGCCTACTTTCTGCAGGGCTTTTATCATAAATGGGTGTTGAATTTTGTCAAAAGCTTTCTCTGCATCTATTGAGATGATCATATGGTTTTTCTCCTTCAATTTGTTAATATGGTGTATCACATTGATTGATTTGCGTATATTGAAGAATCCTTGCATTCCTGGGATAAACCCCACTTGATCATGGTGTATGATCCTTTTAATGTGCTGTTGGATTCTGTTTGCTAGTATTTTGTTGAGGATTTTTGCATCTATGTTCATCAGTGATATTGGCCTGTAGTTTTCTTTCTTTGTGACATCTTTGTCTGGTTTTGGTATCAGGGTGATGGTGGCCTCGTAGAATGAGTTTGGGAGTGTTCCTCCCTCTGCAATATTTTGGAAGAGTTTGAGAAGGATAGGTGTTAGCTCTTCTCTAAATGTTTGATAGAATTCGCCTGTGAAGCCATCTGGTCCTGGGCTTTTGTTTGTTGGAAGGTTTTTAATCACAGTTTCAATTTCAGTGCTTGTGATTGGTCTGTTCATATTTTCTATTTCTTCCTGGTTCAGTCTCGGCAGTTTGTGCATTTCTAAGAATCTGTCCATTTCTTCCAGGTTGTCCATTTTATTGGCATATAGTTGCTTGTAGTAATCTCTCATGATCTTTTGTATTTCTGCAGTGTCAGTGGTTACTTCTCCTTTTTCATTTCTAATTCTATTGATCTGAGTCTTCTCCCTTTTTCTCTTGATGAGTCTGGCTAATGGTTTATCAATTTTGTTTATCTTCTCAAAGAACCAGCTTTTAGTTTCATTGATTTTTGCTATTGTTTCCTTCATTTCTTTTTCATTTATTTCTGACCTGATCTTTATAATTTCTTTCCTTCTGCTAGCTTTGGGGTTTTTTTGTTCTTCTTTCTCTAATTGCTTTAGGTGCAAGGTTAGGTTGTTTATTCGAGATGTTTCCTGTTTCTTGAGGTAGGCTTGTATTGCTATAAACTTCCCTCTTAGCACTGCTTTTGCTGTGTCCCATAGGTTTTGGGTCGTCGTGTCTCCATTGTCATTTGTTTCTAGGTATTTTTTGATTTCCCCTTTGATTTCTTCAGTAATCACTTCGTTATTAAGTAATGTATTGTGTAGCCTCCATGTGTTTGTATTTTTTACAGATCTTTTCCTGTAATTGATATCTAGTCTCATAGCGTTGTGGTCGGAAAAGATACTTGATACGATTTCAATTTTCTTAAATTTACCAAGGCTTGATTTGTGACCCAAGATATGATCTATCCTGGAGAATGTTCCATGAGCACTTGAGAAAAATGTGTATTCTGTTGTTTTTGGGTGGAATGTCCTATAAATATCAATTAAGTCCATATTGTTTAATGTATCATTTAAAGCTTGTGTTTCCTTATTTATTTTCATTTTGGATGATCTGTCCATTGGTGAAAGTGGGGTGTTAAAGTCCCCTACTATGATTGTGTTGCTGTCAATTTCCCCTTTCATGGCTGTTAGTATTTGCCTTATGTATTGAGGTGCTCCTATGTTGGGTGCATAAATATTTACAATTGTTATACCTTCCTCTTGGATCGATCCCTTGATCATTATATAGTGTCCTTCTTTGTCTCTTGTAATAGTCTTTATTTTAAAGTCTATTTTGTCTGATATGAGAATTGCTACTCCAGCTTTCTTTTGATTTCCATTTGCATGGAATATCTTTTTCCATCCCCTCACTTTCAGTCTGTATGTGTCCCTAGGTCTGAAGTGGGTCTCTTGTAGACAGCATATGTATGGGTCTTGTTTTTGTATCCATTCAGCCAGCCTGTGTCTTTTGGTGGGAGCATTTAATCCATTTACATTCAAGGTAATTATCGATATGTATGTTCCTATTCCCATTTTCTTAAATGTATTCGGTTTGTTATTGTAGGTGTTTTCTCTTGTGTTTCTTGCCTAGAGAATTTCCTTTAGCATTTGTTGTAAAGCTGGTTTGGTGGTGCTGAACTCTCTCAGCTTTTGCTTGTCTGTAAAGGTTTTAATTTCTCCATCGAATCTGAATGAGATCCTTGCTGGGTAGAGTAATCTTGGTTGTAGGTTTTTCTCCTTCATGACTTTAAGTATATCCTGCCACTCCCTTCTGGCTTGCAGAGTTTCTGCTGAGAGATCAGATGTTAACCTTATGGGGATTCCCTTGTGTGTTATTTGTTTTTTTTCCCTTGCTGCCTTTAATATGTTTTCCTTATATTTAATTTTTGACAGTTTGATTAATATGTGTCTTGGCGTGTTCCTCCTTGGGTTTATCCTGTATGGGACTCTCTGTGCTTCCAGGACTTGATTAACTATTTCCTTTCCCATATTAGGGAAGTTTTCAACTATAATCTCTTCAAAAATTTTCTCAGTCCCTTTCTTTTTCTCTTCTTCTTCTGGTACCCCTATAATTCGAATGTTGGCACGTTTAATGTTGTCCCAGAGGTCCCTGAGACTGTCCTCAGTTCTTTTCATTCTTTTTTCTTTATCCTGCTCTGTAGTAGTTATTTCCACCATTTTATCTTCCAGGTCACTTATCCTTTTAAAGAATTGTTTTTTAAAATTTTCTTTTTTAAGCATATGAATGTGAATTGACTGCTGAATCCCATAAGGTTTTTTCGAATAACCAGGAGGCAAAAAAGCATATTATACCTTGAAGAAAAAGCGATCCTTGTATGCAATGCCACTGAAAATCAAATCCTCAAAAACAAATACAGGGAAATTTTTTCATTAAAATGCTACAAACTACATGCTATTATTTGGCATACTTAACAAAACAGAAACCATTTTGCAAAAATTTCTTGAAATATTTTGGCAATTCTTCTTTAGAAGCTAAATTCAGACTCAGCTCATTAAGCTCATATATAGATATATCTGACATAGAAAATAAGTCCTTATCTTTTCAGGAAGGGGAGAGAAACAAAAATGGTATTATTGAACTTGATCACCCATTCTGGCTCTAACTGATCTCTTCCTAAAGATTTAGGCCTCAAAACAAAGATTTACCACAAACAAATATATTCCAAAGAACTAACTAAAGGCTGAAAAGACAGTTCCCAAGAAGAATTCAGCTCTCCCTTGGGCAGTAAGGGCAGCAGAGGTGGAACAGATAGGCAGTACCCTGAGGTGTCAGTGGGAACAACATTCGTGTGTAAACACCAGCTCTGACACATTTGTTTAATATCTAGTCATGTTAATTATAAACACCTCATAGTAAGGAAAAGTAACAAATTTTAGAAGCAGTTACAAATCTTTCTTTTTATAAATGGATCTTTCTTTTATTTTCTATAAGACTTAAGTCAGTAAACAGCAAAATGCTTACCACTCAAATATGAAAAGAGATTTTCATTAAGACCAAGGTTACTAGTTCTCTACTAGGCCTACTGTGAAAGGCCAACGGTGATTTGTTTTATTTTTACTGTCTTAAAAAAAATACATAAGTGGAAGCCTATTTCTCACTCTGGCAGGAAGGCCTATTGTTGCAACAGGAGGGCTTCTGACCACAAGGTGAACAAGCACGTTCTCAGCCATCAGCTGCCTGAAGATGGGGCGTGAAGATGCGCAAACCTGGTGACGCTCTTCCTTCTGCGTTGCTAATCACTGCTGTTCTGGTTTCACCGTGTGCTCTGATCGCTAAATCTGGTTCGTCTAAGCGGCTGTAGTGAGGTGATATAAGGACAACCTGCCCTCTAACCATCATTCAAACACCCCCACTCCGGGTCCTGAGCTCCGGGTTATGACACATGAACACGGTTCCTGCGGTTCTCACTGGCTCGTCTTCACTCTCCTCCTCACTCCACCCATTCCCACTCAAAGAATCAAATATTTTTGGTTCAGGGTGTTTAGGTCAGAAGTAGTGAATAAATGGCTAAGTGAAAAGTGAAACAAATGAAGAAAATTATAGACAGTAATTTGAAAATAATAACAGTATCTGAGTTTAGGCATTACCAACAAATACAGTCTTCCTATTACTTTCTGACCCAAGTTGAGCTCCTTGGCAAAGGCCTGGCAAGACTAGCACCCTAGTCACTCTTCCGTTTTCTTTTCTTCCTACACCTAGAGAGGCAAACAGTACCTTTTCTGTTCAAATTTCTATCTTTTCTCTAATAACCTCTGGAGTTCTTCCACCTAAGTTATTTTAATGAATTCACTGCCACATCCTTTAGAAAATTCAGAAGAGCTACAGCTATTTGGCAAAGGACCAGTAAGACAGCAATAGCCTTTGCCAATTTATTTTCCCCTACATAAACCTAATCCTAATACTGGGAGGTAAAATCATACCGTGGTTAAGAGCACAGAGTACTGAAAGCAGACACACCAAAGTCTAAGGTCCACACTGTACTCCTCACTAGATGTTTAATCCAAAAGAAATTACTTAACCTATCTAAGTCTCAATTTCTTTTTTTTAATTTATTTATTTTCTTTATTATTATTATCATTATTATTATTTTGGCTGTTTCGGGTCTGATCAATATGAGAAGAGCAGCTTAATCTCGTTTCCATGAAGGGACTCATCTACTCCCCTGAAGGGAGCAGTATTAGAAGAAACACTTCTGACTCCTCTCTCCATATCTTACTGGCCCCTTCACAAGGGATGCATATTGATCCATCTGTTTAACGGAGATTGTGAACAGCAAATACTACTTGCCCATGTTTTTTCTACTGAGTGGTTGTCTCTAATCCTGTGGCTCTCTGTAGCCTGCAGGTGAAAAATAGGTGTTTATTCATAAAGCTTGCTAGTGTCTACTCAGTCCATCAAAATACCACCTCGGATTGAGAAGTGAGCAGGTAATGATGGTTTGATCTTGGTCCCATACTCCAATCAAGTTTCATCAGCCAAACTAATATTTCAATTCCTGTGGTGATGAAATATATTTGTTAAAAGCATGGATTCTGCCACGACTACCTGGGTTTGATACATGGCTCTACTAATTACATTTGTGTCTGAAACACAGGGAAGTCCCTAAGTCTCAATTTCTTTATCTGGAAAAATGGTGTTAACAGTACCTCTTAGGGGACCTCCCTGGGGCGCAGTGGTTAAGAATCTGCCTGCCAATGCAAGGGACACAGGTTCAATCCCTGGTCCGGGAAGATCCCACATGCCGTGGAGCAACTAAGCCCGTGTGCCACAATTACTGAGCCTGCACTCTAGAGCCCGTGAGCCACAACTACTGAGCCCACATGCCACAACTACTAAAGCCCACACGCCTAGAGCCTGTGCTCCACAACAAGAGAAGCCACTGCAATGAGAAGGCTGTGCACCGCAATGAAGAGTAGGCCCGGCTCGCCACAACTAGAGAAAGCCCGTATGCAGCAACAAAGACCCAATGGAGCCATAAATAAATAAACAAACAAACAAACAAGCGAACAATACGTCTTAGGTTGCTAATAAGGACAAGGTGAACAAATAGGTAAGGAGCTTAGTACAGGCTGACTGTTGTAGGCATTCAACAAACACTGGCTATCTGCATTGCTATTATTGTCAGTTGAGGTGGAAACCAGTAAAGTTTCATTAAAACACACACCTAGAGGGACTTCCCTGGTGGTCCAGTGGGTAAGACTCCATGCTCCCACTGCAGGGGGCCCAGATTCGAATCCCTGGTCAGGGAACTAGATCCTGCATGCATGCCGCAACTAAGAGTCCTCATGCCGCAACTAAGAAGTCTGCATGCCGCAACTAAAGATCCTACGTGCCGCAACAAAGATCCCACGTGCCACAACTAAAACCCAGTGCAGCCAAAATAAATAAATAAATATTAAAACACACATACACACACACACACACACACCCCTAGAACATAAGATAGTCTCTAATTCCAGCAAGTTACTCGTCTCCTCAACTGCAAAAATGGGTGGGACCACCTCCAAGGTCCTATCAGTGCTAAGTCTGTGATTTACAAGGGTTCCCCATTTTCTTCACGTATTCTCAATGAGTCCTAGCTTTTCCAAATGTAAAATGAAAGCAGCAATCCTCATCCCAATTACCTCCAAACATGTTATAAGAAATAAGTGCTAACGTACTTTTAAACTGTAAAGCAGTATACTCCATACGATTTAATTATTAAGGTATTTTTTTTTTAATTTTTATTTATTTATTTATTTATTCATTCATTCATTTATGGCTGTGTTGGGTCTTCATTTCTGTGCGAGGGCTTTCTCTAGTTGTGGCAAGCGGGGGCCACTCTTCATCGCCGTGCGTGGGCCTCTCACTATCACGGCCTCTCTTGTTGCGGAGCACAGGCTCCAGACGCGCAGGCTCAGCAACTGTGGCTCACGGGCCTAGTTGCTCCGCGGCATGTGGGATCTTCCCAGACCAGGGCTTGAACCCGTGTCCCCTGCATTGGCAGGCAGATTCTCAACCACTGCGCCACCAGGGAAGCCCTATTAAGGTATTTTTAAATGGCTTCAGATAAGCCTTGGGCCAAATCATGTCTTCCAAAAGAAGCCACACAGTATAAAAAGTTGATTACTATGAGTTCAGCCTATGAGGAAAGCATTATAAAGATGGTTCTGTTGATTTGTTTGCTAAAATAAGTTACTACATACAGTTAGTAAAAGTTGTAATTTACACTACCTCTATGAAAGGTTAACTGAAATGTTAATAAAATGTCCAAAAAAATATTCTTCAAGCCACATATACTACAAAGGTAACAGTGGTTAGGAATCTTCTTATGGCTGCATCTGAATTCTTCGATTGGCATTCCAATGCCAGGTGAACTGAGAAGGGAATGGGTGCTGACTGCTCACCTTATCTTGTAAGGTAAAGGTCCCAGGAATACCAGCAAAGAGAAACTTGTTCTTGACTTTCAACTTCCCCAAATTCGCTACAATCAGATTATTTGATCTGGAACTTTCTGGGATAAGAAGAACAGGAGCACCAGCCTCAATATCCAGGAGAACCCGTGAACAGCGCTGGGCTTGATCTCTCACCTGAAAGAAGAAGGAAAATTGGATTATAGGTTCAATTAATTGCCTAATTTTATAATCAAATAACCTCAAGTTTCCTAAAGTTTCATGAATTTATAAATCTAAAACAACTAAAATCACACAGAATATATTCTTTGAACACCAAGGAGTTAAATTAGAAATCAGTAACAAGAAGATAATGTAAAACCCCCAAATATCTGGAAATTAGACTATACACTTCTAAATAAACCATGGGTCACAGAAGAAATCACAAGAGAAATTAAAAAAATATTTTGACCTTACTGAAAAAGAAAACACAGCACATTAAAATTCATGGAATGCACTTAAAAAGGTACTTAAAGAAAAATGTTTAGCATTAAATGCTTATTTTATACTAAAGATTTAAAATCAATAAAGCTTCCAGCTTAAGAAGGTAGAAAAGCAAAATAAACCTAAGTAAGGAGAAGGAAGACAATCATAAAGAGCAGAAACCAGTTATTTAGAAAACAGATAAACAACAGAAAAATCAATTAAACATTTATAGAACACTCTACCCAACAACCACTTTACATTCTTTTCAAGTGCACACGGCGTGCTTGTTAACAGTATGCATGGGCCTAACACAGGCCTCCATGAGTTGATTGAAAGTATAAAACTCTACCTATATTAATCAAGAAAAAAGGAAGGAAACAAAAATCACCACTATCAGGGAAGAGTCAGGGACATTGCTAGAGAACTTAAAAATATTAAAAAGATGTGGGAACCTATGAACAAGTTCATGCCAACAAATTGACAATTCAGACGAAGTAGACAGATAACTTAAAAACACACGCAAACTATCTAGAGCTAACATCATATACGTAACACCTGTGAAAGACAATGTTTTCCCTCTAAGACAAGGAACAAAGCATGGACACCCACTCTCACCACTTCTATTCAACATTGTAGTGGAAGTCCTAGTCCACACAAAAAGCTATACAGGTTGGAAAGGAAAAAAGAAAACTCTCTTATTCACAGACAACATAATCATCTATGTAGAAAACCCTAAAGAATCTAAAGGAACTACAATAAGTAAGTTTAGCAAGATTGTAGGATATGCGGTCAACATGTCAGTATATGAGTCAATTATATTTCTTAAACTTTCAATAAACAAGTGTACATTGAAATTTTTAATTGATACAATTTACAATAGCATCAAAATTGTGAAACACCTAGGGATAAATTTAACAAAAGATGTGTAAGAACGGTATACCCAAAACTACGAAACACTGCTGAGAGAAACTGAAGATCTAATTAAATGGAGGGATATACCATACTCAAGGATCCGAACACTCAATATTGTTAAGACGTCAATTCTCCAGATATACGGATTCAAGGCAATCCCAATCAAATCCTAGCTGACTTTATTGTAGAAACAGACAAGCTGATTCTAAAATTTGTAGAGAAAAACAAAGGACCTATAATAGCCAATACATCTTTGAAACAGAAGTTGGAGGACTTAAACTATCTGATTTCAAGACACATCATAAAGCAAGAGCAATCAAGACAGGGTGGTATACAATTAAATATAAATCAATGGAACAGAATAGAGAATGAGGAAATACACGCATACATTCTCAACAGAAGTGTCAAGGTAATTCAATGGGAAAAGAATAGTCTGAATATGTATACGGAAAAAAAACTCAACCCTTATTTCATAAAATACACAAAAATTAACTCAAAATGGAAGAGGTCTAAAATTATAACACTTCTAAAAGAGGAAATAGGAGAAATTTTTTGCCACCTAGTGGTAAGCAGATTTCTTTCACAAAACACACAGCACTAACCTCTAAAAGAAAAAAATTGGACTTCATCAAAATGAAAGACTTCTGGGACTTCCCTGGTGGTGCAGTGGTTAAGAATCTGCCTGTCAATGCAGGGAACACGGGTTCGAGCCCTGCTCTGGTAAGATCCCACATGCCGCGGAGCAACTAAGCCCGTGCACCACAACTACTGAGCCTGTGCTCTAGAGCCCGCAAGCTACAACTACTGAAGCCTGCACGCCACAACTACTGAAGCCCGTGTGCCTAGAGCCCATGCTCTGCAACAAGAGAAGCCACTGCAATGAGAAGCCCGTGCACCGCAACAAAGAGTAGCCCCCATTCACCGCAGCTAGAGAAAGCCCGTGCACAGCAACGAACACCCAACACAGCCAAAAAATAAATAAATTTAAAAAGAGAAATTTTTTAAAAAAAAGAAAAATGAAAGGCTCCTGCTTTTCAAAAAACAGTATTAAGAAAATGGGAAAAGGTCCAGTGGATAAGGCTCCATGCTCCCAATGCACAGGGCCTGGGTTCGACCCCTGGCCGGGGAACTAGATCCCACATGCGTGCCGCAATTAAGAGTTCGCATGCTGCAACTAAGAAGTCCTCATGCTGCAACTAAGACGCCCACATGCCACAACTAAAACAAAGATCCCGCATGCCACAATGAAGATCCCGCGTGCTACAGCTAAGACCCAGCGCAGCCAAAAATTAAAAAAAAAAGAAAATGGGAAAAAAACCTATAGACTAGGAGAAAATATCTGTAATACATATATCAAAAGTCTTATATCCAGAATATATATAGGAAGAAATAATGTCAATTCTACACAAACTATTCTGAAAATAGAATGGGGAACACTTCCCAATTCATACTACAAGGCCAGCACTGACCAGTTACCAAAACCAGAAAAAAGGCATTCTTTCCTTTTCAAGAAAAGAAAACGACAAACTAATATCCCTCAGGAGCATAGATACAAAATCCATAAGATATTGGAGCAAATCAAGAAAACTATAAAAGCATCCACAGACGATAAGGAAACGAATGAACATGGCTGTATTCTGTTGTAATAGCAAGTTGGCCAGTGGCTACCAGGATGCAGGGATTAGGGCTGGGAGAAAATTAGCAAAGGGACACAAGCAAATTTAATGCCCTTTTTATAAAGGTCAAACAAGCAAAACAAAAGATACTGTATACAAAGTTTTCTTTTAATTTTAAAGGGACTAGTCGACCCAAAAATCAGGAGAGGGGTTACCTGAGGCATTAACAGAATGAGATAGGGAAGGACCACATGCAACAGTCTTAGTAATGTTTTAATTTTTATTTTGGTGGTGGGTTCATAGATGTTCCTTCTATTACCACACTTTGTAATTTATATACATGCTACAGATATTCTTTATATGTATCAAATACCAAATTGTTTTAAGTTTCTAAAGAGAGAAAAAAAAGGTTACATACTCCGTAATTATAACCATGGAAACAGGTATAGGGAAAAAAGATGAACATAAAACATACCTATGATGCTAGAAAACTGATAAGATATTTTTTCCAGATTCCCTATAATTTGATTGTACTTTTATATTTAAAAACAAACACCTTCTCTATAACATACACAGGAAACCAGTATAACATTGGTTGTTGCCAAGGACAGAAATTGGGTGGCTGAGGAAAAGTAATTGAGAAAGAGACCTTTCTCCAAATGTCCTTTTTTACTTTGATTCCATACTAAAACAATATACAACATATTCAAAACTTCTGAATTTGAACTAAAACATAAAATTTTTAAGTGTTGCCACTATAAAGACTTAAATTTTAATCTTTTACCTAATAAAGCTTAAAAATAAATAAATAACAAGTTTTACAAAGAACTACACTGTAATTGTTTTCTGTGGTTCCCAAACTGTGTGCCAAGACACCACAGGAGGCTGCCTCACACTCACAGGTGCGCTGCCAGGACATTGCAAATCTCTGAGGGAAACACATCATCTGTTAGACACTGCACAAACTACTAACTTGAGATGGTTTACACTCAATGCTAGATCATGCTACATTCCTTTCAGTGATGTCACATCTTTGCAAAGCTGGGTCTTAAGCAGTTGCTGCTATAAAAAGCAAGTACCATGATAAAATAAATGTGGAAAAGGAAATGAGGGTTGTGACGTTCAACCTGATTCCAAGTGTGAGAAACTGTTCAGTGCCCAAGAGGCACATACATCCTACCAGGAAGGAATGACGGTTATTTAAAAATGAAATAAAAATCTCATTTTCACTTACGTGTTTTTTTTTCTAACAGCTACTAAGCTGTTGGACATATATACTTAATAAGTTGTTTAGACTTCATTACTTTGGAAATGGAAAGACCATTTGGTGTTTCTTTTGGCCTAGGATGTATCACGGAAAAAATTCCAAGACATTAAAAGGAGCCATGAACTAAGAAGCTGGAGAACTATATTTGAAAAAAATCCTCTTTCTATAATATAATAGATATGTTCTTTGGGACCACTTTCCAGAAGAAGTAACCCCACTGAAGTTCTAAAAGGGACCTGAAGTCTTAAGTGTTATCCATAAACTTTATCTTTTTTAGAGCAAGCTAAAGCTAATCTTCAAAGGAAATTAAAACACGATATGATGAATAAGGAATATAAGCTCTCCGATTACAGTAAGATTTCTGTAGATAATCAGCTACCTGGAAGACAGTAGTAAGCTTAAGATTACCTAATTACCTTCACCTTTTTCAGTGAAATTTTCCAGATTTACCTCTAGAGATTTAAAAGTTCTACTGATCAGTCAAACTGGAAAAATGTCTTAGATCAATGACACTACCTACCGTCTGCCCCTCAATAGCAGCTCGCTGGCGCCCTAACACGTCCTGCAGCTGAGTGAAGTGCTGGATGAAGGCCACCACCTCCGCCTGGAAGCGCTGGGTGTGCACATACTGCACGGAGGCCATCTGGAGGCTCACTCGAATGTCGTGCTCCCTCCGGAGCAGCGGGTCGGGCCGGCCGTATCTAGGAGGAAGGGCAAAAATGTGACTCAGACAGCAGCAAGATGCAAATTAGTATTTGAAGAAAACTTGGGTTGACTTAGGGGGTTCCCTAGAAAACAGCTTTATTAAAATGGAAATCCACCAATCAAGTTTTAGAAAGCAAACTCCAATAATTACTTCCTTTCTAAGCTCCCGCCATGTGTTGAGGATGTTAAATAAAAGTCTGGCGTGATGAACAGGGCTATAAACAGGGGGACAGCTTTGGGTGCTGAACCCACTCATGACTCCAGAACTTACTCAGAAGACACCTGTGGTTCAGACCTTTCCCCTGAGGCTCTTTTTCCCTGCCTTTAAGGAAAAGTGATTATTCCTGCTCACTCTTCTAGCAAAGACTGTGACAATATGGGCTTGAAAGGTAATAAAAATAAGACCACGAAACAATCGGTAAAGAAAATTAGGCAACAGAACCAAAGTTTCTGGGGCAATCTGTCTTCTGCAAGCTGAAAGAAGTCTTCTTTTTACTTCAGTGAAATGCAAGCTAAAGAGTTTTAGCATCTACATTCACAGATAAATTAGAAAACTTTTACAAATGGTTTTAAATTTAATGGAACACGATGCCATAATAATAAATTATTATACGGGACACAGCCACTGGGGAAAAGAACTCGTATTAGGTGAGCACCTATTTTGTGTCACGCAGAGAGTTAAGAGCTTTACATTAATTATCTCATTTATTAGAGAACCGTGCCACTGTGGTAGGTAACAGTGCAAACAAATCAATCTAAATTCTCAGAACAGTATGATATACTTCCTCTGGAAATGAAAGAAAAATTCTCAGACATCTTTAGGGACCATTTTTCTCAACTCTGGTTGAACATTAAAATCACTCTGGCAGGACTTCCCTGGTGGTCCAGTGGTTAAGACTCCGTGCTTCCAATGCAGGGGGTGCGGGTTTGATCCCTGGTCAGGGAATTAAGATCCCACATGCTGTGCGGTGCGGCCAAAAAATTTTTAAAAATCACTTTGGCAAGTTTAAAAAAAAAAAAGAATACTACCACATACCAGAATATTTGGGGGCAGAGCTGGATACCTATATTTTCTAACAGCTCCCTGAGAAGTTGAAAAACCAGCCTTTTAAACTTTCTGCTTTCTGAGAAAACCATTCTTTAATAACTACATAGGCTAAAAATGCCTTCTAAGTTCTAAAATTGAATATAGATTGTGTTTGTACTGGGAAAAATGCGTAATGCAATTTAAAACCCGTATCTTCAACAACTTCCTCAGGCTGAAATCATTCCAGAACATTCAGAGCTAGATGGAAATTGATCTAACATAGTCCCTTCAATATTTCGATAGAAAAACTGATGCATGGAGATTAAGTGACTTGCTCAAAGTCACATAACAAGTTGGTGTGAAACCAGACTGTAATAATAATCACAATTATTTCAATCATACCCCACTTATTTATTAAGCCTGAGTAGCCCACTTCAATGCAGATGCATTTTAATATAAATCAAGATTCCCCATAACTAGATCAAATCCATTTTACGTAAGATGTTACGACTTTTTTAAACTTTTCTTCATTGTTTAGCTGAGAAGAATTTGAAACAACAAGCAATTATGACAAAATGTTAAGTGAGGAAAGATCGATATTTTTACTTGAAAGTCTGGAAGATGAGTGCTTCTTCCCCACTTGTAGTGAACCGTTCTCTATAGAACTCTCCATGGGATGTAAGGTCACTCAGAGACAGGCTCCCAATGCTTCCCTGTAAGGCCAGGTCTCCTTCTAGGAATGTTAAAAATTAGAACACATTCTTATGTATCTTTTTTCTGTCACACACCTTAAATTTGCCTGAAACAAAAACTGATATACACATGCCTCAGACTTTACACCATTTAATAAAACAAAATGTCAAAAGAAAATTTTCATATTCCTACACACCCAGAAAATATTTTATGTACTATTGCAAATAGTCTCAATGCATAAGTCCAAAGGGATTGAAATAATACTGCAGCATCACACTTTAACACTTACAAGGGGAAAAAAATTAAATGCATACACAATTTAAAGGATAAAACATTTACAAATACAAATAAAAATGTGATCTCTTCTGAGATCAGACCACTAATTAGAATTAGTGAAATGTCATAAGGTCTATTTTGTACTACGGACAAAAGAATAAAGGAGGAAGTGTCAGAGATATGTTAATCAAGCATTAAAAAATGGGTTTTAGTGTGATTTAATTAAAAGGCAAAACTAATGAGACAGACACTGGAGACACAGATTTGAAACTACTCTGACATTACACAAGTAAAGCCTCTAGAAGGTGGGTAGAAGAAAGAAGAAATGTTGAAACGTACACCTGGGGCGCAAACCTATATGAATCATTCTTAACATGGTGTGGATATTGAAAAGGAATATTCTGAACTGTTGCTTCTGTGAAACAAACTTTATCATCATAATTAGCATTACAGAACAATGACTGAGGTGTATATATTTGGCAGGCTAGTTCTGCGCACAATGAACTGAAGACGCATACTTATTTTTGACCCCTAATGTCCTCTAACAAAAATACACAAGCTTCTCCCAATTCTAAAGACCCATCTCTTCTAGGAACCTTTTATAAATTAATTTATACCAGGCATGAAACCTCAATTTTAGTTCATCCCGTCCCCAAAAGACATTCTTATTTTACTACAGAATCAACATCGGAGCTTTGTAATCTTCCTTATTTCATTACCAGTTGCTTAAAAAAGGAGCGGTATTTTACGCACACTGTAAATCCCTCTGATTTAGAACTTGATATAGCTCCTCTCCTGTGTGCTACTAGGAATTTCAACCTATAGAGTCCCATTAGAAAGAAGGCTAGCTTTGCTACAATATCCCCCTGCCTAAACCACCCCCTATTGGTGGCTCCCCCTAGGCAGGGCAACAGACTGAACACGTGCCCTGGTTTCCCAGCGACGGCCCTGTTATATGCCTGTTTCCCAGCTGTAATTATGAATAATGCCCCCTTTCACTCTCAAAAATGTCCTGATTTTAGACAGAGAAATTACACAGTCACCCAGATAGTCTGTTTAAAACACAGACAGATGTCAGGACCCCATCCCAACCTAAAGAATCAGATTCCTGGGATGGGGAAGGAGTTGTGCCGACATGTGCATCTCTAACGAGCTACCCAGATGATTCTGATCCACAGACCAGTATTGGGGCACCACCACCACAAATCACGCCCAGGCTAGTAACCACAACCAAGCCACTGCGCCACACCTTACTTAGCCAGTGAGGACAGTTAGATTTGTAAGCAGGATGTTCAAACTCTACCCGGATTTTGCAAGTCTGATTTTCCCCACTTACCAATCATTTCCAGGTGTGCCACTAATTTGGACACATTTGCTTTAGCAAGCTCACTGGTGGTCTTATTCAGCACGAGAGAGAGCGAATGAACCTAAGAACGCAGGAGGTGAAGCAAGGCAAATATTACTGAGGGGAAAAAAGGTAACTTTCAGGCAAACAGCATCGAGAAAGGTGCTGCAAGTCTCGGGAAATTTGAAGATAAAGCTTTCAATTTACTGATGCCAACTTCAATTCAGCTTTTCTTAGTCAGCCAAACCATAATAAGAGGAGAGAGCTGATAGGAAAGGAACTCGACTGGGTAATCTAAAACCCAGGTTCTGTGGTGTCTTCTCTATGGTTGCCTCGTCTATTCTTTTTTGTTTTGTTCAATTTTTTTTCTTCTGTCTTTTTTCTTTTTTGTTGTTGTCATTTCTTCGTATTTTTGGTTTTCAGGTTTTTGTAGGGTTTTTTGGCCTCGTCTATTCTTTGTTAGTGAAATGTTTTACATTATAAAACCATTTTTCCCCTTTTTGCATTCATCTCTAATATCGCACTATTCTGTAATCACTCACACAGATTCATTAAGTAAAGTCCACCCTAAGAAATTTGTCAAAGCAAAATGATAAATACACTTAATGTTTAACGTCTTTGGACAAGTATTTAATAGAAGCCCGTGGTGACCAACTGGGACTTCACTTAGGAACTACAATCCAAGATTTTCTTTCCCAGAGACAACTATAAATAGAAGAAAACCAAAATCCTCTGTCTTGGGAACAGCATTCTCTGAAACAAGGAAATACTGTATTGTAATACTGTCATTTTAACTACAAAAAGGACTCTATGTCTATGATTTATTGAGGCAGGTACCTCTGAGTGTTGTCACCGGGGTGAGGCCCTGATTGAAGAGAAGGAAGGAGAGAAGAGGGGATGGAGAACAGATCAAACCCCCATTCATACTCTCTGCTCCCAAGTGGCAGAGCCCAGAGATACTAACCCCTTTATCTTTCATGCCTACCACAAAGTAGGTGCTCGGTACATGTCTGATGAATGGGAAAAAATGGAAAAAGAAAATAATAGAAGGAAAGGAAGGAGAAAAATCATGTGTAGGGGAAGGCAGAGAAAAAAGGAGGGAATTATTACAGATGGAGCAATGACCCTGGGGGCCACTCCAGCACCACAGAGGTCCCCTTGCAGTAGCTTTTGGACATGGACAACAGAAGGAGCTCGAGGGAATGAGATCATCATGAAGGGGGAAGTAAAAACACCTCTAGCCACTTAATCACCAAAATAACGTATATAATGGGCCTAAAAATGCTCTGCTTGGAGGAATCCAGCTATCACCACCTGAGCCCACTCTTAGCATGGATCTTACAGTCACTAAAAGTGGGACAAACGGATGTTGTAGACCTCCTGGTGTAACTCAACAGGAAGCACTCAGCACCACCTCTGAAGGGTGCTTACCAAAAAGTCGAACCTGAACCTGATCAAGTCTCTAGAGCTAACTTCCATTTCTAAAATTAGAGGATAAAAGAAGTCAAATGGTACCATAAGGACACAAAGAGACAAATCCAGAATGCGGGACACTCTAGGGGACACTAACCAGTTTCTACAAGACAACTGCATGGGAGGAAAACGTGGGGGGAAGTACCATTCACTGAATGATCATTTCTGCCACACACGTGACGAGGGCCTTACCTACATCATCTCATTGAATCCTCAAAACCCAATGACATAGGGACCATTAAACACCCTACGTTTATTGATGAAAAACTTGAAGGAGAAAGAGGCTAAATAATTTGTCCCCAGCCACACAGCTGTATGGTTACAACAAAAATGCCAGGATTCAAATCCAGGCAAGTCTGACATTCGAGACTTCATTTTTAACACCTGTACTGTTGCTCTCAATAAAAGCCAGTAACGTTCTGAGTGAGAGGGAGATGATGACAATAGGCACATTTTAAAGTAGCTACTATGTACTGGACATGTTGCCAGGTGCTTTACATAATTCCCTCATTTAGTTATCATAGTGAGATGATGGAAGATGAGGAAACGGAGACTTAGAGAAGCTAAGTAATTCCAATGAACTATACAGTCCAAAGGAAAGACAAGAAGTTACTGAAGCCATTTATTTCCCCTGCCTCCAGATGGGATTAATGTTAAAACCTTTTCTAAAATACGAATGTCTACCCTTTTGTAACAGACATCCAGAAGACCATATAGCTCCCCTGCCAACAAGAAGAATTTTCTAGAGTAAATGTACAATGACAGCATTTAAGTAAAAAAGCCCACGTTCATTCTTAGAACTTACTTACGGGAGCCAAAGAGGACTGATACCTTGAGATCCAGTTTGGTGTTAACTGGATCCTGAAGTTCAGACTCTATTAAAGCGCTCGACTCTGACTTCACATTTTGTAGAATGTCCTCAGGCGGCACCTTCATTGCATGGTTGTCTGCAGTGGAGCCAATTCCAAAAAAATCTAGTATCATGACCCAGGTCTGCAGTGTGATCAGCACATCCAAGCAGTTAAAATCAACATCAATGCTCCGGTTAACTCGATTATAACTGGAAGAGAATTCTGGATGCTTCTTATCCACCAAGAATACATTGATATGGACCAAGGAATCATCAAAGTTACTCCTTCCAGCAAGTATCTTGGGCTCCTCTACTGTTGGAGAAGGAGGTGGGGTCAAGGGACAGTCCTTGTCTTGGACTTCCTTTTGCTTCTTCCGGGAGGCTGAAATGGGTCTCTGATACAGCTGAAAGACATTAGGAGCTTCCTCCATGTGGGAAGGGAGAGACCGAGGCATATCCGGATACTCCACGTTGGACACAGAAGGGCAAGACTGAGAGAGATACTCTTTTTGTGCTAAACTAGATGGCTTAGGGGCTCCCCGAGACACCATCAGGTTCTTATATTTGGAATCTGGATTTTTCTCCAATAAGTCTTCCATCAACAGAGAGCGCAGGGCAATCTGAATGGATAAAGTCTGAGGATGGTCTTTGCTGAATTCCACCTCAAAATCCTGAAATTTTAAGCTCACAAGACCTTGCGCCCCCAAAGTCAGATCTCCACTTAGCTGAACTTGAAGCTCTGATATACAGAAGTTGGCTTGAATCTGGGTAAAAGATCTGACTTCCTTAAAAGACAAGGACTTTTGAGAAGAGTTAGAAAGGCTGCAGTGGCTGAACAATCCATTCTCCTTCCTTTCAATGGAAGGTTCTCCACAGGTACTGAGGGAAGGCAGAGGAGAGTTAGGGCAAGGTGAGGAGGTGGCACTGACTGGAAGCTTATTCAGATCTTCACTGTACACGAGATTGTCCAGAGTTTGTAAAACCTGCTCATATACATGCTTTGCTAACACCACCTGTATTCGAAGAGAAAAATTCAGTTATTCTGCTACTATCGTCAACTGCACTCATATGCACTGCCCACAGATTTTTTATGGCTTTCCCCGAGAAGTTTTAACTTAGTTGATAGCAAGGACTATCTCTTTTGTTTGTTTTCTGTCCTTACCTCTCTGTGACCCATATCTATTCACAAGGCCCTCCCCAAGTACCCCACAGAATAATCTACACAATAAATGTTCAATAAGTGCTATTAACTGTAGGCCTGAATCAGCAAAACACTCTTTCTAACCCCAAAAAACAACCTCAAAAATTGAAGGGAATACTGCCAAAAGTCTAATGTGGTTATACCTTAGGATTGAGAAACAAGACATGGTTCTAAAACTCGCTGATCATCACCAATTAGTAATAACAACCTAAGTTTAGTACAGCTGATCAAACAGTACTTTTTAATGATAATAATGATAATGATGAAGATCCATGATTACTTGTTACTCCCTTACTTTGTTCTTAATTACAATTTCTTAATAAAACTGTCTTCAGGGAAGTTTTTTATTTACTTAAGGACAATTTTTTAACAGAGGCATTCCAAACAGATAAAGAAAAGATAGAGTTGGAAGGTGATCATTTTGTAACCCCTAAATAAATAACGTATCCCACCACAGTTATCGGTGGAATAAGACCTTACACAAGTGACTGACAGGGAATTTTACAATGGAGGGATCAGGTTCCTGCCACCTGAACACAATCAACAATTTCGGCATCACTGATGTCAATCAGACATTATATGCCTCCTGATATAATATAACATAAAGTACACTGCACCACCTTTGAAGTGTTCTGGCCAAAAGAAAAAAAAAAAAAAAGCCTGAATCCAGTTAAACCTGCAGAGTTAAGTTACAATTTACAGAAAATGGGGGGGACAAGTTCAGTGACACCACAAACTAACAGCCAAATCCAGACTGTGGGACATTCCGCAGGACAACTGACCTAGTTTCCCCAACAAAATAATGTCATGGGGGGAAAAATGAGAGGTAAACTAAATGAATAGAGACCCACAGGATGTACCATACAAATGCAATGTACAGACCTTGTCTGGATCCTGATTCAAACAAACCAAAAGTGAAAAGACATTTTTGAAGCAATCGAAAATGTCTCTGAAATCTGAAAATGGATTAAAATTCAGATGACACCAAGGAATCTTCATTAATTTTGTAAGGCATGATAATACCATTATAGTTATTTTTTAAAATGCACATAGTTTGTAGTGATACATTCCAAATATATAGGGTTAAAAATGGCATGAGGTCTGGGATTTGCCTTAAAATATTTCCCCAAAGGAAAAAAAGAATGGACGAGACACATGTGGCAAAATCTTGGTAACTGCTGAATCTGAGTGATGGGTATATGAGGTTTATTAGACAATTCTACTTTTGTCTATTTTTAAAATCTTTCATAATAAAATATTTTTTCATTATTTAAATTACTAAATAAATTATTACATAATTTAAAGAATTATTTAAAATAATTTTTTAAGATTTTCATCAAAAACCACAGTAAGTCAATGGTTACCATAAGAATAAGAAGTCAATATAATCCAATAGAATTCACATTATGTGCTATATTTAAGCTGAAAAATTCATCCTAAGTAACCACCACTGATGAGGCAAAAGTTTAAAAGAGAAAAAGGAAAAACCCTAGAAGCCAAAAAGGAAAAGCTTTGGGGAAAGTTCTCTCACCCAGAGACCCATATCCAGGAACCACTGATGTCAAAAAGTATGTATGTTCTGTTAACAGCACTCCGGGGTTACTCCAGAGCAACTGCCAGACAGACTAGTGACCAATTACTGCCCAAGGCCAGGGTCCACTGTCCTAAGATCCTGCCTGTCCTTGCTGTTTTATAATGTTATGCTTTTTGCTCTCATGCCTGTGAAAGCAGGAAAAATGACACTTTGGAAGGAAAAAGGATGACAGATGTATACACACACACACACAGACACACACACACACACACCCGGACCATTTCATTTCAATGAGGGGCAAGACTAATTCTCCCTTGAAAGGATCTGTCAACAGCTCAGATAATCAGATTGTTTTACAGGCTGGGCCAAATATGTCAGAAGTGTGACAAGAATTATATTCTCCTGGGAAAGAGAGACTCTGACTTTTTAAGCAATAATTTTCCTCGTTTCTTTATGGCAATGGAATTAAGGATTTGCCCTCTTCCTCTATATAATTCGCCCCTCCTCCACATGAAGAAGGCTAACAAGACTGATTCCCCAGTGATAGAAGGACATGATAAAAGGATTCCATGTTCACTGGAAGAAGTTATTGACAATAATATGAATATCTCCTTGAATTTATATATTTTCCTTCCAACATTTTATATATACAAAATATAAATATAACATACGTATGTAATACAAATGTAAAATAATTACATAACTTCAACTGTCCTGACATAAAAATAACGTGTTTACCTGCACCGGATTGACAAATTTTCCTTCGATCTTCATGATGCTAGAAGTTCCCAGGTCATCTGGACTAAGGGAGAAAGTCAATTCAGATTCTCTCTCTATAGGGATCTTCTCCAGTTTAAACTGAATGGTCGTGTTGTTCAGGATGTGAAAAGCTGGCATAAGAGAGAGGAAATGACAGACTGGAAACATTCATATTTACTGCGTTACTGCTGATTAAGTAGAGAGTGTACAGAACAAAGCCCAGGAGTTGCTCCTAGACCAGGAGGGCAGGTTAGCCTGGCACCTGGGGTCTATGATTGAATACAAACTTTGGTAATTATCCCAAGACCAAAACTCATAGCAAGCAGGGGTATAAGATAAATTTATACACAAAAAGTAACAGTTATTTTCATGACATGCTCCACTTGGTGGCTTCAAAATATGGTGCAGTGAACATTAATTAACCCAGGCCAGGGTCCATGTTAAGCTTCTCTTAACCTCCCAAGCTGGCATTTTCCAAACCAAATTACTCATCCATGTCCAGCTTTAGATTGATCCCTCTTATTGAACCTAAGTCAGAATCACAGACAATATAAGGTTCTAAGTAAACAACTTCTAACCCAAGCAGAGAAAGCAATCTTTTGGTAAGTATGTAAATCAATCGGTGAACACATCTGAGAACCATAGGAGAAGTTCTCAAAGGCATTAATTTCTTCACCAATCAATAAGGCCATCTAGGGCTTACCTGATTTCTGTGGATGCCAAGACTAATAGATTGAACTGTTCGGTTTTAGCAGATCAGATCAAGAACACAAACTGGCATTTTATTCCTAGAACCCTGGACCAAACCATTACAGAAGATGGCAGGATACTCAAAGGAGAACATAACATCCATAGACTAAGTTTCATATTTTATTTCTGTCAATCCCTCCAGCTGCCTTAGACTACGATATTTAACTAGGAAAGATCTACAGTTTAGGAATGAAAAAAATCAGATGCATCTGACCAAATTACATAATACTCTAACAGAATCCACCCACTGAATCCCTGTGAATGAACACTCACCCAAGGGGTCCACTTAAAAAAAAAAAAATCTTATTTTGCCAAATATGGTAATCAATGGAAAAAGTTGCAAACATACCAACCTAATATGAAGCATTCTATTAAAATTCTATTTTGATTTCTTAAATATTAACTGGGGATAATTCTAAAAGAAAGGTTTTTGCAGTTATTTTAAGCCAAGTACTATCTGCATGAGCTGGGTTTGGAATCTTTAAACAAAATGAGACAAAAGATACACACACTCCTCACCTTGACCTCTATGCAAAGATTCAAAGAAATCATGTCGGGTGAAATGAGCTTCCTCCTGACTGTTGGCACTGGCAGGCCCAGAAGGAGGGCTAAACGCCCGGCTCACTTCAGGCCCAGGGCCCTCTCTGCCTGCCAACTGGGTGCAATTCAAAGAATATAATTTAATGTCTTTGATTTCCACTTGCAGACGGTCACTTCTGGATTCATCATCTCCTGCCACAAAATTCTGGATGAAAATCTGTCCCAAGTGTCCTACCAACAACTCAGGACTCCCAGGCTTCCGAGGGATAGAAACAACTGGTGATTCAATGTTTATGTTCAAGATTAGCTTTACAGTGTCGGAATGAGATGCACCTAGGCCAAAACCATATGTTTCATTTTCTTCTAAGATAAAGGATTCCCGGGCCTTCCTTGGAGTTTCAAAGAGTGATACCATCTCACTGTACTCGGCCGTCTTGGTGGCTAGGACTGTGGTGACTTTGGTGGCTGCGCTTTTCAGCATATTTCGAAAACTTTCTTCCAGCTCATCCATGGACAATGTCAACTCCTTCAAAAATTTAGCAGAGTGGTTGTAATGCAAGGAAGCCATCTTGAGGTTGAGAAAACATTCCTGTTTAAATTTCTCAACAAAGGTGAAACTCAGAGCTTCAGTGAGGGCTGCATCTTCCATTCTGACAAATACAGATTCAAAGTAGCCAATATCACTGATGATATTTTCATAGCCTATGGAATTCCCAATGCTGACAACATACTGGTTCTTAACATTCTCCTGTGTCAAATCCATAAGCTGCAAACAGCCAAGAGAACCGTTCATGTCAAATGTGCTGCCCATGGAGACGTTAACCTTGGTGCCACCTATACTTGCTGTTGCAATTTTTCTGCCATATTTCTCTCCATTTGCCATCCCCACTGTCCGAAGGAGCAGTAGGTTAAGTCTGTGGATTTCCACTGCAACCTCGGTGTTTTGTTCACATGTAGATCGGTAAGCTCCTTGTTCCCTAAAGCTTCTCTCAAAATCAGTCCTTAAAGGTTGAGGACTCAAATCATCTTTTTCCTTGGGAAAGGATTTTTGAAGAAAACCAATCAGCTCCACAATTGTCTCTGGATTTAGGATGATATCCAAATTATTCACCTGTAATGAAATCACCTGAAGAGTGCTATCCAAATTCATCGACGGGCACTCTGAACTCACAAACTGATACTCCAGTTTTATGAGGGACTCCTGTTCTTTGGTGAGAATTCTGTCAAGAGAAACACTAGTGGCTGATCGGTCGTTCAGTGTGGCAGCATTAATGAGGTGGGCCGTGTTGGATCCAGAGACAGGAGACTGGGCTCTGCTATCCCGGAGGCTTCCTGTTGGGATATCAAAGCTCAAGTTCTTATGAGAGGCCATCAAAAGGTCAAAATCAGCACCATATGTCTGCATGGTGTCCACCAGGAGCAAACCATGAACAGTGAGGGAGACTTCAGCATCATAAGGCCTCTTCACAAAGTGAGCGTTGGTACCAAACACCTTGAGCACAGAAATGTACCGGCCGTTGCTCTCAACACCAAGCTGCATACAGTTCACTTTAAACTCAGCCAGGAGGAGCTGTGACTCCACCAGAACCTCCCGGGTATGCTGCTCCAACATCACGATGCTCTGGGTTAAATTCATCACCGAGTCTTGCAAACTTCCCCGCTGTTCCCCTTGGGGAAAAATCTTCTCTTTAATCTGAGTGTCAAAAGTCTTCATTTCTGGGGTGGTCAGGAGAGCAAAGCAATTCTTTAGAGCAGATATTTTATCTTCATTGATGTGGATCTTTAGGTCTGGTAGGTTGCCTGAGAGCACGGCTCCGGGGTACTTGGGATCTGAAGTATAAATCAATCGGCGTTCTAACTGTAGGTGAACATTGAATTTCTCGACCACATGGGTCGGTCCCACATCAATATCCTGGACATGCTTCCAGTTGTCCTTCACTCGTCCAACCATGATCTGGAGGTCCAGGAAGGACAGCGAGTACCTCTCATACATCTTCGTGCTCATTAAATGTGCTTGAAGCTGCTCTTCACTGAATTCAACTCCAGAAAATGGAGGTGTTTTCTCCCTATTACTGCTGCTTGTCTCGGGAGGTGGGGTGTTAGGAGGTGTGGCAAGAGGGGTCTTATATTCGTCATCACTAAACTGATTCTCTTCAGATGCTGACCCGTCCCCACTCTTCCTCTTGGAGTCATCTGCAGATGAAAAAAGAGAAGATTCAAAGTATATGTCTGCTCTTTCCTTCCTCTTCCCTTTAATGTAAGAATTAAGAAAAGTAGAGAATCAACCACCCCAATTTAAAAAATAAATGGATGAAAACTCCAAGCATAATATTCTGTATTTACCATTTATTCAGCGTAAGCTTATCTATTGATCTGGAAATCAAAACACAAAGAGTAAAAGTGTATGAACATGAGAAAAGACGGAGACCTGCTAACATAAGAACATATGTCAGGGTGCAGAAACCAACAACCTGCTGCCTGAAACTGCCCCCACCCCCAATCTCAGCTGCACTGCGTGAGCTGCCATCACCAACCCTTCTTACGTCACTCTCCATATTTGTTTACTTTTTCCTGTATTCATCTATGCGTTTTGTCCCCTCCCCCCACTAGAATGTTCCAAAAGAAGAGGTCTCCTCTACCTTCCTCAACACAATACCCCTAGTGCCTAGATCAATGCTTGGCAAGCAGCAACTGCTCAGTATGTCATGCTCCAGCCCCAGAATTCACACTCTTAACCCCCTCTCTTCTGCACCCAAGCAGTGCCGAGACAACAAAAACACATCGCTGGGTTTGGTCACCTATGTCTCTGTTCCATGTTTGTGTTTTATGAATTCAAGTAGTTGCTTTCTGTGGTTGTGTGATCCTTTTCTTCAGATACAATTCCCTTTTCACATTCCCCTTAGGGCCAAACTTTTCCACTCCAGCTCAAATCCTCTACCCTCTTCTCCTCTTCTGGTCTTTCAGTAAAATAAGATAAGGTTGAGATTGTTTGATAAGCTTCCTCAATCTCTTTTATCCAATGAATCCTCTCTTTCCTCCCTCCCATCTCAAGATAAACAATGACTATTTTTTGGATCTAATAATAGTAATGAAATTACCTTCCAAGAGTCTTTTTATGTATGTCCCTAATATCCCTAAATAGATTAAATCTCTATTCCTGAAATTATGTACTGAGAAGTAATGTTTATTAAAATACAAAACGTTACACAAGAAATACAAATAAAAACCACAGTGAGATACTACTACACAGTCATAAAAATGGCTATAATCCAAAAGACAGATAATAACAAACGTTGACAAGGATGTAGAGAAACTGGAACTCTCATACAATGCTGGTGAGACAGTAAAAAGGTGCAGCCATTTTAGAATCTGGCAGTTCCTCAAAATGTTAAACAGAGTTGCCATATGACCCAGCAATTCTACACTGAAACAAACCCAAGAGACTGAAAATATATGTCTACACAAAAGCCTACTATATGAATGTTCATACCAGCACTACTCATAATAGCCAAAAAGTGGAAACAACCCAAATGTCCACCGACTGATGAATGGATAAATAAAATGTAGTATATTCATACAAGGGAACATTATTCAGTCACAAATAAGAATGAAGTATTGATACAGGCTACAACGTGGATAAACCTTGAAAACACTATGCCAAGTGAAAGAAGTCAGACGTAAAAGACCACATATTATATGACTCTATTCACATGAACTGTTCAGAACAGGCAAATCCACAGAGATAGAAAGATAGGTGGTTAGCAAGGGCTCGGAGAGGTGGTAATGGAGAATAACTGCTTATGGGTTTAGACTGTCTTCTTGGGAATGATGAAAATGTTCTGGAATTAGATAACAGTGAGAGTTGCACAATTTTACCAACATACAAAAGACAACTGAATTCTACATTTTCAAATGTATCTCAATAAAGCTATTATTAAAAAAGTAACAAGTGAACTTTGGAGTTACAAGATGTTAAATACCCCTTTTTTTAAGCTTTACTTGGTTTAGCACAGAGACACATCAATCTACCACGACATGTCTTCATTACTTCACACTCACACTGTACCTTGGGTATTGGTCAAGAGCATTCTGCCTAGATCCACAACAACCAACACGGGATTCTTGAATTTGAAATCATCAGGAAATATCACCTGAGGGGCAGAAATGTCTAGTCGCACAGTCCACCGTTTACTCTCCTCCTGTAAAAATAAAACAAATGACAATTAAATAACCTTGAACTGCAACTGCTGACAGTGGGCAGCTTTATCAGCTAGGGCTCAAGGCTTCCAGAAAGCCACACTAGGGTCACAGGATGACATAATGGTCTCTGATAGTAAAGCAAAATGTTTAAAACAAAAGTGGATCCAAATGTTTAACGATCTGAGACATTACCACAGGCAAATGTCTGAAGTGGGAGAAAAAAATTGGCAAATTACTGGTTTGGGGGGTTGTTTGCTCTTTGATTTTGATGATCAATGGTTTAAGAAAGGTCTTATTTCTAAATGTATAGGACTTAATACTTTAAAGTACTGTAGAAGTTATACAATTCAAATAAAAGTAGAAATCCAAATATTTTTATTTATTCATGGATATTGCTAACCATGAACTTTCAGGCCAAAATACCTTAGTGGAAAACATAAGCTTTGACATTTGAAATATAAAAAATAGACCAGCTCATGAATTTGTTAACAGTTCTTCCCTGTGACTAAAATTAGCAAATTTATATAAATGCTATCAAAAAAAATTATATGTAGTAAAAAGCTAATTTATATAATTATACGTAGTAAAAGCTACGTGTAGGAAATTATATGTAGTAAAAGCTGATTTATATAAATGCGATCAAAAAGAAACCTCTTGGTCTAAGATAATCAGAAGGTACTAAATGTTGTAATTTGTGTTAAAACACTAACAAAAACAGAAAACAGGACAAACTCTCCGGCCCACACTACTTACCCCTAAATGTTTTCTTCTGAACACTGCTGCCATGCCTTACACTCCCAGCTGGCTCTGCACCTTCCGAAGAAGCCACACTGACTGCTCCACCTACTGCCGCATCTCGGCAGCACACCTCCAGGCCACAGGGTCAGAAACCCAGTTTTTTTCTTGTTTTGGTTTTTTTGGGTTTATTTTAAAATTTTTATTGGAGTATAGTTGATTTAAAATATTGTATAAGTTTCAGGTATACAGCAAAGTGAATCAGTTATACATATACATATATCCACTCTTTTTCAGATTATTTTCCCATATGGGTCATTACAGAGTACTGAGTAGAGTTCCCTCTGCTATACAGTAGGTCTTATTTATCTATTTTATATATAGTAGTGTGTATGTGTCAATCCCAATCTCCCAATTTATCCCTCTTCCCTACCTTTCCCCCCTGGTAACCATGTTTGTTTTCTACATCTGTGACTCTGTTTTGTAAATAAGTTCATTTGTACCATTTTTTTAGATTCCGCATATAAGTGATATCATATGATATTTGTCTTTGTCTGACTTACTTCACTCAGTATGACAATCTCTAGGTCCATCCATGTTGCTGCAAATGGCACTATTTCATTCTTTTTTATGGCTGAGTAATATTCCATTGTATGTATGTACCACATCTTCTTTATCCACTCCTCTATTTTTTTGTGTTTTTTTAAAAATTTATTTATTTATTTTTGGCTGTGTTGGGTCTTCGTTGCTGCGCGCGGGCTTTCTCTAATTGCAGTGAGCAGGGGCTACTCTTCGTTGCGGTGCACGGGCTTCTCATTGCAGTGGCCTCTCTTGCTGCAGAGCACGGGCCCCAGGTGGGCTTCAGTAGTTGTGGCACGTGGGCTCAGCAGTTGTGTCTCACGGGCTCTAGAGCGCAGAGCTCAGCAGTTGTGACACACGGGCTTAGTTGCTCCACGGCATGTGGGATCTCCCCAGACCAGGGCTCGAACCCATGTCCCCTACACTGGCAGGCAGATTCTCAGCCACTGCACCACCAGGGAAGCCCCCACTCCTCTGCTGATGGACATTTAGGTTGCTTCCATGCTGTGGCTATTGTAAACAGCACTGCAATGAACACTGGGGTGCACGTATCTTTCCCAATTATGGTTTTCTCCAGATATATGCCGAGGAGTGGTATTGCTGGATCATATGGCATCTCTATTTTTAGTTTATTAAGGAACCTCCATACTGTTCTCCATAACGGTTGTACCAATTTACATTCCCACCAACAGTGTAGGAGGGTTCCCTTTTCTCCACACCCTCTCCAGCATTTACTGTTTGTAGATTTTTTTGATGATGGCCATTGTGACCGGTGTGAGGTGATCCTCACTGTAGTTTTGATTTGCATTTCTCTAATAATTAGTGATGTTGAGCATCTTTCCATGTGCTTTTTGGTCATCTGTATGTCTTCTTTGGAGAAATGTCTGTTTAGATCTCCCATCCATTTTTTGATTGGGTTGTTCATTTTTTTGATATTGAGCTCCATGAGCTGTTTGTATATTTTGGAGATTAATCCCTTGTCGTTCACTTCATTTGCAAATATTTTCTCCCTTTCTGTGGGTTGTCTTTTTGTTTTGTTTATGGTTTCCTTTGCTGTGCAAAAGCTTTTTAGTTTAATTAGGTCCCATTTGTTTATTTTTGTTTTTATTTTCATTACTCTAGGAGGTGGATCAAAAAAGATATTGCTGCAATTTATGTCAGAGTGTTCTGCCTATGTTTTCCTCTAAGAGTTTTATAGTCTCCAGTCTTACATTTAGGTCTTTAATCCACTTTGAGTTTATTTGTGTGTCTGATGTTCAGAAACCCAGTTTTGCTGGACTGTTGAGATGGTCCTGGGCTCTCCCTTTCTACTTACGGCATCCTCGTGTCAGCTGGTCACTTAGCATCACAAAGTGACCATCCTTCCCAGGAATTAAAACTGGGGCATCATTCTAATTGTTTTTCTTCTGATAACAGTATGTGAAAGGGGGTGTTCTTAAGTGAAATATTTACAAAATGTCAGGTCTAGAAAACGGAACAAAGACGAGTCTTGAGACTGTTCCAAGATGGGTACAAGGAAGAAATATGATCTCGTCTCAGTCATTTGTTTTTATTTATTAAACCCTGACAGTACAAGACATGGGATTTTATTTTTTGCTAACTGATAAGTATTTCCTAGATTCAGTTCACTTAATCAGTGTAATTGATACAACCATGTCTATCTATGTAGGTGAAGAACTTAAAAAGAACGCCTTCCTCTTCCCCGCCCCCCAAAAAGAGTATTTATTACGCCTACTTACAATGAAATCACCCACTAGCAAACGATCAAGAGTTTGTCGGATTTCCGCCTTGGTCTGCATCTTCAGTCTGTTATATTGTCTTCGGGCAGCTTCAGCCACTCTCAACTCCAGTTCAGACTGATAACCAAAACCTGCAAGATGGGAAATATACAGGAGAGTCAGAATTTTCAAATGGCTGGGTGAAAGAAAGCACTGCAACATCTACTGTCACCAGGGATTTCCACCAAAGCTAGAAAACAGTCTGTACAACAACAGTGCCTCACTCCAGCCTGAGCCGGCGTCATACAGGGTGACAGGAATGAGGCGAAGGTGGGCGAGAAAGGCACAGCCTTTCCAAACACCCACGTGGAGAAAGGCAGTGTGTGAGGGAAGGATACCTAAGTTACTAGAATTTCTAGAACCAGTTTCTGAAAGATTCCAAACTGTATTTCAAAATTCTTAAAAGCATGATATTACATTGAAAGAGCAATTGGAATTTAGAAGTTGTATATGCCTTCTACATTCTATCAGTGACAGAGCAATGAAGCCAAGATATTTATGGCCACTGTTTAAATGAAAAGACTCAAAAAACTAGACCAAAAACTAAAACAATTGTTATGAAGAGGGAGAGATGGGATACATTCAGGGAAGTACCATTGTTTTACTGACTTCCTCGTCAAATAGAAGTGCTTCTTCTGCACGTACTGTCTCAAATCTTTTTTGGGAACAAAGGAAGGCCTAAGTAAATCAATGATGACACAGGAGAGTGCAATGGTGAACCTTGCAATATTTAATGCTGCATGAAACAAGTAAAACAAACCACTGATCTTGTCATCTAGGAGGAAATTGAACATTCCTCCTAAATTCTCTGGCCTAAAATATCCTGGGTAGCCAAGGAAATCACTGTCCTCATGGAATGGAAAGTATTATAAATGCATGCTAAATGAAGGCAAAGAAAGAGAAAATATGAAGGCTATTGATTCCTCTTGGAAGAGTAACCTTCCAAGGACATCCACTTTGATTCAGAAACTAAGGACAACCCTATCCACTTACTCTGCAGGCCTTTTCTAACACTACCAGGTCACCTGAATGTATAATACCCCTTGTCCCAGAAACGACAAGAAACGTGTCTTTAGAAAGTCACATAAGAGCAAACAAACAAAAAAGTTAACCTGAGGTATGAACCTTTCCCTTGTAGAAAAAGTCTGCTACTTTTTTAATAGCCTGGGGATTATATATGATGTTCAAGGGCCTCGTGCTGACATTTAGCCGCCTCTCAAAATGGCTGTGCACTGGATTTCTCTCATATAGCATCTCAAAAACTGGGTCATCTGGGTCTGCAGCTAAAGGAAAGAACCAGAGAAAGAAAATGGAACACAGCAAAACAATCATCTTATTCTTGATAACTGATAAGGACTTCCGGGAAAAAAAGACATTTTCTCAATTATTTTCCAATTAGTTCTCATTTACGAAAATCTTATAAAACAGAGAACCTAATACGGATTGACTAATTGTCAACAGGACTCCTCAAGACCAGGTTGTTGGACTCATTCCCATCACGTAACCCAGGACCCGGAGGCCTGAGAGTTGCCCCAGTCACATTTGGGTGGAGGGAGGGCACGAGGCAGTCTCCAAGTCAGACAGGGATCCACATGGCAAACCACTGGGCACAAGACAGGACACACTCCCTCTCTGCTGACCAAGACTACTGATCCATAATCATCACATTCTGAAGAATGAGTTTAAGAACGTATGACAATTTACCAGGGTAATGATCGCTTCTGTCTGCAGATGCTGTTTGGAGTCCAAAAGACTGTGAGACTCTGCCAACTTCTTTTTGCTGATAAACACACACAAAATGCAAAAAGGTCAGGGCGAGAGGGACCAATTCACTGTGCACACGCTCTCTCACGTCTTACCCTTTGGCATCACTCTTGCTTAGCACAGTCAAAATCAAAACTCGTCTGACACCAGGGGACTGTGGACTTGCAGGCTGAGCCCTCCAGTCTGTGCCTTTCCCCAGCCTGGTACGGGCAGTGCGCTACTCTGCACTCAGCACACTTAATGAACGACTGCTCAACAAGGATTGAGTGTGTACAGCTTTTCACACTTTCACTCTGCCCACCCACGCTCTCCCCAGTGTCCCATGCCAAAACATTATGGGAAGAATAAAGGGCTAAAGATTCAACTCTTCTGGGCTTCCCTGGTGGCGCAGTGGTTGAGAATCTGCCCGCCAATGCAGGGCTCGAACATGGGTTCGAGCCCTGGCCCGGGAAGATTCCACATGCCATGGAGCAACTAAGCCCGTGAGCCACAACGACTGAGCCCACGTGTCACAACTACTGAAGCTCGCGTGCCTAGCGCCCACGCTCTGCAACAAAGAGAAGCCACCGCAATGAGAAGCCCGCACACCGCAAAGAAGAGTAGCCCGCACGCAGCAACAAAGACCCAACGCAGCCAAAAATAAATAAATGAATAAATAAATTTATTTTAAAAAAAAAGATTCAACTCTTCTGACCATCTCTTTGCCAACTTAGTAAGATCAAAGATCTTCTAGTCTAAAAAGAATATTATATATAAAAAATTACACCTATAGAGAAAACTTGTGGTGGTTCTTTTGTAACTCTGGAAACATGAGACATCCTATCAGTGACTGAGGGTCAGAATGAATGAAAATCACTGTCGGATACAGAGGACATTCAACATTGACCTTGAAATGCAGAAAATAGTGGTGCTGATGGCATTTTCTTCCAAATCAGAGCAACTATTCCAAGGTGGCTATAACACAGGGAGGGAAGAAGGCACTGCCATAAATCCCACCAACACTTGCTCTCTGACAAATTCAAAAAACTTATCTAACACCAATTTGATTTTGATCAGCCTGTCTCAAAATGTTCAAATGTCAGAATGAATCAAGTTAATACTACTTTTGTTGCCTAAAACAGACCACAATTCACCAACACCCTGGATGAATCAGCCATCCCACTGCTGTACGTACTGGATTAGGGAAGACCAGAAGAGGAAACATAGTCCCTTCTGTGGCCAGGTCTCGAAGAAATAATCCACCCAACCGGACTGAAAGCAAGGAGGAGTTTCTTCGAGGAAGAGATTCTGCTAGAAGTTTTACACCTACAGAAAATAAATGTTAGGAGTTATACTATGCCATCATAGCCTTAATTATTTTAAAAGTATAAGATATAATATTTTACAGAGGACTATCAGATATCATGAACTATTTCTCCTTGAAATTCGAACAAAATAACCCTATCTACACATTATATGTCTATCTATATAAATCTATAAGGAGTATTAGAAGTTTCCCAACAGAATGAATTTTAACCAGAGCACTTTACAATTAAATTCAAGCAATCTGCTAGTTCACACTAAGTTTATGATTTCTCAGCTCTCAAGATTATAAAGTCAAAAACAAACTGGATTTTTTTTTTTTTTTGGTCATTTGCCTTTAAACTACTGACAAGCCACAGATAACTGGCTATTTTATGAACTGCAATAAATCTGTGAGAAGAGAAAACCAACATCTGGGTATTTATTTACATACCTTTAATTCAAATTCACAAAAAGAAGTCAAATACAGTTGATCTTCATTATTCGCAGACTCCGTATTTACAAATTTGCCTATTCACTAAAATTTATTTGTAACCCCAAAATAATACTCACGGTACTCTGCGGACACATGCAGAGCAGCCAAAAATTCGAGTCACCTGAAGCGCATGCTCCCAGCTGAAGCTGAACATGGCAATGCTCTCTGCCTTCTTGTTTTAGCTCACACAAGTGTCCTTGTGTGGTCTATTTAGTGCCAGTTTTTTGCATTTTTGTGCTGTTTGTTGGTGATTTCGCTGTTTAAAAGGGTCCCCAAGCACAGTGCTGAAGTGCTGTGCTTTACAGAGGAAATACATGTAGTAGATAAGCTTCACTCAGGCATGAGTTACACGCCGCTGGCCATGAGTTCAATTAATGAATCAACAACATATATTAAATAAGGTGTCTTCAAACACACACACTCATAGGACAAGGTTATGTACTGATCCGTTGACGAATGTGATGACCAGAGGCTTGCAGGCACCTAACCTTGTGTTTCCCCTCAGAGCTTGGATTCAGTATTCACGCAACTTTCTAGAACATAACTACTGCAAATAATGAGACTCAAGTGGACACTCGTGCCCAGAGAGATACAGAGCATCAGGTGGCTCTCTGGGGGCAATACCTGAAAACTCAAGCTGCATGAAAGCACTTTGATTCATCTGGGCAGCTCCCTGCTCCTGGTGCAGCAGAGTCACGGTCCCTCGCTGTAGCTGTAAGTTCAGTTTGGCAAAGACATGGTCTCGCTTTGTGTACGTGTTCATACAAGAGGCGTCTGCAGTGGGGTCAAAAAACTCCTCAGAGCCTAAATGTGAGGAAGAAAAGACTTTAAGAAAACACATGGGAAAATTTAAAAAGCACTGATCATGGTCACTATGACATTACTTAACTATTTTCCCCCCTTTTAGGGAAGAACTCCAAAGTCATGGGTGACTGTTTTATTCACCAATGTGAAACGACCCTAACTGTTTTATAAGGGCCCTGATCAACCTATTGTCAAATGAAGGACGATGCCAAATTCATGATAAAGTACAGTATAAGGCAGCACTGCCCAATACAGTGCACCGTCCTACACTGCACTGTCCTACACAGTGGCCGCTAACCACAAGTGGCTTTGAGCACCGTGGCTCATGTGGCAAGTCAACGGAGGAAGTGAATTTTTTATTTAGTTTAATAAATTTAAATAGCCATTTGTGACTACAGCTACCATACTGGACAGCCTGGGTGTAAAGGGTGGCTCCGGATTGGTAGTCAAGCCTCAGAGTTTAAAACTTTTGAACTTGCTCAGATTTAATTCTCTTACAATCACTGCCACTCAGATAGATCTGAAACCATATTAATATTCACATTCAGTAATGGAGTTGCAAACAAGTATCTCTCGAAACTTCCTCTCTCTGCCTCTATGAACATGAGACAAACTGTTACTAATGCCTTTTTTTTTTTTTTTTTTTTTTGGCTGTGTTGGGTCTTTGTTGTTGCACACAGGCTTTCTCTAGTTGCAGTAAGCGGGGGCTACTCTTCGTTGCAGTGCACAGGTTTCTCATTGAGGTGGCTTCTCTTTGCTGTCGAGCACGGGCTCTAGGCATGCGGGCTTCAGTAGTTGTGGCATGCGGGCTCAGTAGTTGTGGCTCGTGGGCTCTAGAGCGCAGGCTCAGTAGTTGTGGCGCACGGACTTAGTGGCTCAGCGGCATGTGGGATCTTCCCAGACCAGGGATTGAACCCGTATCCCCTGCACTGGCAGGCAGATTTTTAACCACTGCACTATCAGGGAAGTCCCTCTACTTTTTTTTTATTTGAAATATACCATGGGCCATTTCACAAATAACAGATGAATTATGAACCAAGTGTCTCCTTTCACTATAGCCAAGAAGGGCAAGTAAAGGCCAGCCCTGCCTTACCCAGGATCTCCTCAGGAGTCCAGTGTTCGTGCTGCTCCGCAGTCAGGCCCTCGACTGGTTTCCCCTCAGGGCTCTGCTGCCCATACCAGCCGCCCCAGCCAGGAAACCAGGACTGCAGGTACTGCAGCATCCCGCTGCCTCCACTGGGTTCTGGGTCTCCAGGAGACTCTCCCGGAGAATACAACTGAGGCTCTCGTAAGCTCTGTGTCAATCAAAAATGAGCACATATGAGTACTGGAAGACAGAAACAGGAAGTGATACACCGCTGCTTATTCTCTGTCTGCCCATAGAGGCACTCAGAGCCTACTGGGTCAGAACACATCTTCTCACAGAGGATTTCCTACCTCTGCCAGTTCTTCCTGTTTGTGAAATCGTTCATGAACCAGTTCACGCAAAATCTTCAATTCCTCAAAGCTCTGTTCCTCTTCAATCCGACACACTTCCTCCTGTTTGGGTGAAAACAAACAAACAAAACAGGTATTATAGCTCCAGAGAAACCGGACACCTTCACGAACCAGTCCAGTACTGCGAAGGAACCCAACTGGCCTCCAACGTTTCCCAACATTTTGAAGGCCAAGAAACAATGAAGATAAACAGTTAATTCCATAATTGCTATGTTTCTTGTTTAAAAAGCTTTTCCATATAACGCTGATAGATTCTACCTGGTCTCTGAGATGAGACTAATGGTAAGTACAGAGGGAGCAGACACAGTACTGAGTTGAAAATGGGAAATGAAGAACATGTGCTGCCAGGGTATCCCATCTTTGCACAGCAATGGTGGTTTACAAAGTGCCTTCACATGCGTTACCTCAATTGATTCAAGTCGGTGGCTAGTTATTATTCTTCCCACTTCAGATGAGGAAACTGAGGACCAAGTTTACAGAGTAAGTGTGTAGGCCTCCAGCTCCTTTATGTTTCATATGGGCCATTACCAAGGAAGTGGTCATTTTCATTTGTTTCATGCTAGTTAGGAAAGAACAGTGGTGGCCAGCTACATGCAAAGATGTAAAAGAAAGCAGAGGTACCTATCCTAAGCTGTTTCTTATACGCTATGATTAAGAAAGGATATTATATGTGTTTACTTGCTCACCTCAGTTGTAATTTAGATTTTTCTCTCCCTCCGTGTCTTTGCCTGTGCCTTTAAGAAAACTATCCAAAATAAAAGGTCTGGTTTATTCCACCTTTTTCATAAGGTTTCTATGTCAGTAACCATGCCTGACACTGGTGAAAAAAGCACTAGCAAACTGAGCGGGTCATGCCCGGGGTGCCGGCAGAAGAGGTGAAAACACCCAGGGGTTCAGCACTGCCACTGGTTACCACAGTGGGGTGTTCCCATAGGCTGCATGTGTCCCCCCAAATTTCATATGTTGAAGTTCTAACTCCCAATGTGATGGGATTTGAAGGTGGGGCCCATGGGAGGTGAACAGGTTTAGAAGAGGTGATGAGGATGGAACCATCATGATGGGATTAGTCCCCTTATAAGAAGGGGAAGGCGGACAGATCTCTCTCTACCCAGGAAAGGCCAAGTGAGCACACAGTGAGAAAGCGGCTGCCCACCAGCCAGGAGGTTGGTCCTCCCCAAGAACCGAATCTGCCAGCACCTTGATCATGGACTTTTCAAGCCTTCAGAATTGTAAGAAATAAATGTCTATTGTTTAAGCCCCTCAGTCTGTGGCACGTTGTTATAGCAGCCCGAGCTAAGACAGGTGCTAAAGGGAAGCTTAGAAGGGTTTACTAAAGAAAGAGTGAATTAAGAGATGGTACGCGAGCCAAAATACCGGCAACAGTCTAAATTGCTATTATAAAAACTGATGCTCACAAAACCGCAACAAATCAAGGAGGAAACACTCCCTACTGCCTTCCCCCAGGAGACAGAGGCAGACAGACTAGAGCCGGCAGGGAGCTTCACACCAGGGCTCCAGGACTGCCGGTTCTAAGGGTCTCTGGTCCTGCAGGTAACTAAAACAGAAGCTTGCCTTCACCCCTACTTCACACCCTCGGCCTAGCCTCTACCTCCAAAGCCCCAAGGTCAATCAAGTCAATTGGGATTAGGGAAAATGTGGGCCAAAGTCCACAGGGATTAGTTATAGACTTTGCAGGAAAAGAATTAGGATCAGGTGTTGAAGAGACCTGAGTGACTAGATGGAATGTCTCTCTGGGCCCCACACGGAGAGCTGGGGGGGCGGGGGGTGGGTAGGCCTGGCAGGACCACAGCCCCTTTCTCCTCCTCCACCCCATGGCCCAGCTCTCCTCAAGCAACAGAAGGTGGAAGATGCTTCCTGCCAAGGCAAAGCCGGGCCTTCCAAGAAGCTCTCACCCTAATAAGACCGACTTTATCCTGTAAAACTATGATCCCGAACAAAGACTTTATTTCCTCACAGGTCCCCTTTTCTTCAGCCTTTGAGAGACACCCTTACCCTCCGACTGGAGACGAGACATGAGAGACAACAGCATCCTCACCTCATCGTCTGCAGACAGCAAGCCTCCTCTCAACTTGGTGAAGTATTTGTCAGTGTAGGACACGGCATCGCGGGCCCGGCGCAACAGGAAGTCCCACGTGCAGCGCGTCCTCTGCTCCCGGATCTCATGCAGGTTGGCATTCAAAGCAAAATACCACCACTCTCGGCAGCTGAAACAGTTCATAACCATCCAGTTACTTACAATAAAAGCGATGAAAATGCTATCGACCCAGAGCAATCCACAACACACCACTCCCCTTCTGAGACATCTCTTCTCTTGTCAGCCATCTGTTTATGCCTCAAACTCAAATAATATTAGGCTAACTCAACATATGGGGAAAGTTAATCTACTGGATCCTCAGTTTATGCGCCGATTATAACACGTGACTCAACTGGTCTGAATCACCCATAACATCAGCCCCTCCCACAGAAAATCAAGTGGTGGCTATACAGTAAATACCATCGTAAGATAATCAGCAAGGATTTGACTATTAAAGATTTTAAATGGAATATTTCAAGAAAGACTGGAAATACACAGCATCTAAAAAAAGTTTTAATATATTGACTCGTCAAGTTTAGCACATCCACATAAAAAAGATTTATTTTTGCTACAGATGTTATCAAGTGTACCATATAAATGCTGACCAAACAACTTAGGAGAGAAGACACAGGGAAGTAGGTTCAAGAGTGCTGCAAAGTATTTACCACACAATCAGAGCCCACCAGAGCAACGCCAGTCTCCTTACTAAATGAGGCTGAGAGGACCTTCTGAATTCCACTACACTCGACCTAAGAGTAAACCCGCGACACCAAAGAGATATACAGTAGCATGTCAATGATGATGAACAACAGAAATGGCATTTTAAAGCCCAGAAAAGTCGACTGTACTTTTATCTCCAACCATGTGTAAAAGACAGTGAGGCATATTTCTGATCTAGGTACAAAAAAAGAACATGCTAGAAAATGCATTTCAGACACAACACTTAATTGACAAGCCTTACTTCTCTGATACAGCCACTCTGGGTTTCCATTTTCGGAACTTCAACTGCCTCTCCTTTCGTTCCAGCTCCTTGAGGAATTCCATGATTTGCCGGTATTGCAACTTTTATTAGAGGTTAAGAGACACTAGGTTAGAATTGGTTTGTTTCTTTTGCTCAGTTAAGACATATACGTCACAGGAACAAGTCATATTAGTCAACCCACTGAGCTGAAATCCAGTGCAAACTGCAAGACTAAACTCCAGCACCAAGTGTCACGTCTCTCTGAACAGTCAGTAAAGTATGTAAATTTACTGTCTCTCTTGTACTCTTTGTTCAGCACTTAAAATATCAAAACTAACCTGAGACCCACCCAATCCGACTGTATAAAGACAGTGGGTTCTGCACCCACCACAGCCTGGTCTCACGCACACTTCCTTTCCCACGAGGGGACCTCAAAGTATCCAGACCCTTCTATCAACACGCCTCCTTCACCCCAGTTACCAGTCCGATAGTTACAGGGAGAAACAGGGAACCTGAGAGAGTTTCAAGGGAATGGTCTCCAGATGAATATCACATTCAATACGGGGAGTGTGCCGAGACCTCAGAGGCTCTTTAGAGCAGTTTCTCTTCAGAAGAGCAGACGCGCACACAGGCTCCAAGATGTAGTGATGGTTTCGACTCTCCTTGCTCTTGTCCATGGCCTCCTGAGTGTCACAAGAATGGCTGTCATCATAGCAAATGTTTTCAGGATCAAGTCACCTGTTGGAATGCTGTCTAATCTACAGCATATTATATCAGAAACCAAAAGCAGGATAAAACTGGGAATCTAAAGCTCTCTAGCATTTTAAAATTTTTACTTATATTTCTTACAGGTAATACATTAGGTAATACATTCACGTGGTTTAAAATTTAAAAGGCAAAAAAAGTGCAATCTCTCCTTCCTACTCCCATCCCCCAGCCACCCAGTTACCCTACTCACAGGCAACCAATGACACCAGTTGCTTATGTACTCCACCAAAAGCATTCTGTACATAGTCAGCCAAATGCTAATTTTCTGGTGTTTTAAACCATTCTTACACAAATAGTGTATATGCTCTTTTATCTTGGTTTTTTAAACTTAATACTGTATCTTAGAGACTATTACGTATTCATCATGAAGATCTTTGCCTTTATTTTTAGAGTTGCATTCTCTTCTACTGTATGGATGCACCGCATTTATTTAATCAAATTAGCAAAACAAAAACCATTCTGCACAATAGCATGCAAGCCAAATATAACCGTGGTTGAGGGAAATATGAGTCCTTTTCCTCCATTTCACTTAAACTACCTACAATTTCTTTACAAAAAGATTAAACTGAGTTTTTTAAGATATCCTTCACAAACAGTAATACTTTATATCCAATGATTTATAATGACTTTCTAAGTATTTCTTAAAGGAATGCCACCGAAGGTGAAATTTCAACATAAAATGTTGTAAGAAAGCTCTTCTTTAAGAACCAGATCTGGTGCTTCATTCGTTAAAAATCTGGACGCTTAGTACACTGGGGGCTAAGAGAGTGGAGAATGCTAATATGTCAAGTGCTTGCAGTGGAATACCATGTAATAGTCAGAAGCAATGAATCAGAAGTATAAGCAGCAATACTGATCAATCTTAAAAACAGAGATTTAAGTGAAAAAAAGAAAACAAAGAAATCAATAATACACTATAAATGTAAAACATACACAAATCCCTATATATTGTTCAGAGTTACAGACATAGCAAGTACCTCAAGCATACATACTCGAGGGCGAACGCCTATGCAGGGAGAGGGGGTGGAAATGGGAACAGAGATGCAGAGAACAAAACCTTATGTGGCAACGATCCTACACCACTTTACTACCGTGCTGTGTTATAACAAAGCCCTGCCACAATCATACCTGTAACTCCACCTGAGGCAAATCCCCCAATAAAGTGCAATCGACATCCCAATAGATGCTAAACTCTGCCACATCTAACTGCTTTTTCCGCATTAATTTCTGTACCTGAGGGAAGACAGGGAAGAAAACAAGATGATTCTTCATTCACAAATTTATCCATTCATTCAACAGGTTATTTGTGAAGAATCATGCACCGGGCGCTTTGCATGGTGCTGAGGATACAAAACTGAATGAAAACATGGTTACAGAGTTCAGAATCTAACTAACTGGAAATACAAACATGCAAATAATTTTAATTAAGCAGAGGGAAGCAGAGGAAGAATATATGAGATGCCATAAGCAAACAAAGGGAAAATGTCACTGTGCAGATGAATATCAAAAGATGTGTACGTTTCAGACAAAGGGTGGGAGGGAGGGACCAGGACACATTTCAAGGAGTGGGGCCAACAACACAAAAGACCTGACAGCTGCAGAGGACGGCGAGCACATCTCTGTAACTGGGGCACTGTGCTCAGGGATGGGGCAGTATCGGCTCATGTGTATGGACACACATTTGAAGTGAGGAGCTAGTTAAGTGTTGAGAAAAGTAGGCTGGAACGTTACTAGGTGTACTAGGTTGAATAGTCCCCCCCGCACCCCCCAAAATTCATGTCGTCCCAAAACCTGTGAATGGGACCTTACTTGGAAATAGGGTCTTTGCAGATGTAATCAAATTAAAATGAGGTCATACTGGATTGGGGTGGGCCCTAATCTAATCACTGGTGTCCTTATAAGAAGAGAAAACAGACACATGGGGAAGAAGGCCATATGAAGATGGAGGCGGAGACTGGAGTGATGTATCCACAAGCCAAGGAACACCAAGGCAACCACCAGAAGCAAGGAGAGAGGCATGGGACAGTCTCTCCCTCAGAGCCTCCAGGGCGAACCAACCCTACCAACACCTTGATTTTGGACTCAGGCTCCAGAACTAAGGAAAATAAATCTCTGTTGTTTTAAGCCACCTAGTTTGTGGTAATTTGTTATCATAGCCCTAGGAAACAAATACAATAAGAAGTCTGTCATATTAAGGAGTTTGGATGTCATACTTGAAGGGGCTTGGAGCCACTGAGGGTTTTGATGCAGGCATGCACACCAGGATCCGGTATGGGTTTTAGAAACAGAACTCTAGCAACAGTGCAAAGTGGAGCTTTCCCCCTACGGAGTCATGAGTGTGTCAAGATAATGAGCAAGTTTATAGGATCGAGTTACATTTTAGGAATACAGCGACCCTTGAACAACGTGGGAGTTAGGGGCGCCGACCCTCCGCGAAGTGGAAAATCCACATGTAACTTTATAGTCAGCCGTCCGTATTCGAGGTACTACATCCAAGGATCGTGCGATACTGTGGTATGTATTTAGTGAAAGAAATGTGCGTCTAAGTGGACCTGCACAGTTCAAACCCGTGTTGTCCGAGCGTCCGCTGCACTTGGTTACTCTGAGCTAAGCACCTCCAGCCCCAAGCGGCCACATCCATCTGCCCCAGTGTCCTGTACAAACACCATCATCCTTCTCTGTGTGCCGTGACGTGGGAAAGGCTGAGAAGCACCGGCACAGAGCGAATCAAGAGCCTAGGATGGAAGCGAGGAGGTCATGGAAGTCAGGATTTTACTGAGCAAGGCAGAGGCTGGCAGGATCCTGAACTCAGACAGTCGCAGTGCAGATAAGCGTAAGAGCCACATTTGAGACATTTTGCGGGAAAAACTGGCAGGACGTTGTGACCAAATGGATATGGAAAGTGAGGAATAAGAAGTGAAGGGATGAGCGCAGGCTTCTAGGGACTAGCGTCGTGGGTAAGAACACGTGCTCTGAAGCAGGGTTGGCAAACCTGTTCTGTAAAGGGCCAGAGAGCAAATATTTAGGCTTTGGGGGCCATTCGTTCTCTGCTGCAGCTACTCAGCTCTGCCACTGCAGCACAAAAGCAGCCTAAACAACATGTAAATGAACGGGCCTGGCAGTGATCCACTAAATCTTAATTTACAAAAACAGGCGGGGCCGATTTGGCCCCCAGGCCACAGTCTGCCAACCCCTGATCTACAGCCGGTCCACCTGGGTTCAGTGGGTCAAGACCCGACTCCAGCACTCACTCATTCTTCTGCTCTTCAGCGTCCTCGGCTCTAGTACAAGGATGACAGTGGTGGAAGCTACTGAGAATTCAATGAGGTACATCATGTAAAGCACTAAGAACAGTGCCTGGCACATAAAAGGGCTCTAACGATGTCAGTTTTCATATGTGTGTTTGTAACATTCAGTAACATGTTAGAGAATAAAGGAAAACAGTTGGTTTCAGGGGAGTGAAATGGGCAGGTGGAATATAATGGGATCATTTTGATTATAACGAGCCTAAATACCACAGAGGCGTCCCATAGGTAGTTAGAGACCTTGAATCTGAAGGTCAGAAGAGGGGTGGAGAATGGCCCTTCCAGATGCGAGCGCCATCGACAAATATTCCCAGGTGGCTGCTGAAACTATGAAACAGAATGAGCGTACCCCAAGAGTGCATGTGATGTAAGAAGAAAATCAAAGATAAGATCCTTTCTGCACCTCGGTTTCTTCGTGTACAAAATGTGCCAACGTTTAATGGATGAATGAAATAAGAACAGGTCAGAAGAAATTAACTGTTTCCCTATTTCAGCAAATGAGACAAGAGACATCCACACCCTCCAAAAAAACATGGAGAAGAAGATCGTGATCTCATTTACCTAACACAAAAGGACACAAGGCAGAGCCCTAAATGCTCCAGACCGAGTGCTTTCTTCCCAGTTTGCAGTCGTATTTCATACTTACAGGCTCATTCACAGCATTCTGCATGGACACATTCTTAATGCAGACGCCAAACGCAAAAGGATGGGAAGGATTGGTAATACCATCTTCAAAGCGCAAATGGACATCTTGAATTTTTAACTGCAGCGGGGAAAAAAACACATTTAGACAACTGCTGCAGGTAGAATACCATAGGCAGGAGTTTACTTAAGTAAACCACAGCAGGCATTTTACACAAACGCATAGCTGATGTCACACACACACCCAATAATCTAAGTTCCTAAGAGAGTTATAATCACAAACTGGACATGAATGACACTTCTTTGTGATCAGTGCCTTCTCAAGAAGAGAGTTACAATACTTTCATCAAATCGTTTCAGAAAACACCTTAAACACTGAAATAAAGTAGTACCATTGTATCTAGATAACTGGCCCTCCCTCTCTTATGACATCTTAATCTTGCCTCTGTGTCCTCAAACCTGGACACAGGAACACCAGCAGGGCATTTCCATTTTGACCTTATTTATTTCCCCGTGCCCCTATAGTGGGGCTACAGAAAAAGCACTCTGCTTCAATGAATTAAAAAATAATAACAGAAAGTGAAAAGACAACCCATAGAATGTGAGAAAATATTTGCAAATCATATATCTGATGATAAGGGACTAAAATCCAGGATATATAAAAAAACTCTTACAACTCAATAGTTAAAAATAAATAAATACATTTTTTAAATGGAAAAGGGATTTGGACAGACATTTCTCCAAAAGATATACAAATGGCCAATAAGCACATGAAAAGATGCTCAACAACATTAACCATTAAGGAAACGCAAATCAAAACCACACTGAGATTTCACTTCATACCCACTAATGTGGCCGTTATTAAAAGACAGACAATAACAAATACTGATCAGGATGTGGAAAAATTGAAATGTTCACACATTACTGGTGAAACTGTAAAACAGTTCCTCAAAAAATTTAACATATAGTTACCATATGACTCAACAATTCCACTCTTAGGTATATACTCAAGAGAACTGAAAACATACGTTCACACAAAACCATACACATGACTGTTTATAGCAGCAATATTCCTTATAGTCAAAAAGTGGAAACAACCCAAATGTCCATCAACTGACAAACGGATAAACAAAATGTGGTCTATCCTGAGAACTGCAAAAACTCTAAGAGACCTGACCAAATTTTAACGTAGACTTCTAGCAGCCTAAGGCTGAGTCCCCAGGACATTCCATCCCCTTCCTGAGCTCCGGTCTAGAAAAGCTCAGGGCTGTGTGTTCTAGCCGATGCCTGACAACAGCACACCCGCCCCCCTTCTTAGAGCATTTACCAAAAAGGGCTTCCGACTGCGAACGCTTTCTCTGTCCCTATGTGATGTGTCTCCTGCAACTCAAGGACCTGAAAGCCGCTCCCTGGAAGTGTAATCACCAGGAAGGACGGGGCCTCTGTCTCCCCTCTCTCTGGGAGGACAGAAGCCCAGCTAGCAGACACAGCTGGCCGAATCATATCCACACTGACCAATCCTTCGTAATTTTTCACCTGAGCCCTCTCCCCACCCCCACCCCACCTCCCTTTTCCCTTTAAAAGGCCTGGTCACCTCTGTACAAACTGGAATGGAGCTCTGCTCCTTCCCCTACTGTCAGGAGTCACTGAGTAAAGTCCGCTTTCACCACTTTAACTTCACTCCAGCTTTGTTTATCTTTGGCAATCCATCCAATGGAATATATTATTCAGTCATAAAAAGAATAAAGTCCTGATACATGCCACAACATGGATGAACCTTGAAAGCATTATGCTAAAAGGCCAGTACAGCCCCACTGATATGAAATGTCCAGACTAGGCAAATCCACAAAGTAGATTAGTGGTTGTAGGGGGCTGGAGGGAGAGGGGAATTGGAAGTGGCTACTAGTTGGGTATGATGAAAATGCTCTGGAATTAAGACAGTGGTGATCAATGCCCAACTTTGTAAATATACCAAAAACACTAGATTGTACACTTTAAAAGTGTGAACTTTATGGTATGTGAACTAAATCTCAATAAAGCTATTATTAAAAATAAAAATAATGAGGAATTTTAAAAAAAAAATCAATGACACCTAAAATAAATAAATAAATAAATAACTGCCTGGAGAAGAATTCAAAGCAGTCACCTCAAATGTACTGATCTTTTCCCCCAATGTTACCAAAGTTATGAATCCAGCAACCTCAGGCTGTATTTTGGGGGGAAGTGGGACACCTTAAAAACATGTGGCCTGTGTCACTTTGGTACTGCAAGAAAACCCTGGAGGTAAAAAGTATGGGCTAACACTTACGACACACTGAAAATTAGTGTGAACCCTGCTCTAGTTTTTGAGGACAAACAAGACAATAATTAAAGCAGAAAATAGGGCCAACAGCCCTAGCACTGAAACTCATCAAACTGCCTCCAGACACATCAGTGAGAGTAAATACCTCACTGGGCTGTTCACAGTGCGCTACGGAATCAACTGGAAACCACATCCAACCCCTCTCACTGTACAGATGAAGAAACTGAGACTAAGAGATTAAGTGATTTAGTCATGAAGACTCAGGTGACCTGGCTTCTTGGGAGGTAAATCCTTCAGCAAGTAGGGTGCCAATATTCAAAAAGAAAATGAAGTGAAATGTCAATGAAATGAAAACTCCTACTCACACTAACTGAAGCAAGAAAAACCTGTGTCTGCCCAGAGCTGGACTCGCTTTTCAGGTTTTCCCTCTGGCACCGCCTATGAAAAGGCACGCGTGAGCAATCAGCGCTCTCCGAAGACACCCTGCTATCAGTTAAACCCACAGGAAACAGCAACCACGGACGTGAAATGCACTTAAGCCTGAGCGATCCCTTCTGTGTTCATACTTTATAAAAGCCATTAGGACTTACTTCAATATTCTCCACAATTCTCGTAACTACCGAGGCAGTAACTGAATACCAGTAGGACTCCCCTTTCTGCTGGCGTTCGTTCTGCAAAGGAAAGAGCCGGTGTTAGCAGAATCTAGTGCTTTGCTCATTTCAAGTCTCACCACCACCGCTCTCATGGCCAAAAGGATTTCTGCCTTGCCTTCCACTTTTCCTCCAGGGCTTGCAGGAGAGCTTTCTTGCGTTCCCTTTCCAACAGCTTCTCCTTTTCATCATTGAAATCCTGTATTTTTTCAGGGGCTCCAATTAAGTGAAGGCTGGAGATGGAGATCACCCAAGGGTCCACATGGGGGCGATAGAAGGGAATCTGAAGGGTTACCTTCCCAATTAAGCCTGGGAAAAGGAAAGTCTTGTTAACTGTCTGCACACATCTTTAAATTCTATTTTTCTGTATTCTTCTAGTTTTCTTTAAGGAGTATTATTACCATTTACTTTTTAATTTAAGAAAACAAGCAGCAAGTTTTCGTACATGTGAAACAAACATTAGTGGGCTGAGATCTGTAACAACAAGGCATAATAAAGCAGAAGATGGAAAAAGGTCAGTGTAACTTTTTCATATCTAATGCAACATCTCCCTCTGGAAAATACCTCTTCCCCAACAGGACTACATCTTAAACTCCTCTGGGGTGTCTTTCTTCCCATGGCACCTGTACTAGCCCTTGGGCACACAACTCATCTCCTGTTCATTATTAATCAGCTGGTTGATAGGTACTTATTGGGAGTCAGCAGACTTAGCAATACGTCAAATCTTGAGCACAGCAACCGAAACACAGGTCACGTTGCAGTGGTACTCTATCGAGAAAGAATTCTGATTCTTCATGAGAACTCGGGCTGATGGGAAAGCTAAATGGCCCGGTAGAATTGTGACACTTATTTCCCAAGTTCTACCATTTCTCAAAGATCCACACAGTCCAACTAACAGTCTACCTCTGAAAGCAACACGTTATCAGACTGTTATCATTACTGTCTAAGATCTAGAATTCGAGCAGGATCGATCTGTTATATTTAAGATAACAGAGTATCATTAACACCAAATGATCAACTGTGTAATCCAGTAACAGATGAAGAAATCTTACAACAAATAATGAAAAAATATTTTAATTTTGACTTCAGAAAAATGAAATTAAGTTTTTTACATTTAATAAAATTTGTATTATAACTGAAACCATACACCAATTTTCACAACAAAGAATTTTAACAATAATTAGTGCACAGTTGCAATTCTAACCTAAATTAATTGGGAGGACACTTATATGACAGCAAAATATAACTTCTGTTACATTTTATTTTTGCAGAACAAGCATAAAAAGGGTCATTTTTGCCAAAATATTAGAAAACATCAATTTTCCCTAAGAGCCTCTCTTAATCCTTTGATAGTCAAATAAGAACTCTCTTGGAAGTATCCACCGTTTCATCATTCCTGAGTTTCTTTCAGATTCTAACTTGTCAGTGCCTTTGCTTACGATTCTGGCAGTTCACCTATGACTTGAATTGACTTCAAGAAGGCCTAAATCTCTTGCAAGAGTTCTATTTTATTTCACCTAGCCAACTGATTTGCATTGTAATTGCACTTGCACTTTATTGTAATATTAAGTACCCTCAAAGTAAGGGAAAGGGACTGACTGATATCAACAGGCTTGCTCAATGACGAGCAGTGTCTAAAGAGGGACTAATTTTATAAGTGGTCACTTAATAAAGAATATTTTTATTCTGTGATAATTCTCGTTTCCTTACCAAATCTAGTAACTGCAAGACTCCGATAATAATTGCAAACATCGACTGAGTGTGCCGGGCACTGTTCTAGTCATTTTAATGCATTAACTCAGGTATTCCTCTCCACAAACCTATGATATAGGTACTAGTATTATCCCATCTTAAGATGAGGATGCACACACAGAGTGGTTAGGGAACCTCCCCAAGGTCACACAGCCAGAAAATGGCAGATATGGAATAGAAACCCAAGCATACTGTTCCAGAGCCCGCCTTTCATTCAATAGAGTAAACTGTCTCTTAGTAATATGTACAATGAATTCTCTGAAAACAGGAACCCCCTGTATCTAGGATGGAAGTTCTCAGACTTTAGTAAACATAAGAATCACCTGGGCTGCTTATTAAAGATGCAGGTTCAACAACACTCCCTCAGAGACTCTGAGTCAGTAAGTCTGGGGGCCACCTGACCTCCCCGCCACCACCCCCAAGATCATCCTGATATTAGTGGCCTAGAGACCACACCTGAAGACTGATCTAAACTCTACCCTTCCTACCCTGCCTCTTCCTGGTCCAACAGAGCCAAACTCAAGGGCTCTCAGTTTTCACGTCCCAAGTCCCAATCGATATAAGGCTCAAAACTGCCTCCCACTCCCTTGTTCCACATACCAGCTTTGACTTCAAATGGTAATTCCAGTTCTTTCAAGGCATCTTTCTTTAAAGGCAAGTTTTCTAATTCAACAGCACCTAAAAAATAAAAACACCATAACATGTTCATCCAACAAATGCAGTAGTTGCTTGTTGTGTGCAAATCAATGAAGGGTAAAGGGAGAGTTTCACATCTAGGCCCAGGCTATACCAATGTGCATTCTCTGTACTAATTTCCTGACCAGCCCACTGACATGTAAATAACAGCTGAAGCTTACCAGCAGATGAAGGATTTGGGCAGGGATCTAACTCTAATGAGCCAGATAGTAAATATCTCAGGACTTACAGTGTCTACTGTATATTCTCCTTTTGTTTTGTTTTGTTTTGTTTTGTTTCTTTACAAGCCTTTAAAAATGGAAAAGCCATTCTCAGCTAGCAGGGGGATCTGGCCAGTTGGCCAGTTTACAGACCTCTAGTTTAGGCTACTATTCCACCGGAGGACCATTAACATCTGAATCACCTAGGATGAAATGCAGGCTCCTGGGTCTAAAGCAGAAATTTGCAATTTTTAACAAGCTCTCCTTACCCACCACCCTCCCCTTCCCCCAAAATGGGTGTATTCCATACCATCTCAGAGAGTTCAATAAAGTTGGTCATCAAGAGGAATTTATACTCTCTCCTCTGGAGAGACCACCTCTGCAGGTTCTCCTCTGCACCCTCACTCGCAGGTGTAATAACCAGTCAGAGAGCAAAGGCATGAACAGGACCACCGCTGAAGGTCCTTTTCAGACCCAGTTTCTATAATTACTTAAATCCAAAAGCACAAGATGTCTCCAAAGCAGACTGAAGGATTAGTCACAAGGGTGCAGCTAGATCTCTCTCTCTCCCAGCTATTGAAATCAACCCTTTACACATACTGGGTTGGCCAAAAAGTGCATTCGGGTTTTTATGGAAAAACCCAAATGCACTTTTTGGCCAACCCAGTACATACTGATCCCTCCCCTGCGCCTAAGGCACTGTGCTGGCCACTGGGAATAAAAACAAAGGCAGGCAGGGTCCCCATCTTCAAAGCGCTGGGGAAACAGCCGTTTTATAAAGTTGCTCATTTGTGCAACACAAGTCAATTTTCTGAGTCACTTAAATCTGTCTAAAATGTATTCGCAAGACAACAACCACGCAGCAACCATTAACTGGTAAGAGAACCCAGAAGAAAGGAAAGCAAGTCTTTTCCTCCAAAGACACACTAATACAAGAAACTTAATTATTTTCCCCTTTGAATGATTAAGACTTGTGCATCATTGGCATCTAAAGAAGTATTCAAAGCTAGCATTCTGGCGGATTCTGAGCAAACGCACCCAACTTATTTTTCAGAACTTTTGCAAGAACACCTATTCACATGGGGCTCCACTTACCTTGAGACTAACCAAAAGGAGAAGTTAATAATCCCAGAGAGCCCAGAAACAACCCTATATCCACACTTGGGGAGAAAATGAGCATAAGGGGGAAAAAACATGAGACACATTCCTTATCAGTTGAAACTGACTTAAAGGGAGGAAAGCATATAACTTCTTCTCCTTCTGAAGAGCAACATTTGCAATCTGAATCATTCGCCCTATTTTTCAATACCCAAATCTGTCACAAAGGCAGACGGCCCCAGGTTTCCATGGCTGCTGTACAGAGTGGAGAAGTGGAAAGAACTGCAGGCAATCCATGCAATGAAAAATTAAAGAAGCTGAAGCACAGACAGCAAAGGAGGTGGTCTAGAAAGGAGAGGACACACAGGAAAGAATGAGGAGAAATGGCAGCCTATAGCAAGTCATAAACAAGGGAATCAGGGACTTCCCTGGTGGCCCAGTGGGTAAGACTCCGCGCTCCCAATGCAGGGGGCCCGGGTTTGATCTCTGGTCGGGGAACTAGATCCCGCATGCATGCCACAACTAAGAGTCCTCATGCCACAACTAAGAAGTCCACATGCCGCAACTGAAAATAAAAAAGATCCCATGTGCCGCAACTAAGACCCAGCACAGCCAAAAATAAATAATAAATAAAAATAAATAAATATTTTTTTAAAAAAGGTAATCAGGCAAAATACAGATCAAAGGCTTCCTACTTCCCCACCCACTCATATGTACCCACAACTGGCCCTCCTGGAGAAGTTCCCTCCAAGGGACCAGGCCACAAAGCACCCAGCATAGGTGAGCACCTTATAGATAATAATGTTTGTTGATTTCCAGACAGATAATTTGCAGACTTATTTATGGATGGCTCTCTCATCCAAAAATTCCTCACCTCAGATTAACAAGAAATCTAGTCACTAGCTGGGGTGAATTTAGAGTAATACCTAATGACTACTCAATCCTCTTCCCTCAGCTCTAGGGAAGCCAACCTCATTTAAAGGGCCAACCTGAGGTTCAGAGCTTATTTAAAAAAAAAAAAAAAAAAGGAGGGGGAATCTAAATGTACGCCCATGGCCCAGAGTTCAGACTCCTTGACTCAGCACTGGCAGCCGCTATCTTCTGGCCCCAAACCACCCCAAAGACACCCTGCAGGTTCCAGCCTTCTGCCTCTGCTCACACACCTCATTCTGCCTGGAATGTGGTCACCCAGCCTGGGCCATCAAGATCCTGCTAAGACCCACTCAAAAGCCACCCCCCGAATAGCTTTCTCAGGGTCCTCCAGACAGGATGAATGGTTCCCCTCCCACTGCATTATGCCTGTATCTCTAGTATAACAACGTAATACATACTGCCTTGTATTACTGTACACTTATTTCTGTCTCCAGGACCGGTTAATGGCTCTCTGAGGGCAGGGATTATAGAGGTGGAGCTGGGATGATGATGACGATGACGATGAGGAGGGGGAGGGGGAGGGGGAGGAGGTGGAAGATGAGGATGGCTATCATTCAGTGAGATCTTACTATGTCCCAAGCATTTCATATGCACTTCTTCATTTGATCCTCACAAAAATATGAGGAAAAAAAAAATATATGAGGAAATACTATTATTTTCTTCATTTTTAAGATAAGAAAAATGAGGCTTAGAGGACAAGCAGTCTGCTTAAAAATCATAGAGCTGGTCAGTGGTAGTACTAGAGTTCATACCAGACCTGTGTGATCTCTGGTGGCAAGAGGGAGAGGGGATGAAGAGGAGGCTTACATAACTTGCTCACAGTCACAATCAGCTGTTAAGTGGTGAAACCAGGGTTAGACCCTATGCCTGAGCTCTAAGTATTGTCTACTGTCTCCCCTTTTTGTATCGTTCCGTAACACAGAGCCTTACCCAAAGCAGGTGCTCAGTGAAAGTTTGCCGAATGACTGAACAAATGAAATGTTATACAAGTGCTATCTCTGTCCTTCCACTACTCATATGCTACTTTGCATTTTTATTGCTTTTAGCATGTGTGCACAATCTACCCTTGAAGTCCAACTCACCAGCTACTCATACGTTGATGATCTTATGATGATGATAACACTGACTGAGGACCCAGAACAGTTCTAAGCTCTTTGAACCCACATTAATGTGTTCAGTTCTTAGAACCTTATGAGATAGTTACTATTACCTCCAATTTGCAGAAAGGGAGACTAAAGCAATTTTAATATTTAATTTTCTATTTAATTCTTAGTAGAATTTGAGTAATTTAGTACTAAGGATGTAATGTACAACATGATAAATACAGTTAACATATATGTTAGGTACGAAAGTTGAGAGTAAATCCTAAGAGTTCTCATCACAAGAAAAAATGTTTTTTCTATTTCTTTAATTTTGTATCTGTATGTGATGATGGATGTTCACTAAAGTTACTGTGATGATCATTTCATGATGGATGTCAGTCAAACCATTACGCTGTACGCCTTAAACTTACACAGTGCTCTACAGCAATTATATCTCAATAAAACCGTCAGAAGAAGAAAAAAGAATTTGAGTAATTTGCCCAAGTTACTGGTAAATGGAGGAACTGGGATTCAAACCCAGTCTGGCTACAAAATCCATACCCTTGACCACTATTTCAGTCTCCTTTGCATCTTCCAAAGCATCTGTAAATATTTGCAGACAGACTGAAATAACATTCTTATTCCTATCTAGTACCCTCTGCCCCCAAACACTGCTTAACTATGTCATCAAGGTCAACAAAAAGTGTCAACTCCTTTACAAAGCCATTCTCTCAGTGCATTGCAATGCTCTAAAACTTTTCTGGCCAAGCATCGTGGTGTGCTTTGGAGCCATAAGGACGGAGTACCTAACTGACACAAGTTTTGAAAGAAAAAGCATTTTTCTAGTCTGCAGAGAAACATTCCTCAAATTCCACAGGTTCATTAAAAGCCATAGAGAATAATTTTTAAGAAGAGATAAGCACAGCAAAGCAGTAGAAAGCTTCAGAGACACACACAGTTGTCCTTACAAGATATGTTCTGTCTAAAATTGCTGAGCTTAGAAATCTATTATTAGTATAGACTCCATGATTTATCAGGTACCACAAATTTCTATTTATTCGTTTCTTTAGCGAAGATCCTTCTTCTTACCATACCACTCTTGAGAAAGCCAGCTCTGTTATTAGCAATGTCGTTGCTAGTAACAATGTTGCTCCTTCTAGGCCCTGTTACCTGCCCTGTACAACCTGGTTAGCTTCACAGTGTCTGAGAACTTCAATAAGTGACCAAAGAGGTGAACGTGACACTACTGTTGTACTTTAAACACAGCCCCGCCCTGACAACTGGTCACTTTCACTTTCCACTAAGCAGCTCCCTTCTAGGAAAGGGCAGAAGGAAAAGCCGAAGAACAGGAAAGAACCCACTTCTGTTTCCAAAGAAAGGAAGGGAGCGGGGAGGTGCAACCGTGCTAGCTCGCCACCGCCTACTGCTGCCGCAATCACTCCACTGGTTTAGGTGGGTCAGGAAACCCCGGAGAACGCTGCTTCTGGGAAGAGAAAATCACCGCACCCTGTGCTCAGACTATACACACATCTGGATCACTGCTAGCCCCACTAACCTGCCCTGGTCCACTTGCCAAAACTCATACTCCCAGGAAGCCCAGGAGGTTTCCACTATATCTGGGGCCTCCTTTCCTCTTTCTATGATTCTACATGTTTGCAAACTGACTTTATCTTCTTTCTCTAGATTTGTTAAAGGGTTCCATTTTGAGTTGAGCAAACAGAACTTAAATTAAAACAAGGAGAAGGAGAAGAAAGCTGCTTTCCAATCCCCACATCAAACCACTGGGCTGCATTTACACAGTATAGACCTGTAAAGGCTAAAATGTCTCAAGCTTTAGGTACATTACTACTCAGCAAGACAAGAACTCAGAAATTCTGTTGGAAGACCCCACAGTAACATATTTTAAAACTTCTACTGGGTGTCTATTACACACCAGCAGGATAGGCGCTTCAATGGTCACTCCACTTGATCCTTTTAGCAATGCTGTAAAGGTACATTACCCTCTTTTTCTAAAGAAACTGAGGCTCAGAATTTCAGTGACTTGTTCAGGTACCTAACAAGTAACACAGCAGGATTTGAAGCCGAAGCCAATGCCATTGTCACTACATCCTGGCTGCCTCCACAAAGCTTCATAAAACTAAAAAATTAACTGGGGTAAAGCACAGTCACCAGTAGCATGGTCTTTTTTTAAATTTTCCTTTTTATATTTAACAGTCCCCTAAAATCTACAACAATCCAGCTATATACTTAAGTTACCCTGTAATAATAATCAGTGTCATATGGAAGAACATTATTTCCTTTTACACATATTTAATACAAAGCCATCTGTCCATCGGGGTTTATTATTCTCAATACAACAAAAAGAACATAAAAAATAGAAATGCAATCTGCAAAGCATACTTCACCAAAAAGAGATACACGTACTCACCTTTCAGAAGCGCAACGGACAGCTGATCAGTGTTCAGGTTATTGACATATTTCCCCAGATAGGTATTGAGAACCCAGGCTACAAGACCTTCCAACATGACTATATCCTCAAGACAAGGTGTTTAAAACTCATGGATCATTCTTTATTTCTCTCTCTCATGGTCACAGAAGAATCTATGAAAGAAAAAAAAAAAGGAAATGAACAGAAAAACCAGACAGTTTTTCCAAGCTGATATCCTACTCTACCTGCCCTGAAGGTGGCTGGATGCAAAGCACAGATTTAAGAAAAGATGGGGTGACCAATGTTCACTGCACCACTATTTACAATAGCCAAGACATGGAAGCACCCTAAGTGTCCATCAACAGATGACTGGATAAAGAAGTTGTGGTGTGTGTGTGTGTGTGTGTATATATATATATATATATATATATATATATATATATATATATATATAATGGAATACTACTCAGCCATAAAAAAGAATGAAATATTATTTGCAGCAACATGCATGGACCTAGAGACTATCAAACTAAGTGAAGTCAGACAGAGAAAGACAAATATTATATGATATCATTTATATGTGAAATCTGAAAAATAATACAAATGAATCTACATACAAAAGAGAAACAGACTCACAGACATAGAAAACAAACTTATGGTTACTAAAGGGGGAAGAGGGGAGGGATAAATTAGGAGTATGGGATTAACAGACACACTACTATATATAAAATAGATAAGCAACAAGGGTTTACTGCATAACACAGGGAAGAATATTCAATATTGTGTAATAATCTATAATAGAAAATAATCTGAAATATATATAACTGAATCACTTTGCTGTATACCTGAAACTACCACAATATTGTAAATCAACTATACTTCAATTAAAAAAAAAAAAAAAAGAAAGAAAGATGGGATGAAAAGTACTGTAAGATGCCCCCACTAGTAAATGGAGGGCCAAACCAATACATCTGCATTTTGATGCAGCTGCAAGGGATAGTCACTCATAAATTTACCAAAAATTACCTACAATTCAAAGTTGTGTATCTTTTCGATGTAACTGACCGTTTAACTGCTTGCTTTTGGTGACTGACCTGGGGACTAGACTGTCCTGGTGAGAGGTTCTCTTCCAGATGTGATATGGCAATGTCTAGAGACATTTTTGAATATCACGACTGGGGGGATTGCTACTGGTACCTTGTGAGAAGAGACCATGGAGGCTGCGAAACTTCCTACAATGCACGAGATAGCCCCCCCCAGCAATGAATTATCCAGCCCCAAATGCCAACAGTACCAAGGCTGAGAAACCCTGTCCTAGATTAAGGCAAAAATGGCCTAAGAGACTGCATCAGTGAACTTCATATTCTGCACCAATCCTCTTTAAGCCTTCCCGAAATCAGTTTTGCAAACCTGTTCATCAGGCTCATTCATAAAATGATACAAATGGAAGGGAGACGACAGTGGTTTATCGCTCTTAACTGTCCTGGAGCTGCATTGCTGGTACCTGGACACCAGACAGTGCTGATACAAGGGACCCCCTTAGTCAGTAACTGCAGACACCAGAAATCCTCTGGTTCCAGCTGCAGTATTTACAGTCAGTGCTGATTTACTGCTGTCATTACAATAACTGCTGTTTATTAGCATTACAAAACAGAGATTATTTTTAGTATTCCATAAAGTTAACATGAGGGAACTTGAGACACAAAAGTTTAAATAGGTTTCAAGATTGCTCAGCTAGTAGATCCTAGGTAGAACCGTGGGCTCCAAATCTTGCTCTGAGCCAAGCATGTCGGACACCAGCCCATCAAGCCTGACACTCCAGGTTTGCTGTGGCAGGCATCCCACTTGGAACCAGCCCTTTTGGGATCCTTTCCAAGCACTTTGCCCCACCTCCAGTTATTCACCTTAGTGCCAGGAGATACTCTTATCCCAACTGAGAGGCTTCCACTCACCAAAAACCCCAAAACACAATGCTCTACAAGAGTTAACCTTCAGGGAAAATCTGTTTTTATTTGTCAATAGTGTCTTGCATTTCCAGAGAAGATTAACTTTTATTTGTCAACAATGACAGTAAAAACATATAAGAAAATAAACAGCATTTGGAAAAATACTAATTTCTTTCCAAAGATCTTTTTTAAAGCTACATTGTTACGTAAAATTAGGAATCTGCTAAAAATTACTGCGTACACTTATTTAAAGAAGAGATTACAAGAACAAATTTCTTAAAATAAGAAATGTTTAACAGCCTGAGTAAAGGAAACACTTCTTTCTATAACTTTAAATGAGTAAACCTACAAAAACAAAACATGAACCTGACTAACCTAGTCTCACTATGTAGAGTCCAAACACACTTAAGCAAAGAGCCAAAGTTGGAACACTCTTTACTTTTGAAGTTACTGCCACTGATTCTGGTCCTAAATGCCAACAAACTCTCTCTGGTGCCACCTACAAGTGCTCTCCTTATAAAGGGAAACAACGGTCAGTTTGTACACAAGATCTGGCCCTACCCTACCTCCCCTGAAGGTGGACGAATGCAAAGCACAGATTAAAAGAAGATGGGGTGAGAAACACTATAAAACGCCCTGTGCAGTACATTGAGGCCCAAGCTAGACGGCATCCATTAGCTCTGCTAAGCATCTAGACCAGGTTTGAGGCCACTTCAAGGATTCCGTTAAGGAATCCGGTGTCAGGAAGGGCCGCCAGACTGGCCAGAATCCCAAAGTGTTTTTATACTCTGGTCCATCAGGGTTTCTAGGCCTGGTACTAACCCCACCTAGCCTCCCCTAATCGGTGGGGCAGGTGACACTGGGGATCAGTGCTCAGCCTACCGGTGGGCAGACAGCCGGCCATGACCTTGAGCCAGGCCCCTCCCTCGAGGAGCGGCTGGAGCCCTGGAGCCCTGAGTAGGAAGGGCTGGCAACAGGACGCGGGAGCGGAGGCGGCGGGGCTGAGGGCTGCCGGCCCTGGCAGCTCGGACATCGGAGGCCGGAGAGGGACGGGGGCCCCACAGGAAGGAGACTGCCCAGGAGACGAGGCTCCTCCAGCCCGTCTGCCGCCCCTCTGCTCTCAGAACCCTACGCCCGGCTCCAGCGGCCGGAGACCCCACCTCCCAGATAGAGCCTGAAGGGAACGGAGCCGCGCGTCCCAGCCCCGGAAGGAGGGGCTCAGCCAGGGCGTGACCCCAGGGGGCGAGGGGTAAAGAGAGGTTTGAGGCCTGATGTCCCCATCCCAGAACGTGACCCCAGAAGGCTGGAGAAGGGGGTGGTTAAGACCCTCTGGAGCCCTGACTGGAGCCATGTTCTTGGGCATAAGGCAGGGGGGCTCACACCCTGGGCTCCCGCGTGGAGACCGAGGCTCCGGCGGGGAGACGCGGCCTGACACCCCCTCGATCCCAGGGCACCAGGCTGCCCCGACCCGGGAAAGGGTGCGGGTCCGGCGGGGGTTCAGACTCCCCAGCACACGGACGCCGAAGTACCGGGAAGCTCAGAACGCCCGAGCGTGTGGCTCGGGCGCCCGCAGGGCCTCGGACTCGAGGGTCCCGGTGAGGGCGGGACGCTCGGGGCCGTCTGGGGCTCGGACGCCCCAGGGATCCCCCAAAGAGCTCAGACGGCCGGAGGGCCGGACGCCGGGGTCCCCGCGCTTCCAGCGCAGCGCTCCGCCCGGGCGGGCCGGGGCCTCCAGGTCTGAAGCGGAGCCGGAGCGGCCGACCGCAGGTCCACGCCCGCCCTGCGGCCCCCGGCCCTGCTCGCCGCCCGGCGCCGCCCCGCCTCGGCCCGTACCTGTCGGTGTCCCGGGCCGCCCGCCCCAGCCAGGCACTGCGCGGCGCTTCCTCTCCGCCGCTCCTCAATGGCGCTGGCCCGCGGCGCTCAGACCCGCCCCGACCCGACCAATCGAGCGGGCGACGCGCCGGCGCCTGGCCAGCCGAGCGCCGAGTCATCGAGGAGGCGCCCCCTGGCGCCCGCGGCCGCTCCTGCAGGGCTGCCCGCCCCTCCAGGGCTCGCAGGTGCTGGGGCTGAAGCGGTAGAAAGGCCCAAACAGCCCCTCCATTTTACAGCGCGGGGGTAAACCGAGTCCGGGGAAAGGAAAATATATAGGACATATTGGCTCAGAAGTATTGGAACCCAGGATTCTTCCTTCTACAACGACCCGCCCGCAATCTGTTCGCCACTTATCAGCCGCAGGAGTCTTAAAACATAATTCATACCATGCCACTTCCCTGGTTAAAACCTCTTCCCCATTATACTTACATTAAAACCCACCTCCTCAGAGAGCCGACACCACGATCCTGCTGAATTTGTTCCATTCCCATTTCTGCCACTCTTTCCCGGGCCCACTCTGTCCCAGCATCCTTCAGTTCCTGCCCCGGGACTTTTGCATTTGCATCTCTCTGCTTAGGATGCTTTTACCCTAACTGCTGTCCAATGGGAATATAACGCAAGCTACATAGTACGTTTATTTAGTCGGTACATTTTTTACAGGAAAAACAAAAAGGTGAAATTAATAATATATTTTATTTAATCCAATATGTTCTAAATATTATCATCTCAACCTGTAACCAACAGAAAAAAATTATTAATAAGGTATTTTGGGGTTTTTTATATTAGTTTTTTAAATCTGGTGTGTATTTTACACTACTGCACATCGTAATACAAACTAGCTACATTTCAAGTGCTCAATAGACTTGTATGACTACAGGGCAGCTCTGGATAATCATATAGGCCACTCCTTGCTTCAAATATTCCATCTCAGAGAGGATTTCCCTGCTGCCCTATCTGAAGTTCCCCTCATCCATTACCCTGTTATATTATCTTAACAGAACTTAATGTTGCCTGAGATGAGATTATCTTATTTGTTTATACCTATGTTATCTTTCGTCACTCTGAAAGTTTACTGACAGCAGAAATTATATCTTTTTCACAAATGTTTCCTCAGTACCTAGACATGGCCTAGCACAGAAAAGGCCCAATGCTATGAAAGAATGAACAAATGAACGCCTCATCTTGGATTATCAGCAGAAAGGCAGGAAGAACATCTCAGGCTCATAAAAAGTCAGAAGATTCAGGATGCAGGCTGGCAAGGTTGCAAGAGTATCTATTTACCATGACAGTTATCAGCCCTCATGATGCTAAGCTAATGAAGGTGCTTGTGGGCTGACTCACTCCCAAGCAAGGCCTGAGTTTCTCCGAGGTGGGGGTCAACCCATCAGAATCTCAACACTGGGTCCCCCCAGAAGCTGAGGTTTGGGTGTAAAACCCTAGACTCCACAGAAGGCAGAAGGGAAGGCAGCCATCAGAGCTGAAGGAGCTCAGGGTCCAGATCTTCCAACACAGAGACACCTGACTGTACCTGGGGAGTTTACTTAAAATGCAGATGCCAGGGCTCCATTCCTTCAACCAGTATCACTGAGAGTCTTTGGGCCTCAGTTCCTTATCAATCTTAACATACGTTTACCGCACAGCCATCCCACTCCCAGGTATTTACGCAAGAGAAATGAAAGCACATGTGCATGCAAAGACTTATACACAAATATTCATAGCAGCCTTATTCATCATAGCCCCAAACAGGAAGTAATCAAAATATCCATCAACAGGAGAATGGATAAAGAGATTGCAGGGACTTCCCTGGTGGTCCACTGGGTAAGACTCCACGCCCCAGTGCAGGGAGTCTGGGTTCAATCCCTGGTCAGGGAACTAGATCCTGCACGCGTGCTGCAACTAAGAAGTCCGCAGGCCTCAACTAAGAGTCCGCATGCCGCAACTAAAGATCCCACATGCCACAACAAAGATCCCGCATGCCGCAACTAAGACCCAGTGCAGCCAAAATAAATAAATAAATATTTTAAATGTTTATAAAAAAAGAAAAGAGATTGCAATGGACCCATGCAGTGGAATACTACTCAGCAGTAAAAAGGAGCAAACTGCTGATGCAGATACTATCTTGGAAGAACCTCAAAAGTATTAGCTTTATGAAAAAAGCCAGACCATGCCAGACCATATACCGTAATGATTTCATTTCTATGCTATTCTAAACTAGAATGGCACAAGCAGATCAGTGGTGGCCAGGGGACAGGGGTGGAGGGAGGGGATTGACTAGGAAGGGACAGGAGGGAACTTTTCAGGGTGATGGAGCTGTTCTGTATCTTGATTGTTGTGATGGTCATGAGGCTGTATACAGTTGTCAAAGTTCATTGAAGTGTGCACTTAAAATTGGGAAATTGTGTTTTCTATTAATTATTCCTCAATAAAGCTGATATTTAAAAGATCTCCGCCCTCCTGGGGCTTACATACCAGCAAGGGAGGAGAGATGGAGAACAAACAAAGTCAGCATAAAATATAGAGTGAACAGGATGGTGATGGGCACTAAAGAGAGAAATAACGCAGGGAAGCAAGGTAGGAAGGAGGAGTGTACAGTTTTAGATGGAGGCCTCAATGGGAAGAACTGGTCCCCAAGAGTTCAAGTTCAGGGAGTCTGCAGGGGGACCCAGCTCCCCAGGCGATGGGTTTGGAAATGCAGAGCTGGTCCAAAGCCTTCATTGTACAGAAGGGGAAACTGAGGACTAGGAAGGGGAAGGAACTTAAAGTCATGCAGAGAGACCATAGGACAATGCCGGACTCTGCTGTGAGCCTGAGTCCCTCTCCATGATGGCCTCAGCCCTTCCTGCACCAGCCCACTGCCCTGAGCTTCAATTATTAGAGCAAAATTTATACTCGTTATGGAGAAAACAGGGAACAGAGAGGTCAAATGTTGTCCTGGCAGAGGGAAAGGGGTTGTGTTGGCCACAGGGAAGGTCCTCCCATGGTTTCCCACCCATGCTGTGGCCCCCAAAGCTGCACGTTTCTGACACGTAACAGGTGAGGGGCTGCAGGAGATGAGGGATGTCCTTAATTACCATCCACACTAGACTCTGAGATGTATGTTGGCCCAGAAGGGCCAGGTTTTCTGGGGCAGGCAGATTTGAGGGGCCATGCTCAGTACTCCCCAATATCAGGCCCCTCCCTACCCGGCCTTCAGATCATCTAGACCAGAGTGGCTGCAGACAGTCAGCCAAAACTGCTGGAGAAATGTTCCTTTTGGCCCACACAAAGCCTTAAAATAATTGAAGTTAAGTTACATTTTAAAAGCTGGAGATCACTTGTGAAAATCTATATTTGCAGCTTCTCTAGAAAAAAAAAATGGAAGAATTGGCAATGGTGGAAGCCCCATCCTCCCTAGGCTTACAGTCATTCATTTATTCTTTCACCATTTATTGAGCACCTCCTATACGCTTGGCACTCTTCTAAGCACTCGGGGCTACATCACTGAGCAAAACAGACATATTTTTGTCTATAAAAATGCCCTATTGGAGTTTGCATTCTAGCAAGAGGAGCAGACGGTGAGCAATAAATATAACATATGTAAATTACACAATATTTGAGAGGGTGATAAGTACTGTAAGAGTCCCATGGGAGAGGTAGGCATCTTAGGGGAGAGGGAGCTATAATTTTAAATATGAATTAATTTAATCAGATCCAGAAGTTTCCAGAGCAGCACTGTCCAATAGAAATATAATGCAAGCCACACACGTAATTCTAAATTTTCTAGCAGCCATACTAAGAAAAGTGAAAAGAAACAGGTGAAATTAGTGTTAATATTTTATTTACCCTAACATCTCCAAAAGGGTATCATTTCAACATGTAATCAGTATAAAAATTATTACTGAGCTATTCTATATATGTTTTGTACTAAGGCTTCAAAATTCAGTATTTGTATTTGACAGTGCAGGTCCAGAGTCTCTTGTGAAAATGCAGACAGCCTGGGCAGGGGTGGTACTGTCACTCTGTGGGAAGAAGAAGGACAAAGGACAGACCATAGCTCAGGGGTCAGCCCCATCATCTTACAGAGGGATTCTGAGCTCCAGAGAGGGACAGTGCCTGCTCCAAGTTCACACAGCAGGTTATGGGTGGAGCTAAGGTACAATCCCAGGACTCTTAACCTTTAGGTTTGCCCTGAGCAAACTCCCAGCTTTCCAGATGCTGCCCTGGTTTCTGGTTTCTGAATATAGAGCTCCAGGTGGAGCAGAGAAGTCCTCAGGGAGAGAGAAAATTCTTCAGAGCTGGTTATCAGGAGCCTCCCACAGTAAACAGACTGTCCACCCAACTCAACTCCTTAGATGAGTATCAAGCCCAGCTGGTCCTGCCCTCCTCTGCATGGCAGTGATAATGGGTACCTTGCCTATCTCCCGGAGCAATTATGGAGATAAAATGACCGGAAGCTCGGTTTCCCAACTCTTAGAGCAGGCAATGCTCAGATCTCTCCCATGATGTGGGAAGTAAAACCCAACATCCTTCCCCTGGCTTCTGAAGTCACCCTCCTGACCTCATGTCCTGTCCCCAGGGTTCCAAGGCTGTCCCACCCTCCCTTTACCAAGGCCTCTGCTCAAATACCAGCTCCTCAGAGAAGCCTTCCTGAACTCCCCTTGCAAACTAGCAATACCCCCACTCCTGTCTGTCCCCTTACGTTGCTTTATTTTTCTTCTTAGCACTCACCACTGGCATAGCCTACACATATTTTTTTACACAGCCCCTCCTAGCATGCCAGCTCCAGCTGGCATTCTGTTGCATCCCCAGGACCAGCCCCCACCAACACACAAAAATAGCCACTAATATTTACTGAGCACTTACTATGTGCCAGGCACAATTCCAAGTATTTCATAGATAGTAGTTCATGTATTAATCCCTTACTCTGAGGGACGTAATATTTTCACCTCATTTTAGAGATAAGGAGAGTGAGGCACAGAGAAGGTCATTAACTTGCCTGAGGTCACACAAACAGGAAGTGGTGGAGCCAGGATTCACACCTGGAAAGGTGGACTTTAAGGTCCACAACTCTTGACTTCTGTGCTAATCCATCAGGGTGCCCCATAACGATGATGCCTGAATGCAGACTAGATGAAGAGGAATCCAGAAGTCGCTTGCTCCCATCTGTGCTGGCCTACCTTACTGAAACCACTTGCTCTGTCTCAGTTAAAGAAAAGAAAGAAGCAGGAGGGTCTTCAACTGGCCCATTTTGACTGGTTAACCCATCAGGCAGGTGGCTGCCTTCAGTTACCCCAAATTTACCCACTGTGATATTGTGATTTATAATAAGAAATACATATTTGATCTGCATCTTCCATTCCTGGCTCACAACTCTTAAAAAATCTTTGGAATTTCCCAAGTGAAGAGAGCAATGGAACATCTTTTGTTCAAATATTTGTTCTTGGGTCCTCATTTCTGAAATAGCTCCAGAGCCATAAAGGCAAAACCAGTGTCTTATTATTCATATCAAACCCCTTTCAGTCACACCTAAGTTTATGTTAATAGGTGGCTTTTGGAAAGCCCCTAAGGATGGGGGCTGGTTGCCAGGGGAATGAACCACGTGATTAGAGGGTTGGAACTTTCCACCTCAACCCCTTACCTCTGGGTTGGGAAGAGGGGCTGGAGGTTGAATCAATCACCAATGGCCAGTGATTCAATCAAGCATGCCTATTAATGAAGCCTCCCTAAAACCCCAAAAGGACGGGGTTCAGAAAGCGTCCAGGTTGCTGAACAAGTGGATGTGCTGGGAGGGTGGTGCACCCAGAAAGGGCATGGAAGCCCTGGCCCCTTCTCACGTAAACGTTGCCCTTTGCATCTCTTCTGTCTGGCTCTTCCTGAATCTGAGCTGTATCCTTTGTAATAAGCTGGTAGCCTAACAAGTAAATTGTTTTCTTGAGTTCTATGAGCTGCTTTAGCAAAGTAATCAAACCCAAGTTGGTTGTCCTATAAGAGGTCGGTCAGAGCACAGGTGACACCTGGACCTGTGATTGGTGTATGAAATGAAGGCAGTCTTGTGGGAGTGAGCCCTTAACCTGTGAGATCTAGCGCCACCTCTAGGTAGCTGCAAGTGTTCAGTGAGTCCCTTCGCCCACTGCCCACCTTAGCAGGACAGGGGAAGCCCTTTAGACCTGGCCCCTCTCTTTCTCTCTCACTGTGCCCCATCCTAGCCCCAGGTCATGCTCCAGCCCTCCCTCCATTCGTCAGGCCTCTTCTCCAAGTCACCTCTCTGGTCCCTTCCTTGATGTCCTGGTCCAGGAGGGGGATCCCCCAAACCTTCCGTTCTCTGTGGCCAGCTTCATTTTCTTCATATAGAAAGGAGACAGACTTTGTAGAAACTCTAAGTTGAAATTTTAATGTGGCTTGGATGTGTGCATGAATCCATTTTTAGAAAATACTACCACCCATTAATTATGGCCCAGCCATAATTAATGAGTTAGGTATATTGTTCTTAAGAGCAGTACCCCCATAAACATGAGTGGGAATGAGAGCTCTATCCTGGGATGCTGACTGGTGCAACGAAAAAGTAGATTAGATGCTATTAAGAAGCATGTAATACCCCTAATCTAATACTTGTACCATCTGCTGTAAGTGGTTTGTTTTCTTTTTTTTTTTTTTAAACTTTGGGTTTATTTATTTATTTATTTATTTATGGCTGTGGTGGGTCTTCGTTTCTGTGCGAGGGCTTTCTCTAGTTGCGGCAAGTGGGGACCACTCTTCATCGCGGTGCGCGGGCCTCTCATTATTGCGGCCTCTCCTGTTGCGGAGCACAGGCTCCAGACGCGCAGGCTCAGTAATTGTGGCTCACGGGCCTAGTTGCTCCGCGGCATGTGGGATCTTCCCAGACCAGGGCTCGAACCCGTGTCCCCTGCATTGGCAGGCAGATTCTCAACCACTGCGCCACCAGGGAAGCCCTGTGTGTTTTCTTATTGTCTCTCTTCCCACCCATTTGTTTTAGTCGTTGCTGTATCCCAACACCTAGAGCAGTGCCTGCCGTGAAGTAGGAGCACAGTAAATACTTATCCATTCAAACACTGGGAGCCGGCAGGATGCATTTGTGGTACTTAAAGCCATGAAGCTGGATGGGACTCGCAGGGGAGGGTGTGGGAGGTGGAGAGGATGCCCAAGGGCCGAGATGAGGCGGGAGAAGCAAAGGAGGCAGAAGGAGCCCCCGAGATGAGCCGGCAGGAGAGCCAGGGGTGTGTGTGCTCCTGGAGGCAGGTGAGGAACGTGTTTCAGGGAGGGGGCTGGTCACGTGGGTCAAACGCTGCCCACAGGGGGAGCGAGAGGAGCCCTGAGAGCCTCTGTGAATCAAGCAGCAGATTAGTGTCAGCAGCGACCTGGCCAGTAGAGTTTTAGTGGTGAGGTGGACACAGCCTCACTGGCGTGAGCTCAAGAGAAAATGGGAGAAGATAAACTGGAGACAGTGAATGCCAATAGACAACATCTTCTACGTGTTCTGCTGTTAGGAGTAGCTGGGAGTTCCTTGGCAGTCCAGTGGTTAGGACTCAGCACTTTCACCTCCATGGCCCCGGGTTCAATCCCTGGTCCAGAAACTAAGATCCTACAAACTGTGCAGTGTGGCCAAAAAAACAAAACAAAACAGTAGCTGGGAAATCTGACAGTAACTGAAGGGAGAATTGTTTTCCAGAAGGTTTTTGCTGTTTGTAATTGTAGTGAAATGCACATAACATAAAATCTGCCATCTCAGTCATTCCTGAGAGAACAGTTCAGTGACGTTAAGTACAGGCACACCTTGTTTTATTGCATTTTGCTTTATTGTGCTTTGCAGATACTGCGTTTTTTACAAACTGAAGATTTGTGACAACCGTGTGTCTAGCAAGTCTATCGGTGCCATTTTTCCAAAAGCATTTGCTCACTTTGTGTCTCTGTGTCACGTTCTGGTAATTCTTGAAATATTTCGGGAATTCCCTGGTGGTCCAGTGGTTAGGACTCCACACTTTCACTGCCGAGGGCCCTGGATTCAATCCTTGGTTGGGGGACTAAAATCCTGCAAGCCCGAGGCACGGCCAAAAAAAAAATTCTTGAAATATTTCAAACTTTTTCATTATTATTATATTTGTAATGGTGAAATGTGATCAGTGATTTTTGATGTTACTATTGCAATTGTTTGGGGGGCATCCAAAACCACGCCCAAATAAGATGGTGAAGTTAATCAATGTTATGTATGTTCTGACTGCTCCACTGACCAACTATTCCCCCATCTCTCTCCCTCTCCTTGGGCCTTTCTGTTCCCCGAGACACAAAAATATTTAAATCATGCCAGTTAATAACCGTACAATGGCCTCTAAGTGTTCAAGTGAAAGGAAGAATCACACGTCTCTTACTTCAAATCAAAAGTTAGAAATGATGGGGGACTTCCCTGGTGGTCCAGTGGTAAAGAATCTGCCTTCCAATGCAGGGACGTGGGTTCGATCCCTGGTGAGGGAACTAAGATCCCACAAGCAGCAGGGCAACTAAGCCCTCGTGCCACAACTACTGAACCTGCACGCCTCAACGAGAGAGAGAGAAAAAACCCACACGCCACAACTAGAGAGAAGCCCACTAGAGAGAAGCCTGTGGGCCGCAGTGAAAGATCCCGCATGCCTGAACAAAGATCTTGCATGTCGCAGCTAAGACCTGATGCAGCCAAAAAAAAAAAGTTAGAAATGATGAAGCTTACTGAGGAAGGCAGGTTGAAAGCTGAGATAGGCAGGTAGGCCTCCTGTGCCAGTTAGCCAAGTTGTGAATGCAAAGGAAAGGTCTTGAAGGAAATTAAAAGTGCTACTCCAGTGAATATATGAATGATGAGAAAGCGAAACAGCCTTATTGCTGATATGGAGAAAGTTTTGGTGGTCTCGATAGAAGATCAAACCAGCCACAACAACGCCTTAAGCCAAAGCCTAACCCAGAGAAAGGCTCTAACTTTCTTCAATTCTAGGAAGGCTGAGAGAGGTGAGGAAGCTACAGAAGAAAAGTTTGAAGGCAGCAGGGGTTGGTTCATGAGGCTGAAGGAAAGAAGCCATCTCCATAACATAAAAGTGCCACGTGAAGCAGCAAGCGCTGATATAAAAGCTGCAGCAAGTTATCCTGAAGATCTTGCTAAGATAATGAATGAAGGTGGCTACACTAAACAACAGATTTTCAACATAGTTGAAACAACCTTCTATTGGAAGAAGATGGCATCTAGGACTTCCATAGCTAAAGAGGAAAAGTCAGTGCCTGGCTTCAAAGCTTCAAAGGACAGACTGACTCTCTTGTTAGGGGTTAATGTAGCTGGTGACTTTAGGTTAAAGTCAATGCTCATTTACCATTATGAAAATCCTAGGGCCCTTAAGAATTATGCTAAATCTACTCTGCCTGTGCTCTATAAATCCAACAAAGCTTGGATTGACAGCACATCTGTTTACAACACGGTTTACTAAATATTTTAAGCCCACTGTTGAGATCTACTGCTCAGAAACAAAGATTCCTTCCAAATATTACTGCTCATTGACAATGCACCTGGTCACTCATGAGCTCTAATGGAGATTAATGTCTTCATGCCTGCTAACAGGACACCCATTCTGCAGCTCATGGATCAAGGAGTAATTTCAACTTTCAAGTCTTATTATTTAAGAAATATATTTTGTGTGGCTATAGCTGCCATAGATAGTGAGTCCTCTGATGGATTTGGGCAAAGTAAGCTAAAAAACCCTTCTGGAAAGCAGTCACCATTCTAGATGCCATTAAGACCATTCATGATTCATGAGATGAGGTCAAAATATCAACCTTAATAGGAGTTTAGAAAAAGTTGATTCCAATGCTCATTGATGACTTCGAGGGATTTAAGACTCCTGTGGAGGAATAACGGCAGATGTGGTAGAAATAACAAAAGAAGTAGAATTAGAAGTGGAGCCTGAAGATGTGACTGAATTGCTGCAATCTCACGATAAAACTTGGATGGATGAGGACTTGCTTCTTATGGATGAGCAAAAAAAGTGGTTTTTTTGAGATGGAATCTACTCCTGGTACAGGTGATATGAAGATTGTTGAAATGACAGCAGGGAGTTTAGAATCTTATATAAACGTAGTTGATAAAGCAGCTGTAGGATTTGAGAGGATTGACTCCAATTTTTAAAGAAGTTCTACTGTGGGTAAAATGCTATCAAACTTAGCTTTGTAGCTTTGTATGCTACAGAGAAATCGTCTGCGAAAGGAAGAGTCAATCAATGCAGCAAACTCCATTGTCGTCTTATTTTTAAAAATAAGAACCTTCAGCAACCACCGCCCTGATCAGTCAGCAGCATCAACATCAAGGCGAGACCCTCCACCAGCAAAAAGATTAGGACTCACTGAAGGCTTGGATGATGGTTAGCATTTTTTAGCAATAAAGTTTTTTTTGGCTGCCTTGGGTCTTTGTTGCTGTGCGCGGGCTTTTCTCTAGTTGCGGCGAGCGGGGGCTGCCCTTCGTTGCGGTTCGCGGGCTTCTCATCGGGTGGCTTCTCTTGTTGCGGAGCATGGGCTCTAGGTGCACGGACTTCAGTAGTTGTGGCACTCGGGCTCAGTAGTTGTGGCTCGCGGGCTCTAGAGCGCAGGCTCAGTAGTTGTGGCGCACGGGCTTAGTTGCTCCGCAGCATGTGGGATCTTCCCGGACCAGGGCTCAAACCCGTGTCCCCTGCACTGGCAGGTGGATTCTTAACCACTGCACCACCAGGGAAGTCCAATAAAGTATTTTTTAATTAAGGTATGTACATTGTTTTTATAGACATAATGCTATTACACACTTAATAAACTACAGTATAGTGTAAACGTAAATTTTATATACACTGAGAAACCAAAAAATTTATGTGACTCGTTTTATTGTGGTGGTCTGGAACCAAACCTGCACTCTCTCCAAGGTATGCCTGCATATTCACCATGTTGGGCAACCATCACCACCATCCATGTCCCTAACTCTTTTCATCTTACAAAATTGAAAATTCTGTACCCAGTAAACATTAACTCCAAATACCCCTCTCCCCCCAGCCTCTGGCAACCCCCATTCTACTTTCTGTCTCTATGAATTTGGGTGCTCTAGGGGCCTCATATAAGTGGCATCATACGGTATTTGTCTTTTTGTGACTGGCTTCCTTCACTTAGCATAATGTCTGCAAGGTCCATCCATGTTGCAGAATGTGTCAGAATTTCTTTCCTTTTTAAGGCTGAATAATATTCTATTGTATAAATATACCATCTTTTGTTTACCCATTCACCCATCCATGGACCCTTGGTTTGCTGCCACCTTTTAGCTATTGTGAATAATGCTGCAATGAACACTGGCATATGAGTATCTGTTTGCGTCTCTGCTTTCAATTCTTTTGGGTTTAATCAGAATTAGAATCACTGGATCATATGGCAATTCCCTATTTAATTTTTCTGAGAAACCACCATACTGTATTCCATAGCACCTGCACCATTTTACTTTCCCACCAGCAATGCAAGAGGGTTCCAGTTTCTCTACATCTTCACCAATGCTTCCTTCCTTCCTTCCTTTTTTCTCTCTCTCTCTTTCTTTCCTCTTCCTCTTTCTTTTTCCTTTCTTTCCTTTCTTTCCTTCCTTCCTTTCTCCCCTCCCTCCTTCCCTCCCTCCCTCTCTCTTTCTTTCTTTCTCTTTATATTTGCCATTCTAATGGGTATGAGGGAGTAAGTTGTTTTTTACATGGGAGAATCATCCGTATGTTTGCACGCAGGCAGGAAAGATCTGGGAGACCAGGAAGTTGATGCTAAAGGAAGGAGAGAGGAGAGGTGCTGGAGCACTGTCCTGGAGTTGGGAGAGATGCTGAGATCCCGAGCAGAGAGGAGGATGCCCTTAGCCAGCAGCCTGGGTGTTTATCCGTAGTCACAGGGGAGAAAGCTGAGGCCCTGGGCACTGATACGGTGGGAGGCTAGATGTGGTGGGAGAGCCCGAGGTGTCCTCTTGTGTTTATTTTATCCCCTCAGTGAAATGGGCAGCCAGGTAACCAGCTGACGGTAATGGTGGGGCGAGGTCAGAGGTTTGAGGAGAGAAGACAGGGTGTGAGATAGTCTCTCTAAAAGAGTGTATGGATGGTGGAGGTTGGGAGGCTGGATAATGGCTCCCAGAAAGACACTGACGTCCAAATCCCTGAAATCTGTGAATGTAACTTGGCAGGATCTTGAGAAGGGGAGACTCTCCTCGATTCCCTGCGTGGGCCCAACGTAGTCCCATGTGGGAGGCTGAGGGAGATTTGACTATGGAGGGCATCACACTGCTGGCTTTGAAAACGGGGGAAGGAGCCACAACCCAAGGAATGAAGGTGCCTCTAGAAGCTGAAGGCAAGGAAACGAATTCTCCCCTAGAGGCTCCAGAAACACTCTCCTTTAGAGCCTAGCCTCCCTGGTGACCCCTTGGTTTTCGACTTCTGATCTCCAGAACTACAGAGAATGAACTTACGTTGTTTTAAGCCACTAAGTTTGTCTCATTTGTTACAGCAGCAATAGTGAACCCAAGCAGGACCCTGTGGGGCTCCTGGGCACGGAAGCCTTTCTGTGTCCCCTGTTTCTTGATTGTAGGGAATAGACTCCAGCCTCCATGACCTTCCCTGAGTCCCAAAGGGCAGATTCGAACAGTTGCTAATCAGGGAAGGGGGTGATGCAGAGACAAGGGAGGAGCAGTCAAGAAACAATAGTGCAGCCTTGGGGCAGGGTCCTGGTTCCACCTAAAGGGATGCACATAGCAATAGCTTTGAGCTCTTCTGCAGAACTAAAACCTCCAACAAATGGAAGGTGTTAACTGCTTGATGAAGCATTCTTCATTCCAGAGAAGGTCATGGTTTGGCAACCCCACCCTTAAACCATTGCTGTAAAACTCCTCACCAAATCCCCCTCCCCACGCCAGGTAGGGACACACAGTTTTTGAGGGCACAGGCCCACTATGTCCCCCTTTCCCTGGCAAAGCAATAAAGCTATTCTTTTCTACTTCACCCAAAACTCTGTCTCCGAGACTCGATTTGGCACCAGTGCACAGAGGCTGAGTTTTTGGCATCAAGAGGAGGTCTGGGAAATCACCAAGAGTAAAGATGGGTCCGGTGAGGGAGTGACAGAAAACAGGGAAGAGTCTGAGTGAATTCAGGGGCCAGGGTCTCTCTCCCGTTCAGGCCTTGACATGAGGAAACCCCTTTGCCTGCAACCTCCTCCCAATCCTTTATTCTGGAGAACTCCTGCTCATGCCTTAGGAACAGGTTAGAGGTCACCTCCAGAACCCTTCCCCTGATCCCCTGGCTGTGGCTGGGGTCTTCCTCTGCTCCCAGAGCCACTGTGCTCATCTTGTTACCCAAAAACTGGGTTTGCCTCTTGGTGGGTGTTGAACAAGCCGAAGATCAAGAGAAGGAAGGAATTATGATTACTTGCAGTTAAGTCAGGAGCACACCAGGGATCTCTCGCAAAGCAATGTCTTCCCGAACAGCAAAATTGGGGAAGTTTTAAGTTAAGTGTACATGCATATACATGAAGGGGCTTGGGCAGCAGGCAGAGTCCAAGCTTTAGTTGATTGAAGTCACGAGGGTCAGAAAAGGTCAACATCCTCATCCCTCAGGTCCCAGTTGATCTGGTGGTTGATTGCATCAGGCTAATCTTCACCATTGAAACAGAACTGGGAGTCTTTACAACTGATACATTATCTTTGCTATTGTTACTTCTCTTGCCCGACTGTTGTTTGTTTCTTCATTCCTTTGCTCAAGATCATTGATTACTGAGACCTGTTCAAGGGCAAGCATTGTGGCCGGTTTAGGTCACACAACAGCTTAAGCCAGAAATGGCTTCTCTTCTGTCAAGAAAGCCATCCCGGACTTCCCTGGTGGCACAGTGGTTAAGAATCCGCCTGCCGGGCTTCCCTGGTGGCGCAGTGGTTGAGAGTCTGCCTGCCGGTGCAGAGGACACGGGTTCGAGCCCTGGTCTGGGAAGATCCCACATGCCGCGGAGCAACTGGGCCCGCGAGCCACAATTGCTGAGCCTGCGCGTCCGGAGCCTGTGCTCTGCAACAAGAGAGGCCGCGATAGTGAGAGGCCCGCCCACCGCGATGAAGAGTGGCCCCCGCTTGCCACAACTGGAGAAAGCCCTCGCACAGAAATGAAGACCCAACACAGCCATAAATAAATAAATTTAAAAAAAAAATTTAGGCATAGACCCAGCTATACACACCTTGCCACCATAAAAATTCTCAGAGTTTCATTGAAAAGAAAGAAAAGGGGAATGTCTCTTGGAATAATAAACATAAAAAAAAAAAAAAAAAGAATCCGCCTGCCAATGCAGGGGACACGGGTTTGAGCCTTGGTCCGGGAAGATCCCACATGCCGCGGAGCAGCTAAGCCCGTGCGCCACAACTACTGAGCCTGCGCTCTAGAGCCTGCGTGCCACAACTACTGAAGCCCACATGTCTAGAGCCCGTGTTCCTCAACAAAGTGAAGCCACCGCAATGAGAAGCCTGCGCACCGCAATGAGGAGTAGCCCCCGCTCGCCACAACTAGAGAAAGCCCACATGCAGCAACGAAGACCCAACACAGCCAAAATTAATTAATTCATTAATTAATTTAAAAAAAAAAGAAAGCCATCCCTGGTTCTCTTTCTCCAAGGACCCCCTAACTTACCTGCTTACAGTCTGAGCACGCAGTGATGGGCCTCATAGGTGTCTCCGAGATTGGGGCCTCCTGGAGGCCAGTCTTGTTCCCCTGAGTGAGGAGGGGCAGCACATGAGCAAGCAGACCTGCAGAGACCACCGCAACCCTAAGAGAGGGCCCAGGAGACCAAGGTGATGGACGGGGCATGTGATGAGGGCATCTTTGGAGGCCAGCTGGGTGGCTCTGGACAAAGAGCTGCCTTCCCACTGTTCACAGGCCCGAGGGCACAGCCTGGCTCTCAGCTGTAATGCGGGTGCTTCTGGGGTCCCGCCACAGCCTGGACTTGTCAGACTCCAGTGGCCATGAGCCATTCTCCCCCTCACACTGGTGTCAGGCACTAGGACCATGGACATACCCCAGCTCAGACCTGAAGACAGAGCCAGACAGTCAATGTGTAAAACAAACGAAAGGTTTATTTATAAGCAGGAATGCTGTCTGGGATACATACAGTGCAAACTCTCCTTGTCTTGGGATCAACACAAGCCCACAAGCTGGAAAACTGTTACCAAATTAGGTCGAATGGACCCCCCACTTAGGCCCTAGCCTGGCTGAGGCCCCCTTCCCCTTGGCAGGGAAGGTTCTTTTTCCATTCGGGTTCGCACAGCCAAAAACAAAACCGAAGCTGAGATTAGAGCAGCGCGCGATTTATTCAATGGCCAGGGAATGGAGAAGCAGGAGCTTAGTTCATAAATGCACTTCTCGCCTTCATGGTGAGAGGGATTTGCTTTTAAGGAGTAAGGACAATGGGGGTTAGAGTGAGACGAATGATGGGGAGGCAAATGCATTACTTTTCTGGGAAAGAGGCAGGGTTTTCCTAGAAATGGCGTGCCATCCCTTTTCTGTCCTTTTTTGGTCAGTGACTTCCGGTCACAGCCATTGCAGGTGTGTCATTTAGTAGCTAATGTAGTAAAATCAGTGTAGAACGAGACTCAGGGTCTCCTAGAGGTCAGATTCATCGCCATCTTGGTTTCAGCTGGTCCTATCCAGTTTTTGTTTCCCTCTTCCTATAGCTTCTTTCTTTGTGTCCAGACCCTGCGACTTAAAGGTGTATGTTAGTTCCTGTTCAAGGGAGGGGTTGGTGGGTTTTGACCAAGGGTCTGGTGGCAATTCTGGTAACAAAATGAGGCCACCCGCAGAAAGAGTCTCCTTCCAATTCATCCCTGTTCTGCTGGGGTGATGACAATGAGGCCCGAGGTCCTCCCAGGAGAGTCCACCAGGGGGCAGAAGTGCTCCACGGCTGTAAAGGGCCCAATGAGGTTGGAGACCCTGGCCAGCCCAGGCAGAGGGACGTCTTGATTCCAGAGTGGGAAGCCTTTCTTCACTCCATGGTAATGGCTGGGCTTCTCCCACCCTCCAACAAAAGTTCAGCTGCCAAGTTCAAGTCCAGTGGAATTTTTCAACAAGGGATCCAAGTATCAGGAACCCAACAGTCTTCTCAAGGAGGCCCCCATCCCCCTTCCTTCCAGAATCCGGTTAAGGCCACACTTGTCCACTGTCTACAGGGCCTGGGCATGCGTTTGGGGGGAGTGGGCTGACTCCTTAATGGGGAAGAATCCCTCGGCAAAAGTGTTAGCTTCGGCTGCTTCTGGCAGGCCATTTGATCTGACAACATGGGCTACACAGAACCACAACACACAACACAGACACACAGACACAGGACTGGCTCTCAGCATCTCACAACCACTCAGGATCTCGGCAGCCACAGTACCAAAGTGGCTCCGAGGCTCCACTGGGACCTGGGACTCCAAGAACAGTGGGAGGGGGTTGGGAGAAACAGGAGCACCCCCTTGAGAGGCAAAGGAGGAAGGTCCAGGCTGAGGTAGGAGGAGATGGCTGCAGGGCCTCAGTCATCTCCAGTTCCTGAAATTCCCTGATAGGAAAAGGTGTGGCCTTGGAGCTCCACACCAGACAGTGGGGGAGGGGAAGCTCAAACTGGGGGTAAATGGGAGTGAAGGTCAAAGGCAGAGGATACAAACTCTGAGTTTGGCTTTGTTAACACTGTTGGCTTGTTTATCCCCAAGGTAGCTAATGGGTTTTTTTGTTTTTTTGTTTTTTAATTGCCGCATGTTAAAACTAGAAGATTTCGGGTTAGAGGTTTGCCATCTTAACCAGGTCACAGCCCTCATTCAGGCTGCCCGCCTGGGCGCTCTGGGCATCTGGTTTTCACCCCATGGTACAAGATGGAGCTAGCAGGAGTGGATTTGGAGGTGGTGCTTCCAAAAGTCCTGAGCTAACCTGGGGGACTCCTGTCCCCTACAGGGGTTGCCACCCGCTCCCTGCACAGAACCATATGATTGATGACACCCACCCCTACTACCCCCACTGGGACCATCCTGCAGTCTCACATTCAGGCTACAGCCCTGCTCTTTCCCCACTGCCCCTTCTCCAAGGATGATGCATGCAGCATCCCTCCTCCCCAGCAGGAAGCCAGAGCCGGGTAGAGCCCAGGGGTTAAAAGAAAAATAAAAACCAAAAATGATAAGGGCTCCAGGAACCAAGCATGCAGGACCGGCTGGAGGGGGCAGCTCTCAGAGGGGCAGGGGATTTGTCCCAGGCTGCCCAGCACCTCCGTATCCACCAGCCTTTCAAGAGAGACACACACCATGACAGGACACACCATGACTCTCCCTGCCTCGTTCTTCTGCCTGCAGGTGAGAGGAAGGTTGAGGCCGTGGAAGCCGCTAAAGGAATTTGGCCCAGGAAGAGTCAGAGTCCTGCGGGGGAGGGGCCTAGAAAGACCAGGGGTTGGTCCCACCCTGGCTGTGACACAGCCCACGCCAGACTGGTTAGCTGGGCTTCATCCCGGCATCAGGCACACCGAGGGGCAGGGGCTTCTCCTCTGGGCTCTGCAGCAGAGTCTCTGGAGCCCCCGGCTGGGACTGGAAAGGGCATTCCTCCTTGGAGAAGGGGACCTGCTCATCATTCGGGGAGCTGGAGGGGCTGGTGTCTGTGTCCCTCGTGGAGCTGGCCTGGGAGGGGCATTGAGAGCTGTGGTCAGAGCTGCTGCAAACGTTGACGATGCAGGTGACATTGACCTGGGTCCCGTGGCCGCCAGCCGATGCCTCTGCTAAACACAAGACAGGAGAAAGTGGTCAGCTGGGGCCTTGGAGTGGGGGGTGTCTTCACAGCCTGCCTCCTGCCCGAGAGGCAGATTAAGACATGCGGGGAAAGAGCACTGGGCCAGGAGCCAAGAGGCCCTTGTTCTAGCTCCGCTTTGCTGGGTAATCTTGGGCAAGTCCCGTAAACCTTTGTGTGCCTCAGTGTCTTCACCTGTCCAATAAGAATACCCCGCCCAAGTCCCCCCATAGATGAGAGGAGACAACTATATAAAGCAAGTGAAGGTGTTCCAAGAACAAAACACACTGCCCACAAAGAACCGGAGAAGTGAGCCAGGACAGGAAGGATACATCACAGGGTACTGGTGAAGCAGTAAAGATGAATTACCTTCCCAAAACTGCAGCAAGGCATCAGTAGCCCTGGCCACACCAGCTATGAAAAGGCGAGACCCCTGTCACTGGCCCGTCATCTCTCTGCCAAGGAACCAACACCAAAGGGCTTGGAAATTGCTCCTTTATGGAAATTAAACATTGACCCTGAACTTGTCTTCAGCCACAGCAAATCTTTTCCTTCCACATAGAGCTGCCTCTAAGATTTCATAAATCTGGGATTCCAGAATGGGGTGTGGTGGGGGCATAGTTTGTCCTCATCACTGAGGCCGGGATGCCCGGAGCTCCGCAGCCTGACAATCCTGGGTTTGGATTCCTGCTCTGCCTCCATAAACTTGGCCAAGTCACTTAAACTCTTGGAGCTTCCATGTGCTGAGCTGTGAAATGGGTCTAATGACCCTTTCCATCCCCTTGAGGCAAGGACGACTCTGCCCTGTTCACTGCCATATCTCCGGAGCCTGCATGGCTCCTAGAGATGGGGTGACAGGCTCAGTGAAGCAGGGGTTCACACTGGGCCCATATATCCTACCACGTCTTCTGTACCTCAACTTGATTCCACCCCCATCTCCCGTCCAAACTGCTCCTCCCATCTCAGTTCACACGCCTGCCATCCACCCAGATGCTCAGTCCCAAAGCCTGGGACCCATCTTTCTCTCACACCCCACATCCAATGCACCAGCAATTCCTACCTGGTCCGCCTTCAAGTTCACCACCTCCTGCATACCGCCTGTACCTCCATCCACTCCCTGGACTAGTGCAGTCTCCACCTGTCTCCTGGCTTCTACCTGGCCCCTCTACAGTCTGTTCTCCACCAGCAGCCCCAGAGCCAGATCATTCTCTTGGCTGCTCCAAACACAGTTCTCACCACGGCCTATGAGGCCCTGTACAACCTGGTGCCTGCCTTCTCCCCACCCCATCTCCTGCTGCTCTGAGATCCTGGCTGGGTTCCCTCCAGCCATACTCACCTCCCTGCAGCTCCTTGAGCCCTCCAAGCCTCAGGGCCTTTGCAACGTGCTGCTCCCTCAGCCTGGAACATTCTTCCCTATTCCCATAGCTCGCTCCTTCCTTTACTTGGGCCTCAGCCTGGAGGCCACCTCCTCCAAGAAGCCTCCGTGGCTTCCCTCTCTAAAGGAGGTTCACTCGCGCCCATCCATCACTCCCTGTGTCCCTCCCTCTGCTATAATCTCCAGAGCCCCTAGCTCTGCCCACTGTGCAATCCATTTCCGGAGTCCCTCATTGGGTTCTCCCCCACCAGGCCCTGAGTCCAGAAGGGTGGGGCCTTTCTGACTGTTCCCTGCTGTGGCCCTAGTGCCTATAACAGGGACACATGTGAATGAATAAAATCCAGCCCACAGGTGTGTTCTGTTCTTGGTGGTGGTAGTGTTTTTAAGTGAATTGGCTGCCAACATTTAAAATTCAGGAGTTTACATTTTAAAAATCTGGATTTAGAGCTTCCCTTGGGAGCCAGATGGGGGACAGCGGGCTATGCAGGACCCACAGACCTGAATGCGACTGGCAGCAAGGGCTTCAGGGCACAGGTTCAGCCCCGCCTCCCCTCCCAGCCCTGTGGGCATCTGAGTTTCCTAACTAGCGAGCGACTAAATGGTGGATAAGCTGAGGAGATCAATGTAAGGGCCGGACACAGAATAGCCCCTCAAAAAGGATGGTTGCTGCTGCTGTTACTATGGCGACCTGAGTGTCCAAAGGTTGCCGGGAGGACTGGCTGTTTGTTTTCCAGTCTCGTTTGTTTCCAGTCTCCAGGGAAGCCCGGGAGGAGGGTGGAGCTGGCGAGCTGCTCTGCTCAGAACAGCCCCAAACAGGCTGGGTGGAGGTGGGGTGCTGAAAGCATGGGGCCAGAAGGAACTTTCCACCCTGTGCCTCCACAGCACCCAAATGTCACCCAGAGTCACCAAGGCCGTGCACACTGTGAACGAGACATTGCGGGGGCAGACGGGGGACCAGGAGGGGTCACAGACCTGAGGTTTACCCATTCGCACAGTGGGGAGAGGTGCTCGGGTGGGACGGAGAGGAGGGGAGAGCAGAGGCCAGACAGACAGGCACGGAAAGAACAGAAAAGAGACAGCGGGCAGGAGGGGTGGGCAGACACGGTCTGGGCTCCCCAAGGAGGAAGCCACACCAGGATGCGTCTGGAGGAGGTGTCGCAAAGAAAGCGGAAAGATGAATCTAAGAGGTAGAAGAAGCCCAAGAGCTTTATATTTGGATCTCATTTATTCATTCGACAAACGTTTAGGGCCACCTGCTATGTTGTTCCAGGCACTGACCCAGTCCCTTCCTTGGGGAGCTCTCAGGCTGGGGTGGGGGGCACTGACAAGACAGCACACTGATGAGGGTGGGTGATGATGGGAAACTAGAAGTGGGATGCCCCAGCCCACTGCCTGAGTCAGGAGGCAGGTAGTGAATGCTGTCGCAGCCCTGCCAAGGAGCTGCCATGCTCATCTCTAGGACAGGAAACTGAGGCTTGGCGGGGTTAAGGAGCCTACCCAGACTCTCACGGCACCAGAGCGGCTGGGAGGGCATCTGGGAACGAACCAAGGCCACGGTCATTCCTTGACCCGCCAGCCAGCGCCGCCAGGTGAGAGAGGGAGATGCAGGCCAGCGGGCTTGGCCTCTCACTACAAAACATGCCCGAGGGAGCCCCAGGCTTTCTGGGGGACCCCCGCAGGGGCCTCCTCCAATGTGGGCACTGCAGATGCCCACCAGGGGTGACACTGGTCACAGACCAGGTCCAGGGCTAAATGCAGACTGTGTAAACAGGGCATGGGCTTCTCCAGACCCCACGTGGGATCCGCAGTCCTGATGCCTCAGGCCCAAAGGGACCGGACTACAGGCACAGTGAGTGAAGTCCCAGGGACATCATTTACTCATTCAGCTTTCCAGGCCGACTCTGGACCCTGAGAGCCCAGGGGCGATTCCTGGCTCTTCTGGTTACCAGCTGTGCCCTTGAATAAGCAGTTTAACCTCTCTGAGACTCAGTTTCCTCATCTGATAGGATGAGGAAATATAATAGGTATTAATATTATAAAAATAATATAATATATAATTACAATATAATTATAATATACACTCTAATAATATATTAATAATAAAATAATATATTATCTAATACAATATATAACAATATAATATATAACAACATACATAATATACAATAAATATATAATTATGACATATAATATTAACATATAATATGTTATATGCTATATATATTATATATAACATTAATGTATAAGTTAATATATTAATATAACATTTATATATATACAATATTAATATATATTTTATGCTACATATATCATATATAGCATTAATATAATATCAATGTATTATTCATATATTGATATATAATATTTATATAATATAACATTGTTATATGCTATTTTACATATTATATATTATATGTATTATAATATATAGGAAAACTCCCTGCCTGGATACTGGGGACACAAAGGATAAGCTGAGATGGTCTAGAAGGAAGGGTGTTCCTGGCGCAAGAACCCACAGGGCAAAGGTGGGAGGGACTTGGGGGTTCCAAGAACAGAAAGAAGCTTGTGGCTCAGCTGCACCTGAGCGGGCAGAGGGCAGGAGGCTGGAGGGAGGCCCAGGCTGGTGGTGCAGAGTGTCCTGCTAGGAGCTCAGGCCTCATCCTGCAGGGGAGGCCCAGGAAGAGACAGCTCAGGCAGAAATGAGGAAGAAACACACTGGGGTGGGGGGCGGGGGAGGAAGCCAGGGGCGCTCCCGCCTCTTACCTGAGCTCCCGCAGCTGGCCGGGGCCTCCCCAGACCCGCCGGCCTTCTCCACGCCCGGCGCCTGCAGCTGGGGCCTGGTGGGCGCCCTCCTGTCCGTGGCGCTGGCCGCGCTCTCCAGGGAACTGCTGCTGGAGCTTGGCGCCGTGGTCAGCAGGTGCTGCTGCTCGAGGCCTGGGGCACTTCGAGCCTTGTCAGCTGGCAGATGCGGCTGGATGGGGAGACGAGAGGGGCGGGCAGTCAGCCCATCAGCCGGCTCCTCGCCCCCTCTTCCCTCTCACCACCATCAGCACTTCACAGTTTACACAGCACTTCTGCACATGCTCTCCACACACAGCACTTTTAGGACGTGTCATTCTCTGTGGCTTCTGTGATTAGCATCGCTGCCCTGCTGGAGTGTGAGCCCTAAGAGGGCAGGGGCCATGTGGCCCTGTTCACCAAACAGTCTTAGAGGTGAGGCAGGATTTTCACCCTCATTTTGCATAAGGAAGCAGAGGCCCAGAGAAGGAGAGTGACTTTCCTGAGGTCACCCCATCAGCACGGGGCGATGCGGCTCAGCCTAGCAGCCAAGGGCATGGACTCTGGAACCAGACCACATGCGTGCAAATCATGACTCCATCACTCACTAGCTCTGCAACCTTGGACAAGTTACTTAACCTCTCTGTGCCTCTGTTTTTCCATCTATGAAGGAAAGAATAACAACCTACCTCCTAGGGTTACTGTGAAGATTAAATGGCTGAGTTTTTGTGAAGTGCTCAAAACAGTGCCTGTTCTGTTGTAAGCGCTGGTCAAGGGTTTGTTAAATCACGGCTCAGCAAACTACTGCCACAGACCAAGTCCAGCCTGCCACTGTTTCCATACAGGCTGCGAGCTAATTTTTACATTTTTAAATGGTTGAAAAAAATATTTAGAGACTAATATCTTGCAACACGAAGTTATGTGAAGTTCAAATGTCAGTGTCCATAAATACAGTTTTATTGGCACACAGCCGCGCCCATTTGTTTATGTTGTGTCTGTGGCTGCTTTCCCACTGCAATGGCAGGACGGAGGAGATGTGACAGAAACCAGATGATCCAAAAAGCCTACAGTATTGACTGTCTGGACCTTTACAGAAAACGTCTGCTCGCCCTTGTGTTCAATCAGTCAATCCAGTGTAGACAGTCCTCTCATTTAGGACCCTCAGCCCTGCTGTCTCGGCAACACTTTCCAGATTCCATTCCCCAAGCTGCTCTGTGACTCTCCATCTTTTTCTCATAAAACACAAATCCCAGCAACAGTAATAATAAAATATTAGCTGACGCTTGAATCCATCCAATGCCAAGCACTGTGCTGAAGCCTCTCCAGACACTATCTACACTGATCCTTCCAACAGCCCAGTGTCATCCTCGCTTTGCAGATGTGGAAACCGAGACCCAGAGAGGTTGAGTTACTTGCCCAAGGTCACAGAGTTAGGACGTGGTGCATCCGGGCTAAAACCTACACACCTTTCCTGGGTGTTTGGGGTTTCAGCCCCAGAGGCTCAAGACAAGGTGCCCCATTTCGACACCCGTGCTGGGAACCCCTGGAAATTTCACTCCAAGGCGGTTGCCTGTCCGCACCAACTGAACAGGTGCACAAGCCCTTGCCTTGGGGTTCTGGGCAATCACTGGATTCCAGAAACAAGACAGAGGGGCCACATTCTCACCCACTGCCCTGGCCTGCCCAGGACGAGAGGGTCCAGGGTAGAATGAGAACTGAGGCGAGTAAGTGCTGGAGGGATGCAGTCTAGCAGGGTCAGGGAGGTGAGGTCACAGGTGGAGAACACAGGAAGGACACAGGTGCCAATCCTCGCAGCGCCCAGCCCTGCCTGAGCCTTGCGTATCCCGAGGTCAGCTCACAGACTCTCACTCCAGGCCAGGAGGATCCTTTGCAAGCAGTCCCCGTGAGGCCACGGAGGCCCAGAGAGGGTGAGTCCCCTGCTCAGTAATACACAGCGGGTCCGTGGCTCAGTGTACACTCTGGCTCAGTGTACCAGAGCTGCGTGCTTCCCACTCAGTCCCACCTCCTTGGTTCACCACCCCCAGCTTTGGAGGAATGGAGGGCATTTCAAGTTCATGCTGAACCTTCGCTCAGATGGTCTGACCTTGGTATTGGACCCCACCCCCAGCCCTGCTCGGAGCCTGGACAGGCAGGGGAGAGGGAGGGGGAGGGGCAACATCCAAATGTCATTCTTCACACCCCCCAGAGAAGGGGCTTTTCAGCCTGCGTCCCACTTTTCTGCTGGTGGTTAGGGCCGGGCAGAACAGAAACCTCCAAAGGTCACAGCTTGCCTCCCTCCCCCAAAAGCCACGAGTCGCAAAGTTCAGGAAGGCTCTGAGTGGGGCAGATGTATTGAGTCCTGTTCCTTGGGCTGGGACCCCAGGGAGGGGAAGCCCTGAGCGGGCTCACTGAACAAACAGGATCCCAGCCGGCCCTCCTCACCTCCCAGCCTGGCCCCGCCATGGGCAGAAGCAGAGACCCTGGCAAAGCCGCTGCCTGAGCCTGTGTCTGTCTGCATATGTAAGCGTGTGTTCCTGAGATTCATACACCTGTATGTATAGGTGTTAGGGTGTCTGAAGTGTGAACACACGTGTGTCTCTGTGTGAGGGAGCATGTGTGCATGTCTGTGAATGGTGCATTGAGCTTGTGCGCTGGAGGTGGTGAAGAGAGGCACTCCTAAGTCTGTGTCTCAGGCCACCCATTCGCTGTGCGACCTTGAGAAAGGTACTTAACTTCTCTGAGTCCAAGATTCCTGGACTGTAAAACTGGGGCAATAATCATACTGCCTGTGTCACAGCATGGCTGTGAGACTGAACAACGCTCAGTACTGTGCCTGGCCCCCATGAACATTCTCCCTCTTTATGAAACGAGAGCCTGCGTGTGAGTGTGTCTGTGGCTGTGATTGTGGGTGAGCTCACACGTGTGGTTACGCTGGCCTTTTCTGAACAAAGGGAAGCCACCGTCCTGCCGTGCCTTGGCGTTACAAGGAGGGACAGGGAAGTGCTGAGTCACTGTGCTTTCAACCCCAGTGACCTGGGCCAGGAGCATTATACTAGGCCGCCGTTAGCAGGACCACTGCCAGCCGGCTGAGGAACGGAGTGGGGCGCAGGCTGAGCATGGGGGTGAGGGCAGGGCTGGGAGCCCGGGGACTGAAGGGCACCTGGGAAGGGGAAGTCCCTGCTGGGGATGGGGGTGCCTGGAACAATTCTGAACATCTGCAGTGGGCGAACAGGACGGTGGGTAAAGACAAGCCCTGCAGATTCAGACTGAGTTTCGGACCTGGGCTCTGCCACTCGCCAAGTGGCCTAACCTTACACAGGTACCTGAACCTCCCTGAGTCTCAGTTTCTTCATCTGTGAAATAGGGACGACGACACTGTGTACCTCACAGGGGGCGTGTGAGGATGCAGGGCCTGGCCCGGGGCTCAGCCAGTGGGGCGCTGAAACCAGCTCAGACTTGTGCATGTTTCTTCCCGGCTCCACATTCAGTAAGTAGCTTGAAATTGGCCACGGTGGGAGCGTTTATAACACAGAAATGAGTGAACTCCACAAATCAGGGTTTTGGGGTTTTTTTTCCCACCTGGAGGGCCAGTTACCAGCACATCCCTGGGCTCTACATGCAACAGCACTCAACAAACAGCAGTGGAGTCGCTCACATTCAGTGAACACAAAACTCAGTGAAGGAAAAGGGGAAGTGGGGGCTCCAGGCCACAGCTGAGACAGCTTTACTGCACTCAGTATTGGGAAACACTCGGTCAGCAAAGAGAAAGTGGCAGCTGGGTGCCGGGGTGGAGCTTAGAGAGCACACTTGCTCTATGGACCACCAGGCAGCAACTGTCAGTGTCACTGAACTGAAGCCAGAAAAAGGAAGGAGTGGCATTCACACACCGGGGAAATGGGAAATAGTTTGAACTCCCAAACCAGTGTTTCTGTCTGTTGAAATACCGTAGGGCAGGTCAAAGAGCACTGGGCCAGGAGTCCAGAGACATATTGCTGTGTGACCTTGGGCAAGTCATTTTCTCTCTCTGTACCTCTTTTCTTGTCAGGACAATCAGGAGATGAAATCAGTCTGGTCCCTACCAAGTCCAAAACCCTGTGTAAACCTCAGGCACTGGGCCACCAGGACTGAGCTTTACCCTAGCACAGTGGTTTGCAACCAGGGGTGATCCTGTCCTCCGGGGGCCCTTTGGCAATGTCTGGAGACATTTTGGTTCTCACTCCTGGGAGGCAGTGCTACTGGCATCTAGTGGGGAGAGGCCAGCGATATTGCTGAGCAGACTACAATGCACAGGACAGCCCCTCATGACAAAGAATTAGCAGGCAGGGTTGAGAAACCCTGCCCCAGCAGGACGGGGGACATGGAGGGAACTCCTTGGACTCTTGTTTCCTCATCTGTAGAACTGGATATAAAAACCTGCCCTGCCTACCTGGTGCAGGGCTGCAGCAGACACCATGTACTGGCTCACCCCACACCCATTTCCAAGCCCTCTCCCTGGTTCTCCTCTACCATAAAGGCTAGGAAAGCAAAGCACCCCCTTTTGCAGCCTCCCTTGCAGCTAGGGGTTGTCACATGATACCATCTGGCCAATGAGACAAAAGGAGAAGTCTACCCAGGGCTTCTAGGAAAGTGTCTGATTTCCTGTAAAAGGCACCATGGCTGTCCTGGCCATTTTCCCTCTTTTTCCTGCCTCAAATCTGGAGGTCACATATGCAGTGGTGATCATCATCTTATGACACAGGCCACAAGCAAGAGAACAAAAGCCAACACACCAAAGATGGCAGAGCCTGGGGTCCTGCTGGCTTCACAGAAGGATGCAACCAAACCGCTCCAGCAGCCATCAACCCCTCAACTTTGTGGTGTGACAGAATATAACGCCCTTTTAAGTCACCCTAATGGTTTTGGTTACTTGCAGCCAAATGCCTTCCTGATGGAGAAATGATGAAATACTATGTTGGTGTTCTGTTTCTAGCAAAAATCCTGCACAGACCCTACTTCATAAAAATGATCAGAGGGTGAAGTTGGGGGAGGACCCAGGCCCAGACCCCTAGTCTTAACCTCAATCCCAGAGATGACCCCTGAGGCAGGACCCTCTGTGGAACACTTGGGTACCCTAGCACACAGTTTGAAAACCACTGCTCCATGAGGAAGTGTTTTGTAAACATGATGGAGATGCTGAGAATTGTTGCCAGCTGGCTGAAAGGCACAGCCCTGCAAGCTGGCTGAGACACTGTCCCCATTTAACGGTGAGGAAACAGCCATGAGCAATTTCATGTCAGTGCAAGGTCACACCATGGGTCCATGACCACACGCTTGCCACTGACACCACTAACCCCTCTGCTCCCTGATGTGGCCTTTCACACTCAAGTCACCTTTACTAGCCCCAGCGACAGACCCTGGCTGGCCTTTTCTCAGCCTCCCAGGGCTCTGCACACTGCCTGACGCTGGACAGACCAACCTAGAGAATTCACTGCTTCCCGTGGGACAACCCAGCCCAGCAGGAAGAAGACAAGGGGAGGAGGAGGGGGAAGGCAGAGGGGCACTCACCACCTTGGCGTCTCCGTGCAGGCAGAAGGGCTTCTCTGCAAAGAGGAGAGAGGGGACAAGTCAGAGAGAATGACTTCCTCAGGTCACATCTGTTCTAACGAGGAGGGGTCACGGGGCCCAAGCAGAAGCAGTCGGAGTAGGCCCAGTCCTCGGGGGAGCAATTACCTATCAGACAAGGTACACAGAAGCCCCCATACCCAACTCTCCAGCCAGCCCTCAACACCCCCACAACCATTCTTCAGCCTGCCCCCTTTGCTCATACCATGCCCCCTGCTTTGCATGCCCTTTCTTTCCTGCACTCATGTCTCCATCAAAATCTTGCCCAGCTCAGATGCCACCTGCTCCAGAAGGCCTGAACCCCCAGGATTCCCAGACAAGAATCCTGGACTCCTACCCTCTTGGATAGCCCTGAGAGCATCTTGCCTTTTAGTAGGTAAGTTAGTGGAAGTGCCTTCCGCCCCAGGCTCTAAGCTCCTAAGAACAGGGACTGCCATACCCAGCTCTGTCTGACCCATAAGGCTGTGCCCAGTGCTGGACTCAGAGGGGTGCCCCAGAAAAGCTTCCTGAACAGATATGTAAATAGACGGATGAAGGAAGGAAGGATGGAATCTTACTTTTTTTCTGGGTCATGATGACACAGTTCACCAGGACTATTATTAGCAGACCCAACGCTGTCACACCTACAATCAGTCCTAGAACGAAAAGAGAAGTTCAAAACAGCTGCAAAAAGCAAACTCAAATGTACCAGGGACCAGGCAGGTCAGCTGACAACCAAAGATGACTGGGGTCATCGCAGGCGAGGGGCAAGCCAGTGCAGAGGCTCTCAAATTTGATTACAAAACAAACCAAAATCCGTGCACCAAACGAAACGTGTCTGTAGGCCCCGCTCAGCCCAAGGGCCATGAGTTTGAGCCCTCTGGCCTGATGTAGTCCTAACCCCAGAAGGGAAGCCCATGAGGTGACCTGGCCCAGCCCACTGTCAAAGCCTAATGGGTTCGTCAGAAACGGCAACCATAAGACCATCTCCACTTTCACATAAAACGTTGACCCTACCTCTCCCCACCCAGTAATTCTTATTGGCATTAGTAAGTCTTGGAAGAAGGCAAGTCTCAACGCTACCTACACCCCAGGATGGCGTATAGGGTCTAGCCCGTAACAAGCTCTTGGTAAGACTCTAAGACAGGAGGGAGGGAGGGAGGAAGAGAGGGAGGAAGGATGAACGGGCCCGCTCGTGACTTACCAATGGGAAAAGAGATGTTTGCTGTGTTGCGCCCTTCAACTGGGTAACTTGGACGATCTGGGACCATCGTGAGCCGGACGGAGGTGCTTGGAGCCGTGCTGGGCCCTGGAGTCGGCTCCACGTGTTGGGATCTTGTGAGGGCTGGGCCCGGGGTCCCTTTCAGGGTGGGGAGCACAGACGTGCAGACTGCATCCATCTCTGAGGTGCCACGGACGGCCACCGAGCTACAGCTGGGGGAGGAGGAGGCTTGGTCAGGGGCAGCAGGGGACTGAATGGCTCAGGGCAGCCGGGCTCACTCGTGGGAGCTGGGCCAGTGTGCAAGGGGCCCAGCAACTGGGTTAGGGGAGCGGGGTTCGTGTGCCACGCCCTCTTTCAAGACTTATGTCCCCTATGTCCCCACCCCACCTTTCCCCATGCTCCCCACCCAGTCTTGACTTCCAGGGCAAAAACTCTTGTTCACCATGCTGCCTGTTCAGGGACCCACCCACTGTCAGATAAACCAGTCCTGGCACTGAACAGGGCTCGGCAATGCCTCAACCCAAGGGAGTAACTGGGGGGATTCCGGCCACCGCGGCACACTGTTCTGTGCTCTAGGCCTCATGATCGCCCAGGGACAGCCCCTCCTTGTTCCTTCAGAAGCAGAGGATTCAGCCACTCACATCCGGTGGGGCCTGCAAGTGTCCGTGGATGATGTTGTGTCGGAGAACGTCCCTGGGGCACAGGGAGCGCACGCCACATTTGATGTTGCAGTTCCTTCAAGAAAAATCAGAAACTGTCACCAACTCAGATATTCCATGGAACAGGTGCGCCTTGGCCCTAGGGGAACTGGAGCCCTCGGGGAAGAATGAGGGGCCTGAGGAATTCGGTCTGCACCTCTCCCCTTTGACACAAACACACACACACACCTGGGCGGTCTGTCCTTAACTAATTCTAGTGACTGTGTCTTCCTGGGGCACCACCTGATTTTCCAGTAGGCTGGGGCTTAATTTGATCCACCTCTGGATCCCCAGGGCCTAGCACACAGGAGGTGCCTGGTCAGGAGTGCTGGAGGGAAGAATGAATCGGGATGGTTGGACAGATGGGTACCAGGCACCTGGCCACCACTGACGACGTTCCAAGGAAGGAGAGGCCCAAGGGGGTCCCCAAGGACCTCTGGCCCTGGCCCCATACCCGGTCTGGCCACGCCGAAGCCAGGGCCACATTTGCGCAGTGGCACGCACAGCCGGCACCCCTCCTGTCTTCCCAGGGTGCAGTACCAGCCCGGCTTGCAGGTGCAGATGCGGTTCTGTTTTGTTGTGCAGGCTTGAGTTTCCAACTGGTCTAGAGGAGCGAGAAGACAGCCGAGGGTCACTCCTGCCTCCACCAGCCCCACCCACTGCCACGCCCACTCTGTCTTCCCACCCAGCCCCACCACCCCCAGACAGCTCTGATCTCCAGCAGACGGCTGAACCGCCCTCAGGACGGGGCCAAGAGACTGCTGGACACAGAGTCTCCATCGCAGCATGAACGAGCATGCCTGCTTTCCCAAGCATAATGTCCTCAACTCTAAAAACGGGCACCACTTTCCCACTGCTGCCTTGGCCTGCCTGCCCCAAGGGGCTATTAAAGAGGATTCGGTGAGACAGAGGATGACAGTGCCGCTGATAAAAAGTAAAGAGCTGTACCTGTGCCCTGGGGCATGAAAACAAAGGTCTGGGATAATCCCAGCCAGCTCCCAGGCAAAGGGGCCGGAGTGCATGGTGGCCAGGGGAGGATGCCCAGGACTAGCCCTCACTCTGGGCCGACTCACCAGAGCTGCAGCGGGAGTTACAGCTAAAGCACGCGGGGACCAAGTTCCAGAGCCGGGTGTATGTGCTGCTCTCGCAGGAGTCACACACGGTGTCTGAGGTCTTGTTGCATGAGGAATGTACGTGGTAGCCTGAGAAAGCAAGGCCAGGAGTCTCAGCGGAGGAGGGGAGGGCTGGGGGGGTTCTGCCAGGACCCTGGGCTCATCCTTTGTCCTCCAGAGCCCCAGAGTTGTGAGGTCTGGCTGGGAAGGCTCTTTGATGGAGTTTCGACTCTGCATCATTTCCCATCTAATATGTACCAGCTGTCACGCCATCTTTGAACCCCGTAGTGCTCATAAAATATCTTCCTCTCTGCTCTTTTCAGGTGCCTGGAATTCCACCACTGGAACCGCCTATTATTAGTCAATAACACTTTAGTTAGAACTGGTTTGCCGGTTCCTTTCTTCTTTATAGTTGGCTGAAATTCTCCAGCTGGGAAAGGTAAAAAAGGCAGTAGTAGTCATCCCTGGTATCCCATCAAGGATGAGGCCATGGGACTCCTGAAGGCCTCCAGAGAAGGTGTGCCAGGGGGTGGGAGAACACCCAGGCAAACCTTTAAGAAGTTTCTCTTCTGAGTGCCTGTCCCCATTCTTATCCTGCCACCTTCACTGCTGTGCTAATCTAGTAACTTCTTACAGAGACCCTACCGGTTAACAGAAGAAATAAGAGTCACTTCCCCTGGGGTCTCTTAAAATGGCCATTGGAGATGACAGGTACATATGTGCCTGCCCACATCTCAGGCTCAAAGCTCTTCAGTGCCTTTCTGGATCCTGCAGAATAAAATCTAAACTCCTTACCATGGTCCCTGCTTACTCACTCTAGGACACACGCTGTTCTCCACGTTCACCAAAGAAGCTAACACCTCAGGGCCGTTGCACATGCTGTTTCCCACCCCCCCCCCGTATGTTTACATAACTCACTCCCTCACCTTCTGCATGTCTCTGCCCACGTGTCAGCTCCTCAGAAAGGCCTTCCATGACCACCCCATATAGAACAGCATGTCCTACTCTGTCTCTGTCTGCCTTCCCCTACCTTGTTTCCTTCACAGACCATATGTCTATTTCTTCTACTGGTTTATTTGTCTAGGCTTCTGTTAGAATGCAAAATCCACGAGGGCGAGGATTTTGTCTGCCCTGCTCTCTGTTGTATTCCCAGCACTCAGAACAGTGCCTGACACTTAGCAAATGCTTTATAAACATTATAGGAATAAATTATAAACAAATGAATGGATGGACAGCACCAGGTGTTGGGCCACCTGCCTCTCCCAACTGGGATTAGGCCTCAGGTCCACCATCTGTGAAATGGGTAGCAGTCACTGATTCAGTCAGATATGCACTGAGCACCTGCTATGTGCCAGGTATTGTGCCGAGTGCTGGGGATTCAGCAGAGAACAAGCCACAGTCCCTGTTCTGAGGAGCACACAGTGGGGGCAACAAAAGAGATCCAGGCCAGGATCACACAATGTCAAAAGAGCTGCTGCCATGGCGGATGCCAAGGGCCAGTGGGAGTGCAGAGGAGGAGTCAGATCTGGCCAGGCAGTGCTGGCAGGCTTCCTGGAGGAGGGAGACATCAGAGGCCTAAGTGATAAGCAGGAGTGGACCAGGGGAAAGGAGTTGGGAAGTGCACCAAGCAGAGAGAAGAGCATGTGCAAAGGCCCAGAAGCAAGAGGGAGCAGGGGGTCGATTCATGGAACCGGTGGGAGCTCAGTAAGAGTCCAGGGCCATGACCTTGACCCACTAACCCCCATAACACACCCACTCCCTTCAAGGCACCGGCCCACAGGGACCCAGCCAGGCTGAGGGCAAGGGCCCCAGTGGCTGCCCTCACCTGGTGGACACTTGTTGCAGCACATCTGGACCTTTGTGTCGTAGTATTCTTGCAGCCGGCATGAGCTTCCGGGCTCCGGGACATAGGGGATAAACACAGCCTGGAATGGGGAAGGGGAGGACAGCCATTAGCATGGCCACCCGTGGATCCTGCTACGCTGTACGCCCAGATCCCCATCGTGCGTCCTGCAAGTGTTTGGCCTTCTCCCTGCTGGGGCTCTACTGACATGGGGACTTCTCCCTTTGGTGGCGGGGTGGGTAGAGGTAGAAGAAGGGATAGTCCCTGCCTTCTTTCACCTCCTCCTCCTCCCTCAGTGTAGCACACTCATGTCTGCAGGCGGAGACGCGGAACCAGCTGGCTGGAGTGGGGGGCCAGCTCCTCATACCACATGGGGCAGAGGCGAGGCCTTGAAGCCTCCCAGAAGGCCACAGCGAACGGCGGAGTTCAGCACAAATCAGCCGTGCCTAGGTTGCCTCGCCTTCCCCCTTGCGCCTGGTAATCACCCCTTTGTCCTTCCAGCTGAGTGCTGCCTCCTCTGGAAAGCCTTCCCGGACTCCCCCAGGCGGATTCAGGTTCCTCCCGCTCTGGGCTCTCTAAACACTGAATATGCCCTCCTGGCGATCATCTCATTGTGCTGAAATGGGGTACCTTCTTGTCCTCCCACCCTCGCAGGCACATTTGCATGCACACGTGCGTATACCCATGCACTTAACACACACAGACACACACACATACACACGTCTGCAATGCAAAGGGCAGAAAAGACGACCTCATCACCTCTAGACCCTCAGCTTCCAACATGGGGCCCACAGCAGAGCTTGGGCTCAGGAGAAGAATATTTGTGGATGACGATAGTTATATTTCTGGAGCACTTATGGGGTGCCAGGAGCTGGTCAATGTGCTCCAGGTGCCCCACGTAGTGGATGTAGTTGCACCCCGCACAGATCCCCTATACCAGCAGGGCACCCATCTCCAGCTGTCTTGGGTGTCGCCCCATAATGGCTCCCAGCCCTCAGGTGGGACCAATGCTGTGACACTGTTCACGCTCCAGAGCGTCCCCCCCAACCCGTGGGGTCAGAGGGCATGGACTCCAGGGTGGCAGGCTGTCACTTGGCCTTCCCCTCCCCCTCCACAGCACCACCAGGGAGGCATGACTGCCGGAGCCAGGGGCAGGTGGGCCCCTGGCTGGTCCCTGCATCCAGGACAAGCGGGCCTGGAAACCCAGCTGCCTGCCCCCCTCGGCCTGGCAGACCTACCCTGGCTGCACACAGCTCGGCGCCAACAGCTGGAAGCATCAGGGGGACGACCCCCAGGGGCTGGGGAGCGATCTGTGGCTCTTGTTGCCCCCGTGCCCTTGGCCGAGCTGCCTCCTCCGCCTGGTGACGGTTCGCTGTCACCCCAGAGCCCGGCGTGTATTGATAGTTAGGTGCTCAGGGCTCACTCACCTCAGCAGTGGGCTTGATTACAGTATCATTTCCTGGAGGGGTCCAACCTGGGCACCAGGGACACCAAGCCCTAACACGGGTGCACCCTCCATGCTGATCGGCCCCTGAGGCCCATCCCTCACCCACACCCTCACCCCAGGCCTGGTGCCAAACCCCAGGAAGGCAGCTCTAAGGAGGCCGGGAGAGACGCAGGCCAGCAAGGGAAGTGGGATCCATTCTGCATGACCCAGAGCCTAAAAAGTAACTTCCATCCCCATCTGGACTGTAAGCTGATATGCCCATGGCTGCGCCCACATGCACACACACACACATTCTCACACACACCCACACACACTCACTCACACACACATCCACACACTCACTCACACACACACGTTCACACACTCACACACACATTCACACTCTCACACACACATTCACACACTCACACACACACACATTCACACACACACTCACACACATTCATACAGACACACACACATTCTCACACACACACACATTCTCTCTCACACACACACACACACACACACACACACACACACACACACACACTCACTCAGTCCTGATACTTCCTCCCTCCCTGTTTGCTCCTGGAGTAAAGCCCCTTCTCAGGGCTCCTCCCACTTACTGGGGGTGGGGGGTCACTGCCTGTGTCCAAAGCCCCTGGGGGGGGTCTATTATAATGCCCACTCCCACTGCAAGGAAGGGCCAGGAGCCCAGGGGGTGGGCCCAGGAAGCTGTACTGTTAAAAAAAAAGAAAAGGGGGCTTCCCTGGTGGCGCAGTGGTTGAGAATCTGCCTGCCAATGCAGGGGATGCGGGTTCGAGCCCTGGTCTGGGAGGATCCCACATGCCGCAGAGCAACTAGGCCCGTGAGCCACAACTACTGAGCCTGCGCGTTTGGAGCCCGTGCTCCGCAACAAGAGAGGCCGCGACAGTGAGAGGCCCGCGCACCGCGATGAAGAGTGGCCCCCGCTCGCCACAACTAGAGAAAGCCCTTGCACAGAAACGAAGACCCAACACAGCCAAAAAAAAATAATAAATTAATTAATTAAAAAAAAAAACAAAAGAAAAGAGAAGAAAAAAGAAGAGAAGAGAAGAGAAAAGAAAAGAAAAGAAAAGAAAAGAAAAAAAGAAAACCTGCCCAAGTGATTCCCATGCTCCACTGCTGAGCAAACCTGAGCAGCACGCAGGCCAGAGCAAGATGACCTGGGGGAGCACGTGGAGGAGACCTAGCAATCAAAGGCTGGGGGAGCCCCGAAACCAGAGGATCGTGCTTCCTGCAGCCCCCTCCGCACCATCATTCCACTGCACATTAGCTGCAACGGAGGGCCTAACTGCCCCCCACCCCAGTCCCCCCTACAGCCCGCTGTGCCTCCCACTCTGAGCACCCCGGGCGGCAGGCTCCCCCCCCAGACAGCATCCTGAGGGCAGGGAGGGGTCACACCTCCTTCCCTCGAGCCCCCTGCCCCCCAGGGTGGCGAGCACAGGTCTCAAGGACCCTGCACACGGTGGGCTTCCTCCCCCCAAGTACCCTAGGGGTAACGAGGGGAGCCCCTCACTCCTGTGGGCCCTGAGAGCCACAGGCCCGGCAGCTCCTGGCGGGGAGAGGACTCCTCCCCCCCTCGCCCCCCCCTCGCCGGGGCAGCCCTCTGTGGTGCAGCCCAGGGTGCCTGCCCTGCCTGGGGGAGGATTTCCTGTCAGGGCCCGAAGGACCTGACGGGAAAGGGCCTTGCCTTGGCCAAGTCTGGGCTGTCTCTCCACCCACGGGGCAAGGGTTCCGGGACAAAGGCAGGCAGCTGGACCCCCAGGGCCCCCAGGCCACTGCCCGGCGGCCTCCCATCCAGGGTCTTTTCCTGTCTGAATCTCGCTCTGAATCCCCTTCCCTACACTTCCTCCGGCTGCTCTGACTCCAGCCCGGTGCTGGCAGCCGGTGGAGGAGGTCAGCCCTCCTTCAAGCAATCTTGAGGCCTGTTTATCCTCTTGGACAGGAAAAAAAAAAAACCCAAACCACTGCCCTGTCATGGCTAAACAATGAGGAACAGAAAGCCCCTTGCAGAGCAGGACAAAAGGTCACTCCCTCCACGGCCCTGCTCACCAGAGCAGAGGCTAGGCTGGAGCACAGCCCTAGGAGCCGGGCCTCAGGTCAGCAAAGGAGCCGTACAAGCGGAGGGTCCTTGCAGGTGCCCAGAACATGGTGAGCAGCCTCTGGGAAACTCGGTGCTATGGAAGCTTCTGTTCTTTTGTCTGGTGTCAGGGAGGCTCAGAGCCACACTCCACCCACCCACAGGGGAGCTCTGACCGACATTTTAAAATGAGGAAATGAATTGGGTAGTACCGGATTCACTCAGCATGCTTAGCGGACCCAATCTTTCAAAATACAGCATCCCCAAGTAAAAACTTAGAAATCACTGAGGAGCATTAACCACTCATTTAACAGGTGGGAAATCTGTGACCCAGTGTGTGTGTGTGTGTGTGTGTGTGTGTCTGTGTGTGTGTGTGTGTGTGTGTGTGTGTGTGTGTGTGTTGGGGGAGACTGGAGAAGATAGATGATGGATGGATGGATGGATGGGTGAACGGATGGATGGATGATGGATGGATGGATGGATGGATAGATGGATGGACAGACAGATAAAGAGAGGGAGAGAGGATGATAGATGAAAGGAAGGAGGGAGGGAGAGGGAAGGAAGGAAGGAAGGAAGGAGAGAAGGAAGGACCCATCTAACATCCAATCTGTGAGGCACATCTGATTGTGCCCATTTCACAGACAGGGAAATAGAGATGGAAAGAAGGCAACCCACCTCCTGGGGTTTCCCAAAGGCCATGCCAGGGCCTGGCTGGTGGCAGGCTGAGTGATGCCTGTGCACAAGGGGCCAACAGGGCCCACTGCTCATCCACCACAGGCCTCAGAGCTGCTTCACATCGGAGTCTGCAGCTCCATTTCCTCTACATCCCAGGAGTGACTGTACGTGTTGGACCCACCATCGGATAGACTCCTCACCAACACTTCACAGATGGTTGAGAGGTGAAGCGATGCACCCAAGGCTACACCAGAAGAGCCACACCCCCGACGCCCCTATCCTGCCTCCCTTCTCTTGTGGGCCCAAGCTTCCCTTCCCCTCGACACAGACCCAGGACCCCAAGCGCCTCCCAAACTCAGCACCCTCTCCCACCATGTGGCCTCCATCACTCCTCCAGGTTCTCAGCTTTGGCCCTTCGGAGAGGAAGGGAAAAAACAGGATATTCATTAGGCACCAACTATCTGCCAGGCCAGGCTGCAAGCACTTTATAGAATCCCACTCCTGAGACCCTGCCCTTCCCAGAACTGCTTGTGTCACAGGGCTCCTTGACCTGTCAGGAGCTGGCAGCTCCTCAGCAAGCAGGAGTGGGGTCAGCAAAGGCTCAAAGGTAGGAGCCTGTGAACAGGGAGGGTTGGCCCAGCTGATCTGCAGCTGTATCAGGTGCTGGAGGGACACGTGGGAGCCGATGACCAGGAAACACGGCCCAGAAATGGGGGTGGGACTGAGGCGCAGCAGCTCAGGGTTGGCAGGAACCTTAAGAGATTATCTCAGATGACCTCCCATTTAGTGGTGGAGAAAGACAGGGGCAAAGGTGGAAACGTTCGTTCATTCATTCAACAAACGTGAAGGTGCCGGGCGCTCAGCATCAAACATAATCAAGTCCCTGCCCAGGAAGCTGGGCTCTAGTTGGGGAGACACAGACACGCACAGTGGAAAATGGGAGGTGGTAGCAGGAGCTAAGGAAAAGGGAAAAGCAAGGTGAGGCCAGAAGCCCCAGGGAGGATGTGCTCTGCGTGTTCCAGGCACAGCCGGGGGGCCAGGGCAGCTAGGCCAGGGTGGGCGAAGGTGAGGGAGAGGGTGAGGGCGCTAGGAGACAGAAACGGCAGCACCTTATCCTGAAAGTCTGCACCGTGCAGAGCTGTTCGCACGCGTTACTGTCTCCGATTCCTCACTGCAGTGCTGTGAGGTCGGTACTATTATTATTCCCAAGTCACAGATGAGAAAACTGAGCCTCAGAGGGACTCCTCGCGTCCAGCTCTGTGCTCCTTCCCCGCCCCAGGAGCACTGGATCTCAACCCTCCCTGCCCTGGGCCCACCCCAAAGGTCCTCCCTCCCCCACTCACGCACTTCCTTTACTGTGGGCGGTCACTAGCTTCTCTGAGTCTCAGTTTCCTCATCTGTAAGATGGTGGCGTGGCCTGGTTGAGGCGCTAAGCCCTTTCCAGCTCTGGCTTCTTAAGGATGGGCATCAAAAAGCTCAGCCCCCTCCCAAGACCTCAGGAGGATGGGGTGGGTGGGTGGCCCACCCACATGAGAGGTGGAAAAACTGAATGACCTAGGAGGTAGGGGCTGGGGTGTGAGGCAAGGCTGAGGGTGGGTGTGGGGCGGGGCTTCCCTGCCCCAGCTCTGCCCCTCAAACGCTCTCCGAGGGTGAGGACGGCCTGAGCAGGTGTCCCCTGGGAGGAGGGGGGCTGGAGATGTCCATCCTCCCAGGTACACGGACACCTGGCCTCACAGGAGGAGCACTGGACCCAGTTCAGAGGCTCTGGACGCATGTGCTGGTCCTAGGGGACTTGGGGACATCACTTACTCTCTCTGAGCCTCAACACTGTCATCCGTAAAATAGTGACATAACACCTTGCCCGGCCTCCTCCTCCTCGGGTTATTGTAGGCGCAAAGGCAGAGGGGGGTCTTAACTTGGGTCCGTCATCTTCTCCCAGACTCCCAGGGGGCCCAGTGGGGGAGCTCTAAGGGTCTGCAAAGGCCCTGACACGCGTGTGGACCTGTGTCGGATGGGATATTAGAACCGGGCTCTCTCTGCCTTGGTTTCAGCTAAGAACAGGCAAGGCGAGGACAAGTCGCTGGGAGCAGGCGGCCCAGTTCTGGTGAGGCGCTAGGTGGCCCATGCAGGCCTTGCAATGGAGGGGGTTTCCCTCCCTCCTCGAGAGCAAGGCTGGGGAAGCTGACCTGTGACCCTTGCAGTTATGGAGTTATGGAGTTATGGCTGACCCCAGGCCCAGTCCTCAAGAAGCCCAAGGTCAGGGGACGGCAGTAGGCCAGCTGCAGGGACAGTGGAGTGGGCCTCGTTAAGGCAGAGAGAGGAGGGGACGCCTGCAGGCCAGATGTGGGCTTTCTAGGGTAGTGGCCTTGGGTGGTCTCCAAGGGGCTTTACTCAAGAGGAACACCTGGAGGGGTGAGGGGACCCCAAAATAAAGAGTCTGGGTGAGTGACCAAAACCCAGCAGCCAGGGGTCCACTAAGTGGCCAGAGGACACAGTGTCCAGGATAAGGGACAGGGATTGGCTGTGAGACCCTGAAAGAAGGTGAGCCTCAGAGGCCGGCAGGGGGCAAAGCCAGAGCAGGACCAGACCTACCTGGTGGGTCAGGCATGAATTTTCCCCGCCCGCTACTCCCTCCCTTTCCCACTCCTCCCCACTCTCACCCTGGAGGACCAGAAACCACAGCTAGCAGCCGGGGCTGGAGGAGGGAGACGAGGTCAAGGTGGGCACTGCACTGGGGCCCACCCAGTGAGCAGCAGGGCCAGGGCACCAGGCAAGACCCTCTGATTGTGGAGTCTGAGTCAGCGCACTTTCTCGGGGAATTGGGCAACCCCGTGCCAGCTGACTTCCCGCCACCCTGCTCCCCGACCAAGACCCTGCATGCACCCCAAGGTGGCAGCCCTCAGTCCCTTCTCCTATTTATAAATAGACTGCGAGAGGGGGAAGGCAAAGAAGGACAGGCCTGGGGAAGGAGGAGGAAGTGGCCGCCACCAAGACAGTGTCATCTGAAAGCACTAAAGCTGTGGAGCTCTCTGCCCTTCCTGCCAGCCCTGACGAAGCACTGCGGGGGTCTCCAAGGCTTTTTGATTTTCTGGAGACCCTCCCCCGCCCCCCACTTAGATGCCAGTACCCTTGGGAAGGGGTCCCACTCCCAGCCTCCCCCGGGAGCACCCCTGGGCAGGGTGAGAGCAGGAAGGGGACGTGGTGGGAAGGAGGCCACGGGGGGAAGCTTCAGGCTTGAGGAGTACACATGCCCCACAAAACCTCTCTCTTCACAAAGTGGGAGAGACAGAGACTGTTCAGACCCAGGAGGAGCACCTACGGCGCGCAGACAGTGCTGAGCACGCTCACGCGCATCCTCTTGTCTTATCTCTGCACCAACACAATGAGGTCGGCATCACCCCATTTTAGAGATGCAGCAACAGAGGCTTCCGGAGATCCGATACCGTGTCCGGGGCCATGTAGCCAGCAAGCGGCAGAACTAGTCCCAGCTACATCTCCCTCAGTGTCCTCAGACGGTCTTATACCCTGTGATCTTCTCTTGCTCCCTCATTTCACAGAGGAGAGGCCCAGACAGGGAGAGTGACTCCCCGGAGAACACACAGTGAGCAAGGTGTGGGCGGGTTCAATGACTCTCCCAGGCAAAAGGGTCTCCAGGATGCCAGGAGCAGACACTGCAGCCGTGGGGCAGAGCAGAGGCGTCTGCCCAAGGACCCAGGGAGGGAAACCGGCTTCCACCAATAGAGAAACCACATCATTTCCATGGCAGGTCCCTGGGGCCCTGGCATAGGGTGAGAGACAGCAGAACCATTTGGGCCTGAATCTTAGGGGGTCCTCGGGAGTCCCGCAGACTTCGGGGTGCAGCTGACACGGCGATGACGCCGGAGCCAGGCAGTGGAGGCTCATCTGCCATCACGGAGAGGAGCGGCATCTACGTCAGGAGGACCGACCACATCACAGGCGGCGGCCGAGGGTGACACATCCCACTCCCGGCCTGCTGCCTGTGATGTCGCTTTAGAAGTGAGCTGGGGGAGGACAGGAAGCCCGGGCTGGTATCCGGTTCTTGGGGTCAGGCTTTGTGCTAAGCACCGGGGTACGAAGATACTGGGGCGTGGTCCTTGCCCTCAAGGAACCCTCGGTCTAGTTGCAGAAAACACCCCAACCCTTTCCATCCCCTCCCAACACACACACCCCAGGCCCGGCCATATCACCTCCTCAATCTCTCACGGCCCCGCCTCCCCACCCTCGGCATCTCTCCCCACCTACAACCTCCTCACTCTTGGTCGCCTGGCTTCCCAGACAGACCTGAAGCCACCTTCCTACACCAAGTCTGTCCTGAGCTCAGTGTCCTCAGCTTGGGGCCCGGGGGCCGCTGCCTGGGCCCTGCCAGCATCTCCCACTCAGTCTTCACCTCACCCTGCATCGTCCCTCCGGCTCTAGCACCCTCCCTCCAGCCCTGGCACCCTCCCTCCGGCCCTGGCACCCTCCCTCCGGCCCTGGCACCCTCCTTCACGTGTCCTCCTGCTGCTCCCTCGGCCCAAACATCCTGCCCTCCCCTCTTGCAGGGCTAACTCTTTGGCTTCCTTCAAGAGTCCTCTCCACTATCATCTCAAGGAAACCTTCTCCGGACCCGCAGATGGGGTCAGAGGTCCCCCCGAGGGCTCCAGCGACAACCCGGGTATATCTCTCTAATTCACGGACCACCTTTTGGTTAATCGTTTGCTTTCCTGTGTCTCCCCGTCTGCACCTTCTAGTGTGAGCTCTGAGCCAGAAACCCAGGTTTCGGTCCCAGCTCTGCCACTCAGCAGCCTCAGTTTTGCCATCTCTGAAACGGGGACAAAAGCAGTGCCCACCTCATGGGGCTGTTATGATTCACTGGGCCAAGGCGTGTGGAGTGCTCAGCGCCATGCCCAGCAGCAGCAAGAGCTGAGCGTTAGTCGTTGGGTTTTTATTACTCATGGCTCTATGCCCAGCCCAGCGCACAGCCCACAGCCCACAGCGGGTACCTAATAGTTGCTGAATTGTTTAACAGAAGCAAAAGCTTTCATTTCCAATTAACTGAAATGAGCTGGGGCTAGCAGGAGAACTGGGCAGGAAATGGGCTTACTGAGAGAGAGGGTGGAGTCCCCAGAATGGCAGAGCCCCTCATGGCCACTGCAACCACCGTGACTTCCGGGTGGTAGTTTAAGCACAGAGCTCGGAAGGGGCTGTCTGGGGTGGAATCTTGGCTCTGCCTCTACTGAGCTGAGAACCTGAGCCCAAAGCTTAACCTCTGTGCCTCGACTGCTTCTCCTATCAAATGGGGATGATAATGGTACACCCTTCCCAGGCGGCCTTGAGGACAGAAGGCACTCAGGGCATGTAATGCATTAGACCCATGCCTGGCACCCACGAAGCACCCCCTGGACGTCAGTCCTCGCTCAGGATTTGCTGCACTCTCCCAGACCCCAAAGGGAAGTGACAGAGGGGGGCCCTTTTATCCCCACCTCACCACTGAGAGGAAAACCAAAGCCCAGGGAGAAGGTCCCAAGGTCCTGGCAGCAGAGGCAGGCAGGTCCCCAGGAATCCTGCCCCTCTGCCCATGGGGGGCTCATCACATTTCATGCCTGAAATGCAAAGGCCAGTCCTGCCCAGTCTCATGTCCACCCCAGCAGCGGCCAGGGTGAGCGAAGCCGGGTTCACCCTGGGGCTGACCACGAGAGCTCCAGGAACACACGAGGGTGACACTGTCCACGGTCAGGTCGCAGGGACAGGGCTGAGGCCATAGGTGCCTCATGTTGCAGGAGGGGGTGGAGAGGGACGGCTCCCCTTTCTCCCGAGTGTCTCTGTCCCCACCCTAGGTCTTTGGTCCAGCTCAAAGCCCACCTCCTCCTCCCTGAAGCCTTTGATCCTTCCTTCCTGCTCTGCTACTAACCTCTCAGCCCAGAGCTCTCACCTAAACTACTGCAACATTCTCTCCACCTCATCTGTCTTTCCCGCTGAGGCCTGAGTGATCTTCCTAATACACCCTCTGCTCTGGTCACTCCCTCACTCAAAAACTATTCGTGGCTCCCCATTGCCTCAACTCCTGATACGAAGTGAGTGTGGTAGCTGAAAGCATGGTCACTGGAAAAAAGATGTCTGGCTTTGAATCCAGACTCCCCTCTATTGGAGGGCAGCATCAAAGGAGTTTTGCTTTTTTAAAAAAAAATAAATAAATGAGGCTAAAATACCTCAGTCTTCTCATCTGCAGAATGGAACTGATAACAGTATATACCTCATGGGACTGTTGTGAGGATTAAATGAGATAACACATGTAAAGTGCTTAGTAAACGCTCCAAAAATTACAGTTGCTACAATGTTTTAATTTAATTTTTAAATTTTTTACTACTTCCAGAAACTGGTCCTAAACAGCCTATAGCCTCAAGTGCCATCGCCACCCCTAACAGGCCTGTTGCTCCAGCTAGGATGGTCTAGCTACTATCCCCTGCTATTCCTCCTCCTGGTATGCACTCAGCCCAATCCTGACCACCCTCCAGGGCTCAGCTTTTAAAAAGATCCTTGTGTGGTCACTGCGGGAAGAGGAATGTGGGGGACAGAGTCAGGAAGGTGTCAAAAGATGAGGGGAGTGACCAAGGGGCCATGCCAGGAAGAGAGTGAAGCCATGGGGTGTTGGGGAGGGGAGGGAGGACGGGGAAATCATGCCATGAGGTGGGGGAGGGGGGCTTGAGAGAGCTAGGAGGACAGGACAGAAAGGAGCAGAAGTGGGGGTTTGTGATGCAGAGCAGGAGGTGACAGGCTCACCGGGGACAAGCTGAACCTGGAGCCTCTGCGCGTGGCAGACCGAAGCGGGGCTCTGGGTCAGCAGGAGGGAGGACACGAAGGGGTGCCCAGGATGCTGGCGGCCATCCCGGTAACTAAAGCCAAGTGCTGGGAGCCCTTCCCTAAGAGTCACTGTCAAGAGTCACTGTCACAGACCTGGGCCTTGAGCTGGAGACCCACAGAGGCCGGAGCTGCAGGCCACCTCCTGCCCAAAGTCACTGACCCTCTCTATCCCCTTCCCCCTCCCCCTTGTCTAACACTCAGGCTGGGCCAGGTCTCTGCTGATCTCCACTTCCAGCTGGGCCAGCTGAGGGTCAGAGAGGAGAAGGGAACTGGCCAAGGCCTCCCGAGCTGGAGGCTGAGCCAGGGCTGGGCCCGGGACCCCCACTCTCAGCTTCACACTCCGGTCCCTTCCGCAGCCTCTGGCATCTCTCCTGAATGGCACTGGAGAAGGCTCTCCACGGACAGGCCGGCAGATGCCCATCCAGAGCCCCCTGCCCCAAATCCCTCCCCGTGCTGCTCTCACCCTCAGGCTCGCTCAGTTCCCCGAATATGTGGCCAAATCAGCCACACCCACTGCTGGGCCAGGCTCAGGTGGAAACAGACAGGTGGGCCCCTGTCTGGACAGCAGAGGAAATCGAAAGCCCCTGGGGATTTCCTCCAGTCAAAGCACTGAATCAACCCGGGGTCCCAGCTCCAAAGCCGGGGGCAGAGCAGTGGCTTGCTGGCCAAAGGGATCCGGCCGTGTCCCTCGATGTCACCCCGCACTGCCAGCTGTCCCCACGCGTGCCCGCTCAGTATCTGCTACCGAGAACGGGAGGGCGACTGGCCGGCCTGGGGCCTGGGAGGTGGGCTCTGCAGCCCTGCGAGCCGGCTAACAGGTCTTGTTCTAGTAACAAAATGGATAGCCTTGCGATCCTCAACCGCGCAGGTGACACCTGCGGCGCAGCCTGTTCCAACCTCTCCTCCTCTGCAAAGAGGACATGGAGGCTGAGAGCTACGGCGGTGTGTCACGGTCAACAGGCCACCAGGGCAGAGACAGACCAGAGCTGGAGTCTGGGGTCTCCTGGACAGCTGCCCCGCCCCCCGCCTCCCCGCAGCATTGCTCACACCTGGGGCAGATGGAAATCGACTCCTTCAAACCCCCGACAGTGAACAGACACTTTCTCTTCCTGGGCTCGCACCTCGAGTGCCCCAAACCACAGTGATGTCACCACCACCTGTGACCTCATGACACGACACAATGGAAAATGACCGTGGGCCCCAGAGTCCCAGCCCCACAGTCAACATCTCAGCGGAGGGGCACAAACGCCCAAAGCCCTGGGACTCAGAACCAGGGGGAACAGCTGTGAGTCCATCACAGGTGACAAAGCCTTCTTCAAGGAACCGCCCCCTCCGCACTCAAGGCTTCCCCGAACCTGTGGGACCCCAGGTGGCAGGCCCCGCAGTGATGCCCAGAGCACGGACTTTCCCGTGGTTTGGTGCCCCAAAGGGTCTGGCTTCTGAACTTTAAGAGGGGCTAATTAGGTAGTAAGGGGCAGGGAGGTGGGAAACCCATGAAGCCTGCTCTGCCTGAGGGCTGTGCATCTTGTCTCGGATGCAAGCTAACCAACCAGCAGCCAGGAATTCTAGATGCTACTGTGGCCTGAGTCAAGGAAATCACTCCAGTTAAAACAAGTGGGACTGAGGTCAGCAAGAAGAGAGACAGGGAATCAAAGATATTAATGGTGGGGAGTGGTGGACTCTCCTTCCTGGGAAAACTCTTAGACCCCCCTCGCCCCCAGTCTGCAGCCTCCATCAAGCACAGGCAACACTGATACTTCCCCAACATTCCAAGAGAGTGTTAGGATCAGTGCTGTTAGGTTTTATAGATAGGGGTGCTTAGGCCCAGAGAGGTTAAGTAAACCGAGCGAGGTCACACAGTGAGCCGGTGACCACAGTGTACAGATGGGAACTCTGGTCTCCTGGGCCCCAGGCCAGTGCTCCTTCCTCAGGGTCCTGCTGTCTCGGAAATCACTTGGAGGCTGGGGGATGGACAGCATGACCTCAGAAGAGCCTTCACAAAGCTTCCCCTTTTCAGGGTTACAAGTAAATACAACCCTCCGGATCACGGAGGTCAGAGATGGAAGAGATTTTAAAGACAGCCTGGAATCAGCCCATGCCCATCTTGCAGGTGAGAAAGTCGAGGCCTTCTGCATCCCCTTCACAGAGAGGTCATGAGACTCCTCTATTCTATGCCACATGTGCCCCTTGCTCACCCTCAAATGAGATCCAGCACCTGTCACTCACTGAAAGGAGTTGGGAGGGGGAGGGGAGGATTTCCTGACCCCGCAGCCTATGCCACATGCCAGGCTCCTAAGGCCGGGCAGTTGGGTAGGTGGTGTGAGAGGCCCTAGGAAGGGGGCTCTGGAGCAGGAAGCACAGCCAGGAGAAGGAAGCCTTCCTTGGAGAAGGCGGGCAGGAGGGAAACTGTTCTCAGGGATGTTGGGCAGGAGCTCTGAGCAAATGGAGGTCTGCCACCCCTACCTCGGAGCCCTGTGGCTCAGAGACAGGGAATCTGACTCCACGGTGACTCCCAGGCCCTGCGAAGCCACAGATGCTCAAATAGCCACCAATGGGCTGCACAGCATATAAAGCACTTTTAATCCTGACAACCAGCCAGTGAGGTGAAGGATCATTTCTATTTTACAGATGGGAACACAGAGGCAGGCTCCCAGAGATGGAAAGACTTGTCAAGGTCACACAGTCTATGAACAGCAAAGTAAGAAGTGAGCCAAGGTCTGTCCAGTTCTGAGGCCAGAGCGTTTCTTCTAAGTCATCAATATTGCTTCCCTGGGACCTGGCGGGATGTCCAGAAGTGGAAGCCACAGCAGCTCCACTTTGCTCCTGTTTCCCTTGGTAGCACCCTTCTCTCCACCGTAACCCCTGGCTTCCCTCGCTGCCTGCTTCTGGTCAAGTCACATGCTTCCTGGGCTCCTGAGTCACTGCCAGTGGGTGGCCCTGTCACGAGCCGGGAGGGGGATGTGGGCGGGTGAGCACTTTGGGGAGAGCACCGCTAGCCTCAGCAGACTCAACACAGCAGAGGAAGAACCCAGGGAAATATCCCAGAGAGAGTGAGACGAACTGGAGCCCAGCCCTGCCACCACTGGCTTTCCAAACTCTTCTGTCTCATCCATAAAACAGGGTCATTGGGCTTCCCTGGTGGCGCAGTGGTTGAGAATCTGCCTGCCAATGCAGGGGACACGGGTTTGAGCCCTGGTCTGGGAAGATCCCACATGCCGCGGAGCAACTGGGCCCGTGAGCCACAACTGCTGAGCCTGTGCGTCTGGAGCTTGTGCTCCGCAACAAGAGAGGCCGCGATAGTGAGAGGGCCGTGCACTGCGATGAAGAGTGGCCCGCGCTTGCCACAGCTAGAGAAAGCCCTAGCACAGAAACGAAGACCCAACACAGCCAAAAAAAATACATACATAAATTAATTTAAAAAAAAAAACAAAAAAAACCAGGGTCATTATGAAGGTCAGATGAATATTTTCGGACATTAACTCAATATTTTTTAGCACCCACTACATGCCAGGCACTGTTCTAAGCCAATGGTTCTCGACTGAGGCAATTCCCCCCAGGGGACATTTTGCAGCATCTGGAGACAGTTTTAACTGTCGCAACTGAAGGACGAGTGCTGCTGGCATCTAGTGGGTTGAGGCCAGGGATGCTGCTAAACGTCGTACAACTCGCAGGACAGTCCCCACGGCAACCGTGTGGCCCGAACATCAAGAGAACTGAGAACAAGAGATCCTCTTCTAGGCTATGAACAAGTGAACAAGTCCCTGCCCTCACCATGCTTAACACTCTAGTAGAAAGACACAATGCAAGTGAAAGAAATATAATAGGCCATGAGTGTTACATAGGAAAACAAAGCAGGTCAGGGGAGTGAGAGTACCTGGTGGGGAGCTTTTATGGGTAGGATGGCCAGAGAAGGCATTCCTGAGAAGAATTCATTTCAGCAAAAGGAAGTGCAGGAATGAACCAGAGGATATCAGCGGGAGGAGAATTCAAGGTAAAGGGGAAGCAAGTGCAAAGGCCCTGAGGCAGGGGTGTGTGTGGCATGTCTGAGCAACAGAAAAGCAGCCCACATGGCATAAACCTGAGAACTAAGTTGATGTGTACAGCTGAATGAAACACACACACAAACACCCCACGGATGGCATCAAAACCCTCCCCTTCCAACCTTCTTGGCTACTCCTCCAGGAGCCACTGGGCCAAACCCAGGACCACAGTGAGGGCCACATCCTCAGTCAGCAAACAGGTTCCCCTCTGGCATATCAGACAGGGGACAAAGAGACATCCCAGGACGGCAGGTACCCTGGATCACCCATCTCCACCAAAGGCTAATGTCCCCAGGCCAAGCTAGGAGTCCCCAACCTCTCCCCTAACTTGAGCTGGCCCCAGGCCCCTAGGTATTGAGGAGGCAAACAGAGGCCCCTCAGCCTCAGGCCAACCTAGCAGGTAGAGATCCCCTCAGCCCCCTCCCAGCAACAACAGAAAGCCAGACAGCTGGAGCCCTGCCCATCCCCATTAGATGGCACCAAATGCTCACCTATCCTGCCAGCTGTATTGGCATTCGTTTGTTGAATGAATGGATGACTAGATGAATGAATGATGCATTCCATACCAGCCAGCAGATACAGCTTTTAAAGGAGGCAAAAACCCTGCAGGCAAAGTGATTCTGCCACACCTGCAGCAGCTCAGGTCTCCCTGGGGCTCTTTCTACAATTTGATCTATTACATCTGACACAACTGAGTATCCACTGTGTGCCAGGGACCCGGGTGGGGGCAGAAGGGGGATACAGGCATGGGGAGGGTAGAGTAAGAAGAGCTTTGGAATCAGGCAGACCTGCATTCGAACCTCCCCACCCCCTACCCTCCAGTTCCATAATCCTGGGAAATGCCATAACCTCTCTGAGCCTCAGCTTCCACGTCTCTAAATGGAGACGCCACCTTTTAAGAGTTGCTATAAGGAAGGTTTCAGCAAGATTCTTTAGTTAAATCCTAAGCATGCTGCCTGGCACTTAGTAGGCATTCAAACAACAGGTGCTATTGTGGTGCTAATAATAAGGAGGAAGACCCCACAGTACCTGCCCTCAAGGAACTTTCCATCTATTGAGGTGGATAAAACACAACCAGATTAAAAAGCAGAATGTAGTCTGTCCTAGAGAGGGATGAAGGGCTGGGAGTTCAAAGAGCAGAGGATAAAATCCAACTGGGAAGGACTTCCCTGGTGGCGCAGTGGTTAAGAATCCGCCTGCCAATGCAGGGGACACTGGTTCGAGCCCTGGCCCGGGAAGACCCCACATGCCGCAGAGCAACTAAGCCCGTGCGCCACAACTCCTAGCCTGTGCCCTAGGGCCTGAGAGCTACAACTACCGAGCCCGCGTGCCACAACTACTGAAGCCCGTGTGCCGAGAGCCCATGCGCCGAAAGCCCATGCTCTGCAACAAGAGAAGCCACCACAATGAGAAGCCCACGCACCGCAATGAAGAGTAGTCCCAGCTCGCTGCAACTAGAGGAAGCCCGCGCGCAGCAACGAAGACCCAATGCAGCCAAAAAAATAAATAAAATAAAAAATAAACAATTTTTTAAAAAATCCAACTGGGAGAGTGAGGAAAGGCTTTGGTGTGTGGGGTGGGGGGAAACGTGCAAAAGACCCTGAAGGATGGGGGAAAGGGTGCACCATGGAGAGAGACAGCGTGGAGTACGAAGATACACAATGGCCGTGTTTCATGGGGTATGGGGTACGATGCAGAGAGGTGGCAGGAAACACCCCGAGACCTCACTCACTCTGGCCTGAGACACCTGGGGGAGTTTCTGCCTTGGCCACTGGGAGCCTTTTGCTTCCCAGGCAGGGAGAGAGGCACTCCAATTTGAGGAGGGCCACCCCAGCGATGCCACCAAGGAGGATCAGTGGGAGAGGGGGCAGGGGCCAGGGGACCAGCTAAAAGGCTATGAAGACAGTCCCGGAGGAGGGAACCTGAGCTGATACAGGAGCTGGTCACACGGGAGGGAAGTGAGAGACTCAGGAAAACCCCTCAGCAACTCCAAGACTAGGGGCTGCTGTCCTGCAGAGAAGCCCTGTACCTCCTCCCCCCAGGGGCTCGTTTGTCCCCAGGTTCACTGAGGCACAGTGATGCCCCTAGTCGTTGCACGCTGCAGTCAGGCTGGGGACCAGAGCCATCAGCATCCACACTCGAGTCTCAGACCTGGGACTCTCCTGACCTCCTCTGTTTACAGAACAACCTCTGGGGCAGGGCCCCAGGTCCCACCCTGGCACCAACTGTGAATGAGTCAATTCTGGTCTGACCACCTCCATCCTCTGCCCTTGAGAACTGGACTCTAAAGGTGTCTTTAGCCTTGGCCAGTGAGTCACCTCACATGAGTCAATGCCACCTCCCACGTTCCTCCCTGATCAAGATATCCAGATGGGGCTTCCCTGGTGGCGCAGTGGTTGAGAGTCTGCCTGCTGATGCGGGGGACACGGGTTCGAGCCCTGGTCTGGGAAGATCCCACATGCCACGGAGCAGCTGGGCCCGTGAGCCACAATTGCTGAGCCTGCGCGTCTGGAGCCTGTGCCCCGCAACAGGAGGGGCCGCGATAGAGAAAGGCCCGCGCACCGCGATGAAGAGCGGTCCCCGCACCGCGATGAAGAGTGGCCCCCGCTTGCCGCAACTGGAGAAAGCCCTCACACGAACCGAAGACCCAACACAGCCAAAAATAAAATAAATAAATAAATAAATAAATAAATAAATAAATAAATAAATAAAAGAAAAAGAAAATCTTTAAAAAAAAAAAAAAAAAGATATCCAGATGGGTCAGCACACACCCATCCATCAGGATAAGATCATGAGGAAAGGATGAAGGCACACCTCCTCCCTAGCCAAGAGGGGAAAGGAAGAGGTGTCCCTTTTGAAGAAAGAGAGCCCCCCACGCCCTTCCATGAAACACAAGGAGTTTGCTGAGCCTCAGTTTTCCTTCTCTGCAAAATGGGGCTATTCTTTTTTTAATTAATTAATTTATTTGTTTGTTTTTGGCTGCGTTGGGTCTTTGTTGCTGCACGCAGGCTTTCTCTAGTTGTGGTGAGTGGGGACTACTCTTTGTTGCGGGCTTCTCATTGCGGTGGCTTCCCTTGTTGTGGAGCACAGACTCTAGGCACGCAGGCTTCAGTAGTTGTGGCACGCGGGCTCAGCAGTTGTGGCTCACGGGCTCTAGGGCGCAGGCTTAGTAGTTGTGGTGCACGGGCTTAGTTGCTCCGCGGCATGTGGGATCTTCCCAGACCAGGGCTCGAACCCGTGTCCCCTGCATTGGCAGGCGGATTCTTAACCACTGCACCACCAGGGAAGTCCAAAATGGGGCTATTCTGTCTTACCAGACCACGGAGACAGCCGCGAGAGGCAAAGCTGGAACAATCCTCTGTACACTCTCCCTTGCTATTGTGGTGGGTGCAGTTAGTGCTGAATAACAGCTCTGGGGTCTCTGCTCTCTCCATTTTCCTGGAGCCCCTTAGACATCATGTTTGTCTTGATAACCAGTCCAGAAGTCCTCCCTCACCCCTGTCACCCAGAGCTCAGGCACAGATCCTTGGGGAGGTCAGCCCAGGGGAACCTGAGGGCACTGTGTCCCTCCCCATCACCCCAGAGTCCACAGATGGCAGGCTCTGAAGTGGCCACTGGACACTCCAGGTGGGTCCTGGGGAAGGGGTCTGGGCAAAGGGCACGGAAGACAGTCCACAGTCTGACTGTGCCCTTATTGGGTGCCTACTGCACACCTGGCCCTGTTCTTTTACACACGCAGCCCCAGTATTTCTAAGAAAGAGGAAAACCGTAGCCCAGAAGGGGAGGAAGTCTTCTGAAGAAGGTGCCGGGCATCGGTAGTGGGGACAGCGCCCCAGTACATATCACCGCCTACCCCCACACCCAAGTCACCCCGGAGAGGCCAGGGGTCACAAGGGTAACGGGAGTTGGGGTCCACAGTCTGGCTGGGATCTGCCCAGGGCCCACTGGCCGGCCACCGACGGCGGAGGGACCGAGGTGCGACTCCGGGTCGCGGTGGCCAGAGTTCCGGCCCCGGGCGCACGTGTGCCAAACCCGGGGTCCCCAGAGGGTCTCCAGCGGCGCGCGTCTGATCCGGTGTGGCGGGTGCGGTGCCTCCGTCGCCCCGAGCCCCGCACCCCTGTCACGGCGCCCCGGACGCCCCGGGGCGGGGGACGCGCGCCAGCCCGGGGGTGGATGGGACGGCGCCCCCCCCCCCAGACAGGGCCGCGCGAGTCACCTACCTGGGCGGGCACGGCGCGCCCTGCGGCCCAGAGCTGCAGTCCGACGGCCAGCGCGGCCCAGAAGGCGGTGGGCACCATGGGTGCGGGCGGCTCGGCGGGCCCCTTGCGCCCTCGCGCCTCCGCTGCCGTTTCGCTGCTTCGGGCGCCTCCGACAGAAAGCGAAAGCCGGCGCGCTGCCGGAGAGAGGCCGGGGGGCGGGGCGGGGCGGGGCGTGGACACACCTCCTCCCCGCCCCACACAGCCGGCCGCCCCGCCCCCAACCCCCACTCTCACCCCAGCTCTGCCAGCCTAGCGCTGGGTCCATACCTCCAGCGCCAGCCACTCCCAGCCCTCCGAGACCCTCCAGCCTCCTTCTAACGTCCCCTCCCCTTCGAGTCACCCTTCCCAGCGGGGGTGGGGGAGTGGGAGAGGGGGCAGGAGACCCGCATTGGGGTCGGGCTCCCACCAGGCTTGCGGCTGCCCCGAGGTTTTGTCTCTCGACCTGCCCTGCGTCCACCTACCCCTCCCACCTCCTGCAGGCTCCCCACTCCCTTGGCGGTGGGGCACGAATTTGGGAAAACATCCCACACAACTGACACTAGCTCACGGGCATTCTAAATTATTCCCTCATTAGACTTTATCTGACTTTATAGCCAGACCACCTGGGTCTGCATCTCTGCCTTAACCTCACAGAGGTAGTCTGAAGATTGAAAGTTACATAACACACATACTATAGTATATATTATATATGTATGTAAACTTACAAAGTAAGTATATAAGTAACTTAATAAGCTCTGTATACATATTAGCTGTAATTACTGTTATTCATTTGTTCATTTATCCTTAAACATTCTTTTTTTTTTTAATTAATTAATTTTTATTTATTTTTGGCTGTGTTGGGTCTTCGTTTCTGTGCGAGGGCTCTCTCTAGTTGCAGCAAGCGGGGGCCACTCTTCATCGCGGTGCGCGGGCCTCTCACTATCGTGGCCTCTTTTGTTGCGGAACACAGGCTCCAGACGCGCAGGCTCAGTAGTTGTGGCTCACGGGCCTAGTTGCTCCGCGGCATGTGGGATCTTCCCAGACCAGGGCTCGAACCCGCGTCCCCTGCATTAGTAGGCAGACTCTCAGCCACTGCGCCACCAGGGAAGCCCCCTTAAACATTCTTCATGCCCTCCTCAGAGTGAGCCGGAGCCTGCCCTGACCTCCTTCTTGAGTCCCCTGTCCAGGTGGCTGACCAGTAAACAGAGGCTGAGACAGAAAGCTGTGGGAGCCCAGAGTGGGGCTGGCCCAGGCCAAGGGCCGTGAGGGCTGGTTTCCCTGGAGTTGACATCTGAGCACTCCAGCTGCCAGCTGCACCCCCTGTGCTTTGAGTGCCAACCCTAATACCAGGGCCAGCCCTGCGGGACCAGAACATATTCCCCCAGCCCTGGGAGTCCTTGCCCCCAGCACACAGGGCGTTTCTGAGGGGCAGGGTGGGCAGGGTGGCAGGAGGGGAGGCTATTCTGTTCCCTCACTGCAGGCTGCCCCAAGAGAGGTCCAGGGACCCCTGCTCTGGGCCACCAACCCCTGTGATGGAGACAGCAAGGACGATGCTTCTAGGTGCTGAGTGAGAAACTGGGAAGTGACCCTTGGCGGATGGAAAATCCCACCTCCTGATCAGGAGACTGGGAAATTACCTGGTTTCCACATGTTTCTAAGACATGGGTTATGCTAAGGGCGAGGCTAGCACAGCCCACAACCTTAACTCTGCAGAGAGGGTCAGACTCTAAAAATGGCATGAAGATGTCTTCTGGCCCTTACAAGTCTTGCTTGGGAGCAGTTTGGAGGACTCCCTGATCCAGAAGAGAGAGCCAAAGGCCAGGAGTGGGGTGTCACCTGGTGAAAACAGGAGCAAACGGTTCTCCATGGATGTCCCCTACACACCTCAAACCCAGTGGGCCCTGCTGATTCATTGCCTCCAATGGCTCCCCGTCCCAGGGGGCGGCACCACCACCACCCAACTGTGGGAATCCTCCTGGGATCCCACCTTCCATCCCAGCTCCACCAACTGGACTCCAAGAGGTGGGTGACAGCCAAGCCAACAGGAAAGCAAACCCTCTGTCTAGTGATTCTGTACAAGGTACTTAATACAGAGGAACTGGTTGTAAAGATGTTAGAGAAATTAAAAGAACAATTAGAGGAAAGGGAGACTAGTCTGAGATTAACAACTGCAAGAAGCCACCACCACCTCTGGGGCCGGAAGTGGCATTACCAAAGCCAGGAGCTGGGGCATCCGGGGGCATCTGGAACCGTGGAGGAGACAGAGCCACTGTTAGAGACACGCGTGAAGCGGAGAGGAGGAAAATATCCCGGCTTCTCCCTTCCTCCCACCCTACAATCTCCCACCAGTGACTCCCATTGACCAAACCTAAGACAGGAGCCACTTAGCAAAGGAACCTGGGAAATGTAGTTTGTTGGGGTCAGCCCACTGCAGTGGGGGGGACAAGATGGCAGGGCCTGGAGCTGAGCGCAGGCAGATAACAGGCGAGGGTCTAAGGAGAAAGTCTCACTCCCTGTTACACTTGCTTGGGGGACCTATCTTTTCCCAGACTCTGCATGAAATCCTGCGCATGTCCTGGAGTTTTCAGGCACTCTCAGGCAAGACACAGAAGGTAGACCTTCTGGTCTATCAGATGAGAGTCCAGTGCTGCCCTGGGAACGCAATAGAGCTACAGTCTTTTCTCCAGGGTGGAGTTTCTCCCCTTCTCCAGCTGAACCCAGGCTGGATCCTGCCTGGGTGTGGGAGGACCTGGCGACTCCTCTCTTGACTGCCGAGTGTGGTTGGGGAGAGGGTTTTGGAATCAAAGGGCACAGTGTTTCTTGGCAGCTAGAGTTGTCACCCCCCCCACACACACACACACTGGGGCCTCTGGGAGGCAGTTTCTGGCTCATTCTCTCTCGGGGCACTTTTGCAGGTGTCTAGGAGACCTTCTTGCTGATTCCTCTGACCGTGGCTCCCCAGCACTAGGGACACCTGAGCCTCCTGCTGGACATAGCTTACCATATCCCCCTTGTCCCCTACATGAGTGGTGGTCCTCCAGGCTCCTCCTGCCCAGGGCTCCTCCCCATAGGAAGCACTACGGGTCAGAGATGACCCGAGGCCGGCTTCCTCCCCGGAGCCCACGGTTGCCCCTCACCCTACACCTGGAGCAGCCCGGCTCACACCCATGCGCCCTGTCTCACTCCAGCTCTGCCGCCTCAGGCCCATCCAGCCACAGGCTCCAACTCACATCACGACCTTTCTGGAGCACCTGCTGGGTGCCAGCCCTGGGGTGCTGGGCGCTTAGTAGTGCACAAGCGCTTGAGAGTCTCCCATCAGTCTTGTGGTCCCTAAATGCCTGCGATATCAAGCTCTCAGAGTGGACCCCTTATCCACTCCTGCTTGGCCCGAGGTAAGGGGAAGCACCCTCGCCTCTCCCCTGAGAGGCAGCAGGGGGCGCTCAGCACCATGGTGACTCCTTCCCCCCCAAATCCTTTCTCTTGGCTGCTCCAACCCGACATCTTGTTTCAGCTGGGGGTAGGCAATGGCGAATTCTGGCTAAGCCATTTGACATTCAGTCTCTTAGCATGACCTTTATCGGTGGCCCAAGACTCTCTCTTCAGGATGGGGTTTGATCTTAGAATCCATCATATTGCACCTGCCATTACCGAATCAGTGACAGCATGAGGAGCCCCTGTAATACCCTGCCCACTGTATCACTTGGTCCCTCTCCTTCTGTCCCACGGCCCGGCCCTGGCTTTGGCCTTGGCCATTTCTCACGCGATGTTCTGACGGCCTCTAAACCGGTCCCCTGGGCTTCAGGCTCTGTCCCTCTAATCCGTTAGCCAGGGTGCGACCAGGGCCAGCTCTCAAAAGCCTAGGGCAGTCATGTCATTCCTCCTAGTCTAGTAGCTGTCAACCAAGCGGTGATTTTGCCCCCTCCTCCAGAGGACATTTGGCAATGCCTGGAGACATTCTGAGTTGTCACAGTTGCAGGGGGCAGGTGCTACTGGCATCTTGCGACTAGAGACAGGAAGGGGCAGGCGGGGGCTGCTAAATATCCTACTGTGCACAGCACAGCACCCACGACAGAGTTATCCAAGCCCAGATGCTGATAGTGTTGAGGTTGAGCACCCGTGCCCTCACCCATGGCTCCCCACAGCCTGCAGAATTGAGTGCGGCCTCCTCAGTGAGACGCTGGAGGCCTTCATGTCCCGGCCCAGCCTGCCTCCCAGGCAGATCTCCTGCACCATGGCCCCCACCTCCACGCTCTAACCACCCTGGACTCCCTGAAGCATCCTGAGTTCCCACCTCCATGCCTTTGTCCACACAGGTCCCTCTGCCTGGGATGTCTTTCCCTGCTGTTTGCTTGATGATCACCTACCTGTCCTTCAAGTCAAAGCCCAACTCTCTCTCCTCAGTGAAACTTGCCCTTAACCACACCCCACCAACCCAAGCAGGGGTTGTTACTCCCGCAGACCTTTAGCATGACACTTACCTCTGTATGGCTGGTCGCTTACATGGCCCCTCTCCTCTCTTAGTAATTATGATACTAGCAGTTATTGGAAGTCTCTTCTGGGCCAGATAACTCATAGATGTTGTCTTGCAACAGAGAGGTCAAACTTATATGACCAGTGAGGGGTACTTACCAAATTCCTTTGTATCCTACATGAGTGGTGGCCTCCAGGCTTCTGCCCAGGGCTCCTCCCCGTAGGAAGCACTATGGGTCAGAGATGACCCGAGGCCGGCTTCCTCCCCGGAGCCCACGGTTGCCCTTCACCCTACACCTGGAGCAACCCGGCTCACACCCATGCGCCCTGTCTCACTCCAGCTCTGCCGCCTCAGGCCCATCCAGCCACAGGCTCCAACTCACATCACGACCTTTCTGGAGCACCTGCTGGGTGCCAGCCCTGGGGTGCTGGGCGCTTAGTAGTGCACAAGCGCTTGAGAGTCTCTCATCAGTCTTGTGGTCCCTAAACGCCTGCGATGTCAAGCCAGGGGATTCAAACGCATAATCAAAGAGCTCTGCTCATCTGGCTGCCTCTCACTGCTGGACTGTGTGGTCCTCAAGGGCAGAGTGACTTGGTCATGGTCCCCTCTATTTCCCTGCTGACACGGTGATACCCAGAGTCGGGGCTCAGTAGGCTTGAAGTGGATAAGGAGTGCATACAGGCCGAGTGTACACAGGAGGCAAGAAAGGGGAGAGGAAGTGAGGGAGCGAACGAAGGGCTGAGTGAATGTCAGGGTCAAGGCCCCAGAATCCAGTCCAGCTCAATCACTCCCAGACCCTATGCACTCAGCCAGGTCTCCCAGGCCATGCATCTCTTAGACCCCTAGTCCCAAGACGCAGAAAAATCCCACTTGCTCCTTGGTAATGGGTAGCAGGCAGGCTTCCAGCACACAGGACCATGGCCCTCTGGTCCCCAACTCAGGGGCTGCATGTACAGTTATCTGAACCCTGGGGCTCCCTGGAGGCTTTCCTCACTTCCCGGTGCAGCCCATAGCCCTCAGAGAGCCCCCAGCCGTCTGGCACACACCACCCCAGCAAGCTGACACCCGTGCTTTACAAACTGGTGTAGAGGAAAGCTCAGCCACGGCAGGCATCGTGCACAAGGACAGCTAGCCTGTCCACCAATGTTTACTGAACACCTACTATGTGCTGGGTGTTCTAGTGAACCGTTTGGAGGAATGGCTCTCCAGCTTCAGCCAGCATCAGAATCATCTGGAAGTCTTGTTCAACATGCAGATTCCTGGGCCCCACTCCCATGTCTGTTGAGGGCCTGACAATCTGGCTTTTTAATGAGCCCCCAGGTGACTGACAGACACCTTTTGGGAAACAGGGTTTAGCTGCAACAGGTGCCGTGGCTGAGGGTGGTTCGGAAGGCATTGCTGTGGTCGCACTGGGAGGGGGAGTTTACACGGTGGGGGAGGTCTCAGAACCCGCCATCAAATCTTGTGACCTGGTCTCTAGGAGTTCCAGTGGGATCCTGTCTTGGGCAGCAGGACCCCCCTCCCCAGCCCCACCCAGTTTGGCCCACAGCCTGGGCAAGCAACCTTCTCTCTCATCCCACTGTCCTGCTTGTCTCAGCACCCTGGCTGCTCTGGGTCAGCCCCTTGATGACTCATGTCCCAAAATCTCGAAAAGGAAGTAGCGCTGGGGTGAGCCACAGCTCTGCAACCGGCTCCTTCATCTGTCGAGGCCTCCCACCTACCCTCCTGCCTACCCCAGGGCCATGTCTTGGGCTGAGCTGGCCATAACAAGCTGGGGGCAGGGGGTGCTGGACCAGGAAATACTCCCCAGCTCCTGTCGCCATTTCCTTCCAAAGAAGGGGAGGGCAGCTCTCCCTCCCCGCGACCCTCAAAGAGGACCCCAGGCAATTTGGGGAAGGCTGCCAAGAGAGCCTTCAGGCCTCCCCCTCTCTCCACTCCACTGAAACCTCCCTGTTCTGGGTTGTCTCTTCCCAGGAACCAATCCCCAAACCTGCCCCAAAGCTTCTGAAGACCCTTAGTTTCTAAGCCCAGCAAGTGGGCCCAGCTCAGACTCAGGGGAGTTCCCATCCTAGCCCCATCCCTGTGTGAGGGCCTAGAACATCTAGAACATGAGGGCGCTGGATTAGATCAGGGGAGGCAGGCTGCTTGCAGCCTAAATGCTAACTCTGCTTGGTGGTAGCTGCCTAGGGCTTCATGTTGAAAAGGATTCTGAGCCTGTGTGTGGCCTCTGCAAGAAAGGATGCTTAACCAGGTAGCCAGGTGTGTGCTGGGTGGGGAAGGAGGCAGTCACGGCAGATCACCCGGCCTCTGCCGTCTCTGGACTAGGTCCAAGTGCTCCTCCTGTCCTGACGTTCAAGGACTCTGACGTCCATGAGATGTGGGGGGATGGGGATGGAGCTGGGCTGGGCTTGATTCTAAACCGCTGCCTTTAACAGTACTTCCCTGGTGGTCCAGTTTAAGAATCCGCCTTCCAATGCAGGAGACGCAAGTTCCATCCCTGGTTGGGGAACTAAGATCCCACATGCTGCGGGGCAACTAAAGCCTGTGCGCCGCAACTACTGAGCCCATGCGCTGCAACTAGAGAGCCCACATGCCACAACTACAGAGCCCACATGCTCCGGAGCCTGCACGCCGCAACGAAGAGCCCACGCACCGCAACTAAGACCCGACTAAGCCAAAACAAAACCAAAAAAACAAAACAGTACAGAGGGGACATATCTGTCCTGCAGGAATGACCACCTTTGATCCCACTCAGGGCCTTCCACGATGGGTACTTCTCCCTTTCATCCTACTGCAAACCACGTTGCTGCATTTTACACCCACCTGTCTTTTAACCTGACATTGTCTTTGTCTCAGTTTTTTTTAATTAAAAAAAATCCAAAGCATAATATAAGAAACACCCATATTCCCACTACCCAGAATTGACCAATGTTAACAACTGGGGCTGCCCTCCTTCCTCTCTGACCTTCTATCCTATCACTTGACACCTCTGTTCTGGCTGGTCCTGAACAGGCAAAGCACCTGGATCACCCGTCCTCCAGACACCTGTGTGACTCCCCCCCTCACTTTGGTCCAGTCTGCTCAAACGCCACCTCCTCAGAGATGCTTCTCTGACCCTCCAAACTAAAGTTACTTTTCTTCATAGCAGCTAGTATAAGTTCTCTATTTGTTTATTGTCTCTGTCTCCCATGACGGCAGGAACCTTGTCTGTTCTGTTCTCTGCTGTGTCCCCAACACCTAGAAAGTAGCACCGGCACTGATTTGATTTTTTTTTTTTTTAATAGTAGGCTCTCAGTAAATTTTTGTTGAATTATTTTTTTGCTTCAAATTCTTATCTAATTAAAATCAAAGTCCTTCTTGACCCCCAGCCCCTGGTCTAGTCCCTTGTCTTTCCCTCCAAAGGCAACTATTCCTCTGAGTCTGCCATGTTTCTCTCAAATCCGTTTTCTGCCTTTACATGGAAAGGGGCGACAGGGAGTATTATTATACGTGAGCTTCTGTGTTTATATCAACATACCAGGCATGCTCTCCTGCCCCCTGGTTTTTCCCCCCACCACCCCTCGGCTGTGTTTCTGAGAACTTTCCGTGTTGTTGAGTTCAGACCTGGTCCTGCCCTGCACGCCTGCCCTCCACTCCCCCCACCCCCTCGCCCTCCCCCCATTTCTGTTTACCTGCTGCCCTGCGAATTGACTGTCAGGTGTTTGCACTTCTGGCCCCGATGCACATTCTGGCACCTGTCTCCTGAAGCACGGGATTGAGAGTTTCTCTAGGTTGTAAACCTAGAAAGTAGCGCTGCCAGGCTGTGGGGTTTACACATTTTCATTTTCGCTAGGTCCTGCCAAATTCCTCTCCCAAGGGGCTGTACTGTTCACACTCCCAGCAGTACGTGAGGAATCTCCCTCCCCGGTACCCACATCTGCAAGGACATTTGATCTTGTCAGCGGGTTTCTTTTGATAGCCCTTTATACTTTCAAAGGGCTTTCAATTCTCCTACCTCTTTTCAGCCTCACCAAGGTCCTGCCATATTCCTTTCCTCTGAAGGATGTCTCCCCTCCCCCAACTCCCAACCCCCAGTCCCTCACCCCTCCACCCCTAACCTTCATTCCTTCTGCCCACCTACCCATGCAACCCTCCAAACCCCGCTCTCACTGACTCTCCTTCAGGCCCTGGAGGAGCCAAGAAGCAGCTGGTCCTTACTTTCTAGGTAAAGCCTCAAAGACAAGGAATGTCTGCTAGACACACTCCGGCCTCAGTTTCCCTGCCTCGCCTTGAGTTCTCCACCCCATTACAAACTGGGCCACTCCCAGCCTGGGCAGGTACCCAACCCCCTCGACTAGTCCCTCCTCCAGCCCCTCCCCCCTTTGGGTAAGTGATTCCTAGCTATTTTATAATTTGGTCACTGGTGTGAACGGAATCTTTTTTTGCATAACTTCTCTCGCTCTCAGGTACATCGGGTTCAGTGAATCATACTCCTCAGATCTTGCCTTACAAGCCTCCTCTCTTGCTTTATTTTCCCCTCAATCCCTGCTCCCACCCCCGCCCTCCATAAACTCAATCCATGTGTCCTTGTAAAGCACATGGTGGTGTCTGTGGGTGTTCGCATTTCTCTGAAGTGGGACTGCCAGATCTTGGAGTCATTGTGTACCTATTTCACCAGCATTGCCAGAAATTTCTCCAGGACTGCAAAGCCAGCCACGCTCCTTCCCACCAGCATGGTCACAGGGTTCCCCTTTCTTCACACTCTCCCCAGAACTCACCATTAGCCAACATTCTGATTTTGGCCAATTTGATGGGTATGGAGTGGAGCCCACCATTGTCTCATTTGCATTTCTCTGAATATTCGTGGGTTTGAGCACCTCTTCATTACTTAGTCATTTGGGTTTCCCCTTCTGTGAACTGCCTATTCATATCCTTTGACCATATTTCTATTATTTCCTGTCTTTTTCTTGTAGCTTTGCAATAATTCCTTGTATATTCTACATATTAATTCCTTGTCATTTTTAGGTGTCACAAACACTTCCCCATTCTGTCATCTGTCTGGTATCTTGGTTTATAGTGTTCTTTGTTGATTCAAAAAAAGAAAAAAAACTTTAATTTTAATGTAATTCAAATCCATACATTTTTTGCCATTTTGTTCTTAGCCAAAAGGTCCTTCCTTACAGTGGGATGTAAAAATATTTTCCTATATTTTCTTTCATTAGCTTTATGATTTTACATCTCACATCTAGGTTTTTAATACAACTGAATTATATGTGGTATATAAGATCTAGAGACCCAACTTCATTTTTCTCCACAGAGTGAGTCAGTCTTTCCTATACCATTGGCAAAATAGTCCATCCTTTAATCGCTGATCATAATTACATGGGTCTGTCGCTGAACGATTCCCTCTGTTCCATTCATTCTTGTTCCTAGGCTACTTCCACATATTTTTTATTGGTAGAGCTTTGTAGAATGTTTAGTATTTGGTAAAGTGAATCTCCTTAGCCCCTTTTTGAAATTGACTTAATTCTATAGGTTCTTTATTCTTCCACACACATTTTTGAATACACTTGTTAAATTCCTCAAATTCCAGCTGAGATTTTAATTGAGATTGCACTGAACTGACAGGCAAATTTGGGGGAGAACTGACATCACTGCAGTGTTATTTTAGCTCATTGGCAACGTGGTATACCCTTCATCAATAAATGAAGGAAGAAGAGCTTCTTCTGTGGCTTTTAATAGCTTGTCCCCACCCTCTGGGCACTCGGGTGTGGCAGGGTTAAAGTCGTCAGCACCCCTCCCTAACTCACCAGCTTCTACACCTGGGCTCCCATTTGATGTTTGCAATAACTCCAGGCGAGCTGAATGGCAGGACCTAATAGTCCTTTGTATAGATGATTTTAAGGAGTTTATCCAAGTCCACACAGCCGGCACGATGTGGACACATGATCTCTCTGCATTAGATCTCAACACCAATGCAGGTGTTGAAGAGTAAACGCTATGATACATGAAAAGTACCTAGCTCATAGTAAGCACTCAATAATGATGACCATTAGGATGGAAACCCAGTTTATATTATAAGACAGATCCAAGGGTTGCTGCTTCAGCTCAAGGGGGCTGGGGAAGGTTTGCTCCCCACTAGCTTGGCTCTCTCCTGAGGTACCTCCCCAGAGCCCTAAAATCCCACGGTCTGGATCGGTGATCCCAGACTCTGTAGAATAATGGGAATAATTAAAAATCTGAAGTGGGCAAAAGTGATTCCCTTATACAGCACAGATGCTGAGAAGGAGCAGGTCTTGTAGGTTAAATAAAAGAACAAGAACTAAAAGCAGGAGGCCTCTAAGCATTCCCTTCAGAATCAGCAGAAGCAAATCCTCTCAGGGCGGCCTCCATGGAGATGGGGTTCATGCTGACAGTCTCAGTTATGGATTTCTAACAATTTGTAATTGTAGGATGAAAATGACTTTAACAATGTGAGTCGGGCTATGAACAAACACCCATAACAATTATAACCATAAGTTGGGAGATTTTATTTTATTAATAAGTCACTGAAGATAATTTTTAAAAATTATTTAGAAGAAGGAAAGAAACCAAAATGTTTGAAGTGCTTATAATGGGAGATGGAATCATGTATAATTCTTGTTATTTTCCCTATACTTTTTCCTATTTTTATTAGCTTTTCTTTTTCCCCCAAATTAGTTACCTCTCTATTTATAAAGGTGTGTAGTTTTTGTAAGTTTTAAAGCACCAGCAACCTGGGTGCTAGTCCTAACTGGCACTGATTCCCTGTGTGACCTCGAGCACATCTCTCTCCTCTCCAGGCCTCAGTTTCCCCATCTGGACTCTGAGAGGGAGGGGCTGCATGGGGCTCTGAGATCTGGGGGGGGTCACGAATCCCTCTTGCACATCAGCCCAACCCCACATCTGCACATCCCGCCTGGGCCCACCAGCCCAGATGGCCTACAGGTGACACTAACGAGAACATTTTTTTCTCATTAATGAAAACTTGGCTCAGAGCAGGAATGGCCAAGGAGCCAGGAGGGGCGACAGGGCCGGGGAGCCATTCCCCACCAGGCTGGACATGAGGTGGCTCTGGGCCCATTTCCCTGACGCAGTACCCAGCCCTCCCTGTGGGAGATGCCTCACAGGAGACCCTGCACGTCAGCAGTGCCCAAGTCATCTACCTCATTTCCCCAGAAAGTTTTCCCTTTCCCAATTCAAAAGGAGGAAGAAATAAGTAATTTTTCCCCTGCTACAATTTCTCAGTCTTCACTCATTTGGATGTTTACGAGAACATGTCTACCGGCCAGAGCCGGGCAGGGCTGGGCAGGGATGACTCAGTGTGGACACAACCGCTGCAGGAACTTGGCGGGTGGAGGCCAAGCACTTGGAGGAAGACAGAGGGACCCTGGCTGAGGAGCCCGGGGGCTTCTTGAAGTAGGTGGCAGTGACTTGGCCCCCTCTAATTCATCTCCCAGGTGAAGTCTGTCTACAGGACGTCACTCCCGGGGAACCAGAGCCCCACACCCCCCGACCCAGCCATGTCTTGCCTGCCCTGCCGACTCCACGTGTAAGTATTGAGCACCTCCTGTGTTCTAGGCAGAGTTCTATGGCCCCTTCACCTACAGTTCACGGAGACCCTGCTCCAGCCGTGCGCCCAAATGAGGATCCCAGAGCATTTAGTTCCTAGGAATGAATGGTGGCATTTCAAGCACCAAGAAGGAATCAACTTTGCCACCCTCTAGACCTGGGTTCAAGTCCTAGCTCAGACCACTTACTGCCATGTGACCTTGACCTTGAACAAATCACTTCATCTCCCTGAGCCTCCATTTCCTCACCTATAGAATGGAGGGAGGGAGGGAGGGAGGCCCCATTCTAAGTTCCCTGCAGGGATGCTGTAATGATCAGAGTTTGGGAGTCCACTGCACCTGGCACATAGTAGGTGCTCAGTAAATGTAGACTTGGAACTTGATGGTGGCCATACATTCTGCTTGCCCACGTCGGAGTCCTGGGTCTCCCCCTGGTGCAGGGGAAGCTTTCCCTGTGAAATTCCCGAAGTGCTCAGCCTCCCTCTTCCCCTTGACACCCAAAGGAAACCCCGGTGGGGCCCCAATTCCACAGCAGTTCCCAAGTTCTCCCAAGGTTGTTGCAACTTCCCACCAACCACCCAGCCCAGCCCTTCCGCTCTCCCTCCCAGCTCCTGCAGAATAATTTCTGCCTCTGAAACCAGCTCCATCACTTCACCCCTTTCTCCCCCAGAGACCTAGAAATCCGAATGCAGGGGTGGGGCAACCTCCACCCCTGACTCACAAAAACCCTCGTTTCTGACACCCCAATCACAATGGCTCACTTCCCCCTGCATGCCCCAAATTTCTCCAAACTTCCAGATTTTGTCTGACTTGTGTGAAACCCCCAAGCCCTGGCTGCGCACCTGACCCACACCTAGGACCCCCGCTGAGCTTTTTGTCTCTGTAGCAGTTACCACTGGCTAAGGTGTCTCATACACTTTTTATTGTCCCTCTTGATGAGGGCTGTATCCCCAGCACCCAGCAGCAGTTTGAGCTCAATAAATATTTATTGAACAAATTAATGAATGACTTTAATCTTTGCAACTTCTCTTTGGGATAGGGGCTTATTAGATCCAATTTACAGAGGAGGAGGTGGAGACCCACCACCTGGGCTAGATGCCATGCAGTGGGCACTAGAGCCCCGCACTTAACCTCCATTACAGCAATGACCATGCCCTCAGCCATCACCTGACTTCAGACCAGTCTCCCCAGTTGGGCTTCGACTCCTTGAGAGCGGTACCATGTATCCCCTCCCTTCCCAGCCCCACTGTGTTCCTCAGCACAGTTCCTGACACACAGTAGGTGCCCTACACAGATCTGTTGCTTGAGTGACTAAATGAGGGGCTGAGTGAATGAATGCATAAATAAATTCATCTTCTCATACAGAAATATTTTTTTTGTGCGGCTTCTGAAACTAGGCCTCCAACCCTCTTCACAGTCAGTGCTGTGGGAACTTAGAGGACACAGAGGTCCTGGTCCTGGATGGTCCTGGAAGGCTTTCTGGAGAAGGAGGACAAAGTTGAAGATGGAGGTTTGGGAGTTGGGTCACTGAGCAGAGATTTCACGGTGGGGTTGTGCCCTCAGTATTTGGTGACTTGGGAGGAACACAGTTGGGTTTCAGAGGGGTTTCGGATACAGAAGCTATGCAGGCAGCAGGACAGGCCTGGGAGGGCCAGATTGGCAGACTTTGGCCTGTAGGCACTGGGGAATTATCGAAGGTTCTGTGAGAGAATGGCCTGGTCAGAGCTGGGCTTTGGAAAGGAAAGGTGGACAGAAGCCAGACGACCAACTCCATGCCCTGTACATTTACTGAGCCCTGCAGTTGCCCAGACAGTGTTCTATAGGGCCTGGGACTCAGGGTTGGGGTCACAGCACATTGGGGACCCCAGCCTGAGCTACAATGGAATAGCATGGCCAAATGGTTGGAAACTCAAGAGTCTAGCCAGATAGCCTGGGTTTGAATCCCGGTTACACCACTTAGCAGCTGTGTGCCTTTGGGCAAGTGACTTAACTACTCCGTGCCTCGGTTTCCTCACCTGTAACATAGGGATAATAATAGCCACCACTTCCTAGAGCATTGTGAGGTTTAAATGATATAGTCCCAAAGCCTCAATAATTGAGTTCTTTATTATTTCTCTAACGAGTGTGTGACTTCCTGGATGGCAGGGATGAAGCCTCCTAAATCTCTTTTGTCCGAGCCCAGCTCACAGGGGCGCAGGGTGGCTCTCAGGGAACTTTTGATAAACGTGCCTGGCCCAGGGGACCTGGTCCACCTTGAGAGTGCCCCAGTGTTCGTTCACAGGGGGTCTTCCGCCTGAAGCAAGGAGCCCTCCCTCGACACCTGCCTAGGCTGTGGGTATTTCCTGAGTGAAGTGTCATCTCAGTGAAAAACAGTGTCCCTGTGACAGCCTGTTGTTGCATAATCTGCCCACAGCTCTCTGTGACTTCCTGACTGGGCAGCCCCGGGGGGGCCCCTTCCTGCCCTGGAAGGTGCCAGACCCTGTGCCCCTTCTCAGGGGAGGCCCAGCAAGAACTCTCGCAGCCTCAGTTTCCCCATCTGGGAAACTAGGGCGTTGGAGCTGATTATTTCAAAAGCCTTAAATGTTCTCGAATCAGACAGATTCTGGCCCTGTCCCACTCTGATTGCTGGATCCCTGAACGCACAGGTCGGCCCCCTGGTCCAGAGCTCACACTCCGGAGACAAACTTGGATTTGGTTATTTAGCTTCCTTGAGGCAACGTTGGGAACAATAAGAGTCAAATTATTGGGAGGAAGAAATAAGGCAATATGTGAAGTGTGAAGCACAGTGCCTGGCACATTGTAAGATCTCAATATTCCCTGACACTCCTATTGAGGGGTGGGGGCTACCTCCCCTCCCCTTGAATCTGGGCTCTGTGACTGCTTGACCGATAGTACGTGGCAAAAGTAATACTGTGCCCATTTCTGGGCTCCGATTATATGAACCTGGCAGTTTCCACTTGTTACAGGGTTGTTTGCTCTAGGAACCCAGCCACCATGATGTAAGGAAGTCCAAGCCACTCCAGGAGAGGCCCACGAGAGAAACCCACAGCCAACCCCAGCTTGCGGCCGTCTCAGAAGTGCGTTCTCCAGTGCCAGCTAGTACTGTGTGAGCAGAGATAAGCTGTCCCTGCCAAGCCCAGACCAAAGTGCAGACTTGTGAGCAAAATAACCACCCGTTGGTGTTTTAAGCCACTAAGTTTTTAAGTGGTTCATGACGTAGCAGGAGACAACCAGGACAGTTAAGGTCAGTTAATAGCCAGTCAACACTTTTGAAAAATGGGGATCAGCAAGCTCATCTATAATTATGGTCACTGTGATGTTAAGTGGTGATGTATGTAAAGTGTCTTGGCACTGAGTAAATTCCTAACAGATGATTTCCCTGCCCCTTACGCAGGATCAGCTACAGAATTTTGGGGACCCAGAGAAAAATGAAAACACAGGGCCCCTTGTTCAAAAATTATTGATTTTTCAGACAGCAACAGCAGAGCATTAAACCAAGCACGGGTCCTTCTAAGCTTGGGGCCCTTCACAGGCCACATGCCCGTGAAGCTGCAAAGCCCTTTTCCTATAATATTCTTGTCTGATTATGGGGACCACTTTGGCTCTTGCAAAGCTGTCTTATAATAAGAACCCAAGTCTCTTACCACAGTTACTTTTATTTTAACAACAGTTAAAAAAAAAAAGAAAAGAAATAAAGAAAGAAAAGGAAGAATAAAAATTGGCAAGTAATCTTTACTGTTCCCTTGGACTAAAGAGTGATTCCCCGCATCAGGTCCCAGCGTACGGCTAGAGCTGTCTCCACCACAGAGCACCAAGCTGGGCCTTAGGCAGACTGTGTACCTCTATGGGGCTCAGTTTTCCCATCTGTAAAATGGGGAGTCTTGCTCTTGCCATGTCTCCCTTCCTGGAGACAGGTTCTCCAGCACACGTTCTCTGTCCTGCCTGTCCTCCCAGCCTTGTGTCAACCCTGACCTCAGAATCAGACCACCGTTAAGGAAAGCAGCTTCAAGAAACAAGGCTCTGACTAGGTCAGCTCTGTGTCCTTTCTGCCTGGTCAGAGGCATCAGAAAGCCACTTGATCTCAAGAAGGTTTACCCAGCCTCTTGCAACCGTCCCTGCCTCCCCATAAAAGAGGAATAAAATTGCCCTTCCTAAAGGAAACTCGTCCAGAAGGCATAGTGCCAGTTGGTAACTGCGATGTAGACATAGCCCCAACCACAGAGGCAGCCAGAGTTGAAGGGTTGAATTCCAGCTCTGGCACTTCCAGGCTGTGTGACAGTGGGTTGGTTGCTTAACCCCTTTGAGCCTCAATTCATAAAAGGGGGTACTGATAGCTTATTTACCTTTCAGTTATTATGATGAAGCCCAAATATGTAAAGAATGTAGAAAGCCTTGGGCAATCTCTAAAGCTCATAAAATGCTACATATAATGAATATCATTTACTGAACAGGAAATATGCCCAGCACCAGGCCAAGCTCTTTACCTGTCTTACTGCTGAACCTCACGACCATCTTGGAAGATAATTATTACGTCCATTTTGCAGATTAGGAAACTGAAGTTAAAAGCGCTTGAGAGCTTCACCTGAGGCCGTGTAGCTGGGAACTGCTTTGGCCTGGAGGTTGAACTCGGGCCCATTCCTTCCCCTACATCGGAAGCAGGGGTAATGAAATGGGACAGAGGCAGGTGCTGGAGGGCTAAGGAGGAAAGGGCGGGCCTCGATGCTAAGATGACCCACACCCCACACCAAAACACAAACGCCTCCAGCCTCCAGGATCTTTCGGTTTGGTTTTTACTCTCCTGGAAGACACCCAGAGAAAGGGGGACCTGGACAGACCCCTCACCCTTGTGGTGACACCAGCTGAGGGCCCGGGGCTGCGATGTCAACCAGGAATGTAGTCTCAGCTCTCTGCCCTTTCTGAGAAAACACATCCAACAGCTTCCTGGCTACCAGCAACTGCTGCCTCTTTAGCCCGGCTTCCCTCTGAATTAGGTCAAAATGACCGTCGCGGCCCCTGGTTTGCCTTTCCCGCCCGTTGCTGAGATAATACCAGGATGTTTATTGTTCTAATAGGAGGAAAATAGATTTAAACATAGACTGATGTTCTTACAATATTTATGATAAAATCTAAGTGCCTTACAATGGCCCACCAGGCCTTCCAGGATCTGGCCCAGCTGGCAGCCCCGCTCACCTCCGTTTCCTCTCTGCCCTGATCACTATGCTTCTACCAGGCGGTGTGCTTCCTCAACCTCAGGACCGGGAGCACCCCACCTCAAGGCCTTGGCATTTGCGGTCCCCCTGCCTCCTGCTTTCTCGGGATGCTTGCGGGCCCCCACCTCGCCCACCCATCATGTCGCTCATGCGGAGTGCAAAGGGCACCTCCTCCAAGAAGCCCTCCCTGACCACCTGGCTAGAGTTGGCCCTGCCCTCCAGACTCTCTGCCACAGTCCCGAGTGGGGCCCTCTGGTAGCACAGAGCACGATCCCACTCAGGAATGACCTTGTTCACTGATCTGGTTATGCGGTCCCGGACGGGTGGGGTGCAGGAGCCCAGGGTGGGCTCGGCCGGCTGCTCCCTAAGGCCCAAGGAGCTGCCCTTGAAGCTTTTGATATTCTCACCTTGGCTTCCAGTCAAGGGTACTGACGCATTAAAGCGTTCTTCTCTGGCCCTACCTGTGAATCCCTCCCCTGACCCATCCTGGCCCCAGCACCTCCCACCCCGCACTTCCCCCACTGTTACATGTTAGAGGACAGGGAGGGTCAAGGAAGGAGTGGAGGAGAGAAGGCACACAGGAACTGCGGCCACAGAGCTGCCTCTTATCTCTGCACAGATTTTCATTTCTGTTCAGCTCAACAAATCAGGTCCCAATGACCGTGGGTCAGAGAGGATGCCAGAGACACCTTCTTTAGGCTCTCATGGCTGGAGGGATGTTGTGCAGATTCAAGCCCTTGTCCTGTCTTAGGGATTGGCCCTGGCCTTAGAGATTCTAAGAACCTAGTGCAGCTTACAACCTACAAGACTGTCTTGAGAAACAACAGATTTTCTTTGAATGCAATAGTTTCTGCAGGACGCTTATTACTTACTGTCACTCCCTGACTATAACTGTTCAGGAAAAGGGGTGTGCCGGTTCCTTAGAGCCTGGGAACTGCTACCCTGGGCAGCAGGGGCCTTGTCTGTCTGCCCACCCGGACGTCAGAACGACCAGAGGTTAATGAGGGGTCCGTCATCACTGGGCAGGGAAATTTGCTCTGGTTCTCGGATCGACCATGTGACAGGCAGTGGCTGGTTCAATAGCCAGGCTGATTGTGAGGTCTGGGTGTGGACTGGAGTCCTGGGGGTGGGATGGGCGAGGTCTCCTTCTTCCAGCCACCAGGGGAGACATAGTCAGAGTGGGGCTTCAGGCTGGCTGCCTGTGGTGGAAAGCAGGCCCCAGACTGCCCCTGAGTTGTGACCAGTTGTGAAATAGAATCCATCTTTTATGGCAAGGCAAGAAAAATTTAAACATAAAAATTCTTCTCTGCCCTTTGGCCTCCCCTCTCCCCACACTGTGCATTGTGTGTCTGCATTATGCGTTGACCAGACCTCCTCCATCAGCAGGAATACCTGCTCAGCCATAAAGACAACATTCTTCCAGCATCATCAACTCCTTAAAAGATAGCATTCCTTCTTGGTCTTGTAAGGGATCACATGACCCACTGCGCCAATCTGGATTACGTAAACTGTCAATAATACATCATTTAATGTACAGCCCTGTCTCAAAAAACTTATATAAACTGTGTCTTGACTTCCAATGGGTGGAACCATTCTCAAAGCCTTCTGCGATGCTCTTCCCGGATAATAAGCCTCAAATTTGGCTCGAATAAAAATTTCCAATTCTTTCTTAGCTCGACTGATTAAGTTTTCATTGACACCAGGGAGGCAGGCTGGAGCCTCCCAGCTCAGGCTCCAAGCCCACGGCTCACGTTCACCCCCGGTCCTCTCTGGGCTACCCAGGGCTGGGGCATTCACGCTGCTACTTTGTGACTCCCTTTTCCCAAGCTGTGGGGCTGCTGGGCCCAGCCTGGAGGGAAGAAGGCCGTGGGGAGACCAGGGATACCTCCTGCCAATAACTAAAGGGAGCCTTAGGGAAAGAGTGCTTTATTCTGAGTATCCTCAAAGGCCGGGCCTTGGACCGATCAGGGAGTGGGAGTTCCACAGGGACAGGGTCTGCCTCCATCCACAGGGAAGAACCTCCAGCAGTGGGAAGGGCTGTCCCAGCAGGTAGGGGGCTCCTTGTCCCCAGAGGCTGGCAGCCTAGGTGTCTGGGGCAGACAGGCAAAGGGGGAGCCCCTGTCTTGTGGGGAGAGAGTTTGCTCGGACCCTTCTGCTCCGAGGTAATCAAATCTCAGGGAGAATTTCCTGAGCCTTACGATTGGTTTTTAAGGGAACTTATGAAATTTTAAAGGACCAAGGTTTTGTGAAGGGCCCTGGGGTGAGGGAGCCCGTCATTCCATTAACCATGTGTCAGCATCCTCATGTCACAGCTGCAGAGCCCTTCGGGGGCGGGGGGAGTGGCAGGGGGGAGCAGAGCCCTCACGCCGTCCGGGCACAGGGAGTTCTGGCCATTGTCCAGCCCGTGTAAACTTCAGGGTCTGGTGTAAACGGTCTCTCACAGCATCCAGCCTCTCTCCAACTTTCCCCAAAACATCTGAGCGGTTTCAGAAACTACCCTCGTGAAGCCGGAGCCAGCCTCAACTTCCTCCAGAGAGTGAGCGGCCTGGTGAGTAAACAGCAGCTTTCCCGGGGCTGGCTTCCAGAGGGTAATTCCAGCATCTGCAGGCTGCCTGCGACTCCGTGCCCCGGGCCTCATCTGCCCACACTCCCTTTCCAAGACCACTTGTTTGTTGCCATGAGTCTGAGAGCCCTGGGGAGAGCAGGAAGAAGCCCCAAGTCCGGGCACTTGACTCCTCAGTGTGAAACGTAAGAATCCTGAAGTCCAGACTGAACTACGAAACGCTCTTTCTTTTCCGGCAGAATGTCTGGGTGAAACCAAGTAGTTTTCTGACACCCACACCCCCATCATGGGTGCTGAGAGGCTAGAGCCAAAGGCAGGGCCTGGCACCACCGGGATCTGTGCACGTGGTAGATCTGGGGAAGACGCATCTTTGGTGGCCCAGGACAGAGCACACGGGGCCCACAGAGCGGGTAAGGACCCGAGAAGGGCCCACGGTTCCCCTTCTCCATGCGGGGAGGAAGCCCCCCTGGGCGAAGCAGAGCAGGCCCTTCTGCAGGCAGCAGCTGGGCGGGCAGGGTCTCTGGCCGGGCAGGGGCAGCACAGCTGCTAAGAATCTGCAGGCATCTGGGTCCCGAGACGCCTCCTGCTGCGGAGACAGTGATGTGGCCTGGGCCCTGGGCCCACCGCGGAGGCTACAGAACAGGGAAGGACTGACAGCCGCAGAAGGCAGGGTGCCCAGGCCCTGCTGGCTGGCTGTTGCCCCAACACACAGAGCTGTTCAGATCCAGCCCCTTGGTTGTCTCTGCCGCACAGGCCTGGGCTCCCCAGGGTCTGGGTTGGGGGGCAGCTGGGTGGGGAGGCAGGTACAGACCAGCAGAGCCTCCTGCGTTGATAGGCTGGGTCTACCGCTGGATGCTGGAACTTCACCTCAGGCCAGATGGGCCTCTGCCACCAGGTTGGTGCTACCAGCTTGGTGCCACCAGGGTCACCGTGGCCTCCCAGAGGCGCCCAGCTGCCCTCTCAGTCCCAGCCCAGGCCAGGCCTCATTTCCCAGAGGCGGTCGTGGGCAAGGGGTCCTCCTTCCCTTCCTCCTCCACCGAGAACATAACGCCCCCACAGCTGCCCGTCAGTGGTTCCGTCTCCTGCTCCGGGTAGTGGGGGGCATGGTCCACCTCCAGATCCTCCTCGAACTCGGGCCCTGCCGGCCCCACCGGGCCCTGGCCCTCAGGCACCTTGGCCTTCACGGTCCCCACAATCACGGTGTCGGCCTTCATGATGTAGATGTTCTCTGCAAGGCAAAAGGGTGGGGGAGATGAGGCAAGGGCTCCAGCTGGATGGAAGCAAGGAGGCAGAGGAGGGTCCCGGTCCCAGCTCTGCCACTTCTGCTGTGTGGCCTCAGGCAGACGGCACAGCCTCTCTGATACACAGTAGGCCCCTACCGACTTCACAGGTAGCCTGAGGCTCAAAGGAGATAAAACAGCTAGGAACTGTGTGCTGAGGGGTTAAGGACTGGCCCATGTATAGGAAGCGCTTGTGATTTTCTCGACACTTCTGCCGAGATGGGGTAGAAGAGAAGAGAACAGGGTTAGGAGAGAAAGGAAGCCGTGGGGAGAAGTTGGGGAATGACATTGACACCAATAGCACCAGTGAACACTCGCAGAGTTTAGCCTGTGCCGGACGCTGTTCCAGATGCTTTTCACACATTAGCTCCCGAATCCTCGCATCACTTCCACAAGGTAGATAGTCTATCGTGATCCCCATTTACAGATAAAGAATCTGGAGCCCAGAGATGTTAAATGACCTGCCCAAGGTCACCAGGTAGTTAGTAGAAATCCCCAAAGAAACTCCACCCTGCCCAGCTGCCCTTTCAGTTCATATCCACGTGCCTAAAGCAAAAACCTGGGCGGGGGTGGGGCGCGGGTGGTGGTGGCAGGGGGACAGCAACATGTCCTGGTTTGCCTGAGATGCTCCTACTGGTTTTAGTATTGAAAGTTCCACATCCCAGGAACCTCTTCAGTCTGGGCAAACCCAGACAGATGGTCACACCCTACAGAAACCTCAACCTTGTTAATAATCACCAACAGCCTGTGATCTGGACAGCTTTGCAGGGGCCGGTATATCTTGATGTTTATCGCTTATTGCTATGTACCTGCCTAGCACATAGGGCCGCTTGTGTGGCTCACGTGGATGAATAACCAGCCCAGCCTGTTAGAGGCATGATCCCCCGCGGTCTGCTGACCACCTGCTGCTAGGGCTTTGGAGTCTCAGGGGAGCTAAGTAAGGTGCCCAAGAAGCTGGGACGTGGGGAGCCTGGCCTTCACCCAGGTCAGCTAACTCCAAACACCAGCAGCCCAGCTTCTGATGGCCTTGAGCTCAGGGCAGGGTGCTAGCTCCCAACGGCTCAGCCCTGGAACTCTCTCTGGAGTCTGAATGGGGAAGCTCAAGAGGGAACTTGAGCGCTAGGGTGGGGCAGGGAGCTCGGGATCCCTGCCTCTCTGAGGAACACAGTTACACCCCTCTGATTCAGGAACCCCCCCAAAGATTCTGGGGGCCCCCGCACGCTCAACCCCATTGCATAATGCCAGTTCTTCTGTTTTGGTCTTTGATACTTCCAGGATAGAGAGAAGTGTTCAAAATAGCAGTGAGAACTAGAGGGAAGGCTACAAGCGTGAAACAAGCTATGGGCTGGGAGCCCCCCCTACACCCCAAAAGAGAGAGCGTGGCCTCAAGCCACATACCCTCCATCAAGACCTGCAGGTCCTTTGCCCTGGGAACCTGACCAGAAGGGCTGGCAAAAGATGGGAGCCAGTGATGGTGAGGGAGAGGGGACCCCAGGAGGTGAGAGAACACAGAGGAGGCCACACAGTGCTAGAGGAGATGAGACAGACAGACAGACAGACATAGAGGAGTAAGGGTATGGAAGAAGAGGGGTGAGTTTGTCCGGGGAGAAGCAGCCAAAGCTGGGGGCCGGGCTATCATCCCCTCACATTCCTCGGGTCCTGACTCCTCTAGCTCTATCCCCCATCACAGGGCTGCCCACTCCCCAGTTGGGAGAGGAGGGTCTTCCAGAAGTTGCTTGGACTTCCTGCCCCACCCAGGGCTCCAGAATCCAAGGAAGTTGTCCTGGACGGGGAGGGGTATGAAGATGAGGGGAAGGGGTTCCCCCTGCCTGGTGCCCAGGGGTAGAGGGGTAAAGTGCAACCAGAGTTTGGTCCCCTTGGGAACTGGACAAGGGGGTACTCCTCTAGGGAGGTGTCAGGAGAACAAAGGGCTCACCATCTCTTGAATGTCCCAAGAGAATCTCCAACCTGCTTACCAGCCAGGCTTACAGGCCAGGCTGCCCACGCCCCAGCCCACCTGGGAGCCTGGTGCCTCCCTCCCCCCTCCCCCCCAAACACTCCCAGAGCCCCAGCCCTGTGGTTCCAGGCACTGCACTCAGCATTGACTCAAATGTTCAAATCAGGACTTCTTAGGAAATTTGCAGGAGATGCCTTCAGCGGTATTTCCCAAAATACATTCTTTTCCAGTAAAACATGCTGAAAGCTACAATTCCAAAAGTTTCAGTTTGGTGCTAAGGGTTCTGCCCTAAAGAGTTCTATCCACCAATCCCTGCCACACAAATGTGTAGGACGATCACAAATGCCTCTTTGGAATTATCTCAGTGATGGTTAACCCTCCAAAGACAGAGATGGAGCCAATTAAGGCCCTGCCCCCGGGGAGCTAACAGCCAAGTGGATGGGGGTGGGGGTGGGGAAGGAGGCTGCAAACACACACTGCTGGGTGCTGAGGACTCTAGGAGGGGAGGCCTGGGCTCTGGGGCAGCACAGCACAGGGGCGTCTCCTAGACGGGAGAGTGGAGAGGGCAGGGAGGGCTTCCTGGAGGAGGAGGCAAATAAACAGGGTCCTCAGGACATCAAGAATTAACTAGATTCAAGGAGGTGGAGTTGGCTGTTTCAGGTGAGAAAGCAGCGCCCCCAGAGCTCAGAAGTGAGAGAGGGCTCCGTAGATTAAGAAACTGACATTGAGTGGGAGGAGCAGACCTGTGGGGTGGGGAGGCTGGCAAGCCTGGTGGCGAGGATGCAGCTTAAATGCCGGAATAAGAAGCCTGGAATTTACCCTGCAGGTACCAGGGACCCCCTGGAGGGCTTCAAGCAGGGGTGTAACATGGGCAGGTATCCATTTTGGTAGAAACGCTCTGGTTGTAGCAGGGTGGAGAGGAGGGGAAGAGAGGCAAGGAGGCCTGCGGGAAGGGAAGGTTCGTCCTGGCTGGAGGGTGGCTGCAGTTCGGGGCGCCCTGGTCTCCGGGTTCCACCACAGGGTACTGATGCGGACAGACCGGGGGTTTTGGAGCCTGCAGCCCTGCTGCCACTTGGTAGCTGTGTGACTGGGAAAACCACTTCTCTCCCCTGAACCGCTGTTTCCCCAATTGTAAAAAGGAGGGAAAGACCCCATCCTCAGAAGGCTGTGTGACAAGAGGTGACGAGCGTGCCTTGCCCAAATGCGTCAGCCAAGCGGCAGCTCTTACTTCCCTGATGTCTCCCTCCATCCCCCTCAGGGGCCCTTCGTTGGGGGCTGGGCTGGCGGTAACTTTCCCTCTAATCACAGCAGGCACCAGCCAGGGGGAGCCCCACCCCCCAGGACAACTTCATGCGCACCATTGCACGAATTTTCACGCTGGGCTCCGTGAAGTCAGAACTCCTGCTATTCCTGTTTTACAGAAATTTACACTGGGATGAAGAGGTGGAGCAAGCGGCTCGATACCCCTGAGAATGGCTTAACTCCTTCACAAAAATCGTCTCCTACTCATGAGGGCCAGTGGAGGAACCCCTGCCTCTTCCTTGCTGGGCCTTCTGTACTCAGGGTCTCTAGCTCCCTCTGGGGGCTCAGGGCCCATCTCCCCCTGCCCCTGAGCACCCCGGGACCCCCCCAAACAGGCCGACTCACCAATCCTGTTGTTGGTGTGCTCCGTGGTCCCTCGGGGCTCGGGAAGGTCCATGGGGGTGGAGGGGCTGCTGGCTGGGCTGGCCTCCAGCAGCTGCAGGCTCTCCAGGTTGGGGCAGGTCTCCACAGCTGGGGGGCTCATTAACCCCTGCTCCTCACTGCCCGGCTCCGCCACTGACACCCTCCTGATCAGCTGCAGTGGGCACAGAGGAAATGGTGCTGATGCAGGATGCCCCCACCTCCCCCAGTCTCTGAGCTGGGGAACCCCTGTTTCTTCATCTCCATAGACCCCAGTGAGTCTCCCTCTCTGCTTTAAAGCCGTCACGCGCTACCCTGGGCTTCTCAGCCTTGATAGCCTGACACACCTGAGTGTGGGACCCTGTGAAGTCACGTTGTTTTTAACTTGTACTAAATAACGATACTGTCAGCATTGCATACAATGCTTACCACGCGCGTGGCCCTTGACATGTGTTAATCCTTAACAACCACTCTACAAGGTGGCTAATATTAGCACCCTCCCCACTTCACAGATCAGAAAACTGAGGCACAGAAGACTCAAGTAGCTTGCTCAGGGTTAGTTGGTAAGTGTCCGGCCAGTGCTTGAACCCCACCCAGTATCTCGCTTTAGAATCCATGCACGTTAGCCCCAGTCTACAAGTATCAGCTCCAGGCCCACCCCAACTCCCCTGCTCCTGGGACAGCAGCCTTTTATGATCACACAAATGTATTCTAAAAACAGTTATGTCTCAGGAAAGTGTTGGTTTCGTTTTTCACTTTTCTGTAAGTGCCAAGGAGAAGTGCTCTTGTAAAAATGTTCTAATGTAAATACCATTTACCTTCAACCTTCAAAAGGGAATGAGTTTGAGTAAGGCAGAAAGTATAGCTACATAATCCTGAATATTCTTTTTTTTTTTTTTTAATTCATTTTATTTTTGGCCGCATTGGGTCTTCATTGCTGCGTGCAGGCTTTCTCTAGTTGCGGCGAGCGGGGGCTACTCTTCGTTGAAGTGCGTGGGCTTCTCACTGTGGTGGCTTCTCTTGTTGCAGAGCACGGGCTCTAGGCACGCGGGCTTCAGTAGTTGTGGCACGTGGGCTCAGTAGTTGTGGCACACGGGCTTAGTTGCTCCGCGGCATGTGGGATCTTCCCGGACCAAGGCTCAAACCCGTGTCCCCTGCATTAGCAGGTGGATTCTCAACCACTGCGCCACCAGGGAAGTCCCCTGAATATTCTTTCAAAATAATTTGAAGTCCAAAAGACGGTATTCTTGAACATGTTACTATTAATGCTTTGGCCCACGTGGCCAGAAGATATTTGATTATCTTACAAATCGTTAAATACCTTTTCATGAAATTTCTTGGTCTCATAACAGCAACCTGTCTGACCCAAGCATGTCTGAATGTGATCTCCCATGATTTGAACTTGAACTTGTATTGTGGTTCCATCTATTACGTTTAAAAATAAAGGATGGAAACCGTTCTCATGTACGAAAGTTTGAGTTAAAAGAAAGTAACAGAAGAACTGATAAGTGGAAAAAAAAAAGCGGGCGAACCATACACACCTGAGACCCAGCCCATGTGGTGTGCTTTGTCCTGCTCCCCCCCTCAGCTGTGGAGGGCAGTGCCCCTGATCTCCCCCGCACTGGTCCCCGCGCTGCCCCTGGGAGGCTGGGCACAGAGCAGGGCGCCAGGACAAGCCCGATGAGGGCCTGGTGTACGCGCCGCATCTTGGGTGGTTGCAGGACCAGCAGCAACGTGTGCAAAGCCCCCAGCCCAGCGCCTGCACACGGCGAGCACTTCATAAAAGGCAGGTGAAAACGCTCTTGCTAGGAGGCAGCTCAGGGTAACGGTTCAGAGCACCAGCCTTGGAGTCCCACAAACCAGGCCTCAAATCCTAGCTGATCTATTTTCCAACCGTGGAACCACCTTTCCTGTCTGGGCCCCCGTTTCCTCTTCTACACAGTGGGACAACAGTACCAACCTCTGTGTTTTGTAAGGACTACCCAGGATAACTTCAAGAGAGCACAAAGCCAGGTGCCTAGTTCACCGTAAGTGCTCCATATGAGAAAGCTCAAGTTTCAGAAGTTTGTGCTGCTGATTTGACATCCCAGCTTTGAGGACGAGACTCACGGAGGAGTGATGGAGAAAGGGGGGAATGAACACAGCCTTCCCTCTGACCACACCTGGCACCCACATGGCCAAAACCAAATCCACTGTCTGGCAGGCCCTTCTGGAAGTCCCCGGCAGGATGAGCCAGGAGCCAAGGCTGCTGTCTGGGGTGGGGCTCCGCATCCTCGGCCAGGGCCTGGCTCAGGCCCCACTGTGCTCAGCGCTCCCTGCGTGGGGCAGACCCGGCCTGAACTTGCAGGGGAACCTGCACCTGGGCCCTGGGAGGGCTGGGATCCACGCAGCCGCTCTCAGAACCAGCAGATCTGCTAGGGAAGGAGTCAGAGTTAGGGGCACAAAGCTGGGGTGGAGGCAAGGGAGGGGCTACTTACTGTCGGGTTCCTCCCGGGCCTGGAATCTGCAAGAGCAAAAGAGCAGTGACTTCACCAAGGCGGGTCTGGCAGCTGCCTGGCCCTGCCCCCCCCCCCCACCTGTGGGCAAATGCCCCCTCCACTGCCCCCAGGGTGGCAGCTGGTGCCTCGGTCAGACCTGGAGAGCAGTGTACGGGTTTCAGGCCCAGGGCCCAGGGGCTCACTTCCCAGCGGCAGCCAGAGAACGAGGGAATCACCTCTCTTCCAGCCACCAGGTCCCCTCAGCACACCGGACCCCCTCCGCAGCCCACCCACTCCCACACACGCACAGGGGTGGTTCAGGACGGGCGCGCACCCCAGCTGGAGCCGAAGACACTTCTGCTGGGTCGGAAGTTGGTCCGTGGCTGCTGATACCACCTGGCGGCCTCCAGGGGCTGGAGAGGCCAGACCCCCCCCCGAGCACCATGTGAAACTCACACGGAGGACCCCTAGGTGATACAGAGCGGGTGACAGGTCCTGAGGACCTTTTCTTAGACCTGCATCGGACATGCCTAAAGCCAACGGACCCCGGAGCCCTTTTGGTTCAGGCCAGCGTGAGTTCGGTTTTCTATCACGTGTGCCTGAAATAGCCCACGTGACCAGTCTCACCGGTCATCCCACTCCCTGCAATCCCACCCTCTGGCGGGCTCAGTATGCAATGATCCTTAGGGCACGACCTTTATCTTCTCATCCCAAACGCCACCCTCCTCTCCAACTTTCCTCTCCTATTAAACTGGGCTCCGGGTCATGGCCAAGTATATGTTGACATTTAATCACGGCCCAGTGGCCACCTGGGAAAGCTGGAGATGGTACCAGGCACCTGTCTAAGCCAGGGCGAGTCAACTCCCAGGAGCTGACCGTCCTCTGGGGGCACACGGCCTCTTACGACTCCCGAAGAGGTCACCTACAGAGACTTGGCTTTTGTTGCTATTCGGTGTGCACACCTAACCAGAGAAACCTCGTGAAAAGAGGCCAGCATGCCAGCTAAGTCACCTCTGGAAGACCGTCTGACCTCAGCCCCTCTAGGGAACGAGCATCCCCGAATCCTAGCAGAAACGCTCACTGGAGGCCGACTGACCACGATAATACAAGACGGGCAGTTTGAACCTGCTGTGTGGACACCAGGTCAGTCTGGGGGACACTCTTCCATGTCCCTTTTAACTGACCATCAGCAGGTAAAGTGTCTAAAGGGGAAACGGATCAGAATAATGGTCAAAAGAAGCACATGTGTAAAATGACACAATTCTTGACTCTTGATTTAACAAATCTGGTAACTGCTGTTGCCAGCAGAGCGGTCACCTTGAGAGGCCGTGGCCCCCTCCCACGAGGCGGCCACTGTCCGTTGCCCAAGCCAGCGCTTTGAGAAACACTGTCTGGCCTGAGGCACATTCTTTTAAATGATGTCAGTGAAGCCAAATCTTCGTCCTTTGAGAGTGATTTTGCCTTTTGCAAACAGCCAACTGTCCTTTGGCAGCAAGTCAAAAATAGGAAAAAAAGGGTGTGACCAAGTAACAAGACAAAAGAAATTAAAATGATAAAATGCAGTCTTGGAGAGGACGTGGGTAAACAGGAACACAGCTGCTCATGCCCTGTGAACTGGTTTCCTCTTTCTCAAGAGCCATCGGGCAATGAAAACTTCACACACTTTGACCCAGTAATCCCTCTTCAGGGACACACCCTCAGGAAATAACCCGAAGGAAAGCGACCAGCCTGTACACAGCGGTGCAGTTTATAATAACCAAAAAATGGAAAACAAGACAGGTGCCAAACAATAAAGCAGCTTAGTCCGTCATCGCAGGCCTTCCTAGCAGTGAAACCCCAGCACAACATCTTTCACCTTTCCCAGCCTTTAGTTCTCTCATTTGGAAAAGGGGGACAGATCATGCCAACTTTGGAGGGTTTTTATGAAGATTAAATGAGATCTCAAAAGTGAAGGTGCCCAGGGATTAATCACGTGGAGAGCATAAACCCTTGATATGTTGTGATGAAAATAACACTGAACCCGTATGGTCTTCCTCTGCCAAACCCACAACTCCAATCTAATCAGGAGAAAAACACTAGACAAACTCTAAACAGAGAGCCATCCTACAACTTAACCGACAAGCAAGTTGTAGGATGCAACTTAACTCCTCAAAACTGCCAAGGTCAGCAAAAACAAGGAAAGCCAGTAACTGTCACAGGCCAGATGAGCCTAAGACATGATGACTAAATGTAATGTGGTGTACTGGGTGGGATCCTGGAGCAATGAAAGGACATTAGGCAAAACTAAGTAGATCTGAACAGAGTATGGACTTTAGTTAATACAATAGTAATGTATCAGTATTGGTTTGTTTATTGCGACAAACTTACCGCACTAATGTAAGATGCTCATAATAGGGGAGACTGGGTGTGGGCTATACGGAAACTCTCTGTACTAACTTCTCAAATTTTCTGTAAGTCTAAAACTTCTCTAAAAAATGAAATCCAGGGCTTCCCTGGTGGCGCAGTGGTTGAGAATCTGCCTGCCGATGCAGGGGACACAGGTTTGAGCCCTGGTCTGGGAAGATCCCACATGCCGCGGAGCAACTAGGCCCGTGAGCCACAACTACTGAGCCTGCGCGTCTGGAGCCTGTGCTCCGCAACAAGAGAGGCCGCGATAGTGAGAGGCCCGCGCACCGCGATGAAGAGTGGCCCCCGCTCGTCGCAAATAGAGAAAGCCCTCGCACAGAAACGAAGACCCAACACAGCCAGAAATAAATAAATAAATAAATAATTTGGAAAAAAAAAAAACCCGCTATTTCAGCTTCTTTAAAAAAAAAAAAAAAAAAATGAAGTCCATTTAGAATTTTTTAATTAAAACCTTTAAAAGGGAAGGTGACCGGGAGGCCGCCTAGCACATAGGGGCCCCAGGATACTCCAGTGGCTTGGCAACTCCATCACACCGAAAAGAAAATCAGCATTCGATACTGACTCTCGGAAACAAGCATAAAATAACATCAAGGTGAAAAGGCAGAATCCAGAAGCCACCAACATCGGCCTACAGGCGTGTTACAACCCTCATGAGTACTTTGATAAAGACCTAGAACAAATCGTGCCAAGTACAGAGGTCAGATTTCATAAGTGCTTTTCCCCTAAAATGTCGCTTCAGTCCACTGTCTTCACTTATTGGTATCCTTGCTTTTTGGAATAAGAACAATTTTCTCATAAAATATGTCCAGCATCCCAGGACACAAGTCCAGGGACACACGCACTGGGCATCGGTGGGCCCCTCCTCCCTTGGGGAGAAGTGCCTGGTTTCCCAGGGCTTCTCTGAGGGCTGCTCAAGCCAAGCACGTGGGTTCTGACACCCAAGTTATCCATCCCTTCCATTCCCATTGCTCTCCCCTTTCAGTCCCATCCCCTCTCTGGCCTGCGGTCCCGGCTGCTGTGGAAAGCAGAACAGACCCAAGGAAGGCGTTTGGCAACAAGCACCCCTAGATTCAAATCCAGGACAGGGCAGGGAATTACAAGCTAAGCTGGGAATATCGTAGAATAAAGCAGTGCTCCAGCGAATTCCCTGGCGGTCCAGTGGTTAGGACTCGGCACTCTCAACGCTGAGGGCCAGGGTTCAATCCCTGGTTGTGGAACTAAGATCCCACAACTCTCCCATCTCGGCCAAAAAAGGAAAAAAGAAGAAGAAGAAAGAAAGGAAGGAAGGAAGAAGAAAGAAAGGAAGGAAGGAAAAAAGGAGGGAGGGAGGGGGGAAGGAAGGAAGGAAGGAAAGAAGAAAGAAAGAAAGAAAGAAAGAAAGGGAAAGAAAGAAAGAAAGAGGAAGGAAGGAAGAAGAAAGAAAGAGAAAGAAAGAAAGAAAAAAGAAAAAAACAAGTGCTCCAAACACAGAAGGATGGGGACAAAAGGACACAACAGCCAGCTTGAAGGGGCCCCCACTGGCCTAACCTGGGAAAATTTGAGCATCAAATTAAGTAATGATGGCAGTACAGTAAGAGAGGAATCCATGAGTCCAGACAGATATACATACAGAAATGGAGCAAAGTTGATGAGGCACCAGTTATTCACAGAACCTCAGAGTACTTAGCAATGACCACGGAGGAAAGAGGACTTCATGGTGGAGAAGCCTGGCAGACACCACCCTAATCAAGGGCTCCTGGTGAACATGGCGGGGAAGGGACAAAGGGAAACCTGGTGGGGTGGATGCCTCAGTCCTGGGATCCTCCCACCAAAGACGCACCACCTGAATCCAAGCGTGAGGAAACGTCAGGCAAACCCAAGGTGAGGGCCAGCCACAGAATCACTGGTGGCATCTTCCAAAGTGGCAAGGTCATGACCGGGAGGGAAATCCAGACTGGAGGGGACACGAGACACGACCACCAAATGCAGTACGAGACTCTGAACTGCATTCTTTTGCTCTATACGACATTATCTGGATCAATGAAGAAACTTGACTGGGGTCTGAAAATTAGTTGGTGGTGATGCATCAAAGTGAATTCTCTGATTTTGATGGTTTTACTACAGGCGTGTGAAATACTCAGGTACTCAGGGATGATACGGCATTAGGTCAGTAACTTACTCTCAAATGCTTCAAAAAAAATAAGTTCTCTGCACCGTCCTTGAGACTTTTCTGTACGTTTGAAATTGTTTCAAAACAAACAAAAAATTTTTCCAACTTAAACCTGCCTGAAGTAACAGATAAAGTGATGAGTATAGTGTCCTTTAAAATGAAGGGTTAAAAGAATTTCAATCAGTGTTTCTCAACCAGGAGTGACATTCCCCTCCAGGGGAGATTTGGCCATACCTGGAGACATTTTTGGCTGTCACAGATGGGAGGAGCTACTAGTATCCGGGGTGTCTAGAGACCAGGGAACTGCCTGATATCCTGTAATGCACAGGACAACTCGCTTGGCAAAGAATGATCCTATGCAGATGTCAACAGTGCCAAGGGTGAGACCCTTTATGCAAAAATCTCACCACCACCAACAACAAAATCCTGGTTGGTCGTACTGCTCATTAATCAAGCGGCCTTAAACAAGTTCCTTCATCTTCCTGTGCCTCCGCTTTCTCATCTGTGAAATGGGGATAACAGTGGGCGCCTCACAAGGAGGAGTAAAATGAGAACACGTGTGTGCCTGCCACCAAGTCAAATCCATTCAGAGATGGGGGTGAGCATCAAAGGGGCATCTGCCCAGATCGATGATGCACTGCTTACCGCACCAGGGGCTCCCCCAGCCCTGGAGCTCCGGGACCGGGAGGGCTGGGGCAACCATTTCCATCCCGCTCGCCTTTAGTCATTTGAGCAACTGATGCTGGTCTGAAAGCTGGGGAGGGCAGTTTCCGTACCCAGCACAGGGCCAATAGGAAGTGCCCCACAGAGACATGAAGGAGCAGACGAGTGAATAAAGGCTCCTGCACCCCCCCAGCCCCCACTGCATCCACCCCGCTCAGTCCATATGCATCCTGCCCCCTGCGGCACCTCCTTCCCTCTCGGGCCTGGGAACCAGACCCCCAGGGACCCACCGGAAGCCAGCGGGCCAGAAACGGCCCCAAACAGAGTGGCCACCGCTGAACCCCAGGTTTGGTTCCTGGTAGGTCTGGTTTCTTAAGGGAAGGTGCTTTCTGTCTTTCTTGCTCTCTCTCTCTGTCTTTTTTTTTGGGTGTGTGTGTGTGTGTGTGTGTGTGTGTGTGACAAAACTGCTATCACGGAGGTTTGAAGAAAAAAAATAAACTTACAGCAATGGAAACTCTAATACTAGAAAAATGTCAAGAAAGCAAACGCAGGTTTCAGTGAGACACTGAGCCTGACAGCTCACGGAAAAAGACTTGAAATTGTCAAAACACAAAAACCCCCCTTGCGAAGGGAACGCAAGCACCTGCTTGTGAAACTCATCAAATCCAAAACATGCCTCACCAGACTGTGTTCAGGGGCCCAAGTCAGAAACCGTGCTACAGCAAGGCTCTCCACGGGGCCTGGGGACCTGGGGGGCACGGTCTGAGTTGACCGCTGGGCTCCAGGGTGGGCACTGGGTGGTAGACAACCTGGTGGGGAGGAAGCAAGGGGGGGCAGGACTGAGCCCTCTGCAAACAAGACCGGCCGTCTCCAGGACCAGCGCCTGAGTCTGGTGCGGCCCCTACAGGTGGTGTGGCCCCGGGTCTTGTCTCTTCTTTACGGAATGAAGAGCATCCCCTGCCTCCCCTGGGGCTCCTCAGTCAGTGAGTCCCTTTGTGGGAGCCTGCCTTGAAACCAGAAAGGGAAGTTCAGACCATTTGTGTCCACTCCTTCCCCTGTGGTCAGGGCCTGTACACAGTAGGCGCTCAATCAATGCTTATGACATGCTGAGGAGGACGTTGCCCTGCCTTGAAAGAGGCTGCCCAGAGGAGAGGAGACACTTGGCACAAGATGGCTGGGGTCCCCTCCCCCGAGGTGAGAGCTGAAAGAGTCTGCTGCCTGGATGGGTGGAGCATGGAAGGCTGCCTGGAAGAGGTGGCTTGGAGGCTGGCCAAGGATCAGAGAGAGGAGTTCAGAAAAATGTAGAACTCAGGAAGGCCTGGGATTCCTGCTGAGGAAAAAGGCCCTAGACACGGGGGGGCATCAGCAAACAGCAGCCACTATGTGCTGAGCTCTGACTACGTGCAGGTGCCCCGCACAGCACTTAACAGGCCCATCGCGATGGATCCACACGCCCGCCCTCTGAATTAGACCCCACTGTCCCCATTTTACAGATGAAGAAACTGAGATACAGAGGAATTAAGTAACTCACCCAGATCATGTAGCTCATAAGGGGCAGAATCAGGATTCTAGCCCTGTCAGCCTACACCCACCCCCACCCCGACCCCTATGCCCTCAGCTGCCAGCAGGAGGGAGGGGGTGAGGGGAGGAAGGGAGGAATGGGGAGGGGAAAATAATAGGGAGGCTGGGAAGGGGCGACAGAGAGAAGAAGAGAGGAAGGGAAGGCCTCTCCTGAGGGCACAATAGAGGCAAGAATGGAGGATAAGGTGGATTTTTGAAACTTCATGCCCGCACTCCATCTGACGCCGAACAGGGCATGTCACAGAGTTTCCACCCACATTATATTCCCACCACAGATGAGGTTGCACAGAAAGGAGGAGCAGCTTGTGGGAACCCCTACAGAGTGAGCCCCGAGGGAGATCCAAACCCATGGTCCAGAGCTGCTGTGTAGCTGCCCGTAGCCCCTTTGGACCTCTGGACACTCACCCACAGGCTCCAGCTTGGGCTGGAAGGTCTGGACTGGGTAGCACAGGTGGAGCTCTGAAACGACAACGAGAGGAAGGCTAGGGATGCCAGCCTCAGACAGCCTCAGCGGGCAGGGCGGGAGAGGGACCCAGGCCAGGCTAGGACAGAGCACCCTGCCCTCCCAAGGCCCCAAGGACACATGCACTCACTCTGCCCCATCCACTTCCTGCAGCCCCTCCGGTGGCACAGGAGAAAGGAGCCAAAGCTGACGACCACCACCAGTGTCAAGATCACCCAGAAGAGCACAGGTCCTGGAACACAGAGGCGCCCTGCACTCTCGCCTGCCCTGGCACTGGTGGCCCCCGAAGTCTGCATCATGGCGGTGAGCCGGGGCCCTATAGCAACCACACAGGACAGCCCTTGCCCCAGACTACTTCCTCCTGGACACAGACTCTACTGCGGCTGACAGGACCTGGTCCTTTGCCAAGCCAGGACAGAAACCCAGATCCTGTCTACATCTATCTTGTCCAGCGCTTACCCACCTGTCCTTCCTCATCTGGCTCTAGGAAGCCCATTAGGCCAGGCCAGGGGGACTCCAGAGCCCACGCTCTTAACCACTATCTGGATATATTTCTTTACCACTTAATACTTAACTTGCTTTGCTACTTTTGAAAATCAGTATATATTTATAATCCTTTAAAGTCCATTTTTAGATGTTAAAAAAGTAGCATGTGCCAGATAAGTGCTTCTCAAACATTCCTGTGCATATGAATCTCCTGGGGACCATGTTAAAATGCAGATTCTGATTCAGTAGTCTGGCGTGGGGCTGGTAACTTGCTTTTCTAACAAGTTGCTGATGGTGCCAAGTCCAGGACCTCTTTGAGCGCCGCTGGCCTGAGAACTACTGCCACCTAGTGTCTAAGAGTAGAACTGCAAGTCCTAAAACGCATGGTACTGAGAGCGACCGTCTAAGGGGAGCCGGTAAGGCTCCTGTGTACTGTACACTGCTTACTACCCTGCATGGTATATGCTGTTACAACGTTACAGGTGAGAAAACTGAAGCTCAGAAGAAGTAAGAAACTAGTCAAGGTCATGAAATCAGTCACCAAATATTTTCTGAGCAGCAATTATGGGCCATGGGGGTGAAGCTGTGAATAAAATCCTTGCTCAGAAGAATTAAGGAATCATCTCTAGCGAGTGACAGAGTCACAGCCCCAGATCAGGAAACCGGAGACCTGGGGTCAGCCTTGGTCCCCGCCCCCCCACCCCCAAGTGGCTGCTGTCGCCTAGTGAGAACCCTCCCTCCTGGTGGTCCCCAGGGAGGAAGGCCCTGTTTCATGGGGGTGATCATTACCTGAAACCAGAGTGGGCTTCCCTGTGGAGGAGAAGGAGATGGGAGTGCTGGTTGAGATAGAGGCGCGTCCCCGCACGTGGGTGACGTCCCCTCCATGCTCCTTACCAGTCAGGGAGTCGGCCAGGGAGATCAGGGAGGGGGTGGGGCTGCGGGGAGAGAGGCCAGAAGTAAGAAGGACACTCAAGATGGAAAAGGAGGCCTGAGACCCCAGTTCCCCTGCCTACAGCCTCTGCCAGGCACTTTGAGGGCAGGGCCTGGGTTTCTAGGCCTTCGGGGCTTCCATGGTGCCAACACAGACCTAGGCTCACATTCTCCAAAATGACTTGTGGGCTTGGCCCAGAGATCTAGCCCAAGCCCCACTTCCACTCCCAGGCTGCTGCCCCCCGGGGCATCCTCTGGGTATGAAGGGCAAATGGAGAGAGGGGGCCAAGGAGTCACCTGGCGGGCACCCCGCTGTCCTCTGCGTTGGTGCTGCAGTTAGAGTGGGTCCCCGGGGGAGGTGGCTCATAGGTGGTGTCCCTCTCAGCCGTACCTGCAGGTTAGAATTGGTGCCAAGGACGGTTACCAAAGGGGAAAGGGGAGAGGGAGGGATAAACTGGGAATTTGGGATTAACAGATACACACTGCTATATATAAAATAGATAAACAACAAGGACCTACTGTATAGCATGGAACTATATTCAATATCTTGTAAATGAACTATACTTCAATTTTTTAAATAAAATTTAAAAAAAAAAGGAATCAGTGCCAAGGAGCCCTACCCATCTGGACTAGTGACTTCCAGGGAGGTAGCACCATGGGGCCGGAAGGACAGTGCAGCCGGGCAGACCCAGGTCTGTGTCCTGGCTCTGTCTCCTCACTTCCTCTCTACCTCCCTCCTCCCTTCCCTCCATGTAACAACCCTTTATTGAGCACCTACTATGTACTGGGGACTATGCTGGGAGCTGGGACAGAGCAGTGAGCAAAACAGACAAGATCCCCACCCCTGGGGGCCCACCGGCTGGTGGGGCTCACAGATTCAGGTGTCACACGAAGGCAGGTGGGGTCCCTGTAATGGGAGACTTGACCTCATCTGACCAGGGAGGCTTCCCTGAGGAAGGGGTTGCTGGGATGTGAGTAGGGGTGGGGATTTCTAAGCAGAGGAAATAGAAGGTGGGGGGAGGGAGGAGATGGCTCATAGCAGCATTCTTCATAGAAGTCAAAGAAGTGGAAACAACCCAAACACCTATCCGCTGGTAAACAGATGAACAAAATGTAGTATATCTGTACCCTAGAATATTGTTTGGCAATAAAAGGAATGAAGTACTAATACAGCTACAGCATGGATGAACCTCAAAAGTGTTATGCTCAGTGAAAGAAGCCAGACACAGAAGAATGCATATTATGGAAATGTCCCCAAAACACTAATCTAGAGGAACAGAAAGTAGATTAGTGGTTGTCCAGGCTGGGGGTGGGCATGGGATTGACTGACCCATGCCCTACAAGGGTTAGGGTTAGTCAACTAACTAACCTACAAGGTTTCTTAGAAGGTGGTGATAGTTTCACAACTTTGTAAATTTCTTTAAAATTACTGAACTGTACACTTAAAACTAGTAGATATTATGGCATGTAAATTATACCGCAATAAAGCTGTTTTAAATGCTGGGTCTTTCTCCATAAAGCGATGGTTTTAATTAGCAACAGGATGGGATAGGTGTGGTAGATTGCATGGTGGTCCCATCTCTGCATCCTGCCCCACATCCACACCCTTTGCCAGGTGACTCTGCAGCCCCTCCAGGTCAAGGCAGGTGTCTGTGTGCCCCCCACCCCTTTGGTGTCTGAACTTGGCTGTGTGACTTGTCTGGTCAGTGGAACGGGAGAGAAGCGACGGCTGGGCCTTAAGAGGCATCTGACCTCCACCGCCCCCTTTCTGCACTCCCACCGTTGCCATAAGTAGACCACGCCAGGGGTGGGCAGCCAGCCCCCGCTGGTCCCAGAAGTACACGCAGAGCAAACCCAAACCAAACCTTCAAGCCCTGGCAAGACCGCAGAGCGGCCCAGCTGACCCACGGAGGAGTGAGAGATGAATGCTGCAATGTCGAGGTTTTTGTAACACACTATTCCTGTGGCTCTAATTGGCTGAGACGATCAGATTTGTGTTTCAAAAGATCAAAGTGGAAAAGCTGCTCCTTGGGGGACTTCCCTGGTTGTCCAGTGGGTAAGACTCTGTGCTCCCAGCGAAGGGGCCCAGGTTTGATCCCTGGTCGGGGAGCTAGATCCTGCATGCGGCAACTAAGAGTTCGCGTGCGGCAACTAAAGATCCCACATGCCATAACAAAGATCCCACATGCTGCAACTAAGACCTGGAGCAGCCTAAATAAATAAATATTTCAAAAAAAAAAAAGAAAGCTGCTCCTCATCTCCAGCCAACTGTTATCATGCGGGAAGGTGGCCTGGTGACTCCAGACTTCCTGGTTTTATTTAAGAGAAATCTCATTAAATAAATGTAAACAAATAAATAAATTTAAACATCTTCTGGTATGTAAATGTAGCCTCAATTCTTAAAGTTCTTTTCTTCTGAAATCAATTTTATTGAGGCATGATTTACATAGAAGGAAATGTCCCCTAAGTGCACGGGTTGATGAGTTTTGAGGAATGTATACATTCAGCAGTCAGCCCTCCATATCTGCGGGTCACATCCGAGGATTCCACACCTGAGGATTCAGCCAACTGCAGACTGATTGACCGCACAGATGCAGAACATGCAGAGAAGGAGGGCCCACTGTACCTTGCCATTTTATATAAGGGACTTGAGCATCCTCAGATTTGGGTATCACCCGCGGATACTGAGGGATGACTGTACCTTCATGTAACTGTAACTCCACTCAAGATCTAGAACATTCCCACCTCCCCAGTAAGTTCCCTTGTCCTTTTGCACTCAATCCCCTCCCACACCCGGGCAGCCACGGATCTGCTTTATGTCACTACAGATGAGTTTGCCTCCAGAACTTCATTAGACAGAATTGTGCAGTGTGTACTCTTTGGTGTCTGGCTTCTTCCACTCAGCATAATGTTTCTGAGATTCATTCGCGTCGCTTGTCTCAGTAATTCATTCCTTTTTACTACTGAGTAGTTGTTCCATCGTAGAGATGTACCTCCATTAATTTAGCCAGTGACCAGTTGATGGACATTCGGGTTGTCTCCAGTTTGAAGCTATTATAAACAAGGCAGCTATGAGTATTCTTGTACAAGTCTTTGTGAAAACATATAATTTCATTTCACTTGAGTACCTAGGAGCAGGAAGGCTGTGTCACTGTGCTGACCAGACAGAATGTCTTTGAGGATCAGTTCAAGCATGGTCATCTCTGATCTGACCCAGCCACCTCTTTTTACAAATGGAGAGAACCACAGAGCCGGAGCTAGAGTCAGAAATCAGGGCTCCTGGACTTCCCTGGTGGTGCAGTGGTTGAGAGTCTGCCTGCCAATGCAGGGGACACGGGTTCGAGCCCTGGTCTGGGAAGATCCCACATGCCACGGAGCAACTGGGCCCGTGAGCCACAACTACTGAGCCTGCGCGTCTGGAGCCTGTGCTCCGCAACAAGAGAGGCCGCGATAGTGAGAGGCCCGCGCACCGCGATGAAGAGTGGCCCCCGTTTGCCACAACTAGAGAAAGCCCTCGCACAGAGACGAAGACCCAACACAGGCAAAAATAAAAATAAAATTAATTAAAGAAATCAGGGCTCCTGAGTCCCAGCCCAGAGCACTTTCCATTGGACCACATTGCCTCCTGCCTGGGGCCTGAGCACTTTCTTACAACCTTATGATTAACTGCTTTTCCAGGGCAGAAAAAAAAATGGCCCACATCTGAAGTAGGTCCAGCCCAGCCACTAACCCTCTCTGCCCCCATGTTCCTGGAGGGGGCACCCCTTCCCTTACGTAGTACAAAACAAACCTCCCGCCCACACACACCTCCCTTCTCAAAGCTCTCATGATACCTCTCTGATTTTTCCTGAAACACTCTGAAGAGAAAGTGAGGCCAGGATTAATTTTCTTCTTGCATTGGTAGGGTCCTGAGGAACCGTCTGATTTTGGGGGTCTCCAAATACATGCTGTGTCTTTCCACGTGGTCACCAGACAATTACCTAAATTAGCTGAAGCCCGGAGGCCTTGGGCTATGAGGAAGATAACGCAGTTCGTTATGCTAAATTCTATTTGTATTTGAGATGTCGTGGGGATTCAGTGAGAGTTGGCTTCGAGAGGATTGGAGGAGCTCTTGGGCTCAAGAACACTAACTGTGGCTACACCCACTTAGCACCCTCTGGCCTCTCTCTAAAGCAGCCTCGGTCTGAGCTGCCACTGCAACACCTGCGACAGGAACCAGCAACAGAACTGCTGCCCTGACTCTAAGCGGAGAAGGTGGGCCCAGCGCTCCTGTGTGCCTCTCATCCCTTCTCTGTATGTACCATACCTCGCCCTCTTTTCTCCCTGGGTTACTGACCCTCCCCTTTTCTTCCTCCTTTGGATATGAAGGTGAGAAGAAGGCATGGTTTAGCCCCTACTTAGTCTGCCTGTGTTCTCCAGAGAGGGCCCATTGGAAGAGGGGGGAGGAGAAAGAAACTACCTGCTCTTAGTCTCAATTTAGAAACTAAAAAAGATATACGAGACTTAAATATTTCTCTTTAAATTGAAATACCTGATCCTTGGGTCATTTGAAGGAGAATGGTCTTAACATCAAGGTCAAATGGAATCCTTTTTTGGTACAACCAGAAATTGCTTAAAATCAGATGAAATTTTCATCTTCATATTTGAACTGTACATTTCTTGTCAGCTTTTTACTTTCCCTAGAGTTTTCAGTCACCTTTCTTTTCCTTGCTGATAAAAGAATAATGTGCCTTTACCATATCCTCAAGTTTTTCAGCTCTACTACTCATGAAACTGACTGTAATTCTACCTTTTATTCCTACAGACAATTCCCTGGAGCCCTTCATTTTCTTGCTCTGATGGGGTTCAACCAGATGTTGTAATGTCTTTAGCACAGCTGTCATTCTGGGACTTCCCTTCTTTGCTCTCCTGGGATAGAACCACTGTTTTCTAGATTTCGTGGCTTTTTCTTTTTTCTTTTTTGCCCCTCATTTAACAGAATTACATCTTCAAGTAACTTTCTAAGAAAGGACACATGGGGGAAAAGCAGAATTTCTGCCCTGTTATGTCTGAAAATGTTTTTATTCTGCTTTCAAACGTAATTGTATTTTAGCTAAGTAAAAAATTCTCTGTTCAGCTAAGAAGGAGCTGGTGTGGTCCGGTAGAGAGCACTTGGCTATGACTCGGGATCTCTGTGTTCCAGCTCTAGCTCTGGCACTATGTATGGTTCTCTCCACGTGTAAAATGATGTGGTTGGATCAGGTCACAGGTGGCCAGCTTTGATCTGGCCCTCAGAGACATTCTGTGTGGCCAGCACAGTGACCCAGTCATCCGTCTCCTAGGTATTTACCCATGAAATGAAAATATATGTCCATACAAAGACCTGTACAAGAACAGTTGTAGCTGCTTTATTCAGTTGTAGCTGCTGTTATTCATAATAGCCCTAAACAAGCCAGATGTCCATCAGCTGGTGAATGGATAAATAAATAAATGGTGGTGCATCTATTATGTCTACATGTGGGTAATTTTCATTCATCCTGCTTTGCTCCTGGTAGGTCATTTCAATCTGAAGTCTCACTTCTCAGGTCAGGTACACAGGGAAAGTTGGGGCACCACCGTGGGAGCACACAGTAACTGTGTCGAGAAATGGTGTGCAGAAGACCCAAGGCTGGGAGCGGAGCGGGGTCGGGTGGGAGGGTGGGACCACAGAGGAAAATTATGGCACTTTTGCTGACATGAGGCCTGAAGCATGGAAGGTGGTCGCCAGACCTAGCCTGGGCCTGTGGTTGCCGAGGGACTGTCTACTCTGGAAGCATGACTGGGGCAGGACACCACCAGATGTCCCCACCCACAGGCGCTGCAGACAGACTCTGCAGCAGAAGCAGGAAAAAACAAATATAGCCAAGAGAAGCCTCCTTTCTCCTGCAATGGTCCTCCAGCGCCCCCTACTGGCAAAACATAGCATCACACTCAAGAGGAGAAATCTTCCAAGAGTCTAATCCTGTAGGGCACAGCAGGTACTCAAGGGTGAATTGGGACCTGAGAGGCAACAGATTGGTAACAAGGGCACTTTCTAAAAGCCATTTCTTGCCCTTTACTCTCTTGCTGTTCCTTCTTCTTTGCCTTCTGTTCTCACTTTGTGGTTGTAACAACTTCTTGAATTTTTCTGTGGACACTAATTTATTTCTCTTCCATTCCTGGGTTCATCGTTGCTTCATCTGTAGTAAGTTTTTCTGTTTGTGTGTCTTGTTATTCTCCTTCATACTGCTGTTTTTCCTTATAAGTCTGAAAATCTTTACTGCTCATTCATATTTATTTGAAAAGAACAATGTTGACCATTCCAGCGGCAGGTGGGGTTTCCTCTACTGTGTTGTTAGTATGTCATTTTCACAGTGGGTCTCTTCCCTCAGCAGGAGGTCTGCCTGGGAACTCTGGGCTCATGGGTGGGGAGTGTGAGCTGGCAGGCTTCACTTCAGCGTGACTGAGCAGGAATAGCCCATTGACAGGTTGTACTCCCAAAGACACAAGCAAAGGGGGCTTTGAACCAGAGTGGCCAACATCTAGTTTTCCCTAGATAGTCCTTCAGTGTCATTAGCCAAAAAGTTGATCATTTTCATCAAGGGATAAAAACTCAGGCACCATCTCTCAGACTGGTCAATGCCCATGGTATATCATTGTTACACGTTTTTTTGCTGTTGTTACATTCATTCGTTTGTTTTATTTTTAGATTGTACTTTGGTTTGTGGGTTTTGCATTGTTACAAATTTTTAATTTTTATTTTCGAGACGAAGTTGCAGCTCACTGCACTTTCTAATTCTCCACTTCACCCCCATCCTTCATTTTACTTGCCTGCTCTAAGCCCAGAGCCTCTCTGGCGGGTCTTAGGAGCAACTTACCCCTCACTTTTCTGCAGGCCTCGTGGAGTGAATTATAGCTACGTAAGCTTTCCTCCACTTGGTTTCATTTGTTACCACCCTTCCATCTCTTTTCCACCTTCTAAAAATTTGTTGAAATCTCTCATCTGCTGATGAACTCTTTTTTGTTTGTTTTTTTGTCCACTGTCAAGGGTTCATACTTTTTTACACTCTGGTGAATGTCCATCATTTGAATTGGAAGCTTCTTCATAAACTTTATATTGATCTATCTTGAGTCAATAAAACAGCCTTGCAAACTAGTCAAGATTTTACCAGACCAACAATTTCAAGAAGAAGAATAAAAATTTTTTTTAATAATTTAAAAATTTTTAAATAACCCTCAGAAACTCTTACCAAAATGTCAAGTTTGGATTTTATCCCACTCCCTGGATCTAACTATTCAAAGAGAAAACATAGCCCAAACCTGACCTCGTTAACAGCTGGGATTGAAGGTCATTTGTCAGTTGGGGGTGGGGAGAGGGGCAGCCCTAGGGACAGAGAACTCAGCCCCTCGGTTGGGGGTGTGAACTGCTTACCCTGGAGCTTGGTGACCATCCCTGGTGGGCAGACAGGGTGGGTGACGCAGCGGGCACAGGAGTTGGTGGCTGACGTGGCACAGAACATGCCAGGTCGACACTCGCAGACACGGGAGGAGTTCCACATGCAAGGTGTCTTCTCCACGAGGTGGTCTGAAGGACAGAGAAGGGTCCAGAGGAAGGATTGGGATGGAGAGGGCAGGGGTCCAGAGAACCCCCAGGAGGACAGAGACATATTTGCCCAGGAGCACATGCTCATTTGATGATTCCGTTGAGCAGATCTTTTGGTGCACAAAATAATTATGCTGAGCGAAAGAAGGCGGACAAAAAAAAGGCGTATATAGGGACTTCCCTGGCAGTCCAGTGGTTAGGACTCCGAGCTTCCACTGCAAGGGACACAGGTTCGATCCCTAGTCGGGGAACTAAGATCCCGCATGCCACGTGGCATGGCCAAAAAAAAAAAAAAAAAGGAGTATATGCTCTATGATTCTGTTTATAGGAAAAGCCAGAAGATGCAAACTATTCCATAGTGACAGAAAGCATAACTGTTGCCTGGGAATGGCAGTAGAGGCAGGGAGCGATGGGAGGGACGGCATGGAGCATGAGGGAAGTTTTGGGGGGTGATGGACAGTTCATTGTCTTGACTGTGGTGATGGTTTCACAGCTACACACATATGACAAAACCTATCAAACTGCACACTTTAAACGTGTGCATTTTATTGTATGTCAACTATATCTCAATAAAGCTATTAAAAGAAAAAATCCAAAAAAAATAAAATAATTTTTTAAATAAAGAAAATAATTCAGAGAACAGGGGTGAGTGGGCACGGGTAGAGATGAACCAAGACTGGCCCTGACTGATAATTCTTTAAAACTGGCTGACAGTCCATAACCATTCCTGATTCTCTCTACTTCTGAATGTGTTTGAAATTGTCAATGATGAAAAGTGGGTTTTTTCAAAAATCAAAAAAAAAGAATTGTTAGTGGTTTTGTAAAAGAAGAAGTATAATAATGCATTTATACATGTTTGGGGATATTCTACATGCTCTGTTTACGGGTGAAAATAGAATTACTGCATCAGTAGTTTAAACAAATATGATTCGCTCAATAAGGACATTTCTCAATCGGTGGGATACTTACAGGCTTAGAAGCCTTGCACGATAAAGATAAGGGATTGCACAGTGTCTTCCTGAAACCTCTCATTATTACTTATAATATGGTATTAACATAACCGAGTGTGTACAAGGCAGTGTTCTTAGCGCTCTATCCAGATTAACCCGGTTTAACCTATTTAACTCCCAGAACAGGTCTCTGAGAGAGGTCTATGATTCTGCGCATTTTACGGATGAGGAAACTGAGGCCCAGAGAGGTTAAGAAACTTGCTTGAGCTTATAAGCTCCCGAGCGGTAGAGCCAAGACTTGATCCCAGGCACTTGGGCTCCACTCCACAGGGTTGCAGGGCTTCAGTTATTCAAGCTGAAGGAATTCTTGGGCCCAGAGCCATCTCTTGTTTCCCCATCTGACACAGCAGCTGTGACAGATTATATTTTTCCAGGAATGGCCACAGCAATAGTTCTGGGTCTGTCTGCTCTTCCAGAGCTCGGCCACTTACCCATCAAGAAGCATGGTCCCTGGTTGGGGAACTAAGATCCCACATGCCATGAGGCACGGCCAAAAAAAGAAAAAAAAAAGAAGAAGCATGACTCTTTTTTTCCTTCCATGACTCAAGGGGGCCCTGTGACCGCCTCCACAGGCAGAATGTAGTGGAAGTTACGCCGTGTAACTTCCGAGGCTGGGTCATAAAAATGGGTATGGTCTCTACACCCCACCCCATCCCAACTCATCTTTGAGTCCAGCACCCAGGACTTGAGGACGCCTGAAGCAGGCCATATAGAGGCCGACATGGAGAGGATCTGAGGGCCCAGCCCACAGCTGCATCGACCCCAGACCCAAGAATGAAAAAGCTTTCAGATGATGCCAGCTCCAGGCTTCAAGTTTTCCAGCTGAGACCCCAGACGTCGTGGAGCAGAGACCAGCTGTCCCCGCGGTGCCGGGTCTGAATTCTGGCCCACAGACTCCACGAGTACAGCGAATAGTTTGCTTTTCGCCACTCAGTTTTGAGAAAATTTGCTCTGTGACCTTAGTAATTGGAACAGTGACCCCAGCGACCACAAACGGAGTGTCCTTTCCCCCACTTGGCCTCCCTGGACTCCAGTCCGTGTTGCTGCAGAGACAGAATCACACCTCCCCCCGGTGGTGGTGACCACTGTGAGTGGGCCGGGGCTACAGCCATGGCAGCCCGGGGCCTGGGCAGCTGCTTGGACGTCACAGGGAGGCTGGTGGTGTTGTGAGGCTGCGGGGAGCCGGCCGCAGGGGAAACTATGGCAGGACGTCATCCCACCGTGCATATAGCAGTCAGTCTCTAAGTGCTTATGCAGAGGCGCTCTAAGAGGCAGCACAGTGGAGTGATGAGCTCAGAACCCAGTGGCAGACTCCCTAGGTTCAAATCCTGGCCCTGCCATTTGCGAGGGTTTGTGGCCCTTGGAAGCCCCCTGACTTCCCCGAGCCTCAGTTTCCTCTTCTGTAAAATGGGGGCAATCGTAATACAGGCATCATAGGATACGTACAAAAATAATGAGACAAGCTTGAAATAGGTAGGTGATCGACAAATATTTCCTTGCAGGAAAGACTGAGTGAATGGAAGTTCTCTGAAAAGGGGTCACGGCCATCAAAACCCGCAATCGTGAGTAGGAGTCACTAGAAGCCAACTGCTCAAAAAACGCCAGCAAGGTGAACCAGGCTCCCAAGGGATGAGTATCCGAGACCAAGCTCAAGGCTCCCACCCCCAGATTCTTGGCCTCTTGTCTAAGACCCCACCTGCTCCCTGGAAGGAACCTCTGGAGGAGAGACAAGGCCCTTACCTCCTGAACAGCTCACACAGGCCGTGCAGCGACCATCCCTGTCCAGGTAGTAGTCAGGGTCACACTGCTTCCTGCAGTCGGCAGACCCCTGAGGGCATAGCTGTGGCAGGGTCAGCCCTGGGAAAAGAAGCAGAGAAGCTTCAGGCCAGGCCACCTTGACAGAGGCCTTGCCCTCATCCCACCACCACCCCCATCACTGAAGCCTCCCAGCTCCATGGCCAGCTCCCAAACTCTGCACATGTCGATCAGTCCTTCAGAGGGAGTCCTGAGGCTCAGAGAGGGAAGGAATGTGTCTAAGGCCACACAGGAGAAGAGTGTTAACTGCCTCCTAGCTGCCCCCCACCCCTACTTCCAGTCCCTCCCGTCTGCCAGAGCCCTCTGCCCAGTCTCACTGCTCTGTCACTGCCCTGCTCAAAACTTTGGTAGCCACTTTCCCTTTGAGTTCAGCAATGAGGCAAGGATGCCTACTATCACAACTTCTATTTAGTTTGGTCCTGGGGATCATAGGCAATGCAATAAGGCAAGAAAAAGAAATAAACGTGGTAAGGTTTAGAAAGGAAGATACCAAGCAGTTATGGACAGATGATATCATTGAGTGCACAGATAATCTGAAGAGTCTGAAGATACATTATTAGAAGAAATAAGTGAGTTTCACAAGGTAGTTGGATATAATGTTATTATATCAAAATCAATTGAATGTCTATATATTTGCATTGAACCACATGAAATTGCCATTTTGATAGTACAGAAACAAATACTGGCATTTCACATAGTTCAAAATAATACTAACAATAAAAAGTTAGAACATGAAATATTTAAAAAGATACCATTTACATCATCATCAGAAATACCAAATACTTAGAAATCTAACCAAAAGATGTAAATATTTCTACACAGACAATCATAAAACATTATTGGGAGAATTTAAAGAAGGCCTAAATAGGGGTGGGAGGGATAAATTAGGAGTTTGGGATTAACATATACACACTACTATATATAAAATAGATAATCAACAAGGACCTACTTATAGCACAGGGAACTCTATTCAATACACTGTAATAACCTATATGGGGAAAGAATCTGAAAAAGAATAGATATATGTATATGTAGAACCGAATCACTTTGCTGTACACCTGAAACTAACACAACATTGTAAATCAACTATACTCCAATATAAAATAAAAATTTTAAAAATAAAAATTAAGAAGACCTAAATAAATGTAGAGCTATACCATATACTCAATACTGCAAAGAGGTGGATTCTCTTCAAACTGATCTGTAGATTCAATGCAATCCCAATTAAAATCCCAATAGGCTATCTTATGAAATTTGAAAAGCTGATTCTAAAATTTATGTGGATATGCAAATTACCAAGAACAGCCAATACACTGTTGAAGACCAAAGTTGGAGTAGTTGCTCAAGCACCCAGACTTACTGAAAAACTATAGTAATTAAGAGAGAATGGTATTCACACGGAATACACAAAGAGACCAATGAATAGAATAGAGACTCCAGAATCCTGCCCATACATATATGGACCCTTGATTTACAACAAAGATGGCATGTGAAACACTGGGGAAAAGACAATTTATTTGATAAATGGTGTGGGTTCAACTGAATATTCATGGGGACTCTTTAAACAAAGGCAAAACAGCAATGACCTTAGAAAATAAATGTAGGGTGTCATTGAGATTTCAGCGGAGGAGAAGCCTTACAAAGCAGAACATGAAAAGCGCTAGTCATAAAGGAAAAGATGGACCAATCTGACTACACTGAAATTAAGAACGTCTCTTCATCAAAAGACACCATAAAGAGGATGAGAAGGCAAGCCACAGGGTGGGAGAAGATGTTTTGAACGCAATTATAGGACAAAGAATTATAAGAAGCTCTACAAATCAATTTTTTAAAAAGAGAGAAATGAAAACATACATGCACACAAATGTTTTTCATTATAGCCCCAAAATGGAAACCACTCAAAAATCCAAAAACTGTTTGGATGAACAAAGTGTGGTATCCCTATACAATGGAAGGCTATTGGGTAATAAACAGGAGTGAGCTGAGGACCCCAATCTGTCGCCATGGGAACCAGGGGGGGCATCAAATCGACACCTGCAGAGGCTGGCCTGCTCTGCTGCATGCCCCAGCACCTGCCTCAGTGTCTGGCACCCAAAACGTGAAACGAATGAGTCCTTCCATTATCTACTCTGGCCCTCGAAGCCCTCAGCCCCGGAAGACCTGGAGAACCTCTTCTCCCCACGCTGGGAAAGACCACAGCTCCGTGCCTGCCTGCCCTGACTGCCAGACACAGTCACCCAGCCATCGGACACCGTTTCCCTGGAGACGGCCCACAGCTTCTCTGGAGAACTTACCTGGATCTGGATTGAGCTTCCCCACGGAGGAGCTAGAGTGGGCAGTGATTTTAGAAGCATCTTCTGGGGCGAGGGGGGTGCCCCCTCCAAGAAGTGTGGTCCTGGCATCAGAGCTTGCTGGAGAGGTCAGGGTGGGCTTGGCCTGGGGGATGGTGCTGCTGGGAAGGAAGCGGGAGGTGGGACTGGCAATTTTCCTGATGGGGCAAGGGGAGTCTGTGCTCAGGGATAACCATTTCTATAGAGAATAGGTCCCCAGACGCTCTGCCCACAGCCTCTGGCAGGCCCACTGTCAGCTCCTGGGAGCCAGGGCTGTGTTTTCTAGGCCTTCTCAGTCTCCTGTGTGCTCAGGGCAGGCTGGGCACACGGTAGGGCCTCAAATGGCTTGTGGGCCTGGCAGAGAGGCTCCCTGGGCTGAACCCCATCCTCACCCCCAGCCAGCAGTGCCCTGGACCTCCTATGGGGTGGGACAGCCCCACGCTAAGGTCAGCAGGATAGGAGGGGGCCGGGAGTCACCTGGCAGGGGCCTTGCAGTCCTGTGGGCTGGCGCCGCAGTTGGGGGTGGTCCCTGGGGAAGGCGGCTCACAGACAGTGTTCCTCTGCGCTGTGCCTGCAGGGAGGATGGTGATGCCTTCAGACTTGGTATTACAGAGCCAGAGACTCCAAAATACACCTTTTACCACCGCAACCCAGGAAAACACAGTGGCCATCTGATGTTTGTGCCTGCCCAGCATCAGTTCCCTTTTGGGGTAAAGCCGTCCAATTTTCCCTGGAGAATTACACCTCCCAATCTCAATGTCTGCGGTAAGGGGCTGGGACCCCACTTCAGGAGTAGCCGTGGGACCAGGCTGGACCAATCAATCCACCCCATTCCTCTGACCATGATGGACTGGTTCAGGGGTGGGCACATGACCCAAGACACACCTATGAGATGCAATTTCAAGTTTTTATTTTGGTTGTTGAGAATGTGGGAAGGAGAAGCTGTCTTTCCACTAGGGTTGGGTAGGAAGCAAGCCAGGAGCTGCTGGTAGGTATTTTACAGACAAACCAACACATAGGGTAGTACAGATGAGAGACGGGGAAAGACAGAGCTCCTGGATCCAGCCGTGCCTTAAGCTCCACAAAGCTATCCTCAGACACTTCAGTTACATGAGCCAAAAACATTGTAACTTGCAAGCCAAAGACTACTGGAGAATACTGGGTGGAAGCAAAAGTGGAGAAGAAAACACATAGTACTTTCAATCAAGTGGACTTGAGTTTGGAAGTTTTGGTAGAGGAGAGTATGAGCAATGCTGACTTATCTCATCTATCTGCACTGTGGTGGGGTGATAAGACCTGGGCATAAGGTTCAAACACTGGATTAGATATTCCCGGCTCTGTGGTCTTGAGCAATTAATTACCTGCCATCTCTGAACCTCAATTTCCTCACTTATAAAATGGGGCTAATACAGTCTTATGACGTCGGGAGAACTTCAGGGGAGAAAGCCTATGCAAGGTCTTAGTGTAAGGCTTAGCTATAAGCTTGATCTGAGACAGAAACTACTTTCCATTCTACAGCGGAAGAGACTGAGGTCCTGCGAGTTGCTCAGTGGGAAGTCCCACAGAGGAATCTAGAAGTTAGCCAGGCTTTGGCAGCCAAAGGTTGGAGCACTTCTAAAGCAGTGCTGTCCAATAAAATATGTCAATCACATGTCATCGTTTTAAATTTTCTAGTAGCCACATTTTAAAAAGTAAAAAAGAAACAAGTGAAATTAAGCAATACGTTTATTTAACCCAATGTATCTAAAATATTATGCCAATAGGTAATCAACATAAAAAATAATTAATGAGATGTTTTACATTCTTTTCCTATACTAAGTATTTGAAATCCGGGGCATATTCTATACTGACAGCACATCTCAGGGCGACTGGCCACATTTTAAGCATGGCCCGCGGCACTGCCTTGGGCAGCAGGTCTGGGGGCAGCAAAGAGAGGCCTCTGGCGCCACCGTGTGGCAGGTGCAGGAACACCGTCGAGAGAGCTTCACCAGCCAGAGCTGGTCCACAGGCTGGAGCAACAGAACTCAAGGTTACTTTTCTTAGAGACGCAAGAGTTTCTGAGCTGAAAAGCCCCCATGCAAGGCCTTCTAGTCACACCTCTGCATTTTACAGATGGGAAGACTGAGGCCCAGAGAGGCCTGGGAACGTGCCCCACGAGGCAAAGCTGTACTAAACCCCAGGTACCTGATGTCCAATCCAGAGCCCTTTCCACGCCACCACCTGCCCCTGCTTGTGGGTGGCGGGCTTCTGAGGGTCCCCCCGCTGAGGGTTCTGTGTGACCAGAGAGAATCCGGCCAGATTTGAACCCCACCACCCCCAGCTCTGATCTCCCTGTCACATCATTCAACACATATCTCTGAAGAGCAGATTCTGCGCCGGGTGTCTGATTAGGCAGCGGGGAGATGACCGTGGCCCTCGCGAAGCTACGGCCTAGGGAGGGAGACAAGCACTGACCACATCAAGACAGACACAAGTGTTCGCCTCCATGTCGAGAAGTGACCTGGGAGAGGTCGGGAGGAGATGTTTGGACAGAGAGCTGAAAGCAGAGTAGACTGAGTGAACGGGAAAGGAAGGGTGTCCCAGAAAGAGCGAACAGCATGTGCGAATGCGTGGTAGAGTGAGAAGCACAGTGCATCCCTGGACCAAAATGGGAAACCAGCCCTCATCTTCCAGGAAACTCCCAGGACAGAAACTTCAGTTTTCTTTCTTGTTTATCAGGCATCAAAGAATTTCTGCCCCGATCCTCAAACCAATCCAAGACCTCTTCCAGCCAGGGCGGTGCCTGGGATTCTTTCTGAGCCTGGAACCCGAGGTGCAGGGAAGGGGCAGCAGGGGCCTCCGTTTGCATCCCTGGCATCATCGTGACAGGAGATGTGATCTGTCCAACAGGAAGGAGGAGGTGGGGGGTGGAGAGTCGTTGGGAGGTCTGTGGGGGGGCAGCATTGGCACAGATCGTGGTCCTGGGCGGTGGGGATACTCACCCTGGAACTTGACAACCATCCCTGTCGGGCAGACGGAGTGAGGGAGGCAGCGGGCACAGGAGTTGATGACTGATGTACCACAGAACATGCCAGTCCGGCACTCGCAGACGCGGGTAGAGTTCCACGAGCATGGCTTCTTCTCCACGAGGTCGTCTAAGGGACACAGAGAAGGGTCACTGGGGACAGAGGGAGGGTGAGGGAAGGGACTCAGAAAAGTCCCAGGGACAGTCCAGCACGTGAGGGAGGCATGCTGTTGGGCAGGGCAGCTGGTATGCCCAGCCCTTCCTTCCAGAATGTTCCTGACGTGAGGACTAGAGGGCAGGCGGGGTCCATGAGGCAGCCTCCACCTCCCAGCCCGCATCCCTGGAGATCACTAAGATGGTATTAAAAAGAAGCGAATGTCCCAATATTAAAATGGGCAAAAAAGACATGGAGGGGCATTAAATGCAAATTTCTCAGTGAAAGCAGCCAATTGGAAAAGCTACATACTGTGATTCCAACTACATGACTTTCGGGAAAAGACAAAACTACAGAGATGGTAAAAAGATCAGTGGTTGCCAGGGTTTGGTAGGCGGTGGGGGAGGGGAAGATGAATGGGCAGAGCACAGATTTTTAAAGCAGTGAAACTATTCTGTATGGTACTGCAATCGTGGATAAATGACATTACACATTTGTCAAAAATCATAGAATATACAACACAAAGAGTGACCCTTAATGTAAACTATGAACTTCAGTTAATAATGCACCAATATTGGTTCATCAGCTGTAACAAGGTACCACACTAATGCAAGATGTTAATACTGGGGAAAAGTGTGAGGAGAGCAGGCATATGGGAAATCTCTGTACTTTCTGCTCGGTTTTTCTATAAACTGAAAACTGCTCTAAAAAAAAAAGTCTATTAAGTTTTTTGCTTTTTTTTTAATGGGCAAAGGATTTAAGAAGACTTTTCTCCAGAGAAGATATATAAATGGCCAGTAAGCATATGAAAAGATGCTCAATGTCATTAGTCATCAGATCCATCTATTAGTCATCAAACCAAAACCTCTATGACAGACCACGTCATATCCACTAGGGTGGATGGAATAAAAAAGACAGACAATGACAAGTGTTGGCGAGGATGTGGATAAATTGCAATCCTCATAGAATGCTAGTGGGAATATAAAGTAGGACAGAGCTGTGGAAGGCAGTCTGGCAGTTCCTCAAAAAGTTAAACATAGATTTACTCTATGATCCAGCAATTCCACTCTTAGGTACATACCCAAGACAACTGAAAACATATGTCCACACAAAAACGTGTACGTGCATGTTCATTCCAGCATGATTCATAATAGCCAAAAAGTAGAAATGACACCAATGTCCATCAACTGATAAATGGATAAACAAAATGTGTTATATCCATATAACACAATATTATTCAGCCATAAAAAGGAATGAAGTACTGATACACACTACAACATGAATGAACCTTGAAAACACCATATAAAGTGAAAGAAGCCAGACACTAAAAGCCACATACTGCATGATTCCATTTATATGAAATGTCCAGAGTAGGCAAATCCATAGAGACAGAAAGTTGATTAGTGATTGCCAGGGGATGGAAAGAGGGGAGAATTGGGAGCTAAAGGGGTTTCTTTTTATTTTTTATTTTTGAGATATAGTTGATGTACAATATTATATACATTTCAGGTGTACAACACAGTATTTCACAATTTTTAAAGGTTATATTCCATTTATAGTAATTACAAGGGGTTTCTTTTGGGGGAGGTGGAAATGTTCTGGAATTAGATAGTGGTGGTGGTTGCACATTGTGAATATAATAAAACCACAGCACTGTACACTTTATTTATTTATTTATTTATTTAAAGACAATCAGATGTTTTTATTTATTTATTTATGGCTGTGTTGGGTCTTCGTTTCTGTGCGAGGGCTTTCTCTAGTTGGGGCAAGAGGGGGCCACTCTTCATCGCGTTGCGCGGGCCTCTCACTATCGCGGCCTCTCTTGTTGCGGAGCACAGGCTCCAGACGCGCAGGCTCAGTAATTGTGGCTCACAGGCCCAGTTGCTCCGCAGCATGCGGGATCTTCCCAGACCAGGGCTCGAACCCGTGTCCCCTGCATTGGCAGGCAGATTCTCAAACACTGCGCCACCAGGGAAGCCCCAAAGACTTCTTAAATATGGAGGGCAGATGGAATTGGATGGAAGGAGACCACAGCCCAAAACGTACCCCATACGACTGATTATGCTAGGAGAGGCTCTGGGTGCTTGTCTCCAAGTGGGTGAATGGTAGGGGCAAGTGGGAGGGAATCCCACAAGGAGTGCAGCAGAAGCACCCGGGTGGGTCCCTCACCCCACACTCCTCATCCAGTCACGCCACAGAGCTAGAAGCCAAGCGTCTCCCCAAGGATACTCGGGTGAGGTGAGCTGGGCGGCGCCCCAGGGCTGGTCAGCCGTGGGGGAAGGAAGGGACTCTGCAGACCCAGAGGACCAGCCTCTGACAGACCCCGCCCGGCACCTCCACCCCACCCGCTCATCCTCACAGTCCCCGGAGGTGGATTTCACAAGCCCCACTCGCAGACCCCCACCCTACCCCAGTCATCAGATCCCACGTGCAGAACTCGAAGTCACCAAAGACTAGAAGAAACCAGCACCAAGAAAAAACAGCCCCAAACTCAAACAGAACTAACACTCAAGAAAACAGATAAAAGAGAAAACAGAACAAGCCTTTGCAATCAATATAATTAATATCCTCGGAGATGCAAAAGGAAAGTGCAGCTATGAGAAGGAATCCCCTGGAGCACAGTGACGCGTTCCCCAAATCCTGTTTCAAATGGGCTCAGAGGCAGACTACATTTCCCAGCCTCCCTTGCAGATGGATAGGCGGTCATGTGACTTGGTTCTGGCCAATGGTGGGGTGTGGGCAGCAATGATTAAAAGACCCTCCTACGCCTGGCTCCTAAAACCATCTCGGGACCCTCTCCTCTCTCTTCCTTGTTGTAGTGACCCTGGTGCAGCCCCTCATTCTCACCTGCAGCCTAGAAGCTGTACTGAGGAGAGAATAAAATCCTGATAATTTTCAAAAATCTGGAGACTCCACCTAAAGACAGTGGGTAGACGTCCACGGAAAACTCAAGAAAAAAACACTCTGAGTAGCTGCCTGCATGTAATATCAAAGGCCTGGGCAGAGGCAGAAAAGACTGCGTGGACTTGCCAATTCCCTAGTTGGGGGAATGAGCAGAAGCTCCAGGAGTGGGGGGCGCCCCTTTCTAGGCAGCAGGAGCTTGATAAAGACTATCTGACAGAAGAGAAGGCAGAGCCCCTGCCACCATGACAACACCCATCTCTGGCTGTTCTCTGACCCCCACCCAGGCTGCCCTCAGGCTCCTAAAACGAGTTTCAAAGGTAACAGTCAGGATTCCTCAAGAAATTAAACATAGAATTCCCACATGATCCAGCAATTCCACTGCTGAGTGTATAAAGAATTGAGAGCAGGGACTTGAACAGCTATTTGTACAACTATGTTCATAGCAACAATATTCACAATAGCTAAAAGGTGTAAACAACCCAAGTGTCCATGGACATTAATGGATAAACAAAATGTGGTAGATCCGTCCAATGGACTCATTCAGCCTTAAGAAGGAAGGAAATTCTGACACATGCTACAACATAGATGCACCTTGAAGACATTATGCTAAGTGAAACAAGTCACAAAAGGATAAATATTGTATGATTCCACTTCTATGAACATCCTAGAGTAGTCAAATTCATAGAGACAGAGAATAGAATGGTAGTTGCCAAAGGCTTGGGGTGAGGGTGCGGGGAGCGATGAGGAACTAGTGTTTAATGGGGACAGAGTTTCAATTGGGGAAGATGAAAAAGTTCTGGAGCTGGATGATGGTGATGGTCACCCAAAAATATGAATGTACTTCATGCCGCTGAACAGTACATTTTTAAATGGTTAAAATAATAAATTTTATGTTACGTATATTTCACCACAATTTTTTTAAAAAAGTAATTCTTGGGAATTCCCGGTGGTCCACGGATTAGGACTCGGTGCTTTCACCGCTGTGGCCCAGGTTCAATCCCTGGTTGAGGAACTAAGACCTCGCAAGCCTCGCCGCACGGCCAAATAAAAATGTAACTCTGAGAGTCCCCAGTTGATGGTCTGAGCTGGGAAGACGAACTCAAGGCCAGTGAGATGGGGCAGGTTTGAAGGAGAAATCCCTCACACTGTATCAGCGACAGAGCTGCTGCCCCGGCTAAGCTCAAGCAAGAAGGAAAAATATAAGAAGGCGACAGTGCAAACATGCTATAGCAGGAAAGATGGAAGGGAGGGAGGAGGGAAGACAAGAAAAAGAGAAAGATCTAAAAAAGATAGGAATATAGTTTGCAAGGACAAAGAACCCAGTCTGCAACTAACAGGCAATCCCGGGAGTGCTTCACACTATAAAGGAACTTAATAAGAATAGTAATTTAATAAAGGAAGAGCTCAAAAAAAAGATGATTTTTTTAAAAGGATGAGATAAGAAGGAAGACTGCAGAGCAAAAGAAAACAAACTGAGATGCACAACACCATAATTAGAAATTCAGTAAGTGAACTACCAGTGTCCTGGGGGCCCTGTCTTGCCCTGGGCAGCAAGAAACAAAAAAGATTAGACAGAAAATTGAGTTAACGGCATGGAGAAAAGATTGAGAAAATACCAGTGAATGCAAGGTAAAAAGACAGATATTAATGCAATTAATGAAGATGATAGACAAGGGGGAAAGGCAAAGACAATCAAACATAAGAATAATTGGTATCCATCAAGTTGACACTGAGATATATCTGTTGAGCAGAGATAAAATCCATGTCAGTTCCCCTGAAATGAAGGAAGAACTAAATCTGCAGGTAGAAAAGACATACCAGATACCAGGAAGATTTGTTTCCAAACAATTAATATCAAGGCATATTCTGGTTAAGTTTTTGATCCTTAAGACTAGAGAAAGAATGATTCTTGCAGTCACCTACAAAGGCGGGAAAAGAAGCTGACTGCAGACTCCTCCACAGCAATATTCATCACAAGAAGACAGTGCACCAATGCCTACCAAGTTCTAGAGAAAATATGTCCCAGGCATAATATTATACCTGCCCAAGTTGTCATTCCAGTTTAAAAGCAACAAATATTCTCAAACATGAAAAAAGTCAAGGAAGGTGCAAAGATGAGTCCTCCCTGAAAAGTCCACATGACAGTGAAACCTAACCTATCAAGAGACAAATCAAAATGAAAAATTCAGGAATGAGAAGCTGTGATAAATGGACTCATAGGGCACAATGAATGAATTTAAATAGCAAAGTAAAGCTAACATGCCAAGGGACTTAGGGCTTCAGAAAAGATGATAAACATCATAGACTATGACGAAGCAAAAATAATGTAAGCAACAAAAGTCAGGAAGAGGATGGGGAGGCCAGCGAGCCATTCATTTTTCATTACAGGGAGTCAAGCAACTCTCTGCTACCCCAAAATTGAAACAAGTAGAATATGACTCTACCAGAAGAGACAGTCATTCCTTAAATGATTCCTAACTGCTTATTGATTTTCATAACCTCTTTTGTTAATTTCAGAGGGTTTTTTTTTCTTTAGGAACTACTGTCCCTTGTGATAGTTCAGCTTCTTCACTTTGGTTCCTTCTTCCTCTGATGTATTTGAATAAAGTTAAATGTAATCATTTTCATGCCATAAATAGTATGATCCCATCCTCTTAAAGATTCCTTCTTCCTATGTGTGTATAGTCTGTCTGGCTACTAAGCTATCCATTCTTCTCTCTATAGAGAGGGACAGAGAGGTGTCAGTCTCCCACTGATGGGGGAGGGGCAGAGTTGACTTTCTTCCTTACACTTGTGTATTGCTTGAATTTTTATGATGGACGCATATAACTTTTGTTGAATAAAATGTGGTCATTAATTTAAAAATTTTTAAAGATATACCAGAGAAATGCTAACATAAACAAGAATGGCAATATTAATATCAAACAAAAATGGAATTAAGGCAAACACATTATAAGAAACAGGGAGGTGTATTTCATGTTGATAAAACATCCAACCCACCAAGAGAGCCTGATACTCATGAACATTGTACCTAATAACATAGCTTTGACATTTATAAAGCAAAAATAGAACACAATGAAAATCTGATGAAAAACAAGCATATTGGGAGATAGATTTTAACATGTCTATCTCAAAAACCAACCTCTGTGAAGGTGACAAAATAAATAAGGATGCATATTATTAAAATAACATAATTAACAAGCTTGATTAGGTAGGTATACATGGAATTTTGTACACAACAAGCAGAATACGCATTTTTCCCCCCAAACACACTAAACATACTAAAAAGCATGAAAATGTATTAGGCCACAAGAAATCTCAACAAATTTCCCCACCTCACCCCCAAAAAAACCCAACAAACGCGAGATAGCACACAAACCATATTCACTACCCATAATAAGAAATTAACAATGAAAGCACTTATTGAAGAAGTTCTCCTGGAAGAACTGTGCTTTTAGGGAAAGAACACAGCCCTTGGTGTCAAACCAGCAGCTAAAACTCTAGTGCTGCAAATTACCAGAACATTGTAATTTTGGAAAGGCCCCTAACCTCCCTAAACCTCAGTTTCCTCACTGTAAAGCTGGGATAAGAAAAGAATCTTCCCCTAGGGGTTTAGCAAAGATTAAACTTAATACATGGGACTTCCCTGCGGGCACAGTGGTTAAGAATCCACCTGCCAGTGCAGGGGACATGGGTTCGAGCCCTGGTCTGGGAAGATCCCACATGCCACGAAGCAACTAAGCCTGTGCGCCACAACTACTGAGCCTGTGCTCTAGAGCCCGCGAGCCACAACTACTGAGCCCACCTGCCGCAACTACTGAGCCTGCGTGCCTAGAGCCCGTGCTCCGCAACAAGAGAGGCCACCGCAGTGAGAAGCCCGCGCACCGCAACGAAGAGTAGCCCCCGCTCGCCGCAACTAGAGAAAGCCCGTGCGCAGCAGCGAAGACCCAATGCAGCCAAAAAATTTAAATTAATTAATTATTTATTTATTTTTTAAAAAGTAAACTTAATACATAAGTGTGAGTCCCTCCCTTGAGGAAACATGGTAACTAAGTCTCTCTAAAAAGTATGGATGCAGGGAATTCCCTGGCGGTCCAGTGGTTAGAACTCAGCACTTTCACTGCCGAGGGCCTGGGTTCAATCCCTGGTCAGGGAACTGAGATCCCACAAGCCGCATGGCGTGGCCAAAAAAGAAAAAAAAAAAAGTATGGATGCAAAAGATCATGGCTGATATCAATTCACAAATCCAGAGGGGTAAACTGAGGCACCAGGGGGCTGATTCAGAGTACAGGCACCAAATCTTGATCCACTCCACCTTTCAGATTCTCCGCCTCCGCTGCCTTCCCCACACCCCCGAGGCTCCCCATCCCCCCTGGAAGGAGCCCCCGGAGGAGAGACACGGCCCTTACCTCCAGAACAGCTGACACAGGCTGTGCAGCGGCCGTTTCTGTCCAAGTAGTAGTCGGGATCACACTGCTTCCTGCAGTCATCGGGCCCCTCAGGGCACAGCTCCTTCAGGGAACGCCCTGGGGAAGAGACGCAGAGAAGCTGCAGGTCAGGCCACCTCGGAGGGTCATTGCTGCTGGGGTGTGGGCAGGGCCTGCCTCAGAAAGAGGTGACTCAGAGGTGACAGAGGTGGAGAGAAATGAAGTCCTGAGGACATCATTCAAACCTGAGTTATGGCACGATGGACTATGCTGTTATTGACTCAATTATTTCCCTTTTGTCTTGTTTAGGCCTGAGTTAGGCTGCTGTTCGTTACAACCAGAGGAATCTAGACCAGCGGATCTGAACGTTTCTCGTGTCCCCTAGTCATTCTGGGGGAACCTGTGGACCCTGCTCAGAATCACGTTATCAAGTGCACAAAATAAAACACTTAGGATTACGAAGGAACCAGCGATGCTGGCATACGGTTATCAAAGCGTTAAACAAAATAATTTAAGACGTAGTACATGTGATTCGTTGTAAACTCATTAAATAAGATCTAATAACTACCACAGTTTCAAAGTAGTGATGAAAATAAACAATGTCTTATGATATCTGCAGCAGTTGTAATATAATATGAGAATACCTGATCTCTACTGATGGAAAAGCTGCAGGTACTGCTATTACTGCTGGGCTTTGTTGCCTTAATTCATAATGGAAGGAATTCATAAAGGGAATTTTTGTTAGAGGCGAATGAAAATAAGTGAACTCAATCAGGTTCATGGCTTCCCTGAAATCTACTCACGGACCCTTGGGAGTCCATGGACCCCCAGGTAAGAGTCCCTACTCTAGAATAACATGCAAGAACCTCTCAAAAGTACTAGCTTGATGGTACACACCCTCTAGCTCAGGAAACTTTAGTAGCTCCCCAGTGGGCTTTCAGAGAGGTAAATCTGACCCACCACTCCTTGCTGAAAACTTTCAAAGACTTCTCATGGCTCCCAGGATAGAGGTCTAGGTCCTTACCATGGTCAATGCCCACTCATATACCCCGGGCTCTATTCTCTAGCCACACTGGAGTCTCCCTGTTCCCCAAGGTGACCATGCTCCCTTCTGCCCCAGGGCCTTTGCACAAGCTGGTCCTCTGCCAGGACTGCTCTTCCCCCCTCTCCCCTAGTAAACTCCCACTCAGCCTTCACATCATAGTCAAGGCATCACTTCCTCAGCAACTTGGACAGGACCCCTGTTATAAACCATGAGAGACCCACATACTTTGCCCTCTTATACCTAACTCTGTAGTAATTTCATATTTATTTAGAGGATAAACTTAGTGTCTAGATTTCCCACGAGTGTCAGCTCCTCAAAGATGGATCTTTCTGTGTCTGCTCGCCAGTGAGTCCCGCATCACAGGGGCTGGCACGTATTTGATCAATACACGTTCTGACAACCTAATCAATACAGACTCCTCAGCCTGGCACTCCCAGGCCTCAGTCTTGTCTGCAGACTCCTGGTCTGGTGTCATTGTACCTCACTTGCTTCGTGTACTCTGTACCCCAGCCAGCCTGGGTCCATCTTTTCTCCAGCACTCCTCAGATGTCCTAGAATGTTGTTATGGGTTGAATTAGGCCCCCCCAAAAAAAGTGATGCTGAAGTCCTAACCCTCCAGTATCTCAAAATGTGATCTTATTTGAAGACAGGGCCCCTACAGAGGTCATCAAGTTAAAATGAAGTCATTAGGGTGGGCCCTCATTCCGTATGACTGGTGTCCTTAGAAAAAGGGGGAAATTTTGGATACAGAGACAGATAGGCACACAGGGAGATGCCCACGTGAAGAGTGGAGGTATGCTGCCACAAGCCAAGGAACCACCAGAAGCTGGGAGAGAGGTCAGAACCTTCCTTGGAGCCTTCAGAGGAAGCACAGCCCTGCCAACACATTGATCCTGGACTTCTAGCCTCCAGAACTGTGAGACAATGAATTGCTAGTGTTTAAGCCACTCAGTTTGTGGTACTTTGTTAATGGCAGCCCAGGAAACTGATATGAGAGATACCCACTTCATCTCCATTTCCACCCCAGGAAACCCTTCGTATCTAGCCAGGTCAGGCTGAAACCACCCCACCCCCCCACCATGGAACTTTCCTGATCACCTGATCCTTTCCAGATTCCCCTCCTGGGTCCCTTTAAAATCGCCTCTCAGCACCAGGGGCTGTTCTGGCGTGAACTTTAGAAAACCCTCTGTTGCAGGAAACACACTCACAGGTTCAGAGTAACTGAGTTGGGGGTCAGTCTGACTCACTAGACTCACACTTACTGACCACCAGCTTCGCGCCAGGGACTGATTTATTTTTATTTATTTATTTGGCCATGCTGCAGCATGTGGGATCTTAGTTTCCCGACCAGGGACCGAACCCATGCCCCCTGCAGTGGAAGTGCGGTGTCCTAACCACTGGACCACCAGGGAAGCCCCCAAGCACTGATTTAGAGATTGAAGGTGAGGTCCCTGCCCTCATGGAACTGACACTCTAGCCTGGGGAAGAGACAGCACGTAAAGAAAGAAATTAGCAGGACTTCCCTGGTGGTCCGGTGACTAAGAGTCCGTGCTCCCAGTGCAGGGGGCCCGGGGTTCGATCCCTGGTCAGGAAACTAGATCCCATATGCCGCAACTAAGAGTTCGCATGCCGCAACTAAAAACAGATCCCGCGTGCGGCAACTAAGATCCAACGCAGCCAAATAAATAAATATTTAAAAAAAAGAAATTAGCAAGTGGGTTCAGACTTCAGAGACAGACTCTGAAGAACATACAGCAGGAGCTCAGGGAGAGGAAAGCAGTGGGGAGTGGAGTGACAGCCTGAGACAGCGGGGGATGGGATGGGCCTACTGAGTCCCAAAGGACTGAAGGACGCAGCTGTGCAGGGGGCGGGGTGGGGGTGGGCTGGGAGCATTCCAGGCAGAGGTAACGGCCAGTGCAAAGGCCCTGCGGGAGGAACAGGCGTGGCTTGTGCAGAGGACAGAGAGTCCACGGGTCCTGGAGCAGAGGGGGCAGAAAAATGATGAGTGTTTATTGATTGCTAGTTTCTTCTTTTCCCATCTTTCACGTAGATCTTCTCCCCCAGGCACCACTTTCAGAATCAGAAACCAAATGGTTAAGAAAGCCTCAGGAGTTGTGCTGGTTCTGAGAATTGGTTCCCAAGTGTCCTTCTGTCCTGACCCTCCCAGTCTCCAATCGGCGCCTTTCTGACTCCAGATGTTCTCACAGTTTGTCCTCACTTTCCGGTCACCATCTCTCACCTCTGCCTCAGCATCAGGCAAGCCGGAGCCAGCTGCTTTGGCCCCCGAAACTCCCACGGGCAGAACTGCTCTTTGCTGAGTCTGGGCCACCAGCCCCTCTGCCCTGCCTTTCCCCAACCCCCTTCACCCCTTTTGCTTCCGCCAAAAGGAGCCCCTCCCAGGTCTTGAATGCCCATCCTTGCCCACTCCAGGCCTTGGCATATTCTGTGTCCTCTAACCAGAGCACACCCCCTCCCCACCTTGGCCTGGCCAACTCCTGCTTGTCCTCAGGATGCCTTTGGATGCCACCTCCTCAAGGAAGTCTCCCCTGCATTTTCCAACAAGGTCAGGTCCCCCAGGAGTGTGTTCTCATGGTTCCCAGATGCTCACCGCCTGTTGCAGAAGACGTATTTTGGAAGGACTCTTCAGCCCACAGGCTGCCCTTCTTGGAGAACTGCCCTCATTCCCCCCGCCCCCGCCCCACTAGCAGTGGTCCAGGGCAGTCCTCGCCTCGGGGAACCAGAGCAGAGGTGGACATCTGGACTTTTCTGAGCCATCAGATGCTTTCTTCTTGTGCTTTGGAATTGGGGCTGAAAGATGTTTGTCAAGTGTCCCCCCCGTTGCCCTGAAGAAGAAGTGCAGATGGGGAGGGAACTGTGGACCAGCCAAGCTCAGCCGGAGCAGGGAGGGCAAGGGAGGCCTCCTCCTCCTCCTTGGAGAAACCCTCAGCTCCCCCAGGACAAGATGGGGTACACCCGCCTGGCCCCAAACAAACCGTGCGCTCTGCCTAACACCAGGCCTGGGCTTCACATCATCCCCCCACGCCTGCGGGGGAGACCCCGCCTATGGGGGGTGAGTCTGGGCACAAAAGGGAGGGTGACCCAGGAAGCAGGGTGCAGAATAGGAAGGGGCGTAGCCCGCACACAGGCTCTTCATTGATATGCCCTGCTGCCTCCCCAGATGCAGTGCCTCGGGGTCAGTACCAAATAAGAGCGAAGGGCTCAGGATTCCGCTTAGACAGCCATGTTTGAGCCCCGCCTGAGCCACTTACTAGCCTGTGACCGTGGGCAAATCCCTGAACCCCGCCGTGGGCAAGTTTCCTCTTTGGGTTTCCTATCAGGGCTCAATGAGCTAAGATAGTTACAGGGCTCAGCACCGCGGCTGGCGTGGCACCTGCTCCACCAATGATAACCACTGCTGTCGTTATGCGTCAGTAAGCGAGCTCCCCGTCACCGGGGGGTGTGGAAGCAGAGGGCTGGGGATCAACTGCTGAGGATGCTAGAAAGGGCATAACAGGCCTGGGTGGGAGGAGGGATCTGATGACATCTTAATTTCTCAATCTCAAAGGTCTCCCCGTTTCCTTCCTCCACCAACCTGCCCCCGTACACAGCTGAGTGCTGATTGCAGGCAGCGGGCAAAATGTCAGAAATTTCCCCGACAGACAGAGGAAGGGGTTTTTGTGGGTTTTTCGTTTTTCCTCTCTTGCATGCCCGGAAGCACAGGGTCAATAAAACTCCAGCAAAATGCCCCGCCCACCACACCAGCGTGGGGCTCTCGGCCACCCCCAGTCACTGGGCCTTGGAGAGGGAAAATGTGGGGAAAGGGAGCCCCCTTTTCCCAAGTTACAGCATCTAAGTGGAGGGACCCTGAGACTGGGATGTCACCCTCTCTCTCCCCACCCACTCCCCATCAAGCCCTGCCAGGCTGGCATCAAGGGGGGCTGGGGGGCATAGGAAGAAAGTGTCTGTCTTTCTCCCTGCGGCTGGGATTGCAGGTCCTATGGAAAGTCACAGAGCCCTGTGGGCCACACCACTCAGGAACCCTGACCGCTGCTCTCCTGGGGAGATGGGGTGCTGTTTAAGCCCCCAGTCTGCGGTATTGCAGCCGGAGCAGACTGAGACAGATGGGTAGATGTATGGGGGATGGGTGGCAGAAAGAAAGGGAAGGGGGATGGGAGGCGGGAGGAGGGAGGGGTGGATAGGTTAGCGAGTGGGTGAAAGAACAGCTAGGTAGACAGGCAGGTACGTGGGTGGGTGGGTATGTGGGTGGCCAGCCCTTAAGGCACTAAAGTCCCAAGCACTAAAAAAGCATGGGGGGCTTCCCTGGTGGCGCAGTGGTTGAGAATCCGCCTGCCAATGCAGGGGACACGGGTTCGAGCCCTGGTCTGGGAAGATCCCACATGCCGCGGAGCAACGAGGCCCGTGAGCCACAATTACTGAGCCTGCGCGTCTGGAGCCTGTGCTCCGCAACCAGAGAGGCCACAATAGTGAGAGGCCCGCACACCGCGATGAAGAGTGGGCCCCGCTCGCCGGAACTGGAGAAAGCCCTCGCACAGAAACGAAGACCCAACACAGCCAAAAATAAATAAATAAATTTAAAAAAAAAAAGCATGGGAACCCATCTGTTATATACTTCAAATCCAACACTAAACCAGAAAATAAAAGCAAGACAGTCCAATGAAGTTACTTTTTCCCCTATAATGACTTCTTACAATCATTTTTGGAAATAAAAAATATCAAATTCTTTCCCAAAATATTTCTCTTGGTCCTTGGTGGCCTGAGCACGGGCTGGGTCTGCGCTCATGGTGGAACAAAGAGGCTGCAGGTCTAGGAACAGACCGACCAGGGTTCCTGCCCAGCTCGGGCCACATACCCTTGGTGATCTTGTGCATGGTGGCCTGTCGCCATCCTCCAGACAGCAATGCTGGGCCCTCTACCTGACCTAAGACCCTTGCCCACTTCCCGTGGCTTGCTGTCCTCAAAGCGAGAGCAGTTATGATGAGCCCATAGGTGCAGTCCTCCCTCACACCCTCTGCTGACATAACTAATATCTTTCCTCCCCCATGAGCCCCTGTTCCCCAAGGTCAGAGACCACAGCTGAGCCCCACGCAGCTAAGGCCACTGGATGTGCCTTGGGACTTTGATAACAACCACAGGGGACGGGGATGCCTCATGACCTTGTGACCCTGAGCCTCATCTGCAAAGCGGGGAGAACAAGACCCACGCCTGTTCTGGAAGGATTTCCTGATGGTGCCCTTCATCTACTCATGGGGCCCATCATTGTGCTGGGGGCGGGCGAGCCTCCCAGGAAGCGAGCTCTGGGCAGGGAGACTGGTCCCCGAGCAAGCTACAGTCCCGGCAGCCCTGGGACAAACGAGTTCCCAGGGCAGGAAAGATGAGGCCTGCCAAGTGCTCGTAGGCCCGGAAATGAGCGGCGGTCAGGGGGTGTCAATAGCCCAGGCTCTGGGGCCATAGAACCCTCAGCTCCAGCCCCAGTTGGCTCCCCCATTTCCCAGCTCTGTGACCTTGGGCAACTTGCTTAACCTTGCAGCACCCCTAACAGTCTCATCTGCAAAAGGGCGATGACAAAGGATAACGGTGAAGATCCTATGAGAGGATGCAGTGATCGTGAGGCCTCGGGCTAGTGTATATGCCGCGAGTATTCAACAGACGGCAGCTGTTCATTAAAACCTATAGCCAATGGCAATGACGATGTTGGCTCTGGTCTTCAATCTCCCCAGAGTGTTGTAACTTGAGGACAAAACTCCCCCCTCGCCCCCATTCCCGACACCCCTACTCACGCTCGGGGCAGCGGTAGCAGCACTTCCCGGCAGCCTCGTTGTAGTAGCGGCCGGAGTCCCCTCCACAGGCGTCCTTGGAGACTCGACCCTGGAGGGTGAAACACACTGGTGAGGCCTGGAGGGTCCCAGACACCCACCCTCCCTCCTGCCCCTCAGGTCCCAGGAGGCCTGCTCTCCACTTGCTATCAGGCCAGGCCTGAGGTGGAGCCTCACGTTATAGAAGTCAGGACAGAAACTTCCTGGAACTCGCCCCACCTTTGGTCTTCCCAGCGGGGGTGGAGGCAACCCCAGCCTTCCATAACTCAGGCCCCAAACCTTGGAGTCTCCTTTGACCCTCTCCTCCAGTACTCACACCCAACCCATCAGCAAATTCTCTCAGCCCCTTCGGACCAATACCCCCACCTCCTCCACCTGGTCCCAGCCCCTGGCCTCTCTCCCTGGGAATAATTCACTTGCCTCCTACTTGGCTTCCAGCATGGGCTCAGCAATAAGAAGCTCTGGTAAACTTGTCTGTTGATGTCTAACACTCATGCAGAAAAGCACACAGATCTCAAGTATATACACACTGAATTTTTACAGCATAAACACATTCTGCCACCAGCACCCAGATCCAGAAACAAGATACTAGTACCCAGCACCCACCTCCTGTCCCTTCCCGCCACAAAAGTCCCCCCCACTAACCTGACTTCTACACCAGAGATTTGTTTTGTCCGCTTTTGAACTTTACCTAGATAGAAACGTACACCCTGGCAACTGGTTTTTTTAACTCAAAATTCTATTGTGAGAATCACCCACATTGTTGCAAATAGCAACCATTCATTCAAGTTCACTGCCTTGCAGTATTGCATCCCATGAATATGCACAATTTATCTATTCTACTCTTGATGGACTTTTGGGTTGTTTCCACTTTTTTGATCATTATGAATAATCCCACTAGGAACTTTCTTGTACCTACGTTTTGGTGCACATATGTACACATTTCCATTGGATATATACCTAGGAGTGGAATTGTAGGGTCATAGTATGTGTATGCTTGGCTTTGATTGATTCTCCATACAGTTTTCTAAATTGTACTAATTGACATTTCACTGCAGGGTGTGTGTTCCAATTGCTCCACATCCTTGCTAACACTTGGTATAGTCAGTTTTTTTTAATTTTAGCCATTTGAGTGAGCATATAGTGGAATTTCATTGCATCTTTTATTTGCATTTCTCTGATGAGTGATGATGTTGGGTACTTTTTCACATGTTTATCAGCTGTTTGGATATTCTCTCTTGTAAGATGTATATTCAGGTCTTTTGCCCATTTTTTTAAAAATTAGATTGTCCGACTTTTCTTCCTGCTGTGTGGGAATTCTTTATATATTCTGGATACAAGTTCTTGTTTAATATATGCACTGCAAATCTCACCTCCCATCTTATGGTTTGCCTTTCCACTTTCTTACTGGAGTCTTGTGATGAACAGCGTTCTTAGTTCTAACGAAGTGCAATTAATGTATCAATCTTTACTTTTATAGTTAATGTCCTATTTAAGAAATACTTGCCCACCCAATGCATTTAGATATTCTCCTACATTGTCTTCTAGATGGTGCTACTTAACCTTTCCTATTCAGATTTCATTTTGGTGTCTGGTGTGAAGTAGGGTCAAGACTCTTTTTTTTTTAAGGAATAGGCATTTTTAACAAGCTCCCCGATGTTTCCAGGGCTCCTTGAAAGCTAAGCCCCTCTGTTAGGGGGTGGTTCACGAGAGGAGAGTCTCCGCTGAGTTTGGGGGAAGGAACTTTGTCCTTCCTGGTGAATGAGAGGGGAGCAGGAAGCAGGTTTCTGGGAAGCCCATAACAGGGAGCTCCAGGAAGGGAGAGTGGGAGGGAGTGGGGGAGACAGGGGAGGAGGGAGCTGTGTCCCACCTCTGTATCTTCAGCATCCGAGATGATGGCTGGCAGACAGGAGGTGGCCACTCATGGGATGAATGAGGTGGGGGCTTTCTTGGTTTGGGGGAGGAAAGCAGAAGCCATTTACCTGCTGGGGAGGGGCCTGGCCGGCCCAAGGGGATTCCCTAGTCTTTTCTCCACCCGAGGGAACTGTGAAAATAATAAACAAATACATCTGCTATGGGCAGAGAGCAGCAAGGAGGCCAGCGTGGCTGGAAGGTGGACACATGGAGTGTCATTTACAGTCTTCATTTTTCTTCGTCTGCACATCTGAAATGTTGCCACGTAAATTCAAAATAATAAACATAACCTACATTTGCAGACACCAGTCACACAGCACTTACACGTCTCGTGTAATCCAGAGCCCGGGGCCTTGAGGACAGTCTGTTCGCCCACTGGCGCCCAGCCTCCCCCTCCAGCGGAATCTCATTCTTCTCAAGTGAACAGGGGGCTCTGAGGAGCCTCTCTAGGGGCAGAGACCTGCCAGGACAACCCAGGCTTCTCCCTGAGCCGCAGCATCTCACCATGCGAGCTCGGAAGCCTATGGCTGGGGTGGGCTGGGGGGCAGGAGGCGTGAGGGTTCAGCCCTGCTAGGCCTGCTGAGTGTGAGGGAAATTCTGGGCCCTTGGCCTGGGTTTTCCCCTCCTGGCCTGCCTGCTCCTCTCACTGATAGCTGTGGGCTCTGACAGGGACATGGCCCTGCTCACTCTCCCAGGGCCTGAGGGGACAGCTGAGGGGAGCCCAAATGCTTAGCCTTCATCTCCTGCCACCTCACCCTGGGTCAGTGGAGGGGTGGGAGGGGCAGAGAAGAAGAGGGAACCCATGGTATTACCTATCACTCCCCGCCCTCCAACCATGAGTCACACATCACCTCCTTTAGGCCACCCCCAGCCCTTTGGGGCCAGATCACCACCCCACATTACAGATGAGGAAACTGCAGCTCAGAGAGGTGCAGTTACCCACCCAAGGTCACACAGCAAGTAAGCGCAGACAGGAGATTTTGAGCTTCACTGTGTCCCCAGGTCTCTCTCCCTTTCTGGGCCACAGGCTGCCCATCATGAACATGAAAAAGGCCCAACGTGCTGAGAAGGACACCACATCACATCGGTGGCCTTCCTACCAAAAGTCCACAACCTGCATCAAATCGTGAGGAAACATCAGACAAACCCAAACTGAGGGGCGTTCTACAAAACAACCGGCCTGGACTCTTTAAAAATGCCACTGCATGAAAGATGAGGAAGAGCTGTGGAATGTTCCAGTATAAAGGAGACTAAAGACTGGAGAACTGAATGCAACGTCTGGATTGGATCCTGAATCAGGCTGGGAAGGGGGATATTGCTGTAAAGGAGAATATTGAGATAACTGGTGAGATTTGAATATGGGCTTTACATTTGATTATGTTCTATGAAGCTGAATGCCTGAAAACTTGTTTATGTAAGAGATGTCCTTTTTGTAGAAGAAACAGGCTGAAATATGTAGGGGTGAAGGATCAAAATGTCTGCAACTAACTAGCCAAAGCTTCAGTAAAAGATGATAATAATAATAATAAAGTGTATACATAAAGAGAGAGAGCGAAATAAAGCAATTGTACAAAACCGCATGTGTAAATAGTAGCACCCCCTAGGATTCTAAGCACTCAGGAAGGAGAGAGCAGCTCTTTTCAACAATAAATCTGTGTAAATCCGTAGTTTGCCACCAGGGGGTGCGATCTTCTCACCGTCCCCAGGGACAGTGGGATTTCAGCCAGGATGTCCAGCTGGAGCCCACCAGAGCCCCAAGAAGGGAGTAGAGAACTTGGGGGCCTCCATTCCCAGGTGGGGCTTATGGGAGAAGGGCTGGCCCCCCCCGACCCCTTGGAGGGGCTGACCCCTGCTCTCCCCAGCCATTCCCAGAGATGTAGGTGGGGTCCAGGCTGGGGCATAGCTCACCCCATCCCCTAGCACTCACCCCAGACATCCCCAGGCCCCTGTGACTGGCCTTCTCTGGAAAAGACACTGGGGACTTTTTTCTGGCTATGATGTCATGGCTTTACAAGCACCCAGAAAATGGGTCAATGCAATGCACACACGTTGCAGAAGTAACAACAGCACTTACTGAGCCCAAGGGCCCTGTGAGACCCCAGGGTCTCAGGCTCTGAATCCAGTCAGCTGACCTGACCACTCCAGGGCTGCACCAAACACCTACTGTGTGCTGGAGAGCTGACGGGTGCCAGAACTCCGTCCAGAGCCGGCACTCCAGTGGGGGAGACAACCCCATCTTCCCAGGGTGTTCCCAGCCCAGAAACTAGAGAGGGGTGGAACCGGGGCCCTGAGCTTTGCGTTAGCAGCGTTGTCTGTGGTCCCCCAAAGCTGGGCCCCGCCCGGGCTCAGCCCTCATCCCCGGCCCCATTCATTGCCCTCCCTCTGCCATCTCCCCATCTGCCCCGCTGCCTCCACCCTCCGTGGTCTCCCACTACCCACTCACACGGACACTTCACCCATACCAGCTCCTGGCAGAGAAAGCAGCAGCCTCGGCGTCTACAGCAGCCTCTGAATTGTGAAGGCCCTGCCAGTTTCTGCTGGCCGTGGGCCCAGACCCTGGAGGGCCCATCAGCTCCTGCTGCCCCTGGGGAAGGGGGAGAGACAGCTGGACCGCCCTCTGACCCCAGCCTGGGAGGGAAGGGGGGGTCAGAAAGGGGAGAGTGGGAGGGGGAAGTCCGAGGCCTGGGAGGGGGGCTTTTGGGTGGGGTTCCCCGGCAGGTTTGAGGCAGAGCAAGCTGTCCACAGGGTGATGAGCTATGTAACCAGAGGCCTGTGGCCCAAGCTTAGTGGCATCAAGATAAAGACAGAGTGGCCTGAAACCTTCCCATTTCTAGACCTATTTTCAGGTTGATTTGGTTTTCCCTGCAAAACCTGGTAAATTTCACTTTCAAAAAGCCCCACCTGGTCACAGCTGCAGAGACACAGGAGCAAGGCCACACCTGTAGAAGCCGAGAGCCTAGAGCTGAGGACGAGGCGCAGGGGTGGGAGGTGGAGGAGTCAGATCAGATGCAAAATACCCACAAGGGCCGGAGCTGGGCAGAGCTGGGGGGTGCACCCCACCTGCACCTCTATTACTCATGGTGAGGTGCCAGAGCCCAGCGGCATTGGCACCACTTGGGAACTTGCTAGAAATGCAGAATCCCAGGCCTCACCTAGACCTACCATCTATCCCATTTTACAGATGGGGAAACTGAGGCACTGTGGTGTTAAGAAACTCGCCTCAAGTCCCACAGCTAGGCAGTGTTAGAGACAGGATTTGGCCTTAGCCATCTGGCTCAGGCTCTTATCCACCAGGCTCTGCTTCCCTAGTCCTTTCTGTTTAACCTCCAGCTCTACTCTCAAACCCACCAGCTCTTTCTCACCTCCCCGCCTCTGGACTTGAGAATGGCCGGCCAGGGTCTCCTCACATCCACCCCATCCCCCGCATCCCACTTACAGTGCAGACACCAGAGTGATCTTTTCAAAACACAGATCTGGCCTCCTCCCCTCCACCCTGTTGAAGATGAGGAGATGGTTTCTAACTAAACTATGGATAAAGGCCAAAGTCCTGACAGTGGCCCAAGAGACCCTGCCGGGCCAGCCCTGGCCCATCTGGCCTGTGCAACCTCAGGCGCCCTCTCCCACCAGCCTTCTTCCCATTCCCACTCGCACCCTCCAGCAGCCTTGAACACACTGTTCCCCTCAGCATCCCATCCCCCAGGTCCAGCACATCCCAACTCATTCTTCAGATCTCATTCATGCATGCCTCTTCCCCAGGCACGCCCCCTGCTCCCTGATCACCCCCGTCCAGGTCAGGTCTCAGCAGGCGAAAATCAAGATGTGGGCAAGGCTGTGTCCTTGCTGGAGGCTCTAGGGGAAAATCCATTTCCTTGTGGTTAAGACTGAGGCCCCGTCTCTTTGCTGTCAACTAAAGTCGTTCCAGCTTCTAGAGGCTGCCGCATTCCTTGGCTTGTGGCCCCCTTCCTCCATCTGTAAAGCACACAACAGTGGGGAGAGTCCTTCTCCTGCCACATCTCCCTCTTCTTTTGTGTCATCTCTCTTTAATGCAGCCAGGAAAGTTTCTCTGTTTTTAAGGACTCGTGTGAGGACATTGGGCCCACCTGGATAATCCAGGCTAATCTCCTCATCTCAAGGTCTGTACCCTTAATCACATCTCCAAAGTTCTCATTGCTGTATAAGGTGACATATTCACAGGTTTCTGACCACAGCCCTCCTCGTAAGTAACCACTAGGCTATTCTGCCAAGAGGCTGGGCTTTGTCATCTCCTAGTCCTGGGGGATCTGAACCCCTCCCTCCACCCTGAGGGTTCACCTGAGCTCCAGACCAAGAGACCACATGCAACTGAAGTCATCCTCCTCCCCGACCTTAAACACATCCATGGCCCACAGTGTGTCCCTGTCTTGGCCGTAGCCCTCATGGCCATCACACCTATGTTCAGGATCCAGTTCCTACCTCTGGTCTCCAGGAAGCTGAGGGGGAGTGTGTATGGCCCCACGCACCCTGGCCTCATAGCTGGAGATAAAACTCAAAGACAGTAGACACAGAAAGAGCCTGGAAGGAAGAGGAAGGAGCCTGGAGCCCCTGGCAGGAGGAACAGGTAAGCACCTCCTCTGAGATGAAGTTTATGAGAGTTGATGAGTTTATCCTCACTGAGTATCTTCCATGTGGGATGGAGGAAGATGAGAAGGGGTCTGTGTGGACTTCCCTGGTGGTGCAGTGGTTAAGAATCCACCTGCCAATGCAGGGGACACGGGTTCAAGTCCTGGTCCAGGGAGATCCCACATGCCACGGAGCAACTAAGCCCGTGCGCCACAACTACTGAGCCCATGTGCCACAACTGTTGAAGCCTGCGCACCTAGAGCCCGTGCTCCGCAACAAGAGAAGCCACCGCAATGAGACACCCACGCACCGTAACAAAGAGTAGCTTCCTTTCGCCACAACTAGAGAAAGCCTGCGTGCAGAAACGAAGACCCAATGCAGCCAAAAATTAATTAATTAATTAATTTTTTTTAAAAAGAATTGTACCAATTCAAAAAAAAAAATGGAAGGGGTCTGTGGTCAGCAGAATAGTCCCCCTCCAAAGATGTCCACGCCCTAATCCCCGGAACCTATGTCATCTTAAATGGCAATGGGGAATTAAGGTGGCAGATGGAATTAAAATTGCTAATCAGTGCCCTTGAGAAGGGGTGATGATCCTGGATTATAGGGGGCACAATGTAATCACAAGGGTCCTTAAAAGTGCAAGAGGGAGGCTGAAGAGTCAGAGTGAGAGTGTCAGAGAAGGAGATGGGATGGATGCAGGGTCAGACGGACGCTATGCAGCTGGTGTGAAGACGGAGGAAGGGGCCTCGAGCCAAGGAGTGCAGGTGGCCTCTGGCAGCCAGAAAGACAAGGGACTGGATTTTCCCCTGGAGCCTCCAGAGAGGAGCATAGCCCTGCCTACGCCTTGATTCCAGCCCAGGGACAACCATCTCGGACTTATGAACTACAGACCTGAAAGATAATAATCTGTGTTGTTTCAAGCCACTGATTTTGTAGTAATGACAGTCACAATAAGAACATAAAACAGGACCCCTCCTGAGAAGACAAAGAATAACCCTGAGTCCCCTCTACCACTCATTCACTGAAGGCCCCGCAGGAACCAGGCGCTGTGCTACGTGCTGGGGACGACACAGAGGCCAACGCCAGACAGTGATGTTTCGTGAGGACAGCTCCCAGGACAGGCACATGGGAGACACTAAATAACAATCCATGGAATGAATGATGAAGGGGACCCTCACAGATGGGATCAGAAAAATACACGAATCACTAGCACAAAGCAGAATAACATAAGAATCATGAGATAAGCAGAGAAAAAGAACTAACTTGGGGGATTCATGATGGTTCTTGGAGGAGGAGAACTTCCGTTTTGGGTTTTTGTTTTGTTTTGTTTTGTTTTTTTTGAAGGATTCTTGAGGGGAGGGAATCTCAGGCAGAAAGCTCCGCAGAAGCAACGGTACAGAGGCCGGCAAGCACAGAGCTGTGGGGCATTCAGTGTTTTGGTGGGCTGGACAGTGGGAGCAGACAGACAGGAGGCCCAGGACTCAGGGCCTCAGTCTGCACTGAACTCTCATGTCCCACCCTGCGTTCCAGCAAATGCTGGTGCTGCAGGCTGTCAGCAGGTGACAAGCAAAACAAGAAACAAAACACAAAGAATCACTGGGTTCCATTTGAGCGGTTTCTCAGAGCCTTTTATCTGCTTACTTGCTGCCTGATTCTCCAAGGTAAGGTTCGGGGTGGGGAAATGGGAGCAGAGAGACAAACTATTTCCCAAACTTAGTTGGATATAGAGCCCTTTCCTCGTGGAACTACGATTCCCTGGAAGTGACTTTGGGAAATGCTGCCTTTGGCAATAGGGAGCCACTAAGGGTTGTAGAGCAGCTAATACGTGAGGGGATGGACAGGACGGAGGTGAGTAACAAAACCAAGGTCTGGCCTCGGAGTCTAAATTCTGCAACTTCTTACTCCTCACTTCCCACTTACGCCCCTCCTGCCCAGGAGAAACCCCAAGCCAGCCATGTGAGCCTGCTGTTCAGATAATAGCCTTCCTGGAGGTCCTGGGGCCGCAGCAAGTGTCCGAAATGCACACTCAGCTATACCTCAGATGTGGTAAAGTCCACCCCCGTCCTGGAATAACAGTCCCCTGTAGCGCCAGCCACCAAGGGACACTAGCAACACCAATGAAAACTTGATGGTGTCAAAGAGTAAGGATGGGGCTTCCCTGGTGGCGCAGTGGTTGGGAGTCTGCCTGCCAATGCAGGGGACACGGGTTCGAGCCCTGGTCTGGGGGGATCCCACATGCCGCGGAGCAGCTAAGCCCATGCGCCACAACTACTGAGCCTGCGCGTCTGGAGCCTGTGCTCCGCAACAAGAGAAGCCGCGATGGTGAGAGGCCCGCGCACCGCGATGAGGAGTGGGCCCCACTTGCCGCAACTAGAGAAAGCCCTCGCACAGAAATGAAGACCCAACACAGCCAAAAATAAATAAATTAATTTAAAAAAAAAAAAGAGTAAGGATGGGTGGAGAGTCAGCTCCCCAGTGGTACTTCGGCTTTCCAAGCCCTCTTGGAGGTGCCTGGGATGCCTTCCCCAGCGTCAGCCCACCTGCCCGGATGGGGCCGGCGTGCTTCCGTGACCACCTCTGTCCTCCCAGCCTGCATGGGGCGGCGGGGGGAAGCCGGGTCCAGCCCCACCCCCGGACTGTTGGGACAGAGAGAACTCTTGGTCCCCCTGTCCTGACTCAGTAGCAGAGAGAGCACGTGTCCTGGCTGGGAAGGTGAAGGTTTGGTTTAGGGGTTTCATGGTCCTGGACGGTTGGAACCATTTCAGAGGACCACGCCCTCCCCGAGCACGGGAACAACGTGGGGCTCACGGCAGGCAATGAAATGAGGCCATGGACGATGCCTCTGGGAGTTCTCAGCCCCCTGGAGGTCCAGAGCCCCCCACGTGAAACCTGCTGACGGAGCTTCCAGAGCAAGCCCCGGGCCCGCCCCAGACGCCCTTGCTGATGGTCCGTGTGACCTGGATGTTGGTGAAGACGTTGGCAGCATCCATGGCCCAGAGCCTGTCGTCCCAAACTCTACAGGCTGGCCACCTCCTCCTTCCCTCCAGAAGCTTTTCCCCTCCAACCCAGGCAGAGGTGAGGACAGGCCCTTGTGGGCTCCCGCCGGCCTGGGACGGTTCTCCGCACAGTATTAATTACACTGCCTTCCACACTTCCCATGCTGCCGCCCTGGAGGGCAGGGACTGTAGCTGGTTCACCTGCATCCTGCATCCATGATGCCTAGCATACAACAGGCACTTAATAATGGCTTACCTCCACACAGCCCTCACCACATGCCAGGAGCTGTTCTCAGCACTTTTCATCTATTATCCCATATAATCCTTCCATCAGCCCTGCAAGGTAGCTACTATGAGTATCCCCATTCTATGGATGGGGAAACTGAGGCCCAGAGAAGTGACTTAACCTGCCCAAGAGCACCATATGGTAAGTGTCAGAGGCAGGGTGTAAACTTGGCAGGCTGACCCTTAACCAGGATGCTCTACTGTCTCCCAAAAAAGATTTGACAGGGTTGCGGAGTGGGGGCAAAATAGATGAAGGGGATTAAAAGGTACAAACTTCCAGTTATAAAATTAATTAAGTCATGTGGATGTAATGTACAGCATAGGGAATATATTGTCACTAACACTGTAATATGTGTGGTGACAGATGGTTACTAGACTTATTGTGATGATCAATTCATAAAGTACATATCAATAAATGTCGAATCACTATGCTGTATATCTGAAACTAATAAAATATTGTATGTCAACTATGCTTCAATTTTAAAAAAGATTTTTTTGAAAAGATGACATGAAGTATGTGGTAGGTGGAATAATGATCCTCAAAAATGTCCACATCCTATGGAAACAACCTAAATGTCCATCACCAGATGAACGGATAAAGAAGATGTGGTACATATATACAATGGAATAATAGCCATAAAAAAGAATGAAATAATGCCATTTGCAGCAACATGGATGGACCTAGAGATTATCATACTAAGTAAAGTAAGTCAGACAGAGAAAGACAAATATCATATCACTTATATGTGGAATCTAAAAAAATTATACAAATGAACTTATTTACAACACAGAAAGAGATTCATAGACATAGAAAACAAACTTACTGTTACCAAAGGGGAAAGGTGGCAGGGAGGGATAAATTAGGAGTTTGGGATTAACATATACACACTATTATATATAAAATAGATAATCAACAAGGACCTGCTGTATAGCACAGGGAACTCTACTCAATATTCTGTAATAACTTATATGGGAAAAGAATCTGAAAAAGAATAGATATATGTATATGTATAAATGAATCACTTTGCTGTACACCTGAAACTAACACAACACTGTAAATCAACTATACTCCAATATAAAATAAAAATTAAAAAAAAAAGAATACACACTAAGTGGGCTTATAGGTGCTTTTAATTTTCTTCTCTTTATGTTTATTTTCTACTTTTTCTGTAATAAATACAAATGTTTATTTTTAAAAACATCCACGTCCTAATTCCTGCAATTTGTGAGTATGTTACCTTATACGGCAAAAGGGGCTATGCTGACGTGACCAAGTTCAGGGTCTTGAGATGCGGAGATTATTCTGGATTATCCTGGTGGACCCTATGTAATCACAGGGCTCCTTATAAGAGGGAGGCAGGAGGGGCGGAGTCAGAGAAGGAGCTGTAACAATGAAAGCAGAGGCCAGAGTGATTGGGGGCCATGAGCTAAGGAATACAGGCAGCCTCTGGAAGCTGGAAAAGGCGAGGAAACAGATTTCCCCCTAATGTATCTGGAAGAAATGCAGCCCTGCTGTGACCTGTTTTATTTAGACTTTTGACCTTCAGAGCTATAAGGTAATAAATTTGTGCTGTTGTAAACCACCAAATTTGTGATTGTTACATCAGCAAGAGAAAACGAATATCAAATGTAACCAGGATGAAATGGAATTCCCTGGTGGTCCAGCGGTTAAGACCCCGAGCTTCCACTGCGGGGGGCACAGGTTCGATCCTGGTTGAGGAACTAAGATCCCCATGCCACGCGGCGCAGCCAAAAACAAAATGTGACCAGGATGAATGATGGAAGATCCTACCGTTGGGTTGGAATGAATCAACAGGAAAACACAGTGGCCCCCAAAAGATGTGGGGTCGTGGCCCACATCAGTAGAAGCAAGGTGCCTCCACTGAGGGAGGGTTGATGCTCCCTCCCCCATCCCCCCCCTCCCAGGCAGCACCACATCAGGGGCCCGAGCTCTGCAGAGAGCTCCCGACTCCAACACTCAACCCCGCGCTGACACTTGGACATGCGCAAAACAGAACTCGTGCTTTTCTCCAAAACACCTTTCTGTCCCATACCCAGTTTTCCCACCTCCGTAAACGACACCACCATTCAGCCAGGTGCGGAGCCCTCAAATCTGGACAGGATCCCCCATTCCCATCTTGCCCTCTGCACTCACACCGAATCCATCCACAGGTCCTATCGATTCTAGCTCCAAAGTACTTTCCTGTTTTCACGTCTCCACCCACCCCTCCCCTGGACCACAGCAACAGCGGGGCCTCCTGCTGCCCATCCTGCCCCAACCCCAGCAGACAGACAGACCTTTAAAACGTACGTGACGTCACTCCCCCGGCAAAACCCTCCAACCACAGACAGAAGTCCGTGTTATCCCCTACTTCCCCGCCACCCTCTCACGCCACTCACCACACTGGCCTCCGTCCTGTTCCTCCAGTTTTCACTCTTGTGTTGTCCCCACCTCCCAGGGAGAGGACGTCCTGTTTTCCCCACCTAGGGTAGCTGAGCCCCTCTCACACTACCTGGTTAGAATTCTCTCCACTGCAAGGAGCACCGTCTGTGCACTGTCTGTCTGTCAACCTGGCGGAATGTCAGCTCCATGAGGCAGAGACCTGGTGTGCTGGCCTGGAGGCAACTGCAGCCTCCAGAACACTCCCTGGCACACAGTAGGTGCTTGATAAACATTTGTGGAATGGATGAACTGGTAATGTTAGGTAGTTAGTCAGACATTAGCAGCAAGGAGGTGACAGTGGCGAGAAAAACAAGAAGAAATCGAGTCACGCACCCAGCCCTCTGGGGACTCTCCCTTGACCCCCCCCCCCAGAACAGGTGAAACTATGGCCGTGTGGTGGGCAGCTTATCCTGATAAAGAGGGGCACCGTAACACAAGGGGAGGTCCCCGGGCTGTGCAGGCCCAGACCAGACAGGCGTATAACCTATAGTAAACCCAAACTCATTATATCATAATTATAATAAAATCTACATTGTGGTTTTGCCCCCAAGTGGGTGTTTCTTAGCGATTCAAAGGTGAGAGCTTGCACAGCAGTAAACTTGTTACAGAGCTTGGGACTGTCAATCAAATAGTGATCCCCTGTCCCTCACCCCCGCCTCCCTGCAAAATGCTCCTTAAAAGAGCCCTTAAGCCTGGATAGGAATGCTGCTTTCAATTCGCAGAAACAGCCCACGCTCTCTCTCTCTGAGAGTGTACCTATGCTTAAATAAACTTTGCTTTGTGCTTAAGCTTAACATGGTAGTTTGCAATTCTTTGCTTACTATCGTGAGCCGTGAGCCGAGATTGCTGGTCCGGGCCTTCCATTGACCTCCTCGGTTGAAGCTATTTTGTTACAACGCACGTCCACCCAGTGACATTGCGAGCAGGCTTGACGCCCATGGCACATGAGGAATAAACGTTGGAGGCCCTGGGTGGTCTGGGAGACGGACTGGGAGACCTCCGGGGGCCCCTCAGGGGTCTCTGTCTTCATCTCACTGGGAGGAATTTCTGAGGAAGGTGGACACATCTTGCTTACATAGCCGCAGTTTCCAGAACCAGGACCAATGGGTAGACGCTTCGAGGAGATAGATTTCAGCACATCCTAAAGACCTTCTAGATGTCAGAGTAACCCAGGTTGGCATGAGCTGCCTGGGAGGACGGAAGGGAGGCCTGTCCCCAGAGGCCTACAAGAGGCTGAGTAATTACCAGGAACAGCCTGGGACGAAAGCCCTGGAGCCATGCCTGGCACAGAGCAGCTGCTCCTTTAAGATTTTTATGAATGAATGAATGAATACTTGGATGAATGGACCTGAAGAGTTAGGCACTCAATGAGTAACTGATTGGCATATTAAAAGTCCCTCCTGATAAATGGAGTATTTATAAAGGGAATGGATTATTTATAAGTGGAATATTTCCGGCCATATCAATAAACAAAGGATGTCGCAGTCACCAATGATTGTAGCCCTCCAATGGGAGCTGGTGAGCCCTGAGGAAACTCAAGATGTGAAAATACAGGCCCCAGATAGCTAAGGTGCATATCAAAGTAATGATTTCAGTGAGCCCAGACTCTTGCACCTTCCCATACATAGAAAAGCGCTAAATTCCTAACTTAAGATATCTGGTTTTCTTTATTTAACAATAATCTTTTGACGTTCCGATTACCTGCCCTTCGTTGCAAAACTCCTATATATCGGGGCAGTTTCTCAGAGTTATCTGAAACGTTGTCTCCCGGGCTGCAGTCCTCATTTTGCCCCAGATAAAACTTAACTCGCAACACTCACGTGTGCCTATGTGTTTGTTTAAGTCACCACTCCCCACCAGCAAGGCCACCGAGGATGCCCAGTGGTTTTCAGCCCTAGGCAGCAAAGATTCTGGCATGGAGTCTTCCTACCCTCACCCCAACAGCCTCTGGCAGGAGTGGGAAGAGAGAACGATGCTGGAGGACCAGCTTTGCCTGGAGCTGCCTTTTTGGACAGTCTGTCCATTGGGTCTGGGGTTCTGGTCCTGCTCTGCCCCTGACCAGTTCTGGGACTGTGGGCAAGACCCCCCTCCACCTCTGAGCCTCCACGTCCTTGTTTGGAAAATGAGGACCATGAGGCCAGATAAGGCACCCCCATGTGGTGTCAGGGCCCCCACGGGCCTGACAAGGCCACGCGTGGTCCAGGCTGAACTAAACTAACCATCTGTGCCAAGGACACCGCCCCCCCCAAGCCTCCCAGTGTTCCCCAGACCCAGACATGCCTCAGCTTCATTTTCCTATAATGATGCTCCTTGAGGTGAAGGGAGGGTTGAGGAAGGTGTGCACGAGCCTAAGGATGAATCACAACGCAACAAACAAGTCTAGGTCAGATATGAGTGGGAGCAGAGCAGAAACTTACAGTAAACGCTGCCCTTCTCCCAGCACTGACGGCTCTCAAGCTGAGAATGCTCCCCCATCGTCTCCTGGCGGCCCTGGCTTCCCTCTGAGGAAGGGGAGGCCTTGCTTCAGACCAGCCCACATCTCCTTCCACCTCTTCACATCAGGGGCCCCTCTCCAGGTCCCCTCATTCTCATGTAGAGTGGAATTCTGCCCCCAGGCAGGATTGGGGCCGCCCTTTCCAAGACAAAACCAGAAAGTCTTTCCTGCCCTCCTGCTGGCATATCCGTAGGTCAGCACTCCACTCTATGGGGTCACGTGAGCTGAGCTCTGGAAACCCCGGTGGGAGGAGCGCCACATGCCTGAGAACCTTCCTCAGCAGGATGGCTAACTCAGGGCAGAGGTCCACATCTGGCTGGAGGAAAATGGAGCTGGAATGGGGGTGTGGATGTGGGAAGGAGGCTGGCCTGGAGGAGGATGATAGGGGAGCTCTGCATCTGCAGAACTCCTGGAAAGGTCTTGGGCCTCTCTGTCCTGCCACCTCCACCCCCGGGGGCCTGGATAAAAGGATGGAGAAGTGAAGGAGGCGTTCACTAGGACAATGAATTTTTCCCTCAGGATTTGCACCAGAGTAATCCTGGATCACATTACAAAAGCGTTAGAGGGGAGACTGTAGGAAGAGGCATCAGAGGCTAAATCTCTTTCTCAGAAGGTGACACACAGTAAGAGAGCATTCTTGCCTCAGAGAGCCCACCACAAAATGATGGAGTCATGTTAAATCGGATGGCGAAGAAGAAAGGATTTAAAATTCATGCCCTGATTTGGTGGGGCAAGGGGAGGGGTTGTTTTTTCTTTTTAATAATGAACTTTCCAAGTTCTTACTGGAACCATAGCGGTGGAAGAAGGCTTGAAGGGGGCAGGGGAGTACTGAGATGGGCAGACAGCCCCTCCCTCACTGGTGCCCCAATTCCTGCCCAGAAATGACCCATGTCTGGGCCCACAGGGGACAAGGGATGATCAGCCTCTCCAGTAGTGGGGAAATGCAAATGAACACAACAAGGATATGGCCGTCTTCACCAGTCACATTGACAAAAATAAAAACTTTGATAAGATCAAAAGCCGGTTGGGATGTGGGGAAGTCACTACTCTACACTCATGCCCTGCTGGTGGGAGAGAAAAGCCTCTAGTCACCCTGGGAGGCAATTCTGTGGCATCTTTTCATTTGAATGTATTTTCACCTTGTACTTCGATACACTCTTCTCAGCTTCTTCTCTGAGAAGGAAGCACACACCGTTCCCCAAAGCATCCATGCGAGGCTGTATGTTGCAAGAGCCTCACGTTGCAAGCAAGCAAGCAAGCAAAAAACAATGATAGGAATCTTACCAACCACCCATCAGGCACACAAGTTAATAGACGATGGAACCCCCCTGTTTGGTAGAATACTAGATAGCATTTTAAAAGGTAAGTGGGAGATCTGTAAGTATCCACGTGGAAAGCTCCCCAAGACACACTGCAGACATTGTAAAAGCCAAATGAAGAAAGACCTGTATGTCCCATATAGTATAGGATATGGAAAGCCCTATGTATTTTTACAAAACAGATATAAATATGGACGTGCATTTATAAAGGTCTGCAGAGGAAACACCAAAGCAATAATGGCGGCTACATCATCGTAGGAATCAGGATAAGATACCCAACGATTTAGCTTTATCTGTAGGGTTTCAATTTTCTTTTCTTTTCTTTTTGCATTGGGGATATATTCGTTTATTCCTTGTGTAATTAAATACCTATTATTTTTTTAATTTAAAAAGCGATTTCACTCTATTGAAAGGAAGCACATGAGCGCCAGCCACCAAATGCTAGCAACCTTCGCAGCCCTCCTCACAGTCCTCCCTTCCCTTTATCTCCCCAAGACCTTGGTACCCCAAACTCTCACCCTCCCCCAGGTTATCAGCAGAGGGCTTGGAGGGCTGGGAGGGGGTTCTCTAGCCAGGGCCTCTGTCGTGTAACGTGCAACGCTGTCAGCTGCCCCCCTTTGCCCTCTGTTGTGTGTGTGGTGGGGGCGGGGGGGTGTCTCACATTGCCCTGTTGAAGATGGAAGGGGAGTAGGTGCTTGTGCACTTTCCCTCCTTCAGCCTGATGCCCACTCCACTTCCCTCCTCCCCCTGCCCTAAGGTTGGATGAATTGGACTGAACTCCATTTTGGGGGGCCCCCTCTTCCCGTAGGATTAAAGTGGGGGGGGAGGGCCCTGCCCCTCCCCCAACAGAATGTCATTGTTCCCACCTTTGCCTTCTGTACCCATATGCAGCAGGCACTCACCAACACCTGCTGTGTTCTATGCAGGGGTCCACCAGGACCTCTGTCTCCTCTTCAGACCCTGTGCTCAGTGCTTAGGCAGTAGACCACATCTGATTAACCTGAGTTCTCCCCCCACCCCGTGCCTAGCTCGGTCCTGGCCACTGGTAAGTGCTCAGTTTTCCTAAAGCAGTCCCCAGATTCGGTTCTGGGGCTTCCCACAACATATGTTTGCCCCACCGCTGACCTTCATCCAGGGGTGGACACCCACCACGTGCTCTAGGGCATGAAATCTACACGTTGGTTGGCTGAACAGGGGTGGGGGAAGTTAATCTGTCTGATCCGGCTGGCTCACCCCTGCTTCTCACCCACACCTAACTCTCCCTCCCTCCCTAGACCCTGGGAGAGCCTGAATCCCAACCTCTTCTGGCCAAGGGAGACCCCACCTGTCCTGCCCAGACCCCCATGGGCCTCACCTGATCTGCCCAGGACCCCCAGCCACAAACAGCCCACCTCCTGCAGGCAGTCCCCTCTGCTCATTTATATTAAATGAATGAATGAATGAATCATCCCAGCACCCTGAGAGGGCGGGAGAGGCGCCCCTACTCGTCTGTCAGCCAACCGCCCACCTGTGAATACTTGCGATTGCGGTCCCCCTGCTTGTCACCTGTGCCCCCTCACCCCAGCTGGGCAGGGAACTAGCTGTGGAGCACCCCTGTTCTCTCCTTCGTCCCACCGGCCCTACACTGTCCCGGGCTCAGGGCAACGACGGCAAGAAGGGGGCTCTGGCTCGTTGGCGCCTCCCCAGGATCCTGTCATCCCCCTTACCTGCGGTAAGGCTCGGAGCACCCCCAGGAGCAACAGTCCCAGCACAGCGCGGAGGGCGCGCATCCCGGCCGGGGGGTGGGGGGGAGGACTGGGCTCGCAGCCCACGCCACCTGCGCAGCCTGGGGAGCACGCCGCACCCACGTGCGGGGCCAGCTGCCAGGAGCCGCGCACGGGCCCGCAGACCTCCCGCGGCGCACCTCGCAGGCACCCAACCGCACGCTGTGAAGTCACTTCCAAAGTGGACGCTCTTTCTCTGAAGGTTCAGCCTTAACCCTTCCCTTCCACCACCACCCGAGGCGCGCTAGGTACCCCAGACTGTTTCCAGGAACGCAGCTACTAGCACTCAAGACAGAAAGGGAGCAAACACGTGCAGAGATGACTCAGGAAAGCCACACTCCCCTTTTGCTGTTTGAATGGCCTGCCCCGGATTTGACAGAACCGGGTCCTGCTGCTTCGGGGTGGGGGGTGGGGGGTGGGGCGGGGTGTTGCCCAGCCCAGCTGGGCTGAGGGGCGGGGAGAGCAGCTCCCGCCCCTGGATGGGGGAAAGGGGGCGGGTACTCACAGGAGATTGGGAGGCTCCAGTGGGTCTCAACCGTCCCACCCCAACCCAAAAAATGGTGACACCTGAGTAAGTTCCTGCTCCTGACGCTCTAATCGACCCAGACCTTCTCTCCTGACCTGGAGATTCTTTGGAAAGGACCACTGGAGTCAGGAGACTGCAGAGAGCGCCACCATCAACAATTCACTCCCATTCATAAATATTTGGTGTAAAATGAATCAGTAGACGGATGATAGATGGGTGGGTGGGTGGGTGGGTGGCTAGGCAGATGGACTGACTGTTGGAGGGACTGATGGAGAAAAGAACAGACATTGGTTATCAATCCACAGGTGTTTCCCTGCCCCCTGAGAGTTTTCTGCCTAGAGGAGGAGACTAGCACTTTTCCCTAAAAGAAAGAAAACGTACAAGCCTCATTCGAATTAAGTTCTCACTTGCAGCAGATGATTTTCCCTTCCAGTGCTTCTCCATCCCATGGGTTCTCGGCTCCTTTCATTCTACATTTCATACATATTTGTTGCACATCCACTGAGTATGCCGCAGGCCAAGGGTTCATTTGCTTGTCTTGTGTTTGTTTTTTTCAGAAGTGGAAACCAAGGCTCAGAGACAGGCAGCTGGTCCTAGGTGCTCTGACTAAAGATGGCCAGAGGACATCCAAGGACCGAGGACCATCCAGATTGGCCCGCGGACCCTCAGGATTCTGCACTTCAGTCTGTCTTGCAAGGCGTAAGGCCCCCATCTTCCAGAAATACCTCCATCTCCTTGGGCCACTAGCAGCTGTCTCCCATCAGGACCCTCCCAACACAGTCTCCACAACCCTCCTTGAACTCCTGGATTCCACTTGAAAGGTGCCCATATTGTGCACCCTCCCTGGAGACCCACTTCTGGGCTCTCCCCGGATACGCCAGGCCCAGCACCCTGGGATGTTTGAGCCGGGATTGTGGTTAAACAATTAAGAGATTATAGAAGTGACCGCCATGGCGTCCACAGAACCAGGCAGGGGCAGGAGCAACCCAGGACGCCTGCTTCCCAGTCCGGAGCTTTCTACTGTAGAAGAGCTGGTGCTCTGAATAAATAAATACTTGTTAAACACACATCCGCACACAACCCAATAACAACATCAAAACAGCTGACGCAAAGGGAGATACAAATTAACATTAATTACAATCATGAAAATTCCACCTTTCTAGCAATCGAAGAGATGCAAATCAAAGCAAATTAAAGCAAATTTTGATACCTTTTTAGACTTATTAAGTCATCAGGGTTTCTTTTTTCTTTATAAAAACAACTTTGGTAAAATCCAACCCCAAAGTTGTGGTGAAACCAGAATACACATTCATACTCTGCTAGTAAATGTTACAACCCTTTTCAGAAAGCAATATGGAAGTTCTTAACAAACACCCCACCCCACCCCCCCAAAAAAAAGCTTACGATGTGTGGCTCAGTAATTTCACCTTAGTAAAGAAAAACTAAGAACGTAGTTGAACTGGAAAAAGAAAAAAGAAAACTATAAACACAGTCACGTTTCCTAAAACATTATTTATAAATTTTGGAAATACCCTAATAATCACAAAAACAAGGAATGGTTGAGGAAATTGTGGTATGCCCATTTAATGGAATACTACACATCCATCAGAAACGATCATTATAGCGATGCAGTGGAAATCTGTCTCTCCCTCCTGTCCTTCCCCTCCTTGGGCAGAAAGGAACCCTTCACCCAGCCTGCTCTGTCGGGGTTCTCATCACCTGACAAATTGTATCATTTACTTATTGTAATAATAGTAGCTGCCTTTGAGTGCTTATTTTGTGCTAAGAGTTTTCAGGCCTTGGTTCCTTGAATCCTCAGGGAAACTCCATGAAGAAGATCCAATTTGTGTGCCCGTTCTGCAGGTGAGCAACTCTGAGGCAAGAGCAGTGAATCCACGAAGCCCGGGGTCCCCAGAGCCAGTGGTGCTCAAGGCCCTTCCCCGCCTGGCTTGGTCCTACGTCTCCAGCTTTACCTGTGCCTCTCCTCCTCCCTGCCACCCCCCAGAGCTCCAGCCTCTCAGGCCACACTCCCCCCCAGCCCCACGCCTTTGCACACAGGTCCTCCACTTAGAACACCCCTCCGACTCCTGTTTGTCCTCAGAACCCGCTCCAATGCCACCTCCTCTTTGCAGCTTTCCTGGCACTGTTCCCTCCCCTCCCCCAGCCATCTTCCCAGTCAGAAAGGCGGTTTCTCTCGTTTTTTTGGTAGCTCAATTCTAGAACTGATCTCACTGTGTCATGACTGTAATGACTGATTCATGTATCCCTCTGCCCCAGGAAACGGTGGGTTCCTGGAGCACCAGGATGTCCTGGGGAGCCCGATACAGAGCCTAGCCCAGGGCTTCGAGCCAATGACCAGCCAGCCCAGAGAAGAGCGCATCCTGTGGCCAGGGAACAAGCTGGGTCCCAGGAGGGGTTGGGGGCCGGGGTGGAGGAACGTCAGCCTCTATTGGAGAAATTGCAGCAGCCAAGAAAAATGGATGCTCGGGGGATTCTAAAGGGCAGGCATTGGCCAGAGCTGAGTCCCTGTCTTCTGCAGGTTTCAGGTGGTTCGCCAACCCCTGAACGCATGTGAAAGTGCTTTGAAGGGCGGGAGGGGAAGTCCCGAGGGCCCGAGCGAGGCACAGCAGCGGGTCCTGTTGTGGGATCGCGGGGGGCCCCAGCAGAGCGAGCTGTGGAAGCCAGGCCCCCAGGCCTGCAGGAGGCAGGAAGGTGAACGGCACTGCCCGGACCATCTCATCTCGGAGGAAGGGGGCGGAAGGCAGGTGCAGCAAGAAGCTCTCTGCAGAGGACTGGGAACCTGTGTCACCAAAGGGATGCTGAGCAAGACACCAGGTTCCGACTTGGTTCAGGAAATTCAGGGACTTCCCCAACAGCTGGAACCCCAGCCCCAAATGGCCCCAAAATACCCTCAGCAGATAAAGGGATTCTTTCTGCCGCAGGCAGCAGCAGGCAGGTAGGAGGCTGAAAGCCGGAGGGGGAAAGCCTGGACCTTTTTTCTCTGATTGGCACAGGTGCTTCTCTGAGTCCCTTTCTTGAGAGCCTTGATGGAAGTGGGACTTCATTTGGGGGCTTCTCTGGTGGGACCTACATGTCAGGCTGCCTTGCTTGAACTCAAGCCCCCAGAGCTCTCCCCTCCTCAAGGCCCAGGACTAGCTAGACCCTGGTCACTCAGCTCTGGCCCCTTGGAGGGGTGGTAAGAAATGGTGGAGTTCAGGTCTCGGCATTGGGAGAAAATATTAGGGGCTCTCAGCTGACTGGGGGGGGACCCCAACAATGCACAGCGGCAAGCCGGATACCCAGGCCCTTGGCCAGACATTTAAGCCTGGCAACAAGACTTTATTCAACTCAGTATTTCTAGCTCCACTTCATAGATGAACAAACTCAGAGTAGTTAAGTAACTTGCCTGAGGTCACACAGCTTGAGAGTGGCAGGGCTGGGATTTGGCTCCAATCCACTCTAACTTTCAAGCCTCAGCTGCCTTCTCTTCCCTCTCTAGGCCCCCTGATGCCCTTGCTTTCCCCAGGAGAAACAGCACTGGTATGGGAGTCCTAGTCTGGCCGTGCGACTGTGGGCAAGTCATTTCTTTTCTCTGAGTGTATTAGTTATCTGTTGCTGTGTACCTCAAACCTTGGCAGCTTAAAATCACAAACATTGTAGCACACTGTTTCTGTGGGCCAGCAATTTGGGAAAGACTGGACAGGGTGATTTTTCTAGTAAGGTTACAGTCAAATGTCAGCTGGGGCTGCAGTCATCTGAAAGGCTTGACTGAGGCTTCCAAAATGCACCACTCACATGGCTGTGCAGGAGGCCTCAGCTGCACAGGGCTGCTTGAGCGTCCTCACAACCTGGCAGCGGGCTTCCTCCAGAGCGAGTGGTCCCAAGAGAGCAAGATGGAAGCCACATTGTCTTTTATGATCTAGCCTCAGAAATCACAATTCATCATTTCCACGATGCTCTGTTGGTTTCACAGGCTGCCTCTCCTCAAGGTGAGTGGGGACTGCACAGGGGCAGGAGTACCAGGAGGCAGGTGGGCATCATCTGGGCATGTTTCCTTCTCTGCCAGAGGTGGATTTTAGCGCTACCCGGCAGCCTTCTGAGGGTTGCAAGGAACCCTGAATAAAACAATGGACATAGAAAGCTCTTTGGATTAGAAGAAAGAAATCAATGTGAGGGGCTTTGCCATCCTTTGCCCTAAGCCCACCCGGTACCCAGGCCCCTGCTAAGGCACCAGACCTCTCCATTCAGGACCACAGCTGAAATGCCCACGGCCTGGTAGTCCCCTTCCCAACGGCTGAGTTGACCATGGCATTCACCATTCCAGCCAAGAGGTGACTCATGCAGAGGCCCACAGGCAAGGCCCTTGGGGATCAGAGGTCTTTCCCCGCCCCTCAGGTGATGCCAGGTGGGTGCCTCAGCACACCGAGCCAGCTGGTCACACAGCCACTGTGGGGACCCTTCCTCGGGCCTCGGGCACCCAGGTCTGGCCTCAGCCATGGCTCCAGCTGGATAGGTAGCAGTTCTAGTGTGCGAAGACCACACGGAGAGTGAGGAGCCCAGCCTGAGGGCCAGCTCGGCCTCCAGCCCTGTGACTTCTCCTCCCGGGGGCCTCTGCACCGTGGTCTGTGAAATGAGGGGCTGGGATTTGATGATCTGCTCTGAGGCTCCAGGGAGAGTGAGAGAGATGGGAGGCCTGCATCCACATCTGGGCCTGGGGGCTCCTGGAGGATGCTTCCAGCTCTCTTCTGGGCTGGCCTAGACCTTGCAACGAGACAGCCCAGTCAAATCCCGTCTCTGCCACTTACTACCTGTGTAGATTTGGCCAAGTTTCTCGTCCTCTCTGAGCCTCAATTTCTTCATCCATAATATGGGAATGATGATGTCTACCGTAAAGTGTTGTAGCGAATGACACCATGGGGAAGCTCTCTCTCCCAGCCCCAGCCCCAGGAAGGGCATCTGTCCTCAGCGACAGCCTAGCCTCCAGGCTCAGGCACCTCTCACCCCATCCATAGCCCTGTGGCTCTTACCCCTCGTGAACTCCTGGGACTGGTGGCTGGGGAGCCATCCAGCCACCGGTCCAGCCACTGTCCAGGATGTCCCCGTCCTGGGACATCCGCTGTGTCCCATCATTTCTTTCCACCTGCCAGAGAGGCAGAGGAGGAAGGTAAGACCAGAGAGGGAAAGAGACTTGGCCAAGGCCCACAGCACGGCGGGGATGACTCCCTGGGCCAAGACTCTCCATCATAGAGTCCCCGTCTCCCCCAGACCTCCCTGCTCAGCAGGGCCGTTGTGAATGGGGGTGAGTCATTTAGACTCTCAGGAAACCAAACCCAGTCCAATATTAATCACGGAATCAGAGGCATCGGGTGCAAGAAGGAAATAGAAGCAACGGATGGCGGCGGCGACTCAGCCGGAGCTGCAGCCAAGGAGTGTGTACTCATGGGCGTGTCCGTACAGGGAGCTCCCCGGTCCCGTGTGCCCCGACGGGAATGCTGGGGCTGCACCCCAGGGAGGAGAGGACCACTCCTCACAGGGCCCTTCTTATCCCAATGAGCCATTACTCTCTTCAGAAGCACTGTCCCCACCCTACAGAAGGAAAAATTGAGGCCAGGGTCTGCTGGCATCTTGGGAGGAAAAGCATCACCCAGGGCAGGGATTTTGCCCATCATGTTCAGTGCCTGGCATCAGCAAAAAAGGCAGGATGAATCAGAGGTGCTTACAAGATAGCCGGCACAATGGCCCTGCAAAGTGACAATTTAAAAAAATTTCATGTGAAAAGAGACGCTTGGAGAAGTCCGTTGCTCGAGCCACACAGTTAGTAAGTTCTAGAGCCATGATGCAGACCCAAGTCTGTGACTCGAGGGTGGGCCTCTCCCCTCTCTAGGGCGGTGGTTTTCCTTGCTGTAGCTGTGCCCCCGCCTCCTGTTGTCCTGAAGGCCGAGGGGCGGCCCGCACCCCCTGGTCACCCTGGAACCTGCTCTTGGCTCCCAGCGGTGTCTGTGGTGAAGGAGTTTGCTATGATGCAGAAACTGCCCTTGGGTTCCTTGTGACCCCACTCCTTCCCCACGTGGGCCAGGTCTCTGGCAGTCAGGCTGAGGAAGACTCCCAAGGGCCGGCTCTGGAGGATTTGAGGGGGCCAAAGGTACCCCATCCTCAAATCAAGACTTACAGCACAGAATGTTCCAGAAGCCAGTTTCACTTTCCTGAAGGCTGAGAACTTAGAGACCCAAGGAGCAACTGATCAAGGCTCCATGTACTGCCTGCCCCTCAGCCTGAAATTCCACCATTACTCACTCCTTTGGGCCGAGGTATTGAAGGCCCCAGTTAAAATGTAAATCATTTCTGGGGGAAACCACTTGATAAGTCATTAGCGGGTGTCACTGCCCCACATGGGCTGGTTTCTCAGAAGAGCCTGGGAGGAGAACGGGGCCAGAGGGTCTGATGGCCAAGTGTAACGTGCTGCTCTCTCAGCAATCTGAGGAATGCTCAGATTCAGACCCCAGCTTCTCAGCTCGGCCAAAAAGGGCCCCAGGTGGGGCTCCTGCCCCCCTGACCTTATCCCCTGTCACATTCCCCACTGGCCTCCTTTCTGCTCCTGGGGCCACCAAGTTTGTCCCTGCCACTGGGCCTTTGCACTTGCCAGTCCCTCCGCCTAAAACCCTCTTTCCCCCAGCTCTTTGCCCCTCCCAGGAAACTTTCGGGGTAATGGATATGTTCATTATCTTGGTTGTGGTGATGGATGAATACAGATGCCAAAATGTATCAAATTGTACACTTTAAATAGGTGAAGTTTATCATATGTCAATTACACCTTAATAAAGCTGTAAAATATATATATATATTTTTTTTATGCAGCCCCTTCTCATCCTTCAGGTCTTGGCTTAGATGAAACCTCTTCAAAGAAGACTTTCCTGACCACCCAAGCTGATATTACCACTCTGTGTCACCTCACCCTGTTTATTCCCTTCAAGGGACAACACACCACACCACCATCTGAAACCGTGTATTTGCCAGTAGCCTGACATTCCCCCTAAGATGGGAGCTCGCGGGCTCGGGGACTCTCTGATGCAGATGGGGGCTTGGCTTAATGCATATTTTCTGGAGGACTGAATGACCAAGGCCAGGGGCCCCGGGAGGATGGCGGACATCAGCCCTGCCTCCCGGGCTTCCCTGCAGCTGTGCGGCGTGGAGACTGAGAAGGACAGCCTCTGCTCTGAGAGTGAAACCGGAACGGAGCTTCTGCCCGCGCTTCCGAGCCATCATCCACGTGGTCACCGCAGGAGGGCAGCGGGCCGCACTCCCGGCAGGAGGGACCCTGTTCCCTCCAGGGTTTTCCTCATCAGTCCCGCCACGCCACTGGGGGAGGGTAGGCCCCACACCCAGGCCCTTCTCTCTCTCTAGATCAGAGCCATGAGGCCTTAAGGTCTGGGGAGGCCTGGAGCTCACCAGCCGTGAAATCCGGGAGATCCGGGGAAACTAAGGCATGGTCCCACTCTGGCCTCGGTTAGGTCTAGAACTCATGGGGTTCCTGCTGGACACTGGGACATGGTCTGGGCTGTGGAAAACCAACAGCTGTCATCCACAATCCCAGCTGCTCATGATCAACTAGTTTCTGATTTGCGTAAGAAGGTGGTCCAGAGTGTGAGAGCCGAGGGGATCTGGAGAGTAAGAGTCCCTCCCCCGCCTCTTCACACTGACCCTGAGGCCAAAGCCATGCAGCAAGTTAGTGCAGGGACAGCCCCCAGACCCAGGCTTCTGACACTCCCACCTTCTCCACCACCTGCTTTATCGTGTTTCTTTGCTGCTTTGGAGCATCTGCCTTCTCCAGGCCTGCCATCAGGGGAGCAAAGGCTTGACCCCAGAGTTTCAGACCCTGGCAAGGGAGGCAGGCGGGGAGCCGGATGACTGCAGAGGCTGATGGAATGTCAGGGGTTGGGGAGTGGTCGGCCTGTTTGAACGCTGCAGGCACAAATGCCCCGCGCACCCACCCGTGCCATCCCAGACACCCGGCAGAGCTGACCCATCGCCACCTGGAAGTGGTCCTGGTGTCTGTCCAAAGAGGTACTGGGGAAATAAGCACCGCACCCAGAGTAAGAAATGGGTGTGTCGTCTGCCCCGTGCCCGCCTCCCGGGGATCTGTGTGTTGGTGGGCTGACACTGCGTTTCAAACGCCCACTTTTGGCTGCAGTAACCCAACGGAAGCAGCCTGTCCTGTGCTCCTTGAGGCCTAAAGGCCAGCCACTCGCCGGCATCCCACCCTTGTGCTTGGCAGCAGTTAGAGCAGCTACTGCCCTTACTGGGAGGGACCCTGCTCAATGGACCAGGGGCCTTTCTGAGCCATGGCCTTTCAGCTCTGTAAGAGCCATTGAACTAAGCCACATAAAGAAACTGTCAGTACCTACAGGTAGTGGTGGCCGTCACTGTGTCCCCAGCCCCTGAGGCCCCTTCCGTGTTGTGCTACAGGGGCCAGAGCTTGGCCATCCAGGCCTGTGTGGCATGTCAAGTAGAGCTGGGTGCCCACCAAGACCTGGAACTTGACCAGGCCCACATCCCATGGGACCCGACCAGTGCCGCGGGTTTAACCCGCCTGCAGGAACAAAAATGTTTGGATGAGAGGAACACATTGCCACTTGTTTGAGGGGGTGAGTGGTGGGAATTGTCATTTATTCATTCAACAAACACTACAGGGGTGTGGGTAGCAGGCCCCCGGGCTAGGTGCTGAGGATACAGCAGTGAACACAGTCAAAACGCCCTGCCTTTGAAGAGTTTCCATTCTAGTGAGGGGAAGACAGACAACACATAAAATAAATGAGTAAAGCGCTGGGATTTTTAAGGGGAAAAGTGCTGTAGAGAAAAATAAGGGGAAAGGACAAAAAGCAGGTATGCTGGGGCGGAGGAGTACACATTTAAATAAAGTGATCGAGAAAGGCCTCACAGAGAAAGTGACTTTTGAGCAAAGACACGAAGAAAGATTGAGAGGGAGGGAGCACAGAGCAGCCAATGCAAAGGCCCTGAGGTGGGGTGAGCCAGCCCGGGGGGCTGGCAGGGGGTGAGGTCAGAGGAGCAATGCAGGGTTGTGCAGGGCCTGTGGTCTCTGTAAGGACTTTGGCTTTTACTCTCACTCAGATGGGGGCCACTCAGGAGCTTTGAGCAGAGGAGAAGCATGACCTAACTTGGGTTTTGCCGGGGTCACTCCAGCTGCCATGTTGGAAATAGGGCTGGGGGTGGGGTGGAGGAATGGAAGCAGGAAGGCCAGGTAGGAGGCCGACTAGAGCATTCAGGGGAGAGGTGATAGAGGCTTGGACCAGGAGGGAGCAATGGAGGATATGAAAAGGGGCCAGATTCGAAAGGGAGAATGGACAGAATTGGCTGACAGAGGCATTGAGGACGACTCAAGGGAACCTGGGAAACTGGAAGGATGGAGTTGCCTTCAGCTGAGATGGGAAAAGGGGATAATTAATTAGTCACCCACTGGTGACTGTTAGGAGGGAAAGCGAGTGCTGCAGAAGCACATGGCAAGGCCACGTAACCAGACTGTGACGTGGTGCGTGTGGTGGTCAGAGAGGGCTTCCCGGAGGAGGTGACATTTAAGCTGCGACCTGAAGGAAGAACGAACGGGCTGGGGAGAAAGGACGAGAACCAGCAGAGTAGGGCTGCTGGGAAGACTTCAACGAGGGCAGTTAGGGGGAACTTCCAGCAGCCCCAAGGGGCCCGAGTGCGCTGAGGGCTGAGGGCGAGGCCAGAGGTGGGCAGGACTGGCCGGGCTGCTTACTCAGCACCCAGAAGGGAGGAGGCTTGGCCCTGGAGCAGCCCAATCAGACCGAGAAATGGAAATGGGTAATAAATAGCCGCAAATGAGTCATCTCAAGCCCCAATTTTGAGCCTGCTTTGCAGCTCTCCCCAGCCTGCATCCTTCCCGTGTGGGGCCTCTGATTTCAGAATGACCAGGTCAGGCAGAGCTCAGCCCCCAGGGCCCCCGTTGCCGGGAGCTCACCCCTGCAAAACCCCAGGCGGTAAGGCAGCTCTTCTTGCAGGAGTTGGGTCCACATCACCGTCCTCAGGACTCAGGCTAAAATGAAGCACACACAGAAAACCTTTTTCAGACCATCAGTGCTTCACATTTTTTTAAAAAAGAAAAAGAAAAACTTGTACAAATAAAATGCAATTGGACGTACTCAGATGTTTGTTTGTTTGTTTTTAAGCATTTGAAAAAGTCAGACAAAGTTGGGTTCAAATCCCACCTCTGCCGCTGCCACAACTGAGCAACTTGGAACAAGTCGGTTAACCTCCAGGGGCCTCTGTTTCACCCACTTCATAGGGTTGTGCAAAGATTAAAGGAGATGATAAATCTTAGCACAGAGCCGGGCACACAGGAAGCTCTCGAATACTCATTGCCCAACTGCTACAAAGACAAGGATCTCTTCTAAATATGTGGCCACCTAGTCAGGGCCCAACCACATGAACAGAAAGGGCCGCCATTCTTTCCGCAGGTCTCCCAGGTCCCCTGGGCCGGAACGCTGGAGCACCTGCCCCTGGCGTCTCAGGACCTCTTCTGGAAGACATTATCTCTGTGCAAACGTCCTTGAAAAGATTGTCCAGGCCAAAAGCTGACCTAAGATGTGTAGAAACACCAGGGAGAATTATCTCTCAACAATAATATTAACTACCTTTTACTGAGCAGTTACTATGTGCTCGCCAGAGCTCACCATACTGGCCCTTGGATTAGTTTGCTGCTGCTGCTGCTGCAACAAAATACCACAGACTGGGTGACTTAAACAACAGGAATTTATTTCTAACAGTTCTGAAAGCTGGAAGACCAAGATCAAGGTGTCAGCAGATTTGGTTGCTCCTGAGGCCTCTCTCCTCGGCTTGCAGTCAACCACCTTCTTGCCGTGTCCTCACATGGCCTTTTCTCTGTGTGTGCACATCCGTGGGGTCCTTTCCTCTTTTTTTTTTTTTTTTTTTTTGGCCACGCTGCGCAGCTTGCAGGATCTTAGTTCCCCGACCAGGGATTGAACCTAGGCCATGGCAGTGAAAGTCGGGAATCCTAACCCCTAGGCCACCAGGGAACTCCCCCTTTCCTCTTCTTTTAAGGACACCAGTCCTACTGAATATGGGCCCCACCCTTATGACCTCATTTAACCTTAATTTACCTCTTTAAAAGGCCTGGCTCCAAATACAGTCACACTGGGAGTTAGGGCTTCAACATGTGAATTTGGGGGGAACATAACTCAGTCATGCTTCCCTGCATGAGCACATTTATTCTCCCCTGTATCTCACAAGGTAGGCATTATAATAGCTAATTTATAGATATGAAATTGAGTTGAGAGGTGAATGTCCAACAACGCATCAGGAAAAAAGATACAGGTGCAATTTCCTGCTATTCAAGTGAATAATACACTTCTCCCTGCCCCTCCCCCCCCAACTCCAAATAACTCCAAAGGAAGAGGGAGTCATGGGACTTGGGGTCTGAAAATCTCGATTACCCGTGCGCCACAACTACCGAGCCTGTGCTCTAGAGCCCGCGAGCCACAACTACTGAAGCCCACGCGCCTGGAGCCCGTGCTCCGCAACAAGAGGAGCCACCGCGATGAGAAGCCCGTGCACCACAACAAACAGTAGCCCCTGCTCGCCGCAAGTAGAGGAAGCCCGCGCGCAGCAACGAAGACCCAACACAGCCAAAAATAAAAAAATTAAAAAAAAAAAAAAACCCACGAGAGAGATTGAAAAAGAAAAAAATCCTTCCCAGTCAGAGTGAAAAGTGAGACTGAGAGAAACTGAGTGAGAAGATTTCAGCAAAAGAAAAGCCAAACGTCGGCTTCTATGAAAGGACGCAGCCCAGCGGGTTGTTAAATGACTAAGTGCTGGGGCCACAGTGACAGGGACGGGGCCTCCTGTGGCACGTGTGTATGTAAGGGTGAGTGTGAGGGTGTGTGCGTGAGGCTGTGTGCTCACAAGGGTGAGAGGGCGTGTGCCCTCGAAATTACATGTGCACAGGTACAGAGAACAAACTAGTGATTACCAGTGGGGTGGAGGGGCAATACGGGGGCAAGAGTGAGAGGTACAGTCTCGGGGGTGTAAGATAGGCTATAGGGCTGTACTGTACAACACTGGGAATATAGCCAATATTTTGTAGTAACTGTAAATGGAAAGTAATCTTTAAAAATTGTATAAAAATAAAAAAAATTTTAATTAAAAAAGAAAAGACAAGAGGTAACAAGTGTCGGGTAGGATGTGGAGTAAAGGAAACCCGTGTGCACTGTTGGTGGGAGTGTGAATTGCTGCGGCCACTGTGGAAAGCAGTATGGAGACTCCTCAAAAAATTAAAAATAGGAGTATCATATGATCCAGAAAAAGATTATGTGTGTGCCCATGGATGCATGAAGTGTGTAGACACAGGGTGCGTGTGTGAGATGGAGCCCGTGTGCCCGCACACGTGTGAGGCCGTGCGGTCAGTAGAGCATTCAGGATCCTCCCCGGCTGCACAGCGGCCCGGGCAGAGAGGCCCCCGTCACCCGGGGAGGAAGGTGAAGCACAGGGCAGCAAGGTCACTTGCCAGTGTTCCCCGGCCCGGGGACCACACTCAGGACCCAGGCTTTGCCACAGCTCCCTGCTGAGCTGCCTCCCAAGGAAAACTGGAGTCCAACCCCAAGCCAGCCCCCGGAGGCAAGACATACCAGGATGGTTGTCCCTGTGGGTGTGTGTTGCAGGTTAGACACATGAACTCTGGAGTTCATGGTGGTCTGAGTTCAAATCCTGACTTGGTCATGGGCTAGCTGTGTGGCCTTCGGTACTTCACTTAACCTCTCTGTGCCTCAACGTCTCCACCTATAAATGGGGATAATAACTTTACCTCATAGGGTGGTTTTGAGGACTTGAAGGGTTAAGAGATGCAGAGCTCTTAGAACAACACGTGGCATATAACAAGCGCTGCATGAATCTTCCTTGTTAATATCATAGCAATGAGCTCCCGGGACAGGTGAATCCCGGGATTATAAAAATCCCAAAATGCATCAGATGCTGGAGTGACAGGACACCAAGAGCGGCCAGGCTGAGTCCCAGCGTGGTGGTGACCGGGGCAGAGGCAGGTGTGGTGAGGCACCTTGTCCCCAGGCCTGTCTGCTGCTCACCCCCTAAACCTCCGCCATCTGCCCCAGATCTCTCCTCCACACATCGTCTGAAAGACGCTGGTTTGTCTGGGAAGGTGACTGAATTTCCAGGCAGAAAAAACAAGGCTCAGTCCAGGGCAGCTCTGGGGTGCAGGGTTCACGGGCGGGGGCTGTACGTGTTCCCCCAGCTCCCTTCCACCTCCTCAAGCCCCGTGAGGAGTTTCCTAGCACGAAGGGTGTCTTGGTCTGCTCGGGCTGCCATGACAAAGCCCTACAAGCCGAGCAGCTTAGACAACAGAAATGTATTGTCTCACAGTGCTGGGGACTGGAGTCTGAGATCCAGGCTGTGGCCTGGGTTGGGTGATGGGTGTCGGGGAGTGGCTGGGCAGGGAGGCCGAGGACAAGTTTGGGCAATAGTCCCCGGAGGAGGAGACAGATAGAGGCTTATGTAACCTCCACGCCCACAGCTGCCATCTTCCAGGCTGTGTCTCACACTGTCCCACGCCCCCAGACTTTGAACCCAAGGATTCCTGGAAGGGCCTTAGTGCTTTCCAGGCCTCTGACCCTTCCACCTCAGCCCAACAGAATTATTCTCACCCACCCAACTCTCCCAGACCTGCAGGCCTATGGGGGCCCAGACCAGCAGGGACACCGAGCCAGAGTCCTTCATCAGTCATTTACTGGAGAAGCTACCTAGAACTTTTCCCTTCACCCTCTCTCATTCCTGTGTTTCAGGCCAGATGAGGTAGACTGCCCCCAAAACAGGACCCCCATCCTGCAATATACACATGAGCCCTTGTTTTCAAATAATAATATCTCATATTTATTAAGTATTTATTAAGCACTTACTAAGTGCCAGTTACAGCTCTAAGCATTTCATTACCTGACTGTCTCATTTACTCCTCAAAATACCCATATGATGTAGGTAGCATTATAACCTCCATCTTACAGATGAGGAAACCGAGGTTCAGAGAGGCCCACTGGCTTGCCCTCAACCCCAGGCCTCAGCTCCAGGTCCAGTGCTCTGCCCACACAGCTGGCACTGGCCCCAGACAGATCCAGGAGGGTGTTCCTTCATGCTGCTGGCAGACTTGGGTGAGAGGATCCAGGGGAAGTTTGTCAGAGTTCTTCGGGAGCGGGAAGGATGGGCAGCTGGGCCTCCATCTGGGCTGGGGTCTTCTGATCCTTCTGGTGCAGGAAGGGTCCCCCGTACCAGATCTGGGACCTGGAAAATTCTCAAAGCCCCCGCCTCGCCTCCCCTCTCTGCTGAGACGCCACGGCTCCTGAGCCCTGGCCAGCTGAGAACGGTCTCTTCACCTTGGCAGCTGGAGCCTAGCGCGCCTGGGTCCTTCTGGCGCCCTGCCCAACATGGGGCCTGGGGGTCTCTGTTGAATTTCAGGGGCTGTCGGGGGGGGGCTCCTGGGGAGGGAGGGAGAAGCCTCATGGCCTCTGGCCACAGACAAAGAGGGCCTGAGGGAGAACACCATGTGGTCAGGGCTCAGCCCGGTGCCACGACAGGGGGATGTCCCCAAAGGCCACCTAAGCCACCGTCAGGCACCTAGTCATCACTGGGGCCCAACCTCATGCCACAGCATGGTCCCACAGGGCCCGGGTTTCTCCTCCCGACTTCCTACACAGCCCCGGCCGGCCACCATAACCACCTGGGGCGCTGGCCACGGGCAGGGCGCTGGTCACCACAGCCCCGCCGGCTGCCTTAACCTCTGTCTCCCTGCGGGCAAAGCCCTAAACCTGGTGAGCTGACCGCTGGCATGTTTGCTGCAGTTGCTCTTAGCCCAGAAAGAAGGAGTAGCAGGGAGAGCCAGGCTTTAAATCAACTGACTTGATACGTTATTTCTGGTTTCCTTTTATCTCCCCAGGGAAGGTGTGAGCTCGACCGAGTGAATTCAGAGAGGGCAGGCCCCTGTGCCTGTTAGGGTGACATTGGTGTCATGACAGGATGGGGTGGGGGGACAGGAAGAGCTGATGACAATCATGGTGTCTTATCGCCTTCTTCTCGGGCCAGCCCATGGGAGCCCTCCGCCTGTCTGATCTCCTGTACCTCTCTCTCCCTGGCACTATCACCCTGCACAGGTGATGTCACTGAGCTAGAGGGGTGAGGGGACGTGCCCAAGGTCACAGAGTCAGGAAGCAGGATTTTCTATCCTGCAACTTTAATGAATTGGTTTATCATTCTAACAGCATTTTTGTGAGGGCTTTAGGGTTTTCTATATATATCATATAATCTGCAAATAGAGAGTTTTACTTCTTCCCTTCCAATTTAGATGCCCCAAACGGGGGGGGGGGGATCTGAACTCCAGTCTCTTTGAAGCCACGTTCTGCGCCCCTCCCCCAGGTCAGGCTTTCAGTGTGGCTCCCCATTTGGACCAGTTGGACTGGCAAGGTTGGCGCAAGCCCGGCAGGAACTTTTGTTGCAACAAAATGTACATCCTCAGAAATCAGGATGCTATGGTCAAAAGGCACCTGGGGAAATGATTCTGGAAAATCCTGTGCTTTGTGTTTCCTGGGCCATGCACGGTCCACCTCCATGAGCAGAAGCAGGAGTTGAATGGTCTCTCACCCCCTCCAGGGAGAACCACCTCCTAGATGGCAATCAGGAGATGATTCTGTTCTTTGGGAAGCTGGAAGGGTCCCTTGGGAAGCCAGCTGGGGTTCGTTTGTCTTCACACACTACCCAATCTGCTCAGCAAGGGCCTGGAACCCACGGCTGCTGTTGGGTGAGGGAGTTGTCACAGCTGTCCCCAGTCACTCCCCACCTCCCATCCCAGAAGGCCAGACACCCCAGGGGGTGCTGGTGCTGAGCAAGACCCATGATGATCTGCCTGAGACATAGGACAACATGACGTACTGAAAACCAGGAACAGCTGCAGCAGCTACCGCGCACCCCCGGCGTCACATTCCTGGGACACACTCACTTCAGGTCCCTGAGCTGTGTGGCCTGTATCTTCCCAAGACCTGGGGGCTCATTCACTTGTTCATCCAACATCTATTTACTGCGCACCTGTCATATGCCACATGCCGTGCTACAACAGAGCCGAGGACAAGGCAGGCCTGGTTCCTGCCCTTGAGAAACATTACAGCTGAACATGGGGCTCATGGGGACTGTTCCTGTTGTTGCCACTGTGTGGTTTACCACTGCGCCCGCAGAGCCTGGCACAGAGGCTGGCACAGGAGGGGCCCGATGCGTATGTGGTGAATGAATGAATGAGAGAACGAATGAATGAATGACCTGTGTGGGGCTGTGTCTCTGCTGTGACACAAGTGACAAAGTCAGACCCTCTGTTCCTATTTCTAAATGACTGGCATATCAATTTTGTCAGACATAAGTGAATCTTGCTTTTTTTCCTTTGGGACGTATGCTAACAAACAAAAAACACCACTATTATTAAGCATGTAAGGTATCCAACCACAAGGGTCCTTGGGTTCAGAGAAATTAAAGCATTCTTCCCAGCACCGTCATGATGCAGGTGGGAAATCAGGCTAGAGGGAAAAGCCAAGTCCTGAAATACAGTTTGGTCACTACTTTTGAGAAAACAGGAGGAAAAAAAAAATTCCAACTAAGAGAAAAACGCCACCTCTGCTTAAATTCTGGCAGGGGATAGGGAGACACTAAAGCAGTGAGCCTCATGGTTAGTAATTTAATAACACGTGAGGGCTGGGATGGAGAACGGCAGGGAAGTGCAGTGTGCGATGCGGTGGGTGCATCTGAGGGGCCCAGGGGTTCAGGGAAGGCCCTCTTGGAAGAAGAGACCCTCCAGCTGAGATGTGCAGCTGGAAGGGGTGAAGGTGGGGGACAAGAAGAGATCTGGGCGACCCCAAGTGAGAGAGGGAAGGCCGGGAAGAATTATGAATGGCTTGCAGGTACCTGGGAGGACAGCGGTGACAGTCCTGGAACAGTGGGGAGCGTAGAGGTGAGTGAGGCAGGGCTGGAGACTGGAAGCTCTGTGCAGGGGCCTCTCTGCCCATGACCTTCATTCTCGGGGCCCCTCAGGTTTGAAAAAGCCTATTCCCCAAAGAGCCTATTCATTCGGAGTGGCCCTAGAGAGGCAGCATGGGCAAGACAGAAGCTGGAAACCTTCTAAATTTTCAAAAGAATGGGTCCTTCCAGAGAAACCACTTGCCCTGATGATTTAAGGGACCCCGCACTGCAGTCTACACTTTTGTGGGAAAGAAACATTTCTATCTTGTTCAAGCTGTTGCTCTTCTGGGTCAGCTAAACTTAGAAGGTGATCTCAGCTGTAAATTTCATCATTTTGTTTGACAGAAGGCTTCCAGATTCTCTTCTCCTTCTGGACAAAGAATTTCTAACAAAACCGCTGATTCCCACAGGCTCTCTGACTTAAAATCACATGTTGAACAACAACAGAAAGCCAAACAACCCGACTCAAAAATGGGCAAAGGAGTTGAATAGACATTTCTCCAAAGAAGATATACAAATGGGCACGTGAAAAGATGCTCAACATCACTAACCATCATCAGGGAAATGCAATCAAAACTACAATAAATAAGATAACATGTCACACCCATTAGGATGGCTATTATCAAAAAAAGCAGGAAATAAATGTTGGTGAGGATGTGGAGAAACTGGAACCTTTCTGCATTGCTGGTAGGAACATAAAATGGTGCAGCAGCTCCTATGGAAAACAGGACGGTGGGTCTTCAAAAGATTAAACATAGAATGACCATATGATCCAGCAATTCCTCTTCTAGGTTTATACCCAAAAGAACTGAAAGCAGGGGTTCAAACAGATATTTGTACACCCCTCAGAAAATTTAAGAAAACTGAAACCGTATCACGCATCTTTTCTGACCAAAACGTTATGAGATTAGAAATCAATTACAAGAAAAAAAAATGGGGGCTTCCCTGGTGGCGCAGTCATGGAGAATCCGCCTGCCAACGCAGGGGACATGGGTTTGATCCCTGGTCTGGGAAGATCCCACATGCCGCAGAGCAACTAAGCCTGTGTGCCACAACTACTGAAGCCCGCGCATCTAGAGCCCGTGCTCCACAACAAGAGACGCCACCACAATGAGAAGCCCATGCACTGCAACAAAGCCCCCACTTGCCGCAACTAGAGAAAGCCCGTGTGCAGCAACAAAGACCCAACACAGCCAAAAATAAATAAATAAATAAATTTTAAAAAGAAAAAAAAACTAAAAAATACAAACACATGGAGGCTAAATGGTGCACTGCTAAATAACCAAGAGATCACTGAAGAAATCAAAGAGGAAATTTAAAAATACATAGAAACAAATGACAACAAAAACACGACAACCCAAACCTATGGGGAGGCAGCAAAAGCAGTTCTAAGAGGGAAGTATATAGCAATTCAATCTCACCTCAAGAAAAATCTCAAATAAACAATCTAACCTTATACCTAAAACAACTAGAGAAAGAAGAACAAGGAAAACCCAAAGTTAGTACAAGGAAAGAAATCATAAAGATCAGAGCAGAAATAAATCAAATAGAAACAAAGAAAACAATAGCAAAAATCAATAAAACTAAAAGTTGGTTCTTTGAGAAGATAAAATTGATAAACCTTTAGCCAGACTCATCAAGAAAAAAAGGGAGAGGATTCAAATCAATAAAATTAGAAATGAAAAAGGAGAGGTTACAACTGATACTGCAGAAACACAAAGGATCTTAAGAGACAACTACAAGAAACTACATGCCAATAAAATGGACAACCTGGAAGAAATGGACAAATTCTTGGAAAGGTGCAACTTTCCAAGACTGAACCAGGAAGAATTAGAAGATATAAACAGACCAATCATAAGTAATGAAACTGAAACGGTAATTAAAAATCTTCTAACAAACAAAAGTCCAAGACCAGATGGCTTCACAGGTGAATTCTATCAAACATTTAGAGAAGAGCTAACACCTATCTTTCTCAAACTCTTCCAAAAAATTGCCAAGGGAGGAACACTCCCTCATTCTACGAGGCCACCATCACCCTGATACCAAAACCAGACAAAGAAATCACACAAATAAAGAAAATTACAAACCAATATTACTGACCAACACACATGCAAAAATCCTCAACAAAATACTAACAAACAGAATCCAACAACACATTAAAAGGATCATACACCATGATCAAGTGGGATTTATCCCAGGGATGCAAGGATTCTTCAATATAGGCAAATCAATCAATGTGATACACCATATTAACAAATTAAAGAATAAAAACCATATGATCAACTCAATAGATGCAGAAAAAACTTTTGACAAAATTCAACACCCATTTATGATAAAAACTCTCCAGAAAGTGGGCATAGAGGGAACTTACCTCAACATAATAAAGGCCATATGTGACAAAACCCACAACAAACATCATTCTCAAGGGTAAAAAACTGAAAGCATTTCCTCTAAGATCAGGAACAAGACAAGGATGTCCACTCTCGCCACTCTTATTCAACATAGTTTTGTAAGTCCTGACCACAGCAATCAGAGAAGAAAAAGAAATAAAAGGAACACAAATTGGAAAAGAAGAAGTAAAACTGTCACTGTTTGCAGATGACATGATACTATACATAAAGAATCCTAAAGATGCCACCAGAAAACTACTAGAGCTAATCAATGAATTTGGTAAAGTTGCAGGATACAAAATTAATGCACAGAAATCTCTTGCATTCCCATACACTAACAACGAAAGATCAGAAAGAGAAATTAAGGAAACAATCCCATTTACCATTGCAACAAAAGAATAAAATACCTAGAAATAAACCTACCTAAGGAAGTAAAAGACCTGTACTCAGAAAACTATAAGAAACTGATGAAAGAAATCAAAGATGACACAAACAGATAGAGAGATATACCATGTTCCTGGATTGGAAAAATCAATATTGTGAAAATGACTATACTTCCCAAAGCAACCTACAGATTCAGTGCAATCCCTATCAAATTACCAATGGCATTTTTCACAGAATTAGAAAAAAAATTTACAGTTTGTATGGCAACACAAAAGACCCCAAATAGCCAAAGCAATCTTGAGAAACCAAAACGGAGCTGGAGGCATCGGGGACCTTTACTTCAGACTATACTACAAAGCTACAGTAATCAAGACAGTATGGTACTGGCACAAAAACAGAAATATAGATCAATGGAACAGGATAGAAAGCCCAGAGATAAACCCACGCACCTATTGTCACCTAATCTATGACAAAGGAGGTAAGAATATACAATGGAGAAAAGACAGCCTCTTCAATAAGTGGTACTGGAAAAAGTGGACTACATGTAAAAGAATGAAAGTAGAACACTACCTAAACACCATACACAAAAATAAACTCAAAATGGATTAAAGACCTAAGTGTAAGACTGGACACTATAAAACTCTTAGAGGAAAACATAGGAAGAACACACTTTGACATAAATCACAGCAAGATCTTTTTGACCCCCCACCTAGAGTAATGAAAATAAAACCAAAAATAAACAAATGGGACCTAATGAAACTTAAAAGCTTTTGCACAGCAAAGGAAACCATAAACAAGATGAAAAGATAACCCTCAGAATGGGAGAAAATACTTGCAAATGAAGCAACTGACAAAGGATTAATCTCCAAAATATACAAATAGCTCATGCAGCTCAATGTCAAAAAACAAACAACCCAATCAAAAAATGGGTGGAAAACCTAAATAGACATTTCTCCAAAAAAGACATACAGATGGCCAAGTGGCACATGAAAAGATGCTCAACATCACTAATTAGAGAAATGCAAATCAAAACTACAACGAGGATCATCTCACACCGGTCAGAACGGCCATCAAAAAATCTACAAACAATAAATGTTGGAGAGGGTGTGGAGAAAAGGGAACCCTCTTACACTGTTGGTGGGAATGTAAACTGATACAGCCACTGTGGAGAACAGTATGGAGGTTCCTTAAAAAACAAAAAAGAGAATTACCATATGACCAAGCAATCCCACTACTGGGCATATACCCTGAGAAAACTATAATTCAAAAAGACAGATGTACCCCAATGTTCATTGCAGCACTATTTACAATAGCCAGGTCACAGAAACAACCTAAATGTCCATTGACAGATGAATGGATAAAGATGTGGTACATATATGCAATGGAATATTACTCAGTCATAAAAAGGAATGAAATTGGGTCATCTGTAGAGATGTGGATGGACCTAGAGTCTGTCATACAGAGTGAAGTAAGTCAGAAAGAGAAAAATATCATATATTAACACATATATGTGGGATCTAGAAAAATAGTACAGATGAACATATTTCCAGGGCAGGAATAGAGACACAGATGTAGAGAACGGACGTGTGGACACAGGGCGGGGTTAGGGGAGGGTGGGATGAATTGGGAGACCAGACTGACATAAATACACTACCATGTGTAAAATAGAGCTAATGGGAACCTGCAGTATAGCACAGGGAGCTCAGTTCAGTGCTCTGAGATGACCTAGCTGCGGGGATGGGGGGGCGGATGGGAGGGAGGTCCAAGAGGGAGGGGATATATGTATACATATAGCTGATTCACTTTGTTATACAGCAGAAACTAACACAACATTGTAAAGCAATTATACTCCAAAAAAACAAACAACTGAAAGCAAGGATTCAAACAGATATTTGTACACCCATGTTCATAGCAGCATTATGTACAATAACAAAAGGTGGAATTGACCCAAAGGGCCATCGGCAGATGAATGGATAAACAAGATGCAGTAGATCCATACAAGGAAATTCTTTTTTAATAAATTTATTTTATTTTTATTTTTGGCTGCGTTGGGTCTTCGTGGCTGCGCCCGGGCTTTCTCTAGTTGTGGTGAGCGGGGGCTACTCTTCATTGTGGTGCACGGGCTTCTCACTGCAGTGGCTTCTCTTGTTGGGAGCACGGGCTATAGGCACGCGGGCTTCTGTAGTTACACCATGCAGGCTCTAGAGCGCAGGCTCAGTAGTTGGGGCACACGGGCTTAGTTGCTCCGCGGCCATGTGGGATCTTCCTGGACCAGGACTTGAACCCATGTCCCCTGCATTGGCAGGCGGATTCTTAACCACTGCGCCACCCGGGAAGCCCCGGAAATACTTTCCAGTCTTAAAAAGGAAGGAAATTCTGGCACTTTACAACATAAACCCTGAGGGCATTATGCTAAATGAAAGAAGCCAAATAAGAAACAAAAGACATTCTGTATGATTCCACTTGTATGCAGTCCCTAGAGTAGTCACGTTCATAGACCAAGTAGAATGGCGGTTGCCAGAAGCTGGGAGGGGAAAATAGGGAGTTAGTGTTTAGTCTGTACTGAGCTCCGGTTTTGCAAGAAGAAAAAAATTCTGGGGATGGTTGCACAGCAATGTAAATGGACTTAGGGCCACTGAACCGCACATATAAAAGTGGTAAATTTTGTTATGTTTTATACTACTGAAAATAAATTTTTAAAAATTAATTTTAAAACTTACATGTGGAAGAGACTTTGTTTCTTCAGGTGCTAGAATCAAGTGGCAAACCATGACCTGCTGCTGAAATCTGCCCAGACACGTACTTTGGATCAGAGGCATTTGAACTTGAAAGCCTCTGGAGGGGATGCGTGCTTGCCAGGTGGCCCTGAGCCCCCCACTCCCAGTCACCTTACTTGCGGGGCTACTGAAGGCGTTGGAACCCCAGATGGAGCAAGGGAAGATTTTTAGGCGAGAGCTTGTAGTGTCTGTTATTTTTGCGAATGGCCTTTGCTGCGCAGGAGGCCTGCCTTGCGGGGACAGAGCTGGTGAAGTCAGGATGTGGAGGACAGTAACGCTCACCCAGTACCCCATGAGCCCCCTCCATGTCCCAACTCCTTGTGACTAGTTCTGGCCAATGAACCATGAGCAGAAGTGACCTGTGTGTCATTTCTGGGCTGAAGTAACTGGTGATGTCCCCCACAGGGGAGCCTCCATTGGCCTGGGTCCCCGAAAGACGATGTCAAAACAGAGGCCCCATGTGACCCATGACAGACAGGTAGTATGAGCAAGTCAGCAAGAAATAGGCCTTTATGTCAAACCACTGGGATTTGGGGGTTAATTTGTTACCGTGGCATAACCTCGCTTATCCTGACTAATATATGTGCTGTGCTGGATGGGGAAAGGTTTTCTCAGCTTCACAAGTTCCAGGTGGGAGCCACGGACCACAGCCATAGTTCCACCGCTCTAAGCTAGAAACCTCAGAAAAAGCACATGCCTCCCCTGGGCTTAGGTTCCCCAGCTATTCCATTTGTATCCTAAAAATCAGGAATTTCATATTGTCAGCCTATGGGAGTATAAAGACAGGTGCTGCTTACTAATCCAAGAGGGCAGATCTGGGCTCTCGGCCAACCTTGCCTCTGACTCCAATCCTCCTGGCCCTGTTTCCCCATGTGTCCCTGACGGGGTTCTAGATCACCCGTGGCTTCTAGGGCTGGGCTAGAGATGGGAGTGAAGGAGCCACCTGGCCCAGGGACTTCAAAAGAGTCCCTCCATCACTGGACCCCAGTGTCAGGGCCCAAGAATAAGGGGAGGGCTCACTCATTCCCCACTGTCACAGCTTCAGCCTCATCCACAGCGAACAGCCTGAGACCCCCCAAGCCCCTTGCTGAGATGGATTTTTAACGCTGACCTTGGCCTCAGCCTACTTTGGGGAGCCTCACCCCCACCCGTCTGGCCACCTACCCAGAGTTAGAAGCTGCACAAAGAGCCACACTCAGGGCGCTGGATCCACCCCGCCCAGCACAGGTTGCCAGAGGTGCCCTTCTGCAAGTGAGGGGGGGCAGGCCGAGGCCAGGGCACCTCCAGGGCTCTGAGAGCATCAGCAGGACAGACCCAGCACATGTGGGAATCTGGAGCTGCAGGGAGTGCTGAGCTTTATTTACAAACGTGTCACAGAGTCCCCCCTTCCCAACCCCAGGGTCTCCTCTGTCCCCAGGAAGGAGACAGGCCTGAGGCCACCCACCGGCCCAGCCTAGGAAGGTGGGGCCTGAGTCCACCGCCAGCTGAGGCTGGGCAAAGCTCCCCTCTCGTGGGCGCCCCTGCCGGAGGGGAGAGGCGGAAACGACGGTAGGGGCGCTGTCCACCTCCCAGCGGCCAGTCCTCAGGGATTCGGCCGGGGGGCGCGGGGCTGGGGCACGGAGGGTTCTGACCAGATCGGGGTGGGGGCTGGGACCCGCGTTGGCACGGCCTGGAGAGTGAAGGGAAGGGTGTCAGGGGGGCCTCTTTGGGGGCAGCTTCATCCCCTTCTGGATCTCAGAGTTGGGGTCACCTTCCAGGGTGGGGTGGGGTAGCCAACGGGGAGCAGTGGTGCCTGGAGAGGTGCCGTGGGTCAGGGCCAGGGCTAGGGCCAGGGAACCCCACAGAGAGACGTTTCCAGGCTCTGCACTCCTACCCCAATCCTGCCCCCCAGGACTCTGCGGTCCCCAGGCTGCTCCAAGGCATCTGTCTCTCCCAGGGCACCCTGGACCGTACCCGGTGAGAAAGGCTGGCGGCTGACAGCTTCCGACGTTGGGCCTCAGAAGAGACACTGGACCAGAGGTCCAGGCTCTTGGGGGCTGAGCTTTTCTCAGACTTCGGAGGAAGAATGTCCCAGCCCAGCAGGCAGTGCTGTGGAGAGCAAAGGGTTAAGGTGCCTGGCCTGGAGCGGGCTGACTGGGCACACCCCAGGGAGGGGCTGTACCTCTCCTCTTGGACTGGCAGCATCCTCTAGGACAGGGCTGTGTCCTCCATGAGGGTGAAGGGGCCCCCCAATCACAGTGTCCCCCATGGACTGAGGCTCCCCGAGGGCAGGGGTCTTATCCACCACTGTTATCCCAGGCCCCCCTTTCCTAACCCTGCTGACCCAGGCCTTGGGCCCCGACCACAGATGGGTGGAGGGAAGGCCGTGGATGCTGATGGAGCACGTCCTGTGTGCCAGGTTCTGCCCCAAGCCCCTGACAGGTATTGACTCACTGACCTGCCCCTTGCCCACCCCATGAGCCTGAGGACAGTATGTTGTACCCATTTTACAGATGAGCAAACTGACTTTCCTCGGTACCCCTTCTCCTCCCCAGCCTCAACTGGGAATGAGTGGGGTCCCCAGTGACCCCTGTCCTACCCAGGAGACACAAGGACCTGGGTTCAAATCCCGGCTCTTCCATCCGGCTGACCTTGGACAAGTCACCTCCCCTCTGCCTCAGTCTCCTCATCTGTAAAGTGGGATAACAGTAGGACCTGCGCTCTCGGTTGCCGTGGCCCCACAAGATAATTGCCCTAAGGACTGTGCATGCGGCCACAAGAGCGCAAGAAATGGGGCCCGTGTGCACTAGGCCAACGCTCTGCACGGGCAGACAGTCCTCCTGGAAGCCAGGGGCTGGGTGGGGAGCCCAGCCTCCCTCAGGGAACAAGCACGGTACACATGACATGAATGGCCCAGCCCGAACTCTAGAGACTTGGGTCCTTGAGCCCAGCCTCACTGTGTGGCCTTGGGACAGTTCCTGGCCCTCTGGGCCTCAGGACACGTCCAGAGACCTGGGCCAGACAGGGGGCAGCCCCAAGGCCATCCTCACCCGGGGCAGCGCCAGCGTGTCGGAGGCGTCGAAGCTCTTCCGCCGGTGGATGCGGTACCGGTGCGGGGGGTCCAGGACAGACAGCGGGATGCTCACCCTGGGCGGGGGTGACAGTGGGGGCATTGCTGCAGGCGCCTCCAGGCTGCTGTAGCCCATCCTGCCCTCCCTCAAAACCACAGGCCCCAGGCTCTGCTCTCGTCCTCAGCCGCGGCTGCCCCTACAGCTCCCCCCGGTGTCCTGCCTGCTCTGGCCACTCACCTGACCTGCGCTGGCTCTGCCAGGGTCTCCGGACCCCGCTGGTCCCGTGGTGTCCGGCACAGGCGGCAGGGGGTGCCGGGATCCGAAGGCACCAGAAACAGGCGCCGGTTGACACGGTAACAATACACACCTGTGAGACCCGTGAGAAGCAGAAGCCCCCCTCAGCCAGGGAACCTAGGTCCCTGGACCCCAACCACACAGGCCCACCCACGGGTACACAGACAAGAGCATGCACACGCACACGTGCTCACATGCAACAACACTGAGCACCGCCTTCTACTCAAGCGTGACACACGCGTGCACATGCTGGCAACGTCACATGTGCAAATGTCCTCCGTGCAAACACAAAGCACGGCTTCATACAGTCATATCTGTGGACACACATGAACGTGCCTACACTTGTAATCACACACACAGGGTGCACACACACACGTGCATCCATAGGAACACGCCTCACACACATATGTACACACATGTATACACTGTATGCTGCTCGTGCAAACCCACAGCAAAGACCTGGGCGCTCACGTGACTGAGCTGGTACCGCCCCCCACTGCCCACCCAGACGACCCCTGGGCAGAGCGGAGGGGGAGGGAGTGGGGACACATGGGAAAATGAGGCAGCTGGGAGGAAACGGAAGGCACGGGCGAGGGCCGAGGTGGGTAGCACAGGGCTGGCCCTGTTCCCCATGAGGCCAGGCCTCAGCTCACCCCAGGCTCGCGGCCCCCTGCCTGGACCCCAGGCCTCCCTCCCCCGGTCCTCAACACCTCAGCTGCCTCCCCAGGCCCCCAGGCCTTAGCTGGGCTACGGGGCGGCCGCCGAGCGCTTACACTCACATTCGTGGTCCCCCTCCACAGCACCACTCTCCTGCAGGCCTAGGAACTGGGATCTGTGAGGGCGAGAGGGTGAGCAGGCCAGGGTGACACAGCCCCTGAGCCAGCCGCCCCGCCCACCCTGCGCCTGCCCCTGCTCACTCGGGGTCACTGCAAATACACTCCTCCTTGTTGGCTTCCCGGAACTTCTGCAGCTTCGAGAAGAAGGCCTCGGGCTTGCTGGTGACGGGAGAGCTGTTGTCCAGAGACCCTGGAGTGGGCAACACACAAAGGAGCTGCTGTGTGGCCAAGACTCAGGGGACGCTCGGCACTGGCACCCCAGGCCACCTGCTTTGACCCCACCATGCCTCGTACAGACCTGGAGGGGACCCTCCACTCATGTGACTGTTGGTTTTGTCTCGTGTCTGTCTACCCTCATGCATATCCAATCGTCCACGCAAAAAATATTTATAGAGCCCCTACTATGGGCCAGACGCTGTTTTACGTGCTGGGGAAAGAACAGCGATCTGGACAAAGCCCCTGCCCTCGTGAGGCTTACATTCTAATGTGGCAACAGACGAACTAGTCACCAAAGAAACCTGTAATACAACATTGAGAGGTGACACCTGCCAGGAAATAAAAGAGAGTCAGGAGGGACTTCCCTGGTGGTCGAGTGGTTGAGAATCTGCCTTCCAACGCAAGGGACGCGGGTTTGATCCCTGGTCAGGGAACTAAGATCCCACATGTCACGGGGCAACTAAGCCCACGTGCCGCAACTACTGAGCCTGCACGCCACAACTAGAGAGAGAGAAGTCTGTGCGCCGCAATGAAGAGCCCGCGTGCCAAAACTAAGACCTGATGCAGCCCAAAATAATAAAGAAAGAAAGAAAAGAGAGTCAGAAAACTGAACCTGGTAGGGCAGGGGAGCCAGAGGAAGTTTCCCTGAGGAGGTGACACCTGAGCAGAGACCTGATGAAGGGAGGGAGGGAGCCGTGGGGACATCCCAGGCAGACAGAAGAGCAAATGCAAAGGCCCTGGGGCAGGTGTGGTTGGTACGTTTGAGGAACACCCAGGAGGTAAAATAGGTGTAGGGGTGAGGGTGGAGGGGATGAGGCTGGGAAGCCAGCGGTGGGTTTGGGGACAAGGAGTGACGCAATCAGATCAGCCATGTACTTTTACAGGACCCCCCTTCTGGCTGCTGCAAGGTGAGGGCAAGCAGGGGCACCAGTTAGGAGGCTACTGAAGGCATCCTGGTGGAGACAAACAGTAAAATTCTAGAAATATGTGGAAGGCAGGATTACCAGGATGCACAGAGTGTGAAAAGGAGAGGAAAAACTCAAGGCTGATCTCAAGATCATGGCCATTAGCTCCATAAATGCAGTTGCCACTAACAGAGACAGAACAGACTGCAGGAGGACCAGGTGGGGCGGAAATCAGGACCTTGATTTTGGACCTGAGATTAGTCTAACACACCTAATGAGCTCTGCAGAGAAGAAAGCCAGATATACAAGTCTGGAATTCAGAGGTGCAGCATGGGTAGAGATAAAGTCAGGGAGAAGAGAGCATGGAGAGCCTCGGCACTGAGGAGGGGCCTCTGGAATTTGGAACAAGGAAGTGGATCCAGCAGAGACTGGACAGAGCAGTCAGGGAGGTGGGGAAGAGCCAGCGGGGGTGCCCGGGCCTGGAAGTCAGAAGAAGAAAGAGCTTCGGGGAGGAGGGAGTGGCCGCTGTGTCCACGCTACCCAGGGGCCAAGAAAGCTCTGGACTGAGCACTGAGCCGGGAGCTGGCAACGCAGAGGTCACTGCTGACCCGGCCGAAGACAGCGTCGGAGGGTGTCAGGGGCTGAAGCCCAGTTTAAGAAAAAGTCGGGGAGAGAAACCAGAGACAGCGAGTCTAGATGGCCCTTTTGAGGAGTTTTGTTATAAAGAAAAGCAGAGAACATGGGCAGTAACTAGAAGCAAAGGCAGGATATAAAGGGAGCGATGCTTCCTCAGGATGGGAAATCACAGACTGCAGCTTTACCCCGACCAGATGTGAAACTTTGCTAAGTTTTTCAGTCTCTTGATGCCTCAGCCTTCTCATCTGCCAGTGGGGACAGTAACAGCATCCACCTAATCAGATTATTGTGAGGAGTCAAGGAGTGAATGGGAGCGAAGCAGAGGAAAGCTCTTGGGACAGGGCCCGGCACATAATAAGCACTCACTGAAATCAACTGTCATTAATATTCCCTGGCGTTCGTAGGCTGACGGGGCAGAGTGATGGTGGAGGAAGGAGAGGAGAGAATCACAGGGAAAAAACCCTCTGGGAGGGACTTCCCTGGTGGCGCAGCGGTTAAGAATCCGCCTGTCAATGCAGGGGACACGGTTACGAGCCCTGGTCCAGGAACATCGCACATGCCACAGAACAACTAAGCCATGCGCCACAACCACTGAGCCCGTGAGCCACAACTACTGAGTCCGCATGTTGCAACTACTGAAGCCCACGCGCCTAGAGCCCGCACTCCGCAACGAGAAGCCACCGCAGTGAGAAGTCCGCGCACCGCAACGAAGAGTAGCCCCCGCTCGCCGCAACTAGAGAGAGCCCGTGCGCAGCAACGAAGACCCAACGCGGCCAAAAATAAATAAATTAATTAATTTTTAAAAAAACCCCTCTGGGAGCCAAGAAGGGATGGGGCTCGAGCACACAAATGCAGGGACAGGACGGGGGCTCGGAAAGGGGGGAGAGAGGCACGCGCACATACACACACTCACACACTCACACACACACACACACACACACACACACACACACACATGGCAGGCAGGGGGCAGCCGCCTCTGCTTTCCTAGAGACAGGAAGCAAAGCAGTGAGCTGGCAGTCAGGGAAGTCCTTGGGAATGGGGCCTGTGTCCCCCACCACCGCAGGGTCTCAGCAGCCCCACGGAGCACCTGCCTTGGGCAGCAACTCAACTTCTCTGTACACCAGTTTCCTCCTTTGTGGAAGTGAGGGTCCGACAGCACCAACCTCCTAGGGCCGCCCACTCACTCACTCAGCCAGCGTTGGCTGAGGGCCTACTACGTGCCAGGCACCGTTCTAGGCTCAGACTCAGGGAGCACAGCAACAAAAAGACGGCCAGGCCCCTGCTCCAACAGAGCTTACAGTCCACCGGAGGAGTCAGACAAGAAACAAGCAAACAAGATGACTTCTGAGAATGAATGAATGATACGAGGAACATACAAACGGCTGATGCAATAGGCAAGGATGCAGGCGTGGTGGCCCTACAACGTTGTGCTCGTGGAAGGCCTACCATTTGAGCTGAACACTCAGTGACGAAAAGGAACCAGCAGGTGTGAACCTGGGCAAGTGCGTTCAAAGCAAAGGGCACAGCAAGTGCAAAGGCCCCGAGGTGGCCGTGAGCATGGCAGGTTCAAGGACCAGCAAGGAGGCCGGCGTGAGGAGTCAGAAGGTAGATGGTTACAGGCCATGTCACGGGGCCAAGGAGAAGCCAGATCACACCTCAAAACTCTAGATAAGGATTTTAGATTTTACTCTAAGTGCTAAGTACTCTGAGTGACGTGATCTGATTCCATGTTTAAAAAATCGTTCTGGGGGCTTCCCTGGTGGCGCAGTGGTTGAGAATCTGCCTGCCAATGTAGGGGACACGGGTTCGAACCCTGGTCTGGGAAGACCCCTCATGCCGTGGAGCAACTAGGCCCGTGAGCCACAATTACTGAGCCTGCGCGTCTGAAGTCTGTGCTCCGCAACAAGAGAGGCCACGATAGTGAGAGGCCCGCGCACCGCGATGAAGAGTGGCCCCCGCTTGCCACAACTAGAGAAAGCCCTTGCACAGCAACAAAGACCCAACACAGCCGTAAATAAATAAAAAATAAATAAATTTATAAAAAAAAAAAAAAATTCGTTCTGGCTGCTGTGCCGAAAATGGATGATAATGGGGGTGAAAGAGGCCAGAGGGAGACCAGCCAGGAAGCTACCGAGGTTGCTGGGGGAGTGGGGGATGGGCAGTAAAACATAAAGAGATGACACGCATACAGAGTTTCACAGGGGCCTGGCACACAATAAATGCCAAAAAAATATGGCAGCTCTGGTTTGTTCATTCATTCACCAAACACTCGGTGAGCACCGTCTCTGTGCCTGTCACTGTGCCAAGGGCCGAGACAGGAGACGCGGTACTGAAGGTGCTCACCGAGGGGGGCGGAACAGTCCAAGAAAGAGCAGCAGCGCCCGCGGGGGCGCAGGCAGGTGCATAAGCAAGCTGGGGCCTCCACCCGCGCCCCCGGGCACGGAGGCTGGCCACACCTGCAATCCAGTCATAGCCCAGGCACGGTCTGAGGCGCCAGCTCTTCTCAGGCACGGGAGACTCCTTGTTGGTCACTCTCGGCTGAGGAGGGAGGCAAAGAGGGCCAAGGGCTAGGCCAGCAGGCCTGGCCCAAAGGAGGTCCCACCTTGCAGGGAGGAAAGGGGCTGTGTCTTAACTCATACCCTGACATGGGCCCCAGGGCTCAGCCGAGGGCTTGGGGGCTGGAGGACAAGAGTTTGGCCCCCACCCCCCTCCATGTGTGACTTTGAACAAGTCTGTCCTCTGAACCCCCGTCTTCCCATCTGCATAATGGGGCTGGTCACCTTCTTCCCAAAGTGCTGTCTGAGAAACTAATGGCCACAACTTATCAAGCACTTAGGCTGAGCTGGACTTGACTCACGGTACCTCCCAGGAGCCTCACCCTGGAAGGGAGGCTGCCCATGAGTGCATCTGTCAGGGGGAAACTGAGGCTCAAGGAAGCGCCCATCAGTGCATGCTCCGCTCTCCCGCATTACCTCGGACAGCTTGCTCCGCTGAGCCAGGATGGACTTCAGGGCCTGTGCCTCCTGGGTGTCTAGACTGTCCAGCTCTGCTGAAAGCTCTGGGTCGCTCAAGCCTGAGGTGGCCAGCAAGGGAGCTGAGTGGGGCCTCCGTGGGCCCGGGGACTCCTGGTGGAGGCACTTGGCAGGTGGGAGAGAGACCACCCCGGAGCTGGCCCCGTCCCTATCACAGGGGTCACCTTGGTGGGCATCCCGTGGGCAGGAGGCTCTCCAGGCCACTGAGGATGCTTCTTGGGATGACGGCATCTCTGAGTCGTAGCTGCTGCTGGAGCCCAGGCTTGACTGGAACAGAGAGGCCAGGTCACCCAGCCATCTACCCAGCTGGCCTGCACTAGGCATGAAGGCCTGGTCCTCATCCTTGCTCCAGCCTCTGCATGTCCCAGACCAGTCCCTTCCCACGCTGGGCCTCACTCGGGTTTCTCATCATCAGTAAAATGGGCATGCTGCACGAGAGGACCCGGACGCCCTGGATTCTGGCCTGAGGGTTAGGCAGCCCCTCCCTCACTCCCGGGACTTGGCCGAGGCGCTCACCTCTGAGGCTGCCTTGGCCACGCACCGCCGCACGGCATCCTGTCCGACCCACAGCTGCCTCAGGAGCTCCAGGTTGAGCTGCCGCAGCTGTGCCAGATCTCTGGTCTCCACCATCCCAGGCGTATCCGCTGGCTTCCCACGACAGGTGTCACCGACTCCCGGGCCACAGAGTGCCCTCACGGCCGGGTTCTCCTACCTGAAGCCAAGACAGACAGCATGACATAGCGCTGAGGAGGCCGCCCTGCGGAGCCAGAGGCCGGGGTTCAAATCCCCACTTTGATACTCCCTAACTGTGCAGCCTCAGACAAGTTATTTAACCTCTCTGGGCCTCAGTTTCCTCATCTGCCAAACAGATGATAACAGCATTGACCTCATAAGACTGTTGTAAGGATTAAAGGAGATAATGTATATTAAATGTTAGTACAGTGCCTGGCACACACAGTAAGCACTCAATAAATGCCTATTATTATTACACTGGCCACAGTGTTTCCTAACATGTCAAAAGAGATCAATCCCTCTTTAACAACCTTAACTATGAAATTACTAGATTAATTTGTAGAAGACAACTGGGGCAGGTCCACAGATGTAAAGCATTATAACTTTCAAATTCAACACAAATCAGATTTCTGAAGGGACTCTTCCCTCTCTCCTGACCTCCCTCCTTCTTCCCTTTCTTTTTTACAAATGAAGAAACCAAAGTTCAGAGAAGTTAAGCTACTAGACCCAAGTCACACAGCTTGTAGGTGGCAAAGCCAGGATTTGAACCAAAATCGGGCTCCGGGGTACATGGTTATGCCAGCCTTTCCCCAAACAGTGTGGAGGGGGGCCTGGGAAGCTGCCTCCTCCTTCTCCCAGCCTTTGGCCCCCCAGGGATCCAGGCTCAGGGACACACTGATGCCTCTGGAAGGGATTTCTGCAGACTAGGGGAAGAGGCTTCCTCTTCCCTCAGAGTCCCAAGCCCAGATGCCTCCAACCAGAAACTGAGTCTCCCCCAGTACACACGATCCCTTTCTAACACTGCGTCCAGACAGACACCCTACTCTCAGAACCCCTGCCCTGCCCCCAGCCCTCCCACCCACACGCCTCACCTGTGGACCGCCCACACCCGGGGCGCCTCCTCAGGGCCCGGTTGTAGGGGCTAAAGCAGAGAGAAGCCAGGCTACCCTGGAGCCGTCCCCACATATACCCATGCAGGGAAGGGGGGGCAGCGGAGATGAGAGTACAGACGACTGTTGGGGGGGGGGCAGACCAGCGGGGTAAAAAGCCTCATCCGCAGGACAGGGACTCCCGGCCCCCGTCCTTATCTGACTCTGGGCCAGACCTATAGTCCGAGGATCTCCGTTTTCGCACGGTGTTAAAGAGAACACCTCCGACTCCGGCGGCGCTCTGGAAAGCTAAAGCTGCACCAAGGTAACGGGAAGGCGACGTTCAAAAGAGAAACTGGGGCAGCAAGAGTACCAGCTGCGGTGCCGCGGAACAAAGGGGCGGGACCCCCGGGAAAGGGAGACTCAGCCTCCCTCTTCTTTCCCTTCGCGGACCCCGGACCCTCCGTGGGGGTGTACGTGGGACAACCCGTCCAGCCCTTCATCTCCATCCCCGGCCCCGCCACTCCCTCACTTACCGCCAGGAAGCCCCGGAACCGCGCAGCCCACCACCGCCTGCGCTGCTGGGAGTTCCGCCCAGCCCGCCCTACGCTTCGGCGGCCGGGGGCGGGGCCTGATCCGGGAGCCCTGATTGGTCAGATGTGGGGCGGAGCCGGGACGCTCTTGCGAGTTTTACTTCGCCTTCAGAAGCTGCCGTTTTAACATTGAGGCGGGGATAACGACGGCGCTCAACATCCGATTGGTCAACTTCCCAGGTCTAGCGGTCGATAGTCGGAATGGGGCGGGCCCCCAGAAGACGGGCTCCGATTGGTCAGGACAAGGCCGCGGGCTATTTCGCGTTTGGTGACGGCAGTGTCAGAGTCTGGACCTGATGCTTCCGCAAAGCCAAGGGATGCAGCTGTGGGTAGGCGGCGGCCAGTGACCCATGCTTTCATACTTTCTTTCGAGTACTTATGCCTATTTTGTGCCAAGAGGCACTGTACTAAGCACTAGGAGGCAGGAAAGAATTAAGAAGGGTCCCTTCCTGGAGGAGGGGGAGAGAGGCAGCGGGTAAGATATGAACACAGGTAGCTGTGATCCAATCTGTAAAATATAGGCAAGTTTATATGGAGTGCCTACTTTGCGCCATGTATTTTCCATATGCCAATGCATGCCAGCCTCATAAATGTGCTTTAAGATGAATATTATTATCCCGTTTTACAGACAAAGCAAAAAACGAGGTCATGAGAGATGAAGTGACTTGACCAGAACCTCTTAGAGGCAGTCAGTATAATTCCCAAATTAACAGACGAAAGGAAAGAAAGAAAAGCCATCTCAATAGATACAGAAAAATCCACCAAGCACTGTCCCTTTTTCTTATTAGTTGCAATTGGAGTGCCACAATCTTTTAACTTAAAGAGATGTTCTGGCATTTGACAAAATCCAACACTCATTTCTGATTTTTAAAAAAATCTTCCAGCTTCATACAAGTCAATAGCAAAAGAGACCCCAAACAATCCAACTTAAAAATGGGCAGAGGGGGCTTCCCTGGTGGCGCAGTGGTTGAGAAACTGCCTGCCAATGCTGGGGACACGGGTTCGAGCCCTGGTCCGGGAAGATCCCACATGCCGCGGAGCGACTAGGCCCGTGAGCCACAGTTACTGAGCCTGCGCGTCTGGAGCCTGTGCTCCGCAACAAGAGAGGCCGTGATAGTGAGAGGCCCGCGCACCGCGATGAAGAGTGGCCCCCACTTGCTACAACTAGAGAAAGCCCTCGCACAGAAACTAAGACCCAACACAGCCATAAATAAATAAATAAATAAATAAATAAAAAAATGGGCAGAGGATCTGAATAGACATTTTCCCAAAGAAGACAGATGGCCAATAGGTACATGAAAAAATGCTCAATGTCAATAATTATCAGGGAAATGCAAATCAAAACCACGAGTTATCACCTCACATGTGTTAGAATGACTATTACTAAAAAGGCAAGAAATAACAAGTGTTGGCAAGGATGTGGAGAAAAGGGAACATTTGTGCACTGTTGGTGAGAATGTAAATCGGTGCAACCACTATGGAAAAGAGTATGGAGGTTCGAAATTTCCTCAGAATTTAAAAATAGAACTACCTTATTATCCAGCAATTCCACTTTTGGGTATTTATCTGAAGAAAGTAAAAACACTGATTTGAAAAGCTAGATGCACCCCCATATTCATTGCAGCATTATTTATAATAGCCAAGATATGGAAACAACCTAAGTGTCCAGCAATGGATGAATGGATACAGAAAGTGTGGTATTATCTATAATGGACTATTATTCAGCCATAAAAAAGGGGAGATCTTGCCATTTTCAATAACACGGATCGAACTTGCAGGCATTATGCTAAGTGAAATGTCAGATAGAGAAAGACAAATACTATATTTCTCTCTTATATGTGGAATCTAAAAAAACAAAACAAAAACAAAAAGCAAGCTCATAGATACAGAAAACAGATTGGTGGCTGCAAGAGGCAGGGAGTAGAAGAAATGGGTGAAGTGGGGTTTTTTTTAGTTTAACTAAATTAATAAAAATCTTTAAAAATAAAAATCTTGGGGCTTCCCTAGTGGCACAGTGGTTAAGAGTCCACCAGCCAATGCAGGGGACACAGGTTCGAGCCCTGGTCCGGGAGGATCCCACATGCCTTGGAGCAACTGAGTCCATGCGCTACAACTACTGAGCCTGCGGTCTAGAGCCCACGAGCCACAACTACTGAGCCCATGGGCCACAACTACTGGGCCTGCGGTCTAGAGCCCACGAGCCACAACTACTGAGCCCATGTGCCACAACTACTGAAGCCCACGCACCTAGAGCCCGTGCTCTGCAACAAGAGAAGTCACTGCAACGAGAAACCCGCGCACCGCAACGAAGAGTGGCCCCCGCTCACCACAACTAGAGAAAGCCTGCACACAGCAATGAAGACCCAACACAGCCAAAAATAAATAAAATAAATAAATTTATAAAAAATAAAAATTAAAAAAAAATCTTCCAGCAAACTAGGACTGGAAGGGAACTTTCTCATCTTGATAAAAGGCATCTATGAAACACCTACATTTAACAGCATATTTCTTAATAAAAGACTGAATGCTTTCTCCCTACAATTAGGAAAAGGTAAGGATGTCTGCTATCACCAGTTCAATTCAATATTACACTAGAGTTCTAGCCAGTGCAATAAGAAAAATCAAAGGCATCTGGAACGGAGAGGAAGAAGTAAAACTCTCTTTATTCACAGACAGCATGATAACAGAAAATCTCATGGACTCTACAAAAAAGCTACTAGAATCGTTAATGGGTTTTGCAGTTGCAAGATACAAGATCAATATACAAAAATCAGTCATATTTCTATATATTAGCAATAAACAATCAGAAACTGAAATTTTTTAAAAACCATTTAAAATAAATCAAGAAATATCAAAATTAAATACTTAAGGATAAATCTGACCCAAAAAATACAAAACCTATACATTAAAGTTATAAAACAGTGTTGAGAGAAATTAAAGGAGATTAAATAATTGGAGAGATATACTGTGTTCATGGCTAGAAAAACTCAAATTTTTAAGATATCTATTCTCCCCAAATTGACCTATAGACTCAATACAATCCCAAATAAAATCCCAGTAAGTTTCTTTGTATAAAGTGACAAACAATTTCTAAAATTCATATGAAAATGCAAAGGACTTAGAGAGCCAAAACAATTTTGAAAACAAAGAACAAATTCAGATGACCTATGCTACCTGCTTTAAGATTTATTATAAAGCTACAGTAATCAAGAGAGTGTAGTATTGGCGTCAAGGTAGACAAATAAATGAATGGAATAGAATAGAAAGTCCAGAAATTGTCTCACACATACGTGATCAATTAATTTTTGACAAAGATGCAGAGGCAACTCAGTGGAGAAAGGACAGCCTTTTCAGCAAATGGTACAAGAACAATTGGATGTTCATATGCTAAAGACACACACACCACAAAACAAAACAAAATTTTTAAAACCCTCTATCTGTACCATATCTGTACGATATGTAAAAATTAACTCAAAATGTATCATAGACCTAATTGTAAAACCTAAAACTATAAAACTTCTAGAAGAAAACCGAGAATAAAATCTTTGTGACCTTGCATTAAGCAGAAATTTCTTAGATACGACACCAAAAGTACAATCTCTAAAAGAAGAATGGACAAATTGGACTTTGTCAAAATTAATAACTTCTGCTCTTCGAAAGACATTGTTAAGAGAGTGGAAATACAAGCCACAATATTGGAGAAAATAATTGCAGATCACATGTCTAATAAAGAATTTGTATCCAGACTATATAAATAACTCTCTCAACTCAAGAAAACAACCCAATTTTTTTACTGAAGTGTAGTTTGTTTATAATATTGTGTTATTTTCAGGTGTATAGCAAAGTGATTTAGTTAAATATACATATTTTTCATATTATTTTCCATTATAGGTTATTACAAGATATTGACTATAGTTCCCTATACAGTAAATCCTTGTTGTTTGTCTATTTTATATATAGTAGTGTATATCTGTTAATCCCATACTCCTAATTTATCCCTCCCCCGAACCATAAGTTTGTTTTCTATGTCTCTGAGTCTGTTTCTGTTTTGTAAATAAGTCCATTTGTATTATTTTTTAGATTCCACATATAATGTTTGTCTTTCTCTGTCTGCCTTACTTCACTTAGTATGATATTCTCTAGATCCATCCATGTTGCTGCAAATGGCAATATTTCATTCTTTTTATGGCTGAGTAATATTCCATTGTGTATATATATATATCTCACATATTCTTTATCCATTCATCTGATTTTTTGTTTGTTTGTTTGTTTTAAGGTTAAAAAACCCAAAACTTTTATTTAGAAAGGCTGAAATGATTGTATGCTAATTTGAACAGCTAGGTTGTATAAGAAAGTTCCTTTTTTTCTTTTTCTTTTTTTGGCTGCGCCTCACGGCTTGTGGGATCTTAGTTCCCTGACCAGGGATTGAACCCAGGCCTCAGCTGTGAAAGCACAGAGTCCTAACCACTGGACCACCAGGGAATTCCCAAGAAAATTCCATTTTTGATATCTTCCAAGAATTGGATTCCATTATGTGTGCTTTGTTCTTTCTTCAGTCAGACTGGAGTTGAGCAGAAATATGGCTTACTCCTTTCCCCTCAAATCATTCTCAGGCTCCAGACAAGGAGCTGGACCTTTGGTTGAACAAGCAGGTAACTGGCAATGGTACCTTTTAACTCGGGAGGCTTTCCAGGAGTATACAGGAACAAGGAACAAGCTGCTCCTGAATGAGAAGATCATGTAATTAGCAAAGTATCTAAAATAGCCAAAACTATTCTCGCTATGAATAGCCAAGAAAAGCTAAGCAAATGCTATCCACAGACATTTGCTGTATCTTAGACAGTTCCTTATCGAACAAGTTCTCATCCTCTCTCCCAGTTAGCTCCAGTGGGTTCACCATTACAGGCTCTGGGGCTAGAACAGGGGTAAGACAGGATGCTTGCTTTCCTCATTGGCATCCATTCATCTGTTGATGGATACTTAGGTTGCTTCCATGTCTTGGCTAACAAACAACCCAATTTTTAAAATGATTAAAAGAATTGAACACCAAAGAAGAGATACACGCAGATGGTGAATAAGCACAAAAAAGATGCTCCACATCACAGAACTCTCCTACTGAGGCTGGTCAGAGACTCAGCTCAGCATCCTTACCCACCATTAATACACCTAGCACCAGCTTTTATCCCAATCTGGCTTTCTAGAGTCTTCTCTTGCTCTAGGCTCCATTTGCTAGGCAAATGTAAAATAAAACCAGAATGAGACACCACTGCATAACTATTTCTATGTCTAAAATGATGGCATGTAAAATCAAACTCACTATACCAGCGTTGGCGAGGACAGGGAAAAACTGGAACCCACGTGCTCTGCTGGTGGGAATGTAAAATGGTACAATCACTTCAGAAAACAGTTTGACGGTATCTTAAAAAGTTAAATATAAATTTACCATATGACCCAGAAATTCCAGTGCTAGTTATCTACCCAAGAGAAATGAAAACATGTCCACGCAAAGACTTGTACAAGAATGTTCCTGGCAGCATTATTCATTATAGCCACAAAAAAGGGGAAATAATCCAAATGTCCGTCAACTCATAAATGGACAAGCTAAATGTGGCATCCATAAAATAGAAAATGGCAATAAAAAGAAATGAAGTACTGACACGTGCTACAACATGGACGAACCTCATAAACATTATGCTAAGTGAAAGAAGCCATACGAAAAAGACCACATATTGATGACTCCAATTATATGAAATGTCCAGAAAAGGACAGAGATTTACTGCAAATGGGCAGGAGGGATCATTGGATTGTGGTGATGAGGGCTGCAGAACTTTGTAAATTTGCTGAAATGATTGAATTGTACACTTAAAAAGAGTGAATTTTATGATACATATATTGTACCTCAGTAAAGCTTGAGAAGATATAAACTATAGTGACAGAAAGATGAGGGGTTGCTTGGAGATGGGGTGGGCGGGAGGGATGATGATGGAGCACGAGGAAACTTGGGGGATGATGGGTTTGTTCACTGTCTTGATTGTGGTGATGCTTTCATAGGTGCATACATCTGCCAAAACTTATCAAATTGTACACTTTAAACATGGGCGGTTATTGTATGTTAACTATATCTCAATAAAGCTATTAAAAGGTATGAAGCAAGTAAGCAAACAAAAAAGAACTTGGCCTAGCTGGGCGCAGTATGTTTGCCCTCACTGGAAATGGACCACTTCCACTCTTATGCCATGACGCCGCCTCAGGGATGAAGGATAATCCTCCTGGTGGTCAGAGCTGTGAGCTGTACACTTGGTCATCCCTTCATGAGGAGGGATGAACAGTCTAAGGAAGAGATGATACACAGTCTCCTGGGTGGTGGCAAATGGTGTGGCTGGAGGTCAGAGCTCAGGAGAAAGAGATCAGAAGACTAGCGCCAAGAACTGGGGAAAGGGGGAAGGTGAACCAGTGATGTCCAGTACATGGGGGCGCACGGGATTACATCTTGGTGTCTCATGTTTCGAATCCATCAGAGGACGTCTGCTGCCGGGGAGACGGTCCACGACCAGCTGGAACGGACGATGCAGCTGGTAAATGTCAGCCCCCCTCTCTGCTCAGCCACCCCAGTGCAGGTGCGATGGGCCCAGGGACAGAGCAGCCAAGATGACGGGGCTGAAGTAGCCTGCGCTCCTTTCCTAAAGGCTCGGTCCTGCTGCTGCTGGACCCCTAGTCTGCAGGACCAAAGCTGAGCCCTTGATACGGCATCTCCAAGAGACCAGCCAGCCATTGATCTGGTGGCAGATCAATTACATCAGGTCCCCTTTGACTCTAAAGGGAGCGATTTGTACTTATTGAAATTGATGCTACTCCATGAAAGGGTTCGCCTGGCCTGTCTTCAGGGCTATTGCCCGCACCACCATCTGAGGGCTGCCTGATGTAGTGACGTGGTATGCCACACCACATTGTCTCACACCAAGGGACCCATTTTTTGGCAGAACAGGTGGGACAATGGGCATCTGACTAAAGGATCCACTGATCTTACCGGGGACCCCAACACCCGAGTGACATGGCCTACTAAAAAGACATAGCTCAGGGACCATACGCTACAGCTCTGTTCTCCAGGAAGTTGATATGTGCAGCTGTGTCCCCTGAGGCTAGATTACATGGCGACGGGAAGCAGAGGGTGGACCCTCTCCCTATTGCTCGCAGTGAAGCACTTGTGGAACTTGCGTTTCCTATCCCTGCAAACATTGGCTCTGCCAGGTTGGAGGTCCCAGTGCCCGGGGCTGGGAAACTTCTGCCAGGGGACACGATAGGGTCCCACAGTCCCAATGAACTTGAAGACGTGACCATCACCTGGTCTTCGGGCCTCTCTGCTGGTGGACCAGCAGGCAAAGAGAATTACTGTACTGCTGCGGGTAATAGATTCCCATCACCATGAGGGGTCAGGACAGCGTGTACAAAATGAGGCAGAGGTGTTTCCAGAACCTCCTCTGGTGTCTCTCGGTGTCTCCACACCCACTGATAATAGTAAGTGGCAATTGTGGCAATCACAGCCCACCCACGGCAAGACAGCCAAGGGCTCAGATCCCTCGGGGATGAAGATCTGGATGACCCCACCAGGAAATAACCAGACTAGCTGCAGCTTTGGCCATGGACGAGGGACCGACCGTATCACCGTGAAGGGGACTCGGTTCAATGGGACTTAGACCTCCCCTCTCAGGGAAGAAGGGCGGGAAGGCAAGAGCAGATCTGAGTGATTGGACGGGTGAATGCTTCAGACCCTCTTGGCCTTACCTGCCTTTTGTTCCGGCTCTGCCTCGGCTGAGTGGTCTGATGGAAACGCAACTGGCCCGGCCACCCCCCCTGCCTGAGTCCTGGCCCTCTCACCTCCACCACCGCCGTGGGCCCCACTTGGTGCTCAAGCATTTCAATATGCAACCCAGAAATGCACAGAGTCAATGTCCCATGGGGCAAATCTTCACCAGCTGGAAGAGGGAGACGGTGAATAAATTCTGCCCCCTTCCTCTCCACCAGGAAAGGGTGCCGAGACTCATTACATGGCTCCTCAGGGTCACATTTGGTGGTGGCCAGCTCCACCACGCACACTCCTGCTGGCTCTCCCTCCTTCTGACTGCCGCCCGCCCTCACTGTGTTTCTCTGGGGTTGTTCTGCCGATTAAAACGAGGGCGCACAAGCCTTCTGCTCTAGGCTCTGCATTCCGGGAACCCTAAGCTGTGATTGCCACCATCACATGCTGACTCCCCAGTGTGCATCTCTGCACCAGACATCACCTGAACTCCAAGTTCACATATCCAACTATGGAAGAGGGACCCTAAGTTCAACATGTCCAAAACAAAACTCCCGATCTTCTCTCCCACACCTGCTCCACCAGGAAGTTTCCCCATCCTGCCACCGACCCAGGACAAAACCCGAGTCAGCCATGACTCACCCAGTCTATCAGCACGTCGCATTGTTTCTGTCTTCCAAAGGTCTCCAGAACTGACCACTTTTCACAGCCTCCATCACAACCGCCCGGTACAAGGCACCATCCTCTCCGCCCTGGAATATTGCACTTGCCTCCTGACTGGTCCCCCCTGCTTCCATCCTTACTCTCTTGTCTACTCTCCCTATAGCAGCCCGAGACCCCTCGAGTGTAAGTATGTCAGCTCACGTCACTCCTTGGCTCGGAACTCTCCATGGCATCTACCTCACTCGCGGTGAAGCCAAGGTCCTCACAGTGGCCGGCAAGACCCCAGTCTCCCCTGGTTCCTTTTGCAACTGAAGTCCAACTGCTCTCCGCCCCCCTCGCTCTGCTCCAGCCACACTAGTCGCCTTTTGTTCCTTGAAGATACTGGCATGCTCATACCTCAGGGCCTTTACACATGCAGCTCTGCCTGGAATGCCCCGCCCCAGATGTCCACAGGGCTTCATTCCCCACCAAATTCATTCAGCTCTTTCTTCAAACGTCATCTTCTCAGCCAGGCCTACCCCAGCCACACTCTTGTTACCTCCTCCCTGACCTTCCCTGCCACATTTTCCCCCATAGCCCTTGTTTTCTGACATACTCTTTTACTCAGTGGTTTTGCCTGCTGCCTGCCTTCCCCCACAAGTATGTAAGCACCATAAAGGCAGGGATTTTTATCCACCTTATTCACTGCTGCGTCTCCAATGCCCAGAACCATGCTCAGCACGCAGCAGGCACTCAAATATTTTGATGAATAAACTTCTTGGTTTGTACAAAGGGGAAAATCGATCAGTAGGTTTTTGAGAGGATTGGAAGTCACGCGTATGCATGTCTGACACAAGCCAAGCCCTCTATAAAAGTTGCCTGTTCTAATCTCTGAGTCTGACTCAGAGACAGAAAACCCTGTCCTGGAGGTCAGAGTGAACCTAGCTGACATCTGTGAGCAGGGCCCAGTGCTTGGAACAGGGAGGTACATTCCTGGCTACATATTCTGCGATTAAATGGTGACACTGTTACTGAAAGGCCCAAAATCTCAGGCTCTTGATTCCCCAGAACTCTCAGTGGGCAGATGAGGTAGTCTGAGGGACCACAGGAATGAGTCTGGCCTTGACTGGGAATAAAGAACTAGGAGGTGTTGAGTGAGGCAAAGAGGGTAGAGCACCTTTTTTCAAACGACCGGTCATGACCCAGGAGTGGCTGGTGAGTTTAGTGGGTTGCAAACAGCAGCTTCTTCATGAGAAAATACCTGTGTATTGCAGAAAAGTGGTAATGATTGACTTTTTTTTGGTTTCACTTGCACATATATGTGTGTACTCAATCGTGATAAATTTCTAATAATGGGTCAGGGTAAAAAAATGTTCAAAAGCCACTGGGCTTTGGGGAATTTGGACTTGGGCTCCAATCCAGGCTCCATCACCCTCCAGCTGCTGCTGTCTGAACTAGTCCCAACCTCTCTGAGCCTCAGTTTCCACAGTGGAGTGGAAAATGTTAATTACTAAACATACAACACACTTGAAAGCCCCTAGGTGCCAATGCCTACCTATAGGAAGTTTCCAGTAGCATTTGTTACTTCTGTCCCCCAGCGCTAGAGGGTTGATAAACGGTGCGACTGTGTTATCAGGACAGGATTTGTTAATTCAGCAAGTATTTACTGAGTTCTGATTCTGTGCCAGGCACTGGTCTAGACCCTGGGCGCTTACCAATGAACAAAACATGTAAAAATCTCATATTTTGCTTATGTTCTTAGAGCTTATGCTCTAGCAGGCGCAGACACAAACAATATTGCTCAGATGATGAGTAGGTAGGAGGGTACTCAGAAGGGTATTCAGAAGTGCCAGGGAAGAGGGGAGAGAGGGATTTTAATAGGGAGGGGTGTGCATGGACCTCAATGAGGTGACGTCTCAGCAGACTTGGAGATAAAGGAGTTAGTCAGCTGTGGTGCATTCTGGACCACGGGCAGAGGGCCAGCCAGGCAAAGGCCGTACGGTAGAGTGTGGACAGCAGTTTCAAGGAAGAGCAAGGACCAGTGTGGCCGAAACAGAGGGAGCCGAAGAGGGAGGGGCAAGCAGAGGCAGTGGATCCTGAAAGGCCACCACAAGGACTTGGGCCTCGATTCTGGGTGGGACAGGGAGCCAGAGCCGTATTTCGAGCAAAGGAGTAATACGAGCTGAGGTCTATTTCCAGCCTACGTCAAGGTCACTCTGGCTGCTGCTTTGAAACAAGTGTGAGAGGTGCCAGGGTGGGAGGAGGGGCTGAGTTAGAGGCAGTAACATGGGTCAGAGCCGTGACTGTGAATGGAGTGGATGAAATGGTCAGGGGTGAGGTGTATTTTTAAGACAGAAACTGACAGGTTGGACGCAGCACGTGTGACAGGGGAGTCCAGGATCACGCCCCAGGTTTGTGACCTGGGAATCTGCAGGGACGAGGATGCCATCCGCTGAGGTGTGGAGGCCTCTGAAATGGATGAGCAGCGCGGCGAGTGGGCAGTGCAGAGCCCAGGGGACAGGTGTGCAGGGTCAGCAAAACTGACTAGTCATGCCCCAGCCACTGCTGAGGGCCGTTTAAAAAAAAAAAAAGAAAGAAAAGGTCACAACCAATTTCTCAGAAGGCCAACTAGGGTGAACCAGTCTGAGTCATTACTTTTTAAGTGAAAAATGAATGGTTTAGAGTTATGCCGAAATCTGTAAAGAAATCACTCTAGATTTCCTGGTTCTTAAAGATCAGTTACGCCTTTTGTTCTTCTGAGAGTATCAGATTCCTTCCAGAGTCAGGAGGAACCCACAGGCAGATTACAGTGGGAACTTCCCCTAAACGAAGTTAAGGTCATTTCAAAATACAGCCTGCAGACTTTGTCATGTCAAAGAGAGTTTGCATAGGAACAGTAAGCTGAGGAGACACACAAAACAAATGGTTTCCAACTAGGTTTTATTTTAGTGTTCAATATTATCAGCAATGATACAGGAATAATTCAGGCAAATATATCACCTTAAATACATCAGAGAAAAAACCCACCATGTCAAGCACGTCTTGCACTCCAGCAAATGAACATAAAAACAGAGAACAAAGTCAGCAGCATTAAATTAAAGTGCTTTTTGCCACAGTTCTTTCAGAGTCTCGCCCTCAGTGGTGTAATTTCAATTTTACTTATTGTATAAGAAGCTCAAAATCTCATTCATTGCCCAGAGGCTACATTCAAAAAAAATTCATGTTTAGTTATTCTAAATAATAACCACCCCCCCAAAAGCACAAGATTCATTGGAATTGTGTGACACTGATTTCTCCAGACACACTGGGAGGTAACCACCATCCAGGCTGGCAAAAAGCTCAGAGCGCCCTCCCGCCGCATGGCGGCCTCGGCGAAGTCCATCACTTTGTTCCACGCACCAGGGTAGACTGAGGGTTTGAAGGACAAGCGGGCACCTGGACAGCACGCCACCTGCGTGCCACCCACCAGTGAGCAGAGGCCACCAAGTCATTTCCCCAAAGTCGGAGGGCGGGTGGATTCAAGAGAGCAGGACAAGCCCCACCTCTCTGCCTGAGCCTCTTTCTGGGAGAGACATGCCACTGGTTTCTAGGAAGTTCTCTGACCTGCCCTGCAAAGGCTGTCACCCGAAGGCTGTTTGCCCCAGACAGTTAACACCTTGGAGACAGGAACCTGCCCCCACTTTGACCGGTAACAATCCCCAAACTCAACAACAGGAAACACTTCTCAAAATCAACACGAGGCCCCACGTGTCAGCTGGAGGCTCTGGGATCAGGGAGGGTGGGAGGTTGGGTGCTGGGTTCCCCGCACTGTCTCTCGGCCACGTGCAGCATCGCTGGCACAGGAGACTTCATCCAGAGGTCTGGTGGCCAAGGGCAGCTTGGGCCGAGGCGGGGTGAGGGGTGGGAACATGTCTCTTATGGAACATCAAGCTAGTAGAGTGGGCTCTGAGACCCCACGAGCCCCTCACAGAGCAAGGTCAGATGCAAGGTCCTGTTCTGCATCAACTCCAGATTCTCTAGCTGTCCTGGGAGGGGCCCACTCCTCTCAGCCTGCCGCCAAGGTTCCCTCCTTCCGCCATCTTTCCTTCTACTACATCCTTTAACTATCTGGACCAAACCATCTTTCATGAATAAGAAACCAGAATAATAGGCTAAGGACCGAAACCAGAACAAGGGACAGAATGAGGAGAAGGAGGCAAGTCTCTCCCCATCACGGCACCGGCCACCCGTGACAGCAGGGGTATTAGGACACACCCTCCACACGCCCCCTCCCCTACGCCACTCAGCGTTCCAGCTACCTCTGCACTCTCAGCCCCACCACCAAGACTGAAAGGCTGGTCTGGAAGGCTCTGCAGGTGGGACGAAGAATGAAAGCCGAAGGACCAAACTGACACGTAAGCCACAACCCTCCTGGGACAGCCTTGGCCTTCCTGGAACTGTTCCCAGCGCAATCCGGGAAGAAAATGCAACCACCCCCTAAGGTGGCCTTTCTCTGCGGATGCGCTGGGGTGCGCCGTAGGCAGGTGCGCGTGGGTCAGTGTTAGCGTTGGCTGGAGGAGGGGGTGTCTGCCTGATATCCTTAAAGGCCCAACCAGGCCTTCTGCAATGCTGGCTGATCCCAAGGCCTCATCAAGCAATCAGATGATTCTCAATCAACAGAGCCTGACAAACAGAGAAAAGACTCGACTTCACTCCTCAGTATCATGCTGTCCAGAGTCATCACTGAAAAAAAAAAAGTCTCCTTTAGGGGTATGAGCCAGAATATCTTCCTGCAACAGCAGGCAAAGGAGGCGGAAAATAACTAGCGTCTCAGGGCTCAAAACGGTGGGAGACAGTGGGTGCTTTCATTCTCACGGTGGCGGCAACGGACGGGAGCTGCGCGTGGCCCCGGCGGGAGGCCCCTCGCGGCTGGCAGCGCTGCCCCTCCCTGCGCAGGCGCCGGCTCCGGGCTGCCCACTATCTGCTGGGCTGCAGGTACTGGTGCGTGAACATGTTGAGTTCGCTGTCCAACCAACCAGCTTTATTCCTGCAGAGAAACGGTTACCTTGTAGCAGTAACAGCTGATAACAAGTAATGGCACGATGTGCAAAGGCCAAGTGCTGTTCTACCGGACACTTGACTTGTACAGACTCATTTACTCATTATCCCTCCAATAACCTCCACTTCACCGAGGAGGAAAATGAGGCCCAGAGAGGTTCAATAACTTCCTATGGTCACGCGACCAATCAGTGGTGGAAATAAAATCAGGTTTTTCTGACCCTCAAGCCCTGTGTTTGCTTCGTGCCGGGACCACGGGCAAGTCCCTGGACTGTTGGGAACACGGTCTTCCTGCCTGTCAGCGGGAGGCTGGGCTGCTCACACGCAGCCCTTTTCAGGTTCACCCTGTCGCTGCAGGTGACGAGCAGCAGAGACACCCACCCCGAACCTACCGGCCGCGTGAGACTTCCCCGGGGATGCGCGGCGTGTCTCTAGAACACAGCTGTCCCAGGGCAGTGGGCGGGGAGGGCAAGGCCCACCGACGCCCTCTGATGCAGCTCCCTCTGTGCTGACGTCAGGGCGGGGCAGGAAGAACAGAGTCACGTGTGCTGATGTTATCCCGGCCTGAGTGGGCCGAGGACTTCTGCAGAGCACTTTCACACGCAGCTCTGTGACTGTGTCATGAAACCTTACTCCATTTTACAGATGAAAGCAATGAGACATAGGAAAGCTCAGTGATTTGCCCAAACGGGGGTGCCAGGACCAGAAGCCAGGACTCCTGACTCCTGAGACCCATCCTCTCCCCGGCAACCTGCTGCTGGAAGCTCTGACTTTCAACAGAGACCCTACGCAGACCTGGGTTCCGATCCGGGTTCTGCCGGTCACTGGCTACCTGGCCAGCTCCCCTGTGGACACGGGTGCTGATGTGCTGCACCGTGAAACGGCGGGAGGTGGGGGCCGGGCGTAGCCCACTGTTCCCGCCGACAATAAAGGACAGTCAACGTGCGGAGTGTCGGAGAGTGCTGGAGCCCAGCACGCCTGGATTCTTCTACTCCTGGCTTGACCACTTACTGTGGGATCCCAGATAAGTTACTTAACCTCTCTAGGCCTCGATCCTCCATTTTATAAAGTGAAGGTGATGATACGTCTCTAAAGGGACGCTGAAGATGGGACAGCACGTGTCAAGTGCCTGAGACACCGCGGTTAAGGACGTGCCTGTGAGCTGTAACCCCAGGGACCGGACTTCCTCTGCTGCCACATGGCCAACCTCACCTGAGCAGTTTGGCTTTGCTCTGAAGCGAATCAAGAACCTCAATTTTCTTGTTCATGGCGGCAATTTCCTGCTCCAGGTTCTCCCGGGTGACATCAACTTGCTGGCACAGATGAGCAAAGGTCCCAGACAGTTCCCTGAGGGGGGAGAGTCAGATCAACCAGGCCACGTCGGTGGTGAAGCAGCCAGCCCATCTGTCACCTGCGCCTGTCCCGGTTTGTCAGAATCGTCCCCGCCCGCTGCTGAGACCGTGGACGTCACAGCCAGCACACACACGAGCATCAGCACAGGGTGAGAACCAGGAGCACAGAGCAAGATGCCCCGGCTTGGGCACAAGAGACCAGGATTCAGATCCCGGCTCTGCTGCTACAGGGGCACAGGGAGTGGCTCTTCAATTTCCTGCACTCAGTCGAGTGCAGGAGACACATGACTCCTCTTCAAATCTCAATTTCCTCATTTTGAAAAACAAGGTGCCAGTAAAAACGTCTACCTCAAAGGGCTCAGGGAGAAAATGAAGAGTTAGGTGCAAAATGCCTAGCAGAGGGCCTGCCACATAGCAATAAAAGGCAGGCAGCCAGCGCCTTCCTGACCACCACCCAGATCAAGCCGTCCATTCCCACCTGCCCTAAGATACACCATGAAGCATGGCCTGTGGCCCAGAACGTCAAAGCTACCCCACAACCCAAGCCCTTCGAGGTAACCTTTAAAAGATGGCTACAGGTAACAGCCCTCGTCTTCCCATGTCTTCCTTTCTTGGGAGACCAGAGGCCTACCTGGTCCCAGCCCAGGACGTAAGGTGTCCCTGGAGACTCCTCCCCCATCCCTAGCCTCCACGCTGGCACTGCACAGCTGAAGGCCAGAGTCAGACAGCGCTCAGGGCCCAGTGGTTTCCAGGCCAGGTTAGGAGGAAACCTAGAGGGCAGTCCTGAACCACGGGAGCCGGCACTGGCCCCTCGGGGCTGACGGGGCCACTCACTGCTGGACTTGGTGGCTGCAGTTGGAGCCGGTATAGCTGATGATGAGCTGCAGCTTCTCGCTGGCGTACTCTACAAACTGGCGCTTGAAGGCCCTCTCCTTGGCCTTGGCGGTCCAGGTCAGACGCTCGTAGACGTACAAGAGGCCATAGAGGCCAAGGGAGAGGGCGATGAGTCGCCAGCCCACAGCCTTCCACACCTGCAGAGGCACAGTGGTCAGCTGGCACAATCCCTCTGCCATCCCACTGCCCATCCTCTCAGCCAGGACTTTCCCAAGAGCCTCAAAGAGCCTTTGTGCTTCTACTCAGAACACTCCTTTCAATGTCTTCCTTGGTCTCACTGAGGCCAGAAGGGCAGGGACCATGTCTAGTTTGGAGACGAGGGAAACTTAGTGTGGGCCACACAGCATGACTTGTGCAAAGGCCACCTCTGTGGTTGTGAGCACCAGAAGCACAGATCCAGGCACACAGGAATCTTAAAGGTAAACGTTAGAGTACTCTGAAGGGACACTCCATTCTGGTGACACGGACAAGCAGAATTCTGCACGTCGGTCCTCAGTAGGTGGCTTCTTTTGGTCTGTTTGTAACACTTTGGTTGGAGGCAGTGTAGTTACAGTCAAAGAGCACCGGACTTGGAACCAGAAATCGAGGCTCTAGTGTGCAGCTCTTCCTTGGCTGTGTGACCTTGGGCAAATTTGTTTACACCTGTTTCCTCCCAAAATAGGATAATGGCCTCCACCCAATTCTCAGGGTTGTTTGGGTAAAATGAGACACTGACTGTAAAAAGGGTTACATAACCGTCAAGTGTCAGCTTCTCAGATCATGACCCTCTGCCAGGTCACCATCTGTGAAAAAAAAAACCAGAGCATGTACCGTCTACAGGCCAGGAGGGAGCGGGCCTCAGCTCCAGCCCGCCCTAGTCTTACAAGCTGAGAATGCAATTCCTGGCAGTTTTGTTACAGTTGCGTTCTGCCACCACTCCACAACTCAAACGACCATGACAAAGAGAACTTGCCCACATCATCAAGAAAATTCAAGGCATAAATAACTCTAGCTGCAGTGTGTCTTGGGTCACACAAGACATGGGGAGTACCCCAGTAATCAAGAAGGCAGCCTGTGATCTCAGGCCTTGGGGCAGAAAGAAAGGGCAATAAGACTGCAGCTGGAGAGACAAGGGTTCAAGGCCCAGCCTGGCCTCTTTCTGTCTCAAGCCCTTGCAAGTTTTGCTCTCGGTTTCCTCACCTACCAGTGAGAAACTCCTGGTCATACCCACCTCTCTAGAACCCAGCCAGGTTCGTCAATTTCTCAGGTCACTTCCCTACCCTACTGGCCCTACAGGGGAAAGAATATGGTCCTGGAGTCAGATGGGGTCAGAGCTCAAATCCTAGCTGTGTGTCCTTGGCAAGCCAACTGCAGATGTTCTTCTGTAAAACGGGAACCTAAATGTCACGTTAGTTAATTGAGACTTAAATAAGTCAATGAATGTATGTTAAAGGGCTAAGGCTGCACGGCTCCTGAGATCACAGCAAAAAGTCGTCACGGATGTGAAGCGCAGGGCCGATGCGGGGACACCCACCAGACTGTGCCTCTCGGTCCCCACCCCCCTGCCCGCCCCTTCCCGAGCAGGGCTTGTCACTGACCACTCCTCCAACAACGAGAATGCCCATGGAGGTCCTGGAGGTCAGGGAGGCCAGGCCGGTGACCATGGAAACCATGAGCTCCTCCTGGGTGAGGGAGCCCTGGGGCAGTGGGGGCATGCTGGGGTTGGCTGGGGTCAGGGGCATGGGCCGCTGCACCTGCAGAGAGAAACGAGGAGGGGCTGAGAAGATACCGGCCAGTCTCTCATTCTAGGGTCCAGAACAGGGGCACGGGGAGTGGTTCTTCAATTTCCAAAAGGGAAAATGAGCTTCACATGTAGCAGAGAATTTAAGCTCCTAACAGACCTGCCGGCCCAAAGGTGAGCACCGTGGGGTACCACAGAACGGGCGCAGGGGCCGCCCTGGAACGCTTCAGCACAGGTCCCCAGGTGTGGGACGTGGCCCGAGAGCAGCCCGGGCAGTAACTCCAGTGGTACAGAGATGGGGGGTTCAACATCTAAACATGAAAATGGTGGTATGTGGACAGATAGGTCATCTATATTTAATAGTTACATGCTCACTTTAACGTGTAATAGAAAAAAAAAATGTGGCTTGAGTTTGTAATTTCACAAATATTAGTGCTTAGGATAAAGCTAGGTTGATTTGTGGCAAAAACCTGACCGTGGTGGTGGCCCACATGCCACGGCTGTGACCTCAGGGCACCCCTTTCAGAACAGTTTGTGTGCCTGGGGTGCAGACTGACCTCCCTTGATGCCCGAGGGTGCGGGACTTCGCTTGCCTGGTCGTTGTAGCCCATCAAGGCCCGGCGGCTGTTCTTGGGGCCCAGGAACCTATTCACCAGCATGGTCCACCCGAGAGAAAAATGGAACTCGATGTCCTCCTGAAAATCGGCACACAGCTTGTCACAGTTCAGGTCGTAGCTGAGGGAGAAGCACTGCCGAGGGACCAGCAAGTCTATCTGACTCCGCATAGACACAGGAAGGAGGGGTTTCAAGCCGTCTGTCAGGAACAGAAATGCAGAGAAAGCACAGCAGCTCAGCCCCGTGCCACGCCAGGGCCGAGCCTCAGAACACTCGCTGCGGCCCAGGATGCTGACGGTGAGGCCCGGAAATCAGGCCCGGAAGAGCGGGCCAGTGGGTGGGGGGATGCAGACCAAGGCTCCACACCGGCTAACGTGCGGATTTAAGGAGGAGGCTGAACTCTCAGCCTCTGCTAGTCCCATGTGGTAACACAAGACACCCCCACGGGGACCTCCCTGGTGGCGCAGTGGTTAAGACTACACCTGCCAATGCAGGGGGCACGGGTTCGAGCCCTGCTCCGGGAAGATCCCACGTGCCGCGGAGCAAGTAAGCCCCTGAGCCACAGCTGCTGAGCCTGCACTCTAGAGCCCGTGAGCCACAACTACTGAGCCCACGTGCCACAACTACTGAAGCCTGTGCGCCTAGAGCCCATGCTCCACAGCGGGAGAAGCCACGGCAATGAGGAGCACACGTACCACAGCGAGGAGTAGCCCCAGCTTGCCACAACTACAGAAAGCCCGTGCGCAGCAACAAAGACCCAACACAGCCAAAAATAAATAAATACATAAATAATTTTTTTTTTTAAAAAAGGACCCCCCCCACTGACCCCCCAAGTCTATGTGTAGAATGAACTCATGACACATGCCCAGAACCCCAAGGTATGGAGCTGACTCATCATAAAAGGTGACAGACAAGGAAAGGCCTTTACTTCTGTAGACTGGCCTGAAACTGATCTTTGGGCAGCCCAGGGACCAGGTCGCGAGGCCCCCGCAGCACTGACCTATCATCTCCTGCTGCATGGTCTGCAGGGAGCTGGTGATGGCCGTGGAGCAGCGGTCCGACATATTTCGGCCCAGTCCTTCCTCTATATGGCGGTGCAGTTCCTGCAGCCAGAAGAGAGGCAAAGGGAAGTGGCGCCCTCTGCCAGCGGTTCCCTCTGGGGAGCCCAGGGACAGGGAAATCCGAGGCTGGTCAGCCCAGGCCCACAAGGCAACGGCGGCAGGCAGGCCGCATGGGAGCCTGGGGCTCGTGTCCCTGGCTGAGGGGCCCTGACTCAGAGCAGCAGGGGCTGAATCGCTGTCTGCTTGGTGATTCCTTCCAGTAGCCAACAGGAAATAAGGGGAGCCCCTGCCCAGAGCACCTGCCACTTAATGACTCACATTCTTATAAACCTTGAGGACCACTGGGGAAGGGTGGAAGTCCATCTGGTACTCGTCCACCAGCACAGAGAGGCGCCGGATCTCCTCAGCCATCGCGGTGGACACCTACAGCAGAAGCAGCGTGCTGGTTAAGTGTCAAGGAGGAATGTGGTTCAATTCTGCAGCACCAGGAGAGAGTCTAACAGACTCTAACACACTGGATATCTTTCCCCTCACCCATGCAGTGTCCTCAGCTGATCTACGGAATTAAAGTTTTTGAGGTAGAGGGGATATGAGAGACTGGCTGACCAAACACCCCTGTAAGATATGGAGGAGGAGGCCCAGAGAAGGGGGGACTTGCCCAGGGTCACACGATAGAAGAGCAAACCCAGGAAGGCGCCACGTTCTTGAATCAGGGCCACGACTTCCTCCTGGAAGGCTGAGGAGCCCCCAAGGAATAGGATGTCTGCGTTTTCACTTTTCTAGCTCCCCAGCCTCTACTCGGAGTCCAAATCTCCCCAGTGTGCTTCCTCTCCCACTTCTCACCTGCCTCTCAACTTCCTCCGTAATCTGCTTAATTCGCAGTTTGTAGTCTTGCGCCAAGAGCTCCAGCTGCTTGTCAATAAATTTCAGCCGCTCCTGCCGCTCTTCTCGCATTTCCAGGCAGTAAACCCTGAAAGAAAGAGCTCTGGTTACGCGACGCAGGTCCCCACGTGACTAAGCAGAGAAGCAAGAGGGGACGCGGGGAAGCCTGTGTGGGCCCCAGCGGCGATCCTGGCGGTCCAACGCACGTCCCCGGAGGCCTGCTCTTCCCCTTCCCAGGTATGAGGGAGAGACGGCGCCGACAACTCACTCAAGTTTTCCAAATTTGGAAGACGTGGTGGTGACAGACAGGGGAGGGCGCTTTCAGGGGCTTTAGAACAAGTTCTGCCAATTAATATAGAAAAAAATCACTAGTATAATCAAGAAAAAGAAAAAAGAGGTACTACGCTACCCAGAAGCCTGGCCAAATTCCCCAAGTCTGAATTACTGATGGGGTCAGGGAAATGGGAGTTCCAGCATACACTGCTGGTGGGACCTCGGATGGGTTCAGATGTTTCAGAAAGCCACAAGTAAAACTGGGTAAAACTGAAATGCATATACCCTAAGAGGAAACGTTCCACCTCCAGGAATTAATGCTAGAAAGACTCTTGCAGATGTGCACAAGTGGACACACAGACTGGCATCCACTGCAGCAGGGTTTGCAATAGCAAAATAATGAAATCTAAAAATCAATCTACAGGAAAAGGAGGTACATTCACAGTGGACTACTCAATAGCAGCTAATAGTCCTAAACTCCATCTACAGGTACCAACAAGGACAAAGGGTAAAAACGATGCTGAGTGGAAAGAGAAGCCAGGTGCAGCATGATCCTGTATCTGTACATTTAAAGCACTTGCAGAGCAACATTATGTATTCTTCAGAACTTACATAAAAAGTACTGCTTAATGAATGACAGGACTACACACCAAATTCATGATTGCAGTTGCCTCTGAGGAGTGGGCAGAGGGACACTGGGACAGGGGCTGAAGAATCAAAGGGTATTCAACATTTTTTTCTGTGTTGTTGTTGTGGGTTTTTTTTAACATCTTTATTGGAGTATAATTGCTTTACGATGTGTTAGTTTCTGCTGTATGTCTTTTATTTTAACTTAAAAATAAAGCAAATATTGTCAATTCTGTGCAATGGAAGCACGGTATGTTATTCTCTGTATGTCTTTCCTATATTTTAATTTCTCCAAAAAAAGGGTATTTTTAAGAAGTATGTCCTGGGGCTTCCCTGGTGGCGCAGTGGTTGAGAATCTGCCTGCCAATGCAGGGGACACGGGTTCGAGCCCTGGTCTGGGAAGATCCCACATGCCGTGGAGCAACTAGGCCCGTGAGCCACAACTACTGAGCCTGCGCGTCTGGAGCCTGTGCTCCGCAACAAGAGAGGCCGCGATAGTGAGAGGCCCGCGCACCGCGATGAAGAGTGGCCCCACTTGCCGCAACTAGAGAAAGCCCTCGCACAGAAACGAAGACCCAACACAGCCATAAATAAATAAATAAATAAATAAAAATTTAAACAATAAAAAAAAAAAAGAAGTATGTCCTGCTTCAGGCTCTGAGAACGGCTGCAGCGCTCGGCGCAGCGCTGGGCCAAGGCCGCCAACGCGGGCTTGTGGGGAACCTCACTGCACAGGCCAGGTGGGACGGACAGACGCCCCACGGCCTCCTCACCAGGCTGCTCCTCGTGGCTCGAACGGGGCCTGGAGGGAACCCTGAGGCTCCAATCTGGCGGCCAGGCTCTGGCCCTGGGCCGGGTCCAGGCAGGGGTGAGGCGGTCACTGCCACGCTCCCTCCTGTCACCTCCGGGGCTCTTACCGCTGCTCCTGCGCAGCGATGTGCAGAGAGTCCATGATGAGGCGAACAGCCTCCGCGATCTGCTTGGCCCGGACCGTGTGCTGCTCAAACTTGGTCTTCACAGCCGACTGGGAGATGCACTCCTGGAACAGACAAGAGGCACAAAGGGAGGCAGAGGCCACCGGCGAAGGGCCAGGCTCCGGCATCCACTGCCAGGGACACGTCTGGAAAGGGCCGGGGAGGCACAGAATCGCCAGACACCAGGATCAAAGGCTTGTGCTCACCTCAAATCTCCTCTCAAAATTCTGAAACTCAAGCATCCTCACTTGAAAGCCTTCTGCAAGAGCGCCCCCTAGGAGAATTGCACCACATTAGTCCAGAAATAACTCGCAGTCGAGAGCTTCTCACCCAGGGCTCTTCTCACCACCTCGTTCTCAGAACTGTTTCTACTGGCTGACTTAGTATGAGACCCAACGACTCAAATGTTAGGGAAAAGCAAGAAGCTGGTTCCATCGTCACCTCCTTCGGGCATGCCCTGGGCCTTCTGGATCCTGGCGTTGAGCACCTCCTTGGCAGACACAAAGAAGATGCGGTCTCCAGCCTGGCCTCGATCCACCACGGCCAGCTCGTCCACCAGGAAGCTGGTACAGCGCTCCATGTGCTGCCGCCGTACCTGGAGCCCAAGCAGATGGGCGTTACGTGAGCAGGCAGGGTGCGGGTGGGCCCCTCCTGATGGAGCCCGCAGCCCCCAACTGTTTCTTTTCTAAAACACAGATAATCTGTTCACACAGCTCAGGGTTCAAAAGGTACAAACACACATGCAGCGACCATCTCCCACCATCTGTCCTCCAGCCACCAGGCTCCCCAGAACCCAGGTCACAGGGGTTCCCTGGGGTACAGCCTGTCAAAGACAGCTGGTGCATCAACAAGCTGAAATGCTTACACGTGCCCCAAATTGCCTTGTTAGAGCCTACAGAGTGTCTCACTTTGGCGCCCCAGAAGGAAAGGAACCTGGGTGGGGGGGGGATTGGTCAAGAAACCTACACCTGGACTCTGTACTGACAAGCTGAGTCTTCCCTGGGCCTCGTTTATTACATGAGTGGCCGCACCCCAAAATCCCTCCTAGCTCTGAAGCCCTAGAGTTCTACTGCTGGAACTTAAAAGTGATGACAGCCTCTTGCGGACACCTGCCACGTGCCAGGCCTTTTCTCAAAGTTAACAGATTTCATCCTCTCAACAACTCTATCTATTATATCCAACTCACAGGTGAGGATTTACTGGAGGGGTTAGGGAATTCACCAGTCACACTGCCCAGCGTCAGCCTGCTGACTACGTGCTTTATCATCACCCCATATCACCTGTCTGTTACTCCTTTTTCCTTCATTTCACGCATAAAAAGTAAAGCATTCTGAGCTGTCAGTAAGAACCAATTATTCTTCACTCCTCTTTTAAGCTTCTTTCCTGGATGTCTTTCTAAAGCTAAGCCTGTTCTATAATGATTAATTCTTTATGAACTAAAGAGAGCAAGCAAGGGTGCAGCAGCTAACGTGGTAGGGACGTTTCTCAGACCGGGAAGAAAGTCTTTTGAAGAGTAGAGGGGTCCGGGAAAGCAAATGGGAGAAGTGAAGGGTTTGCGTTTTGTTGCTGCTGTTGTTTTTTTTTGCCGCACCACGCAGCAGGCAGGATCTTAGTTCCCGGACCAGGGATTGAACCCGTGCTCCCTGCAGTGGAAGCACGGATTCTTAACCACTGGATCTCCAGGAAAGTCCCAAAGAGTTGTTTTTGTTTCTTCGTTTTGTTTTTGTTTGGTTTTGTTTTTGCCACACTGCACGGCTTGTGGGATCTTAGTTCCCTGACCAGGGATTGAACCTGGGACCTCAGCAGTGAAAGCACTAAGTCCTAACCACTGGACCGCCAGGGAACTCCCACGAAGGGGTATTTTTAAAGCCATCAGCGACCCCAAGGAACAGCCGGGACTTCTCTGGTGCTGAAATTCATTCAGGGATGTGGCCTGGGAGAGCATAAAGAGGGACTGGGTAGACACATGGGGTGGCATTCCCCAAACTGCTGGGTAAAGAGGCACCCACCTCCTCCATGTACTCAGGCTCCGAGGCAGACGCGTCCCAGCGGTTGTTCAGGATGAAGATGTTAGGGCGGGACAAGCGCTCGCTCACCTTGTGGAAGAACTGCTTTTCCTGGAAGGGGGGGAAGACCTCACTGGGGGAGGAGCTGTGCCAGCCGAGGCCCTGCCAGCCCGCCCCCCCAGCTGGGTCCTCGGAGTGGGGGAAAAGGCGGAAGAGGGGTTACCGTCTGCATCAGGGTGGACTCTGAGTTGGCCACCAGCACGAACACATCAGCGTCCAGGCAAAACTTGTCAATCCAGCTATCCAGCTCTGTGGTGACATCGATGCCAGGGCTAGAGGTGACAAGGATAAACTGTCACCAGACACACAGACCATGGGCCCCATTCTTCCTGCTCTGAACAGACCTGAGGCAGCCAGGCAAAGGAGGAGAAAGCTACAGAAGGGAGAGAAATTGGGCCTGGCCCTTATTGGAGGGATTTTTACTTTTCATCTCGTATCCTTCCAGACTGTCTGAAAATGTGGTTTTTGCCATATGCACCTATCACCTTTATAAAAACCTAATGATCTGAATTTTACTTTGGGGGTATACAATTAAGGTGAAGTTCTGTATTTATGTGAGTCTGGCAAGCACCCTAGCACTGCATTTCTTGGTATAGTTACAGCCTGTCCAAAAGCAGGAGCAAAGTGTCCCTTTGAGAAAAATAAAATACAACATGGACCTCACCACCACAAGCTCCACCCCCTGCCCCCAATAAACACACTAATGTTGGGTTGAGGCTGAGAACCTTCCCAACTTTTGAGCACCTCCCTATCCCTCTTTACAGACCATCACTGGGACATCTTCAGGGCCCTGACACCTGCCCAGGGATACAGTAACCAGACCCTGGAGGAAATCCAAGAGGCAGGAAGATTTGGTTGAGCCAGTCTGAAAAGCAATATACTTAAGCAGAGCAACAACAGGACCTAGGGGATCCTGGCCTGGATGATCCAGAAATGGAAAGCTGGTGCCCTCCCAGCTTGGACCTCCTGGGGAGGCTCTTCCCTCTTACCTGTCCATTAGCACAAGGTCATCCTTGAGAAGCGGACACTTGGAGTTGGGCCACATCACACTCACCAGGCTGCCGGCATGCAGCTGCTCGTCCTGGTGAAGGGCGTGGGCCAGCTGGTTCACAGTCTGATGGGGGAGAAGGGAAAGAAAGATCAGGGCCGAGGAAGAGCCTCCAGCCTGAGATTTCCAGTGCCATGTGGCCATAGCACGATGGCCTGAGACTGCTGCCTGATCTGCTACCCCTTTTTCTTTCATTTCACACATAAAAAAGTCAAGAGCTGGGAGCTGTCAATAAGAACCAACTATTCTTCACTCCTCTTTTGAGTTTCTTTCTTGGATGTTGTCCTAAGGCAGAGGGTTTTCTGCATTAATTAATTCTTTATGAACCAAAATGAGCATCTGGCCCCAACCAAGAATGCAGCTGGCTCTCAGAAAGATGAACACACGCAAGCCCCGAGCTGACGTGTCAGAATCACAGAGCAAATGCAGGGATCGCTCTCTGGCAACATGCCAAAGAACAAGGCACATATGCTCTTCATCACAAAGAGAAAAGGCCTGCCCAGCAATTCACAAGGACTGTGAATCCAGACTTCAGGCGCTCCGGGTTTCAGACCCTCCCTGAAGCTCTCGCAACTCCCAAGCAGCCAGGCTAGGACAGGGCCCCCCAGACTCCACCGCAGTGGAGGGCACTGCCTTCTCCTTAGAGCTTCCAGTGGTCCTGGCACAGTGGATGCACTGGCTGGTCTAAGCCCGGATTTAACCCACCAGCATGCCCAGGAAGGGCTGAAAGCCGGGCCGGCGCTGCCCCCTCACCTTGACATTCCTCTTCTCCTCTGAGCCCTCCGTGAGGAGGAAGGCCTCGTGGCCATCTGTGCCCTCCACCCGCAGGAAGCAGTTGGTGGTGTGGCCGATCCCGGAGGGCAGCACTTTGTCCCAGAGCATGGCATTGATCACAGTGCTCTTCCCGTTGCTCGTCCTACGAGGAAATCCTGGCTGTCAGTGAAGCTACCGCTATCTGCGCCTCAGGCTGTCACTAAGAAGTTACAGCCTGCAAGATCAAAGTCTTGTCCTCCACAGTGATGCGGCGTGTGCCCAGACAGGCAGAGAGGGCTCTCTGTGTTTACGAAAATGCTGGACAAACACCCGTGACCCGTGTCTGTGATGTGCTCCTGGTTCATCACGGCAAACCAGGCTACAAGGGGCCCCTCGGTGTGGCGCCGGCACGCAGACGCTCTCTGCCCTCAAGGGAGCCCACCACCGAGCTTGAGGCTCTCAGCATCACTCTGGAGACCACCTGTCTGACTCCGAGGGATAACCCACCCCTCCTCTTCTACTTGGAACCACTCACTCACCCCCAGGGTGGCTTCCTCAGTCTGAGTGACCTCAGCTGAATGCCCCCAAAGTCCCTGGTTTTCTAGAAAAGGCCAATTTTGCTGCTCTTCTCCCATCACGCTCCTCCCAAACATGAAGCCCCGCCTGTCAGTCCCAGCTGATAAGGGCCGGCTACAGGGCAGATGGCTACAGGGCAGATTACTGTAGCATTCCTGCCCGTCACGCCCCTTTCTGACATTCTGGTTCTTGAAAACAGCTCTACTCTGCAGACTCATCTCTCCAGCTCACCAAAGCCAGGGCCACAGCTCTGAGGGGAGGACGCAAAATGACAGCCCGGAGGTCTGAGGGCCGCCCCTGAGGTGATCAGGGGCAGGGGTGGCAGAGTGCCAGTTCCTCAGGCGGCCACTGTGCGCACAGCATCCACCCGTCTGGGTGTCTTTTTTTTTCCTGTATTGGGCTTTACTTTTTTTAAAGGTGCTGTGGTATAACAAGAAATATGTTTGGTCTTTGTCCCTAGTTCCTGGCACAGAGCTCCTAAAACCCTTGGAATTTCCTGAGTGGTAGGAGTGCCTTTAGTTACTCATAAGGAGCCCCTGTTGAGCACACCTGTTTATGCTAGTGAGGTGACTGAGGTGGGGCCCCCAGGCAGCCTCAGGATGGGCTGGTCACCAGAAAGACCAAGTGATAAGAGGGTTGGGACTTTCAGCCCCACCCACTGACCTCCAGGAAAAGGAAGGAGGGCGCTGTGGATTAAGCTCCATAAAATCTCTTGAACAATGAGAACTGATGAGCTTCAGGGTGGAAGGCAGTGCACCTCAGTTCCACAGGGACAGAAGCTCCTGTGCTCAGGACCCTCCCAGACCTCACCCTGTGTACCTCTTCACCTGTATCCCTTACAGTATCCCATTATTTATATACTAACCAGTAAATGTAAGTAAATGTTTCCCTGAGCTCTGTGAGCCGCTCTAGCAAATTAAGAGGAGGAGGTCGTGGGAACCTCTGATCTACAGCCAGTGGGTCAGACGCCCAGGTTTCCGAATGGCACCTGAAGCGGGGGCGTCTTGAGGGACCGGGCTCTTAACTTGGGGGGTCTGCCGCCACCTCCAGGCAGCGTGTCAGAACTGAGTTCACTGTGTAGGCCACCCAGTCAGAGCCCACCGAGAACTGGAGAAGTCCTTGGTACTGTAGCAAACATTCCAGAGGTGCCTACCAGACCTCAAAGTGCAACAAGAAGGATATCTGAGGGCTAAAAATATAAAGCATTTAGAAGAAAACATAGGGGAAAAGCCTCATGACACTGGGTTTGGCAATTTCTTAGATATGACATCAAAAGTATAGGCAAAAAAGTATACATAAATTGGACTATATCAAAATAAAATATTTCTGTGCATCACAGGACACAGTTAACAGAGTGAAAAGGCGATCTACAGAATAAGAGAAAATATTTCCAAATCATATGTCTGTTAAGGAATTAAATCCAGAACTCTTACAACTCAAAAACAAAAAACAAAAAAACCACACCAAAACGACATAAAAAAAAACCCCAAACAACCCAATTTAAAAGTGGGCAGGACTTGAATAGACATTTCTCCAAGTAAGATATACAAATGGCCAACTAACACATGAAAAGATGCTCAACATCACTAATCACTAGGGAAATGTGAATCGAAACTACAAGAGATACTACCTCACACCCATTAGGACGGCTACTATCAAAAAAACAGAAAACAAGTATTGGGAGGATATGGAAAAACTGGGACCCTTGTGCACTGCTGGTAGGAATTAAAATGGTGCAATCACTAGGGAAAACAATATGGTGGGCAGTTCCTCAAAACATTAAAAACAGGGGACTTCCCTGGCAGTCCAGTGGTTAGGACCCTGAGCTTCCACTGCAGGGGGCACAGGTTGGCACGGGTTCAATCCCTGGTCGGGGAACTAAGATCCCGCATGCCGTGCAGCGCGGCCAAAAAAAAAATTTTTTTTAAACAGAATGATCATATGGTCCAGCAATTCCACCTCTGGGTATATTCCCAAAAGAATTGAAAGCAGGGTCTCAAACAGATGTTTGTACACCCACGTTCACAGCAGCATTATTCACAATAGCCAAAAAGTGGACGCAACAAGTGTCCATCATGGATGAATGGATAAACACGATATGGTATACACATACAATGGAATATTGCTCAGCCTTAAAAAGGAAGGTATTCTGACAAATGCTGCAACGTGGATGATTCTAGAGGACATTATGCTGAGTGAAAGAAGCCAGTCACAAAAAGACAAATACTGTGTGATCCCAGTTACCTGAGGCACCTCGAGTAGTCAGACTCATAGAGACAGGAAGGAGAATGGTGGTTGCCAGGCGGGTGGGGAGAGGGGAATGGGAGTTGTTACTTAATGGGCAGAGTTTCAATTTTCCAAGGGGAAGAAGTTCTGGAGATGGATGGTGGTGATGGTTGTACAACAATGTGAATGTATTTAACAAAACTGAACCGTACACTTAAGAATGGTTACGATGGTAAATTTTACGTTATGTGTATTTAACCACAGTTAAAAATAAAGAAATAAGCAGGAGAGCACTGCACTCTGAAGCATGCCAGCTGCTTCTCTGCCTTGGGGCCCTCAGGCTGCGATCCCACACAAAGTGCCTGCCTCCCTGCCTGCCCCCAGCTGGGAAGAAAGAAGGTATGAGGGCTTTGAGACTCACCGGCCAAAAAAAGCCACTTTCATGTGCCGCCGGGCGAGCACCTCGCTGATGCCCCTCACTTTGGACAGGTAACCTCTGACGTCCAGAACCTGTTCTTCTGTCGTAACAGGGTCCAGTTCCGCATTCCTGTAGGTGTCTGGAGGTGGAGATTGAAAATGGCTCACCCCACGGTCAGAGTTCCACAGTCACAAGTCTGGAAGGCAGAGTCCACCACCACGGCTCCCTGCTACTCCCTACTGTGGGCCGCAGTGCAGTTAAGAACACGGCTTGGGGGACTTCCCTGGCGGTCCAGCGGTTAAGACTCCAAGCTTCCACTGCAGGGGGTGTGGGTTCGATCCTTGGTGGGAGGACTAAGATCCCGCAGGCCACGCAGCCAAAAAAAAAAGAACACAGCTTGGGAGCAAGACTGCCTGGGTTCCAGTGCAAGAAGCGCTGGCTCTTACCTCTTCCTGGCTCTTTGTGACCCCAGGCAAATGAACCTTCCTGGTCTTAGTTTCCTCACCCTTAAAACACAGATAACAACAGTACCTACTTCATGTGACTAGTGAAAGGATTAAATGGATTAAAACACAAAATCGCTAAGAATGGGGGCCGGTACCTAATGAAGTTTTATGTTTTTTACTTAACAAATACTTACCAAGTTCTCACTATATGCCAGACACTGTTCTGATCACTTTTCTTTTTTTTTTTTTTTAATTTTTATTTTATTTATTTTTGGCTGTGTTGGGTCTTTGTTGCTGCGTGCGGGCTTTCTCTAGTTGCAGCGAGAGGGGGCTACTCTGTTGTGGTGCACAGGCTTCTCACTGCAGTGGCTTCTCTTGTTGCGGAGCATGAGCTCTAGGCAAGCTGGCTTCAGTAGTTGTGGCACACGGGCTTCAGTAGTTGTGGCGCATGGGCTCAGTAGTTGTGGCTCAGGGGCTTAGTTGCTCCGTGGCATGCGGGATCTTCTGGATCAGGGCTCAAACCCGTGTCAGTTGTATTGGCAGGCGGGTTCTTAACCACTGCACCACCAGGGAAGTCCCTGATCACTTTTCAAATACGGTCTCATTTAATCCATGGCATATACCCATCAGAGTTAGCAGATGGCAGAGCCGGGATTGGGACCGGGTCCCTGTGCACCTTCACGAGGCCCTGCCTGTTCTGGCCCCGCTCACTGCTCCAGCCAGGTCTTGGGCACCCGCTGCCTCGCATGCTGCCTCACCACATCCCCACACTCGCCACTGCTCTGGGCTTTGCTCAGTGCTTCCCCACGCCCCTCCCCCACTCTGAAGAACTAACGCTCCGCCTTGGGGTGCTCTGGCTCTTTCCCACTTAGCCTGCCCTGACCACCCCTGAGTCAGGTCCCCTTGTTTATGCTCCCACAGCACCCTGTACTTCTCCTATCTTAGCCCTTATCTAACCACAGGGTAACCGCCTAGCTCACCTGTCTGCACCACCTACCACGTGAGGTCCAAGCTGTCTGATCCCAGCACCCAGCGCTCAGCAGGTGCACAATGTTCGCTAAGCAAAAAGATACTAGGATCACTGCATTGCTTCTTCCCAGGGCCCTTGACAGGCAGATGGATAACATACTAGGACAGATGGGAGCAACTGAGCAAGATCCTGACCCCATCCCATCTAGTACTTACACGAGGAAGGTCATGAGCTGGCTGGACAGCAGACGGGTGTTTGCCCCTCAGCACACTCTTGCTGCAATGGACTAAATGTTTATGTGCCCCCATGTGATGACGGTATGATGGTACAGCTGACCCTTGAACAACACGGGGGTTAGGGCGCCGACTCTCCACACAGTCAAAACTCAGCATGTAATTTAGTCAGCCCTCCGTATCCACGGTTCTGCATCCACAGATTCACCCATGGATTCTGTACTACTAGTGTATTTGCTATTGAAAACAATCCACATATAAGTGGATCCACGCAGTTCAAACTCATGTTATTCGAGAGTCAACTGTATATAGAGATGGAGACCCCATGCCTGGGATTAGTGCCCTTACAAAAGAGACCCAAAGAGCTAGCCAGCCACTCCTGCCGTGTGGTTACATGTGATGATACAGAGAAAAGACAGCAGTCTAGGAAGCTGGCCCTCACCAGACACCAAATCTGCTGGTACCTTGATCTTGGGCTTCCCAGCCCCCCGAACTGTGAGAAATAAATTTTTGTTGTTTACAAGCCACCCAGTCTATGGTATTTCTGTTACAGCCTCCCAAACAGACTAAGGCACTTGTGAACCACTGGGCTGATAGGCCCCAGCACTGAGAGCACTCCCACAGCATCCAGAACACGACAAGTGCATTCCAGAGATGCCCAGCGAGCTTCCCCTGCAGCTGCTGCCACGAAAGGAAGTGAGCAAACCAACAAGACCTCCCCCATCCACTGGCCACCCCCTACCCAGACCCATCAACATTCTTCCCTTACGTGGGCACCTGGGTGTGGCCTTTGGAATGCGCCCCGAGGAAGCTGGCTCTTAAGCCTGTGGCTACATTTGAAAGAAACAGGCCGTAGGCCAACAAGCTCTTGTTACCTGCCCTCTAGAGCACAGTCCCAAGGCAGTAGCCATCCCCTTCGCTAGCCAGGACAACCCCAAATACATCTCAGGATCGCTCCAGCGCTTTCCCTCCTTATACGAGAGGCTTCATATTTCCACAAAAAGAGAAACCAAAACACCCACTCTGGATGCCGTCACACAAACACCTTCAGTGTTAATTAAGCCGGTGTTCGTCCACAGAACCATCTGAGTGAGTCAGAGCATCACAGAGGGTTAGTCTGGGCTCCGGCGGGACAGGGGCCTGGTCTGTCCCATCTCTGCAGGCACAGGGCCAGGCACACCAGAACTATTGCTAAACAAACAGATAATAAACTGGAATAATTACAACCACCAATCTGATAACCTTGAAATTCAAATTTTTAAATTTAACAGATACTTCGGGAACACCTCTCTTGCTTCAAGCACCACGCTGAGGGCAGGGCATAAAGAGTGCATTCTTAGTCCATTCGGGCTGCTCAAACAAAATACCACGACTGGGTGGCTTAGACACAACAGAGATGCATTGCTCACGGTGCAGGCGGCCGGAAGTCTCGGATCAGGGTGCCAGCCTGGTCAGGTGAGGGCCCTCTTCCAGGTGGCAGATTTCTTGTTGTATCCCCACGTGGCGGAAGGGGGCGAGAGAGCTTTGTGGGGTCTCTTTTGTAAGAGCACTAATCTCATTCATGAGGGCTCCACCCTCATGACATAATCCCCTCCCAAAGGCCCTACATCCTAACACCAACACTTTGGGCCTCAGGATTCCAACATGTGAACATGGAGGGGCAAACATTTACACCATAGTACTGGAACTATTTCCTTTCTTTAAAGGGAGCCTAAAGTAGCAGCCTGACATGTAACCCAACCAGAAGCCAAGGTGCTCCAGTGGAAAGCAGAGAGTGGAGAGCAGTGTGTCCCAGAGGCATTCCCACTGAACTTTTAGGGTTCTGCAGACTAGAATTTGGAAACCCCTGGTCTCCCCTGAGCCCCTCTTTCACAAATGAGGAAACCAAGGACAGATAAGATTCAACTACTGGGTCTTCACTGACAATCCCAGGACCTGGAGCCAAGGTGTGCCTTCTAGAGAGGGAGTCTGAGAAGCCAGTGGCTAGAGTTGGTGCTCAAACCTAGTGGGGCCCTGGGAACCAGTCCTTCTCTGCTGACAGAGCAGGGATTAGAGGTTGGGCTCAAATTAGTAACTAGAGGAAAAGGTACTGGTGACACAAGTTTCTTATTCATAGTCCTGTTGTCTAAAAATATCAGTGAGAGAACACCCTGGTCAGTAACAACCAACACCCGGACAGTGCCGGGACTGATGGCAGCCAGACCGGGCCAAGGAAAACACCTGGGCTTTGGAGTCAGAGACACCTGGGTAAAGGCCGCTGTGTCACTTACAAGGTATCAAACAACTCTCAAAGCCTCAATCTGTTTGTCTCTTAGATGAGGATACGATTCACCTACCCCTCGTGACTAAATGGAACAGAGTTCGTAGAATTCTTCAATGATAGGTCCCTTGTTTTCCTGGCCCAATCTCCCCGGAGTCCAATTCCACATGATTCCGAGAGCAGAGCACCGCTGAAGGTGACAACCCATCTGGTCATGAGCTCCTCAAGAGCAGGGCTGTACCCCCCATCCCCAAATCCTGCCACCTAAACACTGAAGCTGACAGGAGTGGGCCTGGCTGAGTGCGTTGCCTGTCTCACCTTCAAGGAAGGCAGCGCTCTCCTGGATGTAGGCCCCCAGCTGCTCAAAAATGCCATTGATCTTCTTCTTGGCGGTGACAAAGTGCTTGAGCGGGGAAGCATTCACTTCAGCCATGTGTCTCTTATCCTTCTTGACTGTGATGATGGAGTTGCATCGAGAGAAGAGCAGGGACATTGCGCTGCAAGAGAAAGAAGACACGTGAGCGAACCCAGGGACACCCAGCTCAGGACGTTCTGCTGGGGTGTAGCGGGGTGCAGCAGGGGGACGGGCACCAGCTCGAGGGTCCATCCGGAACATGGGCCCTCCAGGACTAGATCAGGGACAGCAAGATCAGAACCAGCACCTCAAGAGTAGGAAGGGACCACTTGGGCCAGTCTCCATGTCTGGAGACTGGAGTGTGGGCACCCAGGGCCCTGAGCTCAGGCCTAGCACTGGCTGTTCCCTGCCTGGTGAACAGGGACAGGCCTGCCCTCCCCATCTCAGAGGGAGACAGAGGGGAACCACAAGGTAACACACAGAGAAGCCCTCCTCCTAGCCTTATGCAAAAAAGAGCGACAGAAATCTCACTCATTTCCTATACATCACCCTCCTGAGAAAAAGCACTGGATATTGAAAGCAGTGAAAGCATAGTGACCCTCGAGGTCAGGCACTCCCACCACCCCGCCCTGGCTCCTCTGCTGCCCAGTCCCGATGGCCCTAATTCCTAACAGGTTTTTGCTTTTTGTTTTTATTTTTGGTTGCCGGGGAGGGGTGGAGGAGTGGACGGCAAGGAAGGGTGATCTTCAGATGAGAGAGGTCTACTTCTACAATCTACTTAAAAACGTTTACTTTTCTCTTTCATTATAAATGTGTACACTGTAGAAAATGTGGAAACTACAGGAAAAAAAAATCCACAACCCCACCATTCTGTGACAGGCACTATTAACATTTGCTTATCATCACGGTCTGTTTTTGTGTGGGTAGCTCTCCTGCTCTTATTCAACCACACACACATCTTTGCAGGCTCTTTTTCTTCACATGGCAATAACATGCGAGGGGCCGTGAGGCTTAACTCCAAAGCCCTAGAGATCTTTGCTCAAAGTCAAAAGAGGGAGACAGACCAGAGAAGGCGGTCCCCAGATGTGGCTAGGCATCCCTGGATCGTTCCTCAGAGTTCCCAGCTCGCACAGTGCCATTTCTTCAGCAGAGCCCTCAGACGCTGGGACGTCACAGGGAAAAGGCCTTTCTGAGGATGAGGGGAGTGTGCACAGCTGTGTGTGCCCGGTTGTGCCCTCCTCAACACTCAGCAATTTCTTGTCGGCCCCTCCCGCCCAGCCACCCTAATCACACCGCTCTCCACCAGACCCGGCACTCGCTCTAGCTGGGAAATGACAGCGCGCTGCCCACGAGTGAACATACAGGAGAAACTGCCAAAGTGTGTTGAACCAGTTCCTGAGAAGCAGAAAGAACATCTGGAACAAATGCATAATAACTGAAAAGTGGCCCTTAGGAACTAACCATCCCAAAGGGTGGGCAGAAAGAGAGACCCACAGGGAAATGGGGACCCACAGGTTTTGCCCAAACCTACCAATTATTTTGCGCTGTTCATGATTTCTGGGGAGATGAGAGAGGAAAGTGAGTGTGTGTCCTTCCTCCCCAGGAATATGCCACAGCTGGGAGATTTTCTAAGCATGGAGCCCACGTGTTAAGGGCTGAAATAAGAAAGACAGCAGAGCTCTGAGAAGGGGAACTAGGAAGAAAATAACCACTGGCTCCTCCAAAGCAGAAAAGGAGAGTACATTGAAATCAGGCTTACTGTGGCCCAGCAGGAAAGACTCTTAGAGAAACAGGGGATATGTGTAAGCAGAAGAGGAAAGTCACCGAAAGGAGAACTGGGTCTGGGATGGCATGATGTAGCTAGCATTATAGATAGATTCTGGAATCAGACAGAGCTGGGTTCAAATCGTGACTGTACTATTTCTCGGCTGTTTAAACCTCAGATGCTTGGATTCGTCACATGTACAAGCATGATATCACATAGACCGTGAGAAGATTAAAGATGACATGGCATGAACTCAAAGGTAGTTTTACATGTTATAAAACAACAAGAGTAATAAACTCCACTAGCAAGATCACAAGACTTCCCCCTGGAATAGCCAGCCTTCAGGGGAGGGCAGAGGCAACTCCACCACCAGCACGCCCACAGCTGCCCGACGGCTGCCATGGGGATCGGCTGCACGTCCCGAACTGCCAACCCCTCCAAACTGCTTTCTCTGCCTCTGTTCGTGCCTGAGCTGAGAGTCCATGTTGGTGTTGCACATGTTGCTTTCAGCCTGGAATCGTCTTTCCTTATTCTCCCGTTTGGCCTACTCCTCCTGTCCTTCTAGACCCAACTCTAGTGTCACCCCCTCCGTGAAGCCTTCCTTGACATCTCTGTGGAGGCCATGCAACCTTACCAGACTTTTGGCTTTTTTTTTTTGGTCATACTTTCTCCCTGTCTAATCTGTGAGCTTCTAGAAAGCCAGTCTCTAATACAGAGCAGTGACCTATTTCCATTTCTACTTTCCTCCTCTACAACTGTAAGAGACATGGTTTGACATAGTGAATGCCCCTAAAGGGGATTACCTTCCTACCCTTCCAATCCAGGAATACATAAATTTACTTTTTTCTTAAAAAGCAGCCTTTGGCTAAGCATCTGTTTCTTAGTATTTGGAGTTCAGTGAGTCAAGAGAGTTAAACAAATCTTTCAGACTCCAGAATGTAATGCTTCCAAAGAGCAAGCTGGGCATACACACGTGCACAAACGGACCACAGTTGCAAATACACACACACAAGCCAAGATAGGGCCCCAGCTATCTTGGGGTTCCACCTGCTGGCTTCCTATGCTTCTAGAGCTGGGGGAAACAGCTGGTTCCTGTTCCTCCTCTGGAAAGCCCTGACAGCCCCTACTTCACCGCAGGGCTCACAGCAGGCATGCAGAGCCAGTCCCCCAAGCACAGCTGGGCCAGAGTTGAGCTCCGGTGTCAGCTATACACTAAGTGGCACGCTTCAAGCTGTTGGGACCGCCTCAAAGTGCTCCTGAGGTCATGGTTTCAGAGAGTTTACGGCAGCATTTCCCAACGCGTGGTCCACAGAACTGCAGTGGACAAAAATGATTCCATAGCAGAATCAATTGGTAAAACACTATACGCTACAGTCCCCCTCCACTGGAGTACACGAGCACAGCAAAGACTCTGGGAAGGAAGGCCTGTTTAACTGTATTTAACGCAGCATTTCACAAATTTATCTGAAGAAACCCTTCTCCTACGTCACAGTTTTTAAAACCCTGACGATCAGACTTTGGGAAAAGCCTCATTCATCCTAGTAGTCCCCCACTCCTACCCCAAACAAGTGCTGGGGGCACAATATTAACAGATATTAACCTAAGACCAGAACCAAACCTAACTCTAAACTGAACCCACCAGGGACTTTCCTGGTGGTCCAGTGGTTAAGACTCCATGCTCCCAACGCAGGGGGCATGGGTTCAATCCCTGGTCAGGGAACTAAGGTCCCGCATAATGCAGCCAAAAAAAAAAAAAAAAATTAAACAGCTATTAGCACTCCCAGGTACTGAAAAGCTCTGCCTCAACCTAGGCTATTAGTTAAGGAGGATTAAGTGCCTTGGGTATAGGGACAGCAACAGCAAAAGTCACCACAAGGTGTGTCTGGATCCCAGGCACAGTCCCTGAATCCACACCACCTCTTCACCCAGTTTCATGCACAGCAACTCCTAGCAGGGAAAATAAAATGGATCCACGGATTGTCTGCTGGCACAACTGGAACGGAGGAAAAGCTGAGAAACTGAAACAAAAGAGTATGCAGGGTGGGCTTCCCTGGTGGCGCAGTGGTTGAGAATCTGCCTGCCAATGCAGGGGACACGGGTTCGAGCCCTGGTCTGGGAAGATCCCACATGCTGCGGAGCAGCTGGGCCCGTGAGCCACAACTACTGAGCCTGCGCGTCTGGAGCCTGTGCTCCGCAACAAGAGAGGCCGCGATGGTGAGAGGCCCGCGCACCGCGATGAAGAGTGGCCCCGCTTGCTGCAGCTAGAGAAAGCCCTCGCACAGAAACAAAGACCCAGCACAGCCATAAATAAATAAATAAATAAATAAATTTAAAAGTAAAATCACAGGTTTAAAAAATGGCAACTGTTAAAAAAAAAAAAAAAAAGAGTATGCAGGGTAAAGGGGCAGAGTAGACTCTCAGAAGAGCTGTGATAAGGAGCCAACGAACCAACTTCTGCCGGGCAGAGAAGGGGAGGGAGGAGCCAGCACAGCAGAGAACAAACGAGGGAGGTAGAGACTCATTCTTCAGGGAGCCCAGAGATCCCAGCCACTTTCTGAACAGTCAATCTCTAAACGGGCTCTCTCGGCAACCAGTGAAATCCTCCATGGAAGGTGAAAGGAACTACAGTCCTTTCCAACACAGGCTGGAACGCTCCAGCTCTGCGCAGAGATGACCCCATCCGAGAGACCTGCTGCTGGATGGCCAGCAGAGTACAGCCCTTTCCACTCCACCCGGATCCAGGGAGCCAGATGTCACAGCCACCCCACTTACTTTATGGATGGTGAGAGACCTTCACAGGGTGGCCATCATGGACATGGCTGGAGTCAAAAAGACGAAAAGAATCTGAGTTCTCCTCTGTCCTGTCTCAGGTTGAGGTTGGCTACTGATTGTGTTGACTCCACCAATTCTGACTTATTGGAAAGGAAAAGGGACATGTCAACAGGGCAGAAAAAAAAAGATGCCAAAGAAGTCTGATCAGGTTTAAAAGCCAAACAAACTCATCCCCGAGGGAAGCTTACTCACTGAGGTATTGGAGTGGCATGTGAGGAAGTGCCCTGGGGAAAAACACAACACACAGGTGTGAGGCCAAGCCCGGGTGTGCACAAACACGTGTTCAGACATGTGCTGGTGAGAAGCAGGGACCCTGGTAAAGGCACATCCAGAGGGGTGAGAGGAGGGGGCAGAACCAGGTCAAGGACTGGGCTTGAGGACTGTGGCACGGAGGATTAGAGATGGGAAGGTGGAGTTGAGAGAGAGAAGTGGAACTTACTGAAAGCCTCTATCTGCCAGATGCTGTAAAATATCTTACTTAATTCTCAATTCCATGGTGCAAAGAGAGGCTTGGAATACTTAAGAGATTAATGGACTGCTAGTTAAGTGGCCAAGCTGGGAATTGAGATATCACCTCCCGTTGACGGTAAAGCTCACGTATTTTCAATTACGGGAAGCTGCCTTACCCGACCCTTGGGGATGGGAAGGGTGACAGTCAGAGCCCTTTCTGGGAGGAGAGAAAGAGAGTAAATAGAGAAATTAAAGAAACAGGGCAATCAAGGCTTACAACAGACGGGAATGGGCAGTTTTGGCTTCAAGCATCCAAGCAGCTAATTATTCAACATTTTCTGTCTGCCCTCTGTGTGTGTGTGCTAGGCGCTAGAGTTAGAGATGGATAAAAAACAGTCCCTGCCCTCAAGGGGGCTTACCGTCCACTGAGAAACCAAACAAGAGACAACTGTGCGAGAGCAAGAAATGCCCAAATTTGGGGAAGTCAGAGCAGGGCGCCTACGGTGATGAACGTAGGCACCTATCATGCGCTGAATAAGTGCTGGCAAATACAGAGAACTGGATGAGAAATGGGGAAAGGACAGGGGTGGGATGTGGTGGTGAAGGGTGAGAAAGCGGGGGTGACAAGAAGCCTCAGGGGACCCCACTCCCGAGTCCCGCGTCCCGCCCCCTCCTGTCAGGGCCGCTGAGGGCCCGGCGGCGAGGCCGGAGCGTGGGGACGCCTGCCGGCCCGGATCCTGAGCCCCCGGGAAACCGGCGTCCCACAGGCCCACGCCGGGGTACTCAGGACTCGCCGTGCTGCCCCGGGCCGGGCCGGGCCCCACCACCCGACGCGCTCGCCCTCTCACCTTCACCTTCCCGGCCTCCCGGCGGCCATCATAACCCCGACGTCACCAACACGCTCCCCCCGGGGACAGGCGGGAGGAGGAGGCAGGACGCGCGCGTCACCAGCCGCCGCAGGTTCGCCGTTCTGGTCCCAGTGAGTCGGTGGACTCCGAGCTCAGCAGGTTCCACCCTACTAACCCTTATGTGTCAGGGATCAGCTGTCTCAGCGCCTGGAGAGGCGCCTCAGCGATCTTATTCACCGCCCAGGCGTCCCAGGCCGATGGCGTAAATTTCGGGTCTCCCGCTGCATCATGGGGGCTGTAGTTCCGCCAGGCGCCTGTAAGGGCTGGGGTGGGCGGGGCCACGAGCTGTCAAGGGGAAAAGAAACCAAGGGCGTAGATTAGCGGTTCCCGCTCTTTCGTTTGTTGCCCCAGAGCCTGACCCCAAGGACCCTGTCTGCTCTGGAATCCAAGCTTGCGTTTGGTAATTTTAAACAAGAGCTCTCAAGAGGAAGACAGGAAGCAAGCCTGGGCCTGCCGCCCTTCAATTGACTTTGAGGAAGTAAGAACAGCAACAGTCCCTGAGTAGGCTACCTAACATACGTCGTTTTGACCTTCACAGCGGTCCCAGTTGGCTCAGAGGGGAGATTACCCCAGCTCACATATGGCAGCTTACTAGGCCTCATTATGTGCCAGGCACTGGGACACGGCAGTAAACAGGCTCCTGATGGCCTCAACAACAGCAGGGAAGGCTCCAAGCCTGCGCTCTCAGGTATGGTACCCCCCAGCCATGTGTGCTACGAGCTCCTGAAATGTGGCCAGTGCAAACAGAGATGTGTAAGACTTGGTAAGAAAAGGAATGTAAACAATCTCATTGATATTTTTGTATTGTAAAATAATAGTATTTTGGATAAATTGTGTTAAATAAAATATATTACTAAAATGAAGTTCACCTGTCCATTTTACTGTTTAAAATGTGGCTACTAAAAAATCTAAAATTACATAAATGGCTCGCTGTGATATTGTGGTTTATAATAAGAACTATATATTTGGTCTTTGTCCACTGTGCCTGGCACAGAGCTCCTAAAGCCCTGGTAATTACCTATATAAGAGCCATGGGGGCATCTTTTGTCATAATATTTAGTTTTGTCCGCAGTTTCTGAAACAGCTTCAGAGCTATTCAAATAAAGGTGAAATGAGTGTCTTTTTGTTATTCACAACTGTCAACCACACCTGAGTTTATGTTAATGAGACAACTTTTGGGAAACTCCTAAAGATGGGGGCTGGTTGCCAGGGGAACCCAACCACATGATTAGAGGGTTGCAACTTTCAGCCTCACCACCCCTCTCAACCTCCTGAGAGAGGAGTTGGAGATTGACTTGATCACTAATGGCCAATGATTTAATCAACAATGCCTATATTCTCAATGAAAGAAATGTTCTTGTCCCATGGCAGAAAGAATTCAGAGATGAGACAGGGAGGTCAAGAAAGTAAATTGAGTATTTATTTAAGCAAAAGTACGCTCTCAAAGGGAGAGCGGGCAGACAGGTGAGTAGCTGCCCCAAGTTTTCTTGGCAAGCCGGTCATGTGGGGTGTACAAATGAAGGGGCGGAATATTCATTGCAGAAGGAAGGCTTGGGGGTCGTGTTCCCTGATTTTCATTCCAGCTCCACCTTCCCGAGGGGAGGAGGGATTTTTTTTTTTTTTTTGGGAGGAGGGATTTTTGTCCTTATTTACCCTTGATTGGAAGTGTCATGGTGCCAGTGTATGATGGGTATTTCTTATCTGCAAGGCTAATTTTTATTGTAATGAGAACATAATGAGCAAAAGGTTACATCTGGACACCGGAGATTCCCACCTTTCTTTGTCTGCCACCCCAGGATATGTGGTTTCCTGTCAGTCTGGAGGTTCCTGCTTTTCTCTGTCTGCCTGTGGACCCCAAGATGCATGGTTTCCTGCCATCTGGCCTGTGCTCCCCTTTCTCTGCTCACATCTAGCTACCTGCCTGTTTTTTTGGTGTATTTTTAAAAAAATAATTAATTAATTGATTAATTTTATTTTTGGCTGCGTTGGGTCTTCGTTGCTGCGTGTGGGCTTTCGCTAGTTGCAGCGACCAGGATCTACTCTTCGTTGCGGTGCATGGGCTTCTCATTGCGGTGGCTTCTCGTTGTGGAGCACGGGGTCTAGGTGCATGGGCTTCAGTAGTTGTGGCATGTGGGCTCAGGAGTTGTGGCTCGTGGGCTCTAGAGCACAGGCTCAGTAGTTGTGGCTCACGGGCTCAGTTGCTCCGTGGCATGTGGGATCTTCCCGGACCAGGGCTCAAGCCCATGTCCCCTGCATTGGCAGGCAGATTCTTAACCACTGCACCACCAGGGAAGCCCTACCTGCCTGTTTTAACACCTATGTAATGAAGTCCTCATAAAAAGCCCTGAACTATGGTCCAGAGAGCTTCCAGGCTGGTAAACAAGTGGAGGTGCTGGGAGGGTGGCGTGCCCAGAAAGAGCATGGAGGGCTTCCCTGGTGGCGCAGTGGTTAAGAATCTGCCTGCCAATGCAAGCGACATGGGTTTGAGCCCTGGTCCGGGAAGATCCCACATGCCGTGGAGCAGCTAAGCCCGTGCGCCACAACTACTGAGCCTGTGCTCTAGAGCCCACGAGCCACAACTACTGAGCCCATGTGCCACAACTACTGAAGCCCGCGTGCCTAGGGCCCGTGCTCTGCAACAGGAGAAGCCACTGCAGTGAGAAGCCTGAGCACCGCAACGAAGAGTAGCCCCTGCTCGCCGCAACTAGAGAAAGCCGTGCACAGCAACAAAGACCCAATGCAGCCAAAAATAAATAAATAAATAAGTTTATAAAAAAAGAAAAGAAAAAGCATGGAAACTCCTCACTCCTTCCCACATGCCTTGTCCTATGCATCTCTTCCATCTAGCTGTTCCTAAGTGGTATCCCTTTATAATAAACTGGTAATCTAGTAAGTAAACTGTTTTCCTGAGTTCTGTGAGCCACTTAGTAAATTAATCAAACTTCAGGAGGGGCTCATGGGACTCTCCAATTTATAAACGGTTCATCAGAAGCACAGGTGACAACCTGGACTTGCAATTGGCATTTGAAGTGGGGACGGTCTTGTGGGACTGAGCCCTTAACCTATGGGATCTGATGCTATCCCCAAGACAGCCTTTCTGTTTTCACTCAGAATTGGAGGACTGCTTGGTGTGGGAAAAACCCAGACACATTTGGTGACCAGAAGTGTCATTAAGTGGAGTATTGTGTGGAGTATAAGGAAAAACAATAAGAGTTTTTCCTCTACACTTGGATTTGTTGTTCACATTATACAGTTGTACCTCGGTATCCGCAGGGCATTGTTCCAGGACCCTCCCTGGACACCAAAATCCTCCAGTGCTCAGGTCCCTTACATAAAATGGCGTAGAACAGCCCCTCCACATGCAAATACGTATTTGGATAAGGAAGGCCAACTTTATTCCTACTGGACTGCACTGCTTTATAACCATGGTAGAATCTTGCCTACGGACACCTCAAGAGGCAAATCGTTAGCCTCTGGACCAACCAGCTTATCAGTTCCCAGTGAGGTTGGTCAGAGGTAGCTGTCCCACCCTTTCTGTGCTAAGTGAGCTAGAAGCCTCCCATCCTAAGAGTCAGACCCCAGACTGTGAGGCCACACTCAGACCCTGCCTCAGGGTGTGGCCAGGCCTCTAGATGTGGCACACACGGGGGTCTGTACTTGCCACCTTGTAGAGCAGCTGTTTTCCTCCTCCAAGCTCCCTGGCCTCCCTAAGGGGACTGTCAATACTCCAAGGGCACGAAGTGAATTCCATTTCCCTTCCTCGGCAGAATCTTGCCCAAGTCAGGAGGAGGCCTGGAGGTTCTCCCCCTTAAACATCTGTCCTGTCCATTCCCTCCTGCGAGCTCTGGCCTAGGCGCTGGTCACTTGCCTGGGCTGCTGCAGGAGCCTTGGAATCCATCCCCAGCCTCTAGTATGACCGTCCACCCAGCACCCTGCTTTCTCTCTGAAGCACTGCCTCAAGCTGTGAGGCCTCCAGTGACAAGGCTCCCCTAGCTTGGCTGGTGGTGTGATTGTGGGGCTGCAGGGCAGGGGTGGGGTGCATTCGCAGGACATCTTTTCCACATTACCTATTTCTATGTTGATGAACTTTTCCATGGTGGACATGAATTGCATTTGTAATCAGAAAAAGGTTAACAATGAAAAACAACCCTAAGACACACACACACACACACACACACACACACACACACACGTATAGCACAGACCCTCTCAGAAAGGACACCCAAGAAACAGATAAGGCATGGTCACTTCTGAGAACTGGGAAGCCGGGGGTGAGAGATGGGAAAGAGATTAAGATTTGCACTGTTTGAATCCACCATGGGTTTTTTAAACACAAAAACTTATCTTTAGAGGGAAGGGATAAATTAGGGATTTGGGATTGACACATACACAACTACTGTAAATAAAATAGATAAGCAACAAAGACCTAATGTATAGCACAGGGAACTATATTCAATATCTTGTAGTAACCTATAATGGAAAAGAATATACACATAACTGAATCACTTTGCTGTATACCTGAAACATTGTAAATCAATTATTCTTCAATTAAAAAAAAATTTTTTTTAAACTTACCTTTAGTATATATATGCAAAACCCCTGAATGACTCCAATTAAATAAAGTCCAACTCTCCTTAGCCGGGGAAAATGGGTTTTGCAATCTGACCCCCTCCACCCCACCCACACGAGCCAACCTGCTTCTCAGACCCCACCTGTGCCTTCCCAGCTCTAGCCCTTGACCTAAAGAGTGTCTCTGCCTATTGGATACCTCCTTCCCCTCCAAGGCCCAGCTAAAATGGCATCTGCTAGCAGGCTTCTCAGCCTCAGCACTACTGATATTTGGGGCTGGGTAATTCTTTGTTGGGGGGCAGGGATGCCTTGCAGGATGTTTAGGAGCGTCCCCGGCCCCTACTCACTAGTGCCAGCAGCATTCCACCCCCCTTCCCAGGGTGTGACAACCCCAAATCCCTTCAGACATTGCCAAATGCCCTTGGGGGCAAAATCACCTCAGGTGAGAAGCACTGTTACACACGCTGCTGGTCCTTCCTGCTCCCCACAGCAGTTCTTAAAACCATTGTGGCATTTATCACACCGGGTCCACAGTGAATTGCATTTGGTTTTTTGTCCTCACCACTGATTACAGGATGCCTGGCGGTGCGGGGGGCGGGGGGCAGGCAGGGACCAGATTTCTGCTGAAATCATATTCAAATCCCTGTCCTTACCACTTGTGTGACTTTAGGCCAATCACTTGGCCTCTCCGAGCCTACATTTCCTCATCTATAAAAAGGTGATGCTAGCCCCTACCCCAGAGGACTGCGTGCTGAGCCGGCCTGACATGCACGATGCCCAGCCCAGAGCAGGGACGGATAGAGGTTACTGCTTGTTATTAATAAATGCCCTGAAGTGTTATTGGTGCTACAGATCTGGTGCTACACCAGGGTATGGTGGGGCAGAAGTTCACTGTTCCCTGACATTCATGTTTGCAAGAAGGGTGGTCAGTGAAGGCTTCGGGGGAGGGTGACACCAGATTCAGATCTTAAGAGATGACACAGTATGCCCCAGGTAGCAGTGCCTGGCTTATACGGAGGGTTTATGGAATATACAAATGACATGGAGATCACATGTGACTGGGTGTGGGAAACACAAGTCACCCAATCTGCCTGACCCAATCTGCCAAGTCACCCACGGCCGGCCTTCCTTGCCAATCGTGAGCTGTTAAAGCTTCTCCCTGCAGACACCCGCCCTGACATGTATACACCCGCCCGCCCCAGCATCTCCCACTCAGTGGTTTGAATGACCTTTAGTAGAAACTCTCCTGTTTCTGACTGTCTGTCCCTCTCTCTGGAGGCATTCAAGACAGGGTGACACAGTGCAGTGTGTGGACACAGCACTCCCTGCTCTGCGCCCCCAGCAAGGGTCAAGTAGAGGATGGAGCTGTGGCATCCGTGCATTTCCTGTCTCCCAGGAGGTTTTCTGAGTCACCGTCTCCAAGGGACAGAGTTTTGCTCTCATGATAGGAGCCAGGGAGGATGGGGCTTTAGCAGTCCCACGGTCAGGGTGGGGACTTGAGTCCGATCCAGGTCTCGGTGTCAACCCTGAAGCTTGGAGCAGAATTCCCCGGGGCTGCAGCTCTGCCGGGGAGAAGCTCTGGGGCATGGCTTCTCACCCCGAGAGTCTCTCTGGGCAGCTGGGTCAGCCCCTCTTCTGCTCAAGTGTTGCCGGAAGAGGTTTTTCAGGAAGAGGAATGGGAAAGGACGAGTTGCTACAAAGCAGTGAAAGTGAACAGTTTCCCCCGGGGCTGTGTCCGGAGCACCAGGAAAGTCCCAGCCAAGGAGGTGTGCTCTGCCTCTAGCCTGTGGCCCAGTCTCTCTGATGGCGGCTCCAAGAGCAATGAGAGGTCAAGAGCCTGGAGGCTGGATCTGGTTCCCTGGGACCCTGAGGTCCCAGAGGCTGCTGGGCAGTGGTTGTTGACAAAGAGGAAAAGGTCTGTGGTGGCCGGGCCGGGCCAATTAGGGATCGACGAAGGAGACTGCGATGTAGCGGGTGCCTTTGGTGGTGGGGAGCCCCTCGTGGTAGTGCGTGAGTCGCCCGGGGTGCATGAGAGTCCAGCCCTTCCGTGGGGCTCGGACGGAGCAGTTGTAGCGCAGGAACCGACAGCCCCCGCCCTGGGAGACAGGAGGTGTCAGTTCCCCAACAGGAAGCACCAGTTCCCCAATGGGACGCTGGGCCCTTCCCCTACTACCCCCATTCTCCCATCTGAGCCATCACAGCCAAGGGGCTCTCAGCACAGCCTGCCTGGGGATGCCTTGCAGAGCGACGGCCATGAGCTGCCTAAGGAAGACACTCAGCAAAGAGCAAGGGTTCAAGAGCACTGGCCTTGCAGGTAGGCAGCACTGGGCACTGCCAACTAACTCTGTGACCAACCTGAACCTCAGTTTCCCCTTCTGGAAAATGGGCGTTAAACTGCACAGGGTGGTAAGAATTAAATGAGATGATACAAGTAAGAGCTTAGGGCTCAGTTTCTCAACCTCAGCACTACGGACATTTTGGGCCAGATAATTCCCCCCCCCTTTTTTTTTTAATTGGGATAAATACACATAACATAAACTTTCCCATCATAATCATTTTTAAGTGTACAGTGGTATTAAGTACATTCACACTGCTGTACAGCTATCACCACCATGGACCAGATAATTCTTTCTTACGGGGGGTGTCCTGGGCATTCCTGGCCTCTACCCACTAGATGCCAGTAGCACCCCCATAGTTGTGACAACTTCAGGTATTACCAATGTCCCCCCCAGGGAGGGGGGCAACATCACGCCCTATGAGAACCTTGATACATTGTAAACTCTCAAAACAATGATAGGTGTTTTTATGGGTGTCCTTCACAGTGCCTGCTCAGGACTGAGTCCCAAAAAGCTCTTAGAAAATAGTAGCTTAAGGAGTAAACGAATGAATGAATGGCTGGCTCCCTAGGTGATCACACCTAGAGGCCTTCCCTGGGGCCCTGAGGCCCTCAACTGCTCCTTCCAAAGCCTCATGTCTTCCTGGTTTCCCCAGCCCTCCCCTCTGGCCTCCAGCTTGTGCCCCGCACCTGCACTAACTCTGTCCTGTCATTCCCAAAGCTGCATCTTACTTTCAAGAATGATGAAAACCCTAAGCTTTTGATTACTAATAGCTATCATTCCTTGAGTACTCATTATGGGTCCATGTAAGCAATTACCTGGATGAACTCATTTAATTCTCACGATTCTACGGGGGCCTCTCTAGGTTTTCCCATCTAAGACGTGAGGAAACTGAGATGCTAAGAAACGTGCCTGGTTATATGTTACAGAGAGCTGGTGAGGGGAGAGGCAGGACCCAGGTCCAGGCAGTCTGGTCCCAGTCCTCCTGTGCCGCTGCTCTATTATGTCTAAAGCCTTCTCCCTCCCACCAAATTGTGCTCTGAACCCACCCCGTCCAAGAAGCCGTCCCCATGGACCTGGAACCCTTTCTCTCGGGTTCTCTGGCACCGGCATACCCTGGGCCCCTCTGCCCGACCACCTTGTGAGTGCTCCCCAGCCAGCCCTCCCCCCGGCCTGCCCCCGGCCCGAGGTGGCCGCCACTCACCTCGTAATCCACCCCAACCCGGTTCAGGGCAATGTTAATGGTGAAGGTGGAGGCGTCATGGTGTGGCATCAGCGAGGGTTGCTCATCAGGCTTGTAGCGGACAACAAAGGCCAGGTCGAACTGGGCCTGCGTCGAGGAAGCGGGACAAGAGAACTGGAGTTAGAGAGAGGCCCCCGAAGGCCAGGAAAGGCAGGGGTGCACAGAAGGGGCCCCTCATCCAGTTGCTGGAACGTTGGCTGGGAGGGCAGGTCTGTTTATGCTGTGTTCTCCAGTGCGTGGCACAGAAAAGGTTCTCAGTTAAAATGTGGGGAGGAAGGGAAGGAAAAGAAGGAAAGGGAAAGAAGGGGAGGACATGGAGGAAAGGAGGGAAGAGAGGGAGAAAGAGAGAATGGAGAGGAGAGGAGGGGAGAAAAAGAAGGGAGGAAATGAACTTAATCCTCACGACCCGTTCTGGCTGGTGATTCCTTGAGGGTAAGGCCCAGGCACACTCAAAGCAGGTATTTGGAGAAAACCATTTAAAGAGGAGGTGACTGAGAGAAGGAGTGCAGAAGCCAAAGAGACAGTCAAAAGACACACGAGGCAGGAGCTAAAGGAATGGGCACGCTGGCCAGCTAACTGGGGGCTTGTTTGGTGGGCTAGCATAGGAGTCACTGAGGCAGGATTTAAGTACACAGAGAAAGATGCAAAGGGGTGAGTCAGAGGCTAGAGGCCCAGTGGCCTTCCATTACCCTAGACGCCTCCCGGGGCCCCGCCTCACACCTGATGGGAGGAGACTTCAGTCCTGGAGACCAAATATTCCGTCACTTCTCCCCCAGGCCAGGAACACCCTGCCCCCCACAAGCCCCAGCCACTCCACCCCAAGCCCTCATCCTGGCTGCACGCCAGGCACGCCCACCCTGGTGTAGTAGCCCGGGTAGAGTTTCTCCGTCATGGGGGCGATGTACTCCACCAGGAACTTGTGCCACTCCCGCTCAAAGCTGATCTGGTTCATGTGGATGTCTATGGTCGGCACGTTTTCGTAGCCACCCTGGATGCGGTTGTCCTGGAAGTGACCAAGGAGAGTGTGGTAAGCCGAACTCTAAGATGGGCCCCCCCACCCCGGAATTCCAGCCCCCTGGTGTACAGGCTCTGTCTAATCCCCTCCGTTTGACCTGTGAACCTGACGGGATAAGGTTAGGTTACAGGACAAAAGTGAAGGGGTTTAGCAGATGTAATTAATGTAACCAGTCTATTGACTTAGGGTTAATCAAAAAAGGAACTCATCCTGGGTGGGCCCTTCAAGGAAGATCTTGAAGAGGGAGACTCTGTGTCCTGCTGGCCTGGAAGGAGCAAGCTGCCTGAAATTCTATAGCTGCAAAGAAATGAGTTCTGCCACATGAGCTTGGAAAAGGACCCCAAGCCTCAGATGAGACCCCAATCCCGGCTGATACCATGACTGCAGCCTTGTGAGGCCCTGAGCCGGACTCCCGACCCACAGAAACTGGGAGATAATAAATGGGTGTTGTTTTAAGCTGATACACTTTGTGGTGATTTGTTACACAGCACAGGAAACCAATGCAGAAGGCCACAGGTTAGCTGGGGCCCTAGCAGCCCAGGGCTGGCCCGGTGCGTGCAGCACGAGAGTTCACCAGACCCCACACATGCGCTACGCGAGTTACTGGGTTCTGCAGATGAGCTCTGCCACCAAGCATGTAGATTAGGCAGTAACCAGAACCACTGCTTAGTCAAGCTGCCAGCCCAAAGGTTAGCTGGTCTCTGAGGCACGTAGGCCCAGGGGCTCATGTGCTTTTAAATATGGTTCCTGAACTTTCCAAGACGTATGAATTCCTCCTTCAGGGAATGCACAGCCTGTCACATCCACCACGCCCCTTGCTTCTGCTGTCTGGTGAACTTGGCACTGCTGTCGCTTCCTAATTCTTCTGCGTCCCACACTTGCTCATTCCTCCCCCATCTCCATCCATGCCTGATCTGGGGAAGGAAGCTAAATCATTCTAATCAGAAACCAGGAACTGGAAAACTTGCAATTTAAGCTCAAGGCAGCTCAAAGTCACCTAGCGGCAATGGCAGCTTGAGGACCAACGCCCCATCCCATTTCTCAATCCCTCTACTCCTAAGTGCCCGCAGGCACCCCTGCCAGCGCCCCCATCTCCAAGAGTCCCAGAGAGGTTGGCTGGCTTGCCAGGAAAAGAGCCCAGCGGGCAGGCATGGGGGAGGGGCAGCCTCCGCCAGTGGCAGTCCAGGCATCTGGGACCCCTTGTTATCTTGTTACCCTGTTATCTCCCAGAGACCACCGGCCGTAGTGCTCCATCTCCTCCACCAGCTCATCACAGGCCGTCTCCGTGAAGATGGGGAACCAGTAGACGTCTGGGCAAGGCTGAGGAGGGCGGGGACTCGGTCACAGGGTCCAGAGTGGCCTCACCGCATTCTCCCCCTACCCCCGTGGCCCTCTGCACAACCCACCACAGGCAAGGCCCCTCATGTGGTCTATGCCCGGTCCCACACACTCCAGTTTGTGAGCCCTCCATGTCCCCACGAGTGTCCCCAGGGAGCAGGGGCTCAGGGAGCTGCTGAAGGGAGAAGGAAGCAGAGCTCAGAGCTGGCTCTTCTCAGCCAAGAGCAGCCAGGGCCAGGTCCAGGAAAGGGACATGCGTGTCCCCAGTGTCCCCAGGGAGCAGAGGCCCGCAGGCTCCGGGAGAAGCAGAGAAGCATTTGTTTCTCATCCTAGGCCCATGGTCCACAGTTGAGACCACATTTGGGGATATTTTCTCCTTTCTTGTTCAGGTCAGGGAGGAAGCGTCAGGCACCCCCAGGCCCCTGCAGACTCCAGCTGGAAAGTGCCAGCAAGAGGAGGGGGCCCATCCCACTGTCCACTCCCTCACCCCAAGCAGTGCCACAGCATAGAAAGGTGCCTTCTCCCCGCCCGGGTCGGCTGGCTTTGTTCCTCTGCTGTCTGTCCCTCCCCCTGCAGCAGGTGCCGGATGTGAATCCAGCAGCTTTGTTCCCAAAGGGCCTCCAGTCCTTACCATCTCCACCATCTTCCCCGCCAGGGCCTTGGTGTAGTTCTCGTGGATGTACTTCTCCTTCCAGTCCTGTGGGGAGTGGGAGAGGTGGGGTTCTCGGGCCTGCCTGGGCCAGCTGGGGCTCACCCCTTGTTCCACTGCATGAGCTGCTCCAAGATGGAGTTCTGCCCCGCAAGCCCCCTGCGGGGCGCGGCGGGGGGAGCCGGTATGTGCCTATGCCACTGGGTCATGTGAGCTGATGGGCGCACAAGTGTGCCTGCAGGAGGGGGTGTCTGCGTGTGCGTGTACACGTGTGTGCATGTGTGTACAGGTCTGCCTGCAGGTATGTACATGTGCCCACATCAGCCACAAGCTTGCAACGTCTAGGGATGCTGTCACAACTTTCTCCTCCTCTGATCATCACAACACCCTCAGAGGTGAGGCAGGCTGGGATAGTACGCCCATTTTAGAGCTAAGATAACTGAGGCCCCAAAGGTGGAGAGGCTCAACTAAGTCACAGCTGATGGAGCACAAACCTCGGCCTCTGACTCCTGGTCCCTCCTCCACCAGACGGCGCTGCCTCTGGAGATATTCTCCTCTCCCCACTGAAATCCTGCCCAACAAGCCCCCTGGGGCAGAGGGAGGCGGCGGGGGTGGGGGTGGCTTGGGGTCCCAGCCAAGGTCGGGCTGTGAGAGGGAGGCTCCTCAGGCCACAGGATCACTGGGGTCCCCTCCGCTCCCACCCCTGCCCACCTACGAAGGGCCTCACCTCGGGGTTGCTGAACACCTCCCAGAGGTCGTTATGGAGGTGGGTGGTTTGGTAGCTGTCCAGGGACAGCAGGTGGCCGAAGGCGTGCCGGTTGGTCAGGAACAGGAACACATCCTGGGGAGAACGGGCCGGATGGAAGACACCCTCCCCCTCCCCTGCGCGTCCCCAGGGGCGGGGTGGGGGGCACGACTGCAGCCTCCTCTGCCCACCAAATTCGAGTTCACCCCATCTCCCCAGTGCCTGGATGAGGCCTGACACTGGGGATGCAATCAAGGAAGACTTCCTGGAAGACTGAACAGGAATGAAAGAATGAATGTGCAAAAGAAAAGGATGGTGTTCTGATCCTGGAGTTAGTTGTGGGCACAGGGGAAACATTACCCTGCCATCACAGTTTCAAAAATAACCACAAAATAATATTGCGTGGGGCACGGGGATAGGGTAAGGGCATCTTGGGCACATTACTTGGAGTAAAGGTGGAAAGTTTTAGGTAGAAAGTTTTCTTTAGGCTCTGTCGAAAACGTAAATAAAAGAGGTGGTGTGAAAACAGGTGGTGTGAAAAAAATGATCCTGCAGATCCCGAGGACCAGCCCTCATGCCCGGGGCCCCAAGTGCCCCCACCAGGGCCTGGCAGCCTTGAAGCAGCCCTGCTGGGATCTCAGAAGCTGCAGGGCCTACGGTGACAAGGTGGTCCATCTTCCCCGTCAACAGGGCCTCTTCTGACTGCCCAGCCCAGGCTAACCTGCTGCCGGATATTGGCACAGAAGGCCATGTCCGGGTCCAGCTTGCTGTGGTGGAATAGGTCCATCTCCTGCAGCTCAGCCCGCAGGGCACTGCCCTTGATCAGGTAGATGTTTGAGATGTAGGGCACGTTCCAGACGCCGCTAAGGGAAAGAAAGGAAGATGGAGGGGGCCACAGGCGATGGCGACGGGTCATAGTCTGGGGGTCAGGGGGAGGAGGAACGGGGAAGTCACAGGCTGGGAGGGCACGATGGTGGTGATTTGATTCCCCTACCCTGGGCACATGGGCCCAGGATAACTATCAGGAAGTCCTTCTGTGTGTCTGACTGCAGTCTTCCTTTCTTCAGTTAAACAGGAATTTGAGAGCAGCAGGACAGGAATACTGGGGAGGGCAGTGCTGTGAGGCTAAGAGGGAGACAGATGAGGGTGCCCCCCACCCTGCAGGTACTCACACACGCCGCCCCTGCACAATGTCCACGTAGTCCTCGGAGCGGGCGTAGTAGCCATCTGCACTCAGTGTCCCCCAGAAGTTCGACCACAGCCTCCCGTGGCGGGTCATCAACGGGGCGATGACATTCCTGGGGAAGGAAGCACCTCAGAGGGAGTCCCTCTGCCACGGGGAGGTTGGGGCAGACCCAGGTATGGGGAAGGGGAGGGAGAGTGCCTTCACCCTGCAAGCACCTCCCTAGGGTAGGGCCTGGAGCCGGGTCTGGCCCATCTAGTGCCAGCTCCCTCCCACAGGGCAGCCAGGAAAGGCTGGGGTGGGGGGTGCGGGGATGGGAGTCGGGGGGTGAGGCTGGGGTCTTGTAGCCGGGAGCTGGGGGACATCCTAGACTAAGGTAGCCAGGCTGGGAAAAGCCCGCGGTCATAGGTGAGGCCAAGGCGGGGGAGGAGGAGAAAGGCAGGGGAGGGGCTCCCACCCCAGGCCCAGGCCCAGGGGCATCGTGAGCCCTGGCTCCGAGGGCCTGCTTTTCCAGCAGGCACAGCCCACCCAAGCCTCACTTGTTCTGCTCGATTAGCAGCTGCAGGGTTTTGGGCTCGGTCAGGGCCACATCGGCATCCACGCTGAAGTAGTAGGTGCAGCCACGGTCCTGCCGGCACAAGTCCCTGCAGGGAGGGGGACACAGGGTCAGCGGGGACAGGGTTCTGGCGCCAGCCTCCCCACCCAGGATCCCAGAGCTACCCCGAGGCTGCGGTCCCCAACCATTGCCCATATCTGCGATCACCAGGTACCAGCCAAGGGTCTTTAGGGAGCTCAGGCCGGCCCTGCTGCAGGCTGGGACCAGCCACCTCCAGGTCCCTCCCAACTCTGAGACCCAACCCCTGGGCTACGGAGCTGTCAAGACAAGGCCCGGAGCCTGGCAAGTGGTGTCTAGTGCCCTGAAAACCTTGCTACTGGCGAGAGCAGGCCCACAGACAGGTGCCTACACTGCCCGGGGCCATGGGTAAACCGGTTCTGCCTTTCTGGAGGATAGTTTGGCAACTTGTACCCAAAACCTTAAAAATCTCATACTAAGTAAAGAAAGTCAGACAGAGAAAGACAAATGTGATAAGATATCACTTACACGTGGATTCTAAAAAAATAATACAAACCAACTTATTTACAAAACAGAAATAGACTCACAGACATAGAAAACAAACTTATGGTTACCAAAGGGGAAAGGGGAGGGGGAGAGATAGATTAGGCGTATGGGATTAACAGATACAAACCACTACATATAAAATAAACAACAAGGATTTACTGTCCAGCACAGAGAACGATATTCTATATCTTATAATAACCTATAATGGAAAAGAATCTGAAGCTGTGCACCTGAAATTAACACAATATTGTAAGTCAACAATAGTTAAATTAAAAAAAAAAAAATCTATGTTCTTTTTGTTTATCTGGTGCCGGGCTCAGCAAACTACGGGCCACAGTCCAAATCTAGCCCACTGCCTGGTTAGCTCATGAGCTAAGAACGGTTTGCTGTTTTTTTTAAATTTATTTTATTGAAGTATAGTTGATTTACAATGTTGTGTTAATTTCTGCTATACAGCAAAGTCATTCAGTTATACATATATATATATATATATATATACACACACACACACACACACACACACACATTATTTTTCATATTCTTTTCCATTATGGCTTATAGCAGGATATTGAATATAGTTCCCTGTGCTATACAGTAGGACCTTGCTGTTTATCCATCTTATAGATAATAGCTTGCATCTGCTAATCCCAAATTCCCAATCCATCCCTCCCCACCCCATCTCACAAGTCTGTAAGAACAGTTTTCCATTTTTCAATGGTTGGGGAAAACAAAAATCAAAAGAAGTCACATGAAAATCCTATGAAATTCAAATTTCAGTGTTGATAAATAAAATGTTACTGGAGCACTGCCACGCTCATTCGTGCTCCAATAGCCGGGCTGAGTGGTCACGGCCGAGCCCACAAAGCCAATGTACACAGATTTACTAGCTAGTCCTTTATAAAAAAAATTGCCAGTCGCGGATCTGGACTTTCTAATTCTTTTATAGTCAACACAAATTACTTGTTTGTTTTAATGATAAAGGAAAAAAAAATCAGAGATTGTTTCTCTAATTGTCAGCATTTATCTCCTCTGACCCTCCAGTCCTTCCCCTTTCTCTCATTTGCTTCCTGAATCCAAATGACAGCGCTCAGCCCCTCCCAGGAGCACCGAGGTTGGCTCAACTATTTCCCCATTTGAGAGATGGGAACACTGAGGCCCAGAGAGGCGCAGGACTTGCTGGAGACCACACAGCCTTCTGAAGCTGTCTCCCCGTCTGGTGCTCCTGATACTGCAGCCCCTCTGCCGCGACCCCCAACTCACACGCCCATGTTCCTGGCGTCCGCGTTCGCCACCCGCACCTCGGGGCCCAGCAGTTTCACAGACTGGTACTCGCTGCCATGCTCTGCCAGGAACTGCTCCACCTGAGTCTTATGTTGCTTCTCCTGGGGGTGAGGGGATGGAGGGTGAGGATGAGGCTTCACCCCAGGGACCACAGCACCTTCTGCTACTGCAGGCTGCTCTCCGTCATCCCTGGAACATCCCTGGCCATCTGCTTTCCCAGCCCCAGAACTCTGCCCACGCCAGACCTTCTGCCCGGAGTGCCCTTCCTGGCCATCCTTTGACCATCCTCCTCTGACCAGGCCAGGCCCACAGGCCTCTTAAGAGCCTCTGTCACCAGGACAGTGCCCCTCACCCCACAAGCCACACAGCCATAGTCGCTGATTCTGCTGGTCCAGGGTGTGGCCCAGGGGTCTGCTTTGCTCTAAAACGCTCCAGGCGATCTTCAAAGTGCACTTTGAAAAACAGTTTATACCTGGAGCCCCTGCACCGGGAAGCGGAAAGAGCAGGGTGTTTAAAAACAAACCCAGGGTTCAGAGAGAAGTCCAGCTCTGCTCTGATTAGCTGCATGAACTTGGACAAGTCACTTCACCCGTCTCAGCTTCAGTTTCCTCCTTTGTAAAATGGGAGGGCGATCATGCCTCCCTCACGGGGTCACTGCAAGGAGTCAACAAGTCAGAGCACAAAGTAGGTCCTCAAAGACTGCCTGGAACAGTTCTCTTTTTCTATACAAAGTCACAGTTCATGCGTGTGAGGTTTGATGTCTCCAGGGAAGCTGGGAGCCTCCCAAGGGCAGGGCCTACACCCTCCTCCTGTTTCCAGGTGGCACAGTTGAATGAATGTCTGTGACCCACGCAGAGCTGAGCTGAGTGGGGGACCACAGGTCCCTGGGGGTGGGGTGCAGACAGTCAGGGCCGAGAGGTCTCGGAAAGGGGTGACCCTAGACGGGGCAGCTGAGAAGACTCTAGGGAAGACAAGGAGCCTTAACAGCAGGTAGAATTTGGAGAGCGTATCTGGCTTCTCTCAGCAAAAGCTGAGAGGTGGGACTTTAACTGGCTGGGAAGGAGAGGCAGGCAAGGGAGGGAGCTAGTCCTCCTAGCCACAAAGTAGCAGGCCTCCAGGCCCTCCCCGATTCCTCAGAAGGTACTCAAAGAATGAAAACCAATTTGACTATCACCAGATCAAATCAGGAAAGACTGCCTGGAGCAGGAAGAGAAACAATGACAATGACATCAGCTGAGAGCACCTACTATGCAACTTGTTTAACCCTTGCAGCAATTCTCCTGGCCTGCACTAACATTATCCCTATCTAATAGACCTAAGAGATGAGAAAACTGAAGCCCAGAGAGGTTGAATAACATGCCCAAGGTCACACAGCTAATATAAGCAGTGATGTTGGGGTTCAAACCCGGCCAGTCTGACTCCAGAGTCAACCCAGCGACTGGGGATACAGCCCACTGCCCACTTCCGTTTGGCCCAGACAACCCTGGTTCAGTCACTTCCTCAGAGGTCTCAGGGCGTCTCGTGAGGCTGAGTCCTTGACCCAAGCCACACGGCGACCCCACCAAGTGCCTGCTACTCACATGGCTGTGAATGAAAAGCCGCAGCCGTTTCCGGGGGTAGTGGAGGCGCAGGAGCCGCTGGAAGAACAGGGACAGGAACGGCGTGGGCTGTTCGATGAACACGCCAACCAGGACCATGGGCAGAGCTTCATCCTGCATGGGGAGAGGGTGGCACAAGAGTCCGGTGATGTCCAGCTATTGCGCCACCGCTGAGCCCCGAGGATGGCCTGAGGGATCTGAAGCCACAGGCAGACGCTTGCAGACTTAGCAGGAAAGGGGCCTGGGCCGGGGCACTCCAAGCAGGATGTGCAGGTGGCAGAGGCCGGGACCGGCAGGGAAGCAGCAGGAGGCTGTCCCTGCCGGGGACGAGAGCAGCGTGAGCCCAGACTTGGAGCGAGGATGGGTTGACGGCACGCCGTCGGGAGAGCTTGGCTGGCATGGGGTCTGAAGTGGGCCTTAAATGAGGAGTAAGTTTCATGGGATGGGGAGAAGGCTGCAGGAGCACCTGAAGGACCAGGCAGAAGAAACCGGAACGCAGGCATCTAGGGGAAGCTGGAGCATGTAGTCTGAGAAGGTTTCCAGGAGGAGGTGTGTGGGTGAGGAGGAGGAGGATGGAACCCCAGACAGGGAGGTGACCCCTTTACCTCCCACCAAAGACAACAGAGTCTCCAGAATCCACCATCCTCCCCTCCCCGAGGGACGGAACCCCGGGGTCCAGCAGCCTCACCCCGATGCCCTTGAGGCTGCGCAGGCCCTCATCACACACAGCACATCCCGTCTCAAAGGTCCAGAAGCGTGGGATGTAGTTGCCCAGGTAGTTCAGCTGCAGCTGTGGGCAGACGGGGGGTCTGAGAGGAAACAGACTCAGCCCCCACCCCCGCCCCCCCCAACCAACAAGTCACATCTCCCTGGGCCCCTTGTGGGCCTGCACCCCAGCCTCCCCTAAGGGGCCAGGAATGTGGCTTTATTTGGGGTGGGACTTGGAGAGCATGTCCGTCCCCCTGGAGATCACCAAAGCCGCTCTGAGGGAGGGCGGAGGGAGGACTCAGCACTCTGGTGCTTCTTCATCTTTGGATCTCCTGGGAGCTTGTAAAATGCAGATTCCTGAGCCCCACCCCTGCAGACATTCCAAATGAGCAGCTCTTGGGTGGCATCAGGAAATCTGCATTTTAACACCCTCTCCTTCCCCTCCGTCCACGTGATTCTGACGAGGGTGGTCAAGGACCACACTCCAAGAAATGTGCTGTGATCTAGGGGCCCGTTCCCCAGGGGCCAGTTGGGTCTGGCCTGCTCCCCCGCCCCTTCTGTAGCTCTGGGAGCACAGGGAACAGTCTGTCCTGTTCAGGGCTGGCGAGGCCTCATGCCCTGGTACAAACATTCAATCGATGTTTGTTGAATGTAGAAACAAGCCTGCCCGGGAGTGGCAGAGTACAGATGACTCAGGGCAGCCCAGTCTGGGTCTGGATAGGGACAGGAGCCTCCTTTGTGGTCCAGCAGAGATGGACAGGGCACCACCAACCACCCCAGTAAGGAGAGAAGGCACCACACTGAACCCAGATGTGAGGTCAGAGGCAATAAGTGGGTCCCAGGTGGGTGGCCCTGACCCCAAGGAGAAGCGGTGGTGTCACAGTGGGAGCACAATTGGGATTCTGGACCCCCATCCCACTCTCCCCCGGGAGCTGGGGCCCCTCCCTACCTTGGTAGGCCCATTGCCATGAATCAGGACTGGGAGGGTGTCGTAAGCCAGGTTCCTTGCTCTTACTTGGCCCATTTCAAACTTGAGCACCACCTCATCTGGGGGGCAGAAAGCAGAGACCTGTCCAGCATCAGGCCCACAGGCCAAGCTCCAGGGCTGACAGGCTGGGCTAGAATCCAAAGTCTCCCCCAGTGAGGCCCTGGGCTAGTCACTTCACCTCTCTGAGCCTCAGTTTCCTCATCTGTAAAATGGGGGTTAGAGTGGGAGGATTCCGTGTCCTGCGAGTACTTAGCACCACGCCTGGCACATGGTAAGCATGGAATCCATGGCAACCCCTACTGTTTGTTGTGATTACTTATTAGAGCCGGAAGCAGAGGATGGGAGCAAGCAAAGACCTGAAACATCCTAGCTCCAGGTGCAGTTCAACCAGCAGGGAGGCCTGGGTCGGGCAGGGACAGATCCTGTCCCGGCGGAGAAAGCCCCTGCAGTAGGGTCCCAATACCCAAGCTCTGACCTGGTCAGTCTGCACGTAAGACAGCGGGTAGGACGCTGCCTTGCCTGACAGTTATAAAAGGCAGAAGGGCCTTTTCCCAGAGGCCTGAGAAGATGCCGGGCTGGGAGGCCTTTTGTGGCAGGTGATCATGTGATGGGAGCTCCTCTGTGCAAGCTCCTGATCCACCTAAGAGGTGGCCTGGACCCAGCTTCTTAACCTAGGTTCACAAACTCCCAGAACCCACAGGCCAAAGCGCGCAATGCTTCTGCACCTCCGTGGGAGGGGAGCTGGAGCTCTCCTCAGATTCTCAAAGGGGTCCATTTACCCCATTAAATCACCAATCAATGATCTGGCCCAAATTCTCTTTTCTAAGCATGGGAAAACTGAGGCCCGAGGGGTACGTGTGTGTGTCTTGCCTGAGGTCACCCAGCAAGATAGTGCCAAAGCAATGTCATCACCAGCCACCGACAGGACCAGGCCAAGAGCATTTGTGGTTTCAAGGGCCAAGTGCCCTCTCTGCTTCCGAAGTCATCCATCAACTCCCCTCCCTCAGCCCAGGAAGTCTTCACCTGGGAGGTGGGAGGGCAGGGGAAGGAGGTGAAGCAGGCTCACCTCTAAAGACCAGGGCAGGGATCAGGTACCCGCTGAGTGCATCACCCAGCTCCTCCCAGGCTGAGCCTTGGTGTCCGGCAGGCTCTCTGGAATGACCTCCTAGCCCTCCTTTCTCCACCCCCAGAGAGACACAGCTCTGCCCCCGGAGGACATCCAGGTGGTCTCTGGGGACCTGGGGATGAGGTGGGTGACATCCCAGCACAACAACCCAAGAGGAACCTCCTCGGCTCAGGTCCTGCCTGGAACCCTCATCTCCTTACCACTCCTCTCAGGATCCCCCTCCCCGTCGGGGCTGCTCACCCAAGGCTCCATCCAGATTCTGGAAGATACGGCAACGGTGGTCCAGGGTGATATTGATCCCCTCCTGCAGGAAAGAGGGCACCAGGCTGCAGCAGGGACAGGCCCTGGCAGAGGACAAGGTTCCATCACCCAGTGTGGGGAGTCTGTCCTCCCACTTCTGCCACTTCCTTTCCCCACACCCACTGACGTGCCCTGTCACATCAGGGCAGCTGGGAGCCCTGGGAAGGCCAGCCAGTGGCCAAGCCCCTGGGATCTACTAGTCTAGTGGCTCTGTTCACAGAGAACCAGGGACCCTCAGAACTGGAAGGAATCTAAGGAAACAGCTGGTTCAACTACAACAACAACCACAGTAATAACAAATGCTTGTTTAGCACTTTACTATGTGCCAATCACATCCTAAGTATTATATGTACATTAACTTAATCCACACAACACCCTTATAGATTTAAAAACAAGGCACACGGACTTCCCTAGTGGCGCAGTGGTTAAGAACCCGCCTGCCAATGCAGGGGACACGGGTTTGAGCCCCGCTCCGGGAAGATCCCACATGCCGCGGAGCAACTAAGCCCGTGCGCCATAACGACTGAGCCTGGGCTCTAGAGCCCACGAGCCACAACTACTGGAGCCCGCGTGCCTAGAGCCCGTGCTCCACAATAAGAGAAGCCACGGCAATGAGAAGCCCGCGCACCGCAACGAAGAGTAGCCCCCGCTCGCCGCAACTAGAGAAAGCCCATGTGCAGCAGCGAAGACCCAACGCAGCCAAATTAGTAAATAAATAAATAAAATTTTTAAAAAAACCAAACAAACAAGGCACAGAGAGGTTGGATAACTTGCTCAAGGTCACACACTTAGTAATTGGCTAAGCTGGCATCTGAGCCTGGCAGCCTGGCCCTGAGGTCCATGTTCACTGCATAATGCTGCCTCTTCGAGATCTGACTGTGTCTCATGGAGCCCTAGGCCAGGCCAAGTGACACTCTAGGCTCAGCCCTCATCCCACAGAGAACAGCTCCACTGTTTTGTTTTCGACCATGAGCTTCTGCTAGCATTGTCACTGGAGGCAAAGGGGAAGGAGGAGGAAGGACTGAGCTAACTAAAGATCAAGTTCATAGTTTCCACTGCACAAGTTCAATTGCTTCATTTCATTATTTCATGGATAACAAAAATCGAGGCTCAGAGAGGGAAAGTGAGTTACCCTACGTCACACAGCACAGAATAAACAGGGGTTGGGGGGGTAAGCAGGGAAGAATCCAGGAATATTGACCCCCCTCAAGGGCTCCCTAAATTTCCTGCCTGCCCAGAGGACACTGGCTGGCTTTGGGGCTACACTGGCCCAGTTCTACTGCCTCCATTCCCCTCAATGATCTCTGCTTTTTTTTTTTTTTTTTTTTTTTTTTTTTTAATGAGGATCTTGAATCAGATGCGTATGTTTGATTGATTGATTGATTGATTGATTTTGGCTGTGTTGGGTCTTCGTTTCTGTGCGAGGGCTCTCTCCAGTTGTGGCAAGCGGGGGCCACTCCTCATCGCGATGCGCGGGCCTCTCTCGTTGCGGAGCACAGGCTCCAGACGCGCAGGCTCAGCAGTTGTGGCCCACGGGCCCAGCCGCTCTGCGGCATGTGGGATCTTCCCAGGCCAGGGCTCGAACCCGTGTCCCCTGCATTAGCAGGCAGATTCTCAACCACTGCGCCACCAGGGAAGCCCTCTGCTTTTTTTTTTTTGGCCTTGCCACGTGGCCTTGCCCAACCAGAGATTGAACCCGCACCCTCGGCAATGAAAGCGCAGAGTCTTAACCACTGGACCACCAGGGAATTCCCCAACGATCCCTGCCTTGAGACAGGCTGAGAGGCCTAGCTTCTGGGGCCCAGGTCCAGCCAAGATCACATCAGCCCCCTAGAAACCCTCCAGGTAGGGCTGGGCAGGGGCAGCTCAGCCTGTCAGTTCCTTTCATGACCATCCTCACCACCTGACACGAGGCTGTAAATTCCTTGTGTCCCCAGCTTGAAGGTCCACGAGGGCAGAGACCCCAGCCGTCTTGTTCATTGCCATATCCCTGCCCTACACCTGACAGTGTCTCACACACCACAGGCACTCAATAAATACCTGTTGAATAAATGAGTGAATCGAAGAATAGATAAATGGAGTGTCAATGCCTAACCCAGTGGGTCAGGCCTCGGGGGCAGGTGCCGCTCCCAGTGCAGCCTGGTCTGGGGGAATCCAGTGTCAAGATCCCACAGTCCCACCCACTGCCTCTTACCCTCTTCTCCGGGTCCAAGAAGATCTTGGTGTAAAACAGCTGGTCACTGTCACTGTCTTGACCCTCCCACTCGGCCACCAGTTTGCTGAGGTTGGGGGCATAACCGATGAAGCCTGGGGGTGGGGGACACACAGAGACAGACACTTAGCTTCCGGCCTCTAAGCCAGGGGCCTCTTCCCAGCCTCCCCTCTCATCCACCTCCCACTTCCTTACCCATAAGCCCTGCCTCCTCTCAGAAGCCCTCCTGGATTGAGAAGAGGTGATGTCTACAGGTTGGAAACAGCCTGCCAGTTAATGCCACTTGGTGACAAGTTCCCACTGAGCCCAGAGAGAAAAATCAGTGCTGTCCATTAAGCTGCACCAGCTCAGGTCCTGGGCACCACACAGGTGGTGAATAAATGAATTAGACCAGAAGCCCAGGAGAGCAGGGCTGGTGGGGCCTAGGCTTGGAGCCCCTTTTCTACAGTTATCTGAGAAACTTGACCCAGAGAAGGGCAGAGGCTGAGCCAAGGTCACACAGTACAGGAGGGCTTAGAGGGTAAGGCCCACACAGCCCCCAGGCTACAGTGCAGACTGGTGAGAAGGGAAGAGAAAAAGGAGAAGGCGGGCAGCCAGGGAGGGCCCTGCCCCAGGGGACACCTCTACCCCTGGGCCAGGGCCAGGCCATCTGGACTGTGCTAACTCTCCTGGCCGATGGGGAAACGTGGTCCCTGGGGGCGGATCCCCCTTCCGTGGCTGGACAGAGGAATCCAGAATAAAATATGGATTTTATTCTCCGTGCAGTAGGAAGTCACTGAGTGATGTGTGTAGACTTGCATCTGGCTGCTGGGTGGAGAATGGACTGCAAGGGGCGAGGGTGGAGGCTGGCAGAGCAGTTAGGAGACTACTGCCTATGCCAGGGGCCCCATGAGACAGCGGCAAGGGGCGTGGACATGAGAGGGCAGATTCCAGAGATCTTTTGAATTGGGAGTGATATGACCTGCTGATGGACTACGGTGCGGGAAGGCAAGGGAGGAATCAGGGGTGACTCCCTGTTTTGCCCTGTGCAGATGGGGGGCTACTGAATGAGACAAGGAAGATTGCAGAGAAGCTGATTTAAGAGTTAAAAACTCAGGAGTTCTACTGAGGACATTCTGCATTCAGGACGTGTGAGCCATCCGCATGGGATGTCAAGCCAGGGGGGCTCCTCACCCAGGCAGCAGATGGGCCCCTCTGGAGCCTGCCCAGCCTGCCACACACTCCGCACCCGGGCTCCTCACCTCCAGAGCCCAGGAACCTCTTGCCGTCAGATACCACCGGGTACTTGGCCTCCAGCCTGCGGTCTGGGTAGATGAGCTCCTCGGCAGAGAAGACCACCTGGCTCCTGGCCTGCCGGAACTTCTTCAGGAGCTCTCGGGGCCCCGAGGCAAACAGCACGTCGTAGCTGTGGCCAGAGCCGGGAGAAGACAGGGCAGGGCAGAGGTGAACAGGGAGGAGAAGGGGCGGGGGAGAGGGAGGCAGGGGCTCAGGAGGGTACAGGCAGGAGGAGACCAGGGATCAAGGCTCTCCCCCTCCTCCCACGCCAGCCCCAGGCCACATCTGGGAAATGGATCTGCCCTGTTGCCTTTGCCCCTGCCCACCACGTTTCCACCCCCTTCCTGGGCAGAGACGTGGTCCCCATAATCTGTGCCCATCTCACACTCAAAGCATAGTTCACCATACCTGGGCAGGTCCCCCCACCCATCTTTTCACCAAGAGTGGACATGGGTTTTTTCTGGGGTTCATAGACCCCTTAAAACTGCAGGCAACCTTAGCTAGAGTAACCCCCCCCTCATCCCTGATGTCCTGGCAGGGCCTCATTCTAGAATATTCTTCTACCTCTCAGCTGCCTACCTGTCTGTGAAGAGAATGACCAGGTCCTCCTTGTCTGCGTGCTTCTCCAGGGCTTTCTTCAGTAGTCGAACCTTCAGCCCTCCACCTGCCGACATCTCCTTCTCCCCATGCCAGTCCTCCCCCAGCCCCAGCGCCTGCAGAGAAAGGCCCCTTAACATGAGCTTTTGGTAAAGAAAAATCTGGCCAGCTCAATTTCCAACCCCACCTGGGCAGTGCACATCTTTGCTTCTGTCTGTGTCCAGCACCTCCTCCTCCCCCTCCGTGGGAAACCATTCTAAGACATATGTGTGGCTGAGCAGGCTCCTGGTGTGGTCATGTGACCATGGCTGGCCAATCAGAGTCTCCCATCTCTCCCAGAGCCATGAGTTTGAGCATGTAACCCAAGTAGGGCCTATCAGAGTGTTCCCTGGGACTGTTCTGTTAAAGGTTAGGGAAGGTTGTCTTGTTCTGCTGAGGTTGTGAAGCTGGGGCATGTGGGTCTATGGCTGGTGGTCGTCCTGCCACCATGTAGAGAAAGCATGTCTGCAAATGAAAGCAAACAGGGCCTAGAGATGGAAAGACAAGGCCCTTACCATGCTGCTTGAACTCCTAGATCCAGCTATGCCTGAAGCAACCCTCTGCCTCAAGCCCCATTTACGTAAACTAATACACTTTCTTATAATGAATTTTTAAAAATTTATTTATTTAATTTATTTATTTTTGGCTGCGTTGGGTCTTTGTTCCTGCGCACGGGCTTTCTCTAGTTGTGGCGAGCGGGGGCTACTCTTCATTGCGGTATGTGGGCTTCTCATTGCAGTGGCTTCTCTTGTTGCGAAGCATGGGCTCTAGGTGCATAGGCTCCAGTAGTTGTGGTGCACGGGCTTAGTTGCTCCACGACATGTGGGATCTTCCTGGACTAGGGCTCGAACCCCTGTCCCGTCCATTGGCAGGCGAATTCTTAACCACTGCGCCACCAGGGAAGCCACAAACTAATACACTTTCTTTCTGGCTTAAAGCCACTAGACTGCAAGCTGTGTAGGCAGGGCCCTGGTCTGTCTCGTCCATCATTCTGTCCCCAGTGCCAACCACGGTACCTGACACAAGGAGGTACTCAGCACACTCAGTGAAATGGAGAAATCTCTCCCTGCAGGGCTCAGCCCCACAGACTGCAAGCACAGGACATGAAATCCATGCCACTGATGGACATGGCGTTAGCTTGTGTTTCTTTACAGCAGTGTTTTTACAGGTAAGATATCCAGACGAGGGCATCCCCAAATCACCTGGGAGGCCTTGTGGAAATGCTGATCCCCAGGCCCTACTCTCTAAACTAGCCACAGGTCCCCCGGTGAGTCTTATGCACTAACATGAGCACTCCCACATACCTCTCGAGTCTCACCTTCCACACACCCTCTATCTACAGCACCTCCTAGACTTTGCTTATGTTCTTCCCATCTTACTTTTCCAGAAGATTTCCCTTTGGGCCCAAGTCAGTTTGGGAAAGGCAGACATCCAGCTCCTGGACTCTCCCACCACCCATCGGCTATCTGTCCCACCTGGGGAGCCCCTTACCTGGATCTTGTAGCTGAAGAACTGGGCTGAGCGCTTGAAGCGTCGGAACCCCTCGGTCTCCTTTGTGGCCACCGTGAGGACCAAAAGGTTGTCTAGGCATAGAGAAGGGAATGAAGGATGAAGAGAGGTGACAGCAGGAGTGGATGACCGTGCCCAGCGGGATGTGTCAAATCCCACAGGATGTATCTTCATGTCAACCCATTATAGACAAGGGCCCAGGGCCCAGGTAGGAAGAGACACACCTAAGATCACTCAGCTGGTTAATGACAGAGCTGGGACATAACCTGCGTCTCCCAATTCTCCTTCAGGGCTCCATTCATCTGGTAACTGACCAATGTGGCAGGAAGTACCCAGAGCAGAGGTGTCTGCACCTCGCATTGTGAGACTGGGTCTCTCTGGATTTAGGAGCAGAGGAAGGGATTCGCTCTGAATGCTGAACAACAGGAGGACCTCTCTGGCCAATATCAGACATTAGCCTGGCAACAATCACAGCTCTCCATGCCCGCACTCAGGGCAGACATTGCTAATCAATCCCAACAGACTTTCTTGCTGAGCCTCACTTGGCCTTGGATTCTCCCAACACTGTGAGAACCAATAAGAGCTGGCCTGCAGTGGAAACTGACTTGAAATCCTGGCCTTTGGCCAGAGCGGCTATGCTACCTTTTTAACGAGGGACCTCTCTGGGCTCTGTAGTGTGGCTTCGCCTCTGCAACAGAACCTGCTGGAAACACTCCCAGATGCCATCTCTGGGAGCCCTGAAGAAGCCCCTCCCAGACCATACTTTGAGGCTGTGTTCTATGAGAAGTGAAGGCTCTGGGAGTCCCCTGGTGGCCTAGTGGTTAGGATTTCGGGCTTTCACTGCTGAGGCCCTGGTTCAATCCCTGGTCGGGGACCTGAGATCCCACAAGCCGCGCTGCACAGGAGAGGAAAAAAAAAAAATTCCCTGTAGCTGGCCTGGTTAGGCTCCTAGCTCTGCTCCTCACCAACTATGTGACCTTGGGCAAGTCCTTGACGCTTCTGAGCTGGTTTCCCCCTTGTAAAATAGGGATAGTAGTAGTACCTACTTCCCAGGGCTGCTGGACTAATTAAATGAGATCAGGCCTGTAAAATCCTTGCTGGGATGCTGGCACACACTAAGCTATTATTGGTGCTTATTACTGAGAGGCAAACGCCTTGCTCTGGCATTCAAGGCCTCCATTGATTGGCCTGGTGACACACTCATTCCCTCCATTGAGTGGGCCCTCCTCCTGGCTGGGCTTCTCCCTCCTGCCAGGGCTCCTCCCTCCTGCCAGGGCTCCCTCTCTCTGCTCTTTCTCTAACCTTCCTCCAGGTCCCAGGGCCAGTGACACTTCTTCCCTGCCACCACCTCTATGAAGCCTTCTTGGATTTCTCCTGACCTCTCTGGGCAGAGGGCAGGACCTCACTTTGCAGCGCCCATCATTGTTTCACTGGGTGAGCCTTACTTCCCTGGGGTCCAGGTCTTAACACTTTTCTGGGTGAACAGACTCACCAAGTGGCCAGGCCAGCACAGGCAGGTAAGGCCCTCCCACCTCGACCTCCCCAGGAAGTCAGGAGGAGCCTGGGGTAAAAGAACAAAGAAGTCCAGCCTGACAGAGCTGGCTGAGCCGAGGGGCAGGCTGCTGGTCCCAGAGCAAGGGGTTGGTGCCAGGTGGCCCAGCCAGGATTGGCAAGAATCCGCTGTGGGTGGGTCCAGAGACCTGGGGCAGAAGCGGGTGGATTCACTAGGCAGATGTGGAGAGGGGAGGCCTCACCATCTGACCCTGGGGTCCAGGAAAGAGGGGTGCTGCTCACACTTGGGGAAGGGCTCCCCCCAACTCCTGCCAGGATGGTTAAGTCTGCCCTCAGGCAAGGAGAGCCAGAGCCCCAGCTCTGAGGCCCTCTTGTCGACAACAGGGGCTGCTGGGGACAGGAAGAGTGTCACATTTCATGGATGGAAAAAGCCAGCGTGTGTATCTATGTGAGATTCTGGATTCTCCATTGGACCAGGGCTCCTGAAGTCAGGAAGTGGGGGAGGGGAAGTGAGGAACCCAAGACTCAGACACGGTAACCTGCCCAAGGGAGCCATGAAGTGGCAGCACCATGATTTGGACACAGATACCTGGACCCAGAATCCCCTCTCTTAACCTCTGCACGCACCGCTCAGGCCTGGGACGTGGCCAGGCGTCCGTCTCCATCTGTCTAATGAGACTGACCAGTTCAGGCCATGCTGCACCCTCCCCACACGCCCCCTTCCTCCTGCCCAGCCTGTCTCCGCTCAGTTTTCCTGCCAGGTGCTTGCAATGGCGCCTTAACAAATCCTGGGTTCCTTGGGCAACACAACGCCCACTCTCCTAGCCAAGGACCCCACAAAATCCCCCAGCGCAGAGGGCCCCAAACCTGCCTGCATATCAGCATCACAAAGGAGGTTGTGAAATCCACATTCTTGGGCCCCAGGACCAGAGATCTGAGATGGACCCAGGAGTCTGGATTTGTCCTACATTTCCCTGGTGATTTCTGATGTCAGCCACATTTAGAAACCGCTGGTCCAACACATCCCTTGGTCCTCTGACTCTGGGCTCCAATGCAGGGGCCTGGGAGGTGGTTCACAGCAAGAGAACGCAAGGCAGGTCCCTCCCGTAAGGGACCCTGGCATCACCCCTCAACACCCCCATGAAACTGCGTCGCTGAACCCAGCCGGCACCGCATTCCTTTGTCCTGCCTGCAAAACTTGCTCCTTCCCCTGAAAAGGCCCCAGGCCACTTCCTCCAGGAAGCCCTCCTCAATCTCATCCCCTTACCCAGTCAGTCCTTGGCCCATCTCGGTGTGCACAGCAGGTGAAGTACCAGTACAAACTTGCTCCTCCCTTTGCCAGGCCAGGCCCACGTCTCTATTTCCTTGGTGTCCCTCCCCCTCCCCAGGACTCGGACTGAGTGTGACTTGGGCCTCAGGTGCAGTGTCTGGCCTTCAGGAGCCCTGTGGAGATGATTAGTAACCGCTAGCACTGTTGAGCCTTTTCTAGATGCCATGCACCTCGTGAAGCGTGTTACATTCATTATCAAATTTAACCATCAACACCCTGTGCGGTAGGTGATATTTCTACCCCCCCTTCTACAGGTGAGGAAACTGAGGCACAGAGAGGCTATATAACCTCAAGGTCACAGGACCTCGAAGTGAGAAGGAAATGAGCTGGAATTCCAAATGCCCGTGCCCTTCACCGCACTGTTTCCCCGTCCAACATCCCGGAATGCTGGGAATCCCAGCTGTAGACTGAATCCAGCATTTCCAGCCACCTTCTCTCAGACCTCCCCAGTGTGGGCACCCGCTCCAGTCACTGGGTGAGGTCTCTTCCCAACTCACTGCACAGCCAGAGCTCTGGGCAGCCTACAAGGTGACAACGTGGCCCAGGGCCCCGCCCACCTGCTTTCTGTCTGGTCCAGCCAGCCACCTTGGGCTGAGGCCAGGGCCCACGTGAGGCCCGACATACAGGGCTCTTGATCCCCCTGACCTGCTGCTCAAAGTCCAGCAGTGGTTTCCCCAGATGGATGACCCATGATCCAGGGTCAGCAGAGACAAACCAGAGAGCAGAGTGGAGTGGCAAACTGCCACAGATTGCTGGGAGAGTAACTTAGCCTCTCTGTGCCTCTGTTTTCTTATCTGTAAAATGGGAGTAATAACAATAGTACCAGGGAATTCCTTGGTGGTCCAGGAGTGGTTAGGACTCTGCGCTTTTACTGACAAGGGCCCGGGTTCAATCCCTGGTTGGGGAACTAAAGTGCTGCCCTGGAGGACAGGGATGGAGAGGAGCTGCGTTCCTGAGAGTGAGAATGATGGGGAGTCGGGGGGGTGGGGCACGGGGGCCTTGCGGGGAGTGCAGACATCTCTCTGGGATCCTAAGAGAAGGCTGAGGACTCACGCCCTGTTCGGCTGTACTCCTTCAGATGCCACCTCCTTTCCCCAAGCAGTGTCGGTCCAGGCAAGGGGGTGGATGGTCAGTGTGTGGCCTTGGCTCCCAAGGCACGGTCATGACACACCCAGTCTGCTCTCTGGGGAGGCGGGAATGAATGAAGCTCCTCTCCCATCCCCCACACCCATCTGGGGCTGGAACGGAAGCCAGGAGATGGAGATTCCCAGGGCTGGAGCCAACCCTGCCTCTTCCCCAGGTCTGGCCTCCCACTCATTTCTGCCACCTCAGGTCTCCTCAGACTCCCCCGCCCTGACACACACACACACCAGCTGGATCTGCCTGCTTCTCCATTTCCTGTGGCGGAACAGCACGACCTGAAGCTCCCACCCAAGCCCGGCCGGCATCCCTGGAGTCTCAGATCTCAGCGGCCATCAGGGCCAGATGAAGGCCTGCAGGGAAAGGCATGGGCCCAGGGAGAGAGGGGGGCTCAGCTAGAAGCAACTACAAAAAGAAGGACGGACCATGTTGCACCTGGACTCTCCCGCCCCCTCACCTCTGTGCAAACTTGCTTGCTTGGATGCTGCTTTGTTGAAGGCCTTTTTCTGTCCCCCACATCAGTCTGGGGGCCCCCCAGGGCAGGGCACTGACGCCAGTGGGCAGCTTGGGCAAGGCCTGTAGGAAAAACTACCATCCTATGCTGCCTCCTTGGCCAGCAGGCTGAGGGGCCCCAACCACCTGGGTCTGGGACAGTTGGGCAGACTTCCCCAGGCAGCATCTCCCGGCAACACCTGCCCCCCCATCTGGAGGTAGGGGTCAGCAGGAATGGGCAGAGGGTCTGAGTCCCAGTCAGTGATGCCACTTCCAATCAGCTGTGGCAACCTGAGACCAGGTGTTTAACGGTTTAGGGTCTCAGGCTTCCTATCTGCAAAATGAGGCCAATGATTCCTTATGTATCAAAAGGGTCTGAATGGAGCAAGGGAAGCACAGGGCCTCAAACTTGAGAGCGGCCTGACTTTCGCCACATGCCTGGGGACCCGCTTACTATCTACTAGGTACTTTACCTGGATTATCTCAGCAACACCCTGAATCCTGTACCCTCTGTGGGGGCTGCCTTGTGTCTCCTCTGTCCCCTCCCATCGCCTGCTAGGGGTCAGGGCACCTGAAGCCTTGTCATCAGTTTGGTCCCTCCAACTCACCTCCCTGGGCTTCATCACCTCCCTGGGCAGCTGGAGTTTCTCTCCTGGCATGGTCTGGGGTGGAGGGAGCCTACATCAGCAGAAGCAGAGGGAAGAGAGGCCCAGGGGGAAAAAAGGCCAGCAACTGGACCCAGGCCACAGGACCTTTGCACACACCACCAGCCCAGCCCTGTGCTTAGCACCTCCCTCACTGGATTTTTTGACCTGTCTTACTGCCCTGCTGGGATACTCCGGGAAAGCTGGCAGCGCTGGGCCAAGAAAGAAAATGCGTTTATGGGCTGGGCATTGAGCTGAACTCTCACCGACAGGCCTCATCCCACGGAATCCTTGTCAAGAGCTCTAGGACGGAGGTATCATCACGCCTGTTTTGCAGGCTAGAACACCAAGCCTCATGGAGATTAAGCACCACTGCTTTACCACGGGAGACGCATGGCCTTGGGCAGAACCTGGCACAAAGGAAGTACTCAAGAAATGGTGGTTCCCATCCCTTTTCCTGGCCCAAGGGTCTGCTAAACTACCATCCTGCCCCACTCTGGTTCCCAGTTTCTCTAGAAGAGTGGGCCAAGGGGAACGGGGGATGATGGAGGGTGTGGTCAGTCTGGCTCTGCTTCGCTGGGACTGCCAGCGGTCTGTGTCCTCCTGGGGCTCTCAGATGCTGACTGCAGGTGGTCCAGGGAGGGCTGGGGAGGAGAGTAGCACCCGCTCAGGATAGTGGGACACACTTTGAAATCCAATCTGCCTTGGGGTTGTAGAAAAAGCACTAGACCCGGAGTCCAGCAGATCTGAGACCCACCACTGCAAAGCTGGATCCCCCCTGGGCAGTCACTACACCTGTCTGGGCCTCAGTTTCCTCATGTGCAACCCGCAGAGACTAAGACCCACCTCGCAGGGGCAGAGCAGACCACTGAGGACACGGGTGAAAGTACAAACGGCTCTGTGATGTGAGCCACCCCTTCTGTCCCCCACCCCGCCCAGGTGCCCCTCACTCCATAGTTATGAGGCTTAGGTGTGAATCCTGATTTCAAAGCCCACAAGCGGTGTGACCTTGGGCAAGTGAATCAACTCTGGAGCCTCAGTTTGCCCAGCTGGAAAATGGAAATGATAGAAGGATGCACTTCCGAAGGTTAGGATCCTGCTTAATTGACGTCTGACTCATAGCCAGTGCTCCACAAAGGTAGTTATGGTCCTTATTATTATGAGTGCTATTATTATTTGACCCTCTGGGTACTGAACGGGACTTGGGCCGTTCCTCCCCTCCAGCTGCCCGAAAGTGGGAAACGCAACCCTAAGAGGGGAAGTGCCTTGTCCAAGTCACCACTGAGTCAGTGGACAACTGGCCTGAACCCAGAACCCCTCGGAAGCCCAGGCCTCCCCTACAGGCCGGTCCTAACGGAGGCAGCCCCCAGACCAGCCCACCTGCCCCCATCCCCCCCGCCCCACCTCCGGCCCCGGATTCACCCCTCCCGCCCCCAGCCCGGAGCCCTCACCCTCCGGCTTGGCATCACCCTTCGTTTCGACCAGGAGCAGCCAGCCCAGCGGGGCCAGGAGCAGCTGGAGCCGCATGGTCCGGGTCTGGGAACGTCCGGCGTGTCCAGCGGCGCTCGCTCGCAGGCTGGAAACTTCCCGACGGGGCCGGCGATCCCGCTGCCACGCACTGGGCCCGCCCCGGGGGCGGTGTCGCGCCGCGCTGCCGGGGGGAAGGGTTTCCTGCAGACTCGCCCGAACCCGCGGCCTCTCCGAGTCCGGGCAGCTCCCTGCGGGCCCGTCCCTGCGGCTCCCGGGTCCTTCCGCCGCCGTCCTCCTCCCTCCCTTCTCCGGGGCCTTCACTCCGACCGGAAAGAGGAGGGGAGACGGGGGCGAGGCAACAATTTCTATACCCCGGACCCCGCGCCAAGCCTTGATGGTAATCAATAAACGTGAGCCTCGGTTTCCTCTCTGGAAAGTGGGGTTTATAATGGTATCTATGCGTTGGGCCTTGCACGGGTTAATGACATTGTTACCTGCAGTGCCCTTAGAACAGCCCCTTGATAAGCCCTCAGTAAATCTCAGCTATTCAGATTTCATTCGCCCTGGTCCAAAGCCTTGGGCGTGAGGGTCTGAGCCTGGAGCGGGCGAGGCCTGGCAGGAATGTGTTCAGAAGCATCCACACGCCTGCCGAGACCCTCCTGGCTGCTGCAAGTGCAGAAAGCGCATCACCACCCCGCAAAAAGGGACTCGCTTAATCTGCCTTTTTGTCCTTGGGAGGCAAAAGGAACCTCTGAGACAAGGAAGGTCTTGTTCCTGAGGTCACATTGTTGAATGAATGGATGAATGAATGAATGAGAGAGAGAGAGAAGAAAGTGAGGGAGGGAGGGAAGGAGGGATGAAGGAAGGAAGGAAGGAAGGAAGAAAGAAGTTGTTTAGGGTCTCTTCACAGATGTGGGTCTTCAAAAAACAAATCAAGAGTTTCTAGAACAAGGGTTCCTGGAGCAGATGTCAGCTAGAGGCAGCCATCTCTGGGAAAACAACAACAACAGTTTTCATCCTTGGAAGAGACACTCAAAGGGAGATCCTTCCCAGCAGGTTAGGCTCCAGAGGAGTGGGTAGTGGGTACAACCCTGGGTGGGCAGGGGGTTCCCCACCCACAGGGGGAAAGGGCAGAGGGGGGAGGAATGTCATGATTATCAATGAACAACATAAAGCAGGCCATGCTAGGTCCTGGGGAAAAGAGAAATCAGCAGCACTCTTAAGACTGCTTCAGCCAGGGTAATGCGCTACCAATATGATGTTACATGGGAAAAGCAGTATATACTGTATGACCCCACTCAGCAAAAATATATCCTTACAGATACAATGCATAGAGATGATGCTAAAAGAAAATGACAGGGGCTTCCCTGGTGGCGCAGTGGTTGAGAATCCGCCTGCCAATGCAGGGGACACGGGTTCGATCCCCGGTCTGGGAAGATCCCATATGCCGCAGAGCAACTAAGCCCGCGTGCCACAACTACTGAGCCTGCGCTCTAGAGCCCACAGCCACAGCTACTGAGCCCACGTGCCACAACTACTGAAGCCCGTGCACCTAGAGCCAGTGCTCCGCAACAAGAGAAGCCACCGCAATGAGAAGCTCACGCACCGCAACGAAGAGTAGCCCCTGCTCACCGCAACTAGAGAAAGCCCGCGCACAGCAACGAAGACCCAACTCAGCCAAAAATAAAATAAATAAAATAAATAAATTTATAAAAAAAAAAAAAAAAGAAAATGACAGCCAAATATTTACAGTCATTATTTCCAACTTGTGGGAATGTGTGTGTGTGTGTTATTGCCAGGTAGTTTTTATTTTCTTATTTATATTTTTCATTGTTTTTACAATCATTTTAAAATGAATATATACTATTTGTTCAATCCAAACAAAGCCAACACATGTTCTTTTTAGTTGATAGGTACAATGCCTGGGAACCTGGGAAATCATCTCACTGAACAGAGATTTACTCATGGTAAAGATGGTAGAAGTAAGGCCCAGGGGGACCCAACAGCAAGCTTAAATTCGAAAGGCAAGTAAAGGGAAGAGGCATGAGTGCAATCCAGGGCCTCTGCCACCCAGCTGGGACCTGGGACCTAGGGCGGGGTGTTTCTGCAGCTGGGGACAGGACATGGTGCCAGAATCCACCGGATGTTTTTGAATTCAGGAGGATGCAGACTGAAATTCCAGCTCCTTTGAGGAGGAAATGGAGGGATAAGCAGAGGGGAAGAGAAGGAGCACGTGTTGACTGGCTCAATTTTCAAAGCTCTGGCTTATGCCATGTTCCCCACAGCCCTGCCAGTTAGGCAGTATTGCCCCCATTTGTGAAATAAGGAAACCGGGGCTCAGAGATGTGAAGCAACTTCCTCGAAGTCACACAGCTGATGGGGGACCACAGTAAGGGAGGCGACTTTGGAAACCGGCTCTAACTTCCCTTTTGCTCGGGCCCAAGGAGAATCTCAATGGTGACATACTATGGACGGAAAAAAATCCTTGGGCAGTGGAGTTCCCAGAGTCATTGCAAAATCAGGAGGGGGAATCAATCTTGGAGGCTGCTGGCCTCCCCTGGAGAAAGGATTCACCCTGGTGAAGCCTGCCTGCCACCCTTCACCAAATTGCTGGAACTTGAACTCGGTCCAAGCTTCATCCAAAAGGAGGACTTGTCTCTTTAATCAGGGGTGGCTGCTGCCTAGATGTTACTCAGGGTACGTGCTGCACGTGTTGTGCACAGTTAAAGGCACAGGACTCTGCTTTTCTGGGAAGCAGGATAGCTGGACTGGAGGGTAGTGGTCTGGTGCCACAAGGGGCTTTTCTCCCTTTCATCCTCTGCTTTTCTCCATTTTTACCATTTCCTTTCTTGACCCGAGGAAGAGCGATGACCTCGGTGGACAGCCACGTTCTGTGCTGCCAGCCGATTCTCAGCCTCCTCCCCCTTTACACCCATCAGCTAGTCCCACCGGCACCTATCCCCTTTGATGATGATGATGATAATAATAATAATAATAATAATGGAATTTCCAAGCTGTTCCCTTAAATGAAAAAAGTAATATGCAAGAGTATATAATATGCTACAATTTCTGTGAAGGGAAAAATATAGGTCTCTGTCTATATGGCTATATATCTGTAAGTGAATAGAATTTCTGGAAGAGCATCCAAGGAACAGGAAGCAGTGGTTGCATCTGGGAAGAGGAACTGACTAGCTGGGGCTCCAGGAAAGAGGAAGACTTAATGGCCGCTCTTCACCCTTTCGTATAGGTTGAATTTTGTGTCACGTACATGTGTTTCCTGTTTCCTAGTAAAAATAAATTAAATAATGAATGGTTATTTTAAGCCAGGCAGTATGCTAAATGTTTAACTTGTTTATCTAACTTAAGTCTCAGAGCAATCCTACTCTGTCTCATGATCCCCATTTTATGGATGGAGAAACCAAGGCCCAAGGAAATTAGCTGACTTGCTAGCAAGGGGCAAGGCCAAGATTCAAAACCCAGGCAGCCTCACGCCAGTGTCCTTACTCTTGACCTCCTGGCTTTGTTGTGGCTGTGTTGCTGATCGTGGGCTGTGATTCCCTCCCCTGGGGCGTTTGAGAGTGGTAAGGGAGTTAAGAGCACCAGCATGAAACTTCTCTTTAACGTAGGAATCGACTTCCAGGAATTGCTCCCCCAGAAGCAGTCTCAGAAGTAGGCCAAGGTATATGTCTATTACACAGACATTCGTAATAGGGAAAAATAATTATGTGGGTTTACATTTACTGTGTACTTACCCCATGTCATGCACCTTGCTTGCTTTGCCTGTATTAACTTACTTATTCCTCAGAAACCTGAGAGGCAGTTTCTCTGGTCATCCCCATTTCACAGGTGGGATCAAGCCTGGTTTAGTCCTTTGCTCTCATCTCACTGTGCCTCCCAAGTGTTTCTGCCTCCCTGAGGGTCTTGGATGGATCCTATCTCTCTAACTGTAGGTTATGGATTCCTGCACATCCATGAAGTTATTCTGTGGGGTTTGTGAAATCCTGGTGGAAATTAAGAATTTTGTGTGTATGTTTTGATAATGATCTTAAAAAAGAAAAAAAAGAAGGTAAGCATACTGTAGGATCACCTGGACAGCTGCCTTATTATAGGGTGCTGGCCCTAAGACTTGGCAAACACACATGTGTCTGCTCACAGCCCACAAGAAGCCACCTCAAATGACCGTTTAATTTTCAACAACTGGGAAGCACTGTCTGTCTGGCTTTGGAATGTCCTGAAACTAAAGTGGAAACAATCGTCCCATTGTCTGCCCCTGTGCTGAGATTGAATTTTTTCCCCAGAAACAAAACAAAATTTGTCTTTTGCATTGATAATACACAATTTAAAAGCATTTTCAAAGCATGAGACTTTAGTGTTTTATGTTATTTAATAAGTTAAGACTCACGGTTCACATCAAGAAGACGACTTGGTGTGGCAGAGAAATGGACAGTCCTGGGCCTGATTTGTGTCCCATATGCTATACATGCAGCCAGACAGGTCTGGAAGAATTGTCAACAAAATATATCCTAGGAAGTCTGGTTGACAGTGCTTACTTTCTTTTCTTTTTCTTTCTTTCTTTTTTTGGGGGGTACTATTCTGTACAGTTCTAAGTGTTTTATTTTTTTTTGCAGTGAGGATCATTTTCACAGAAAAAAAGTTTTTAAATTATTTTTAAAAAATCTTGGGGCTGTTGAATACATCAGTAGCGAATGGGGCCCAACACGTGTTCGGTTTAGCTAGCGCGGTGGGTTTTTTCGTTTTTGTTTTTGTTTTCCATGAATTGGCCGCTTCCAGTCCTCCGCAGACCCCTCTCCTCTTCTGGACTTGACTTTGCAGGCGCGAGAACTGACGGTCCAAACCCCGGCGGTGCCCGCCCCCTCTTCGCTGTGGCCCCGCCTCCTTCTCCCGGGCCCGCCCCTCTCCCCTCCCTCCGCCCTCCCCTTTTCCATCTGTCGCAAAAGAGTAGGCGGCGCTTGACGGCCCGTGTCGTTTGACGGCCGGAGGCAATCGAGAAGGAGGAGGAAGCGGCTGTGGCGGCTGCCGCGGCGCCTGTGACGGGGGCTGGGGTGGGCGCCGCGGTCCGGGCCCGGGAGTGAGGCGCGGGCGGCCGGGCCGGTGGGCTGGGCGGCGGGCCCGGCGGCCGCCCCCGCGCCGCGCCCGCGCCTGGCGGCCCGATGTGGCTGCAGCAGCGGCTTAAGGGGCTGCCGGGACTGCTGTCGAGCAGCTGGGCCCGCCGCCTACTCTGCCTGCTCGGCCTCCTGGTGCTGCTCCTGTGGTTCGCGGGCTCCGGGGCGCGGCGGGTGGCGGGCGGTCTGCAGCTGCTGCCCTGGCCCCGCGGCGAGCCGGGCGCCGCCGAGCCCTCTGCCTGTCTGGAGGCAGCCACCCGCGCGTGGCGCGGCCTGCGGGAGCGGGGCGAGGCTGTACCGCTGGGCCCCGGAGTGCCGGCCCTGGTGGCCAACGGCTTCCTGGCCCTGGACGTGGTCGCCAACCGGCTGTGGGTGACCCCTGGGGAGCGGGAGCCCGCCGTGGCGGCGGACTTCGTGCCCTTCGTGCAGCTGCGCCCGCTGAGCGCGCTTTCTGAAGCTGGAGAGTCAGTGTTGCTGCTGCGGGAAGGGCTGCTGCGGCGGGTGCGCTGCCTGCAGCTCGGGACTCCGGGTCCCGGCCCTGCGGCCGCCGGCCCGGGCCCCGCCTCGGCCTCCGGCCTCGTCACGGGATCCGGCCGAGACTGCGTGCTGCTGCAAGAGGACTTCCTGGCGCACCGGGGCCGACCCCACGTCTATCTGCAGCGCATCCAGCTCAACAACCCCACGGAACGCGTGGCCGCGCTGCAGACTGTCGGGCCCACTGCCGGCCCGGCCCCCAAGGCTTTCACCAGCACCCTGGAGAAGGTCGGAGACCATCAGTTTCTCCTCTACTCGGGCCGGTCCCCGCCTTTTCCCACGGGGCTGGTGCACCTGCTGGTGGTGGCCGCCAAGAAGTTAGTGAACCGTCTCCAAGTGGCTCCCAAGACGCAGCTGGACGAGACTGTGCTGTGGGTGGTGCACGTCTCCGGCCCTCTTAACCCCCAGGTGCTCAAAAGCAAAGCAGGCAAGGAGCTCAAGGTGCTCCAGGACTTGGCACGGAAGGAAATGCTGGAGCTCTTGGAGATGCCGGCGGCGGAGCTGCTTCAAGACCACCAGCGCCTCTGGGCCCAGCTCTTCAGCCCAGGTGAGGCCTGGCGAGTGCTTGGTCCACCGTCCACACCTTGCACCAGGGTGAGCACGGTCCACCCTGGAGATGCCCCTGCAAAGTCTGCAGAGGTGACACTGAAGGGCGGGGTCCCGGGGTGGTTCAAACTTGGGCTTGGCGTTTGATCTGGGGCTGACTCTTGCTCCACCACTTAGTAGCTGTGTGACCTTGAACCCTACTCTCTCTGGGCTTGTGTTCAATAATAACAGTAGCACCTACCTCAGAGGACTTTTATGAGATTGTCGTGAAAGAGGAGTGTGAAGGGCAGGTCTTATTGTTATTCGTTCTTGTGGCTGAAGCCTTATTTGAGCAGCGTGGTTTGGGAGGTCAGTTGGTAAAGGATAAGCCAGAGGCCTGGCCGATCCCGGGATTCTTTTTTTTTTTTTTTTTAACGTGCTTATTTATTTTTGGCTGCGTTGGGTCTTCGCTGCTGCACGCGTGCTTTCTCTAGTTGTGGTGAGCGAGGGCTACTCTTCATTGCGGTGCACGGGTTTCTCTTGTTGCGGAGCACGGTCTCTAGGCACGCGGGCTTCAGTAGTTGTGGCACGTGGGTTCAGTAGTTGTGGCTCGCGGACTCTAGAGTGTAGGCTCAGTAGTTGTGGCGCACGGGCTTAGTTACTCCGCGGCATGTGGGATCTTCCGGGACCAGGGCTTGAACCCGTGTCCCTTGCATTGGCAGGCGGATTCTTAACCACTGAGCCACGAGGGAAGCCCGATCCCAGGGTTCTTAACTCAGTTCCCCACAGTTCTGGCTGGTGACAGGCATGGGCTTCTTGACATGACTCCCGCTAGCTTGAGCTGTGGCCTCGGTGTTGCGGCTGCAGCTTTTTCATGGGGGGGGGGGGCGGGTGGGTAGTGGAATCTCTTCAGCAGGTGGGATGCTCCTGTCAAATGAAAACTCCTTCGCCCCGTTGACTGCTTAAGAAAAGGAAATCCTAGTGTAGAGGAGAGAGATTAAGAGATTTTGGTTTCCAGGGTTCTAGTTGTCTAAATCCTAAACTTAGTTGCTCAAAGAGTCTTTAATTTAGTCAAGTATTTATTGAATGCTTCTGCCAGAAAGTGTTCTTCACGTGGGGCATACGGAAGCAAACGGAACAAAGTCCCTGTTCTCATGGTTCTTAAGTTCTGGGCGGGCGGAAGACAGACATTAGAAAGCGAAAATTTGGATTAAAAAAAGTGAGATAGCTTTTTAGGCTCAAGCGTTTTAAGGAGAAAAGATAAGAATATGTGCTTGGGGGTGAGTGACTGCAGTGGGTGGGGCGAAGAGTGTCAGGGAGGCCTCTCCGAGCAGGAATCGCAGAAGCTGAGGCCTACACAGCTAGAAGAAGCGCCGTGTGGTGGTCTGGAGGGAGCCAGCAGGGCAGAGGCCCTGAGGCAGGGGCGGGCTTGGTTGAGTGGCCACTGTGGCTGGCAGGTAGTGAGCAAGGGGAGGGTGGCAGTGGCCAGAGAGAGAGTAAAGGGCCTTGGGGCCTTGGTGAGGACAGTGAATTTTATTCTAAGTGAGATGGGAGGCAGGGTGGAGGCACTACCTGGTGCACATTTTTAAAGGTCCCGGTGCTGCTGTGTCAGAGTGTAGACAGTGTGGGGGAGAGGGGGGAGGTAGAGTGGGGAGACCAGATAAGAGGTTTTGGCCGGAGCCCAGGTGAGAGGACGGTGGCTGGGACCAGAGCTGTGACCGTGGAAGCAGAGGTGGATGAGTCGGATACTTTTGCAGCTGGAGCCATCGGGGCGTTCTGTGGACTGGCTGTGGGGAGTGAGAACTTGAGGGTGACTCCTGGATTTGCGGGGAGGGCTCCAGCGGGTGTCTGGAGATGATTTAGGGAAGGATCAGCATGGGGCTGCAAGGATTCAAACCTTGTCAGTTTCCAAATGCTTGTCAGACATCCAGCTTGAGACACCACGTGGGCGGTGAGCTGAGTCGAGAGCTCATACAAATCTGGGAGATCCTGTGCTCAGATGTTTGAAGCTGCAGGCCCGGTGAGAGAGAAGCAGCCCACGACTGGCCAGGGCGTTGATGACAGTTCTTGGAGTCGGGGAACTGGCCTTTTTACTTGGCGCCCTAGGCTTGGCTAAATATGTGTTCTTCTGGGCTCTGGCAGGAGCCCCACTGGCAGGATTTTCAGTTTCAGGCCCAGAGAGCTCAAGGTGGTCACGTGAGGAAGCCAGGCAGGATGCTGTTCTCCCGTACTCGTGGGAGACTGGAGCTGCTGTTTTCATCCCTAAGGACAAAAGCTTCGTGTCTCTGCTGCTCTTGGGCTTTGTTTCATAACCTCAGCCTCTTGGCCATGCCGTTCCTCCTTAATGTACAACCTCTGTGGTGTTACAGGTGTGGAAATGAAGAAGATCACCGATGCCCACACTCCATCAGGCCTGACCGTGAACCTGACGCTGTACTACATGCTCTCCTGCTCCCCCGCACCGCTGCTCAGCCCCGACCTGAGCCACAGGGAGCGGGACCAGATGGAGTCGACACTCAACTACGAAGATCACTGCTTCAGCGGCCACGCCACCATGCACGCCGGGAACCTCTGGCCGGGCCGCCTGTCCTCCATCCAGCAGATCCTGCAGCTCTGGGACCTGTGGAGGCTGACCCTGCAGAAGCGCGGCTGCAAGGGGCTGGTGCGGGCGGGCGCCCCGGGCATCCTGCAGGGCATGGTGCTCAGCTTCGGCGGCCTGCAGTTCACCGAGAACCACCTCCAGTTCCAGGCCGACCCCGACGTGCTGCACAACAGCTACGCCCTGCATGGCATCCGCTACAAGAATGACCACATCAACCTGGCCGTGCTCGCGGACCCCGAGGGCAAGCCGTACCTGCACGTGTCGGTGGAGTCCCGCGGCCAGCTCGTCAAGATCTACGCCTGCGAAGCGGGCTGCCTGGACGAGCCTGTGGAGCTGACCTCGGCGCCCCAGGGCCACACCTTCTCGGTCATGGTGACGCAGCCCATCACGCCGCTGCTCTACATCTCCACCGACCTCACGCACCTGCAGGACCTGCGGCACACGCTGCACCTCAAGGCCATCCTGGCCCACGACGAGCACATGGCCCAGCAGGACCCCGGGCTGCCCTTCCTCTTCTGGTTCAGCGTGGCCTCCCTCATCACCCTCTTCCACCTCTTCCTATTCAAGCTCATCTACAACGAGTACTGTGGGCCTGGCGCCAAGCCCCTCTTCAGGAGTAAGGTATAAAGCCACTGCGCCTCCAGAGCGCGGGGCCCTGGCCTCGCGTTCTGTCCCGAGTCTAGTGTAGTGGGGTGGAGGGTACGTTAAGCTCCAGCTCTGTGCTCCCACTCTTTAAAGAGCCCGGACTCAGGAGAAACGGGCTCTGTGGCTTCTGGTTTGGAAAAGGAAGTAGCACTTGATCTGAAGGAGTGGGAGAAGGGCCAGAGGCAGGTCTGAGCTCCTCAAGCGTGAAGAACCCGGAAAGTCAGATCAAAGGGAAATGTGCAGGCCGCCTTCCCGGGTGGCCGTCACAGGACAGGGGCTGCGTTTGCATCTCATGGGTCTGGCAGCCTCTGTTAAGCAGGCAGGCGAGCCCCTTCTCCCTGCTAGGTGATGGGCTTCTCTGCTCTTAATCTGGCGTATCCCCATTCACCCGTGGTTCCCAGCTGATCAGGGGTACAGGCCAAGCTGCCTTCGCAGGTCCTGCCCAGTGTCGTCTGCCCGCCCCTCCAGCCGGGCCTGGCCAGAGCAGAGCCCGTGAACTCGCCGCACCCGCCTAGGGAGGCACCTGGGCCCCCAAGTCTGTGGCAGCTGTAGCCCGTCCCGGGGCCAAACGCTGTCAGCAAGGTGGGCTCGGAGCCTGGGTGGGGTGCCAGCAGGGTGTCTCCATCGCCTGCTTCCCTTGAGGTTGCTGTGGCTGTCCACCGGGGTTGGCGTGAGCAGTAACGACCTGTCTTGTTGATTGAACAGGAAGATCCCAGTGTCTGAGTGGCCTCAGTCCTGCTTTCAGTCACCACTTGCACAAGACACCCAACACTGAAAGTCCTGCTGCTGCGAACAAGGGATCCTTGGAAAGCACCCAGCCTTTTGTGCCTTGTTGGGGGACACCAGTGACTCGGAAGTGCGTGTGGATGTTCAGGAGTTTGCATCGGGGAGCGGGAGGGGAGGGGCTGGTGGACTTTTTGTAAGCTTTCGACTCAATAAAATGAACCTATACGGAAAATACTTGAAATTGAACTCACTCTTTCCACTTTCCTCCTTTCTTCTGTCCCAGGAAATAGACCCTCTTTTGAAAAGACTTGTCTAGGAAAAAATGTGTTCTTTTCCTAATTTAATGTGTTCTTTCTTGAATGAATTTTTAATTTATTGTTGAGATTTTGCTGGATGGCTTTTGCATCCACTCTTGGTAGTGAATCTTGGCAGTGATTTCCAATATGCACCACCTCGGGAGGTTTGGAGGCCCGCATGCCGCCTGCGTGGAGGGGGTGGGTCTCTGTCGCCCTCGGGTTTGCACATTGCGTCTTTCTTATCATGAGCCTATAGAGATCTGTGGTTTTGTACCTCTGGGCTTTAGGGGAGGTGTTTAACTTTCTAGTGATGATGATTGTTGGGTTTTGGAATACCAAAGCTTTTTTTTGTGTTCTGTTTTTAAATAAATCTCTTTCAAACCTCCACGACCGGTTTGCGTGTGGTTGAGACCTCTGGAGACATCGGACCTTCCTCGGTCACCAGGCTTTTGGGTAGAGTCCGAAGCAAAGACCCCACCGTGGTGACAGTATTCTTTTCCCACGTCCTCTCCTCTTCAGAGGAGCTCACTCAGAGGCTGTGGGGGTGGCCCCCGTGCTGCCCACCTGGGGGATTGCTGCATGTCCCAGCTGAGCGGGCTGCTCGAGGAGCATTACCCTGGCCCCTTCCTGCTGCAGTGCCTCTCCCCCTGCCTGCCCTAAAGAGAGTTGCCTGCCCCGGTTTTGCTGCCCATAGGACCGGGGGCAGGAAAAACCCTGAGTGGGCCTCCTGCAGATTCTTCTCGAAGCTAAGGTCTGAGTCCTTCCTTTGTGGGGAGAATGGAGCAAAGAGGGGCCAGGCTGAGTGTGCACCATCACCTTAGTGTCTTGGTGGTTTCCCTGGCTTCCCAGATGGGCAGCCTGACTCACCAGGAAGCCAGGTTTGCTTGCCAAGTTGCCGAGTGTCCGGCCCCCGCAGGTGGCTGGGAGAGAAAGTACACAAGGGTTTCAGGCTCTTCTACAAGTTGCTCTGGTTTGCTGTCGCTCCAGTCCTGTGCGCCTTCCACCCCTGCTCTGAGGGTGCCTCACCCTTCTGGCTAAGGGCCCTTGGCTGGCAGGGGGTGAGGTGGGCTGTGGTGTATGGCGTGACATGCCCTCTAGTCATTGCATTCAACTGGAAGTTACTTGACCACAGGAGCGGCGCTTCATGGCTCCCACTCACCCTGTTAACTTGGAACCAGGCATGGTGTGGGCTCCCGTACATGTAAACACGAACCCACGTACCTGTGCCTGGAGAATACCGAGCCAACGACTAGAATTTCAGTAGACGGAATACTTGCGAATTATAGGTCATTGAAGCGAGCACGTGTGTTAGGTAGTTTACATCAACACGGCCTCATGCAGGGAGGAGGTCGCTAAGGGTTAAGATCCCAATTTGAGAGATGAGGAAACGTGCTCCAGGCCGAGCAGCCCAGGCTGGGATGCAAACTGGGGCTCGCTGTCAGCCCAGCCTCTCTCTCAGCCCCCACACTCTGTTTCTCCCCATGCTCTCTCCCCACACACTCCTCTGATGGGGTGGGTAATGCATTTGCTCCTGCCCTCTGGGATGACGTCAGCCCACTCTGAAAGCGGCTGGGCGTCTGCCGTGAGCCTCTGCAGTGCCTCCAGTTCAGCCTCATTTGGGAGCAGGCCATCCACTAACTCTAGTGGGTCTGCCTCTCACGGTCCAGTAATGCACTGGAGCTTTCTTCTTGGGCTGGATGCACAAAGAGCCTTGGTCAAGTTGCTTTTCAGGGGTAGACACCTGGTATGGAATTGCATACTACCCAGCACTTCCCAACAGCTGAAAAGTTGGTTTGGAAATGTATTAACTCCCTGAAAACCTACGGGCACCTTGGCCTCTCGTGCCCCATCTCACGTCCTCTCAGGCCACCTTTCACTCCTGCCGTGGTTGCAGCCACCAGCTCTTTCCAGGTGCGGGTTCCTGGCAGCATCTGACCGCACCTTCTCTCTGACCTTCAGGAAGCTGCTCTGCACTCAGCATGTGTGTAGCCTCAAAGCAGGCCAAGGATATCGCTGCTAGGGGCAGCCCTTCTCCCATGAGAGACAGAGCCAGTGGACCAATGCTCCCTCCGCCATCCCCTGGGCGGACAGTTCTGTGACACATTCTACACGGCTCCTCAGACGGCAAGATCAGGCCCCCCACTGCCCACAGTGGTGAAGAACTTGGGAAGACACCCTTGATTCAATTTCCTTCCCTCCATTTTACCCTCCCCCAGCCTCCCTCTGCTGTCCCCTGGGATCTCTTCCTAAATAAACTACCTGCACACAAGTTTTGCTTCGGGTTAAGACACTAACCAGGAGGTCTGTGGCTCCTCTGGAGGGTTTTTCCAAGAGGAAGTTGGATTCTCCTGTGGGTCTTGTTACGGACTGATTCACATGTTGAAGCCTAACCCCCAATGTGATGGTGTTTGAAGGTGGGGCCTCTGGGAGGTGAATAGATCATGAGGGTGGAGCCCTCATGAATGGGATTAGTGCCGTTATACAAGAGACCCCAGGGAGCTCTCTAGTCCTCTCCCTGCTGTGTGAGGATGCAGAGAGACGACAGCTATCTCCAGCCCAGAAGAGGGCTCTCATCAGAATCTGACCACGCCGGCACCCTGATCTCAGACTTCCAGCCTCCAGAACTGTGAGAAATAGATTTCTGTTGTTTATAAGCCACCCGGTGTGTGGTATTCTGCTGTAGGAGCCCAAACAGACTAAGACAGTCATATTCTTCCAGTGGAGGAATGGAACTTTTCAAGGGTGATAAGCCAAAAATCCAGACATTCGTAATGTCTTAGATTAAAAAAACCTTAGAGTTTTTTTGCTCAAGGGTCCGTAACCTGGCTTCAAGTGACTTATGAACCCCTGGAATTGCAAAATGTATGTACTTTTTTTTTTCATGAGGAGAGTTTCTGTAGCTTTCCTCAGATTCTTAAAAGGATTCCTGACCTTTAAAAAAACCCTTAAGAAGAAGATAAGACTTTGGGGTCTTGTTTTCAGCCCCCCACCCCACCCCCAAGAAGCAGCAGTGGTCTGACCTCCGGCCATCTGCTTAGGGGTCTGGTGATTGGGCGGATCACCTCACTTGCTGAGGGGCACTTGTTCCCTTGCAGAAAGGAGGCCCATCTCAGCTGAGCTGAGCAAACAGCCTCACCATGAACAAGCTACCTAGTCTCATAATCGTGCTTCCTGGGAGCCTCTCCTCTGGACTTTGGCTGATGGAAGCTTCAAATAAATCATTTGACTCAGTAAACGTTCATTGTGAATCTTTGGGATTTCCCTGGCGGTCCAGTGGTTAAGACTCTGCGCTTCCACTGCAGGGGGCATGGGTTTGACCCCTGGTCAGGGAACTAAGATCCCACATCCCACATCCTGCATGCCGCGCAGCGAGGCCAAAAAAAAAAAAAAAAGAAAAGTTCATTGCGAATCTTCTAGCAGGCCATGCATCCGTCCAGCCCTTGGGTGACAAAGGGGGAATGGTTACGATTGATGATCATCGTCTGTGTGCTTGGCACTTCCCCACTAGCTCAGGTTCTGTGAAGGCAGTGGCTATACCTGTCTTTGACTCTGGATGGCCAGAGACTACAATGCCTGGCACAGGGTAGATGTTTAAAGAATAATTGTTGAATTGTGTCTGTATGCGTTATGTCATTCAATCCTTGTGTTTCAGTTAAAACAAAGGGGGTTGCAAGTGACAGAAAACTTAATTATAACTGGCTTAAACAAAAGGAAAAGTACTGGTTCCATAACAGTATAATCCAGGAGGAGCTTCAGGAATGGCCTGATCCAGGACTCAAATAATTTCAGTAGGATCCATCTCTTAGCTCTGCTTCCTATAGATTGGCTTCCATCCTCAGATTGGCTACCCTTGTGGAAACAAAATGGCCACAGTTATCATAAGCCTTTTGCCCTCCTAACCAGGACATCAGAGTCTGAGTCCCAGCATTCCTACCCAAAGTGCCGAGGTTCACCTCTGATTGGACAGCCCATCCCTGAGCCAATCACGGTGACCAGGGTGCAAGGGATATATTAATTAGGTTAGACCATTCAGGCCACCTCAGAGCTAGGCACTGGGTCAATCTCAAACCATTGAACAGAGAATAATAGGAGAGGAGTGGTTCCCCAAAGGAAATTTGGGGTTCTCTTGTCAGGAAGGAGGGGAAGTAGATGCTTGGCAGCAAAGCACAGCTCTCCAGTATACCCTGTAGGGCAAGCTTTCTTCCCATTTTACAGATGAGGAAAGTGAGGCTCCGAGGTGATAAGGCACTAGGCCAAAGTCACACAATTTGTGGAGTCTGGGATGTGTCCCAGGTCTGCTAGCTCCAAAACTAGAGGCTCCCACTACTTGCCCAAGTCACGGTGGACACATTTTGGAAATAGCCACTTGCCTAATTGCCCAGAGCTGCACCAGTCTCTTCTTTTTCTTTTTTTTTTTTATTTTATTTATTTATTTTTGGGCTGCATTGGGTCTTCATTGCGGTGTGCGGGCCTCTCATTGTGGTGGCTTCTCTTGTTGTGGAGCACGGGCTCTAGGTGCGTGGGCTTCAGTAGTTGTGGCATGCAGTCTCAGTAGTTGTGGCTTGCGGGCTCTAGAGCACAGGCTCAGTAGTTGTGGCGCATGGGCTTAGTTGCTCCGCGGCATATGGGATCTTCCCGGACCAGGGCTCGAACCCGTGTCCCCTGCATTGGCAGGAGGATTCTTAACCACTGCATCACCAGGGTAGTCCTGCACCAATCTCTTCTGATCAGGAATGTTGTTGTTTTTTCATCCAGAAGTCTCTCTGGGCAGGACATTAGATGGACTGTACTTATCTCCAAACCCATTTATCTGATGTGGGGTTCTCAGTCCCTGTATTTGACCAAATCCCCTTAGTAATCTTGTTGACTGGAAAGAGGTCAGATACAGACCCTGAGCTGGAGGAATGCACAGTCTAAAGGGGAGACAGACAGATAAGAAAATGGACAATTATACTGCGATCGGGGCTGTGGAGTATGGGGCTGGCTCATCTAACCTCCACTGGAGGGTCAGGGATGGCTTCCTGGAGGATGATGAGTGTTCCCTAGGTTAAGGTGTGGGAGAGGACTGTCCAGGCAGTGGGCAGAGCACAAGTAGACATACAGAAATGGGGAAGTTTAAAGAGGCAATGGACAGTAATACTTCAGTTTGTCTGGAGCATAGAATCCAGGAAGGGAAAAAAAGTAGGTAATAAGCTTAGAGAGTTGGGATTTATGGTTCCACCTCATTGACCTGTAAAGGCAAGGGGTAGGTGGGCTCTGGCCCTAACTCATGGCAATGATAACATTACAGGTAATAATTTCTCCCGAGGATTAATCACTTACTCTCCCCTAGTTACTGTCATAATTTTAGCCAATCTTTACAGCTTCCTCCAAAACCAAGGAGGACAGTTAATCCTGTTTTACAAAAGTAGAAACTGAGACACAGTGAAAGAGACTTGCCAGAGGTCACTGACCACCTTGCAGGACTGACACTCTCCCAGTGGCAGGTTAATTATCACCTCTGCTAGTATGTGAAGGAGAGTGCTGGAAATCAGAGCTCCTGGTTGCCCGCGAGCACCACAGGAATCAATGTGACTGTTCAAGGGGGTCCTGAGAGATGACCAAATGGAGGACAGGTGAGCTCAGGAAAAAGGCTGTGGCTTCTCTCAAAAGAAAACTTCAAGAAAAGTTAACTAAGCAGCATTTCTGGAGCTGGGAGCTGGATGCGAAAGAGTGGGGAGTGGGCTGGGAGTTAGGGGACCTGGGTTCTGTCTCCAGCTCTGTCATTATCATTGTGTAACCTCAAACAAGTGGGTTAAGTGTTACACTCTAGGTTCCCACCTATAAAATGGGTCTAGTAACACCTTCCAACTTCAGAAAGATGGTTAGGAATTCCCATGAAATAAATGACTCTGTGTGAAGGTGCTTTGATAAATTCAAAACCTTCTCCCCATACAAGGGGGAATTGTTTGTATTATGTGCCTGGAGGCAAGGGAATGCAGATCAGGACTTCCAAACCTTGGGTCCCTGAACAGAATTCAGGGGGTCTGCGAAATTGGATTGGAAAAAAATCTTTATTTTCGCTAACCTCCAACTGAAATTCAGCATTTCCTTCCATGATTAACTTTGGCATTTGCATCATTGTCACAAATAGAAATCACAGATGCAGTCATGACACGCCCAGTGGTGGCAGGCATCTTGAAATATTGCTCACGTTCATCGTGACTTTGAAATGCTGGTAGTCATGAGACTTACCACTAGATACCAATATTTGATCTATTAATGAAGAAGTGCATATGTTACCAACAGCAAAGTTGTTTTTAAAATGTATTCAGGGAATTCCCTGGCGGTCCAGTGGTTAGGACTCCATGCTTCCACTGTAGGGGGCCTAGGTTCGATCCCTGGTCGGGGAATTAGGAGCTCACAAGCCAAGCGGTGTGGCCAAAAAAAAAAAAAAAAAAAATATATATATATATATATATATATATATATATTCAAAACTTTTAAATTATGAATCATGTTTAACATACACAAAAGTAGACCTAATAGTATAAAGAACCTCCGTGTGCTGGTTACCGAGTCCAACAACCATCACATAAACAAAATTTTATTTTTGTCTTTGTTTTTTTATTTGGGGGGTGGGGCTTTTTTTGGCACTCATTATCTTGAAGCAAATCCAAGATATAATGGCATTTCATCTGTAGATATTTCCGGGGAATTCCCTGGAAGTCCAGTGGTTAGGACTCCACGCTCTCACTGCTGAAAGCGTGGGTTCCATCCCTGGTCAGGGAACCAAGATCCCACAAGCTGTGTGGTGTGCCCCCCCCCCAAAAGTTTATATTGTAGATATGCCTGTAGGTACTTCTAAGTATAAGGAGGTTAAAACAAAAAACATTACCACAGTATGATAATCATACCCCAAACCCTTCAGTAATTCCTTAATATCATCAAATATCTGGTCAGATTGAAAAAAGAAGACATCTTATAAATGTAAGAAGTTCTGAAAATAGTGTTTGTTTAAACCAGGATCCCAGTAAGTTCTGCTTGGTGAGATGGGTTCTTTTAACTCTCTTTCAATATATAGATTCCCTTTTTATCTCCCTCTCTCATTTCTTCTGGTAATTTATTTGTTGAAGAAATCTGGTGGTTTGCCCTGAAAAGCTCCTCGCAGCCAGGACTTGCTGAGTGCATCCATCCCCGCAGAAACGCAGACAAGCTCGACTGTGCTCTGCTGTTCTGTCAACTTCTAGTCTTAAGCAGATTCAAGTTCGATTTTCCCCGGCCAGACTACTTCATGGAAGCAGCGTGCTCTTTCACCCGGAAGCATATAATATCTAGTTCTCTGGCTGCTCGGCGTGCTCGTTACTCTGGATTGCTGCTTTTGCCGAAAGTGAACAACAAACAAGTTAAACCCCCTACTTTAGATACACACTCAGCCTTCAGAGTGCAAGAAAGCACTGTCACCGGTATTTCGTTCTCAGTGACCAGATCTCGTCGTGAAGAAAGCAGCGCTTCTAGGGGGACAAGAAGGCTAGCCGCCCCAGTGGGCAGGGGTCGACGGTGGACAACTGCCGGAGCCTGGGGTTCTGGTTCTCTACACAAGAGAACATCAAAAGGGCCTGGGAAGAGGTGGTCCCACAGCCGCGTTACAGCCTCCGAGAGGTTCCTTGTACCCGGATGGGACAGCTGGCCACAGGGAGCAGCCTGGGAGGCAGGGAAACGAAACCCAAGGAAGGAATGTGTAAGAAAGAAACGTGCGGATGGATTCTTTCCCTTCTTTACTAGGGCAGACGCTGCTAGTTTCTTTCCCACGGTATTCACTTTCTCCCTCTCACGATCTACGCAAAAGTCACGGCTGCCTAGAGAAAAGACTACATTTCCCAGCCTACTTTGCAGCTACGCGTGCTCAGAAGGCTGAATTCTGGCCACTCTGGTCGGTTGAAATGGTCATTTCCGCTAGAGTTTCATCCAATCCGTTACAACCGTGAGCAAACGCCTTCCTTGAGTGGTATTTTTAGCGAATGATACAGTGTCTGTTCCAGAGCTAAATTATCTCATGAGAATAGAACGGCAACACTTACAAATACGCTCTAGGAACAACAACGAATCCACGCTTACACTTACTTCTAAACAAAATTTTTTAAAGATTTTTTTCGTGGTCCAGCGGCTAAGAATCTCTCCTTTAATGCGTGGTACAGGGCCTTAGGTTCTTGGTCGCGACACTAACATTCTACATAACGCGGGGCAACTGACCCCGCTGACGGCCATTATTGAATTCTGGGGCGTCGAAGCCTGAACACCACAACTTTAAAGAAACTGTCTCTCCCGAGTAGGAGTATTAAGCACTTGGGAACAACTAAGGAACGCAAACAAAAATACTCTTCTGACTCCAACAGAGCAATTACTCCTCTTTCAGAACGTCGACACCTTTTTTAAAGAAGCTTATCCCATCCACCACCAGACGTAGAGTAACACTAAAGTTTTGAAACTAATACTTGGTTAAAGAAGAACTAATTCTCACGTAGAAAAACACAAAATGTACTAAATAAAACGAACATCAACTCACCCAACTAATAACAGCGAAACCTAAATATTCTGTTTTTGAACATGATTATTGGCCTTGCTAACGCAAGACCTCAAAAAATTGGGTAAAAACTCAGAATTGTTCCTCTCCACGGAAATCTTTAGTAAAAGGCGAAAGATTTATACGATCTGAAGAGAAACCAGAGTATGCCCTACTGTAGGCGGCACGCATTCCTCGGGTAACTGCTACCCCTAACACAGTAATGGTGATTATTTAACTGAAAGAGCTATTCAATCTGCTTTTTTCCCAGACAATTCTATGAAAGAATTCTCACTTCTGGGAAAAAATAGTTAAAGAAAGAAGGAAAAATCTAGTCATTTTTAAGTCGAAAATTTGTCCTGGGTGCAATGCATTCTGGATATGCAAATGAAAATCTCAGTCTATACGCTCCGGTTTCCGGAGATACCTCAAATAGTTCATTCATCTTGTGCTGGGACCGAGACTACCGCCAGGGGGCAGAACGGAGGCGAGACTTAACAGGGATAGTGAGCTGAGGCTGATCCAGCTAGAAAAAGTCTGTTTTATAGGTGGCATTACAAGTGAAAATTTCTCTTGGAGTTAAATAAAATAAAATAGAATAAAATAAAATAAAAATTTAAAAGCTTGAAATAATTATCTTCATTCATTCAACAAAAATTTATTGACCACTGTGTTCAACCCTGTGCCGGCCTCTAGGGATAGAGTGGTAACTGTAATATTTCATCTTCAAGGAGTGCTCAGTGTGATGGGGAACCAGGTGTCAGTGATGAGCGCTGATAACAGAAGACGACATCTGGGCAGCACAGGAGCCGGGTGGCGAGGGTATTCCGGGCAGGGAGGCACAGTGCTGAGAGGGCAAGTAACCAGATGGCCATCAGTGCCAGCTAAGAGCTTGGATTTACCCTGAGGACAGTGGGGAGGCAGTGAAGAGCTTTAAAAATGAATACCTGATCAGATTAGCTTTTTAACACAGTGGTCCTGGGACCAGCAGATCAGTGTCACCTGGGTACGTGTTAGAGATGCAGGTTCTTGGGTCCTACTCGAAGACCCACTGAATCTGAAACTCTGAGAGTAGGGCCCAGCAGCTGGGTTTTAACAAGCCCTCCAGGTGAGTGTGCTGCCAGCTGGGTTGAGAAACACTGTTGGACAACCACTCTGGTTAAAGTGTGGCTGTTGTTGGAAAGCAAGGAGGTTTGGGGAAGCTAATTAGGAGCCTGAGAATTAAAGCAGAGAGAAGTACAGTGGCCTGGATGGGGGGCAAGGCCTGGGAAAGGGTCAAAGTCGAGGAGAGAAAAAATTCTAGGGAGATCCTTAGGGGCTGGTGGCATTGAGGGGAGGTGATGCAGCAGGAGAAGCATGTGAAGGTCATTAGGAAGAGGTCAGGGAGGCAGAAGGAAGACCAGGAGTGGGGACCACTGAGAAATCAAGGGCAGAAGGGAGCAGTCAGTTGTGTTAAAGGTCCACCCGAGGTCAGTTAAGGTGGGGACTGTAAGGGCCAGTGGATGTCACGGGACGGAAGTCAGTGACCTTGACCAGAGGCGTTTTCAGGGAGTGGAAGTGATAGAAGCCCCACTGTGGGGAGCTGATGAGGAAGTGAGTGGGGTGGAGAGCGAAGGCTTCAGGGAGACCGGCCAGAAGACGTGTGAGGTTAGAGGAGGACTTTTTCTTTCTTCGGCATCAGGAGAGTGTTAAAGGGGTTCAAACTTTGCTGGGGAGGAGGCAGCACAGAGGGAGAGGATGAAGACGCAGGAGAGGGGAAGTAAACAAGGTCCTACTGTACAGTGCAGGGAACTATATGCAATATCCCGTGATAAACCATAATGGAAAAGAAGATGAACAAGAATATATATATGTATAACTGAGTGGCTTTGATGTACAGCAGAAATTAAACAACATGGAAAATCAACTATACTTCAATAAACATTTTAAAAAGAAAAAGAAAAACAATAGATGAGGGTGGGGTGGGAAATGGGGAGGGGGTGGTAGCTGACTTCCGGTTAGAGGAAGGACCCCAAGTCCTAGGTAGTAGAAGGAAAGGAGGGAAGGGGGAGCATGGTGATCCCTCCACCCCAAAGACTGGCGTTGACGGAGCCCGTTCCTCTGTCCTCCTCCTCCTGCCTGCCCCAAGTGCCCTCCAACTTCCTCAGCTGGGAAGACCCCACCCTCTGCCTTTTCAGCATCTGCTCTGGGGCGGCTGAACTGCTGGAAATATCAGACGATTGAGCAAAACTCGGAGGAGGGCCTCAGTTTTTTTGGACATTTCTCTGGCTGTCCCACCCCCAGTATGCCCCTTTTAAACTTTCTCCTCTCACCTTCATGCCCCCCATCCCTGACTCACTCTCAGCCCATGACCTCCCAAGGGTTTCATTGAGAGAGCAGGAGCCTTATCTTCCCACTCCCAAATCTACCAGCTGGTCAGTATCTGCCCCTTGTCAACAGAATGAAAAATGCACAATCGAGGGTTGCGATTTTCAGGGGAACTGAGATCCCACATATGGCGCGGCCAAAAAAACCCCAAAACCAAAAAACAAAAAGAGTTGTGGTTTTCAGCGTTTTTCAGGGACCTTACTGAGGACTACAGCCTGGGAAATAGCTCCTCAGATAGCTCTGAGGACCTGCTCCAAAGAGGTAGGAGGAGAGGCCAAAATTAAATCAAAAAATTAAAATGAAAACTACCACATGACCCAACAATTCCACTTCTGGGTATTTATCTGAGGAAGACTAAATCACTAATTTGAAAAGATATATACACCGTTATGTTCATCACAGCATTATTACAATAGCCAAGACATGGAAACAACCTAAGTGTCCACCAACAGATGAATGGATAAAAAGGATGTGTTATATATATATATAATGGAATATAGATAGATAGGTAGATAGTGGAATACTACTCAGACATAAAGAAGAGTGAAATCTTCCCATTTGCAGCAGCATGGGTGAAACTTGAAGGCATTATGATAAGTGACATAAGCCAGTCAGAGACAGACAGATATAATACATACTGCATGGTATCATTTATATGTGGAATATTTAAAAAACAAGTCAAACTCATAGAAACAGAGAGTAGAAAAGTGGTTGCCAGGGCTGGGAGGTGGGGGAAATAGCAAGAGTTTGGTAAAAGGTTATAAACTTTCAGCTGTAAAAAAAATAAGGTACAACATGGTGACTATAGTTGATAACACTGTATTGTATAATGGAAATTTGCTAAGAGAGTAGAACTTAAATGTTCTCACACATGCAAGAAAATATAAATATGTAAGTTGATAGATTTGTTAATTAACTGGATGGGAGGAATCCTTTAGCAATGTATATGTATTTCAAATTAATGCAACATACACTTTAGATATCTTACAATTTTATTTGTCAATTATACATCAATAAAACAGAAACAAATTAACAACAATAGTACTAAAAAAAATCACGAAATACTTCTAACTCCACAGAAAATTGTAACAAATGAAAGTGCATCTGACACCTGAATTTAAGAGATGTCAACATTTCTCCAAATATGCTTTAGGTCTGTTTTTATACAGTTGAAAACTGCATTTGCTTCCTCTCCAGTAAAGCTGAGGTGGGTCCTCCAAACACAAAAAACTTTGATCTTGTGTTTTTAAAATTCAGGTTTATAATATATTTGATCCATCCTTCTGCAACATGCCTTTTTCGTGCAACATTTATGTTTTCAATATTTATTTGTGTGGGTATATCTGTAGACCTAGTTCCAGGTCATGCATTTTATCTGCTGTATAACAACCCATTTTTAAATTAATTAATTAGTTAATTAATTATTTAAATTTTGGCTGCATTGGGTCTTTGTTGCTGCGCACGGGCTTTCTCTAGTTGCAGTGAGCGGGGGCTACTCTTCGTTGAGGTGTGCGGGCTTCTCACTGCGGTGGCTTCACTTGTTGCGGAGCACGGGCTCTAGGCGTGTGGGCTTCAGTAGCTGTGGATCACGGGCTCTAGAGCGCAGGCTCAGTAGTTGTGGCCCACGGGCTTAGTTGCTCTGTGGCATGTGGGATCTTCCAGGACCAGGGCCCGAACCCATGTCCCCTGCGTTGGCAGGTGGATTCTCAACCACTGCGCCACCAGGGAAGTCCCACAACCCATTTTTTGAGTACACCACAGTACCCAGGTAAAAGTAGGGCAAGCGGCTCAAGGTAGAAAATTAGCAGCCTCCATTACGTCTTCCAATCCCTGTACCCTGATTTTGGCTCTAGAATGGACAATAGTGGGTGTGGGAGGCTGAAAAATGGCCCCCAAAGATACCTAGGTCCTAATCCCTTATGTGGCAAAAGAGACTTTGCAGATGTGCTTACACTAAACATCCTGAGATGGTCCTTATAAGGAGGCATCAGAGTGGAATTTGACCACAGAACAGGAGAACGTAGAAGCAGAGATTGCAGTGATGTGCTCTGAAGATGGAGGAAGGGGCCATGAGCCAAGAAGTGCAGGTGGCCACTAGGAGCTGCCAATAGGACATTGTCGAGAAGTTCTGCCCATTTAATAGGCGAGAAATGGTATCTTGATGTCATTTTGTTTTTTTTAAAAAATCTTTTAGCTTCCATACATTTTTTAAGTGATAGGCCTTTATTTTATTTATTTATTTTTAAAAATTTATTTATTTATTCAATTATTTATTATTTATTTTTTTATTTTTTTAATTTTTGGCTGTGTTGGGTCTTCGTTTCTGAGCGAGGGCTTTCTCCAGTTGTGGCGAGTGAGGGCCACTCTTCATCGCGGCGTGCAGGCCTCTCACTATCGCGGCCTCTCTTGTTGCAGAGCAGAGGCTCCAGACGCTCAGGCTCAGTAGTTGTGGCTCACGGGCCCAGTTGCTCCGCGGCATGTGGGATCTTCCCAGACCAGGGCTTGAACCCGTGTTCCCTGCATTGGCAGGCAGATTCTCAACCACTGCGCCACCAGGGAAGCCCAAAATTTTATTTATTTATTTATTTTTGGCTGCGTTGGGTCTTCGTTGCTGTGCACCAGCTTTCTGTAGCTGCGGCGAGCAGGGGCTACTCTTGGTTGCCGTGCGTGGGCTTCTCATTTCGGTGGCTTCTCTTCTTGCGGAGCACGGGCTCTAGGCGCGTGGGCTTCAGTAGTTGTGGCACGTGGGCTCAGTAGTTGTGGCTCGTGGGCTCTGGAGTGCAGGCTCAGTAGTTGTGGTGCACGGGCTTAGTTGCTCCGTGGCATGTGGGATCTTCCCGGACCAGGGGTCGAACCCATGTCCCCTGAATTGACAGGCGGATTCTTAACCACTGTGCCACTAGGGAAGTCCCCCAGTATAGTTCTAATTTTCATTTCTCTTTCTTAAAGTAAAGGTGAGCATCTTTTCATATGTTTAAGGGCCATTTGTCTACCTCTTTCTGTGTGCATTTTCAGTTAATTTTTCTTGGAAACCTGCACTACCATCTTGCAGCTGCATATCGCAGAAAGGAAAGATTTTCCCTGTAATTTTAAAGAGCTCTTTATATATTAAGGATATTAGTCCTCTATCTGCCAGGTAAGTTGCTAATATTTTCTTTCTGTTTTTCATTTTTGCAGAGCAAAAGTATTTTTTAAAGATGGAGTCAAATTATCAATCATGTATTTATTTATTTATTTAAAAATTATTTATTTGTTTTTATTTTTTGTCTGTGTTGGGTCTTCGTTTCTGTGCGAGGGCTTTCTCTAGTTGTGGCGAGCGGGGGCCACTCTTCACCGCGGTGCGCGGGCCTCTCATTATCGTGGCCTCTCTTGTTGCGGAGCAAAGGCTCCAGACGCGCAGGCTCAGCAGTTGTGGCTCACGGGCCCAGTTGCTTCGCGGCATGTGGGATCCTCCCAGACCAGGGCTCGAACCCGTGTCCCCTGCATTGGCAGGCAGACTCTCAACCACTGCGCCACCAGGGAAGCCCTCAATCATTTATTTTTTTCTAGGTTTTGAGTCATAGTTAGAAAGGGCTTCCTCATGCGTGTTATAAAAGGAATTCGCTCATATTTTCTTCTAGTACTTATATGGTTTCATTTTTTTAAACATTTAGATCTTTGGTGTGTTTGAAGTTTATTCTGGTGTATGGTGTCAGGTATGAATATAATTTTGTATTTTTCCAAATGACTGGAACAGCTGGTATAAGATAGGAGATAAATACTCCTGAAAAGTTTGGTAGAACTTATCTATGACCGTTTTGGCTTGAGGCTTTGGGGATGGAAGGTTTTTGATTCTCATTTCAATTTTTTTATTGGCTATTAATGTACAGAAATGTATTAGTTTTTCTTATGCCAGTTTCAGCCTTTATATTTTTCTAGAAATGTATCCATTTTGTCTATGTTCTTAAATTTATTGGTGTGAAATTGTTCATTAGATTTTTAAAAATTAACAAACTTTATTTTTTAGAGCAGTTTTAGGCTCACAGCAAAACTGAGCAGGAAGTACGGAGAGTTCCTATAGACCCTTGCCCACCTCCCTGCAACCTTCCCCACTATCAACGTCTCCAAGCAGAGTGGCACATTTGTTATGATCTATGAACCTACGTTGACACATCATTACCATCGAAAACCCCTAGTTTACATCAGGGTTCACTCTTGGTGTTGTATATTCTATGGGTTTTGACAAAAGTATAAGGACACTTATCTACCATCGTAGTATCATACAGGGTAGTTTAACCACCCTAAAAATCCCCTGTGCCCCACCTATTCATCCCTCCCTCCTCCTTAACCCCTGGCAACCACTGACTTTTTATGGTCTCTATAGTTTTTCCTTTTCCACGATGTCATACAGCTGGAATTTTGCAGGATGTAGACTTTCAGATTGACTTTTTAAAACTTAACAATGTGCATTTAAGTTTCTTCCATGTCTTTAAATGGCTTGCTAGCTCATTTCTTTTTAGTGCCGAATAATAGTCCATTGTCAGATGTACCGTGGTTTATTTATACACTCAGCTATTGAAAAACATCTTGGTTACTTCCAGATTTTGGCAACTATGAATAAAGCTGCTATAAACACTCACAGGAAGAATTTTGTGTGGAAATAAGTTCTTAACTCCTTTGGGTAGACACCAAGGAGTGCAGCTGCTGGATCAAATGGTAAGACTTTATTTAGTTTTGTAAGAAACTACCAAACTGACTTCCGAAGTGTTTGTAAGATTTTACATTCCCACCAATAACGAATGAAAGTTCCTATTGCTCCACATCCTCGCCATCATTTGGTGTTGTCAGTGGTCTGAATTTTGACCATTTTAATAGGTTGTAGTGATATTTCTTTGTTTTAATTTGCAACTCTGATGACATATGATATTGAACATCTTTTCATATGCTTACTTTCTGTCTGTATATCTTCTTTGGTGTGGTGTCTGTTCAAGTCTTTTGCCCATTTTTTAATCTGAATGTTCATTTTCTTTCTTTCTTTCTGTCTGTCTTTCTTTCTCTTTCTTTTTTCTTTTTCCTCCTCCCCTTCCTTCCTTCCTTCCTTCCTTCTCTCTCTCTCTTTCTTTCTGTCTGTCTTTCTTTCTCTTTCTTTCTTTTTCCTCCTCCCCTTCCTTCCTTCCTTCTTTCCTTCTTTCCTTCCTTCCTTTTCTCTCCTCTCTTTCTTTCTATTGCAGTAGGAACAGTTATTGTGAGATACACTCTCTTAAAACATTTTAAGTGTACAGTACACTTAAACTATAGGCAAAATGCTACTCAGCAGATCTCTAGAACTTACTCATCCTGCACAATGAAATGTTATACCCATTGAATAACAACTCCCCATGTCTCCCTCCCCCAACCCCTAGCAACCACCATTCTACTCTCTGCCTCTATGAATTTGACTATATTAGATACTTCACATAAGAGGAATTATGCAATGACTGACTCATTTCACTTAGCATAATGTTCTTAAGGGTCAGCCATGTTGTTACATTTAGCAGGATTTCCTTCTTTTTAAAGGCTGAGTAATATTCCGTTGTGTGGATATGCCACATTTCTCTATCTATTCATCCATCAGTGGACATTTATGTTGTTTACACATTTTGGCTATTGTGAAAAATACTGCAATAAACATGGGAGTGTGTATAACTCTTTGATATACTGATTTCAATTCTTTTGATAAATACCCAGAAATGGGATTGCTAGAACATATGATAGTATTACTTTTTAATTTTTTAAGGAACCTCCATCCTGTTTCCAATAGTGGCTGCACCATTTTACATTCCCACCAACAGTGTACAAGGGTTCCAGTTTTTCATTGCCAACACTTCTTATTTTTTGATCTTTTGATAATAGCCATCTGAATAGGTGTGTGGTAACATCACATCGTGGTTTTGTTTTGGCTTTTTTTGGCCGTACCGCACAGCATGTGGGATCTTTTTTTCCCAACCAGGGATGGAACCCTCACCCCCTGCATTGGAAGCACAGAGTCTTAACCACTGTACCGCCAGGGAAGTCCCACACATTGTGGTTTTGATTTGTATTTCCCTGATGATTAGAGATGTTGAGCATCTTTTCATACCCTTGTTGGCCATTGGTATGTTTTTGGAGAAATGTCTATTCAAGTCCTTTGCTCATTTTTTATCTTTTTTGTTTTTTTGCCATTGAGTTATAGGAGTTCCTTATACATTTTGGATATTGATTCCTTATCATATACATATAATTTGCAAATATTTTCTCCCATTCTGTAGGTTGCATTCTTACTCTGTTGATTGCTTCCTTTGCTATGCAGAAACTTTTTAGTTTGATGTAGTCCTACTTGTCTATGTTTGCTTTTGTTGCCCGTGGGGTTGTTTTCTTATTGTGTTTGAAGAGTTCTTTGTATATTTTGGATAATAGTTCTTTGTCAGATATGTCTTTTGCAAATATTCTCTCCAAGTCTGTGGCTTGTCTTCTCTTTCTCTTGATGGTAATGTTTTTTTTTTTTTTTGATGGGTACATAGGAGTTTTTATTATACTATTTTCATGTGGTTCAAAACATAAGTTTTAAAAAATTATACAGATAATAAAGGAGAACATACAGATAAATTTTAGCACATACAGGAACTTGAGGTCATTTTGTATAATCACTCACTCTATTGTCTGGTAGAGAAGAGGTGGTCAAAGTTTATTAAAAGAAAAATTTAAAAAAAAAGGAAAAAAAAAAAAAGAAAAATTTAAAAAAAGAAAAAAGAAAAAAGAAAAAAACACCCTGAATTCAGTCTCTCTTACTGGTCAAAGTACTAATTCCGCCCCAGCTTCTGGCCCCATCATCCAGCTCTTTTACACATACACAGCCTTACACTCTTCCAATGAGTATTTATTATTAGTTAAGCCATGATTCAGGACCCCACGGTGGGCATCACTATGTACCCAGGTCCCCCTTCACCACCCTGGGGAGAAGGACAGAGGACAGAGAAGGTGGGGTGGAGCCAGTTCAGATCTTCCCAGGAAACGTGCCTTCTGCCCGGTGGTCGTCCCAGGCTGACACCCAGGATATGGGGCAGAGGGACTTGTACACACGCCGGTACCATTCACACACGGAGACGTCACCCTCTTTAGCAGTCATTGCCTTCTCACAGCGGTGGAAGTCCAGGTAGTTCTGCCAGCAGTTCCTCGTCTGGTTCTGGTTGGGGAAGCGGCTGTCAAAAGGAGCAGTCTGGTAGTTCTTGATTTTGGTCTTGATGTCCTCTGCCATAGTGCTGACTCCTAAAGACGCTCCTGAAGCCCCTGGAAGCTCAATGTGACCCTCAGCAATCGGTAATGTGTTTTTAATTTCAGATTCCACTTGTTCATTGCTAGCATATAGGAAATTGACTGACTTTTGTATCAGTATATTTACCTTTTATCCCACAACCTTGTTATAATTACTTTTCAGTTCCAGGAGGTGGTTTTTTTTTTTGTAAATTTTTTGGATTTTCTTCATAGATAATCATGTCATCTGTGGAAAAGGACAGTTTTGTTTCTTCATTCCAAATCTGTATACCTTTTTTTTTTTTTTTTTTTTTTGGCCATGCTGCACAGCTTGTGGGATCTTAGTTCCCTGACCAGGGATTGAACCCATGCCCTCGGCAGCGAAAGCACGGAGTCCTAACCACTGGACTGCCAGGGAATTCTCAAATCTGTATACCTTTAATTTCCTTTTCATCATATTGCACTAACCAGGACTCCCAGTACAATATTGAAAGCAGCTGGGAGATGGGACATCCAATTTTTTGACAACACTACAGTTCCTTTTATCCTAGGACATTAAAAGGATAATAAAGGAATATTATAAATAACTCTGTGCTCACAAATTTGATAACTTAGATGAAATGAACCTATTCCTTGAAAGATACAATCTTCCAAAATTGCACAAGAAGAAATAGACAATCTGAATAGGTCTATATCTATTAAAGAAATGGAATCAATAATTAATAACCTTCCAAAGCAGAAAGCACAGGGCACAGATACATTCACTGGTGACTTCTACCAAACATTTAAGGAAGAAATTATACCAATTCTCTACAATTTCTTTCAGAGGATAGATGAGAATTCTTCCTAATTCATTCTATGAGGCTAGAATTACCCTAATACTAAAACCAGACAAAGACATTACAAGAAAAGAAAACTACAGGCAAATATGTCTCATAAATATAGATGCAAAAATCCTCAACAAAATAATAGCAAATTGGGACTTCCCTGGTGGCGCAATGGTTAAGACTCCACGCTCCCAATGCATGGGGCCCAGGTTTGATCCCTGGTCAGGGAACTAGATCCCACATGCGTGCCACAACTAAGAGTTCGCATGCCACAACTAAGAAGCCCACAAGCTGCAACTAAGGAGCCCGCCTGCCGCAAGTAAGACCCGGCGCAACCAAAAAATAATAATAATAAAAAATAAATATTAAAAAAATAACAAATTGAATCCCACAATATATAAAAAGAATTATACACCACAACCAAGTGGGATTTATCCCAGGTATGCAAGTCTGGTTCAATATTTGAAAATCAATTCATTTAGTCCATCACATCAACAGGCTGAAGAAGAAAAATCACATCATCATATCAATAGATGCAGAAAAAACGTTTGAACAGAGACATGAAGTAGCTCACCCAGGGCCTTGCAGTCAACAACTGGTAGAGAAAATGGCTATTAAGAAAGCACGGGTGGGCTTCCCTGGTGGTGCAGTAGTTAAGAATCTGCAACTAGAGAAAGCCCACGCGCAGCAACGAAGACCAAACACAGCCAAAAATAAATAAATAAATAAATAAATTTAAAAAAAAGAATGCCACTTGGTTATCAAGAGTCTTAAAAAGAGTATTTTAAAAGTTCATATACTTCAAGTCAACAATTTCACATTTGGGAATATATTTTAAGGGAACAGAAATGTAGAAAAATATATGTGTGGAAAAATGCACTTTTTACAATGAAAATAAAATTGGAAGTGATATGAACATCTAGCAATAAGCAATTAACTAAATTGTCGTAGCTCCATAAATTGGACTATTTTGAAGCCATTAAAATGTTTTTCTCCAAAGAATGTATAATGACATATGAATATGTTTACAATTTATTTGGTAGAAAAGAAAGATACAAAAGTATATTCCAGTCAGGTAGAAAATAAGATGTGTGTGCCTATAAAAGGCTTAAGAGTAAACATAAAAATATTAATAATAAACAATTTATTCCCAGCAATAAATAAGAGGGTTTTTTTTATAACATGATCTTTTTTTTAAAAAATTATTTATTTATCCATTTGGTTACATTGGGTCTTAGTTGCGGCAGGCAGGCTCCTCAGTTGCAGCACGGGGGCTCCTTAGTTGTGGCATGCGAACTCTTAATTGCAGCATGCATGTGGGATCTAGTTCCCTGACCAGGGATCGAACCCACGCCCCCTGCGTTGGGAGCAAGGAGTCTTAACCACTGCACCACCAGGGAAGTCCCAAGAGTTATTTTTATAATCAGAAAAAAAGCCCGGTTAAGGGTGGGAAACGTCAGTGTCCCCCCAAAAAGACAGTGGGGGGCGGAGTTGGGAGGTGGCGTGGAGTGTAAGACAAAGGTGCAAATAATGAGCAAACGGGCCAGCCTGTGATGTCTGCGCAGAGAGATCCCGAGAAAGCACTAGGGACAATTTTAGGGGACAGAAAGCAGGATTTGATCACCTAAGGACAGAGGCTAAGAGAAGAGCCATGAACTCCGCACCACAAATTCTACACGGGGGCTTCATGGAGGGCAGGGGGCCTCCGGGAGCGCGCAGGGCAGATGCTTTGGCCGGGCCTGTAGCGGGTGCCGCATTTCAGCACCGCGGACAGGAGCCGCCCTCAGATCCAGACAGGTCCTCATTTTCCGCCGCCCCGCGGCCAAGACAGGTGTGCGGTTTCGAGTCAGGGCAGGGGAGGACCCGCTCTCCCCGACACGCTTGGCCCAGCCCAGACAGAAGCGAAGGGTCTCCACTGCCCGACGGGGAGGGAGGCAAGGAAGGAAGAACGGAGGGAAGAGGAGGGCATCAGGGACACCCTAAGGGGAAGCCGAGCCCAGAGCAGGTGAGAGGCTGGAGTCCTTGAGCCTCCAACCTCTCTGGTCCTTCCCAGAGGTGTCCCCTCTTTCAAGCGCAGCCTCGACCAGTTTCCACGCTCTCCCTGGCTTCCATCGCTCCACAGGGATCTGAGCCAGAATGTAGACCAGGACAGCCAAGATACCAGTCAGCCCTCCCGTAGACCTGCTGGCTGCAGATAATTAGATGAAGCCCTCACCCCAGGTGGCCCCTAAATCTGCAGAGTTCAAGTCTCTGGACTGAACCTTGCGCTGCTGGGTGTGAGGGAAGGGGTGGGGGGGCCCTCCTTCCGTAGCTGCCCCTGCGCTTCTCCCAGTCGGGCTTAGACCCTGGGCATCCAGGAGAAGGTGGCTTCCTCCTGCTTCCTTGCTTTCTCACTCCCGGCGCCCACCCAAGCTCCTGCCTACTAACCCAGTTAACTTCTCATCATCCACAGCGATAGAGTGGGCAAAACAAAAACTTCAGGGAATTTACATCGTTTTGGCTTGGCTTGGGGGTGCATGCTGTGACTCTGTAGTAGATTTACTTTCCTATTTATATTTGGTTTAGTCATAGATAAAAGAATTTCTCTGCATTTTTCAGAAGATGGCTTGAAAAAGGGAAGGGTTAGTATTAGAAATTTGTTGCTGGTAATCACCCTCAGATGGAGAGAGAATAAGAGCTGATACTGGGATGACCATATGAGTGTTAATTATCTTTAGTTATTTTCACTCTTATAATCCTTAAATCAACCCTATGTGTTTGTCACTATTCTTACCATTCTCACTTTACATATGAGGAAACGGGGGACTTCCCTGGTGGTCCAGTGGTAAAGAATCTGCCTTTCAATGCAGAGGACACGGGTTCGATCCATGGTCGGGGAACTAATATCCCACATGCCGCGGGGCAACTAAGCCCGTGTACCACAACTACTGAGCTCAGGTGCCACAACTAGAGAGAAGCCCATGTGCTGCAACAAAGAGCCCGCACGCTGCAATGAAAGATCCTGCATGTTGCGACTAAGACCTGATGTAGCCAAATAAATAAATATTAAAAAACAAACAAACAAACAAATGAGGAAACAGGCACAGAGGGGTGAAAGCCCACAGGAGTAAGTAGCAGAGCCTGGATTTGAACCCAGGAGACTCTCTCCGGAGTCCATGCCCCTAACCATGACACTACCCTCCCTCAGTCATAATCTAAAGATTCCCATTTATTGAGCCCCGCCCATGGGCTCAACCTACATTCTTTCATTTAATTCTCACAACTTAATGGGATAACTGCTGTCATCATTAGGGATTTGCAGATGAGGAAATATAACTTGGTCAGGGCCATCACCTTGGATATAGTCCTGGGTCCAGGACCCCTGCTGACTCTCATGTGGGGCCTTGACTTTCCCATGAATCCTTGTCCTCCCTGGAAACTACTGTAAAATTGTTAGCTCCCCCTCCTTCCACTCCTGGACCCCTGGCCTCAGTGAGGTGTCCAGCAGCCCATCCCTGGGCATCTCGGTGGGGCTTTCCATCCCCAGTGCCTCCTTTTCATCCCTGGGGCCAGCCAGATGTGGAGGATTCTGGCCACCTGTGCAGTTTCTCCAGTGGCCTTGATGGGGGTTGTCATCTTGGACCTGCCTTGGCCAATGGCAGCCATGGACCAGGCCACCGGGGGCTCTGTCCTGCAGGCACGTCCTCTGAGCCTTGCTGATCTGCTTCCTCCAAGCAGAGCAGGCCCTCTGCTGCTGAGACGCCCTGGGGGATGCTGAGCCCTGGTCCTGGACAGGTTGATGCTGAGGATGGAGGCCCTCTGTCAGGTGGAACTGGGCAGGATATGTGCCCACCAGGCCTAGCGTGAGGGGAAATCAGGCTTAGTCTGCAACCAACGCGTGGAGACGGCAGCAGGCACCCCAGCATGCCCTTGGAGTCAGGCCCCTGAGCCCAGCTTGCTCTTCTCAGGTGCCATCTCTGAGCTGCTTCGGCTCCTGAAAGACCAGAAGGAATTGCTCACAGCTCTGAAGACCGGCCCTGACTTGGCTGCCGTGGTGGCCCTGACATTCCTCCTCCAGGCCTGGCAGTGGCAGCTGCCCCCACATGGTGTGGCACCCTGGTACCATGCTGCCACCCACTGTGTCTATGCTTTGGTAGTTTCTGAGCAACTTCAGGCTTCCTGGAGGGTGGATGTCAACCTATCTCTCCCCTGGCCCCTGTCTAGGGACAGCCTTGTCTTCCTCTCTCTGTCAGCCTGAAGGGCAGCATGCTACTGGTGGCCAGCCTCCTTGGTCCTGTCACCCCGGATGGCCAGTGGCTATCTGTGTGGCTGAATCACACTGACTCTGTTTTGTCAGCTCCATCTTGGGACCGCAGTCCCCTCTCTGCATGACTGAGGTTTAGCCTACTCACCAGGAATGCACCTGAGCGAGATAAGTTCCTGACCAACTTTAATCCTTGCCTTCATCTGATACAAAAACTGGAAGAATGCATTTTGCTGATGCAGATGGTTAATGGCTCTCGAGGAATAATGGTCCCCGGGGGGAGGAATAGCTCCTGGTTCCTGTTGGTGCAGACGTGCTTCTTCCATAGTGGTCAGGTTCTATTTTTAGCTTTGGCCCCTTTAAATATCCCTTTTGGCGGTGCTGAGTATAGCTGCAAATGCCTCTGGATCATCTCCTGCCTGTATGTCAGTTACCCACAATAAACTTCATAATTGCACTTTATGGAGTTACCGGCTCTGTTTTTCAGTCTCAAAGTTCTTTCTCAGTTCAGAGGATATTATTCAATATCCCTGCCGTCCAGCAGTGTCTCCTCCAGGCAGATGACCTGGTGGGTCCACTTTTTCCTCTTCTACCGGTGTTATTTCTAAATTTCTATCTTTGAGCTCACTAATTCTCTCTTCCATGTGGTCTGCTCTATTTCCAGTGCTTTCCAATGCATTCTTCATCTCATTTATTGAGTTCTTCAGCCCCAGAATTTCTGTTTGGTTCTTTTACAGAGTTTCATTCTCTCTCTCTCTCTCTCTCTCTCTCTCTCTCTCTTTTGGCCTCACCACAGGGCTTGTGGGTTCTTAGTTCCCTGACCAGGGATTGAACCTGTGCCCTCAGCATTGAAAGCTCGGAGTCCTAACCACTGGACCGCTAGGGAATTCCCTAGAGTTTCAATCTCTTTAGTAAAGTATCTCTTCTGTTCATTAATTTTATTTCTTAGCTCACTGAACTGCCTTTCTGAGTTTTCTGTGGTTTGTTGAGTTTCTTCATGAGAGGTATTTTGAATATCGTTTTTTAAAAAATAAATTTATTTTTGGCTGCGTTGGGTATTCATTGCTGCATGTGAGCTTTCTCTAGTTGCGGCCAGCGGGGGCTACTCTTCGTTGCGGTGCGCAGGTTTCTCATTGCAGTGGCTTCTTTTGTTGCAGAGCACGGGCTCTAGGTGCTCGAGCCCCCGGGCTTCAGTAGTTGTGGCTCGCGGGCTCTAGAGCGCAGGCTCAGTAGCTGTGGCGCATGGGCTTAGTTGCTCCACGGCATGCGGCATCTTCCCGGACCAGGGCTTTGAACCCGTGTCCCTTAACCACTGTGCCACCATTGAATATCTTTTTTATCAGGTAGATCACAATATTCTGTGGCTTTACATTTGTTTTCTGGAGAATTGTCATTTTCTTTTCGTGACATAGAGTTACTGTGCTTCTTCATGGTACTTGATGAGTTGTCCCTCTGCTGACACATTTGAAGTAATGAATACTTTTATTTTATTTATTTATTTATTTTTGGTTGCCTTGGGTCTTCTTTGCTGCGCGCGGGCTTTCTCTAGTTGTGAAGAGCGGGGGCTACTCTTCGTTGCGGTGCGCGGGCTTATCAGTGCGGTGGCTTCTCTTGTTGTGGAGCACGGGCTCTAGACACGTGGGCTTCAGTAGTTGTGGCACGCAGGCTCAGTAGTTGCGGCTCACGGACTCTAGAGCACAAGCTCAGTAATTGTGGCACACGGGCTTAGTTGCTCCGCGGCATGTGGGATCTTCCCAGACCAGGGATAGAACCTGTGTCCCCTGCATTGTCAGGCAGATTCTTATCCACTGCACCACCAGGGAAACTACCTTTCTTTTTAAAGTAAAGCTTTAAAAAAAAAATTCGGGCTTCCCTGGTGGCGCAGTGGTTGAGAATCTGCCTGCTAATGCAGGGGACACGGGTTCGAGCCCTGGTCTGGGAAGATCCCACATGCCACGGAGCAGCTGGGCCCGTGAGCCACAATTGCTGAGCCTGCGCGTCTGGAGCCTGTGCCCCGCGACGGGAGGGGCCGCGATAGAGAAAGGCCCGCGCACCGCGATGAAGAGCGGTCCCCGCACCGCGATGAAGAGTGGCCCCCGCTTGCCGCAACTGGAGAAAGCCCTCGCACGAACCGAAGACCCAACACAGCCAAAAATAAATAAATAAATAAATAAATAAATAAGAAAATCCTTTAAAAAAAAAAAATTCATTCTAACAATTCAATGGATTAGAAATTAGAGGCCTTTCTTTAGTTTTCCAGTAGATGGCGCTATAGCACACTTTTGTGGGTTCTCTTAGCGGCATTCCCTCTGGTTATATTTGAGAGTCAGCACTTTCCACCCTCCACTGCCTCTGTCATAGGTGTTACCTAGTGCCATCATTAGTGCTGCTTGTGCCTCTAGGGGTTGTTGGCGCCTTGCTGCTGCTGGTGTCACTGGCATCACTGTCTGGGGTACCAGGACGGTAGGTGCTTAGTCCAGGACCTCCTGAGTTGCAGGCTACACTGCAGTTGAAAGGGGAAGGAGGGAGCCAGGGTTGCATATACCTTGTCCGTCGGGTTCAGGCTTCACCGCAGTGGGTGGGGACAGGGGATCAGAGTCATGGATGCTTCTACAGCCAGAGAGATGGGTTCACAGACCTCACTGCTGCCCAGTTATTTGTGGCCATGGGAGCTGCTATAGCCAGGAGGCTGGAGTTGTGTGCACCACCTCCCCTCTGGCTACTGGGTTCTCGCGGGCTGCAGACTCAGCTGCCACAGCTGGGAGTCTGGGACTGCAGGTGTCATCTCCACTGTTCCCCCAGTTCCACCTCCTCTGTGTGTTCCAGCCCACCCGCTGTTAGATGTACAAATGTGTGGAGTTCTCGGGTATCCTGGTGAGTTGGGCAGAGACACCTGTGTTGAATTGTGGATGTTTTACTGGTTGTAGATTGAAGGGGAGAGACAAAGAGAGCAACTCATGCCACCATGATGCTCACGCCACTTCTATCCTGGTCTTCTTTTATACACAGGAATGAATTATATGAATCATAGCAAGTCCTTCCTATTTCCCCACCTTTGGTCAACTGGTGGTTTTGTCCATTTTTTAGCACGAGCATGGAGTCAAATTTTTTCCCAAGGGTTAGCTCACTTGGCCCTTGATAGTAATTGTAGACCCCTTTGGAGAGCCCTGGGATATTGACAGAATGGTGGCTGAGAATGGCTTTTGTTGTTTTAATTGAGTGGTTAAAGGACTCAATGAACATCTGCTGAATTGAAATGGAACTCTTCTCAGCAGTGGCAGTCACAGCCTTTCTGAAGATCAGAGTACTGAAACTACAAGAAAAGGACCTCAAAAATGGTCCCAGCTCTTTAGACAAGAGACGGGGTGAGCTTGGACCAGGAATTACAAACCCACATAGACTGAGAGGCAATGACTATCAACTGGGGTGAGTGGGCGCCCTCTGAGGGAAGCATCCGTACTTCAGCTCCAGCTGATCAAGGCTATGCAGAAAGAGAGACCGAGTGTTGCCACTTCTCATTTTCCCAGAGAAGCCATAAATTTAGAATTTTATATAAAATTTCCAGTACTTAAAAAAACATTGAGAGGGACTTCCCTGGTGGTCCAGTGGTAAAGAATCCGCCTTCCAATGCAGGGGGCGCGGGTTGGATCCCTGGTCATGGAACTAAGATCCCACGTGCCGCGGGGCAGGTAAGCCCGAGTGTCACAACTATTGAGCTTGCACGCCACAACTAGAGAGCTTGTGTGCCACAAACTACAGAGCCCATGAGCTCCAGAACCCACGCGCCACAACTACAGAGCCCATGATCCCTGGAGCCTGTGCACCACAACTAGAGAAGAGAAAACCTGCACACCACAACTAGAGAGAAGCCCGGGTGCTGCAACGAAAGATCCTGCATACTTCAATGAAGATCCTGCATGCTGCGACTAAGACCTGATGCAGCCAAAAAAAAAAAACAAAAAAAAAACAAACCATTGAGGATTAATTCAAAACTAAAAAATAAGACCAGATACATCTGTAGTCTGGATGTAACCAGTGGGCTGTCAGCAGCATAACCAGTGGCATAACTGACTGAATGATAGTAATGACACTAGCTAACATTTATGTTCACTTGCTCTAAGCTAGGTGCTGAGAAACACTTTATGATCCTTTAATCCCCCTGCCAACCCTATGAGGTAGATAGAGAGATTTTGTTCAATATAATTAATGTCAGACAATATAAAATACTAAAATGACACATCTGAATCTAATCAGGCTTGCAGATCTGATGTCCAGTTTACAAGAAGCTTAGGGGATATAGGAACAAATTAAATTTGAAGGAAGAAGTACCTACCATGAGGGGAGAATTCAGACACATTCACTATGAGGACATTCCTTAGGACAATTGATCCAGTCCTTCAAAAATCACACACACACAATCATACACACAGTGTCAGGAAACAAAAGCCGTTGATTAAAAGGGACTAAAAAAATCTATTATTACAAAGTGCAGCATGAGGGTCCTTTTTGGATCTTGATTTGAACTAAACAATGATAAAAAGTCATTTTGGAGATAACTGGGGGAATTTGAATATAGACTGATGACTGGCTTCTCATCAGAAACAACAGAGGCTAGAAGACAATGGAATGTCCACATTAAAGTGCTGAAAGAAAAAAAAAACACCTGTGAATGTAAAATTCTACGTCCAGCTAAGATATCCTTCAAATACAGGGGTGAAATAAAGACTGTTTCAGACACACAAAAAAAGAGTTGAGACAATCTGTCTCCAGCAGAACTGCATGACAAGATATTCTAAAGCAAGGACTTCAGGCTGAAAGGAATGATACAAGGTGGAAACTGACATTCATGGGGGAATGGAGAGCACCAGAAATAGTAAACACATGGCTAAATATAAAACTATCTTTAATTTCCTTAATCTCTTTAAAAGACTACTGTTTAAAACAAAAATAGTGATTTTGTATTTGGGAGTTTATAACATAGGTAGAATATAACATTGATAGCACAAAGGAGGAGGTTAAATGGAATTATACTGTTTTAAAGTATTTACTTTTTTTAAAAAAATAAATTTTAAATTTATTTATTTATTTTATTTTTGGTTGCAGTGGGTCTTCATTGCTGCACGCGGGCTTTCTCTAGTTGCGTTGAGCAGGGCTACTCTTCATTGTGGTGCGGTGGCTTCTCTTGTGGAGCACGGGCTCTAGGTGTGCGGACTTCAGTAGTTGGGGCACGCGGGCTCAGTAGTTGTGGCTCGCGGGCTCTAGAGCACAGGTTCAGTAGTTGTGGTGCATGGGCTTAGCTGCTCTGCGGCATGTGGGATCTTCCCGGACCAGGGCTCAAACCTGTGTCCCCTGCATTGGCAGGCAGATTCTTAACCACTGTGCCACCAGGGAAGCCCTAAAGTATTTACTTTTTACCTGAAGTGGTAAAATATTTATTCTAGGTACACTCTGGAAAATCAATAATGCATATTATAATCCCTAAAGCAATATAAAAAGGTATAGCTAAAAAACTAGCAAAAGAAACAAGATGGAATGTAAAATTATTCAATTAACCTAAAAGAAGTCAGGAAAAGAGTAACAAAGAAGAAGTAGAATAAATAGAAAACAAATAGCAAGATGCTACACTTAAACTCAAGCATATCAGTAATCACATTAAATCTAAATGAATGAAATCTTCCAAGTAAAGGCCAGAGGTTATCCAATAGGATAAAAACAGTAAGACTCAGCTTTGTGCTGCTGTAAGTAATATACTTTAAATATAAGGAAACAAATAGTTGAAACTAAAAGGATGGAAAATTATGTATTAGTAAGCATTATAAAGCTTGTGTGGTTGTAGTAATATGAAACAATGTATATTTTAAGATGTGGAATATTACCAGAGATAAGTAGGATAGTTCATAATGATAAAAGTGTAATTTATTTGGAAGACATAACAATCCTAAATGATTATTCACCTAATAACAGAGTTTCAAAGTACAGTGAAGCAAAAACTGACAGAACTAAAGGAAGAACACTAAAATCTTACAGAATATGTTGTCTGACCACAAGAGAATTAAATTAGAAATCAAAACAAATAACTTATCTAGAAAAGCCCTAAATATTTGATAATTAAACATTATCCTTCTAAATAACCAATGGTCCAAAGAAGAAATCAAAAGGGAAATTAAGAGCTATTTTGCAGGGCTTCCCTGGTGGCTCAATGGTTGAGGGTCTGCCTGCCAATGCAGGGGACACGGGTTCGAGCCCTGGTCTGGGAAGATCCCACATGCCGCAGAGCAACTAGGCCTGTGAGCCACAACTACTGAGCCTGCTCTTCTGGAGCCTGTGCTCCCAACAAGAGAGGCCGCGATAGTGAGAGGCCCGCGCACCGCGATGAAGAGTGGCCCCCGCTTGCTGCAACTAGAGAAAGCCCGCGCACAGAAACGAAGACCCAACACAGCCAAAAATAAATAAATTAAAAAAAAAAATTATTGTGCTTCAAGCCAGCTTTCATTTAAAAAAAAAAAAAAAGAGCTATTTTGCAATGTCAGTGATAATAAAAACTAACACATCAAAACTTGTGGGATGAAGCTAAAGTAGTCCTTAGAAGGAATTTTGTAGCTTTAAATGAAACATTTAAAAATAAATATTCTATGTTTCCATCTTAAGAAGCTAGAAAAAGAAGAGCAAATTAACCCCAAAGTGGGGATTAACATAGGTTATAAACTTAACTATAAAAGGTATAACCATAACATTTCCAGAAGAAAACAGAGAATATCTTCATGACCTTGGCATAGGCAAAACTACTAGTAGAGATAAGCAAAAAGTATTAAATAGAAAAGAAAATAGATAGTTCATATTCCACCAACAGTGAAACTTCTGCTCATTAAGTCAATGAAAATGAAAATAAGAAAATCAAAAAGCAAGCCACAGACAGGGTGATAATATTCACAATGCATACATCTAGAAAAGCACTTGTATGCAGACTATATAAGGAAATCCTAGAAATCCATGTATAAAAACAGAACCCAAGAAAAAATGGGCAAAAGACTTGGATGGACACTTCCCCAAAGAAGATATATGAATGCCCAGTAAGCATGTAAAAGGTGCTCAACATCATCTCTCATCAGGACAGTGAAAATTAAACCACAATGAAAGAGCACCCTTTAGAATAACCAAAATTAAAAAATATTTACTTCTCCAAATGTTGGTGAGGACTATGGTATTGGCTAAAATAAAGCTGTTTATGTTAAAGTTATTATCACTGACAGAAATTAAAATAGTGTGGTATTGGAGCAAGGATGGTCAAATGGAACAAAATAGTAAGTCCAGAAATAGAACCACGTATATACAGTCACCTGATGTACAAGAGTCACATATATTAGTCAACTAGTGTTATTTTTTAATAGATGGTGCTGTATCAACTGGACATCCAAATGGAGAAAAAGAACCTTGACACCTGTCTTACACTATACACAGAGACCAATTCCAAGTGGACCATAGACTTACAAGTCAAGGTAAAACAATAAATCTTTGAAAAGAAAAACTAGGAGAATATTTCACGACCTTGAAAGATTTCTCAAACAGGAGTCTAAAAACACTTTTCCATAAAGGAAAGAGCAATAAACTGGACTACATTAAAGTTTAGATCTGCTTAGACATCATTAAGAGAGTTAAAAGGTAAACCACTAAGTGGGAGAAGACAGTTGCAATGCATATATTGAACAAAGGATTTTTATCCAGAATATATAAAGTACTCCTACCGATCAATAAGGAAATGACAGTCTACTAGAAAGATGGGCAGAAAACATGAATAGGCACTTCACAAAAGAGGATATGAAAAGTGCTCAATGTTGTTAGTCATCAGGGATACGCAAATTAAGATCATTTTGCAATGAGATACCATTGTGCACCTACCAGAATGGATAAAATGTGTGTGTGTTTGTTTATTTATTTATTTATAACCAGCAGTGAAAGCCCTGAGTCCTTACCACTGGACTGCCAGGGAATTCCTGATAAAATGTTTAAAAACTGACAAAACCAAGTGTTGGTGAGAATGTGGAGCAAGTCTCATATACTGCAGGAGAGAGTGACAAGGGATGCAATCACTTTGAAACACTATATGGGGCTTCCCTGGTGGCGCAGTGGTTGAGAATCTGCCTGCCAATGCAGGGGACACGGGTTCGAGCCCTGGTCCGGGAAGATCCCACATGCCGCGGAGCAACTAAGCCCGTGTGCCACAGCTACTGAGCCTGCGCCCTAGAGCCCACGAGCCACAACTACTGAAGCCCACGTGCCATAACTACTGAAGCCCTCGCGCCTAGAGCCCGTGCTCCACAACAGGAGAAGCCACCACAATGAGAGGCCCGAGAGGCCCACACACCGCAGCGAAGAGTAGCCCCGCTCACCACAGCTAGAGAAAACCCGTGCACAGCACCGAAGACCCAATGCAGCCAAAAGTAAATAAAATAAATTTATATAAAAGAAAAACTATATGGAAGCATCTAATGAGGCTGGACGTGTACATGTCCTATGATCCAGTATTTCCACTCCTAGGTGCATAACCAAAAAAAAGTGTGTGTATACCTATGTACCAAAAGACATGGACAAGAACGTCTACAGCAGAATTATAACAGAAAATATCCCAAATGTCTGTGAACATTAGAATGGATAAATTGTGATACATTCGTAAATGTAAACACAATGAGAAAGAACCACAGAACACATGACTGTGTGGATGAATCTTCCCAATTTGATGCTGAAAATAAGAAGACAGGCACAAAAGGGTACGCACTGGGTGATTCCATTTTTATAAATTCCCCCAATAGGCAAAACTAATCAATGATGACAGAAGTCAGAATGGTGATTACCCATGTCTGGGAAGGGCCATGAAAGAGACTTCAGGGTGGAGGTGGGGTGGCTGGAAATGGTCTATATTTTGATCTGATTCACTGAAAAATCCATCAAGATGTCTACTTTATGTATGTTTCTTTCAGTAAGAACATTTTCTATGTGTATAATGCTTTAACAGTAACAAAAGGATCAGGTGATATATGGCAGAATGATGATGATGGATTTGTGGGCATTCTTATATAGTACGTTCTCCACTTTTATGATGTTTGACATTTTTATAATAGAAAAATAATGTAACAACCATATGACACAGTCACCAGTCAGAATTGACACTTGGCTGTGCCAGCTAGGGAATCAGGAGCCCTGGGTACATGCTGTTACAACCTCTATATCAGAGACAGGGAAAATGGAGCTCAGAGAGGTTAAGTAACTTGCTCAAGATCACACTGCTGATCGGGAATGACCAGGACAGGCAGTCTGGCTCTGGAGGCTGCCCGCTTAACCACTCCAACCATGCTTCTCCTTTTGTGGCCTGAACAGCGGAAGGTGGTGAGGAGGACTGGGTCCTGGAGACCTCCATCTAGACAGAGGGCTGTGGACGCTGATGCCTTACTCTGGTTATGAACTTCCTCCCTCACTGGTCACAGCCATGGTCAATGTGACCCTGTGTGTTGTGTGTGGGCACAGGATTTGACACAAAGGACATGCTTGATAGATGTTAGCCATGGGGAACAGCCTGGATCTCTTCCTTTCCCTCCCTAGGGCTGAGCTGCCTGCTTCTCCTGGGTTCCTGAGGCCAGTCACCCCAGACCCCCCTCAGTGGAAGCTCTGTGGACACTTAGGCTGGGAGAGGGAAGATAGGGGAGGTTTATAGTGGCAGTGGCCACACGCTCATTAATAGTCATGATTGTTGTGAAAATTTCAGGCTGATCAGAAATAGAGATGACATGAGTCTCCAGCTGGCCTGTCCAATCTTCTCTCTGGACTCAAACAGCCAGGGCATTGTTCAGAAAATCGCAGAAAATTGCCTTGTTTCCATGATACAGCAATTAGCCAACCTTCCTCCTAGCCTGGCCCTCAGAAGCTGACACGCCTCCATCCATCCATCCATCCATCTATCCTTGCAAGGTCAGGTGCCTACCTTGAGCTCCAGGTGCAGCTTTCTGAGGTTCTGGCAGGAGGAATACCCACACCTGTTTATAGGGTCAAGTATAGGACTAATCTCCTGAGAGGCAGCCTGGCCCTGCTCCCTGCCTTCCTTCATATCTCACCCTCAATTCCTTCAAGTGGCCAGGGATGATGACATGCTCTGGGGATGCAGGGTCCGCTGGAGATGCTGCTACAGTATCTCCAGCAGGTGGCGCTGAAAGGCCTCGCTTCACCTGGGTGACAGAGGTGCCCGTTTCGCCCTTGCTTCGGGAAGCAGCAGGCCAGCCAGATGTGGGAACACAGGGCAGTGGCTCAGCCCCAGGCCAGCAGACCAGGCAAGGAAACTCTCATATGAAATTTTAGTCCTTGCGTGGGCATTCCTGGAAAGTGCAGGAGGGCTTGTCTCCCTTCTGGTCTGGGATCGGCTGCATAGCACTCAGAGCCAAACTCCCCCTGTCTCCCCTGAGAGTCATGCCTGGTACCTTGAAAAGGCATAGACCTTGCAGTTACACAGACCTCAGTTCAAATCCCAGCTCTGATGTTAAGGGCTGTGTGACTGTGGGCAACTTGCTTCAACTCTCTGAGCCTCAGTTTAGTCACCAGTAAAATGGGGTAATAATGCTCAGGTTAGCATCAGGATTAAATGGGTCAGCATGTAAAAGCACCAAATCGTTATAGGTCGTCGGCGAGTGCTGGTTCTCTCTCCGTCTGCAGGCCTCGTGTGGGTGACCCTGTCAGCAGTCAGAGCCCAGCATGGGCCTGTATTTCTTACTACTCTATGCTGTCCCCTGAGCCAGTATAGAACTGGGCTCCTGCTAAGATAGAATTGAGGGGCCAGGCAAGGAAAGTCCCAGAAACTGCTTCCTCAAGCCCACTAATGGCCACACTAGCGTCTGTCCCCACTTTGGGAGACCAGGGTGCATCACCTTGATTTTCCAGTAACTCTTGTTTCTTTCACAACAGGCTGGAGGGAAAATGCTACTTCAAAAATCATTGCTTTCTAGAAAAAGCCTGGCAAAGCAAACATCATAATGTTAACATGTGAAGTTAAAATATATAAAAGATCAGGGATTTCTTTAAAAAACAACAAAACCCAGTCCTAGAGGTGGGGATTCAGTTTAGTTCCCTTGGAAAGGCTGGGTCGGCCCCAATGGTAAACCCGTGGCTCTTGGGGCATGTTTCTTAGCAGGGACAGCAGAATGTCAGGGGCCGGCCAGAGCCCCCAGCGAGGAGAGCAGGAGAGTGACAGGACTCGTGACAGACCCTCGCCCGGGGAGCGGCAGTGAGTGATTACCCTGGGGAGGAGTGGGCAGAGAGCCACGAGTCCAGAGGCAGGGAAACAGGTGTTTCCGAAGTGTCTGTGTCTTGGGCGTTCAGAGGCTGGAGCCTCTCGTCTTGGTGGGTCGAGCTGGTGGGATCCCAAGTAGCTTCTCTGGGGGTCTCCTTTAGGGCACCAGAAATGCCATCTGGTCTCAAAGACAGGATTCACAGCAAACGTGTTTGCTCCTGTCTTATGGAACGGATGAGTCCAATTGAAGGCACCTGGGATCTCAGGGCTGTGGGATCCCAAGAGGCAGGCAATACCCAGTGATGTAGGACCCTTTGGAGGGCGAGGAGCCAGGGCTGGTCAGACCCAGGAAACCCATGGATGGGGAGGTGGCCTTGGAAGTGAGGCAGGTCTCAGCATGGAGCCCCTGGGATTGACACTGGAATCTGCCCATCACGGACACCCTATCACCTGACCTTCTCTTCTGCATTCCTCCAGCCAGACGGGGAGGGTGGGAGCCATCTTTGAAGCTGCAAAAATCTTCGTGTCACATGCCCCATCAGCACCTCGGCAACCTTATCTCCGCCTTTAGCTCTTCTCAGGGTGCTGAGAGCAGGGAACTGGGGGTTCAGGTAACAAGGTGGGGTCAGCTGTGCAAAAGTGCAGACAGTCGCCCCCATTCCCACAGGCAGCTGCACCCCTTCCCTCCCCGCACAGCCTGCACCCCTTGGGAATCAGAGAGACCTGAGTTTGAGTCTTTCTGCCACTGCTGTGTGACACTTGCCAAGTGCTTCAATCGTGTGGGCCTCAGTTTCCCTAATCTGTCAGATAGACACAGCAGACCTGCCCAGTCTGCTCACAGGGTCGGGGTGACAATTACACAAGACAATGCACTTTGTAAACAAGAAAAGCGTAATCTCACAACAAATGCTGCCTCCCCAGCCCGCTCCATAGCTGGATATGGCCTGCAGACATGTTTTGTTAGAAGCTCTCAGCAGTAAAAAAAAAAAATAATAATAATAATAATTTTTGGCCAAGATTTAAAAATCAGGTTTTTACAGCAGATTTTGAATTTACTTCCACATCTGACAGTAGAGGTGCCCCTCTCAAGACAGCGCTCAGGCAGACAAGTTTCTCTGGGTCCCCACAGCCCTGTGACATCCTCAACACCTAGGTCAAAGGTCAGGTCCTGTTTGTCACCTGGCTTGCTTCCCTCCTTACGCTACCCAGCTGGCTCCTATAGGTGTTTGATCATTAGTCCCTCTGATCATTTCAAAGCTTGGCCCCTGAGTGTGGGACCCCTGGCCTAGTGGGCGCTGAGCTGCCCTGCTTGAGAAGAGCCCTCTGGGTCAGGTCACCGGGAACAGGCCACCGGGACATGAGTCCCTCCACCGAGACCCATACAAGGCTGTGGGCCTGCACTCACCAGCCCCGATCACGGGGACGCAGGGGGTTCACCTTCTCCAAGGAAGGCGCAGGGACAAGAGGGAAAACAGGGAGCTATTTCGGGAAGGTGTCGAAGGCTGGGACACTAAAATTAGACCCTTGGTTCCTAAAAAGACATTGGCGCCAACCAAGACCTTGGAGAGGGGCTCTTCAGCGCGGAATGTGACCCCAGGAAGGGCTCCGCGGGCCTGGGCAGTGAGGTCAGCCTGCAGGACCAATGGCTCCGCCCGATGGCCAGTGGTCAGGGCACCTCTCCCCCAGCGGCACTGCCTGCAGAATTCTGGAGCTGGTTCCAACCGCTTCCTGTCTGCGCCCGGTGCGCGGGAAGGGAGGGGGCAGAGCTCCCCAGTCCCGGCGCTGTCTGGCCCTCCAGGCTGCATTTTTCCTTTTGTGACGGTCCCTTTGCCTTCTGTACTTCTTTCTGCTCCATTCCAGGGGTGTGTGTGTGTGGGAGGGGGATTGGGGGTTGCTCAGAAGAAGCGACCGTCTTGGAGCTGGAGCTCCCAGGCCTGGGCTGAGAGTGTGAGCCAGTGCGGGGCCTGGGCCTCCAGGTCAGAGAAGCCCACTGCACTGGGCTTTCTTCCCTTGTCTCCTTCTTTGGTCCCTGGGCTTCACCTCAATCTTCAGGGATGTGTCTGCCGAGGAAGCAGGGGGTGAGGCTTCGTGGGCCTCAGGCTCTGAGATGCCTCCTCTCGCTCCCTCCCCAGCGCCCAGGCCTGGGGTCCAGGACTTCGTCATTTGCCTTTGCTCTTGTCCCAAGTTGTTTTCTAGGGCAGGGAAGGTGGCAAATTAGATCCTGTCACCGCACCTGTCTGGATTCCTTTAACAATTGCTCGCGGCCCTTGGGTCTAAAAGGCCCACGAGGTCCAGCCCTGCCTACCTCTCACCCCACACCTGGCCGCATGGCGTCTCTCCCGTTCCCTAGCTCGCCAGATTCCTTTGATGAGGCCTGCCCACCTCTCCTTGCCCCGCTGAGCCTCGTACACTCAATTGCAATGTCACTTCCTCAGAAAGGCCTGCCCAGACCTGACACTAGGTCAGAGCTCCTTTCTCTCTGTGACCCTCTCCCCTTTGCTAGCACTCATCAGGCCCGTTGCTTGTGGTCCCCACTGGGGTGGGAGCCCCGTGTAAACTGAGCCACAGTGCTGCTTACTGTTGTGACTCCGGTGCCTGGCACAGAGTAAGTGCTCGAAAACGCCTGTGGTCGAGCTGACGTGGAACCCGAGAGGGCAGTGCCCTGGTCACTCTTGGACAACAGGGGTCTAGGAGTCAGGGAAGTGGCTGTGTCCTTCTGCAGGCCGGCTGCTTGGGTGAAGGAGGATGGGTGCCCCGAGGGAGGCCCAAAGGGGACGTGGGGGGAGGGCGCAGCTGGAACGGGGCCTGCGACAGTGTCCACAGGGCCCACCCACGGCGGAGACTTGTCACTTACCGGCCAGCCCAGGTCCCCTCTGAACCCGCACCGTCTCCCCCAGGAGCCTCTCAGATGTGAGGGCTGGTGGCTCAGAGACTGGGGGGACCCAGAGCCTGGCCTGAGGTGTGTCCCACCCCCAGGCCTCCTGTCGCCTGCTTGGAAATACGTGAAACACTCAGAAACGATGTGTTCATTCACTGATCTACGTTCAACTTGATTTTAGCTGGATCCTGCTCACGACTCCTTCTACAACATGGTTGTCCAGGCTGTCCGGTTGACGTCCATCACCTGGCTTAATTCCACCTGTTTCATGCTCAAAAGCATCCTGGTTTGGACCTTATGTTACATGACTATGCCATTAGGTCTATATATGATCATATAGAATCATCTCTAAGATAATTTGATAATTAGTAATTGTGTAGCTTAATAATTTAAGTAAAAAAGCAGAAAAATGCAAAATGCTAGAGCACAATTAGACACAGACATGTGCGCTTGTGTGTGGATGAGATATCCATGGCAGGAGATGGAAGAAATTGATGAGGGCATGTCTGGGAGGGGAGTAGAAATGAGGCATGAAATCGGGAGAGATGCATCCTTTTCAAAAGTTTGATTTCCTTTTTAAAAAAATATTTATTTGTTTATTTATTTATTTTAGCTACACTGGGTCTTAGCGGTGGCACTTGCGATCTTTAGTTGCGGCATGTGGGCTTCTTAGTTGCGGCATACGTGTGGGATCTAGTTCCCCAACCAGGGATCGAACCCAGCCCCCCTGCATTGGGAGCATGGAGTCGTTCGTACCCACTGGACCACCAGGGAAGTCCCTGATTTCCTTTTTATTACTGTGAACATGTGTTACTTTCACTCAAACAGTAAAATTAAAGAAAACAAAAGGCTGGTCATCTGCTATGACCTCCTCATCCCCACTCTGTCCCCTACCCCAGCCTGTGTTCCCAGTTTTTATTCTGTGGTGTGGGGACTTCTCCTTGTTTTTCTTTCTATCACTTATTTCTGGGTTTTGGCCAGAAACTTTGTGAGATCTGGCCTTTGCATTTAATACTGTAGCAAAGTAAAATACAACAAAAAATGTATTGGTCTTTCCCTCTTTCTTGACTACAAATTCCTTGAAATTGGGGACATTTTGGGGGTCCCTTTTGCTCAGCAGAGTGTCAGGATCATGGTCAGTGTTAATAGATGTTTGCTGAGTCCCGGGGTTGGGAGAGGACCCAGCCTGTCTCCCGGAAGCAGGAGGCCCAGGAGGATCTCTTAAGGGCACCAATCATTGACTGTCCTCCCTACCAGGACGGCAAATACGGTCCCTCTGGTAACAGGTTCTGGTGGGAGCAGCCCTGGGCCTGGCTGGGACTCCTGCTGGGACGCGGGATGGGAGAACGATGTACCACATGGCGGCAGGTTATTCTGTGTGAGGGGCAAAGCCATCCTGTGTGATGGCAGCCCAGGCTCGCATCAGACTGCACACTCCCCTGGGTCCCACACGGGCTAAAGAATTCCTGGAACGTGGCAGAGCTGCTGACAGCACTTCATGCTCTGTGTGTGATCACCATGTGACTTCCTCTGGGAACCGTGTGAAGAAAAGTGTGCTGGGCGGGCCCCAGCACCTCGATCCTGAATCTCCAAGGTCTTCTTAGGCCCAGCTCTGAGAAACATGGCAGAGCACTGGAAAACAGGGCAGGGGGACCCAGAGATGAAATTCAGTCATCGTCCATAGCCACATCTCTCGGTCTTCCTGGGACCATACGATAGAGTCATACTAATAGTAATAATCACAATAACAGCTAGTTACTGAGGGAGTACAATGTGTCAAGAATTGTGCTGAGCAGTTCACAAGCATGATGTCACTTAATCATCATGAAAACCCCATAGGGCAGACACTATTTTTACACCCATTTTACAGACTGGGAAAACCGAGGCTGGAAGATCCTGAGAGATTTGCCTAAGAGCACACTATTGGTGGGTGGTAAAACTGGGATTTGGACCTGCGTGTGTCATTCAGACCTCCAGAGTCCAAGTTCTACTCCCAATGACTCACCTACTAGTGTTCCTACTAATCACATGGTCCTGATGAATTATTCATTACAGTAGAAACCATCCTGCCGCAAGCAGCCTGGGGTGATGCTTACTTACAGTGATTGTATGTTATTTAGCAGCATTATGTTAAAAATGTTAATGAGGGACTTCGCTGGAGGCGCAGTGGTTAAGAATTCGCCTGCCAATGCAGGGACACGGGTTCAATTCCTGGTCCGGGAAGATCCCACATGCCACGGAGCAACTAGGCCCGTGCGCCACAACTACTGAACCTGCGCTCTAGAGCCCGCGAGCCACAACTACTGAAGCCCGCGTGCCTAGAGCCCATGCTCCGCAGCAAGAGAAGCCACTGTGATGAAAAGCCCGCGCACCTCAACGAAGAGTAGTCCCCGCTCGCCGCAACTAGAGAAAGCCTGTGCGCAGCAACAAAGACCCAATAAAGCCAAAAAATAAAAATAAAAATAAATAAATTAATTTTAAAAAACACAAGAACTTATTATTAAAAAAAAGTTAATGAGCAGCAGCCCAATGAAACTTCTGGAAACGGAAGCCTTGCTTCAAGGGACCTGCTGAATGCTAGGGCACCTGCCCCAGAAGAAATAATGGAAACATGGTCAGAGGCTGCCTGCAGTTGGACAGGTCTGAGCTCCACGGTGGGCCCACCCCTAGGAGCTGTGTGACTGTTAGTCTGCTAAGGGCTGTTGTACAAAGCACCACAAACTGGGTGGCTGAAACAACAGTAGTTTCTTGTCTCACAGTTCTGGAGGCTAGAAGTTCAAGATCACGGTGTCAGCAGGGTTAATGCCTTCTGAGGGCTGCGAGGGAGGGTCTGTCCTGTCTCCCCTGGTTTTTGGTGGTTTCCTGGCAATCTCTGGCATTCCTAGGCTTGTAGACGCATCACCCTGATCTCTGCCTTTAGGTTTGAATGTGTGCATGTCTCTGCACAAATTTTCCCTTTTTATGAGGACGGCAATCCTATTGGACTAGGACCCACCCTAAAGACCTCATTTACATTTGATTACCTCTGTAAAGACTCTACCTCCAAATAAGGTGATTCTGAGGTACTGGGGTTTGGGACTTCAACATGACCATAACAGTGACCTTGGGTAAATCAGATAACAGCTCTGAACCTCAGTTTCCTTATGTGTAATATGGGGTTGGTAATAATCCCTCCATCCCATAGTTGCTGTTTAGAAACACAGCGCCCAGATCATAGTTGGTGCTCAGGAAAACAGCCACTATTATTTCCTACGTCCTTCCTAGGATGAGATCAGCCAAGGGGCTGCTAGTCAGGATGTACCTGAATTTGATGCCTGAGGGAAGGGCAGGGCCTGGCAGGGCCCATGGGGAGCCAGCCCTGGGGAGATGTTGCAGTAGTTTGTTGGCCTTTTCCCCGAGCCATTTGGTACCTGAGGGTAGGATCCCTGCCCTGCTCTGGTCCAGGCTCCCAGGCAGTGCATGGACTTGGCTTTAGCATCTCGGGGTGAGGCATTTGGAGGTCCAACTCCCAGGCTTGCCCCTGTGTTGTCCAGCTCAGGGTTTCTCAATCTCGACACTGTTGGTATTTGTGGCCAGATAATTCTTTCTTGTGGGGCTGCCCTATACACTGTAGGGTGCCCAGCAGTATCCCTGGCCTTTACCCACTAGAAGCAGGTAGTACCCCCTCCCTAGTTATGACAACCAGTAATGTCTTGGACATTGCCAAGTCTTTCCGGGGCCAAGACCACAGCCCTGGTCTAGCCGGCTGCCTTAGGAAGGGCCAGGATGCTTCTGTACCTCCCTGTACAATCAGAATCCCACACAGACCAGTCTGCAAGTAGGGGCCTGAACAGCCCTGGGGACAGAATATCTCCAGCACTGAGGACCCAGTCCATGTCCTGAGCAGACTGTCCTTCCTAATCCTGCAGCTGCAAGCCTGGCTCCCTGGGGTCATCTCAAGGTGACTGGGGCCTGGCCTAGGCACGGTGGCCAGGGCTTGGCTGTAAACAGGCAGCAGGAAGCCCAGAGCAGGGGTGGGCTCGCAGAGGCCGGGCCAGGAGTAGGTGTGGACGCAGTGCTGACAGGCCCAACTTATCAGGACTATAAGCCCAGGCTGCAGACGAGCGGGTCGTGGGGCTTTATCAGCCGTTAGAGTGACGGAGTTTGCAACAATCCTGCTGGCCGCAGGTGCTGACAGCCAGGAGCCCGGCCCAGCAGGGCGCAGCTTCTGCTCAGAGCCTCGGGTTCCCACTACAGGGCGGAAGGTGCACATTGCAGGGACAGGAGAGGAGAGGAGAGGATGGCAAGGATAAAGAGAGATGAGTAGAGGGACTTGCTATGTTTCCCGCTTTTCTTGCCTTCAAAGACTTAAACTTGTGTGTACAGTTTCAAAGCTGATGCCTGCTTACTAAAACAAGTTAAATTATTTTAAAAGGGGTGGGACGTGTTGGGGCGCATTAGAGAGAGGCGGGAGGAGATGAGTGAGAGAAGGGTGGGGAAGGTGCCCCAGGACAAAATCCGAACCTCTTCCCCCTCCCCGGCCGCCTCCCTGATCTGTCCCACAAAGCCGGGCTCTGCTCACTTCCTCCTCCGGCAAGTGAGATGCTTCCCTTTGGCGTGTAGAACTGGTCAGAGCCTGTGGGACGTGCTCAGTAAATGTTAACTAGTTCTTGGTGATTTCGGACGCATGCAGCAGTAAGCGTCAGCGAGCAGTAGCTGGAAGTAAGACCGTAGTTCCCTGACCAGGAGTCCTAACCGCTGGACCACAGAGGCCAGCAGCTAGGGCCTAAATCCCCAGTTCTTGCCTGCCTTGTCAAGGAAGAATTCAGGCAAGGAGGCAGAAGGTAAAGAGAAAGGTAAGAAGTTTATTGGGAAAAGCAAAGTACATGCAGAAAGATGCACGGGTGAACTCAGAGAGAGAGTTTGCGCCTTTGGGAAGTTTAAATCCGTTATAAGGGGGTTGTTTTCTGGGCTAAGCCAGGGCATTTCTCTCTCCTCATGTGGCCTCAGGGCTTTTCCAGGTGGGCTTGAGACAGGCTGGGACCTGGGACCGTTCCTTGCAGTGCTTGCACCTGGACAAACATCTCCTTGAGCAACAAAATACAAAGAAGCTATAAGGGACTAAAAATAACTGTGTGCATGTGCAGTTGGGGCAAATTATGGACAACAAGATACAAAAAGACCAAAAACCCAACTGCCACTTCTGAAGAGCCCAAAAACAGAGCATGGGGAGCAAAAGCAGGGTACTGCGCATGCCCCCTGCACACACCACCACCAAAGGGGTGGGCAGACTACCTAAGCCACCCTTCCTGCCTGGCCCCTGGACACACCCCTACCCTCGCGCCATATAAGGAAGCAGCTGGCCCCCACCTCAGGGAGTGAGCAAGGGAAACTGTTACTCGTTTTTTCTCCCCACTGCTGCAGCAGGGGCCTCAATAAAGCCTTGCCTGAGTTTCTTGTCTGGCCTCTGATCAATTTCTATTGATTGGGAAAGGCCAAGAACTCTGATTGGTATCAGGCTAGTTTGGGCTTCCTCACAGCATGGCAGGCAGTCTCGGGGCTGTTGGACTCCTTACACGGCCGCTCAGGACTCCAGTGCAAGCGTTCTGCTGGGCAAGAAAAGCAGAAACTCCTTCACCTTTTATGATCCAGCCTGAGAAGTCACAGAGCTTTACTTCTGCCATAGTCACAAGCCTGTCCAGGTTCAAGAGGAGGGAACATGGACCCACTTTTCAATGGGAGGAGAGTCAAAGCCCCATTGTAGGAAGAGCATGGAGGGTGGAGGATCACGTGGCCCTCTTTTGAGATTCAATCTAGTAAGAGGGGGCACTGAAATCTGAATGCTGGCAGGCTGACTCCTGGACCCCAAACTCTGCCTTGCTGTACTGTGTTGTCCCATTAAAGGCTAAGCCCCCCAGAGACCTAAGGCATAAACCTAAGGACGCAGGAGCCCAGACCAAAGACGCTTTGCAAATACAAGATGCCCGTGTCCTTTCTTGGGGCTGCTGCAACAAAGCGTCACAAACTGGGTGGCTTAAAACCACAGAAATTCATGCTATCACAGTTCTAGAAACTGGAAGTCAGAGATCAAGGTGTTGGCAGGGCCATGCTCTCTCCAAAGGCTCGAGGCTCTTCCAGCTTCTGGTGTTCGCAGGAAATCGTTGGTGTTCCTTGGCTTGTAGACACATGGCTCCAATCTCTGCCTCTGATTTTACATGACTTTCTCCCTGCATGTCTGTCTGTATCTGTGTCTCTCCTCTTCTTATGTGGACATCAGTCACGTTGGATTTAGGGCCCATTCTAGTCCAGTATGATCTCATCTTAACTAATTACATCTGCAAAGATCCTATTTCCAAATAAGGTTACATTCTGAGGTTCTGGGTGGACATGAATTTTAGGGGTCACTGTTCAGCCCAGTACAATGGCCCTTTCTGATTTTCCTGTCATACCCTGGCTACTTTCCTGGTCTCTCTCATTGCTCTACGCAGCCTTTTAAATGGGGGAGCATGGCTCCAGGTCCCGGCCACGTCCAGGAGGATGCAGCTAGCCCGCATGGGGATGGCCACCTTCCCTGCGGAGTAGCATTGGGAGAAGAGCCAGCCAGGGCGACATCAGTGCCCTGCCAGCGCCTCCCCTACTTCCCACAGTGGGGCTGTCACAGGGCCTGCTTCCCGCACACCCAGCCCTGCTCCTGCGTCTGACCCTGCCCAGCACAGGGTGTCCTCTCCCGGAACAGCTCTATTAATATCCCTCATGTGGACGTTCCGGGACGGCCATTCATGAGCTCGTCCTCACGTGTGCCCCGCCACGACGCCATTCATGAGTGTGACCCTCCAGGCTGGGCTGGTTCCCTCCCCCTCTCCTGTGCCCTCTCTCCGTTCTCTGCTCCTTCCCTCCCTCCCCTGATCTGTTTCCAGAGCGTCTGCAGGATCTAAGCCACCGTGTGCTTATTCTTGACAGTGAGGCCACCGAGTTAGAGGCGCTGTGTTTACATCTTACGCTGAATGAACAGTGTCTGCCTGGATACGTGCCCTGCGCAGCCCTTCCCAGGGGCTTCAGTGTGAAAGGCGCCCCCTGCAGGTGTGCGAGCAGCAGTGGGAAGCCACTCTTGGCCCCGTGTGTAAGGTCTGCTCTTTCACAGGTGTCCGTGAGGATCCCTGATCCCATTCTCCTGACCCTCGTGAAGAAGCTGCGAACTGCTGGAGGGCCGGCCACTGGCTGGCATCGAGATCCATGAACAGGCTCTTAGCCTCTAATTCAGTGAATCTCATTCTTGGGCGTTTATCTTGAGTAAAATATCTAAGACCGTGGCTCTCAGTAAGGTGCAGTTTTGCCCCCAGAGGACATCTGGCAACGTCTGGAGACATTTTTGGTTGTCACAGTTTGGGTAAGGGCGTAGAGACCGGGTATGCTTCTAAGTACCCTACAACACATGGACAGCCCCCCGACCCCAACAAAGGATTATCTGGCTCCAAATGTCTATAGAACTGAGGTTGAGGAACCCTAATCTAAAAGGACAAAAAACCTACATAGTTAAAGACTTTCATAGCAGCATTATTAAAACTAACAAAAAAAAATCTACACGCTATCAAATTAGAAAATAGTTAATTTTATTCAGAATATTAAACTCAGAGAACTATAAAACAGGCATTTAAAAAGATAAATATGACAGCTCTTTGGCAACATAGAGAAGTATATTAAAATTATACATGAATATTATATATAATTATATATATGAATTCCTCAAACAATTGAATGAACATTACTGTATGACTCACCAATTCCACTCCTAGGTATATAACTGAGAGAGGCGAAAACGTATGTTCACATAAAAACGTGTACATGGAGGTTCATGGCAGTATTATTCATAATAACCTAAGGGGGAGGCAACTCAAATGTTCATCTGTGGACGAATGAATAAACAAAATAAACAAAACGTGATATTTCCACACGATGGAATATTATTTGACTATAAAAAGGAGTGAAGTACTGATATATAATGCTACAACATGGATGAACTTTGAAAACATTACGCTAAGTGAAAGAAACCTACCACAAGGGGTCACATAGGTTATGATTCCATTTGTATGAAATATCTAGAATAGGCAAATCTATGGAGACAGAAAGAAGATTAGTGGTTGCTTAGAGCTAGAGGTGGTGACGGGGTGTAGAGGATAATAGCTAAAGGGCATGGGGTTTCTCTGAGGTGATGAAAAAGTTCTAAAATGGTCTATAATGGTGGTTGCATATATCTGCGAATATACTTAAAGCTATTGAATGATACACTTTAAATGGATGAATTGTATGACATGTGAATTATATTCAAATAAAGTTGTTTAAAAAATACAGACACACATGGATTAAAAGATGTAAATGCAAAAAGAAAAGTAAACATATATATGCATCATTCAGTCATCACATGTCTGGCGAGGCCCCTTCCATGTGTCCAGCCCTGCACCAGCCATCCCTTGTGCATCTGACTCATATCCTGTGCAGCTCCCACCCCAGCGGGGGAATCAGACAAGCCATGGGTAATTAATTATGCTACAGTGTGAGGAGCCTGGCGATAGAGGTCCATACTGGTCTCCGGGTGGAACAGGGAGGGAGGAAGCAGAGCTAAAGAAAGGTGAGGGGTGGGGTGTGAATGGTAGGGTCAAAGCCAGGGTCATGGTGAACATGACACCAAGCTGAGCAGAGCTCTCCAAGTTGTTGTGAAGGGCCTGGGGACTCAGGGCCTGTCTGTCAGTCAGTTCAAGGGAGCAGCTTGTGCTGCAGAGAAGAAAAATGGAAAGTGAGGTGGGCCAAACTGTGGAGGGACTCAGGAGACTGGGCAGGAAGTCCGAGTGAATCTGAGCAGAGAGCTGGGGGCAATAAGACCAATAGTGGGCAGTGGGTCATGGAGGGCTGTAAAGGGTTGAATGGTGGCCTCCAGAAAGATATGTCCATGTCCCAACCCCTGGAACCTGCAAATGTGACCTTACTTGGGAAAAGGGTCTTGAGATGAGATCATTCTGGATATGGGGTAGGCTCTCAAGCCAATGACAGTTGTCCTTATAAAAGAAAAAGAGAAGGTGATTTGAGACTCAGAGACCCAGAGGGGAGAAGGTGACGTGAAGGCAGAGGCAGAGATTGCAGGGATGCTGCCATGAGCCAAGGGATGAACACCTGGAGCCACCAGAAGCTGGAAGAGACCAGGAAGGATCCTCCCCTAGAAACTTCAGAGGGAGCGAGACCCAGCCAACACCTTGATTTTGGACTTCTGGTTTCTAAGAATGGTGAGGGAATCAATTTCTGTTGTTTCAAGCTGAGGAATTTGTGGTAATTTATTCTGGCAGCCCTGGGAAACTCATGCTGCAGTGAATATGAGGGAAGGCGTTTTCTCTCTCATCACCTTCAAGTCATCCTCAAAGCTAGAGACTGGGTCTTGTTCACAGTGGAAGGTCCACCATCGAGGGTACAGCTAGGGGCCAGCTGAAACAGTTGCCACTCCAGTTATTTTAACAGAGGGAATTTAACATATAAAAATGTTAATTAGGCATGAAAACCTGAAAAATTAAGAGAACACTGGGTGTCAAGGAGGGAGACAGTGCAAGAAGAAGCTGTGCCCCCGGACCGGAGTAACGAAGGGTTGAAATGATTAAAACTAGAAGTTTGGAGGAGGGGGCCCCATGGGGCTGGGACCCAGACCTCTGAGGAGGATGGAAAAGAAGCAGAAGAGGTACTTGGGGCTGGCTCTTTGGAACAGGCGGGGTCACACTGAGTGTGAAGTCATGAGTCAGAGCGCATCCCTCTTTGGCCTTAAACACCCCATTGGCCCCATCTTACTCGGAATAAATTTAGCCGAAGTCCTAACCAGAAGGCTCTGCTCTGTCCAGCCCTCACCACCTCTCTGAGCTCATTTCCCCTCTCTCTTTTCTCACCCACTCCACTCCCTAATGCAGGCCTCTTTGTCATTCGTGGACATTCCAACACACTGTAAGGCTGCCTGGCCCACTCTTCCTGTAAATATCACTGAGACACCCTCCTCACCTCCTTCAAGTCTTTGCTCCAATATCACCTCCCTGATGAGTTCTTCCTGAGCTTCCTGCTAACAACTCAACAACCCCTAACACAGCCGTCCCTCTTCTCTGCTTTATTTTCCTCCTTAGAATTATCACCTTCTAATACACTAAATATTTCAGTTATTTGGGGTTTTTAAAATTTATTTATTTTAATTTTGGCTGCACGCAGGCTTTCTCTAGTTGCGGCCAGCGGGAGCTACTCTTCATTGCGGTGCGCGGGCTTCTTATTGCAGTGGCTTCTCTTGTTGCGGAGCACGGGCTCTAGGCACGCAAGCTTCAGTAGTTGTGGCATGTGGGCTTAATAGTTGTGGCTCGCGGGCTCTAGAACACAGGCTCAGTAGCTGTGGCGCACGGGCTTAGTTGCTCTGTGGCATGCGGGATCTTCCCGGACCAGGGCTCGAACCTGTGTCCCCTGCATTGGCAGTCGGATTCTTAACCACTGCGCCACCAGGGAAGCCCATAGTTATTTGGTTGTTTTGGTCTATCTCCCTCTATTAGAACATAAGCTTCCAGGACTTCTCTGGTGGTCCAGTTGTTAAGACTCCGTGCTTCCAGCGCAGGGGGCATGGGTTCAATCCCTGGTGGGGAATTAAGATCCTACATGCTGCGTGGAGCAGCCAAAACAAAACAAACAAATAAAAATTCCCCCAAACCCCATCATCTTCCCAAAGACAAGGCTTTTTTGCCTCTTTTGTCCACTGCTGTATCCTCAGCACCCAGAAGAAAGCAGGCATTCCATGAATGTTTGTTGAGTGAATGAATGAGTAAGAACGGTGCCCAGTTTAAACGCAGCTGCTATAAAAAGAGAGCGAGTGGTCCCTCACCTCTGAATGGCCCGGCCGCCCGGCCTGCCCTTCCCGCCCCTGTCAGGAAGCCGTCTGCTGGGGTTGCTCTGTCCTGGACAGAACTTGAGACTGGCCCGTCACTCCTGACCTGCGACCATCTAGTACCTCCAAGGCCCCACCACCCCCGTCCAGCAGGAAGAGAGTGTGGTTTCCTGGGGGGTGTTGGCCAGAGCCTGCCAGGCCAGGGAGGAGAGCTTGGTACAGAGTGTGTGTGTCACCCGTCACCCTCCGAGCCTTCAGGTCCTAGAAACCTTGCGGGAGATGGTGACTGAGGTCGGGTGACAGGCCAAAGGGCTGCCTTAAAATAAGTTCCTCACAGGGCCTTGTGACTGTCCTGGCTTCTTCTGCCCCATTTTCGGGCCTGGGGTGCCTTCCTCCCCCTCACACCGAGGGCTCAGCTGAGCCAGCCCTGACCTGGACAGGCTGTGAGACTTGTCTGAAGAGCAGGTACAGCAGCCGTAACCAGGAGGAATAAGCACCTAAGGTCAAAAACATTATGTGATGATGATGGCGATGAAGATAAAGGGTATCCGTGAGGGTGGTAGCAGAAAGCAGCAGACTTAGAATAATTCAAGGAGGTTTAATAAAGGGGGCTCTTGGGACTTCCCTGGCAGTCCAGTGGTTAAGACTCCACACTTCCAATGCAGGGGGCGTGGGTTCCATCCCTGGTCGGGAAACTAAGATCCCACATGCCATGTGCCGCGGCCAAAAAAAAAAAAAAGGAGGGGGCAGTTTATGAAGGTGTGGACACAGAGTATAAAGGCCTGCACACAAGCACTATTTACAGTAGCCAAGACATGGAAGCAAACTAAGTGTCCATCCACAGAGGAATGGATAAAGAAGATGTGATACATGTGTACAATGGAATATTAGCCATACAAAAGAACGAAATAGTGCCATGTGCAGCAACATGGATGGACCTAGAGATGATCATGCTAAGTGAAGTAAGTCAGAAACAAAAGACAAATACCATTTGCTATCCCTTATATGTGGAATCTAAAATATCATACAAATGAATTTATTTACAAAACAGAAATAGACTCACAGACATAGAAAACAAACTCATGGTTAGCAAAGGGGAGGGGGAGAGGGATAAATTAGGAGTTTGGGATTAAAATATACACACTACTATATATAAAATATATAACCAACAAGGACCTACTGTATAGCACAGGGAACTCTACTCAATATCTTGTAATAAACTATAATGGCAAAGAATCTATATATATAAAACTGAATCACTTTGCTATACACCTGAAACTAACACAACATTGTAAATCAACTATATTTCAAAAAAAAATTTTTTTTTTAAATAGTAAATTAAAAAAAAAAAAGGCCTGCACACAGAGAAACCACAGAGACTAGTGTCCAGGGGAAGTAGCAGTGTCTGGATGACCCCACCTAAGCTGGAAGCAGCCCAAGACAGAGAGGGGGGAGGGGGGGGTGCCTCCCCCAAGAGACGGGGCAGTTGCAGCTGGCAGAAAACATACCATGGCCTCCCTCTCTAATCTTACTCCCTCGGATATTTTGCTGCCTCCACCACCCGGTGGATCCAACACGAAGCCAGAGGGCACGTAAGCCAGTCCATATAAGCCATAAAAGTCGGCCTCCTGGGACACTGAGCAGAGTTAAGGATGTAGGGAAGCTCCACAGGGGCACAGTGAAGATTTCCCGCACAAAAGGCAGCTATTGTTTATCAAGAAAACGTAGCCATCAAATGGATTAACTCAATTAATACCTCTAAAGTATACTGGCAAGCTTAACAGTGACCACCTGCATTCAAATCCCTACACACATCCTCTCCTACGTACATAAGGTCTACAAAGAACGCAAATACAACCACACATGACCCACTTCTTCAACATTATTAGGAGACAGAGAACTCAACAAACTGAAAATTACCTGTAAGCCCCAAACACCAAATTCCAGCAGAGCTACTCTGCCCTTGTAAATCTGTGGTTGGGGACAGCAGAGGAGGGAGGCTTAAAAGATTCAGTAAAAAGAGGAGGAGGAGGAGGAGGGAGAGGGAGAGGACAGCAGAGCTCATAGACAAAGCGTAGACAGAATTGTTCCTAGAAAGAGTAAGTCCAGCTGTGTGTCCAAATACTGATCCTGGGTCTGGGACTTGGTGGCTCAAGGCACCAACTACAGGGAAGGGGCTTGAAAGTGAGTAGGTCAAAGGTGGCAGCTTCGATAAGGCAGTGCTTTTGGGAGAGAATCCCATTAACAGATGCGGTGGCTTATCTCCAAGATGCTCACCATCAATTTCTGCCCTTCCTATAGATGCATGCCTCTCTCCCGTTGTATTAGTTTGCTGGGGCTGCTGTAACAAAGTGTCACGGATCAGGGGGCTTAACCAACAGAAGTTCATTGTTTCACAGTTCTGGAGGCTTGAAGTCCAAAATCAAAGTGTTGGCAGGGTTGGTTCCCTCTGAGGTCTGTGAGGAAAGGGTCTGCTCCAGGACTCTTCTTGGCTTGTATGTAGATGGCTGTGACTCTTCTTCCTGCGACTCTTCACATCTTCTTCCCTCTACACATATCTCTGTGTCCAAATTTCCCCTTTTTATAAGGACACCGGTCATATTGGATTAGGGCACCCTTGAATGACTTCATTTTAACTTGATTTTCTCTGTAAAGACCCTATTCCCAAATAAGATCACATTCTGAAGTACTGGGGATTAAATTTTGAGGCGACACAGTTCAATTCATAACCCTCACTGGGAGGTGGAAACCATTTCTCCTTATATCTGAGGAGGTCTGTGACTGTTTTAACCAATAGAAAATGATGGAGGACACACCATCCAGGCCTAGCTTCTCAGAGGACTGGCAACTTCCACTTTGGGACCACTTGCTGTAGGGGAAACCACTACTGCTGGGGAAGCTCAAGCTGGCCACATGGGGAGGGAGATGGACTTGGCTGGCCTCCTTATTCCAGCCGCTCCAGCTCAGGTAATGGCAGTGAATGAAGTCTTCAGACCACTCATCTCAGCCATCATCTTTTTTTTTTTTTTTTCTGGCTCCGCTGCACAGCAGGAGGAATTTTAGTTCCCTGACTAGGGACTGGGGATCGAACCTGCGCCCCCTGCAGTGGAAGCACAGAGTCTTAACCACTGGACCGCCAGGGGATTCCTGTCGCCTCAGCCATCATCTGAGGATAACCCTTTGAGGCACCTCAAGTGAGAGCAAGGAAGCTGAGCCTCATCAACCCCTAGGACCAGGAGACACAATAAAATGATGGTTATTTTAAGCCCCTATATTCTGGGGTGGTTTGTTATGCAGCAAAAGGTAACAAAACAATAGAGAAATGGTCCTTGGAGACGCGGCAGTGACTAGAGGGAAGTAAGGGGGTGTTAGGGTTGAACTGTGTCCCCTCAAAATTCGTATTTTGAAGTCCTAACCCCAAGTACCTCAGAATGTGACTGTGTTTGGAGACAGGGTCTTTAAAGGGGTGATTAATCTAAAATGAGGTCATTCAGGTGGGACTAATCCAATAGGACTGGTATCCCTATAAGAAGAGGAAATTAGGACACAGACATGCACAGGCAAAGACCAAGTGAAGATGGAGGGAGAAGATGGCTACCTACAAGCCAAAGAGAGAGGACTTCAAAAGTAACCCACCCTGAATGTAAATTGATACAGCCACTATGGAGAACAGTATGGGGGTTCCTTAAAAAACTAAAAATAGAATTACCATATGACCCAGCAATCCCACTACTGGGCATATACCCTGAGAAAACCATAATTCAAAAAGAGTCATGTACCACAATGTTCATTGCAGCTCTATTTACAATAGCCAGGACATGGAAGCAACCTAAGTGTCCATCGACAGATGAATGGATAAAGAAGATGTGGCACATATATGCAGTGGAATATTAGCCATAAAAAGAAACGAAATTGAGTTATTTGTAGTGAGGTGGATGGACCTAGAGTCTGTCATACAGAGCGAAGTAAGTCAGAAAGAGAAAAACAAATATCGTATGCTAATACATGTATATGGAATCTTAAAAAAACCCGAAATGGTTCTGAAGAACCTAGGGGCAGGACAGGAATAAAGACGCAGACGTAGAGAATGGACTTGAGGACACAGGGAAGGGGAAGGGTAAGCTGAGACGAAGCGGGAGAGTGGCACTGACATATATACATCACCAAATGTAAAATAGATAGCTAGTGGGAAGCAGCCACATAGCACAGGGAGATCAGCTTGGTGCTTTGTGACCACCTAGAGGGGTGGGATAGGGAGGGTGGGAGGGAGACGCAAGAGGGAGGAGATACAGGAATATATGTGTATGTATAGCTGATTCACTTTGTTATAAAGCAGAAACTAACACACCATTGTAAAGCAACTATACTCCAATAAAGATGTTAAAAAAATTTTTTTTCGGGCTTCCCTGGTGGGGCAGTGGTTGAGAGTCTGCCTGCCAATGCAGGGGACAGGGGTTCGAGCCCTGGTCTGGGAAGATCCCACATGCCGCGGAGCAACTGGGCCCGTGAGCCACAACTACTGAGCCTGTGCGTCTGGAGCCTGTGCTCTGCAGCAAGAGAGGCCGCGATAGTGAGAGGCCCGTGCACTGCGATGAAGAGTGGCCCCCGCTTGCCGCAACTGGAGAAAGCCCTCACACAGAAACGAAGACCCAACATAGCCAAAAATAAAAAAAAATAAAATAAATAAAGAATTATTCTGCCTAAAAAAAAAGAACCCATTCACTAAGTTATAATTATTCACAGGGTCAGAGGAGATACACAAAAAGGGCCTCTCTCATCCTTGCCCTTTGATTGTACTAGGTGTCCAGTTATGTTTCTCATTATCATCCTGACTCCAGCTGATACGCTAGGGTGGGCTTAAGGGAGGGATGAACTTAGACTGCATCCTATTCTTTTTTTTTTTTTTTTCAAATTCAGATTTTTTATTCTGGAAAGCACATATGCACATATTTCAAACACAGAAAATTAATCTGGGGGTGAATGCCGTAACAGATCAGCTACTGACCATCATGCAGCAAGGTAAGTGAAATGGATCCGCTGGCCCTCGAAACCCCACAGTGCCTGCAGGAGGGTTGAAAAACTAGGACGCTGAATCCCTACGTACTGCCAAAGAAAACACCACCGAAGTGGCAGGTTCCTAATGACGAGAAAAACTTACAGACAGAATCAAAACTGATTCAAGTCATACAGTGAAAGGACAAAAGGAAAAAGGAAAGAGATCAATATGATCTGAAACAACCATTTTAATAGTAAGTTGCTGACCTTTCATTGGACTCTGGTCCAAGATGCCTGAGGATGAGCCAGTGTCCCTGCACGGGGTCACCCTGAACGGCAGGCAGGCCCTGTCTGTGACACTGAGGCCCCCCAGCAAGAGACAGCAGAGGACGAGGCCTTGTCTGCTAGTGCCCAGATAGCAACAGGTCCTCTGGACTTGCTGAGGGTCAGTGGACCCAGGCCCCACGGGCTCCCTTCCTCCCTTTGTACACCTGGCTGACGCTGGGTTTCCGGAAGATCTCTGAGAATCACCTGCGAGGGAGAATGCTGGATTTTTAAAGTGAGTGACCTGGCCTCATGACAAGTCATACCATCCAGGCATTTTTGGCACTTCCTTTCCTCATGCCTAACAGTGTCCCTGCTCCCCTGGCTACAGATGCCAGCCGGTCCCTGTGACTAAAACAAGGGCCATTAATGTTAGCAACAAGCTGGACTGAACAAACCAGTGAAACTGACTTTTTTCACCTGTCTTCCTTTTATATTACTCTGCCAGTTCTAAATCTCTTCCTGTAACTCTACTTTATTGGGATTTTATTAATTCAGTAGCAGCTTCCTCTAAAATCTGTTGGTCTTAGTGATACTGATGTTTCTAAAGGCCAAGCCAAATGGCTCTTTCTCAATCTTGTCTCAAAGTTTCTAAAGAGAAAACTAAATTAACCGGTTAGCCATGCATCATGTATGCATCCTATTCTTTATTCCGCTCCTACCCAAGACATTTCCTTTGCCCAGTGGGAGTGGAACCCTGTCCCAGGCAAGAAGGTGCTGGTGAACTAAGTGTGTGGGAAAAGCAAACTCCACCCTGATCTGATGCTGAGCAGAAAGTTCTGAGAAGACATGAAGCTGTTTGACTACAGAAGTTTTAGAGAATGCTCGCCTGCAAAAGGAGCCCCTCAGGACCAAGGGCCAAACGTATGCCACATGAGTTTGTTTAATAAATGTTTGATGGTGAAGATGTCAAGTCCTAATGTGAAAGATCTCTAGGGAAAGATTCCACAGGCTTTCTGGCAAGGACACGATGGAGGCTCCAAGTGCCCTTATCTAAGATCGAGCTGCGGGAAGCGCAAGGTGCAGAGATTAGAAAACAACCAGCGGGACTTCCCTGGTGGCACAGTGGTTAAGAATCCACCTACCAATGCAGGGATCACAGGTTTGATCCCTGATCTGGGAAGATCCCACATGCTGCGGAGCAACTAAGCCCGTGCACCACAACTACTGAGCCTGCGCTCTAGAGCCCGTGAGCCACGACTACCGAAACCCGCGTGCCTAGAGCCCGTGCTCTGCGACAAGAGAAGCCACCACAATGAGAAGCCTGCGTACGCAACGAAGAATAGCCCCCGCCCTCCACAACTAGAGAAAGGCCACGTGCAGTAACGAAGACCCAATGCAGCCAAAAATAAATAAATAAATAAATTTATGTTAAAAAAAAAAGAAAGGAAACAACCAGCAGAGCAGACAAAGTTTCTTAGAGCTGGTACCTGCTGGGTGCTCTCCCAAGCGCTGTATGCGGGTTAATCCCTTTGATCCTCACACAGGACCATACTGTTCCCATTTTACAGAAGGGGAAACAGAGGCACAGAGAGGTTCGTGACTTGCTCGAGGTGGCACAGAGGTATCTCTTAGAGCCGAGGGTGGGTTGGTGCTAAAGTCTCACCCATTCCTCAGCCCCACCTCCGCAGGCTGGATGAGGACAATGGGGCCCCCGTGGGATGTGGCTTCCACAGAGCCGGAAGCTCAGTGACCAGGCAGGGCTCGCATCAGGGGTTGGGGTCATGAGCCTGTGCTCTTTCCTCTGATACAGGTCGCCACTGGGCACGACCCTCTCGACCCTCTGAGCCAAGGGTCGCGCTGTCCCCGCCCCGGGGGGCCGCGAGGTGGTCAAACGTGGGATGTCAGAGCCTTTGAGGGCGAGGTGCGGGGGACCCTCGCAGTGAAGGCAGGCGCCGGGTACCCAAGGGCCGCGAGGTGGAACGGGGTGCGGGTGCTAATGAAATTTGGGGAATGCCCCCCTCACTCTGATTCCCACCTCCAGTACCTGCGGACAGAAGAACCCCGTGCAAGGGAGAAGCGTGGCAAGCCCCACCCTCCTCTTCCCATCTAGTGCTGCCAGGCTGAGCACGTAAAAATACAGGACGCCCAGTTAAACCTGAGTTTCAGACAACTAGGGACAAACCTCTCAGTGTAAGTAAGCCCCAGTCTACTGGGCTGAGCTGTGGCAGCAGGGACTCCCCTTGCAGGAGAGCCCCGGACTTAGCACCTGGCCTCAGGTGGATACTCATTAACGCTCTCTCTCCTGGCCAGTCTAGATAGGAGACGTTTAACTAGGGAGTCCCAGGCGTGGGAACAAACTCTCCCAGCTGGGGGCAGGGCACAAGCCTGTCCATGGTCAGCTCCTCCCCGTGAGGTCGGCTGCTTTCCCCCAGCCAGCCAGTGTGGGCATCCCTCCAGGGGCTCCCCGACATGGCCGTTTCCACTGGAGCCCAAACCAGTCCTTTAGCTGGTGACCCTGAGCCACTCAAACCAGACAGGCTGAGTGAAGCCAATGCCCCCACCCCCGCCCTTTGAGGTTAAGAGCGGCATCCCTGGAGGACACTGAATGCAGACCCCGTGTCTCTACTGGATTAGCAGGGTCAGAGAGCAATCTCACACCCATTTCCAGGCTCCTGGCTCTGAGCTGAGATAGTCCTTTGTCTCTTCTGCAGCAAGGAGGCGAGATTCCTGGATCGGGAGGACCTTGGGAGGGAACCGCCTCGGGAGGCAGAGGGACCACTTTCCCATGGTGTCTCTGGCTCAGCATCACAGGCTGCACAGATGTCTGCTGGTGGGTGGGAGGTCAACATATGTGTCCTTAGCCTTGCTTCCTAAGGAGCCCTCTTCAGCCTGCTGAAGGGGGAGGTCTGTCTGCCCATTTAGACTGTAAGCCACTTGAAGGCAGGCTTTGGACCTTCTAATTCCTCCATCTATCCCCACTGTGCCAGGACAGAGCTCCTGTGGGATGTGGATTCTGAGGTGTACCTCTCATCCTTCCTCCTGCATCTCTCCCACCAGCTGATGCAGCTCCGACTTTCCAGCCTTTTGGAAAGTTATTGAACATGTTTTCTGTTTTCTGTCTGACTATGGGGATAAACTCACATTACAAGAGGAGAGAGTTAAATTAGACAATGCTCAGCAGTTTTGTCTGCAAGGCTCTAGACCTTGGGCTGTTACCAAGGGCTGAGATATTTTGTTCTCAAGATACATTTCTAAGAGAAAGGCATGCCGTTTCTTTTGGGGACTGTATCGGTTAGGAATCTTTGAGACAGAAGTGATAGAAATCTAACTTAAATTGGTCTAGGTAAAAAAGGGGGGCATATTTATAGGTTCACATAACCAAAGAGGCCGAAGTAGATTGACTTCAAGCATTGCTGAGTCCAGGGGCCCCAATGATGTCACTAGGACGTCAGCTATGGGGACAAATAATGAGTACAATCCTTTTTGGAGGTGGTGGGAGGGATAAGGTGACCCTTTCAGAATTCTTTTTTCCTTATGAGGTTGTAGCAATGAGAAGGAGAGAGGAAAGAAAGGAAAGAGAGAGAGGGAGAGACTATTACCCAGCAACACATAGGCAACCCCTCCACTCTAGTCATATGCTTTGAATATTGCTGGCGAGGCTGGACATGGGATGGGAAGAGTTAATAGCTCTTTTCTTCCAGGCTGCCAAACTCAGACCTTCCTCTGTTAACCATCAGTCTAGAGATTCACTTCAAGAGCAGAGAAGATCTACACACTCAGACTGGTTTCTAAAGAACCCCGAGCACACACACACCACACACACTACACACACACACACCCACACACACCTATCACAGCTGTGAAGGATCTGATGTCCCTCTGCAGGTGGTTTCTGGCTTTTGGAGAAGGTCTAAGGGTCACAGAAGACGGAGGTATTACTGGGGGCTGGGAGCTGGCAAGCAGACCTAACCATGAACTAGGGGCAGTTGACTATAACAACACTTTTGTGGCTGGGAGAATTCCTTGTCTAATTCCTTCTTTCTACACAGGGGAAACAGTGCCAGGGCAGAGAAAGGACTTGCATAAAGCCACTCAGTGAGACAGCAGTGGACAGAGGTTCGCCACCAGCTGACTCCCGGGGTAGTGCTCCTTGCTCCCTCTTTCCCCTTTTCCTAGGTGCCCAGTGCTCTTATGTTGCCCCATAGCTGCCCAGGGCTGGGCTAGAGACAGGGTGAGAAGGGGAGCTGCAGAGAAGTAGCTCAGTACAATTGCAGCTGAGCCATGCTACCTGACGGGTCCAATTTCCCCAGGGTTAGGGTTAGGGTTAGGTTAAAGACATTTCCTTACCTGCATCTTTCTTCTGCCAAGAGCCTAGGTACTATAGACTGAATGTTTGTGTCCCCCACATGTTGAAACCTAACCCCCAGTGTAATGGTGGAGCCCTCATGAATAGGATTAGTGCCCTTATAAATGAGACCCCAGGGAGCTCTCTCACCCCCTTCTACCATGTGAGGTTTCAGTGAAAAGAAAGCTTATGAACGAGGAAGGGGGCTCTCACCAGACACTGAATCTGCCAGCACCTTGATCTTATATTTCCCAGTTTCCAGAACTAAAAGAAATAAAATTTTGCTGTTTCATCCATCCAATCTATGGTATTTATTCTATTACAGCAACCTGAATGGACTAAGACACTGGGGGTGGTAGTTGAGCAGTTAACCAGTCCCCCAGCTCTGCCCAGAACACTCCTCATCTTCCCTCTCATGGCTGATTCATTCTTATCCCTCAAAGCATTAGCCCAGAACCACCTTCTCCAGGAAGCTTTCTCCTCAACTGAGTGTTCCTGCCATGTTCCTAGAGCACCCAGGTCTCCGTGCTGGATCAGTCACCACGTCACCCTAGGGGCCTGTGACTGTGTCTGTTTCTCTCCCTACACTGTATGCTCCTCAAAGGTGGGATTTGTCTTGTCCACTCCGCATCCCCACCTCCCAGCAGAAAGCTTAGTTTTACCTGCACAGTCCCATTTCATCTTCACAGCAACCCTATGAGGTGGACATGAAAAAAACATGAGAGATGAAGCAACTTGCCTGAGTAGCAAAAGACTGAGGTGGGACTGAATCCAGGCAATCTGATTCCAGGGACTGGACTCCAGACCATTGTGAGCCCAGACCTTCAATGAAGACTTGTTGAGTGAAGTAAGGGTCTTCCTTCTTCCTTTGTAGCCAGCACAGCCAGCACCTAGCACCCCCTACCTAGGGTCTGATACTGGAGAGAGCCAACACTGCCACCACAACCACCTTTACGGGGGGGGGGGGTCACTAAGTGCCAGGCACAGTGCTCAGTTAGTTTCCTATTGCTACTGAAACAAACTACCCTGAACATAGTGGCTTCAAATAACACAAATTTATTTTCTTACAGTTCTGGAGATCTAAAGTCTGATATGTATTTCACTGGGTTAAAATCAAGGTGCTGGCAGGCAGCCCTGTGCTCCTTCTGGAGGCTGTAAGAAGAATCCATTTCTTTGCCTTTTCCAGGTGCTAGAGGCCACCTGCATTCCTTGGCTCATGGCCTCTTCCTCCATCCTCAAAGCCATCCATACAGATGCCGGCCGTGTAACACCTCTCCCTTCTGACCCCTGTTTCCACCCTTCCATGTCCTCTCTCTAGCCCTGATCCTCTTACCTCCCTCTAGTAAGGACCCTTGTGATTATACTTGGTCCTCCTGGATAATCCAAAATAAGCTACCCACCTCCACATCCTTAACTTAATCACATCCACAAAGCCCTTTATACCACATGAAATAACATATGCACAGGTTCTGGGGATTTGGACATGGACATATTTGGGGGGTATTATTCAGCCTACCACATATACCATCTCATTTAATCCTTGAGTGGTAATACTGTGACATGGATGGTGTGATTATCTCCATTAAATAGAAGTAGAAAGTGTATGGCATGTCATAGGCACTCAATAAATATTTGTGGAGATGATCTGGTGTAAGAGGGGTCCTTCCCTGGACAGAAGTCTCTGGAGTATGTATTCAGTCTTGTGTCTGCCCTAAAGTCTTCTTCCACAATCCCCTCCACTGGGGGAAGATAGAGGCGCTGTTAAGAGTGCTGAGCACTTAATCGTTTTCCCCCAGAGTGGCTCTGTCTCCCCAGCGAGACACAATCTCCGCTGATGCAAGGATGAACTCTCACATGTATTCCAAATTCTTTGGCTCTTTTCACACTGCTATGGACTTTCAAAGACACCATTTTCTCCCTTTTAGTCCTTGCAAGGAGGGAGCATATGTCCATTTTGTGGAAGAGTAAAGAGAGGCTCAGGCTAGATGCAGAGTCAGTTCTTGATAGAACTGTTGGTTGATGTACTATGCCTTGCTCCCAACCCTTCATATCATGACACCCAGCTCTAGGGATTCTCTATACCCTCAGCAGCCCCAGACTTCTGACTCAGCTCTGCTCTTGGCAGGCTTTCGTTGTCTCTCTCTCTGCTGTTTAATCTTTGGATATTCTTCCTGTAGTGTGCATGCACACACACACACACACACACACACACACACACACACTGCTCCAGCCCCCAGAATCTTCCCAGGATAGCCCTTACCTCTCCCCCATCTTCACCTGCAAAATTCTCATCTTTCCCACACTTTACATCCTTCCCCTTTTGTCAGCCACCAGACTCACATCCCTTATTGCACAGATCTCTGTAGCTTTAGAGATGGCAATAGATTATCCTAATTTTTTTTTGAGTAGAAGAACTTTGCAATCACCCTGGCAGTGATTAAGAGCTTCAGGTCTGGAATCAGACTGCCTGGGTTGGAATCCAGGTTTACCACTTGTTAATTGTGTGACCTTAAGAAAATAGATTAAGGCAACCTATTGAATGGGAGAAAATATTTACAAATGATGTGTCTGATAAGGGGTTCATATCCAAAATCTCTAAACAGCTCATACAAGTCAATATTTTAAAAACCCAATTAAAAATGGGCAGAAGAGGGGCTTCCCTGGTGGCACAGTGGTTAAGAATCTGCCTGCCAATGCAAGGGACACGGGTTCGAGCCCTGGCCCAGGAAGATCCCACATGTCGCCGAGCAACTAAGCCCGTGCACCACAACTACTGAGCCTGAGCTCTAGAGCCCGCAAGCCACAACTACTGAGCCCACGTGCCACATGCCACTGAAGCCTGCGTGCCTAGAGCCCGTGCTCGCAACAAGAGAAGCCACGACAATGAGAAGCCCGCGCACCTCAACGAAGAGTAGCCCCCGCTCACCGCAACTAGAGAAGGCCCACACGCAGCAACGAAGACCCAACACAGCCCCCCACCAAAAATAAATAAATAAATAATTTTTAAAAAGGGCAGAAGATCTGAAAAGACATTTTTCCAAAGAAGACATACAGATGGCCAACAGGGACATGAAAAGATGCTCAACATCATTAATCTTTGGAGAAATTGAAATCAAAACCACAATGAGATATCACCTCACACCTGTCAGAATGGCTATCATCAAAATGTTTAATGGGGACAGAGTTTCAGTTTAGGAGGGTGAAAAATTCAGGAGATGGATGATGGTGAGAGTTGCACAACAATGTGAATGTATAGTTCAGTGCCACTGAACTGTACAGCTAAATATGGTTAAAATAGTATGTTTTATATTATGTGACTTTTACCACAACTAAAAAAACATTTAAAAAAAGACCACAAATTACAAATGTTGGCGAGAATGTGGAGAAAAGGGAACCCTGATGCACAGTCAGGGGGAATATAAACTGGTACAGCCACTATGGAAAACAGTATGGAGGTTCCTCAGAGAACTAAAAATAGACCTACCATATGATCCAGTAATTCCACTCCTGGGTGTATATCCAAAGAAAATGGAAACACTAATTCAAAAAAACATATGCACCCCAATGTTCATAGCAGCTTTATTTATAATTGCCAAGTTATGGAAGCAACCTAAGCGCTTATCAACAGATGAATGGATAAAAAAGATGTTGTATATATAGACAATGAAATGATACTCAGCCATAAAGAAGAATGAAATTTTGCCATTTGCAACAGCGTGGATGGACCCAGAGGGTATTATGCTTACTGAAATAAGTCAGACAGAGAAAGACAAATACTGTATGTTTTCACTTATATGTAGAACTTAGAAAATAAAACGAATGATATAACAAAATAGAAATAGACTCAGAGATACAGAGAACAAAGTAGTGGTTGCCAGTGGGGAGAGGGATGGGGGAGGTGCAAGATAGGGGTAGGGGATTAAGAGGTATACCACAAGGTATAAAATAATAAGGTACAAGGATGCAATATATGGCATAGGGAATACAGCTAATATTTTATAGTAACCTTAAATTGAATCACTACATTGTACACCCGAAACTAAAATAATATTGTAAATCAATTATACTTCAATTAAAAATTAAAAATCAATTTAGGGTAAAAAAGAAAAGAAAGTAGATTAATTTCACTGAGCTCAGTTTCCTTATCTGAAAAGTGAAGAACTACAATAACAATTTTCTCACTCAATACCTGGAAGATGCTATTTTTCAGGCAAGATTTGCTTAGAGGTCTCAGCTTCTGCTCCTTGCTGCCCCTTTCTCCACTTCTGTCATAACACATTTCCTTTCCTAAACAATGCTACTCCCTCATCCTGCTGCTTGTCAACACAAGTTATCTGGTAAGGGTGGTGACATCAGTCATGCACACTTTAGGGGGGATTTAATCTTCTGTGTCTCTTCCCAGGGCCATTTTTCTATGGAGTCCCTTTTGTAATCACAGACAGGAGGCGCAGACCATCTGCGAATGGGAATGAGATCATGGACGACCAGGTGAAGGAGGCATTGTGGAAGGCACTCCTTCACACCCTTAGTGTCCCACCAAATAGATAACCATCTCCAGTCATCCTTGCTTTTTCCGTTATGTTGGCTTGGTGGGAGAGGGAGGTGTTGGCACCTGGAGGAGATGTGATAGAAGGCATTCCTGAATGACTTCATCTCTGGGCCTTGCCTCTCAAAATTCCTGTCAAATCAGCTCTACCCTTTAAGGGATGGAAGAAGGGTCAGCATTCCAGAAGTTCCTTGTCATACCCAGACTTTTAATCAGGTGACACTGGAGAATTAGCATCCTAGTGCAGGAGGTTGTGAGAGGGCGGAGAGGGGTCTCAGACGTCTCTTGCTCCTGCCCTACGCTTGTCTTTCTGGCAAGACCCAAGTTGAGGAGAGCGAGTCCTCTTGCGTTGTTGGCTCAGAGCGATCAGAACCACGGACAGCGGTCAGAGCGCCCGGAAGACCCGCCGCCGAGCCAGGTGCGGAGAGTTCCAGGCGGGTGCCGAGTTGCAGGCGGGGAGGCAAGACGCGCTGCGGCGGTGGGGTGTCGGCTGGGCCTGTTCTTTCTCTGAGTCACCCCGTGCGCCCGGCATTTGCGTCAGGCCTCTGATCGCTGGGGTACCCTCTGCCCTCTCCAGGAATGCGGGGGGGGAGGAAAGAGAAAAGAGCCACTCTAAAGCCCCGGGGGTTTTGCAGGAAAGGGGGAAGCGAGAGACAAAGGACCTAGCGGTGTCTACCCAACCCCGCCAACTCCCCCCGCCGCGCGCTCCCGTTCCCGGCCAGGCCCATTTCTATACAAGGCCTGCTCTCCCCGGCCTCCACCCCTCCGCGCGGAGAGGTGCATTCCCCCGCCCTGAGCTCAGCGGGCCGGGCCGGAATGCGCCGATAAATCAGAGATAACCCAGAGGGGCAGGGCCGGCCCGGCTCTCAGGACGGGGGATAAAAGGCCGCGGTTGCCCGAGGACCCAGTAGGTGAGACGTGAACCGGGACCCAGCGCAGCGGCAGCGGCGGCAACCTCTCTCCGCCCCTCCAGCGACATGGACCCGCAGACGACGCTGCCCCGGGCGCCCCTGCTCCTCCTGTGCTTGCACCTGTCGCTGCTAAGCTGTCATTCCCACCCGCTAGGTGGCCCCGGCCCGGCCTCGGAACTGCGCGGGATACAGGTGAGCGCTGCCGAACTGCGTAAACCCGGCTCGCCGGGAGGGCACCGACGACAGCAGCAGCTAACGGGTACCCCCCTACCCCCACCCACAGTCCCAAGAGGTCCCCACCCTCCCTTGGGTATTAGTGATAAGAGAATGAGAAAGCGGCGAGACTGGGTGCGGGGACCCCCGGCCCCAAGGCGGTCGGTTTGCTTCGGCGCCATGGAGGGCGGCTGGGCCCAGGTGCGGCTTCCTGAGGCTCCGCCTCCCCCACCCATCGCAGGAGCTGCTGGGCCGTCTACGAGGCAGGGTGTTGGAGCTGCAGGCCGAGCAGAAGGGCCTGGAGCCCCTCCAGCAGGGCCACGGCCTCGCAGAAGCCTGGGAGACCCGGGCGGCCGCCCCCGCGGGGCTCCTCGGGCCCGGCAGCAGCGTCCTTCAGGCCCTGCGGGGAATGCGGAGCCCCAGGATGATGCGCGACTCCGGCTGCTTTGGGCGGAGGCTGGACCGGATCGGCTCCCTCAGCGGCCTGGGCTGCAATGGTGAGCACCCACCCCCATTCCCACCGCGTGCCGCCTTTCTGGGTTTGATGTCTCTGGGGACCAAACTTTGAGCAAAGGACACCTGGATATCACTCTTTCTTGCTGACAGTCCTCAGGGTCAAGGAGCGCCTTTCTGGAAATATTAAATTTTGACAACATTCATTACCATGCCTGTTGAGTTCCCACCCACCTTCTAACCACCTCCTGCCTCTCTTATTAAAAGGGGCAGAATCACCTTAGGATGTAATTCGGTCATTGCCTGGCAGCCCCTTCTTGGCGCAGAAAGAGTATTAAACATTTTCCTCCTGGTTTCCCCTGAACTGTCTAGAGCTGCAAAGGCAGAGGGCAGGATCACCAGGGTGATGGTAATCCCCAGTTTACAACAGGGAAAGCAAGGTCCAGGGAGATAGATTACTCCAAAGCCTCAAACATCCAGGTGAACTGAAGAGGGGGGAGGCACAGATGGCACGTGGTGAGGGGAAGCTCAGGTCCTGCCTGTCTCCCACCCAAATGTAATCAGCACTTTCTCTCTTCCCCACACAGTGCTGAGGAGGTATTAAGAGAAGTTCCTGGCTGCATCTGATTCTCCCTCAACCCCCTGCTCCCCTTTGAAGCAACTCCTATTTATTTTTACTTATTTATTTATTTATTTGGTTGTTTTATATAAGATGGTTCTTATCTTTGAGCACAAATTTTCCATGATGAAATAAAGTCAATGTTATAGCTTTTTCTTTTGAAGTTGATTTGTCTCCGTGTTCTAAAAAATAATCCATCATTGAAAAACAGTCAAACCCTGTGTTTTCTTGAAGATCCCCAAGATGTCCTAATGGTGGGGCAGGGACACGGCTTCAAGGGCTGGTCAAACAGTTGAGGGAGGGCGGGGGGTGGTGGCTGCTTTTCTTTAAGGGCTTTTCATGCTCTGAAATGTCTCTAAATATCTCAAGCACTTGAGACGCTTCCCAGAAACTACTTTTCAAAGGCTGGCAGTTTCTCCCTGGGAGTTGAATGGGCTCTGATGTATTCCTGTGACATGAGGGTGTGTGTGTCAAGGTATCTGCCCCTTGACAATAGCTTTCCCTCTGCCTGGAATTCTGCCATTAGAGGCACTCTCCCTGTATTTGTTGTTTCCAGAAGCTCTCAGAGATTGGGAGCGCTTTGTGTGTGTGTGTGTGTGTGTGTGTGTGTGTGTGTGTGAGAGAGAGAGAGAGAGAGAGAGAGAGAGAGAGAGAGAGAGAGAAAGAGAGAGAGAGAAAGGGATATGCCAGCTTATTTGCATTCCTGATGGGGGTGAGCACTCCATCTGCCCCAAACCTCAGGTTCAAGTCTTCAATTCCTGATGTCATCCTGGAAAGGAGGCTTCTAAACCCTGAGTTTAATAGCATTTTCATTTCCTGAGCCCATAAGTTTAGAAGTGCCTGAAAGAGGCCCAGCATTTCAGGGTGCCCTTCCTTTGCAGCCCCACGTCTTCACTTCCTCTCTGCCCTAGAGAGAGAAGACCTTTGTTCCAAGGCAGAAAAGGAGACAAGCACTAGAATCCTACTGTGTTGCCTTAATCAGCAGGGAGTCCTGGTAGAGGTCACTGCCCTCTCCTCTCAGGGTCCTCCTTCCCCTGCATCTTGGGTTCCAGGCATCCCAGGTCATGCTGCAGAACTCTCTCCTGCTTTCAGGCTCCCAGGCTTCAGCTCATGCAGTTTCCTTTGCCTAGAATGCCTTTTATGATCCCAGCTCTGCAGAAGGACAGGACTATTATTATCCCCTCTTTTTTTTTTTTTTTTTAAAGAATTTTATTTATTTATGGCTGTGTTGGGTCTTCGTTTCTGTGCGAGGGCTTTCTCTAATTGCGGCAAGTGGGGGCCACTCTTCATCGCGGTGCGTGGGCCTCTCACTATCGCGGCCTCTTTTGTTGTGGAGCACAGGCTCCAGACGCGCAGGCTCAGTAATTGTGGCTCACAGGCCCAGCCGCTCCGCAGCATGTGGGATCCTCCCAAACCAGGGCTCGAACCCGTGTCCCCTGCATTGGCAGGCAGATTCTCAACCACTGCGCCACCAGGGAAGCCCCTATCCCCTCTTTATGGATGAGAAAACTGAGACCCAGAAAAGGGAAGCATCTTACCTGAAAGCATTCAGCTGCTAAGTGCCAACACTGAGATTTGAGCAGATATCCACGTGACTTTCTTATGGCTTTTCTGCTGTTCTCGTCTGATGTTTCTTTGAGTCAGAGGGAAAGAGAAGTGGTGGGTCTTGGTGTTATTTCTCATTTTAACCCAGTGTGCATTAGACATATCTAATGAGATTAAGATTTTGAAAATAAGGTTTTAGGACCAACTTATTTTCCAATAAAACTGTGAGCCATCTTTGCCTAATGTTTTTGACCCAGGGCGGTAATGAGTAATTAGCACAGTTAACATTTATAAAGGCCTCACTATGTACCAGGCCCAGTTCCATGAACTCATATTAGTCCTCGCGACAACTATGCAGGAAGAACTCTTATTATCCTTCATTTTACAGATGGGGAAATCGAGGCACAGAGAGGTCATGTGACTTTCTCAGGGTCCCGCAGTTAGTACGTGGCAGAGCCAGGATTCAAGCCCACGCATGCTGGTCCAGCACCCAGGCCCCTAACCACTGCACAACCCAACAGTTCCCAAGCCAGTGAATTAGGCTTGCTGGTGGGTTGGAAGGCCCCCCTCTTAATGGCATCACTCAGTTCACCATTTGGGACTGCTGCGTATTGGCAAATTTCTCCCCCTGCTCAGGGGATGAAGACAGACCCCCTCCCAGAACGCCCACTCTACAAACCCAGCCAGCACTTCAGAATTCTTCCAGGTAAGTCCAGCTCTTCCATAAATAGGGCTCAGGCAGTGGAGTCTGCATGTATGATACAGATATATAATGTTACTTGAGCCTTTTCCTCAAGCAAAAGTCCAGGAAAGAGGACTCCAAAACAAACTGTGAAGGAAGCAAATATGACTTCTGGAGGATGGGGAGTGGGTGGCCTGATGTACCCAATGAAGTGACATCTCATTGAGCTCCCCCTGTGTTTGGTGTTTGCGGGCAGTGCTGTGGCACATGCCTCATCTATGGATGCCCTTTAGAACCAGCCCTCCCTAACCTGTGACCCTGGCCGCTTCAGACACATCCCCATGTAGCTATAGCCATGGTCTTAACCTCCCTGACTTTCCTATTATCAACCTCATCCTCCAAAGAAGCTGCCAGATTATGTATCTCTGTGGATGCTTGTCAGTGTAATCTACCCAGAAAGACATATTGGTGGACACAGGCCCAAGGATGCCTAGCCCATGGCTTCACAGCTGGAAGGAGCTTCAGTAGAGGGTAGACTGGCTTTGCCGGGTCTCCAGTTTTGAGGTTACTGAAGTCAGGACAGTGTTGGGCCTGAACGCTACATCTCATGTCACTGATTCTGCATTCCCCTCTCCATCCCTCTTGTGGCAGCTTTGACTTCTTTTTTTTTTTTTTTTTTTTTTGGCCACGACGCGCGCCTTTGGGACCTGGGACCTTAGTTCCCCAACCAAGGATCGAACCCAGGCCCTCAGCAGTGAGAGCACAGAGTCCTAACCACTGGACTGCCAAGGAATTCCCAGCTTTGACCCTTCTGAGAATGATTTGTGGCAAGAAAAAAAAATGCATTCTTTCCTCATGCAGAACCAGGTCTAAATAAAGTCATGAACCTGGCCACTTGTCTTTGTTCGTGTTGCAGTTCTCAACCTTTTATCCCTGTCTCTGTAGGATTTTTCATGCAATCAGTGCTTTTCCACTAAGTGGCCCGTTTCTCCCATGGGGTCAGGAGCCAGGCTCTGTACAGCTGCCTGGGCATCCTGGAACATTTCAGCCCTGGGACATTGGCTCCCACTCTTGTGCCCCCAGTATCTTGTCTCTGGCACTGCCAAGTACAGCCCCTGCCCTTGCTGCTTCAGTGCACCCCAGCCCTAATTTCATCCAGCAGCACGGCACTTTCCTGCCCGAGAACTTTCTCTGGCAGCCAGAGTCCACTTCCTGTGGGCAGGCAGGAAGTGCTGGGGAACTGACATGGACCAAAGCAACACTCAACCAACACCGAGGAACGCCCTCGGTTCACAGGTGGCGTGTATCTTTCACCGGTTACTGGATTTCTCTGCGGGGAGTTGGGATTAAGCTGCAACTGCCCACGGTGATCACTAAACTCCTTCTCTCCCTGGTCACTTCCCCACTCTCCTGCCAGTATTTCCTGGGATTATCTCCAAAATAAACTACTTTGCTTGAATACTTGTCTCAGATTCAGGAGAACCCAAACTATGACACTCCCGAATGAGTAAACCTTCTCCCGGGGCTCCACCCTCAATGACTTCAGCCCTTGGAATCTTCCTTGACTCCGTTCTTTGGCTGGACCACCCAGGCAGGTACCATGTCCACTCCTCCTTCCTTCCCTCACCACTCATATTGGCGCACCAGCTTCCTAACTGGCCTCCCTACCCTGGGCTCCCCGACCTAGTTCTTCCTGCATCGGGGGAGAGAGCAGAACCTTCATGCCTTAGCCAGTGGGTGACTCTCCCTCCCTGTGAGGCCCCTAGGGAGGGCAAGGTGCAGGGGTGGGCCCTCATGTATGTCCTTGGGTGGTATGCTGGAGGGGGTGTTGGTGAATCACAGTCATTGTGGATGTAGTTAGTTAAGATGAGGTCATACTCGAGTAGGGTGGGCTCCTATTCCAATATGATTAGTGTCTTTATAAGAAGAAAAGAGAGAAACACAGAGAGGGAAGACGGTCATATGATGACAGAGACAGAGATTGGAGGGATGCATCTACAAGTCAAGGAATGCCAAAGATTGCCGGCAGGTCCCAGAAGCTGCAAGAGACAAGGAAGGATCCTTCCTTACAAGTTGTGGAGGGAGCCTGGCCCTGCTGACACCTTGATTTCAGACTCTAGCTTTCAGAACTGTGAGACAATACACTTCTGTTGTTTTAAGATACCCAGTTTACGGTACTTTGTTACATCAGCCCTAGGGATCTAATGCAGTGCCCTCATCCTTTTCTCTCCTCATAGACTGTTCGAAGGTGCTGGGTTCCACGAAGCTCTCTGGAGATGTGCAGCATGACCAACCAACTGACCAACCAACCACTAAGCTGTTTTTGCAAAGCTGTGACCAGCTTGGTAACATATCACTTTATATTTGCTCTTTCTCTTTCCTTACCTGTGGTGGGCAGCCTCTGAGATGGCCACCAGTGAAGCTCATCTCCTGGTATTCATCCCTTGGTAATCCCCTCCCTCTGAGTATGGGCTGGACCTTATGACTCCCTTCTAATGAACACAGTACAACAGAAGTGATGGGGTACCACATCCAAGATTAGGTTACAAAGAGACGGTGGCTTACATAATGTTTCCCTCTCTACCTAAAGGAAGTCAGCGGCATCTCTATGGAGAAGCCCACGCGGTAAGGAATTGACATCTCCAGCCAACAGTCAGTGTGGACCCGAAGACCTGCCAACAGACACACGAGTGAGCTTGAAAGCAGATCCCCAGCCAAGCCTTGAGATGACTGCAGCTCCGGCCAACATCTTAATTGTAGCCTGTGTGAGCTCCGAACAAGGGGCACCCAGCTAAAGCAGAGCCAGATTCCTGGTCCACAGGAACTATTAGATAATAGATGTATAGTTGCTAAGGTTTGGGGTAATTTGTCACGCAGCAGTTGTTGACTAATGCACTATCTCACTTCCCTTTGCTCCTCACTCTTACTTCCCTTGAACTACAACCCCCATAAAGTTTTAGCAAATCAACTTGTCTTGGGCCTTTTTTTCCTGGGGAACCTGTCCCCAAATTCCAGTCTCAGTGACCTCCATGTTGCACCAGAGAAACAGAACATCATTTTCAAAGTCCAAAGCAATCATTCCTAAATACGCACCAATGTCCTACAAATTTCTCCCTACTGGGGCTTCTGCTTTAGACTATTTAGGTCTAACAGACTTGTCCCATGAATGTGAGGGGTTTTTCACACCAGTTCTGCCCACATGTGGCATTGCTGGGCCCTCATGGCTCCCCAGGGCAGCCCACAGCATCCCCATGGAGAGTCATGAAACCAAACTTGGCTAGAAACTCGAGATACCCCATTCTGGATCCTCCCACCCATCTGCAACCTTTATTCCATCATATGACTAAGACGACTTCTTTCCAGGGATAAGGAAATAAAGCCTTTTGATTTTTCAGCTAGTGGGAGAGGTGGAGGTGGAGGGTGGACCTGGTCTTCTGTGCCTTTTGCTTTTCTTCTCTCTCACTCCCACAGGCTGGCTTCTAAATACCCCATTTAAATATTAACTCCTCTACACATACCCCCCGAAGTGGAGCAGGGGCACGAAAATGAAGAGAAACTGTACGTCAAGGCATTTTCCATTTCAGGGACAAATCAAAGGCTTTAAGAGGGTTGGGCGGTAAGTGTATTTGGGGATTGTCTGTTTTCCCTGGGCCCTGTTAGTGGAGGGGGTGGTGCTGGTCCTATACAAAGTCAGGGCAATAAACCTAAGTATTCTTTTTTTTTTGCCAACCACCTTCCACAAAAAACCAAAAACAATAGAAGCAACTCAACAAATGACACTCGTGCCCCACTCCAGTTTCACGCTGGAAGACGAAACGTAACTTTAATAAAAGGAGCTGGGAAAATTCTGAAATTCTCCTTCTGGAACCTTGGACGGGATCTCCGCTTTTCCTTGGGCCACCAACAGACTTCAGAAGTGGCTCAGGACGCAGGAATGGCATCAGCCTCCAGAGGCCAAGCCGTGGCAGGGGCCACCTGCCATGATGCCCTCCCGGAAGTCTTGCCTGCATCAAAGGTCCGTCTCTAAGGGTATCTGCTCACTGAATCCTCTTTGCTAATAATAACCCTGCCACCCGAGCTACTAAGCTGTGAGCACATTCCAGAGACTCGTCAGGATAGAGCGCTTCTTTGCCCCCAGAGCTCCTACTCAGAATTGCACTCATTTCGGATTTCAAGTTGAGTTTGGCCGACCCAAATCTTTTCTCCTTTAGAATAAAAACCACCCCGAACACCTCTCATGACCCCTGGCCACGTAATGCCCGGATTTCCTGCTCTTTCACTGCGTAACAGCCTCTCTCTCTGATCAGCCAAGGAGTGAGCACAGTTGGGGGAGGGTCCGGCCAGGACAGAGCTGTCATTCCACCCACATTTCCTGAGCTTCTACGGGGTAGATTGAAACATGTTAGGTGTGTAAATAGGTCATGGGACTTGGATGTGGTGCTTTCCTGAGATAGTCCACACACTCGCAGACTTGCCAAGCACGCAAAGCTACAGTCCCAGGGCAGGGGGAAGGCGAGGAGGTGCTCAGAGGCAACCTGAGAGGCTGGGATTAGGGTGGTGTTTAATCAGGAACTGAGACTAAAGGGCTTGTTAAGGAACCTTCGTGCAAAGAAGCAGCAGGATCTGGGAAGTGGGTGGAGAGTACAGGCGTCGGCGTCAGACCTGGGGTCCGAGTCCTGGTTCTGCCGAGTGACTTTGGGCAAGTGACAGATGCTCTCAGTCTCAGTTCTGTCCCTCTGTGAATGGGGACAATACTACCCACCTTCTGGGGCTGGTGATGAAAAGGAAAGAACCCATATAAAGCTCTCAGCACGGTGCCTGGCACATTCCAACCAACCAGTAAGGACAACCGTTGTGAGCATCGTGCAATTATATAGCAATTCACACTTCAAAATACGTTCACATATTAATAGCTCTTATGAGCCTCACAGATGAGAAGAATAAGGCCCCAAAGATGTACGCAATTTGGCTTGTTTGGGGCTGCAATGCAGGGCTCTCATCCCTTCAAGTGTAGTGTTTCCCCCGGATACGTCACATTGAAGAGTGTGGAGCATTGAGTCCAGTGCTTAGTAAGTGGAGGCCACTCATTACATGTGGACAGGCTCGCTGCCTGGTACTTCTCTTTTGGGGGCCAGGAAAATGGCGGCTTCTGTGGCTCATCGCTTGCCTGGCCTTGGAGAAGGACATGGGAGGCATTAAGGGAAATTCCACGGGCCACAGCTGCATCCCACCTCGCTCCATCAGCCAACTTCACCACGGGAGCTTTCCCGGCGAGGTGTGAGGCATTACAAGCTTCAAACCCAGAGTCGGAGAAGCAGCGAGCTTCTGTAAATGAAAATGCTGGCATCCTCTTAGCGCCAGTCTTCCCCAACACCTTGGGGGGAGCCGTGCAGTGAAGGAGGGGGAGCTTTGCAGAGGAATGATTGTGTTCCCAAAGCTTTTCTTGCGTTTCTATTTGGGAGCGGAGTTCTCAGGACATCTGTCACATTTGGTTCTGGCTGACTTAGTACTCTAAAAAATAACTCCCTCTTCACCTGACACTGAGGGTGACAGCCAGGGGTCAGGACAGCCCTGTGGAGGGAGAGGTCTGCCCTCGCCGCCGCCGATGAGTCAGGTATGAGGCCAGCTTGAGCATCCGGACTAATTTGTCCTGAGCTGAGCTGCCGGCTGCCTGCCATTTCCTCCCCTCCCGCCCTTATCTGGAGCCCCTGACAGCTGAGCCGCAAACCAACAGGGGAGCTGGGCGCCGGCCAACCGTCACCCTCTGCTTCCCCACACGGGTCCGGTGGCTGATGAGAAAGAAGCCTGAGGCATCGCTGTGAGATAACCAAGGACACTTTTTTGCTCTTCTCACACCTTTGAAGTGGGAACCTCTTGAGGCCAATCAACAAGAATGTGGTTCCTGCAGCTGAGGGTCCCGGGCTTGTCGGAGCTGCTCAAGGCGGAGGGGCTGTGACGAGCTGGCTGGACTGATAACTTTAAAAGGGCATCTTCTGCTGGCTCCTCACTCAGCTGCTTTATCGCTGCAAGTGACAGAATGGGGAGGGTTCCGTCCCTCCTGTGCTCTCAGAGAGCCAAGGGGCTATAAAAAGAGGAGGCGCAGGGCAGCTGGGAGACGGAGACGGAGGGAGGCCGAGGGTGGGAAAGCAGAGAGGAGAGAGAAGAGGCAGCAAGCACCAGACCGCCCCTTGACCGACGCCAGCATGGGCTCCGCCACCATCGCCGCGAGCTTCCTCCTCTTTCTGGCGTTTCAGCTCCCAGGGCAAACCGGAGCGAACCCCGTGTATGGCTCTGTGTCCAACGCAGACCTGATGGATTTCAAGGTAGGGCCAGGAAAGGGGCACGGTCTGGGATGAGGGGGCTTTGTAACACTGTGCCAGGCAGTGAGACTTCTCCCTTTCCCTGTTTTCCTTTTGTAAAGAACTTGCTGGACCATTTGGAGGACAAGATGCCTTTAGAAGAAGAGGTTGTGCCCCAACAAGTACTAAGTGAGCAGCGTGAGGAAGCTGGGGTCCCTCTCAGCCCCCTTTCTGAGGTGCCTCCCTGGACCGGGGAGGTCAACCCGGCCCAGAGAGATGGGGGTGCCCTTGGGCGGGGCCCCTGGGAATCCTCCGATAGATCTGCCCTCCTGAAGAGCAAGCTGAGGGCACTGCTCGCTGCCCCTCGGAGCCTGCGGAGGTCCAGCTGCTTCGGGGGAAGGATGGACAGGATTGGAGCCCAGAGCGGGCTGGGCTGCAACAGCTTCCGGGTAAGAGGAACTGGGGATGGAAATGGGGTGGGCGGGAAGGAAATGGTGGTTTTGTTGAGGTTCAAACCTTGTGAAAGAATACCACCAGGGGACACCTTCAACAGGAAAGGGAACAGCATAGAAGCTTACTCCCTTTGAAATTTCTGTCCCAACTGGGTAGGTGCCCCACGAGTCTCAGAACCATGATACCATCCTCAGCTACAGTTTGCTGAGAAAATGCTAAGAAGAAAAGAAGTTACTGCCAGGAGCACTGGGAACTTAACACGTTCATGGGGCCAAGTCACCTGCGTACTGCTGATTGGCAGTTCACGTCCCTCGAGGAATTGTCAGATCCCAAAGGATCGAAATTTACCAGGATTGACTTTACTAGCTTCTAATGGGCAATTTGTTTACCAGTTCATGGAACTCAGAGGGTCGTCAAGCTGGAGCAGGGGCTGGGGGGAAGGGAGCACGGTCCTATGAAGCTGACTTTTTCCAGTGGAGGCAGGTCACCAAGCCAAACATGTCTCTGCTCTCTTTGTAGTACCGAAGATAACGGCCAGGGAGGAAAAGGCGGGCCAGACCCCGGGCAGACTTCGAGAGACCCTCATCCCCTGGGATCTCTCACTCAACTTTGTCCTGTCTCGTTGCCATCAAGTTGAGCTGTGACGAGTGTCCTATTCAAGCATCAGCCTCCTGTCAACCTTTCTCACATTTTATGCTAAATGTAGATAAAGTGGTTTAGTTGTGGCTTCTCCACCTCTCCCACCCGTGCGTTAAATTTTAATCACCTGTTACTGACATCGGTTTGAAAATGAATAAACTTCAGCACCACGGACAGAAGCTGAAGGCTTGGTGTGATTTCTTTCATTTCCTGGGGAAGGGAGTTCAGCCTGATAGTCCTTGGCATTTTACCTTTTGTCAAAGAGAATAATGCTCAGTTCTTTTCTTCTTCCTTTTTTTTAAAAAAATTAATTAATTAATTAATTTATTTATTTATTTTTGGCTGTGTTGGGTCTTCGTTTCTGTGCGAGGGCTTTCTCTAGTTGCGGCAAGCGGGGGCCACTCTTCATCGCGGTGCGCGGGCCTCTCACTGTCGCGGCCTCTCTTGTTGCGGAGCACAGGCTCCAGACGCACAGGCTCAGTAGTTGTGGCTCACGGGCCTAGTCACTCCGCGGCATGTGGGGTCTTCCCAGACCAGGGCTCGAACCCGTGTCCCCTGCATTGGCAGGCAGATTCTCAACCACTGCGCCACGAGGGAAGCCCACCTCCTTTTTTAAAAAAATAATAAACTAATAATTAAAAAATAATAAATATTTTGGGGAGCAGTTACAGGTTCACAGCAAAATTGAACAGGAAGTAGAGATTTCCCACATATCCCTGTCCGTCCCACATGCACATCCTCCTCCATTATCAACATCCCTGCCAGAGTGGGACATTTGTTACCATGGATGAACCTACAATGACACATCATGATCACTTAACATCCATAGTTCACATCCAGTTCACTCTTGGTGGTGTCCATTCTATGGGTTTGGACAACTTCGGCTTCCTTTCAGTTCTCCCTCCGTGAGCACGTGTGTGTGTGTGTGTAGGGAGTAGGGTCTCAAACCACAGCTCTCAACATGCTCTCACTCACACTGCAGGCTCACCATGGATCCTGAAAAAGCCCCTGGAGACCAGAAGGGCATTTATCTTTATATTCAGATTTGCTCACATTCAGGGCACTTATTTATTGAAAAGAAAACTTACAAACATCTGGGCTTTTTTTCTGGTTACATCGAACGTAGCTTGTACTCAATATGACACTTTTTGTACACTTAGTGTTTTTTGGTTACTGTTATTATTATTATTTTTTAGAAGCACATATGTAAAATGAGGGCACTAACTTCTCTGACACCTTTTGAGAGGTAGTGCGGCAGCTGAGTGAATTGCACTTTTAATCTGAAGAAGAGTGGGCAGGATCTTTGGGTTTAAAAGCTGAGGAAAGTGAAGAAAGAAATATTTGCTGTGCTGACAAACTTCAAGTTTATGTGCCTTTTGGGCACTAAATTTAAAAATTAGCCATTGGCTTTCCCAAATTCAGGTCCAAGGTGTTTGGACTTGTAGGTTTTACTGAGGGGGGAGCCACTGGAGAAGTTTCTTTGTATCTTTGTATCTGCTTCTGAAAAGGGTGCTGCCCAAAGCAGAAAATACCAGGCCCTGAGTTCACCTACAACATGAAGCAGTGCTCTGACCAATTTTCCCAGCCATTACCCCCTGACACCATGCTCTCCGAATCAGATTCTACGACACTCCTCCGACAACCCTCCACCTTTGCTTCCCCACGCCCTTATTCACGCTGTTCCTTCCACCTAGAATGCCCTTCATCCAGAGCCCTTGAGACCGTTTTGCTCATTTCTCAAGGCTCGTTGAGAATGCCACTTCTTCCCTGAAGCCTTCCCTGATACCACATGCCCAGGACAAATCAAGCTCTTCACTGGCAGCATGTTATAACTATCGTATAGCTATTATCATAGACCACAATTTGTCTTGGTATGCAACTGTGTCTGTGTCCCTGAACTGCAAGCTCCTGGAGGGTCAATGCCCCTTCAGCAGCCCCTGCAGCACGTGGCACATTGGGTGCTCTATAAATGTCGGTCAAATTGTCTTGGTCTGGTACAGAAATTGAGAAAAGAGGAAATAAATTAGCAACTTGCTCCTTGTAGAGGGAAGGGGAGGCCAGGAGTGAACTGATGGTTAGAGAGGGAGGTGGGGAAAGAACACTGAGGTAACCACTTCTCATAAAGATGTTCCTTATGTGGACTCTGAACGCAGAGGGCGGAAAGCCAAGAACAGAGGACTCACAAGGACCAGGAGGGTGGAGAGCAAGGTAGAAGCATATGTCCAAAGCCGGCTCCTGAGGTCCGGCACTGGGGGAGCGGGAGCTGCTGAGAGGAATGGGGACCTGGGCTCACAGCCAAGGTGTCGCAGTGACACAGCGGATGCTCGCCAATGGAATTCACTGAACGTGCCAAATACCCAAATGCACAAGAGACGCCCCTGGAACTTAGAGGACCCTCGGGGATGGGGATGGGTGGAAGGGGGGATGGGTGGAGGGACCTGAGTCGACTGAGACCGTTTCTGCCACTGTGGGGTGGCAACTCGAGGCAGGACAACTGGAGACCAAGAAAATCACGTTTCCGGCAAAACAAAATGTGAGCAAAGAGTCGTGGCAGGTGGCAGTGACGGAAGCTGGCTGCAAGGGCTAAACGTCCTCAGGCCCAGCACCAGGTCCATTTGTTCTGGTTGGACATCGGGGAAATCTGCCTGTGGGGCAACTTCCTAAACGCAACACCAACAGGAACAGAATGGCTTCTCCACCGACTGCTGCAGGAAGGAATTGCTGGAAGGACAGGTGGCTTTATAGGAGGAAAGGGCCTGTAAACAAGGCCCAACAGCGTCGATGTGAAGGGGGAACAGGAGAGGGGTAACACTGGTGGTTTTTGCTAAGATCCTCAGGACTAAACTTGTTCTTATATTAAGGTGGTAAGTAGCCCCCTGCGGATGAAGAGTCCTGCTGGGAGAGCTATAGAAAAAGACCTGAGACTATAAACCCCCTCCCCAGCTGTGCAATTTTGACGTATTAGAAAGAGAGAGGGAGTGAAATGAAAACCAAGTATGTACCACTCTAAAGAAAGTGCACGGTGGAGACAAGAGGATGATGGAGATGAAGACATTTTATTCTGACATGTTACAGTTACAGTGAGAACTTCCAAGTTCCAAGAGTTCAAATAAAAATAGAATTTTACAAATTAAAATAAAAAAACAATTTATATACAGTAGAATTAACTAACATTACCGTATAAACAAACAGTGCAAACAGAAAGAAGGAAGCTGCTACTGTTGAAATGACCAAGGTCCACGAGCCGTGGGGCAATACTGCAGGCCTGGGAGGGCGCTGCTGGCCTTGCCGGAGGCTTTCTTGTCCCCCGAGGGCCGTGTCAGTGTGTGATTTTGCATCAGAAATGTCATATGGTCAGCTGGGTCAAGTACGCAAGTGTCCATTCCAGTCTGGAACTGTTAAACAAGGTCACAAGCAAATCGTCCCCCAGAGCACAAAGGTCCCCCAGTCGGGTGGGGACTCTTGGCCCCCTCCCCCATCACCTCGGCTGGGGAAACAGGAAACCATCTCTAGCCAACCCCGGCCCCAGCCCCCGAGGGTTTCTGTTTATCCAGGTGCCACATTCACTGGGAGGTGATCAGGCTGGTAACAGGCGGGATGTTGAAATGCAGATTTCTAACTAACAGAAATCAAAGGAGTGAGGCTTACAGTTATTTTGTTACAAGTGGAGCCGTGCTTGTCTTTGGGCTTGTCTGGAAAGAGCAAGACGCCAGGAGAGGACAGGAAATAACGTGCCTTTCCAGAGGGGCTGGGTTTGGGTCCTCCTTGGCGGCCGTCCAGTCATTTCTGGGGGAGGGAGGCTTTTGCACTCTGCTGTCTATCTCTGGGCTACACTGAGGGGAACAAAATATCTGGTGACTTAAACACAACGTGATGTGCAGGAGGCATAAATTCCAACACCACTCACCCAGGGTGTCCTGGAGGCCAGCAGCCTGTGACCCCACCCTCTGGAGGCGGGAGATCCTCATGCAGGACCTCAGTCCTACCAGTTTCAGGCGAGGGAAGGAGAGGGAAGAGGAAAGCAGGTTCCTGGTATGGGCGGTCATGCCACTCGCCTGACTTGGGCATTGGTTTCCTTCTTAATAAAAGGAAGAAATAATGCGGTCAAGTTCCGAATGCTGCCTTAAAATAGTGGCAGCTGGTTGAACGCAATCACATTTAGAAGGGCTTGCCCTTTTGGTCCTTGTGATTTCCCAAACTACTTACTGGGAGTTTCATCTGTGTTTCATAAGTCAAGTGCACCCAAGGAAGTTGAAAATTTTATAGGTTGAAGTAATCTTGGTCAAAGAAATTAAGAAAATAGGAGGAATGGAGGGGCCAGAGTCATTGGCAATGGTGCTGACGCAGCCCCCCGGCGTAGATGGAGTTGTTCCCTAGAGTGTGTGGAGCACAAGACCTGAGCCAGCAAAGCCGGGCGGACACCCCCCCCCCACCCCCAGGCTTAAAGGCGGCAACAGAAGTCGGGAGGCTGAGGGGAGAGAACGGCGTTGCTGAGGCCTGGCACTGACGTCCTCAGGCAAATTCCATGATTAAAAAAAACAAAAAACAACTAACGTAATGCAAATGAATGCCACCTTGACTCTCAGAGCACATCTGCCACATGGTTGCACGACGGGCTAAGATGTTGCTAAACACGTAGAGAGAGCGCAAGAGGAAAGTAAGCGCAAATGCCTTTGGGTGCCTGTTCAGAGAGGACCAACCAGCCCAGAGGGAAACTAAGTCACTGAAGGAGAGAGGGAGGCTTCCTCCGCTTGATGTTAAACCCCGGGTCACGTGCTGGCAGGGGGCACCTCCCTCTCCCCACTGTGAACCTCTCCTGAAGTTTCCACTGCTGAGCCGCTCGGTAGGCTGGGGATGGCCAGCAGGAAGCCAGTGAGAGGTGCTCGTGAAGGGCAGACACCCTCTTCCTCGAATAAACACCTGCTGTACTGTCACCCTCTGGCTTTTTAAGCTGCATCGTGTACCTGTGAGCGGACCTGGCTCAGGATTCACTCCTTTCCATCTTCTGAATAACTGCACCATTGCCCAGAGGCAAGTGAAGCAGTTTTATCTAGGGGTGCCCTGCTTTTAGGGGTGATGCCAAGATCCTCTGGGCTGGGGTTGCTTCACCAGGGAGATGCAGGTAAAGCTTAAGGAAAGTTTAGTAACTCCATGGAGAAGAAAAGGATCAGGGTGAAAACGTGGCACTCGGAGACCATGGGTAATCTGGAAAATGGAGAGGAAGCCGAAATGCTCAAAACTAGGGCAGATGTAAATCTAACCCTACTGTCAAGAGTTATCGTTCAGGAACTATTAGTGGGATTTGAATGCCTTGTGCTTCTCGGGTTCTAGGGAGATTCACAGCACAGGGGCAAGACCAGAGCACCAGCTCACACCCAGAAGCAGAACTTCCCTCAAAATGAACTGCTGAAGATGTCAACTTAAGAGTCCCAGTGAAGGCGGGCCTCCCTGAAACATGCGTAGTTTTCTCAGGGCCCAATTCCTCAATTTAGTAATTGACTGAATTCTGCAACTGGCATTCCACCCAGTGTTTGCCTCGATCAAGGTCCCTCCCATGATGGTTTAAGGCAACAGCTGGGTTCCCTAGGAAAGGAGCAAAGCGGTGGTGGGGAACCTGCTCCGAGTGCCCCCGCCAGTGGGTGAGGCCTGACTTCCCCTCCGGTCCTGGTGCGAGCGGGGAGGAGGGGCTGGGGCCTGTGCCAGCACTGGACGGGGAGCGCGGGGGGCAGGAAACGGGAAGACACTGGCGGAGAGCTCACACAAGTCCAGACTCTGATGGCTTGACACTACCCCCGGGAGCTCTGACGGCAAAGCGTTCGATGATTGTAGGCTTTCCAAGCGCGCGGGCAACTGGGCATCTTCCGTGCCCGGGAACAGCCCTGGCCAGCCATGGCGGCGGAGCCCGAGCTGCAGCTCCCGGAGCGGACGGGCTGGCACGTGGCGGCGAGGCCGAGCCGGGCCGTCATAGGCTCTGGTAGTGCTGCCGCAGCCGTGCCTGCAGAAACTCGTGTGTCAGGTTGTGCCGTGTGATGACCCCAACGATCTAGGACGAAGCAAAAAAAGACCCAAGTCACCTGCAGAGTGAACCCCACTGGGACGAGAACATGAGGGACAGGAGTGGACAGAGCTTGCCCGGCCCATCTCAATAAACGGCAGGGCCAGAATCAGGTCCTGGAAGGATCCGGACACTCATTTCAAAGGCCACCTAATTTCTAGATGGGAAGGAGATAAAGAGACAACTCGCGATCACAAGCTGGAGGCCAATGGCACAAATTTAGCTCCAAAAGGTTTTAGTTGGGCCAGCTAGAATCTGCATGTGAATGTCTTTTTAAACAGGGCCCACGCTCTCTAGCCTCTCAGCCACCACACCCAGCCTGCTTCGTGTGCGCGTGCAAGACACAGAGCCCAGGGAAGGCTTCTGAGAGGCGGTGACCCCTGCTCCAGGCCAGAAATACCATCTTTCAGAACTACCTGAGTCACTGTGATATTGGGATTTATAATAACACATATTTGGACTTTGTCCTAGTTCCTGGCACAAAGCTCTTAAAACTCTTGGCATTTCCTAAGTGATGAGTAATAAGGGTGTCTTACTATTCATAACAAGCTCCTTTCAACCACCCCAGAGTTTATGTTCATGAAGTAACTTTTAGAAAGCCCTTAAGGATGGAGGCTGGTTTCCCAGGGAACCATGTGTGTGACCAGAAGATTGGAACTTTCATTCCCATCCCCCCCCAGCTGTGGGAGGGGAGGGCTGGAGGTTGAATCGCTCACCAACGGCCAATGATGTAATCAATCATGCCTGTGTCATGAGGCCTCTATTAAAATCCCTGAACTCCAGGGTTTGGAGAGCGTCCAGTCTGGTGAACACGTAAGGTGCTAGGTGTCGCCAGAGAGGACGCAGAGCTCGGCACCCCTTCCCCATCCCACATGCCTTGCCCGGTGTACCTCCTCCATCCGGCCGTTCCGGGGTTACTAAATTACTGTTTACTATAAAAGGATGTAAGTAACTGTCTTCCGGAGTTCTGTGAGCAGGGGGTCATGGGAACCTCCTATTTACAGCCAGTGAGTCAGGAGTGCAGGTGACAACCTGGACCTTCTGTTGAAAACTGAAGTGGGGGAAGGCGGGTGTGATGAACAGTCTTGTGGGGCTGAGCCCTCAACCCGAGGGACCCGACGCCGCCCCCGGCAGACAGCGCCAGGGCCGAGTTGAGTTTAGGACGCCCAGCTGGCACCCGGAGAACCAGAGAACTGCTTTGTGTGGGGAACACCCGGCCTCCGCCGCCAAGCCAGGGACAGACGCACAGCAGAGCCTGAGAGTCCAGAGAACCAGAGTCCTCCCTAAACGGGTAGTTCCCCCAGTCACCGCGGTGACTCACAGCTGCCACTGAGGCGGGTGTCCCACACCATCAACTGCGTTAGAACTGTCAGCGCGGCTGTGTTTCAAGGAACACAATTTGACTCCCTGCCACTAAACCTGCGTCAGGACACGCCGTGCTGCTGGAGGTCCTGCTGTGACCCTCACTCTGGAGAGGAGTCACTTCCTGGAGGACAACGAGGTGACACCCACCGAAAGCCTCAAACAGGTGACCGTTATGGTGAAATTTAACTAGATATTGCACAACAGCGGACAACAGAGTAAGTGACCGGACTGCCACGCAACGGAAAGCTCTTGAGCTGTCAGAGTATCCCGAGTGAACACTTTCTGCTGTGGAAAGTCATTTCCTATAGGTTAATTGAAACATTAAGGTATTAAACAGGATAAGTAGTGTTAACATCTTCACTAAACCTTGACATATAAAACCTCTATGTCTAGACACAGAGGAAAAAAACAAGATATACTTTGAATTAACGTGCCTGCCTCTACAGAGATAAGGGTTTGGCATTTCTTTTTCCTGCCTACCTATATTTTCATAGTTTTCTACAAACACCAATGTTTGTGGAATAAGAAAAACAATGGAGTTCTAAGAAAAAGAAAACAATGGAAAAATCTGTAGCAATAATTACTAGGTATTTTACCTTTCAAAACTCTCCAAGTATTTTGTCTGAAACTCCCTCATTTACTGCTACAAATGCCCATAACAGGTGGGGAACTGACCCCCTCCTCAAGGAGGTGCCGTCAGGTCAAGGGTGAAGAGGAAGGTTTCAGGACAGAGACAAGGCCCTAAGCGCTTCTGGGCCTCAGAAGGGAAGACCAGTGAGACGCTGGCGACATCTGCCGGCCACACAGGAGACGGCGTAGAAGAAACACCCCGGAGGCAAAGGGGAAGGTCCCCGAAGCTACCCCAGCCTCCCCCTCCACCCCTGGGCCCCTCACTCCCGGTGGGGAGCTGCAGAGCAGGTCGGGTCTGAGAAGCCTCCCTGCGGGATTCTGCTGCTCCTTCCTGGGTGAGAGGCCCCGCCGCCCTGGCAGTGCTGCCCTTAGAGGGTCCCTTCCAGAAGGTGCGGCCGCAGGCACACGCGCCCTCACGCTCACCTCTCCCACCGCGTTCACCACGGGCAAGTGCCGCAGGCCCATCGTTCTGAACAGGTTGAAAACTTGGGAGACGTGGGTGTTGGGGGAAACAGTGAAGGGCGCGGGGTTCATGTACGGGGTGACGTCCTGCAGAGGAGACAACACAGGGGACCTGTGGCCTGTCCTGCCCGCCCAGGATCAGATGCCAACCGTGCAGACGAGCAGCGGTCCACGTAGGACAGGCCCTCGGCCTCCGTGCCTGGCCCCGTCCCCAAGGGAAGCCCTTCTCACCACGATCATGCGCGGGTTCAGCAGGGTCAGGTCCAGGTCGTGGATGTCAGGGTACCGCGGGTAATCCTCGGCCATCTCAGCGTAGGAGAGGCGCGGCTGGCTGGCGCTCTGCAATCCCAACCAAGACAGTCCTCACACCGAACGCGGCAACTGGCAGGGTCACCTTTAGAGACCCCCCCCTCTGCGTCTGAGAGCGGGGCGGGGCAGAGCAGGGGCCAGGACAGGTGCTCCACAGCCAGTTCTCTGCCAATTCCTAGCTGTATCTCCCTGGGCCAGTCTCCTAATTTCTCTGAACTTCATCTGTAAAACAGACCTGAGCTATTCTAGAGTTTCAACGAGAAAGGTGCTAACTAATAGTAGCTGTGTGGGGTGACTTGTGTCACCCCAAAACATACGTCAGAGTCCTAACGCCTGGTACCTGTGAACGTGGCCTCATCGGAAACAAGGCCTTTGTGGATGGAATCAAGTTAAGATGAGGTCATACTGGATTAGGGTGGGCCCTAAACCCAATGACTGCTGTCCTTATAAGAGAGGAGAGAACACACAGGGAGAGAGTGGGTGACGAGGAGGCAGACGTGAGGGAGGAGCCTCCAGTCGAGGCAGGCCGGGGACTGCTGGCGCCCGCCACAAACGAGGAAGGCGCCTCCGGAGGAAGCACGGCTCTGCCGACACCGGCACCTCGTCCTGTGGCCTGAGAGCTCGCAAAGAATACCCTGCTGTTGTTTCAAGTCACCCAGTTTGCGGCGACTGGAAATGGCGGCCACAGGAGACTCACACGGGAGCTTTGTTACTCCTCCTGCGTTCTGAGTCTTCTGGACTTTCCCTCAGCTCTCACTGCTGCTGACCGTCACTGGGCAGCGGGGCCGCCACTACCAGCTCTTGAGCGGGGCACAGGAAGCACGGGTGCTGGTCACTGCTCCGCCCCGCTCTCCTCCCCTCTGCACACAGCCCGCCCCATCCACCGCTGACTCGGGCCAGCTCTGGCGGCTCCTGTGTGCAGGCAAGGCCCTGTGCAGTCTGGCCCACTTCATGTCTCCAAATTCCCTGTCCCCTGTGCTCCGCACGTGACCTTTCCCCCATTCCAGCAGGGCTAGGCCTCCCCACAGGCCACACCCCCAAGCCTGAGCCTCTCCACCCATGGCCTTTTCTGTCCCGCCCATGCGAGCTGCTCTTCTGCAGGCCAGTGAGACCACGAGTGACCTCAGCTGGCTGCCCACAGGCAAGACACAAAGCAGGAGAGTCAGTTTGGAAACCAGTCCTCTGGGTGACTTTTTCAGGCTCCATGTGAAGGGGTGAAGTGTGTCCCAGGTCGCTATAGGGACCACTTTGAACACAGCCCACCCGTGCCTGCTATCTCGACAAAAACCAAAGAGAAAAAAGGAAAAAAACTACAGGGGAATGGATGAGAAGAAGGGTATTTCTCTGGATGAACATGTAACAAAGTTCATTCATGGCAGAGATTAAAGGCGGAAACTATATTAAGAGCCCACCGGCCAGAAGGACACTTAGCAATGGGTGAGGAGACTACGCGAAGAGGCCCTGGAGGGCGACTCACAGCCCTGCTCGGTCTCAGCGCAGGGACCCTGCCTGCAGCGGGGGCCACGGGGCCACACACACCGCTGGACGGCAGGTGCAGGGAATGTGCTCCTGCCACCCTCGTGCCTCCCAGAATCCTGGTGGGGACAAGATAGGCGACTCACCGACTGGCTTTCAGAATAACAAACTCCTCGGACGAGCAGGGTGACGAGCTGTGAGCGCAGGATCAGGCCGTGGAAGGTCAGTGGGCGGAAGCGCTCCTCCATGGTCCAGTCTTCGCTCGGGGACTGGTCAGGGTATAGGTTGGGGTAGGGAGTGTATCTGTTACACAAAAACCAGACGCTGCCTAGGACACCCTCAGCAGGACCACTTCCCGTCCACGTCCCCGAGCCCCTCCCCCAGTTCCCCCGGACAGCCCCGGCGGGCGGGGGGCTGACGGCCCCGCAGGCGGCCACGCTCCCTCACCTCCGCTCGAGCATCTGCTGCAGGAGGTCCTCCTTCTCGCCCGGGTCCTCGGAGGTCACGTGCTCGTCGCACACGTTCCGCAGCTCGCTGGATGGGTAGGACTTCATGGACTGGCTCCGTCTGCGCTGCTCACCGGCGCGGGTGAGGATGCTGCACTTCTGCGGGCGGGAGGGGCGGCGGCGACGGCCAGCTAGCGCGGGCGCACCGGCACCCACGCGGGTGAGGGTGTGGGGGACAGTGCGGGTCAAAAGCACAGGCCTCCACCGCAACTGCAAGAAACCTTCACAGCGGCTCAGGGGCTTGTGATTCAAAGGAGCCTCTCGGAGCCCAAGGTTTTTGCCAGCCCAACCCCCCTACTCCTTTAATTTGGGGACAGCATCTCAATGCTCCTACGTCATGTCTTGGCAGTCCTGTCAACGGACGTGCCCCCCAGCCTCCAAAGCCAAGGGTGGGCACGTGACCCAAGCAAGGCAGCGGGACTCTCCCTCAGCGCAGGTGCCTCCCGGTACCTGCAGAGGGGCCCCCAGCCACCTGCTCGCCCAGAGCGCACGGCTCCTGGTCTTCAGCTTTCCTGTCCGCCCTGCAGTTTCCAATGGACTTTTTTCTTTCTTAAGTAGGTCAAAGTCCATTGTTGGCAACTCAGAACCCTCCCGGATACAACCTGCACTGAATACTCAAGACTGCTGGGTAAAACAACAATCTATCCACGTGCTTGCTGGAGTGGGAATGAACACACGTCCTGACGGCCTAACGCAGTCCTTACTCACTGGGTAGTCTGTACTCGCCGTCCAGTCCACACTCTCTGTCGCGTGCAATGAAGAGCGCCGACTTTCACACGAGCCAACCAGGGCCACCCCGTCTCCGGGGTGTGACAAGCACGGGATCACCGCGAGCAGCAGGGAACCGCTTGCCCGTCGCCCACCTCTCCTCTGGGGCCGTTTCCTTTACCTTGTATTTGATGTTGTTGCTGATGAGCTGATTGCCCTTCATGAACTCCTTCTCGTTGCCCCGGTTCTCCGTGACCACGGGGAAGGCGTGGTGGACGGTGGTGCGCAGGATGCTGACCAGAGACTGGATGCGGGTGTGCGGGTACACGTAGGTCAGGTTGGGCTCCATGATGTCGCTGGCTCGCAGTCTGGGGGAGGGAGGGAAGCGGTCCAGCCTCACGACAGAGTCCACGGCACCGGGAGCGAGCCGTGACGGAGCTGCGCTGCCTCTCCTGCACCGCCTGGACCACCTGGGCCCCTTTTCTGAACCATCTCTAGCAGTTCCTGGAACAAACCCGCTCCTTGGTACTTCCATCCCCTTCGCTCATGCTGTTCCCCATGCCTGGAATGCCCTTCCTTGCTCTGTCAGACACGTGGGCCAAGACCCTCAGCTCAATATGAATGTCCCCCCTCCACAAACCTCATCCACTTGCTCAGGGGTTTGGCCATCGCTCCTCAGCACCCCATGGCACATGCCAGTATCACCACTGAAGTGCTAATTATACTGGAATTAAAATAAAAATGTTTGGGCATCCCTTTAGACCAGGGATGGCAACTGTCACCCACAGGTCCAATCTGGTCACGCTCGCTCGTTTACATGTTGTCTGTGGCTGCTTCTACACTAAAACGGCAGGACAGAGAGCACATGGCCTGCAAAGCTGAAAATATTTACTGTCTGGCCCTTTCCAGAAGTTGGCTGACCCCTACGTTAGACTTTAAGCGCCTTGCACGATCCCAGACATGGGAGGCCTGAACTATCTGTCGGCTGATGGATAAGCTGGTGATTATGCCCAGAGGAATCGCTGCTGATAGGACGACACCTCGCTGGGCACACGCGAGGCAGCTAGTTCTCACTCACAGGGCTTGGACCCTGAATTTAAACATTCAATCATAACACTTCCTATTTAACGAGAATGCCACAGCGGCCGAACCATCCACGAAGCGGCCCTGCCCACCCCAGTCCCCAGCTGCACGGGGCCGCTCCACTGTCCCGAACACACTTGGGCACAGACGTGCTTGCTGTTGGAAGGACCTTGCTGTTGTTACTTACCTTCTTCCAACCCAAGAATCTGAATTACCGTTTCCTACCTAATACAAACATTCCTGGGCCCTAGAGTTTGTAAATTCTGGAACTAGGACATGAAGAGAAATCCTGGCCTTACTTGTCCATTTCCACCTTTGTCTCCCATTCTAGAAGCGGCACGCCTCGCAGGCCCACGTGTATGTCATAAATGCCCTTATTGAAAAAGTCCCCTGTCCATTTGGCCACCTGAAACACAAAGCAAAGACTTGAAAAGAGGCTGCTGTGGGGGAACTTGACCCTGAACCTGAAGGAGGCCTAGAAGGGGGGTGTGCTCACCATCAGGGTGATCATAATGGGGAGGCCATAACTGATCTCGTTGGTAGACTCAATCAGGATGACCGTGAGACTGATGGTCATACGGACGATCCCACCCAAGAAAGCCGCAGCACCAATCAGGGCAAAGGTTCCCGAATAGATATGGCCCAATCCAATGTAGCTGGTGAAGAAAGAAACCAAGAACGTGCCTTAGAATCATATCGGGGGTGCGGGAGGGAGCTATGATTTGCACACCTGTGCATACGTACTCAAGTACACATTCAGGTGCATGCACGCGCGCGCACACACACACACACACACACAGTACCTTTTGAGAACGTTGGCAACTAAACGTCCAAAAGCAGCTCCACATAGCAGGGAAGGCACAAAAAGGCCACTTGGAACAGAAATGCCGTAAGTCCAACATGCAAGCATGAAATAGAGGACGAAGAACAACGCCAAAGTGATGGGGCTAAAAGCACCTGCAAAGCCAGAACAGACCGACCTGAGTCCCACTAAGATGCCTGCCAAGGCCCATAAGACTGCGTTGGCTCCCACCAGGTCCTTCTGCGCCCTGACCGGTTCACCTCCAGCACCGGAGGCAGACACCCCAATCTTGTCTGGGTTGGCATTACCAATGAAAAGCCCGGTTCTCGCTCAGAATGAAGGGCAAGCCTGGCTGTGTCTGACAGAGGAGTAACCATTTGTTTCCTGCCCCAAACCCCACCCTCCCAGATACTCACTATCCTGGTGGAAAAGCTGAAGGATGCCAGACTCCTGCGGGTTGAAAAAGAGTGTGGCCATGTCATTGTAGGTCTCATTGGGACAAAAAAAGGTCTTGATGCTGGAATTCACTTCTTCTGACGTGACCTAAGAAGCAGGAATCAAAAAGTCAAATAAGGACCCCTGAGTAGGGCATTTGAGACTTCAAGTGGGATGTCTCCAGCGAGGTCGAAAAGTCTGGTTTGCAAGCTTTACCCATAAATTAAACAGGCAGCAGAAAAAAGATCGATCCCCAAGAGCAGCCAACCGTGATACGGTATATTCCTTGCGTTCTGAGAAAGAAAGAGTCAGGAGGAGGGCCCTGTTCATGCACATTCGTAACAAAAATGTAACTACACTTCGCGTTCACCATGGTCTGGCTCTGCCTCCTCTCCCAGGGCTAATTTTGTCAGTGGTACTGCGGGAAGTCTGGCCCCAGAGCACCATGGATGGTGGAGGACGTGGCAAGGGACCGACAAGTGGCCGGGAGGGGACAGGCGTCTGCGGAGGAGAGTCCAGGGCATGGCCTGACCTAACGCCCCAACTTTGTCCCAAATGGAAAAAGCCTCCACCCGAGTTTGCTGCAGAAGAAAACCCACGTACACGAGGCCCGATGCAGACGCCGTGCTCCCAGCTGCCTCACCCACCTGGCTGAACAAAATCCAAGCTGGGAGAAGAGATTATTTCTCCACATCCCAGCCCTCTCATTCTCTTCATCGTTTTGTGTGAGCAGATGAGATCCGGGCACTGCTGGACTCATTATAGGGCGAGGGTATCTGTTTTCTGGTTGGCAATGTACAAGTAGCACAGGGGGCAGACCTCACATCTATCACTGGGCAAACAATTAGAGAGTGTTTCTTGCAAAGTTAACTAAGCAGACAGACTTTTCCTGGATTCCATTCTATCGGTATTAATGACACTGTAAAGATGCCCTTATGTGGACCCTGTAACAATACTAGGTGATGGGTTTGTATAACCCTACCAGGTGGACCTGGCTGGGCAACACGGCCGGATGAAGGCTGCTGTAGGAGACAGGAGAGCGCCCCCTATTGGCAGAAGCTGGCAGGGAGGAGCTGGCAAAGGAGACGCGTGTGCAGAACAGTGAAGGGGGGACAAGCTGAGGCGACAGCTTAATCACCAGCACATGCAGTTTCCCAAACTATGTCTAGAGGAACCTAGTCCCGAAGGTGCTCTGGAAAGAGTCCTGTGGTCAAACGCATACAGAAGTATCACAGCACTTGCTAGAAATCGGTGTATCTGTGAAAAGCAGAGAACAGGCTCCACGGTCAGGCGGATTTGACTCTCACGCTGCCACCCTCTGGTGACCTTGGGAAAGGCCTTTCATTTTGTGAAGCTTCCGTTTCCTCATCTATGAAATGGGAATAATACCCACCTCATGCTATATATTACTAGCTGGGTAATCTCAGGCAAGACCTCAGTTTGCCTCAGTTTTCTCATCTGTAAGATGGGAACAATACCAGCCAACGTGGCAGTGGTAAGGACTAAGTGAGGTCACGTAGGTACAGTGCTTACTTAGTAGAACACCTGGCACACAACAAACACTCCAAACATTCCTAACACTTACTGGAACTTTAAAGGCCCTGAGAAGTCCTGTATTAAAGAAACCTACTCAGCTCTGGTTAACCCATCTGACCACAGAATCCTTTTCCATTTGTTTGCTCTTGAATCACGTGTATCAATGTTCCTTAGAACACACATTGGAAAATATTGGTCTGGTAACGAGGCGGCCTTGGGGAATAGCCAGTAACAGGGATCAACAAACTTTTCCTGTGAAGAGCCAGACAGTTAATATTTTAGGCTGTGCAGGTCACAGTCTCTGTCACATGTTCTTCTGTTTTGTTTTTGTTTTTTTTCCCCCAATGCTTTAAAAATGTAAAAACCATTCTTCGCTTGGGGGCTACACAAAAACAAGCAGTTGCCAAGGGCCAGATTTGGCCCATGGACCGCAGTTTGCTGACCTCTGACCTAGTACATTCTAGCCGTTCACTGACTGTTCCTGGGGACACGGAAAAGGCAGCCACTCAAGACAAAAGCCCAAAGGGGCTCAGAGGGACTCGAGTGGCTCCCCGGGGGCAACAAGACACGTACTTAGAAAACCTCCAGCCTCCACCCTAGAGGCCAGCACTCAGACCCACCGGACTGGACCGAAAAACACAGGGTGCAGTAAGCTCTAATGCCTACCTCACTCAACTGGCTCTTTCGGGCAAAGGTGCTAGAAAACATCACATACTCCTAGGAAAGGAAAAGGAGAAATGCAAAGAGGAGGTATGCCAGTAAATGACCTAAACCCAGAAAAACTAGAAGATGCAGGAAGAGCCAGGACCACTGTGTGCCCTGAGGCAGGCATTCCTTTCTCCCATCTGAGGGGTGCCTCTCACATCCCGAGGGTGAGGCTGGCGGGCACCTTTCAGGGGTGGGGGGTAGAAGAGTAAACAGGCTCGGAGGAGAAGCAGACAGTCAGCATCCTGAACGTCTGTTTCCAATTAGTTTTGTTCAACAAAGAGAGAGAGGGAGGGAAGGAAGAAGGGAGGGGGACGGGGGGGGGGGGAGAGGGAGGGAGAGGAGTCCCCTCTATGAGAGCCAGGACTGTCCACAAAAGTGAGAAAGAGAAAGTTTGGTGCACATCCTCTCTTAGGTAAAAAGACTGCTACAACGCCCGCCCCACCCCGGGCAATCTGAATCAGGTGTGGAACAATGAACCCAACACATCTATTAGCTCTAAACCGAGGCAAGCCGTACATTTCTGGATTCTTCTGCTTCGCGGGTGTAGGACAAAGGTAGCAGGTGCACCAGGGTTACCTGGAGTGGGAAGGAGTCATTGCCGACTTGACTTGCGGAAGACATCTGTCGGCATTCTCCTAACACCATGGAGGCCACAAACACCACCACGGTGGTCACCACAGATACCAAGAGGCTCTCCAAGACTCTAGGAGGCAAAGCGCAGCTGTTAACTGTGGATAAAAAGTCACCTGGTCCTGGGAACTCAGAAACTGCCTACCCACAACCCTCCTTTCCCCCAAGAGCACGCACAGCAGCCCCTGCTCAGTTAGCGCACGTGCAGAATTTATCAGGGGCTTGCTGCATTCCGGCAATTTGCATGTAAAAAGCGGGCAGCCAGTAACGTGGGCTGCTGCGGTCATACCATCTCTCTCCGAGGGATGAAAGGCCTTCCACTTTAAGTCCGGAGGCGAGAGTCTCGTGAGAGTGCGCCCCTCGGCGGGGCCAATACTGACTCTGTCATGTGTCCTGGTGGCCAAGTCCAGAGAGGCTGGGAGTGAGCCAGCGGCTCTGATATAAATTAAGCTCAGCCTCAGTCTCTTGGCCCATCTGACAAACAGATTTCCATTCTCAGTCTTAGACATGCCATGAAAGCTGGTGTGGCAAGTGGGGTCCATTCCCCGGGAGAGATGGCCCGGTCCACACGGGGCCTGGGGGACCACGGCAGGAGGGGAGGTGACTGCGTGGGTACCTGACGAGCTTAGGTTTCGGGTGCACGTTTCGCATACGGTACTTTGCAAGCCTCTTGTTCAGACAGTTGAATGTGGCTCCCAGGAGGCCCCCAACGACCCCCATCACGACGAAGAAACCCAAGTCCATAGCTGTCCAGAGATGACATTTTTTATCAGAGTCAGAGCACTGAGAGAAGGGGCAAGGGAGGGAGAGAGAAAAACCAGAGTGCCCATGAGAACAGGAAGGGACAGGAGCAGAAAAAGACAGAGACGAGAAGCGATCCTGCCTTCTCCCTACGAGAGCCAAAGCAGTGCTGGAATCCTGCCCACACTGAGCACAGGGCATGCGGAGATGACAGGGGCCGAGACGCACCTACCCTTCTGACAGCTTCTCTCTGGTACTTACGAGCAATTTTCACGGGTCAAGAAAGAAATTTTGGGGGCAAGGACAAAACGTACCTTAAACTCGCCAAAGTTCAGCAATCCAGGGAGCTGGAAGGAACCCCAACTTCCAAACTGAATCCCAGAACGGAAGAAGTTGAGGGTGAAGGTGGCAGACATGGAGCAAAAGAGCTAGGGGACAGGTGAAAAAACAAGAACGCTCAATAGCGACAGGTCCTGCTTCCTCCCAGACATGTCCCCATAAGCCTTCTGCTCTGCAAGAGACCTGCCAACTCCAGGTCTGGACACAGGGCTCTGGTAACCACGGCAGTAGATACACCACAAGTGTGAAAAGTTGGAAATCAGGCTATTAGGAGTTTTCACTCAGCCTTTTGTGAAGGACTATTTATTTACAGCCTATTATGCACCAGACCCTCTGCCAAAAAAGGAACAGTAAACACCAGAGGAAGAACGTGCTCCCCTGAGGGAGGAGATGGGGGTTCACATCAGGACCACAGCCGGTCTCACCTACTGGGTCGGATGGTTCCTCAGGAGAGAATAACAGCAGCTTGACTAAGGATGGGAAGGGTGTTAATATGGGAAGTACAGAAAAGTCCACAGTTTGGAGGTTATGGGTGTCTAGAGCAAAGGAGGTTCCAGTAACGTCAACTCTCCTGGTCTCATCAGAAGCACAGGTTAACTAAAACTATCGATTAAATCGAGCCTTTTATCACCATGAAACATCCCTCATTCACTTCGGTAATTCCCCTTGTCTCAAAGTCTCCTTTAACATTAAGAAACTACTACACCAGCCTTATTTTGGTTAGTGTTTGCATGGTATACCTTTTCTGCTCCCGTTATTTCCAGATATTTGTAACTCTATTTAAAGTATGACTCTGGTAAACAGTAAAAGAGGAAAACAAAAAAACTACTGGTAAATGTAAGGAGTAAGAGATGTCCAGTTTAAACTTGGGGGGTGTGGTTAAGTTCAGGGGAAGGTCTTCCTCACCACTTTCCACGTGAGCCCTTGGTTCCAGAAGGACGAGCCCTCCTCCAGACTGAACAAGGTACCCCCAATGGGGGCCCCGAAAGCTGCAGCGACTCCGGCGGCCGCCCCTGCTGATACAAAATCCCGCTTGTCTCTGAGGAGAGAAGAGAGAGACGGTTTATCTGAGAAACAGCCCTCAGGCTGCAAAAGGCAATTTTTCACTTCCTTATGCACTGGCATTTTAACATCTCGAGACCCACGAACAGTCAGGGCTCATGAAGGGCAGGTCTCTGGGGAGGCAACTCGGCAGCCATCGCAGTTCACCTACGAGCCAAAAGCTCTCCCCAGGAGGAGCTCCGCCAGCTGGGGCGGCTCCCTGATGTCAGTCGACTCTGAACATGGATTCTCAGGAGGCAGCCTGGAGGGTTCTGGTGTCACCGCTGAGCCACTGGCTCATCAGACCTTCCTTCCAGAAAGCCCAGCACCAGAGAAAACGTACCAAGTGTGGCTGTGAGCAGAGGGGGCAGGTGACTGAGCGGCAGGAACGCCGAGGCGAGAAGGCGACCGCAGCCCGGACCCTGGGCCCCTGACCACAAGGGCCTGGCCAGGTGTGCAGGTCAGTAACACACGCAAACCCCACGGGCTGAAGAGTGCCCGGAAGAAGCCTTCCAACCCCAAGACACGGCTGACCAAGCAAATAAACTCCATTCTTGGTGATATGCCTGTGGACTTCCCTGGTCGTATGTTTGATCTTGGACCACATTCTTCGTTGTCTGAGATGCTTCTAGGCCCTACGTTATGACAAAATAGAAGCCATGATGCCTGCTTGGCCCTTGTGCTCCTCATCTTCAGAAGAATAATTCAAAGCCCACCTCCTTCTGGATGGTTGGGTTTTGCACGCAGCCCGCCCAGCAGGGGAGGCTGTGAGCCGGACTAGAGCAAGTGTAGGGTCTCAGTGGCAGTAAATGAACGGCTTGTTTTTTCCAAAAAAACCCCCAATTTCCAACCTTTCCATACCTGTCACTTCGAAAATAGGGGAAGTTAAACTGGATCTTCCGTAAAGAGATGCTCTGAAACTAAAACAAGAGAAAACAAAGTCAGAGAGGGGCCCGAAGCTGCAGGAATCCACAGCGCCGGGGGGTCCCTGTAGCCTGAGCGCACCTGCACAGGGACCGTGAGAAGGAGAGTCCAGGGCAGCAGATGGGAAAAGAGAGGTGACTTTGGGGAGGAACTTCTTTTCCTGCCCCCAAATTTCTAGGCTCTTCAGAAACTGCATTTTGTACATAGTGAGCGAGTCCGGAAGGAAAAGGGGAAAGAGCTGAGCGAAGGGTTGGGCGGAACTGAAAGCTGCTGCAGATGTAACGGGGCGGTCACCGAGGAACAGGCAAGGAAGGGGGCCAACTCTTAACCTGCTCAACAAAACCTCAGGCCGCCACACAGCAACTCCCTCCCCTTAGAACATGAGATGTAAACGTCTGTAAGTGACAGTTCACAAGGAACTGAGACTTCTCCATGTGGACCAGCCCGCGAGAATGGGAGCCGGGGAGTCCTGAGCGAGCTCCTTGGCCTCCCTAAGCCTCAGCTCCTCATCTGAGAAGGAAGATGAGGACAGCTAAACCCTTGAGGTGGCTTTAAAGAAAGGAGTCAGTATATGAGAGTCTGGCCCAGACAGCACCTAACGCTAATGAACAGCAGCTGTTACTCCTGCGTTGCTTCCAAAGGAATCTATTCCAAAGGAATAGACCTGCGCCTGAAACCATCTCCGCCGAGGCTTCCAGCCTCTCCTGAGACGCTCCACAAAGCCAGCCTGTGTGGACGTGCTCGGCAAAGGCTGCGGGAGCACCGGGTGACTTTCATTTGAACAGACTTTCTCTCTGTTCCATTCCTGCTCCTAGGACTCAGCAGGGCTTCGTTAAAGCCTCAAGGTACCGACTACCTGCTCTCCTGGGAGACAGATCACATCGTTTTCTCGTCAACCCAAAGTGACAGCAGATTCCGAAGCCGTGTTGGGATGCTCCAGACGGATTTTTTCCAAATTCAGCCACAGACACGCCCCTGCGCAGGAGGCCCACTCGGAGGGGTAACCCGCCCCCGCAGACCATCAACCCTTACCTGCGGGAGGCCAGCCCCTACCACTGCTCCACTGTGGATCATGGGGCCTTCCTTCCCCACAAAGAGCCCTGGAACAGGTGGAAAAGGGGGAGGCCGTCAGTGAGCACAGAACGGTCTGGGTCAGGAGACCTTTGTTACATAGACCTTTCTCTTGACAACTATAAAACAAAGATGATCCCATGGCTTTGTAAGAGAAAGAGTGAGTCAAATTCCCATCAAACAGGAGAAAATAGTCTTGAAATTCTACATCGGGGGTCAGCAAACCATAGCCTGTGGGCCAAGACAGCCTTGCTGCCTGTTTTTGTACAGCCTGAGAGAGCTCAGAATGGTTTTTACATTCTCACATGGATACATTTTAAGCGGTTATGTAAGTTTAAGCACCTACCTAATAGCTTCTTTTCTTGCCTCTTGGCCCACAGAGTCTAAAATATTTACTATCTGGCACAAAAACTTGCTGACTTTGCTAAAAGCCAACTCCACAAACCAACAGACAGTCGTTCTACTTCAAGACTCAGTGGTGTGCTGGTCAGATATCTCTGAATGGTAACTAATTCACAGCGTCTGCATTTAAAAAATAACCCATCAACAAACTGCAGAAACCTGTTTGAGGCTGGGGCCTTCAAATCCGAACCTACTCAGTGTACACACATGATGCTTCTTGTCATCTTTGCCCCTTGAACGCTTGAAGGATAAAGGTCAGAAAGACCCTCCTTACCTCCAGCCACACTGAACAGCACTCCAAAGACTTTGCAGAGCAGGGTCCGGAGACGCACGATTCCGGGCACCTTCACACCATTCAGATAGCATTTGATCTCGGGTATCCCAGAACCCGCTGCCACTGGCTGATGGGGAGAGCAGGTACACCCAGAAACTCAGACTCCACTGGGTCTACGGTTCACCCTGGACAGCCTCACTAAAGAGGGCAAACTGACCCTCCTCACCAGAGCAGCACCCACCCTCCTGCCCCCCGTGGGCCTGTGAAACCAGAGGCTGCCCCTGCCCCCCCGGCTTCTGACTCAGTAGGTCTGATGCATTTCTAGCAAGTTCCTGGTGATTCAGCATCACCTGCGGGGGCCTTTCAACAATCGATGCCAGCCTTCACTTACGGAGAGTCTTACCTCATTCGTCTAAGCTGGGTATCAGTCACTTTTAAAGTTATTTTAACGTCTCTTAAAGTATTTAAGTTTGAAGTATTTTAAAGTTATTTAAAGTCATTTTTACCGTTCCCCAGGTATTTCTAATGTGCTACCAAGGTTGAGAACCAACCTCTTCGTCTAGATTGTTCCTCTTTAATCTCACCAGAGGCGGAAACCACTTTCAGAAAACATCTCTAAGTGAACGAGAGACCACTTTTTCTACAGGAATCTATATTCGAAGTCTAAAATCAGTTTCTTGACATTTCGAAAATGGAGATGGAGAAAATGAGCGCAAAACCTCATGAGCAAAAAGGCAACACCCCACCACCTCACCTCAATTAGGACAAGAAGGCTCGCGAAGAAGACAAAAGTCAAGTTGAAACCCAAGAGTTCAAGGAGGGACAGGGCGAGGCAGCCTTTCTGGCTGCACTCCTCCACCGCTACAGACGTGGGGTTAAGGAAACCGTGCCCGCTGGCTGGGGCGGCCCTACCGTCACTTGAAGTGAGGCAGCTTCTCCTCCTCTGAAGCACGGTGACTGCTTCCTGCACACCTTCCTGCTCTCCGTATATAAACTTAAAAAAAACACAACTGCCTGAGATGTCTCCTACATTAGGAACCATTTTTAAACTATGAAATACTTCAAACATTATGAGAGGTAACGTACAGACACCTGTACTCCCACAGCCCGTGCCTTGACAAATCTCAGTGTAACGCCACATTTGCTCCAGGTATGTTTTGAAAACGAAAACATTAGATACCATTAAAAACGACGACGACAACAACAAAACCCTTCCAGTGTCCCTCCCTCTGTCCTGGAAGAAACCACTAAGCTGAAACTCTTGCACATCCTCCCCTGCAAGTTTCCACGTGCATCCACATTGTTCTAGGTGCTTCTAAAATTAAAACAATGGCATTGCACTTGACGCACATTCTACAGCTGCCTTTTTTCTCTCCCTCAACGCTTTCTGAGAATTAGTCATGTTGATATAAAAGCTCTGGTTCATTTATTTTAACTTCTACATAAAACTATCATATGAACATCAATTTTCCCACTCTCCCATTTGGTGCGATTTCAATCCTTTGCAATCACAGAGCTGCAATGAACATCTCTGTGCATGTCTGAGGGCCACATTTAGAACAGAAACTCAGGAGTCAGGAAGGTGCACCTTCCTATGTATTTAATTTTCATTTCCCTGCTGGTGGTGAGGTGAGCCCTTTTCCGCAGGTTTATTTATCAGCTAATTTTCCTCTTCTGAGAATTGCCTATTCACATCCTTTGCTTGTTTTTCTATTGGGCTGTTTGGGCTTTCTTCTTACTGAGTGGCCGTTCTCCCTCTATTCTGGATACTAATTATTTGTTTCTTAAATGCACGGGAACAACCTCTCCTAGGCTGTAAACTTGTTTTTCAGTTTAGTTATGGTGTTTTATTGTTGTTTGGGGTTTTTTTGTGTGTGTATAAATAGAATATTTACTTTGACGTGGTCAAGTTTATTGATCTTTTCCCCTTCACTCTGTGCCTCCTGGAGTCCTTAGAAATTATTCTGTACTCTCAACATTACATAGTCTCTTCAAGTTTTGTTTCGCCTATTGACATCTGCAGTCCATCTGGAATTAATTTATAGTACAAAGAATCTAATTTTGTATTTTTCCAGGTGGATAACTGATGTCCCAGCATCTTTTATTAACTAATCCATCCTTCCTCACTAATTTATAACACTAACTCTGTCAGTCACCACATCTCTATATGTGTGTGGGCCAGTTTCTGCTTCTCCATTATTTCCCACTGGTCTAATGGGGTATTCCTGCACCAATATGATACTGTTTCAATGACTGTATCTTAAATTATATGTCTTGACATCTAGTATGGCTAGTTCCCTGTCTGTTGTTCAAAACTGTCTCAGCTACTCTGGGCTCTTTACTATTCCACACAAATTTAGGAAGAGACTTTTTGAGTTCCAGCAACAAATCTATTGGAATTTCCATTGGGACCACCATGAATTCATAGATTGATCAGGGAAAATAGGCATCTGTGCTTCATGTCTTACTAACCATGAACATGAGCATCTCTCTATTAAAGTCTTCCTCTCGTGTCCTTTGATGATAATGAAAAACCTCAAACCCAAGTGGCTAATACGTAGCTCTTCAAAGATCACATCTGCTGTTAAACTCACTTCTAGACAGGAAAGCAGCGTCAGCAACTGCTGACGTCCGGAAACACCAAGACCCGTGAAAAGGATACACGCCTGCACCACTCCGAACTTGAGCTGGGTGAAGAGCCGCACAAAGAAGTCCACGAAGAGACCCACCTGTGAAGAGCACGTGAGCGGTCACCCAGGTCTCCCCGCTGTCACAGGCGCTCCCCTTGAGGCACTGCCCCTTCCCCCCACTGCCTGTTCTCGCTGGTCACCTGCACCGATGTTACCAACAGGCCACGCGTCCTTAGTCACTGTGGCTATAGGAGGGCCCCACCTGAGCCTGGCGCCACGGCCCCTCCAAGCACAAAAGAAAGGGGTGCAGTTAAGTTGTCAGAAGGAGAGTTAAAACACAGAGGGAAAAGGATGGTAAAAAAGATCTGAGACCGGTCTTCCCTGGTGGCGCAGTCATTGAGAATCTGCCTGCCAATGCAGAGGACACAGGTTTGAGCCCCGGTCTGGGAGGATCCCACATGCCGCAGAGCAACTGGGCCCGTGAGCCACAACTACTGAGCCTGCGCGTCTGGAGCCTGTGCTCCGCAACAAGGGAGGCCGCAGCAGTGAGAGGCCCGCGCACCGCGATGAAGAGTGGCTGCCGCTCGCCGCAACTAGAGAAAGCCCTCGCACAGAAACAAAGACCCAACACAGCCAAAAATAAATTAAAAAAAAAAAAAAAAAAAAAAAAAAAAAAGATCTGAGACCAAGGAAGACCACTAGTGCTTGGAGAGGAATAGTACAGAGATGTGTGAGGGCCTGCTCCGCTCTTTCCAAATGCTGTTTCAAAAAGCCTTTGCGTGCTTTAAAGGGCATCAGAGTTGCGTGGCAAGAGAAGTATGAAAAAGTGTCAGGATTATGATTTTTAAAAAAGGAGTGGTGGGGGGAGGCAGCCTCTGTTATAAAGACAAACAACTTATTCGCCGGCTGGAGCTTGCCCTCTGACCCCCTCCGCCCCTTGGCCCATCATCTCCCCACGCCCCGCCTGCTCACCAGCCCTGTGCAGACTCCAATGGCAAACACCATCATCCACTTCACCGCCTCATACCTGCGACCTTTCTGTTCACAAAGGAAAAAAATGACTGCATCACTGCAGGCTTATGATGACAGCAGGGAGGGAATACATTTCAGCCAACCAGTTTTAGACTAAATTCCATACGGACAGCAAGCACGGTGATGATGTCTGGGGTGGCAGGTGCTTTACAATGTAAGAATGAAGAACACTAAGGGCCGGGCCAGGAGCACTGACAGTGGGCACTCTGGTTGGCAGGTTGAAGGACTAAGTAATAAATGCAGATATCTCATATAAAGGGTTAAGAGGCCAAGGGGTAAAGAAATTTACTTGAGTATTTAGAACAGAAAAAGAAGCTGTCCTAAGACCTACTTGGTCCCAAGATATCAACAAGGGACTCACCTTATTATCCATGGTCTCCAAAACTTCCAGGTAAGGGTCATTGATACAGCGATCATAATCCAAACTCTGAAAGAGGGACGTGTGAGTTAAAAAAAAAAAAAAAAAAAGTCACAAGCCGATCGGAAGAATTACCAAAACCTGGAAAGGGATAAAACTCCCGGTTCCCGCCACTCAAAGAACAGACGGGCACAGCAGCACCCAGGAAGAGCTTGTCAGAAACGCACACCCTCAGCCCCCTCAGACCTACAGTATCGCAATCTGTGCTTTATACGGACATTTCAGCAGCACTGCTTTAGGTGTATACGTCACGCTTTAGGAAGTATTTTGTTTTATTTTTAATTAAATTAAATTAATTAATCAATTAATTTTTGGCTCTGTTGGGTCTTTGTTGCTGCGCACGGGCTTTCTCTAGTTGCGTCGAGTAGGGGCTACTCTTCGTTGCGATGCGCAGGCCTCTCATTGCAGTGGCTTCTCTTGTTGCGCAGCATGGGCTCTAGGTGCGTGGGCGTCAGTAGTTGTGGCACACGGGCTCAGTAGTTGTGGCTCGCAGGCTCTAGAGCTCAGCCTCAGTAGCCATGGCGCACGGGCTTAGCTGCTCCGCGGCATGTGGGATCTTCCCGGACCAGGGCTCAAACCCGTGTCTCCTGCGTTGGCAGGCAGATTCTTAACCACTGAGCCACCAGGAAGTCCCAAGAAGTTTTAAACTACGTATTTTTAAGTGTCCTGTTTCTGCCAAACATTAAAAGACCTTCAGCTGTCACTAGTGTTACCCAAATTACTCTATTAGATGAACAAATACCTCAATTAACCTGAACCAAATTAATTTAGAAAGTCTAATTTTAAGTATCTTCTGCAGTTCGTGTCTGTGAAAAGAGGTCACGAGACATACGTGGAGACTGTTTTCCTTAAACTTCACAGAGCACAGCTGTTCTGCAAACGCTTTGCAGGTGGGCCAGAGTCATTTCAAGAAACAATTCAAAGGAAATAATTTTATTTCTACGTCTTGCATGAGAAGCAGCAGTTTGGCACCAAAGGAAAACAGTCTTCTGTGTGCTCTCTCCCCATAACCTGTTGCTACCTACACGTCAGCTAGTGAACAAACTGGACACTGGCCCGGCGGCCACACTCCCAGGCAGGAGTTCAGAGTCAGCCAAACAAACACAGGTGTGACACGTGACAGTTTTTTCCATTTATATGACTACCCAAAGTCCAAATTCCTTTTTTTAAAGGGTCCTGGAGTAACAACAGGCGACTGACTAAATCAGCTATCATCCAGCCAAATACGGAAGACTACATAGCCATAAAATAATTCTGACAGGTCTACAAAGACAAATGGGGAAAATGTGCAAAAATTAAGTAAAAAAGGCAAGATGCAAAATAAATAAATAAAGGCAGATGCAGAATAAAATGTATAATACAATCTTATTTTGATTAAATAAAATTAAGATTTGTATGTCAGCATACAATGCAAAACATTTGGGAAAACTGTTAACAGTGGTTATCCCTGGTGTTTTAGGAGGCATTCACATCTGGATATGATTTAAAATTCTCCCAGCAAACATGGTGTACTTTTTATATTAGAAACAAAATTGTTTTCCTGATTACAAAACAAAAAAAACCCAATCTGTAAACTATACTTCTGCTGGGAAACCAGACCCATCCGTGAATGACTAAATATATATATGTATTTAATGATTATATATATATACACATACATATTCTACACATATACGTACATATAGTAGGCCCTTGAACAACGTAGGGGTTAGGGGAAGTGACTTCCCCCACAGTCGAAAATCCGAATTTTGCTATTTCTGCCTCAAAAATGAAGAAACTGATAAATGACTCACCCAAGGGCAAGAAGCTGAAACAGTCTGGATACTAGCTCTTTTGATTCCACATATTGTGATCTCTAATGGAACACAAAGTTTTCCCCACACTTAGTTAATTTAAATATCTGTAAAATGAAAATACAGGCACTGCATATAACCTGCATATAAGTGGACCTGAGCAGTTTAAACCTGTGTTGTTGAGGGTCAGCTGTATGTATACACACACATGTTTGTGTATATGTGTGTGTGCATACATACACACATGTATATATTTTTTAATCAATTAAGTGACAGCACATTCTAGGAACAAACAGAAGAAAATTAACATGTTGGAAAATATGACTATCCTTCATACCATATGTGTATAAAAATCACTGGCAATTAATTATTTGCCTGATGGCTCTGTCTAATAACACTACGGCTCCATAAACACTGAAAACGCCTGCAGATGTCCAGAATAGGCACAGGTATAAAGGCAGGAAGTAGATTAGTGGTTGCCTACGGTCAGGGGCAAGAAGAATGGGCAGTGACTGCTAACAGGTGCATGGTTTCTTTCCAGGTGATGAAAATGTTCTGAAATTGATTCGATGATTGCACAACTCTGTGAATATACTAAAAAAACACTGCATTGTACATTTTAAATGGGAAAGTTGTATAGCATGTGAATTATGGCTCAGTAAAGTGGTTAAAAGGGACATTTAGAAACAACTGCAACACCAGAACACCAATCTTTTTTTTTTTTTTTTAAATAAATTACCTGAAAGTTGGACACTTGGTAAACAGGTACCAATGAACTATATGATCTGTTATTAAAACCTGATATTGTTACTTCTCCTTTGCCATGACTAACTTCCTTTTTATTTCTGCTGTATATGTTGCTCTTTGGTTTGGGGGACTAAGAACTTTCTTAAAAATAAAATTTGTATAGGTGGCCTGCAGGGCTGCTGCCCATGGTTATGAGCAAAAATGCCATCTGGCCATGAGGGCATATGGGGACTGAGATGTAGGCCAAATTCACTCAGGAAGGGCACCTTAGGGCTCACACAAAAAGCGCCTTCAATGGGCCTTTAGCTGGGGCGTTGCAATGGCTCAGAGGGGGAGGCCTTTTATTCTAAGTCCTCCCAGCTCTGAGGGGTGCCTTTTTCTAACTCAATAAGGCACTACAGGCCCTGCATGAAAACAATACTGTTTGGTAATGGCCCCATCCCATAAATAGGGAGTTATTATTCAAACCACCTATAATGAAAATAGATGTCAAAACAGGGACTCTACGGACTTCCCTGGTGGCGCAGTGGTTAAGAATCCGCCTGCCAATGCAAGGGACACGGGTTCAAGCCCTAGTCCGGGAAGATTCCCACATGCTGTGGAGCAACTAAGCCCATGTGCCACAGCTACTGAGCTTGCGCTCTAGAGCCCGTGCGCCACAACTACTGAGCCTGTGCTCTAGAGCCCACGAGCCACAACTACTGAGTCCGCATGCCACAGCTACTGAAGCCCACACGCCTAGGCCCTGTGTTCCACAACAAGAGAAGCCACTGCAATGAGAAGCTCGCGCACCACAGCAAAGAGTAGACCCCGCTCACTGTAAGTGGAGAAAGCCTTGGTGCGGCAGCAAAGACCCAACACAGTCAAAAATAAATAAATAAATTTATTAAAAAAAAAAAAAAAACCTCAATTTAAAAAAAAAAACAGGGACTCTAACATCTTGTAAGACCCCCAACTTATCAAAGAGTCAAGTATGTGCAATGAACTCTTTCTAAGGCAAGAAAGAACACATCTTAGAAAGAGCTTCAAAAGAAAGGTTTTCTAGTTGATCCCTCATAAATAAAATCTGGGCAGACTTTTCTGATTACGTGCCTAGCTAAATTTGCTCTTACACATACCAAATGCTCTCAAGAAGCTCATATGCAGAGATGGTTAATTGAGAAATATTAACGACTCACACAAAAGAACATTAGCCCATAAAATTTACATAAATATGCATATCAGCTGAAAGTAAATGCATTACAAATATGAGTGCAATACAGTGAAAGCAGTGAAGGAGCCGGGGGAACAGTAGCTCAATGGAGCACAGATGCCGTACTGAGCTCCCAGGAGTAGGATGAAGGCTGAGACAGTGTCAGTCGTAGTAACAATCAGGATGATATCACCAGGCTCAGGCTCAATGAGGGAATGCAAGGTGACAGCACAATATGGACTGTCTCGTACTAATTCCTGCAAGTCTCTCAACTATGTACAAGCAAACAAATATTTAAGAAATACGAGACAATACATCAGTGGATACAGTGCTTTTGGATTGATTAAATGCACTCACATCAGAGCAGCACATTACACTATACCACTGTGGTACAGTTGGCAAGTTCTAGACTCCTAAAATTATTTTGTTAAGTCAATTGCAAGGGGGAAAAAAAAGATGAAGGTGGAATCTACTTCATCTTAAACCTACTTGACTTAAAAGATATATCACACAAATGCAAGGTGAGGACCTCATTTGGAACCTGATTCAAACAAACTATTAAAAAGTACATATGACATTTATAAGACAACTGGAAAATCTGAACACTGGTTATTTGATATCAAGGAATTATCATGAACTTCTTAGGTATGAAAATGGTATTGGGTTATGCTAAAAAAAAGACATCATATACTAGAGCTATGCACTGAATTACTTGTGGGTGAAATGATGTGATGTATAGAATTCCCTTCAAAATAATACGGGAAGGGGGAAGTGGATGGGAGCATACATGAAACAAGGTTAGGCATGAGCTGAATGACTGTTGAAGCTGTGTGATGAGTACAGGGGGTTTCAATGTACTATTCTGCCTATTTTTGTCTGTTTGAAATTCTCTATAATAAAAGTTTTTTAAAAATTCCATGCGAAGCTATAAATCATAATAGTTACACTAAATTCTACAGCCAGAGTAAGATAAAATATTAGAAAGAAAATTAGTCTGGGAATGTTATCGCTCTAGGATATTGATTTTTTTAAGTCTACCTGACATTTTCTTTAAAGCATTAAACATAGACATGACTAAGCCCACTTCTTGGAATTGATCCTAAGGAAGCAATTAAGGATGAACAAGAAAGGATGGTCACAACGATGCAGTTCATAATATAGAGAAGTCAGATTAAAGAAACTGTGGCACAATGAAATGTTATTCCCCTATTTAGAAAGATATTATAGGAAAGTATCTATTGCTACAAAAATTCTTATCAACTGGGAGGGGAAAACATGTTAAAATAATGTATTTAGTAGAGTCTCACTTTACTACTTAAGAAAAAAACATGGAAAAGGACGTTTAGTAAAGTGAATAATCATCTTTTAACGAGCAGTGTTACGGGTTTTTCCCTAGCTTCTTTTTGTAAATCATTTACGAATCCTCTATCACAACTATGGCTTGTTTTTGCCATTTCAAAAATCATAGAAATGTCATCATAAACTAATTAAATGATAAAAGGCACTCCAGCAGCACTGGCCTTACTACACACACACACACACACACACACACACACACACACACACACACACACACACACACACACACACACACACCCCCCCCCCCCCCACACACACACAGACTTTCAGAGTCCCATGCTTGAAATCCAGAACTAAAACCAAGAACTGACAATTCTGAGAGAAGCTGCTTGGGCAGGAAACAATCATCTGAAAACTCAGTTCTCTTAGAAGAGAAGCAAGGTCTCCTGGCCCACACCTGTTACGAGCAAACACTGTCAGTGGCTTTGACTCTGGGTCTCTACAAGTTGTAAAAAAGCAAACAGTCTAATGGCAAACACATGCTCTATCCAGGTTAAGGTGCCACAGATCTATGAAAGCCTGGAGACACACCCAGACCCTGCTTTGGGGCTGAGGTGAGAAAAGGGCTTCTTGAACAGGCCCCTTCCCACAAAGAAGTTACATCTTACCCACTCACTCCCTGGGAGAGAAGGTCAAAGAGCATCTCTAGTTGGAATCCTAATGCTTCGCTCTGAAGTGAGCAGGTCACTCACTACTTATGTTACCCAAGACAGCATCTAAGAATCTTACCTCATAATCTTTCCTTGGAAGGATCTCATCCTCCTCCTCTTGTGTTTCTCCAAGGATGGTCTAGAAAAACAGATGCAGAGAAGGAAGACCTTTTTAATGGTTTTAAAAGTGGAAAGAGGCAGAAGTATTTACTGAAACCAGCTACTAGTTTCTAAATCATCTGGAGCCATTATCATCAAATGGGAACAAGACCTAAAAAAAAAAAAAACCTTTTGGGATGGGGGTGATGTGGTGGGGATCTACAGTCATCAGCTGAGCGCTTCATTCCTACTTATACATTCTCCAAATAACCTCTCATCTTCAGGACACTTCAAAGATGTCACTTGCCAGTTTAAGGAGGAAAGAGTTCAGGTTCCGTCTGATAGCATGCCGAGTCTGAAATCAGGAGGGACTTGTCAACTCTGGGGACACAACAACTCAAGTTTTCCCAGGGTGCTTTGCAGAGGGAAGCTGGATTATCAGTGACCCAGAAAGGGTGAGGGATAGAGTGAGAAAGGGCTGGAAAAACTAAGCCAGCTGCATGATATGCACAAAGTCCAGCGAGGGGGCTCACTCCGAAAACGCTCGTTTCATTCAAAACTCCTTTCAGATGGAAATAAAAAAAATAAGGATGGGATTAACTGTAGCTGGCCTGGGTTCTCCCTCAGATTCCAGGGAGAGGGTTCTGAGAAATGACCCCAGACTTGGGCACGTGAAGCCTGGCAAATGCTTCGAGAGCCCAGGCTGCGGTCCCCAGGCCCCACCCGCTGCCACCTGCGGGCCCAGCTCGGCCCGGCCCCACCCCCGGCAACGCCTCTCGCCGTCCCTTAGCAACCGCCCCTTCCCCAGCCCGGCTCCACCCGCTTCTTACCAGCTCCTCGGGGGTGCGGGTCTCACGCTCACCACAGCAGCAGCACCACCTGCAGCAGCAGCACAGGGACCCCCTGCACCCCGCCATCTTCCTCCTTTACTGCCACTCTGGACCCCCTCCGCCAACCCCCTCCCGCCCGGGATCCGCGCCTCACGTGACTGGCCTCGGGAGTGTCACGTGGCCCTCTCGAGCTTGGGAAGAAGACGGGGAGTGGCTGCGGACGGGTGAGGCGAGGGCTCGCGTCACATGACGGTAGAGGGACGCCTTCCAACGAGACTTCTGGGCGCCGCCATGTTGGGGGCGGGGTTTCCGGGCGCCCGCAAGGGTGGTTTCCGCCCTCTGGCCCCGCCTTCCTAAGCAACCTGACACCGGCGCCACGCCCCCACCGGAGCCGCGCCCCCTCTGCTCGCGCCTCCTTATGGGCCACGCAGCTGCGACGGGCGCGCGCTTTGAGTCATCAGCGACCAGAGGGTGAGTGGCAGCGAGGCTTGTGGTCGCCGGGGAGGGAGACCAGGGCCTTGGGGGCCTTGGGGGCCTTGGGGGCCACCCACCCGGGGGCGGGCTCTGGACGGAGGGCGGGGAGCGGTGGCGGTCTGTCGGCCCGCCCCCTCTGCGCACATGCCGTCGGTGGGACTAGAGTAGCCCCCCCTGGCTGCCACCCCCGCGATCCTCAACCCTGAAGCGGAGACTCACTTTCGGCCCCCGGCCTGGACTGAAGGACCGCAGGGCTGAGGCGGTCCTGAGCTGGAGGTGGACTTGGGCCTTCGCTTCCGCCCCCGCCCGTGACCTAGTGACCCGGTGACTAGATTCGCGGCCCTCGAGCCCCCCGCGCCAGAGGCATCTCTCCGGCTCCCTGCCGAGCACCTGGAGAAGAGCCGTGGGCCGCTGGCACTGCTGTCCCCGACGCCCACTGCATCGGGCGGCTAACAGGTGCCCACCGGGACCCCTCTGGGAGTGGTGGGCTCCGTATTCCCCCACTGCTCGGTGCCTGGCACCGATTAAGTGCTCATCAAATGGCAGAGGGTTGCTTTGAGGACGGGGTGACAGCGCCTGGCCCGTCGGCGCTCAGTGAGTGCTGGCTGTTACCGGGTGCCAGCACGGGGATACCATAGGCAGAATACCCGGCCCTGGTCTCAGGGAGCTGGGAAGAGGGAGGGGAGACAAATATGTGAACCCACAGTTGCAACCCAGGGTGCTATGGGATTCTAGCTTAAAATGGGTTAAGTGGTAGCACGTGAAAAATGTTGGAAGAAGGCTAGTGCCTGGCACATACTAGGAATGCAGTAAGTCTTAATGAACAAATGAAAGAGCAGATAGTTTGTGGGTGGTTCAGTCTCCTCTCCCCTCTTGGTTTTGTTCCAGCAGACAATTAATGAGGCACTCTCTGAAATTCGGAAGAAAGACCAGACTAGGCTGATCTTGACACTCTCCCCTTTCTTACTCCTGACGTTCATCCCCACAGAGAAACTGGAATTTTAGGTCAGAATCAAAATGGGCATCCCTGGGGGTGGTCTGGTCTCAACTGCTTGACGTTGGGTGTACCAGGGTGTGTTACGTGCACTTGTGTGTGTTTTAGGGGAGAGGAGCATTGGATCTCATCAGTTTCTCAAGAGTCTAGGACCCCCAAAATGGTTAAGAACACGGGCTTAGCCGTGGACATTCCCTGAAAGACGTGAACTTGGCCTGGTTGCTCCTCTAATGCTCCAGGTCACCACACCCTGGATTTTCACGACTGTGTGTTTGCATCTTGCTGTGCAAGAGTAGTGTTTTGTTTTAGTTTTTGTCTTATTTTCCCCACCAAACTGCCCAACGGCGCTGTGCCCTCTTGTCGGCCAGCCTGTGGTTGCCATGGTTCAGGGCTTCAACCGTGGTGGCTTTGCAGTTGCCGTAATCACTTGAACTGACTTCACTGGTGTGTGTAAGGAGAACAGCCTGGAAGGCAGGCACAGACTATTCAACCTTTGTTCTGAGTTGGACATAAATTCATGCCCATATTGAATTTGGGTCTGGCTATCTTTGGAACCCAGCCAATGTCAAGTTCTAACCCATGACATGGTCTTTTCAGAGAAGCACAAACTCGGGAGAAATCAGGCTGCTTTGTCAAGCCCTCACCCCTTCCAGCCTGCATGCATACAAACTGTTCCAAGTAACAGGAGATGTTTCCATGGCTGAGCCGTGCTTTCCTTGGCATGTGATCCAGTCACCCTGAACATCTGTTGGCCTCATCACACCCGAACCCTGCAGTCTGCAGTCCCACGTCGCCCTCCTTCCATCCGCCTTCGGCCGCTAGAGCCTCAGCCCTCCCTCTCGCCCGGGAAGCCTTGCCCCCGCCCCTTCGCGCCGGCCCCAGCTACTGCTCTCAGCTCTTCCTTTGTCACAGCTCCGCCCAGTCGGACACACCCGCTGGGGAAGTTTCCTCCATTTCTTCCCCAGTGGTCTGGGGTCTGAGTTTACACTGGCAGAGATGGACCGTCCAAAACCCAAGGTCCTCCCGGCGGGGCACTGCTGCCCCTCCCTGGGAATGCGGGCCTGGGAGGCCGGCAGCGCGAGGCTCTCAGTGCCACCCTCCATCAGGTAGCGGTCACGGAGGATCCACGGGCTGCAGGAGCGTGTTTCTGTGCTGGGTGGGGGCTGTCATATGCGGATTCAGGCAGCAGCGGAGGGCAAAGCTTGGAGCGAGGCAGCGCAGACAGTCGTAACTGGCGTGTGGAGCCGCCGGGTGGGCGCGTTGTCACCCGTACCCTCACCGGCCTTCCTCCTGCGTGGAAATGCAGCATCTCTCGCTTGACCCTGCCTTGCTGGGGCTCGGCTGCCTGCCTGCCGTCTCACGCCCCCTGCCTCACCCCGTGCAGCAGGAGCTCGGCCATGGTGAACGAACCCAGAGGGCATGGCGGCCCCAGCCCCCGCTGGGAGGGCAGCAGCAGTGGCAGCGAGAGCTCCAAGGATAGTTCAAGGTGTTCCACACCGGTGCTGGACCCGGAACGACACGAGAGGCTCAGGGAGAAGATGAAGCGGAGGATGGAATCTGGTGACAAGTGGTTCTCCCTAGAATTCTTCCCTCCTCGAACTGCTGAGGGAGCTGTCAATCTCATCTCAAGGTGAGTCAACGCAAGATGAGGAGTAGGGCCAGACTGGGGGATGGGGGCAGGGGGAAAACATGAGCTGTCCGCCCTGAGGCTGGGCTGCACTTTGACCCAGCAGGAAAAGGCAGCCACAGGGGCTGGAAAAAAGCAAAGCCAGGGTAGATCCTTTGATACGCAGCTTCTGTTGTCTGTAAAAGCCCCTCCAAGCACCTGGAATGTTTAGACACACTCTTCCATGTGCTAAAAATGTTGATTCTCTCAGACGAAATTCTTTGGCGGAACTTGGGGCTGGATCGTGAGGAGAGTTTAGGAAGTTACAAAACGGCGGCTTGGCTGAAAAACATTTTCAGCAAGTTAGGAATTTGGATTATGCATCTTGAAATCTAGAAATGCCAACTGGATCATGTTAGCACTTGATGAATCGCAGTTCCTTTTTTAAAGTTTATGCTTTTTATCACTTGCACTTCTTATGTGTCACTCCCAAGGTTGTGACGTTTGAAGGCACAAAGATGTTTCAATGCACCACGTTATAGCTTGTAACACAGCGCACGTGCGAACGTATAGCTCTTGATTCTAGTTATGGAAATGTGGCCGTGCTCTGCAGGACTCTTGGCTGCTGCGCCGGAACTCGGGGGCGGCAGGAAAGAAACTTGTGTCTGCTGACCCTCTTTGTCCCTAGAATGAGGCCCTGCTTGCCACTCTGAGGGTTCCCCGAACCCTTGACCATTGAAATGTCTTAACTCACCGGAGACAATTAATGTGCAAAGCACTTCGAAAAGTCCAAAGGGCTGCTCTCACACAGACTGGTTTCATCGTCATTATATATTATCTCCACAGTAAGAGTAATCGTAACGATAGCACATTGAGTGCGTGTTTGCCGTGTACCCAGCGCTGTTTTAAGAGCTGTGGAGCCATCTGTCATGATATCCTCAGAGTATTATTATGAAGTAGGCACTGTCCTCTGCCACATTATAGAAATCAGGAAACTGAGGCTCAGAGAGATCAAGTCATTCTCCCAAGATCACACAGCTAGTGAGTAGCAAAGCCAGGATATGAATGCAGGTCGGTCTGATTCCAGCCTGCACGTGATGCTTCTCGAACTCCCAGACCCCATGGGAAGGTGATGAAGGGCGGTGTACCCCCAGGAGCCCGTCTTCAGAGAGAACTTCCCTACAGGTTTGACCGGATGGGGGCAGGTGGTCCCCTCTTCATAGATGTGACCTGGCATCCAGCAGGGGACCCTGGCTCAGACAAGGAGACTTCGTCCATGGTGATCGCCAGCACCGCCGTGAACTACTGTGGCCTGGAGACCATCCTGCACATGACCTGCTGCCATCAGAGCCGGGAAGAGATCACAGGCCACCTGCACAAGGCCAAGCGTCTGGGCCTGAAGAACATCCTGGCGCTGAGGGGAGGTGTGGAGCCGGCACTCTGCTCTCTGGGGTCTTGCTTTCCTGAAGACTTCTGTCCCTGGGACGGTCCTTTCCTTTTCTCCAGGTCCCGCACTGAGTACGCTCAGGGTACCGTCTCTGCAGTAGCATCAATAGGCAGTGTGGGTCGGGAGGACCATGGGCAACACACAGATGGAGTCACTTCTTGACCTCTTGACCTCGCAGCAGGAGTTCATTTGGGCCTGTGGCCGGTGCCTGAACACCCTCTGTCCCGATGTACGCAATCAATTAATCAATTAATCAATCCCTGGCTGCACCTGGCTTTTGGCCCAGTCGAAGAGTTCAGCTCTGGCCTGTGTCCTAGGAGTGAGAATAGCTGGTTATGCCTCTGGCACGCACTGTCACTGGGCCACACAAGTGTGGGAAGTGGGAGTCTGATGGGTGGGCACTTGTGGCCTCATGCTCCCCACCCCAGAGACCGCCTCTCACTTGAGATGAGTGGGCCATTCTCCCGGGAGGCGAGGGTTCCAAGGGGGTGGGCGAACGAGCAGTGGGCTTGGGTGAGGGTGCGTGGACACACCCAGGTGTGAGTAGGGAAGGGGTCGCCGATGCTCCAGGCTGAACGCAGAGCTGCAGCTGCTCCCTGTCTGCTGCTGCCAGCACAGGGCCCTCGGAGTCGGTGCTCAGTGACTGATGGGTTGGCTGCTGTCTTCCCTCCCGCTGTTTACCAAGTGCTACACTAGAAAGCGGAGACCCCAACTTGAGTAATATGAAGGCTCTGCCTTCGAGGTGCTCATGGTCCTGGGTGTGGGGGGAGAAGGAACAGAGAGGCTACCTGGAGGTTGGGTGAGACCCAGCTCTGTGACCTCCAACCCTGCAGACCCCGTAGGTGACCAGTGGGAAGAGGAGGAAGGAGGCTTCAGCTATGCCGTAGACTTGGTGAAGCACATCCGAAGCGAGTTTGGTGACTACTTCGATGTCTGTGTGGCAGGTGAGAGGCTGGGGTATCCCAGTGGGTGGGGCCGGAGAGGGGAAGGAAGGAGAGGCACAGAGAGCCTCCTCGGCGTTCAGGTCAGGACCCGCTAGCTCAGCGCACCGCCGGCCTGCCCGTGCCGGGTGACGGAGGTGCAGGGGTGAATCAAACAGCATCTGCCCTCTCATCATTCTGTCATCCGCTGTCCACGCAGGCATGCCACCACCCCTTAAGTTTTCGTTCCTCTGCCTTTTCTTTTTATTATTTATTTATTTTTCTTTTCTTTCTTATTTTAGGCTGCGTCCGGTCTTCGTTGCGGCACGCGGGCTCTTCATTGTGGTGTGCGGGCTTCTCTCTAGCAGTGGCTTGCGGGTTTTCTCTCTGTAGTTGTGGCGCACAGGCTCCAGGGCGCGTGGGCTCTGTAGTTTGCGGCACGCGGGCTCTAGTTGAGGCGTGCGAGCTCAGTAGTTGTGGCGCGCGGGCTTAGTTGCCCCGCGGCATGTGGGATCTTAGGCATTGCAAGGCACCCGGATTCTTTACCACTGGACCACCAGGGAAGTCCCTTCCTCTGCCTTTTCTTGCTCTTAGCCTGCTTCCCAGCCCTATTCTTTAAACAAAAGAGGTATATTTATTAAGGTTCCGGGGGCAGGGAATCTCAGAACAAGGTCAGGAAATGGCATCAGACCTCATTAAGCGCTGGAACCAGGAGGCAGGCAGAATCCGAGGCCCTCCCTCATTCTCTCTGCCCCCTCGCTGCTTCATGCTTCATCCAGTAGACCTGATATGTACGCTTTTTCTGTCTCTGATATGTACGGTACACACGTGACCTGCCGCCTGCTCCTGACTTGCCCAGACTGATTGACAGGTCTCAGCATCAGTTCCAAATCCTCAAGAGAGAGAACTGCATCGGCTCAACTCTAGTTTCTTTAGCTACAGCCGGGAGGCAAGGTTCACCTGCTAGAAACAGATGGCGTGGCCTTCCCTCTTGCCCCGACTCATGGGGTCTGGGCCTTCAGCTTCTCAAACGGGGGCTTGGGTGTGGTGAGGCAGTGTGTGCCAGGGACACAGGAGGTCCGGGGATTAATTTGACACATCACCTTGGAATGACAATTTTTCTCAAATATTTTGGGGAAAATCATATCATTCTTATTAAAATAAACATGGCTACATTATGGAGTAGCAAATCAAAGTGATCTGAATTTAAAAATACAAGCCACGTGGCCTCAAGGAAATTACTTGTTGTGGGGACTTTGGCTGCGTCCCCAGGCCCCCACGTACATGTCTGCTTTTCTTTGTGTTGAGAAGAGGGCGTTGAGGTGGATGAGTCTAGGAGGCCCCGATGAGGAGGTAGGAATTCAAGTGTCATTGGTCGTGTGGCCACGAGACAGCCGGTTGATTGGGGAATGTGCCCACGTGTGGTGGGCATTGGACGGTCACAAGGGGAAACCAGCAGAGCTGTGAGCGCACAGTTGCTGAACGGTTTGGTGCTTTGCTTATGGTAAAGTGGATGAAAAAGAGGACCGGTGGATTACAAGGCACCCAGCTGGCCACGACAGAACAAGAATATAGTAAAACTGAGCAAAATCCAGATGTAAGCAATTGCTGGATTTGTTGGGTGCTGTTGAGGTTTTATAGAGTTTCAGCTATTAAAACCTCTGTTTCTGAAATTTCTGCTGGAAAAATAGCCTTGTTATTGAAAGTATAAAGTGCTAGTGTTTAATCCTCCCACGCCCATCCCCGAAACAGTAGTTTTTATATCCATCTTTGATGACTCAGGGTTTCTTAAGAACGAAACTGCCTTATCACAGCAAAGCAGCCTGGCTACCCAACAGGGTGGGTTCAGGTTTGCCCCTTCCTGGCTCGGGGTCCTGCCCTGGCCTCGGGCCGAGGAAGCCGGCACTCTGCTTGTAGTTCATTAAGGCCTGTGGTCTTTCCTGTGCAGGCCGAGCCACTAGTAAGTTCAGTCGTTTAGGGAAGGGAGCGCGCCGTTCCCGGAGCTAGTCAGGAACCTAGGGGACGTCTGGCCCCACCTCCCAGGCATCCGCGGAATCCCATCTTCGGCATCCCCGGCACAGGGTCGTCGCCCTGCCGCAGCATCGTTCTCACACTGGGAGTTCATTCCTTTGTGGGGTTGCTCGTTCCATTGTTGGGCAGCTCTCTGAAACTGATCCTAGTTCTGCCATCAGAAGCAGCACAGAATATGATGAATGAGGAACTCGACTAAGGTGACTCCTTTTTCCCAGTGACAGACTTGTGGGCGTCTAGAAATAGTTACCATATTCTCTGCATTCTTTTCTTCAAGCACAACATCTCTACCCTCTTCACTTATTCCTTGTGTAACGTGGTTTCTGACTTTGCACTGTCTGGGACCCCGGAGTTATTTTAATGTGAAATTACAAGCACTGTTTTAATCCAGTACCTAGAGTCAAGCCCATTACCCCAAGGCTGCCCGGCCAGTGTGAATGTAGCATTTCCTCTCTTCTGTGGCCACAAAGTGCAGGCCAGACTGGCCTGGCTGATTGCAGGACAGTGCGGGTGTTTGGGGGCAGTCCGCCCCCACTCTTGGGAGGGTGGCTCTAAGGCAGCGTTCACCGAGGGTCACCTCCAGGGTGAGGGGCGTATCAGATGAGCCCAGCCGTCACCGCTTCGGCCTGTCCGTGCTGTGGGGTTGGAAGGTACGGATCCGGAGCTCTCCGTTCCCAGCTCTCTGGTTGCTTCGTCACTCACCTCGAGCAGGCGGAGCCAGTCTCTCCCTTCTGTCATCCCTATTGGCAGGTTACCCCAAAGGCCACCCCGACTCAGAGAGCTTTGAGGCTGACCTGAAGCACCTGAAGGAGAAGGTGGCAGCGGGAGCCGACTTCATCATCACCCAGCTTTTCTTTGAGGCTGACACTTTCTTCCGCTTTGTTAAGGCTTGCTCCGAGATAGGCATTACTTGCCCCATCCTCCCCGGAATCTTCCCTATTCAGGTGAGGGTCCCCAGAGGGCTCATGGAGACTCCCGCCACCCCCGGCCTAGCACAGGCCAGGGCCTTGGTTCAGGCCAAAGTGAACCTGAAGTGCTGAGTTCAGGCCAAAGTTCTTCTTTGATGCTCATTAGGTTTTCGTCAGACAGGTGCTCAGTCCTTGCAAAATGTTGTCTTGCCACCCTCTTTTGACTACCTCTTATGTCTCCCCAAAATAGCAACAGTAACTGTTGGAGGGGCTTATTGATAAGTGTCACTAAAAGGGATTATTACTCTCATTATAAATTTGGGTTAAATCAGTGTTTCCCAAACTGGGCTGTCACCAGAATCATTTAATAAGCTCTTTTAAAACATGGATTTCCAGATCCCATGCCTAGAAGTTCTGATTTAATAGATCTGAGGTGGGACCTGGGAATTTGTACATTTCTGAAGTTTGGCAGGCGATTCTGGTGATTGGTCAGGCTTGGGAACCACTGGCTTAGATGACCACCCTTTATCAATAGATACATCAAGGGGCCAAAGGGCCGGCTCAGACCAATGGCAACAATGCTGTGGGCAGCTGCTGTACCCTGCAGAGGACAAAAAGTGCTGGTACAATACGGTCTGACTTTCCTGGGTCAGTCTGTGCCACACTGCAGAGCCAGGAGGCCTGGTGGGGGGATACGTATTTGGGGTGAGAGACGGGCAGGGAGATGGGACCCGCAGCCGCCTGTGTCTCGGGCAGGGCTACCACTCCCTCCGGCAGCTTGTAAAGCTGTCCAAGCTGGAAGTGCCCCAGCAGATCAAGGACGTGATCGAGCCAATCAAAGACAACGACGCTGCCATCCGCAACTACGGCATCGAGCAGGCGCTGAGCCTGTGCCAGGAGCTTCTGGCAAGCGGCTTGGTGCCGGGCCTGCACTTCTACACCCTCAACCGCGAGATGGCCACCACAGAGGTGCTGAAGCGCCTGGGCATGTGGATCGAGGACCCCAGGTGAGGCCAGTGGCCCCGAATTCAGGCCCTGGAGCCACAGAGGAGAGTCGGGTGGGCAGGGAGGTCAGAGAGAAGTCACAGAATGCATGCGCCCTAGCTGGCAGTGCTGGCTGCCACGGGGGCACAGAGGGATGTCTGTGCCGTGGCTAGTGGCACCCTTAGGGCTCCAGTCTCAGCGGGAATGCCATCCGGCTTGACGTTTACGAGTCAAGATGGAAGAACCCAGGTTCAGTGGTGCCCCCTCCCTCTGGCCAAGCCCCGACCCTTTCTGTCTCCGTTCTCACCCAGACGTCCCCTGCCCTGGGCCATCAGTGCCCACCCCAAGCGCCGGGAGGAAGATGTCCGTCCCATCTTCTGGGCCTCCAGACCAAAGAGTTACATTTATCGCACCCAGGAGTGGGATGAGTTCCCCAACGGCCGCTGGTGAGCCATTGCAAATGAACTGTTTCTTGGGAGGAGGGAGACCCATCGCGGTGGAGCCCTCGGGACAGGACTCACAGGAATGCCCCCCACACCCCACCCCCGGGCAGGTGGATGCTCCTGTCTGGAGCCCAAGGTCAGGGGTGTGCCTTGACCTCCGGGCACCTCCTCCGCCAGGGGCAACTCCTCCTCTCCGGCCTTTGGGGAGCTGAAGGACTACTACCTCTTCTACCTGAAGAGCAAGTCCCCAAAGGAAGAGCTGCTGAAGATGTGGGGGGAGGAGCTGACCAGTGAAGAAAGTGTCTTTGAAGTCTTTGCCCACTACCTCTCGGGAGAGCCCAACCAGAACGGCTATAAGGTGAGTGCTGCTGGGATGGGATCCCTGGGTCCCTCCCCTCGCCCCATGGGCCAGACGCGGGCGTGACTGCCCCACCCTGAGCCTCATCGCTATGCCTGGAGGTGGCACCTCAGCAAAGGGAGAAGGTGAGTTGGGGGGGTCCCCACGTGCGGTGCCTGGAAGGGGCTTATGGAAGCAGAGACAGGCTGGGCCTCTGATGGGGACCGTGACCGGGAGGGACCCAGCCCGGCTTACCCTCCCCAGGTGACTTGCCTGCCCTGGAACGATGAGCCCCTGGCGGCCGAGACCAGCCTGATGAAGGAGGAGCTGCTGCGAGTGAACCGGCGGGGCATCCTCACCATCAACTCCCAGCCCAGCATCAACGGGAAGCCGTCCTCCGACCCCGTCGTGGGCTGGGGCCCCGGCGGGGGCTATGTCTTCCAGAAGGTGTGGCAGGGACGCACGGGGCTACCCCCGCTTGACCTGCCTGCAGGGGTTCCCCGGGGGCTGGGGACAGAGGCCTTCGTCTCGGGGGCTGTTTGTTCTGAGCGGCCGGGGATCAGAGTGGATGCGAGCTCAGGCTCGGAGTCGGACAGACCTGGGTAGGCTGGTCACTTGACCACTCTGGGCCTCAGCTTTCCCGTCTGTAAAATGGGGATATGTCACGTCGTGTTCTGGGGATGAAACATGGCAAAGCACATAAAGTGCTTAGCATGTGGGAAGCATCTCCTAACTGGGAGCTATTATTACTGTTCCTTGTGGACCCCTTTCTCCTGGGGCTGCTGGAGTTAAAATTACATTCTAAGCTAAAGCCTGAGGGCTCTGGGAAGTGAATTTAAATAAGCACAGCTTAATCCCTGGTGGCCAGGTGGTGCTGGAGAAGCCCTCCACCCAGCAGATAGGGGGATGGGGTGTGTCAGGCTTCTCTTGCCTTACTTGCCAAACTGGGCCCCCTGTACAGCTTCTGGAGCGACTTCTCCATGGAACCTTCCCCAACTGGACGAAGGGTTGGCAGACGTCCCTCAGACCTGTCCAGACCGAGAAACCTCACGTACCTGCTCCCCTCCATTTGCTTATGGGTTCAACTCCCAACTAGTGGCCACCGCTAGTCCCGACGCCTTAAGTGTTCTGCTACAAGTGTCCTCGTGGATGCCTCCCTGGGACGGTCAGGAGGGCAGGCGTCTGGTGTTTCAGAGCACATGGCCCACTCAGCAGCGCCCAGCGAAGGCATCCAGCAAGGACTGGGGGTTACGTGATGGCACCTGTCTCCCTCCCGCAGGCCTACTTAGAGTTCTTCACTTCCCGAGAGACAGTGGAGGCGCTTTTGCAGGTGCTGAAGAAGTACGAGCTCCGGGTGAATTACCACATCGTGGATGTGAAGGTGGGCCGGCCCTGGGTCAACGGGCGCTCAGCAGGGCCGGGGTGAGGGCACCACGTTTACTCCACCATTCAGCAGTCATGGAGCGCCCCAGCGGGGCCACGCATCATGCCAGATGGATACGCAGACAGAGCCAGGTCCCTGCCCTCCGAGAGCTCCCAGCCTAGCGAGGGAGGCCATCAGTGAATAATTATGAATGGGTGTAAGCAGTTGCACTTTATAACAGTAAAGCTCAGCATGGGAAGAAGCTGGGGATCCAAGGGAGGGATGTCCAGCTTGAGAGATCAGGGGAGGTGTTTGCAGAGTTCCTGTGTGGCCTGAATCTTTAAGGATGAGGAGTAAAAGGGCATCCCAGGGAAAGGGCAGAGGGCGTGCAAAGGCATCGCTGCCAAATGGGGTCAGAGTGAGGCTGAAGCGTTAAGCCGGGGCCTGGTCCTCAGCGGTCTCAATTGTCCTGCTTGGAATTTGGGTTTTCCCGTATAGGCAAGAGGGAGCCTTGGCGCCATGTTTTATTTTCGGCAGGCCCCAGGGGACAGCTAACAGGGCCAGGGGAGACTAGAGTCAGCAGCCCTGGTGGTCTGCGTAGCAAAGAGAGGCCTGGCCAGGCTAGACACGAGGCTAGACACGAGAGGAAGTGAGAGCACCACTGGGTGTGTAGGAGGAAGGAGAAGCCCAGGATGACGTCTGGGTTTCAGGCTTGTGGCCCATCACAGAGCTGCAGAGCCGGGGCAGGGGTGGGGCGGTGACGGTGGGAGGAGGGGCAGAGCACACCCCCGGGGAGAGGGCTGGAGCTGTCTGCACCCCAAGTCTGCCCCTACCCACCGCGCCCCCCCCCCGCAGGGTGACAACATCACCAACGCCCCCGAGCTGCAGCCCAACGCCGTCACGTGGGGCATCTTCCCTGGGCGAGAGATCATCCAGCCCACAGTGGTGGACCCGGTCAGCTTCATGTTCTGGAAGGTAAGGGGGGGCCCAGGAGCAGGCCTGCCCTGCCACCTCCAGAGCCTTGGGCGGGCGGACGGGGTGGCTGGAGGCTGCACCGCCAGGGCTGGCAGCGCCCTGACTCTGACGCATGGTGTTTACTTCTGGGCTGGGGAGCGGGGGTGGCACTGGCAGTGGGCCAGGTTCTGTTCTGGGAAACGTCTTGTTGGGCAGCAGCAGAGGCCCGTGGGGTGCTGAGTGTGGAGCCCTGGCCCTAGGGCAGCCCTGTTAACCTGGCCGGCGTGTCTGAGTGTGTGTCTGTATGTGGGACCGCGTATGGACCTGTGTCTTTCTGTCTGTGTGTGTGCCGGTGTCTCCGTGTGTGTCTGCGCGTGCGCGCCTGTGCGTGCGTGCAGGACGAGGCCTTCGCCCTGTGGATCGAGCAGTGGGGCAAGCTGTATGAGGAGGAGTCCCCGTCCCGCATGATCATCCAGTACATCCATGACAACTACTTCCTGGTCAACCTGGTGGACAACGAGTTCCCGCTGGACAGCTGCCTGTGGCAGGTGGTGGAAGACACGTTTGAGCTTCTCAACAGGCCCCCCCAGAACAAGAGCGAGACGGAGGCGCCGTGAGCCTGAGCCCTGACACCCTTAGCTTGAGGCCACTGTGTCCCGCCTTCCTCCTCTCCGTCCTGGTTCTCTGGGAGACCCCCGTTCTCCTTCACGTCCCCCCACCCCCTAACACGACAATGGCAGCTAGACTGGTGTGCGGGTTCCAGGCTCTGGCTGGACCGGAGTCCGCCCCACACGGGAGCCAGGTGTTCCCTGCTCGGCTGAGAGTCTGTGCTCCGGTGGGAAGCAGCCCCACCCCCCAGAGGAGCACGTGGGCAGAACGCAACCTCCCTGAGAAGGGTTTAGGAGCCAGCCTGGGACTGCCAGTGACCTTGCTCTTGGGGCCTATGGAGGACAAGCAAAGCGAACGTGGCCGTGGGCTCTGTGGGATTGCAGAGGAGACATGGCAAGGTCAAGGCGCTGCAGGCTTCCACCTCCAAGGCGCTGGCAGCCAGGCAAGACCCGCTCGGGAATGAAGGGGCGGACCACTGCCCTGCCAGGCACTGGCCCCTGGACGGACCTAGGACTGAAACCTAATAGTTTTCACCTCCTAGCCGAGAGCTCAGCTGTTTCTCCCTTTTCTACGGCGCTGCTTTTTGAAACAGTTGTCTCTGTTCCCGTGGCTCGAGAGAGAAAGTGCCTCTGAAGGGTTAAAGGTGTCAACCTTTGTGCGTGGTGGAGCCCTTGGCCTTACCTTTTCTCCCCTGGCTCTGAGGGGTGAAGGGATACCCTGCCTGTTGCCATCGAGGGTGAAGATGAGGTTGGCCCGAGCAGGACTGACTTCCTCCTGGCTTATTTTCTGGGCAGGACCTCCTCCTGCCCGCTGCTCCCTCCCCTCTGTGCACCCTGTCCTGGAAGCTGTCTGTCTGGCAGTGCTCCCCAGGCCTCAGCCCTCAAGCCGCACTACCCAGGGGCTGTGACTGACACGTGCACGTAGGCTGGTCCCCGTGCCAGTCCCTGCTTGCGGGTCTTCACCGCTCAGGGCAAGGAGAGGGGGCCGGTCGTCCACAGGGCAGCCTGACGGCAGAGGAAGCAGGTCAGAGGGGCTGGCTGGGTGGGACGGGGGGCAGCCTTTAGGAGAGACTGAGAGAAGCAGCTGGGGCTAAGGAGGGCGTTTCATTGTCCTTCAGAGCTCTTGGCCTGAGCGCCTTGTGCCTGAGCCTGTACTCCTCAGGTGGGTGGGGCTCCGATCTGTTTTCCTTTCCAGGGGAACGGGTCACAGCTGCTGCTGGGCCCCCTGCTTCACCCCAAGTCCATCAAGCACAGGGGCTCTGGCAGCTTCCCGCCCGCTCCCCGGCCTCGCACTGCTGCTGGGTCTGCTCCTCAGGCCCCTGCTGCCAGGCGCCGGTGCCGTGTTTCAGAGGCCTGGAATCAGGCAGCGGGAAGCTCTTTGGCTCCCTCCTGGGCACGTGCAGTCAGTGCTGGAAGAACTCCGGGGCCCAGCTCCTTCTGCCCCCAGGGAAGAGGAGGCCCTTCCCTCTGCCCCAGGCCAAACGCACAGGCTCGGAAGTGATGGGACCTGTGATCAGGGAAGCTGGGCTCTGAGCGCGTACCAGGGAGGGGCGCCCAGCACAGGCGCGTGTGAGCAGCAGCTGTGCCACAGGCCGAGCCCTGTCCCCAGACCAGTGACAGGGCAGGACCGTGCTCAGCACGTGGTCACCAGCTGAACGAAGGGCTCTGGAATCCAGGCTGTTTTCTCTAACTGAACTGACCTCTCCCCTGAAAAAGAAGGGGTTCTGGAGGCAGCAAGCAGGGAGGGCTGCAGCTCAGGAATGGGCAGGCGTGGCACTGCTAGGAAGGGCCTGCTGGGGGCGGGGCCGCCCCCCCCCCCAGTACCTGGGAATGGACCCAGCTGTCGTCTTGTTGCTGTAATCGCTGAGACACCTGCAGCCGCAGGGCCCGCCGTCGCCAGGCCCGCCTCAGGTGCCACTGCCTGAGCTATGGGGACAGTCGCGAGAGGCCCCGAGCTGGGCCCACCACTGTCCCCGGCCCGGCAGCCCCCAGCCCCTCTGCTGCCTCTCCCTGCCTGCAGCTCTGCGGCACTGGGAGGAAGGGGATGTGACGAGGAGGTGTCATCTGAGCTGTGTTAACAGTGCAGGTTCCTGCAGCTGTTCCCGAGCTTTCAGGCTTGGTAGGTCCAAAGGCCTGAACTTCCTTTCAGAGACTGCGTTTCCAGGGATTAGGGCTGGGAACGGGACGTGACGGGAGATCAGTGTGAGGGTGGGGAGGGGCCGCCCCACTCACCAGTGTCGGCGCCAGCTTGTCCGTCCCCCGAGCATCTACCCAGCACTGCCGTGCAGCTGCCCGGGCCTCGCCTGCGGGGGAACCCCGGAGCCCGGAGCCGGCGAAGCAGTGCCTCAGGGCGCCAGCGCTGCAGGTACTTCCTCCTGAGGGGAGAGGCCCTGGTGTGTGTCCTGACAGCCAAGGGCATCACGACCCCTTCATGGCCAGGAAAGAGGGCAGAGCCACGGGCCTGGAACCTGGGCCGCAGAATCCTGCGGGACGAGCACCGGCCAGGGAGGGCCCAGGTCAGGCAAGCCCCTCAGCCCAGCCCACGCCCTCAGCCCTCCCTCTCCACCCCTACTCTCAGCCCTTCCTCTCCACATACATGCGCTCTGCTCCCACCCCAGACACCTTTTCTTAGCCTCGCCTTTGCCCTTGAGGTCTTTGGTCTCAGAGCTGTGGTCCCCTTCTGGCCCCACAGGGCGCTGGCCCTGCGCCCAGCAGGCGCATCTGGGCCCCGGCAGCTGGAGCTGGGAGGGGAGGCTCTCTGTCACCTGGCAAAGGGGCGTCGGAAGAGGTTAACACATCATTCAGGGGAGTAAGCTCTCCCCCCGGTACTTCTGGAAGCTGAGCCCTAGGAAGAGAGTTAACAAGAAATGGTGTTGAGCCTGTGTCCCTGCTTCCACCACCTCTGCCCACACCTCCTGCAAAGGCTTGGGCTGTGGCCCCGAAGGGTGGGGCCGGAGAAATTGTAATTGTTTTCTCAAAATTGTGAAATATTCCAGAAGAGGAGATGGGTGGGGAAAACAGTAAATACGTAAGACAGATTCGCCAAGAGTTTGAAGCTGATTTCCGGGCCCGTGAGAGCTGGTGACGGTCTCATCCCTGCACTTCAGACATTGTTCATTCCCCGAGGGAGGGTGTCCTTACTCTGAGTCCGGGACGTTTCCCTCTGCTTCCTCTGTCCACTGGGGCTGTGGTGCTTGGTTGGGCTGGGCAGGCCAGGCTCTGTGGCCTGTGGCCTGCAGCTGCGGGCCTGAGGGAACAAAGAGGAAACCCTGAACCAATGGGCTTGGACATCTAGGGGCCCAAGTGACCTGGCAGGATTCCTTTCCCGACCAGTAACAGGGCCTCTTATTTGTGTGCACACAAGTGGGACGGATTCTCTCACAAGCCCCGAGGCTCCCAGAGGAGACAGGAAAGGCCCGAGAGTAGTATGGCCATCAGTACACGCCACTGCCGCTTTCCCCATACTCCCACATGGCTCGAGACCCAGGAAGGTGAGTGGACCAAAAATGGCTACCAATCAGAGCTTACCTGTGCCAGGTACACACTGTGAGGTGAGCATTACTCTCCCCACTCAGCCTCATAAAGTCAAATTACTTGTCTGAGGCCTCACCTCTCGGGAGCGGTCTGACTCCAGGGCCCGAGCCCCAGCGACTGCGCTATACGGACACCAGGGGCTCTCTAAGGAAGTCTGTGCCACCATGAGATGGCATAAAACCCGCCCCCGTCGTTAGGTGAGGGCTGCCTGGGCGCTCGTGTGCGTGCGGTAGAAAGAGGCGGGCCTGGAATTCAACCCCCTAGTTACCATTTACCATTCCTGACATTTACTTTGTTTCTACAAGTCTCAGTTTTTCCATCAGTAAACGGGATCCCTGCCTGCCTTTGCTGACAGGAATGGAATGGAAGTGTTTATAAACATACTCTGAAAATAAAATTCTCTTGAAACACAGATCTAGAAATAAAATACCCTGAGACCCCAGAATCTGCTGTCACCATAGCCCCACATAGGTAAATATGTGGATTCTGCAAACAACCAAAGCCAGTCCGTTTCAATTCCATTTAAAACAAACCACTTTAATCTTTTTTCTTAGAAACTTTGTAGAGTCTATGACATATTTTGTGGCATCCTGAAACAGGGTTCTTGATGATGCCAGTTCAGCTTGAGGAACACTCTGTGGCCTGCCAGTGACTCTGGAGCTATGTGTCCCGCAATGACATGTCCCTAGACTGCCATGCAGTGTCACTCTTTGTGCCCGGGTTTCCTTGTGGCCTCTTCCCTCGTGCTAGGCCACCCAGTTCTTTGTCACCATTTGCTGGTATCAGAACTAATGCTTCTGGTCTGGAGACGGACTGGCAGTTATCTTTGGGTAGAGAGAGTCATGAAGGAATATTTTTTCATTTATATTTTCTGGGTTTTCTGTAATGAGCATGTTTCATTTCCTAATTAAAAAAAAAAAAAAGACAAAAAATTGCTACTGACCCCAATTACCTCTCTTGATCCTAGACTGTACCATGACTTATAATGAGTTTAGGTGTCTGTCTCCCTAACAGATGCGACCCAGGGTGCTTCTTTGTAGCAGATCAGCACTGGGCTGGCACTCGGTGCTCAGTAAGTGCTGATGGACCTGTAATTGGCTGGCTGCCCGGCCAGGAGGCTCTTGAGAACCCATAGGGGTGGTGTCCACAAGGCCGCTGGGGTCCTGGAGAAGCATGCAACCACCCTCACCATCGGGGCTGAATCAAGCTGACTCTGAGGCCAGTGGCCCTGAGGTCCGTTTGGACCTCCCACCCGACGTGGCCCGGGCCTCACCTGCCTCCCCAGGGCTGGAGCGCTCATCAACACCAGGAGGTGCCCTCTGGTGGCCAGCCTAGGCCAGTGCCTGAGGCTGGCTCTGGGCCTGGGGTGGGCGGTGCTGGCCTCCTGGGCCTCGGCCTGTGGTTCCAGCCACACTCTGAGCAGCGTTGTCCGCCACTGGGCCCCGTGGGTTCGCAGGAGGCGCCTGGGCCCAGCCTGCTGGAACTGGGTGATGGCAGTTCGCTGGACACGGCCCCCGGTCGCTGAGTGGGCGCAGGCCTCTAGGACCCTGGCGGGGAGGGAGGAGCCCACACCGAGGCCGTCAGGGCCGGGACTCTAGGGCGGGCTGTAGGGAGGCCTCCTCCGCCCCCGCCGGTGCACTGCAGGAGGCGGCCCTCCAGGCAAAGCCCGTGCCTGTGCTCCTCCTCCCCCATCCCTCTTCTGGAGAAATCACCTTCAGATGGGCACAGAGAGCAGCAGAATATCACATGACGGGGACAGGCATCCTGTACTGGGGACACAGAGAAAGCAGTCCTGCCAACTGCTCCTTCCCTCCCATCCCCCCACGAGCACTGCTTTATATCATCCAGGACCTGGTATGTGTCTGGCCCGAGCTGAGCTGAGAACTTGCACATGTTATTTCTTATCCTGATCCCCGGGGCCACCCTGCAAGGCAGGCCTGTAATCTTTCTTGGACCTTCAAAGTTAGACTTGCCCAAAGAGGGGTGGCATAGCTGGAAAGTGCAGAGCTGGAATTTGACCCCAGGGACCAGGACCTCCTCTCCTCATCACCCATAGCCCCCTGAGACCTGCCACCAGCCATCAAATACCCTCTACCCTGGCCCCGAACAAGCTCAAGGCCTAAACTGGAAGCACAGTGCGGGGCTGCCCTCAGGCCATGGGCACCCACCTGGCGCTCAGCTTCGGGACAGCATGGTCTCGGCTGACCCACTGCAGGCAGGACTTACGTGCCCACAGCATCCAGCACAGGGCCTGGGCCTGGGTTCTCTCTCCTGCCTGCTGGCGGGCCTCAGAGCACTGGCTGGGGGCCACTTGCCTTGCCTGCTGGGCCCGGGCCCTCCTCAGCTTGATGTCCACCTGGTGTCCCTGTTCTTGGCTTCTCCAGCAGGAGAAGGAGGCCCGGGCCACGCGCTGCTCCCGAGGCCGGGCTGCAGCTTCTGGGGCTTCACTGGCAAATGTGGACCCTGGTGCCCATCTCCTCAGGCCATCCTGGAAGGCTGGACCCTTGGCCCGGGCCATCCCTGTGTCTCTCACTACTCCACACCAGGCCTGGAAGTGGCTACAGAACAGGTGCAGAGAAGGGGCCCAGCCGCCTTCCCAGTCAAAAGTCACATTAATTCAAAATTACACCCGAAAATTCCCCACAAACCATCACTGGTTCTTCACAGTTTTGCATACACAGCCCTGTGCCTTAAGAACGTATGGATGGATGTATAACACGTGAAAGCTCTGGCTTTCTTTTAGGGGCCTTGGCACGCACTCACCCCCGCTCCGGGGGCAGGTGCTGCCCGGGAGGGTGTAGGAACCCGGCAGCCGTGGCTTCAGGTCCCCCTCCACCAAGAGAACATGAACGCCCTGCTTGCCCTCACAAGGCCGCTCTGGGGCAGGAGGTCAGTGAGGAGAATGTGGTCCCCGCTCCCAGATGGACCAAGAAAACATCAGCCACTCTGCAGTGAATGGTTCAGTGCCCCCGTGGGGACACTGTGAACGCGTGTGAGTTTGTACAGAACCAACCCTGGGAGAAGGTGTCATCTGTCCCCTCTGCTTTTAAACATGCACCCATGAACGGTACATGTGTGTCACTAGAACATCTCTATTTCAGATTTCTCTCTCTTTGTGGTGGCTGTTTGAGCAGTTGATTTCCCCATCTTTTTTTTTTTTTTGGCCTCAAGGCATGCGGGATCTTAGTTCCCTGACCAGGGATCGAACCCATGCCCCCCTGCAGTGGAAGCGCAGAGTCTTAACCACTGGACCGCCAGGGAAGTCCCTGATTTCCCCATCTTAACTGTGAGCTCTGAAACCAAAGGGCTGACCTGGCCAGGAGGTGGAGACCTGGGGCTTGTCAGGGCATTGGGTGGGGTTAGGGGCTTGCCATCCCCCATCTCCCAAACAATTCATATAATGGAAGCTTGGTGGTTTTGACTCCAGGCTGGGGTCTCCCTTCACGCCCATGATGCCCGGGTCCCAGGCCTCCAGCCTGGCCTGCCCCTAGAGCTGCAGAGGCCACCCAGCTTCCCATCCCTAGGCTCTCTCCCTGCTTTTCCTGGGGTGGGGGTGACCCTCGCTCTCCCACCCCCAGGCCCGGCCACCTCTGCAGTAGGAGCTGCTCTGGACCGGCCGCCGTGGGTCTCTGACGAGCTGCTGCCTCCTGCCAGCCCCGGAACACGGCCCTGCGCAGGCCCTGGAGGCAGGCCCACACACACCGCTGGTACTTTTCACGCCAGAGCTGCTGTCCTGTGGCCAGAGAGACGCTGAAGTGCCCCTAGGCGCTCATTCCAGCCTCAGCCTGGGCCCCAAGGAACCGCGGGCCCCTGCTCTGCCAGCCTCCGCCCTCTACCCAAGTGGGAACCAAGGAGGCCACCTAACTGTCTGGGTTAAAATGCTCCCATTACAGGTGTCCTACTGGTGACCAGGCCAACCAACTCAGAGTTTTGTTTTGTTTTGTTTTTTTAATTTCTTGACGATGTTTAGGAATCAGGAGAATTCACATAAAAATACAGATTTCCAGGTTTTCTGTAAAAACAGAGGTCTGGCAACACTGGGCCAACATTCCTGGGCAATGATTAGGCTGGGGAAGCAGCTGTCCCCAGTGGACAGGACATGAACTTTCCAGCACAACCAAATCCCCACCTGCCAGCCCACTGATATGATAGCGGTGGAGTGAGAAGCCTCTAAAATTGCCCCCAGTGATCCCCGCCTTCTGTGCTGGGCTCTGAGGACACTGTGACTCCTGAAGGCCGGGTGAGGATGACAAGGATGAAGATGAAGATGGTGATGATGATGGTAGCACCCACGAGGAGCTAGGTTCTGAGCCAAGCACTTTGTGTGGATTGTCTCACAGAATTCCCGCAATCACTCTAGCACGGGTGGGTACCACTGTTATCCCCATTTTACGGATGAGTAAGCTGAGGTTAAGTAGCACGCTTAAAGTCCACACAGCCAGGGAGTGGAAGAGCGGGGAACGTGAACCCAAGCCTACAGCATCCACGGCCCCCGGTCCTGCTCTGCCACCCAGTCTTTGCGGGGGCGGGGGGGGCCTGTGGGAGCGTCCCATCACTGGACTCTGTGCTAGAGGACCAGAATCTTGGGTGTCCCTGACGGACCTTGGCCCCCCTCAGCCCTGGTGCACCGTCCCAGTCCCCAACTCACTCTGCCAGCAGTGCCAGTGGCCCAGTGCACGTCGCTGCTGTACCCACCCCACTCCCGGGCCCACTGTTCCGTCTCCTGCTGCTGCACCAGCCGCTGCCGCCACAGGCCCAGCGTGGCCCTGCAGCTCTGATCCCAGGCCTGGCAGGCAGCCAGCTCTCTCCTGGCCCCCTGGGCTGTTGCCCAGTGGCTCCAGCCAAGGAGGATGCTGGGAAGGGGAGTGTCCACCCTCAGGTGGTCACTGCCACCCTGGGCCAGCCCAGCCCTCCCCTCCCCTCCCCTCAGAAGCAGGGAGGGCTTGGGGTGACTCTTCTCCCTCCATCCATCATGGGGGAGAGTGGGTTGCTGGGGGCTGGAGGGCTTAAATGCTGCTCCGAGGGTCACAATGACAGGTGGTCGGGATACAGTGGGACCCCAGACCCCCGATGCCAAGTGCTGTGCTCAGCTCCTAGTGAGGAACATTGCTACGGGCTGAGTGTTTACTAACGCCAGGCACTGTGCTAGGGGATGTGCGTGCCCCTCCCTCGCTGATTCCCATTGGAGTGAGTCCTATTATTACCCCCATACGAACGGGGAGATAGAGGCAGAGAGAGGTTAAGCAACTTGCCCAAGATCACACAGCCAGTGAGGGACAAAGCTGGGATTACCACAGCCGTGAAATTTCTGGGAGAAACGAATACCTCACACCTCTCAGCAGGGCAGGGTAGGAGGGCAGGAGGCTCTGAGAGGATCTGAGTCTGGGGTGTGAGGGGAGCCCTCTGGGATGCAGACCCCAAGGGGGTACGGTGGGAAGGGGCAAGGATTGATGGGAAACAGTAAATCCAAGGGTGGTGGGCAGCATGGCTCACCCGTCCTGGGGAGGGGTCCCTACCGCCTCTGAAGGGTGCGCTGGTGCCACCTTGCCACGCCCCGGGACTGCTGGGCCCGCGCCTGCTGCCGCTGCCCAGCTGCCCACAGAAAGCTCACCCGGAACGCCTCCAGGAGGGCGGGGGCCTGGGAAGCCTGGGGAAGGAGGTGTGGAGTCCTGGGTGCCCCGGGCACTGCCACCCCGCCTCCCCCGTCCCTCCATTCCCCTCCCCCTCCCCTGCCCTCCCCTCCCCCTCCCCTCCCCTCCCCCTCCCCTCCCCCTCCCCTCCCCTCCCCTCCCCCTCCCCTCCCCTCCCCTCCCCCTCCCCTCCCCTCCCCTCCCCACCCCTCCCCTCCCCTCCCCCTCCCCTCCCCACCCCTCCCCTCCCCTCCCCCTCCCCTCCCCCTCCCCTCCCCCTTCTCCTCCCCTCCCCAGCCCTCCCCACCCTCTGCCTCTCGCCTTCTCCAGGGAGCTGCGGGGTGTCCTGTGGCCTGGCAGGGCCTCCCAACCCAGAACACCACTCAGAACCGCTGGGGCCAAGGTGGTCCTGGCGCTGCCTGGATCCCGCACCCTCAGGGGCCAACCCCTCAGGCTGTGCCACAGCGCCGGCTGCTGCACGCCCTTGAAGAAGGAGCTACCGGAGGGGGCAGGTGAGTGCCGGGGCCCCCCCTCACCCCTGGCTGGGGGTGCTGGAAGGGTGCCACCGTGAGCCAAACGCTGGGCCAGAGCTGGGCAACCCCACCTCCCACATGGGCCGCCCACTAGGACCACCGGGGGCTCTAAGAAATACCGATGCTCACTGGGGTCCCAGCCCCGGAGATTCTGATGTAATGGTCTGGGTGCGGCTTGGGCTTCCCAACTTTTTCCAAAGCCCCCAGGGTGACCCCCCGTGAGCAGCTGAGGCCGAGACCACAGCTCTACTTGCCCTGATCACCTGGTTGATCCTCGCCACACTCCCTGGGTGCGTGGGGACCACACAGTTGATGGGGGGTGGAGCCGAGCCCAGGCCCAGGGACCCAAGACTCAAGAGCCCACACCAGTATTTCTGCCTCCGCTGGGTTATAAAGATAGGAAAACTGAGGCCTGGGGGAAGGTCATTTCCCCAAACTCCAAACAGCAGCAGACCTGGGATCCAAGCACTCATCTCAGGCTACAGGGCAGCCTCAGATATGTTGCAGGGAGATATGAACTGTGACCCAGTTCCCAAAGGCCAGAGGATAGACTGGGGGAGGGAGGGCTGCGTTCTGAAGGATCATGGTGAACTGAGTTTCCCTAGAGTTCCAGGGACGCATTAAAAGAGACTGAGGGTCCAAGTGGACCAAGTGGGTGTGGGGCTGATGGATGCCACGTGTATAGCTTTTTTTGGTTTGTTTTTATTTTTTTCTTGTTTTGTTCTTTTTTGTTTGTTATTTTGGGTTTTTTGTTTGTTTGTTTCTTTACAACCCCTTGTGTCGAGGGCTGACTTTCAATAGATCGCAGCGAGGGATCTGCTAGGTGTATAGCTTTTAAGGACAGAATTCTTAACCCTGCAGCTGCTGGCTTACATTCCTGCTGACATTCCGTCAGTGAAGCTGGTCCCTCCTGACCTCCACCGGCCCTCTCACCCATAACCATCAGCCTGGGCTCTGAATCCCAGCATCCCATCTTGTATAAAAAGCATCACAAGAAGGTCTCACTATAGGCACCTTCTTGCTCCTGATTCAGTGTGATTTTGAGCAAGCTGCTTGACCCCTCTGAGCCTCAGTTTCTCCAGCTGTGTAATAAGGCAAATGGGGGCAGGGGAAAAAGTGGCTCCTTCACTGATTCATTTACGGTATTTGTTCTGTGCCTTCGGCAGCCTGGGCATCTGCAAGACGCTGGGAGACAGTGGTGAGGAGACAGACATGGTTCCCGCCACCAGGGGGCTCCCACTTAGCCAGGAGATGGGTGAGAGGTGGGTCCAGATTCTGGGGAGGGAGACGAGCATTAAACCAGCCTCCCCATCAGGTTCCAGCCACCTTGGCAGGACTCCGTGTCTGTACCCCTGACCACTCCCTGTCCCCCACAGCTCTCTGCTCAATCACTGTCTCAGTGTCCCTAGGCTACCTCCCCCGGCCCCATGCCTGCTGGGCACCACAGGGTGCCAGGCCCCGTGCTGGGGCCACAGAGAGGAGCAGGATGTGGCCCATTCCCTATGGGACACTCCATCCGGTGCCAAGGACTGCTCACATTCCCACCCCATGCCCTCCAGGCCCAACCCCAGGTCACAAACTCATGGACACCTACTCCGCCCGCTGGCGCTGGGAGAGCCGCGTCCTCCAGAGCAGCAGCGCCCGGCGGAGGGCCAGCCTCCGGCCGGCTTCCTGCAGGGAGCCCTGGCCTTGCTCCTGGGGCAGCGCCTGGGCCACCACCCCCAGGCCGTGGGCTGTGGCCCCCCCAGGGGCCGAGCTGAGGAGGGCCATGTTCCCTGAGAAGCAGAACAGAGATGAATCAGTGACCTCCCTCTGCTCAAAGCCATTGGTGGTCGCTGCCTCAGGCCCCTTAGGACCTCTCCCCTCGTGGCTACTGCCCCCTCCCACCACCCCCAAACCCTCCCCACCGGGACACCTGGAAGACCCCATCTTCCTCTGTCAGGTTTTGGTCGGTCGGGGGCAGGGGTTGTACATCCCCCTAAGACCAGGAGCTTCCCAGAAGCAGGGGCTGCATCTCTTGCAGGTGGAAGATTGAACAGGTCTCTCGCCTAGAGGAGCTCACGATGGAGGTCAGGATGGGGCCCACAAAAGCCTGCTGCTCCAGAGACCCCTCCAGACCCTCCCAGCCCTGCCAGGCTGCATCCCCGAGAAAGCTCCCGATCCCATCACCTCCCACCACGAGAATCCATGAATCAACTGGGCGACTGCAGAAGGAGCTTAAGTGATGCTGTTTGCTGGGGTGGGAGGGAGAGGGAGGCCCTCGGCCCGCCACGCGCTCACCTGCCTTCTGCCAACAAAGGGACAGCTGGGTCACCTGCGCCCCATCTGAGGCCTGGAGCTGCTTCATCTGCACCCACTGCTGCAGGCACATCCTCAGGGTCCCTGCGCAGCGGTTGGCCATGTGGTCCCGGTACCGGGTCCCTCTTTGCACGAACCGCTGCCAGGCCCCAAAGCACCTGGAGAGCCAAGAGAAGGTGCTGGTGCTCATCGTAATGACTGCAGCTGCAGCCTCCTGCCATGTGCCAGACACACCACGGAGGCCTTGGGCAAGCCACTCACCTCTGTGAGCCTCAGCTTTCCTGTCTGTAAAATGGGGCTGCTGTAAGGATGGTGCGGCATGCCATCTGCTCAGGCCACACCGTCACTTCTGGGTGCCCAGATGGCCTCAGCAGCCTCCTACCTGCCCTCCTGCACCCACTGTTGCCCCCGCCCCTCCAGTCAGTGCCTACACGGTAACCAGAGTGATATTTTTCAAATCTCAAATCAACTTACCTTACTCTCTTGCTAAAATCCTCCAGCAGCAGTCCCCTTGCTCTGATGATAAAATTTCGACTCCTCCCCACTGCCAACAAGGCACTCTCTGCATGGTCTGTCCCCCACCCACCATTACACACCTTTCCAACTTCATCTCAAACCACCCCAGCCCCCAACCCCATACTAACAGGGTTCCGACTGGACTGCCGTTCTTTGAATTTTCCATGTTCCTCTCCCTGTCAGAGGTCTTTGCACATGCTGTTCCGTTCCCTCTGCCTGGCACTCCTGTCTGCTGTCCCTCCACCAGTCAGCCATGCACCCTTCCCATCTCTGCTGAACCCTGGTCGAGGTCAGCTCCCTTTGTCAAAAGTTCTCATAGAAAACTCTATCGAGGACTTCCCTGGTGCTGCAGTAGTTAAGAATCCGCCTGCCAATGCAGGGAACACGGGTTCGATCCCTGGTCCGGGAAGATACCACATGCCGCGGAGCAACTAAGCCTGCGAGCTGCAACTACTGAGCCCTTGTGCCACAACTACTGAAGCCCGCGCGCCTAGAGCCTGCGCTCCGCAACAAAGAGAAGCCACTGCAACGAGAAGCCCACGCACCACAACAAAGAGTAGCCCCTGCTCGCCACAACTAGGGAAAGCCTGCGCGCAGCAACGAAGACCCAACGCAGACAATAAATAAATAAATAAATTTATAAAAAAGATAAAGAAAAAGAAAAAGAAAACTCTATCGGGGGATGCAATCAGCAAAATGCAGACAGTAGGAAACTCTACCTGACAAACAGCCCGGTTTCTTCAACAGATAACTTGCAAGGAAACAAACAAACAAACTAAAACAACAGAGGAGAGCCCCTAGATTAAAAAGAGCTTAAGGACTCCTCAACCAATGACAGCATGTGGGCCTTATTTAGATCCCAATACAAACAAACTATAACAACAGGGACTTCCCTGGTGGTCCAGTGGGTAATACTCCGTGTTCCCAGTGCAGGGGCCTGGGTTTGATCCCTGATTGGGGAACTAGATCCCGCGTGCATGCCACAACTAAGAGTCTGCATGCCACAACAAAGATCCTGCGTGCCGCAACTAAGACCCAGCGCAGCCAAAATAAATAAATAAATAAATACCAAAAAAAAAAAAAAAACTATAACAACATATTTGCTTGTAAAACAATTGGAAATTTGAATGCTGACCAGATATTTGTTGGTATTAAGGAATTATTCATTTTTTAGGTGTGATCCTGGCATGGTGGTTCTGTTGTTTAAAAGACACTTTATGTTTTAGAGATGCTACAGAAATATTTACAGATGAAATGGTAGGATGCATGGGATTTGCCTCAAAATTATGTAGTGGGGGAAGTAGCCAGGGTACAGATTAAACAAATTTTCTCAGGAGGTGATTTTCGTGAAACTGGATGATGGGTACGCTGAGGTTGATTATCCTATTTTCCCTACTTTTATGTAAGATAAAAATGTCCAGGGCTTCCCTGGTGGCGCAGTGGTTGAGAGTCTGTCTGCCAATGCAGGGGACGCGGGTTCGAGCCCTGGTCTGGGAGGATCCCACATGCCGTGGGGCGACTGGGCCCGTGAGCCACAACTGCTGAGCCTGCGCGTCTGGAGCCTGTGCTCCGCAACAAGAGAGGCCGCGATAGTGAGAGGCCCGCGCACCGCGATGAAGAGTGGTCCCCGCTTGCCACAACTAGAGAAAGCCCTCGCACAGAAACGAAGACCCAACACAGCCATAAATAAATAAATTAATTAATTAAAAAAAAAAAAAGGTCCCATAATAAAATAGTTAACAAGGAAAAAAACCACTTCATGTAGATCTGTGTTTCTTCCCTTCACAACACTTAACTTTGGTGGTATTCACACACACACACACCCTTTGTGATTGTTAACTTCCTGCCTGTCCCTGCACTGGGCCATGGGTTCCATGAGGGCCAGTGACAGCGGGCATTAAGCTTTGCTTATGACTAAATCCCAGCCCCTGGGTGGTGTCTGGCAGGTCTTAGCATCTCAGTAAATGGCACATGTATTCATTTCTTATTTTCATCATTTCAACACTAGGAGTCAAGAATTGACTTAAAGGGCATCTCCCAGCTGCATCCCACCCTCTGCCTCAGGGGAGGCGGTCCCCATTCCCACTTCCCCCTACCTGCAGAGCCAGGCCCTCTGGCACTGGGTGTCCAGTGGGGACAGCCAGGCTGCAGCTGCAGCAGGAGAGCACCAGGCCTGGGGGGCCTCTCCATCCTCTGCGTCCTCAGCGTGGCCCCGGAGGCCTCTCCCTGGACCCCCTTCTCCCGCCTGGCCCATTCCTTCTGATGGCTCCACAGGAGGAAGGCTGCAGGGAGGGAAGAGGGAGTGAACGGAGGGGAGCATCAGGGCCAGGAGGGACCACTGACTCCTGGGACCCCAGGCCGTGTGGCCTCCGGCCAGTCCCTCTCCGTCTCTGGGCCTCAGTTTCCCCACGAGTGAGTCATGTCTAAGGACTTGCCGATTCTAACACTCAAGCTTCTGTCCGGCCTGTACCAGTGTCCATGGCACACAAATGCAGGATGTGCGCATCTCATACTGTGTGTCTTTGAGCTGGTCACTTCGTGTCTCTGTGCCTCAGTTCCCCATCAGTAAAATGGGCACACTGCCTTGCTGAGGTCACCACGAGAGAATCAAATGAGGTCTTGTCTGGGAAGTTGCCAGAGTAGATACTCGATAAACACTCATTCACTCACTGAGGACCCCCTGCCCTGCCTGACTCCGTCTCCCCCGTTTCCCAGCGTCCCACATCTTACCAGCCAGCTGTTGCAGAGCCTGCAGGATCTGGACTCCCCTGTCTCCTCCATCTGGCCTCGGCCCAGAACACAACGGAATCGGCTGGGCTCCCACCTTCTCCCTCCGACTACTTGGACTGAGAGTAAAATTGCCCAGAGAGAAACTGATGCCCAGGCAGAGGGAGGGCACCTGGTCCCAACCCATCCACCCCAGTCCTGCAGTGCCGTCTGCCTGCAGGAGCAAAGGCGTGCTGAGCCACCCCCTGTTCTGTTACAGACAGTACGTTCTACTCCTGATTATGTAAGTGATTTGGGGGGAGGGTTCTGCTTTTGCTGAATTCTCGTCAATACTATTAGGGTTTTTTACAACACACATGCATTAAAATAAATATTACTTAAATAATTATTTTAAACACATTTGTTTCATTTAAAAATAGGAACAAAAACAATACATCACTGGAATGGAAAATTGAGGAAAAGAAAATAACCACCTTTAATCTCACCACTCCAGAGATGACCATCATTTTAGCATTTTTTGGGGGGGGGGATGGGGGATGACATTTATTTACTTGTATTTTTAATAGTGGTAAAATACACATAATATAAAATTTACCATTTAACCATTTTTTTAAAGGAATACTGATGTGATTATCGTGACTTTCTTTTTTTACTTTTTGAATTTTTTTATACATCTTTATTGGGTATAATTGCTTTACGATGTTGTGTTAGTTTCTGTTGTACAACAAAGTGAATCAGTTATATGTATACATATATCCCCATATCCCCTCCCTCTTGAGTCTTCCTCCCACCCCTCCAGGTCATCACAAAGCATCAAGCTGATCTCCCTATGCTATGCAGCAGCTTCCCACTAGCTATCTATTTAACACTTGGTAGCGTATATATGTCAATGCCACTCTCTCACTACATCTCAGCCTCCCCTTCCCCCACTGTGTCAAGTCCGTTCTCTACATCTATGTCTTTATTTCTGCCCTGCCACTAGGTCCATCAGTACCATTTTTTCTAGATTCCATATATATGCATTAGCATACGGTATTTGTTTTTCTCTTTCTGACTTACTTCACTCTGTATGACAGACTCTAAATCCATCCACCTCACTACGAATAACTCAATTTTGTTCCTTTTTGTGGCTGAGTAATATTCCATTGTGTATATGTGCCACATCTTCTTTATCCATTCATCTGTCAATGGACATTTAGGTTACTTCCATGACCTGGCTATTGTAAATAGTGCTGCAATGAACATTGTGGTACATGACTCTTTTTGAATTACGGTTTTCTCTGGGTATATGCCCAGTAGTGGGATTGCTGGGTCATATGGTAGTTGTATTTTTAGTTTTTGAAGGAACCTCCATACTGTTCTCCATAGTGGCTATATCAATTTACATTCCCACCAACAGTGCAAGAGGGTTCCCTTTTCTCCACACCCTCTCCAGCATTTGTTGTTTGTAGATTTTCTGATGATGCCCATTCTAACCCATTTTAAAATTAATTAATTTATTAATTTATTTATTTGGGGCTGCGTTGGGTCTTCGTTGCTGCGCACAGGCTTTCTCTAGTTGTGGTGAGCAGGGGCTACTCTTCACTGAGGTGCGCAGGCTTCTCGTTGTGGTGGCTTCTCTTGCTGCGGGGCACCGGCTCTAGGCATGCGGGCTTCAGCAGTTGTGGCACTCGGGCTCAGTAGTTGTGGCACACGGGCTTAGTTGCTCCGCAGCATGTGGGATCCTCTCAGACCAGGGCTTGAACCCGTGTCCCCTGCACTGGCAGGCAGACTCGCAGCCACTGCACCACCAGGGAAGTCCCCATCTTAACCATTTTTAAGTGAGCAGTTCAGTGGTATTAAGTAATTCACATTGTTATGCAACATTTTAGTATTTTTGCTTCTGGTTTTTTTTTCTATGCACCGTCTTACGTTCATAGAAAAAAATATGTTAGGTACTATTTTTTTATCCTCTTTTTTTTTCATTGAACATTGCCATAACCCTTTTTCTTCTCATTAAAAATTTTATGCAAATACCCATAAACCTACTTCCAGGAAGGGGAATAATATATGTAAGGAGGGAGGTGAAACTTTCAAATTAATTGAAATACTTCCATCTATCTCGAATGTTTTTGCAAATCAAACATGCATTACTGTTATGATTAGAAAGAACACCAGTAAAGCTACCGAAACAAAAAATAAAGAAAAAAAGAGTGGGGAGGGAATTTCAAAAATCTCGATAAGCATCATATTGAACTGTTGCCAAATGTTTATCACATGGTTAAACTACAATTTTCTCTCTTGCTGTTGGGTATTTAGGCTGTTTCGAAGTTTTCACGAAGTGTAAATAACGCCATGATGGACATCCTTTTGCACAAATCTTTGTCCACATTTGCTGGTTTTATCCTCATTCTCTTGTGGGGGAGGGGAAACGGGGGACAAGGAGGGAGGGAAGGCCACCAGCACTGCCCAGGTCACACTGACCGACCTGGGGTGTCCCAGACTACCTGCTTCTCCAGGCAGTGTCCACCACCGGCTTCCTTCCTGAGGGGCCTCGGTCCTGGCCTCCCCCGGAGGATGGGGGTCCTGGCCCAGCCTGGATGTGAAGCTGCCCTTGTTTCTGCTGCTGAATCAAGTTTCTCCACTGGGACAAGAGAGAAGGGGAAGAGGAACGTTGGCTGTAGCCTCAAATGTACCCTGAGCAGTGGCGGGGGGGGGGGGGCACCAGGAAGGGCGGGGACACGAGTCAGACGTTGTGGTTTTAACCATTAGACTCCCCTGCCTCTTTGGGAATGAATGAATGAATGAATGAATGGAGAGATAGAGCCCAAGAGGCAGGGTTTTCCTTGGGAGACAAAACCTGGAGCTGGGCCCTCCTAAAGCACTTTTCCCAAGGAGGGAAGAACATAGAAGTTCCCTCTTAGTCCTGGCTGGCAAACCGCTAGTGAAAAATAACAACCGGGACTTCCCTGGTGGTCCAGTGGTTAAGACTCTGCGCTTCCACTGCAGGGGGCATGGGTTCGATCCCTGGTTGGGCAACTAGGATCCCGCATGACACACGGTGCAGCCAAACAGAAACAAAAAGCAAAACAAACAACAAAAAATAGCAACCACTGAAACAGTAGCGTGCTTGCTATGTGCTAGGCAGGGTTCTGAGTTCCTTATATTTGTTAATTTAACCTCACAACAACCCTGAGAGGTATGTACTATTATGATCCCATTTTAAAGCTAAAGAAACTAAGGCACAGAGAGGTTAAGTAACTTGCCCAAGCTCACACAGTGAGAAAATGTGGGGAAAAGGAAAGTGGCGGAGACAGGATTTGAATTCAGGCAGAGCTCGGTCACGTCTGGGCTGACACCGCCTCCCCCCCTACCGCCAATCACTCAGGAGGAACAACCTGCGCCCCAGGAGAGCCTCCTCCCCAGACACACGGGCACTTCACCACCTCCCCATGGTCCAGCCTGGAGGCCCCTAACCTTTTGGAAGGTCCGCGCCAGCAGGGCCTGCGTGTGTCGTCCCCACGCCGCCTCCAGCTGGGCCTCCCAGAGCCACAGTGTCCACCGTGGTGCCCGTGGGCCCCCGCGCAACAGCTGCCGGCGGCCCAGCGCCATGGCCGCTGCCACTGCCCGCCGCCTCTGCACCCAGTGCCGCCACGCTCTGAAACATCTGGACGGCCACTGCCGGCTGGGGACAGACCAGGCTGACCAGGGGATGGGCCTGGTCCCCAGTCCCGGGGAGAGCGGGGGGCTCAGCAGCACCCACGTCGCCTTTCCAGCAGGGAGGCTCCACGCTGCGGCAGGAGAGCTGGCTGGACCCCGGGAGAACTTCCCTCTGTGGGGGGCTAGCCTTGGAAATCCCAGACAAGAGAGCTCCTGGGGGCAGGAGAATGAACGCAGGACAGCCTCACAGGTTTAGGATTCCCGGGGGCAGCATTCCCGTGTTCCCGTCCTTGGGGCCCGGGAGGTTCCCTCCCCCTGAAATTCTGCAAGGATCTGCCATCCGGGCCTGATCTCCGTCAGGCCCGAGTCTGCAGGCAAATGCGAGAGGAGGCGTCCCAGGAGCATGGCCCCGGCTCCCACCCCGCAGCCCATGACCTCACCGACCTATCTCAGACTCCAGGCTCACCGTGTTTCCGGCTTCGTTCTTGGAAAACAAAGGGATACGACACAGCACTCAGGCCAAGAAGCAAGCAGGACTGGACACCCCCTGCTAAGCCTGCCTGCCCACGGCCTCCCTTTCTGAGGGAGGGTGACAGAGGAGTGACAGCCAGCTTGGAGCGAGAATTCCTGGGAGGCAGCCCTCCTCCCCCAACCCAGAGTCCCCCAGTTCCCACTCCCAGACCCCTCTGGCCTCACCTACAGGGCACTCCTCGCGGGGGCCGTGTATGGCGGACGGGAAGCCGGCCTCTCTTCTTCCCTGCCGACCTGCTCCCGTGGGGTCCTGTCCCCTCCTTCCCGCCCAGCAAGGATGCCCTGGGCTGAACTGGACGAGGCTGAAGAGCAGAGTCTGGCCTCCCTGCTGCCCGCCCCTTGAGGGAGCAGGGGGTCCTCCCTCTGTCCCCTGCCATATGTAGTCCCTGGGGAGCACTTCTCTCCTCGCCTTACAGGGTGGGCAGGAAGGACCCCCTGCCCAGGGTCAAGGGCAACCCCGGGCAGCATCTCCAAAGTAGTCTCCAGTAATGCAGGCTTGCTGCTTGCCTGAGAGTCTGAGAGACCATCCTGGACCCCTGGTGCTTCTGGGAAACCTGCAGTTTCCCTGAAACCTTGGGAATGTTTCCTCCTCTCATCCCAGGATGCAAGAACAGGCTGGCTGGGCGGGGGGTGAGCAGGGAGTATCTGGCCAGCTCTGGTCCAGGGCTCCTGCTGCACAGGGCCTGGGGGTTCCCGGGATGCCTGGCACCTGAGACGGACTGCCTCACGCTCTAGGCGTTGCACGGAGGCCAGCAGCTGGTGAAGGGCAGCTTGGGACGGAGCCCGAGCCCGGCTCTGGGCAGGGACAGCCAGATCCTCCAGGGTGAGGGGTTCCCCCACGAGCCTGGAGGTCCAGCTCCCCAGGCCACACTGGGATCTGGGGTCCGGCCGTGTGTGCCCTTCGAGCGGGCCCAGGCCTGCAGCGGGCCCAATGTCTGGGCAGGGGGTATTGGTGCACAGCAGCCGGGACCACCTTGGGCGGGAGGCTGGGGAAGCCAGTGGCCCTCGGGGTAGGGGGCTTCCCCCGGGCATCCTGTGCGGCCAGAAGCTTTCCTGAGCCCCCGACCAGGAGCGACGTCCCCACTCAGCCACGCTGGTCTCCCTGACGCTCAGGTTGCTCTGCTGGATGGCAAACGCCTGGGCTCTCCCTTGGGGCCTCCCGGCCAGGGGCTGCAAGTTGCTCTGCTGCCGGAAGCTTGAGTTGGTCAGCTGGCCAGTCGTGTCCCTCAGGGCGAGGCCCAGGCTGGGGCTGGTCAGGTTGCTCTGGACTCGGCAGGGCTCCTGGCACAGCGCTGCCCCCAGGGATGGTGTGGTGGCAGGCCCCCTGCTCTTGGCCTGGCCCACGGGCACCCACCGGCCATGTCTACTGGCCAGGCTCTTCCGGAGTCTCCATTGCTCTAAAAAGAGGACAGACAGTTATGCCCTGGGGGAGAACTTGGTGGTCAGTGCTGGGGAGGGACAGGGCGCCACACGGGAGGGAGCCCAGGCTCCAGAGGTCTGCGTCAGCTCTGTCATCCCAGGTGGACCAATGGATGCACCCGGGGGTCTTGAGCCAGAGCAGCGACCTGGTGGCAGTGCAGGGACTCAGAGCAGGGACAGGGGAGGGGCAGGGAGGAGGGTAGAGGGAAGCAGGGAGATAGTTGGGAGGTTGCTGAGGGGTCCCAGGCGAGAGATGATGGGGCTGGGATGGGGGCGGCAGGAGGGTGGAGAGAAGGAGACAGATCAGGTCTGCTGAGAAGGCCTAGAAGAGGGTGAAGGAAAGAGAAGTGTCACTGACGGCTCCCTGGTGTCCAGCTTGAGCAAAGAGGTGCTGGGGCGTCCGCAGCTGGGCTGAAAGCAAGACTCAACATATCAAACAGCTAAACGTGGGCTGCTCTGGCCCTGAGGGGGTGGCGCTCCCTCCCTGCCGGTCTCCCCAGCCCCCAGGCCATTCTGAAGCTGGGAGACAAGGCCTCTTGGGGGCGGGTGAGATGCCCTGGGAGGGCCTGGCAGGTAGAGTGGGCCATGTAAGTTTGTAGATAGGAACTAAAGGTCAGAGAAGTTAAGCACCTTGCCCCACGGTCACACAGCTAGAACACAGAGAAACTGGCAAGTAAATAGGAATCTGAATCTGTTCTCGGGCTGCTCCCACTCTTGGCTGCACCAGCTCTGTGGCCTTCTGGAAGCCCCAGGAACCTGAGCAGGGAGGTTCCCAGCCCACCAGCGCTGCCACAAGACCGACCTGTGAGGGCCCCTTCTCTGCCAGGGGCCCCAGACAGGCCTACTCCTGCGCCCCCCTCCTCACCTCATGTCCTGACTTCCTGACCCTCCCTCGCGCCCCAGGCTGGAAGACTTTGTCCCGGCCCAGCTGGCCCTGAACAGCTAATCTCTGGAATTAGCAAGGCCCTGGGCTGGCCTGTCTGGGAAAGGGGCGCTGGGCTGCTACCCGAGGGGACCTCGCTCCTGCCACCTCTGACCCAGACCCACTGAGCCTCTTGCCTGGCCTCAGGGGGGTGGCCGGCCTGGGGGGCACATTCTCCTTGTGGCTGGTGTCAGGTCTCAGCTCCATGGGCTCCAGGGCAAAGCCAGGGTGGCAGTGACCTTGGTCCACACCACAGCCGGTCCTGTTTGATTAGAGGGACTCTGAGGGGGGAGGATAGGGTGCCCGGCTCCTACCCAGCCACTCCCAGCCCTGGTCCCCACTCCCACGCTTCACCAGCATCCCTGGTTGCCCTGAGGTCCAGCCCCGGCTGTCCTGTTCAGGGCCCCTTGGGGTCTCCTCTCCCCAACCCCTGTACCACCCCTTTCCCTTGTAATTTTCTCGTGTCTTCCGGCACCCACTCCTAACACTGATGACAGATCCCTGTGGACCCTGCTTCCCAAGCAGCCCTGTCAGGTGAGGGCTCTTTCTCTCAGACCTCTAGGCAGGAGGGGGGGCCCTCTTTGCTTCCTGTCGCCCCCCTCCCGACCATTCTCCCTCTCTCCTCTCTAAAATGCTCTGGTTCTAAGTTCCAGGCAGGCCAGGAAGGAAGTCCTCGTCATTTATTCCTTGACGATTTCAGCTCCCAGCTCACTGTCACTTTCTGCAGCACACACCTAACTTCTGGGTGGTTTCACCCTGCACATGGACAATCCCTCCAACTCCTGGTCTGCGAGTCCTTGACCTTCTAACCTCCCAACATCCTGTCCTTCACCCAACCTCAGTCACCTGCTCCCAGGGTCCCCCCAGACTTTGTCATCCTCAAAAACTGCACCACCCCATAATTTCAGTTTCAGAGCCCACACCCATCTTTCCAGCTCCCTCCCTCTGGTGCCCCATCCTTCCTTCCATGAGACCCAACCCTCTGCCCCTACTACCCTTCGTCCTCCGACCCACCGTGATGTCTCTCTCCCGCCTCCTGCAGTTTAACCATCCAGCGTTATAACCATCCCCTTTGCACACCCCCGGCTCCCTCTCTCTGCCACTCACGCAGCAAAATCACAACATAGGTTAACGTGACTAAAGGAAACCCTACAACTGCACTGGTGGCCTCGCTCCGAAATTACCACCTTCAATCTCAAGCGGGCCTCCAAGGCTGCTGGAGAATCAGACTCTAGTCCCCTCCTCCCCACCCTCTTAGAAGCTATTTCACACTTTCTCTGCTGTCCTCAAGCCTCTGTCGCCTCTTCTCCTCTCACCCCCTGCAGCAGACCTTTTTCCTGTTTCACCCACCAAAGAGGGCCATCAGAAAAGAATAGCCACAAGTGTCCCCGCTCACCAGCTTCGTGCCCATAGCCTCTCCCACCCCCTCCCCCATCCTGTGTGGTCCCACCCCCAGCCTGACCCTCCTCTGTGCTCTGGGGGGCCATCCCGTCTCCCCTGCCCAAGGCCAGCACCCAGGGCCACCACTGGCCTCCGAGGTCCCATTCTGTGAATCAGCAAAAGCACCCTCGACCTCCACAGCTGACTCAGCCCCCCACGCCCACCGGGGCACAGAGCTGGGGGGCGGGACACAGGCTATGATGTGTCCGTGCCCTGTTCCTGCTCCCAAAGTCACTTCCCCCATCATCAACACTTCCCCTTGCCTGACGGATTCATTCCCATCAGCACTTCAACAAGTGGTTATTTTTTTCCATCTTTAAAAACAAAAAGCAAGGGCTTCCCTGGTGGCGCAGTGGATGGGAACCCGCCTGCCAATGCAGGGGACACAGGTTCCCTGTGGAGCAACTAAGCCCGTGCACCACAACTACTGAGCCTGCGCTCTGGAGCCCATGAGCCAAGGCTACTGAGCCCGTGTGCCACGACTACTGAAGCCCATGCACCTAGAGCCCGTGTTCCGCAACAAGAGAGGCCACCGCATTGAGAAGACCGCACACCGTGGCGAAGAGTGGCCCCCGCTCGCCGCAACTAGTGAAAGCACAGCAACGAAGACCCAATGCAACCAAAAATAAATAATAAATAAATTAAAAAAAAAAAAAGCAAAACACCAAAAAAACCCCACTCCTCTCTTGAGCCTCCAGGAAGGACTCAGGCCATTCCTCCCCTTCTCATCACCCCCAAATCCCAATTCCTCCCCCGCCTCCATCTCTGCTGATCTCAGTGCAATTGGGCTCCCTTCACCCCAAAGCGCCTTTCCTCCAGGTGACCTCCGCAGTGCCAAGCCCCTGGCACAAGCCTTCGGCTTGTTGCAGGATCTTAGTTCCCCGACCAGGGATCGAACCCGGGCCCTCAGCAGTGAAAGCGCAGAGTCCTGACCACTGGACCGCTGGGGAAGTCCCAGCCCTCAGTATTCTTGATGCAGCAAAGGCGGCAGGGCAGTGATCACTCAGCCTCCTCGGAGCCCCTGCCTCCCTGACTCCAGGCTGCCACCTCTCAGTATCCCTCCCTCCCCCCTGCCTGCACGCTCTTTCCAGCCTCTTCTGCTGGTTCCTGTTCTCCGCGCTCATCCCTGGGACCCCCACTTCCCTGATGCTCGCACCCCAGGTGACCTCAGCTTCGGATGGTTCTCACGCAGACTCCCATCCCGCTCTTCTCCCAGAAGGGCGGCTCCTTCTGGACATCCTGACTCCTCGCTCCCTCCCATCACGTGCAGTCCATCAGCTAATCCCGTCTGTTCCACCTTCCAAAGACAGCCAGCATTTGCCCTGGCTCACCACCTCATCCTCACCTCCCTGGGTCAAGCCATCCCCTCCTCTTGCCTCCTAACTGGTCTCCCCTCTTCTGCCCTGTGCCCACATCCGACAGCCTCCTCCCAACAGAGGGTAGAGTGGCCCTGTGAACACTGAGATCAGGCTGTGTCCTGACTCACCTCAAACACCCCCAAAGACTCCCCAACCCACTCAATCCTCAACCAAGTCTTCAAAGCCCTCTCTCAGCGACCTTATTAATATGTACAAAGTGACGTCAGAGCACAGCCTTATCTCTTTGGTTATGCTTGCCTATGGCTGCACACATGTACCCTCTGGCCTTTAAGAAAGTTGGCTGACCCCTGCTCTATGCTATCTGCTCCCCACCCTTACCTTACCCACCCTCCCCCTCTACTCCCTCCCCTCGCTCTCTCTGCTCTGAACACACTAGCCTCCTCACTGTGCTTCCCAAATGCTGTGCACGTTCCCACCTCAGGGCCTTTGCACTTGCTGTCCCCTCCGCCCAGAACCCTCTCTCCCTCTCTCCCTCATTCCTTCCAATCCTGCTCAAACTTCACAGGGAGCCCTTCCCTGACCACTCTGCCCACACCCACCCTCACCACGCTCGCCTCTTTTTACCCTGCATGATTTTTCTCCATGACTTATCACCACCTGACAGACCGCAGAAATTAGTGTTTGCTGTTCTCTCTGCAGTGGACTACGTATGAGCCACTGTCTCTTTTCTTCCCTGCTGTATTCACAGCACACAGAATAAAGAGTATGTGGCACACAGTAGGGGCTTATACATTGTGTTAAAGGAGTGACTGGATCGGGCTAAGCATCATGCAGCCTTTAGGAGGCGTCCTGTCATTTAACCTGCACCGCAGCCCTAAGAAGTAGGCTCCTTGTTTTAGAGATGAGTTTAAAGAGACTACCTGCCCAGCCCAAGACCTTATAGCCGGTTAGCAGTGGCAGAGGGCTACCCCGGGAGCTATCTCCGCAGCGCATGCTCCTAACCAGGACCGCCCCAAACCCCACCTCTTTCCAAAGGAGATTTGAGACAGCTCAATCCGCAGTGTTCCTTCCTACCCCTAATTCCCTTCATCCCATGCCTGGGCTCATCGGTCCATCTATCTGCTCCTCAACTCCCACCCCGTCTGCCCCCCGCCACTCCACCCTCATCCTTGTCCAGTTAAGGGGATGAGTCTCTCTTCTCTTCCCACCAGGACTCAGTTTTCTGCCCTCCTGGACCTGCCCTCCCGCGCCTCTGTCTTCCTCTGGTCCACCTTCACCCAGTCGAATTTGAACCTGGAGGGGATCTCAGGCGGGACGGCTAACGATCCAGGCAGGTGGAGGCGGGGGAGGGGGGGGCGGGGACATCAAAGATCGCGCCTGCCCAGTGCGGGGCTGCCGCATGGAGGGTGCCCCCTGCGCCTCCACGCGAGCTGAGAACTTGGCGGCGGGGGCGGGGGGGTGGGGTGCTGTGCGCATGCGCGCTTGGGGATGCGGGGTGGGGGGCGGGGGGCCGGGGGTGAGGCTCGCGGTCCTCGGGTTCTGACCCCACGCGGTTTGCCCGGAGGCAAGGCAGGTGGCCTCGTGCAAACTTCTCCACGTGCAAGACAGAACTCTGCCCGCCTTCGGCTCCCTCCGAAACGGGCTGGACTCCACCCTCCCCACTCCCCTCCGCGCTGTGTCCTTGGCGCAATCATACTTTTCTCCGGGCATTTTCTACCTGCCAAACCTCTTTGCCCATGCTGTTCCCCACCCAGACCTGCCCTGCTCTTTCCTTTACGTTTTCTCTTTTCTAAACAGGGAGAGCACTGGGCCTGGAGTCAGAAGACCTGTGATCAACATCAGTTCCCTTGCCGTGTGGCCTCAGGCAAGTCCCTAAATTCTCTGAACCACAGGCTCCGCCTCTGTAAAAGGGGAGTGGTGACACCTACTGTACTGTCTCATGGGTTTGATGGGAGAATCAGACGTTTAATAAATAAATGCCAAAGAGCCTTTAAACTCTAAAGCAATTCTTGAAGGAGGGGATGATTATTACTTCCTCTTAAGTCCTCTTTTATGTCTAGTAGTACTTTCTGCCTTAGAGTCAAGTCGATCTGGTATTAATTTAGCTCTACCAGCTCTATTTCCGTCATTTGACTGGCTTAACTTTTTCATTGATTTACTTTCAGCCTTCCTGTGTCTGTATATTTTAGGTGTGTCTCTTAAAACACACAGTGGCTGGAATTTTTTAAAAAGTCATTTACAAATGTATGATTATGATATATTTATATAACCATCTTATTTTTATGCTTGCTAATGGTCAAACTTCATGTTTTTTTTCTCCTTTCTTGCCTTTTTTTAGAATTGACCAAGGTTTTCTTTTTCATTTTTTTCCCCACCATTGTTTTGGAAATTACACATTTTATTTCTCTTCTTTCAGTAGGCATCCAAGACATTTTAATATGTATATTTAATTTAACAAAGTGTAAAGTTAATCCGGTATTTACCTTCCTTCCAGACAAAAATGGACTTTGTAACACTGTGTCTGGTCAGCTCCTCCTGACATAGATTATTATTGTCTTGAACACTAAACCACATGTTTACTATTTCCTTCATGCGTGTCAGATCGTCCTTAAGGAAAAATTTCCTTCTTCCAAAAAAAGGTTCTTATACGTTTCGGTAGGGAAGGTCTGTTGGTGATCATCCCCATTGGCGTTCCTCTGAACATGTATTTCATCCTGAAAGATAACTCATTAGTACACAATTTAGATTGACAGTAATTTTTTTCACCACTTAAAGATACCATTCCTCTGTCTTCTGACTCCTATTGTTTTGTTGAGACATCAGCTGCCAGTATAATTGAGTGAAGGAAGCCCCCAAAGGTGCGCCCTGAGGAGGCTCAGGATGAGAAAGCACATGATATTGGCCCCAGATAGCTGAGGTGCCTATCAAAGGAATGATTTCAAGGAGCCCAGACTTTTGCATCTTCCCATACATAGAAAAGCGCTAAATTCATTAACCTGAGATGTCTGCTTTTCTTTAATTTTTGGTAATCTTTTTATGTTCCCAGTACCTGGTCTTTTGTTGCAAAAACTCCTTTATATCCTGGTTCCCCCCTCACCTCGTCGGAGCAGTCCCTCAGAGCTATCTGAGAGGCTGTGTCCTGAGTTTTAGTTCTCAGTTTTGTCTGTCAAATAAAACATAATTCTCAACTTTTAGGTTGTGCTTTTTTTTTTCAGTCGACAATTGTCATTCCGTTTAGGACAATAACTTTTCTAACTGATTTTGGGATCTTAGTGTTTATCTTTGGTGTTCTGCTGTTTTCATTCATCTATTCATTCCATGACTTTTATAAAGCACTTACTGGGTGCCAGCACTGTTCTAGGTGCTGAAGATACATCAGTGAGTGAACAAAGTTCCATTATGATGACTGTAAATGTGGGTTTCCTCTTATGTATTCTGTCTGGAGATTGTTTGACTCCCTGGATCTGGGGCTTGGTGTCTTTCCGTTTTGGAAATTCTCCACCGTTATTTCTTTGGATGTTGCCTCTCTTCCACTCTCTCCCTCAGAAACTCTGACTATATTTATATAGGACCTTCTGACTCTATCCTTTGTTTCTTCTCTTATTTTCTGTCTGTTTTTGCTGAATTCTGAGTAATTCCTTCACATCTATCTTCAAGGCTACCGATTCTCTCCTCTGGTGGATCTCTTCTATGAATTAACCTATCCATTGACTTTCTAACTTCAGTCACTGTGTTTTTCATTTGTAGAAGTTCTATTTATTTCCTTTGAAACTCTACCTGGCGTCCCAGCCTCCACACTGTCACACTCTGCCTCTAAAATCAAGAAGTTTCCATGTGCCCTGTCCAGGTCTCCTCTTCAGGGCTGTGTCCCCAGCTGCGGAATAAGGAGGATCTAGGGGACCAGTTTTCATATTGTGCTCCAGGGACCCTACCTTAGAGTGGCGGTGGTGATGGGGTGAGGGTGGTGTGCTCTGTCAGACTAGCTCTGTTTCGTATACTGGGTAAGATGTCTTTTGAACAAAGTGTTTGAAATAAAACAGACTTTTCAAATCGCTGGGCTGGGGAGCTCTAAGCTCCCTTCAAGTTCAAATCTGTGATTCTGAGTTTAGATCTCTGATATAATGTTTTATAATAATCTGTTGACCTCTGTCTCCTGACAATTTTTGCAATCTTTTGAAAACTCGTAGGACGCATTCAATAAATGTTTATAGAATTAATAATAAACGAATAGATAAATGGATGGTCAGACATGCTACCCCCAAATGGGGTACCCACCTTGGCATATTGAATATTTTAAGCTGAAGGAGTTTCTTAAAAATTATTAATTACTTTTGCCTGCCGTGGGTCTTCACTGCTGCACACGCACTTTCTCTAGTTGTGGCGAGCGGGGGCTACTCTTCATTGCGGTGTGCGGGCTTCTCACTGCGGTGGCTTCTCTTGTTGCGGAGCACGGGCTCTGGGTGTGCGGGCTTCAGTAGTTGTGGCACACGGGCTTAGTTGCTCCATGGCATGTGGGATCTTCCCGGACCAGGGCTCGAACCCGTGTCCCCTGCATTGGCAGGCGGATTCTTAACCACTGCGCCACCAGGGAAGTCCCTGAAGGAGTTTTTGAGAAAACAGCAGAAGCAGGAATGTCCCTCTGACCTTCCCCCACCGCCCTGCCCTTCTTCCCTGAAACAGGTCATAAAACTCCCATGTGCAAGGAACTCTCCCTGTATCGAGGAAAGAAGACATTCTTATCACCAGAGACAGGGAATTTCTGGCCAGAAAGTCTGTAAAAACAGACCTTGTTAAACCCTTATCTTCCTAGTTACTTCTTTACCATTTACAACCCCAAGCCCAAACACTTTTGTCTTGTCAACTCTTCACAAATTTCTTGTTTTTCTTTGTCTAAAAGCTTCCTGCTCTGGTCACTTCTTTGGGTCTCCATTCTCTTGTATACATAAAAATTCAAAAACTTTGTATGCTTTTCTCCTGTTAATCTCTGTCAGTTTAGGGACTTCCCTGGCGGTCCAGTAGTTAGGACTCTGCACTTTCACTGCCAAGAGCGTGGGTTCGATCCCCCGTCAGGGAACTAAGATCCCGAAAGCGCAGCCAAAATAAAAAATAATCTGTCCGTTTAATTTTCAGACCCAGCCAGGGACCCTAGGAGGGTTGAGAAAAACTTTTTCCTCCCTACGTTGGTCATCCCTCCCTCTGAGTAATTAACACAGGCAATGAGATGTATCATTTATCTAACTGAGGCTCAGTGAAGTTAAGAGACCATCCAGTCTCTCACACCGCCAGTCAGAGGCTGCATTTAGGATTAAAACCAAGACTCGCTGGCTCCAGAGCTGGTTTGGAAAGTTGGAATTTCCAGGCTGATTTGGAGACTTTGAGGACGTGTCTGGCGGGCCGCTGGTCTGGTCCAGTTTTGGCCAACGGGAAAAGACACTGACCTTCCCGGGGCAATTCCTCTGGCTCCTCCATCTGGAAGGCTCAGTTTTGTGAAGACAAGGGATACAAGATTTGCAGACAAGATAAGTGACTTTAGCCCTGGCCAGCAGGAGACCAGAGACAAGAGGAATCTGCTTCCTGTGGTTGACAGTTTCTAGAATGTGAGAAAACCCTATAGACTAAATTATGGACTCTTTCCAAATCCCTTTAGAAACTGGCCTTTTAAAGAGAACGTGGGGGAATTCCTTGGCGGTCCAGTGGTTACGACTCGGGGCTTTCACTGCTGTGGGCCCTGGTTTGATCCCTGTGGGGAACTAAGATCCCGCAAGCCACACGGTGCGGCCAAAAAAATAATAAAAAGAACACGGTAATGAGAATGTCTGGCTGGAAAGCCCCGTTACCTCAAGTGCGGCCCACTGGAGACTTGAGTTCCTGGCCTTGCTCATGCTGAAAACTCAGCTTCTGTGCACCGGGGCCAAGTCAAATCTCGGAGACAGTTTTGGGTGAAGTAGAAAAGAATAGCTTTATTGCTCTGCCAGGCAAAGGGGGCCACACGCATCATTGCCCCAAACCTGACCTCCCTGTCTCCTCTTGGCGAGTGGCCTCCAGTTGCTTGAGCCCCAAACCTTGCAATCTTGATCTCCTCTTTTTCTCCTACATCCAGTCCATGAGTGAAGCTTGCTGCTCTGCCTTCAAAACAGATCCAAGAGCTGCCATGTTGGGAGAGGTAATCTCCGTCACGTGGCCTTTCCACCCGGCTTGGCCTGGGACGCTTCCTCACCAAGAGACAAAGAGCCCACACAGCCTTGCCGAGCTTGGCGCCCGGTGTGGGAGCATCTTTCCCGGTTTCAGGCCCGGTGTGTGCTCCTTTGTTCTGCTTAAGCCTGTGTGTCATATGGCACTCGGCCAACCCCACTGCTCTATCGGTCCTCTTCGGGGAGGGGATGGGGTCCTTCCACTGCGCCACGAGAGGGCCGAGCACAGGCAAACTGCCCGTCAGCTGCCGGGAGAGGCCCGCTGGCCCCCGGAAGGCCGACGCCACTACTGAAGCCGATCTTGCTGTCTCTTCTCAGCCTGAGTCCAGCGCCGTCCATCAGTGCTTGAGCGTCTGTTTTCCTTGGCGCCTCCAATACCAAGCTGCCGTGGGCAGAAGTGCCTGGAGGACTCCCCTGGATTGATAACCAGTGCCACCTCCACCTCTCCGTCTAACACTGTCCTTTTAGAATGTAAGTCAGACCACGTCTGACTCTGCCCAAAGCCCTCCAGCGGCTCCCATCTCACACTCAACCAAAGTCCTTGAAATGACCTTCTGACCCCTCTGGCCCCTGCTGCCTCCCTGACCTCATTCCTTCTTCCCATCCTCGGCTGCAGCCACTCTGGCCTCCTGACCGTGCCCCCAAACAGACTGGACAGGCACATGCCTGCTCAGGCGCCTCTCGTTGCGGAGCACAGGCTCCAGATGCGCAGGCTCAGTAGTTGTGGCTCACGGGCCTAGTCGCTCCGCGGCATGTGGGATCTTCCCAGACCAGGGCTCGAACCCGTGTCCCCTGCATTGGCAGGCAGATTCTCAACCACTGCGCCACCAGGGAAGTCCCCCCATTGACTCTTGACTGCTTGTTGAATGAATGTTAGACACTCTCCCTTCTGAGACCTGCTGTGTGGAAAGCGGCAACCACCCTGGTGGCCCTCACTGTTCCCATGTGCCTCTGATGGCCTCTCCTCGCAGGACGGCCCTTGGCTTCCTGGGGCCACCTTGCCCGCACGGTCAGGGAGCCAGAGCAGCCTGAAAGTTTAAGTCACTGTCCCCCAACCCCGGAGCAGCTTTGGCAGATGACCAAGAAAGCCCAGCTCCCCTGTTTTGCACCACATCACACACTTCCTTTCAGGGTCTGCTCTTGGGGAGCTCCACCTCAGACAGGGGCCTTCCTCTGCCCTCTCCCCAAAGATCCGCTCAACTTGGGGGTCTGGGACTATAAGGAACTGGGGTCTCTGAATATACTCCCCCTCTGCTTGACACAGCCTCTCCTATCTGTACCCCGCACCCCGCCTCTTCCTTCCTTGAGAAATCTGACACGCTCAGGATCCAGATGCAGGAGCGTATACGCTGCAAGCCTCCCACGTGCCAGGAACTGGTATAAGCAAGAGAACTGGAACTTGAGTGTCAGCCTCCTCTCCCCTACCGAAGGCCACAACCATGCGCTTGACATGGGTCCTTCTAGTTGATGCTTTTACATCTTACCGCATATACGCCACGAACAACACAGGGTATTGCTGAGAGGTTTTAAAATTCACACTAACGCTCTCATATCACGTGTGCCATTCTGCAACCAACGTTCGGGGGGAACCAACATTGATAGAAATAGGCCTGGTTTATTCATTTGAACTGCTGAACAGTATTCCTTAGAATGAACGGACCACGGCTTATCTGTCCGCCCCCGTCTGACTATGAGGCTGTTCCCGGTTTTCCACAGCTGCAGCCACCCAGCATCCCTTGGCCCCAGGCACAAGTCCCTTCCCTGGAGGCCCCATGTTCCTTCTTTCAGGGCTCTCGCCTCCTGACAGAGGGCTCCTAATGCCTGTTCCCCCCGAGAGCAGGACCTGAGTTCACCCCTGTAGCCCCAGGCCCCTGCAGAGCATGTGGCAGGCACTCAGCTTCTTTGGATGGACGGATACAGAAGAATGGGGGGAGGGGGCTGTGCACCAGGCCTTGACCTCTTTGTGCCGGGGACGAGCCAGGATGGCCTGAAAGAGCCCAGGTACCTGGGGTCCAGTGGTCAATGCCATCCCAGTGGGAGTGGGGTAGGGCCCTGGCCATGGGATCCTTGGAGCTTCTGGACAGGTGTCCCCGTCTGCTCTGAGGCCAAGACACAGGGTCTGCCAGGAGCAGACCGCCCCTGGCCCACTGACCCAACATCATCATGGGCTCCAGGAACAGCCCCGCCGCCGACCTCGCTGTCACGCAGGGAGCCCTCCCGAGGGCCAGGCACCGCACATTTCAGCTGCGTCATCACTCTCTGGGCAGGCATTAGCCCTCCTCCAGCAGACACGGGGGCCTGAGGGCCACACAGTCAGGGGCAGGGCGGGATTCAAACCAATACCTGAGGCATCTGAATTCGGAGAAACGGACACCCATTTGCCGCACTGAACAGTGCCGTCCTCTGCTGGGGCCTCGGCTGGGCCGGAGCCGAGCACAGAGCAGGCCCAGCTGGTCGTGAGCCCCTGCTTCCTCCTGCCACAAGAGAATGGGCACCTAAGGCCTGGTGCCCTGGGGATTCGCCGGAATCTTCCCAGGAATGGCAAGTCCAGGCTCCAGCCCTGATGGGAGATTAAACGTGGCTCAAAACACACTCAGCTACAGGATTCCCTGAACTTTAATGCCATGGCTCTGAGAAGGGCAGCTGGAGGCGGTGGTGCATCTCTGAGGCTGCAGACACCACCAGCCTCCAGTGCCGGGGTCCTGGGCCCCAAGTGACTAGGCAGTGAGAAGCCGGGGGTCCTCACCCCTGCACTCCTGGGGCTGAGCGTGACCAGAAGCGCTCAGAGCTCCCGCGGGAGGGCTTGGCCAACTTCGGGAGAGGCGTGCGGTAGAGGCATCACTGGCTCTTAGCGGCCTGACCCCGCCAGGCTCAGGCACGGCTCGGCCCGGGGCCTGCATGGAGCAGCTAAGGGTGGAGGTGACAAAAGCGACCACAGTTCCCAGCCTGGCACCAGTGGGACACCTGGAAGGGAGGAGAGGCCTCGAGGAGTTTGGGACAGGTGTGCACAGGGGCTCCTGGCCTCTCAGGGCACTTGATTCAGGGAACCCCTGAGATGGGGAACCGGAGGACACATCCCACATTAGTTCTGAGAAAGGCGGGGGGATGGGAGCGCCCCTGGGATGACATCCAAGGCACCAAGAAGGTGATGCAGCCTCCTCCCACCCCTCCCCGCCGTTCCTCAAACTGGCCCCTAGGCTGGGCCAGCTGCAGCAGGGCTGGCTTCAGTATCTTTGGGGGACGTGAGCCCTGCTCTCCAGGTCGGCAGGCACTTCTGGAGAGTCAATCGTCTGGTAGGCACTGTGCTCCTGTGAAGGTCCAAGGAAAGCTAGGGGGCGGGGGAGATGGAGGGAAAGAAAAAATGAAGGGTGAACACTTAGGACATTCCACAAGGCCAAACCAACATCCCCCTATCCCTCGACCAGAAAGGCCAGAGCTGGGCATCCCAACACGCAGGACAGTGACAGTGGCAGCAGCCCCAGGCACCAAGCCTTTAGCATATATTATTCAATCCTCCTGTAACCCTACAGAGCAGGTTTTTTATTGTCCCCACTTTACAGATGAGGAAACTGAGGGTCAAAGAGATAAACTGACTCGCCTGAGATTATAAAGCTTGAAGCAGAGGACACCAGGATTCAAACCTAAGCAGCACGACCCCAAAGACAGGGATCTTAGCCATTAGGCCTCAGTGGTTCTCTGAGCAGCACATGCTCAGGAATCTGGCCAAGGGACGCCCAGCCCTGGGCTCACAGGCTCCCCTCCGGCTCCTCTCCCAGACAGAGCGGATACAGTGTGACTGTGTCCAGAAGGCCCCAGAGCTGGCACAGTGGCAGAGCCCAGAGGGTGCAAGGCAGGCTGTAGGGCTCTCAGTGCCACACCCCTCACTCCCCTCTGCACTCTGCACACCTGTCCTGTGCTCCTGAACAGGCCCCAAGGGCCCTGGGCCTCAGTTTCTTCATCTGTCTAATGCAGAAACGCCACTGGCTCCGCCCCGCCCCCGAGCAGGCCTGGGCAGTGCTGAGGTTGCCCAGGGTGGGCGGCCCCTGGCCATTCCTGCCCTTAGCCCAGCTGCTCTCCCAGCTGGTCAAGGGCCACTCTGGGCCTCACTTCTCAGAAGTGAAAGGCGGAGGACCACACCTCTCCCCACTTCTCTCAGAGAGAGAGAAAGGAGGTGAGAATGTGCATCAGAGAGGGCAGGGGAAGGGCCACCACGAGAAGGGGTACAGCTCAGAGAGGCCGTGGGAGCGGGCAGTGGGTCTGGGCTGAGGGAAAGCACCTGCAGTTCAGGGCTGGCTTTGGCCAGGGCCCCCACGGCCTAGGCCAGCACCACCCGTCCCTTGGCCACCCAGACCCCGTATGTGGCAGGAGAGGGGGGTTCCAGCGATGGGGCTGGAGGGAGCTGAGAGGGGAAGCTGGCCCTGCAGGTGCCTACAAGCCTCGGGCCACAGACTGCCCAGAGCTGCCTGGGGCACTGGATCACGCCCCAAGCTGCACCCACGTCTGAGCTGAGAGGGGGACCTGGCACCGCAGCCTGGTGCGAGGGAAAGGTCGTACCAGGTGGGGACGGCCGGGAGAACCCCTGGGCCCCTGCAGCAGAGACCAGAAACTTGCACACGGTCCAGCCTGGCTCCCAGAGCCCACGCCAAGCCCCGCCCTGCACCTCGAGCCCTTCTCTCAGGGGGCAAGGTTGGCTCCCTGGGGCCGGGGCTGGGGGGCGGGCAAGGCGGAGACCGGGGAGAGGTGGAGAGATGGCAGCGTGCCAGCACCTGGGCCAGCGAGAGGGGAGTCGGGGAGCCGGCCGGAGGCGCTGGCCTCGCCAACGCGGAGCAGGAGCTCACCCCTGCGCTCCCGGTACATCTGGTAGACGAAGAAGCAAGAGGCCGGCTTGAGGAGTGCGCTGACGATGGCCATGCCAGCGCTGAAGCGCTCTGTGTCCGAGAGGCTGGCCCTTGGGTAGAAGATGCTGATGTGGATGATGTCCAGGAGGATGGTGACCACCAAGCCACCCAGAAACTGCAAGACAGGCCGGGCGCAGGGCCCAGGGGTGACCGCGTGTCCTCCGGGTTTACGAGCCCGCTGCCCCCCTGTCCCACCCCCTCACTCTCCCACCATATACACCAGACCGGAAGCTCCATTCGTGCCCTACTCTGTCCTTGGGGTTTGCTGGAGAACAGATCGAGCCAGCAGGCAGGACTCTGTGGATGAGATGCCCGACTGGGGGCTGTGAGGCCGCGAGCAGGGGTGCAGGGCCACAGCACCTTCCCCCACCTCCTCTCATCCTGAGGCCACGACGAGGTACAAGACTTGGGTCCAGAGCCTCTGAGATGGAAGGTCCCTCAGAATTCACTTGCTCCATCTTCACCACCAAAGAAATCCCTTCTCAGCCATCCCAAGAGGCCGGTGCTGGTGCTCACAGCCATCTGGGTCTGAGCGGGTGTCGGGAAGCTCCCCTGTGGGGCAGTTCCGCCAGACCGTGTCCACTCCGACCTCACAAGGTGGTGGAGTTCCCTCTTCACAGGCCTCCCAGCCACATCTCTCCCTATTAGGAGGGCCCTAGAGGTGGGTTACTGGCACGTGCCCCGCTGCCCTCGGGGAAGGGCCAGTCTGGGACACTGGTGGGAGCCCACCCCACGCCCCTCCTGGGGAGAAAATGAGCAGACTCCGGGCTCTCGGACCCAGGCGGGCAGAGAAGCAGGCCAGACTAGTGAAGGTGCACATGGGCTGCTAGCCTGGGTGGGCTTACTTAGCAGGCTCTAGAAAGTGGGAAATGGGGAAAAAAGAAGGGAGAGGAGATTGGACGAGCGAAGGGGAAGACGGAGCCGGGCCCACGACCACCCTTAAGCCAGTTCTCCCACCGCTCCCCCAGCTCACCATACTTATGGCGTCGATGGAGTCCCGCTGCGCGACGGCCCACACGCCCAAGGCCAGGATGGTGAAGTTGGACCACGCATAGGCGCCCGGGAACACGATGCAGCCCCTGCGGGAGAAGGAGGCATCTGAGTCAAGTCAGGAGGTGGCCGCCCCACAGGTGCCCATCCCTCCCGCAGGTCACCTCCTAAGGCTCTCAGGTCTCAGGGCCCCTACGAGCAGAGGCCACAGTCTCTGGCCTTGTTCCTTCCCACCCCCCGTGCTCCAGAAACATCAGCACATCCCATCGCTCTGCCTCCCAAACGGATCCAGAATCTGGCCATGTCCCTCCAGGTCCAAACCACCATCCTCTCCTACTAGCCTCTCCCCACTGGTCTCCGTACTTCCACTCCTGCCCCCTCCTGGCCATTCATAAATAGCAACCAGTTAGGTAAATCAGGGGACGTCACTCCTCTGCTAAAAGTTCTCCAACAGTTCTCTTGGAATAAAATTCAGACTCTTGACCATGGCCTATGGGGCCCTGTGGGATCTGGTGACACAGCCCAGCCTATACCTCCCATTCATTGCCTTGCTGTCCCCTCTACCCTGAACACTTGGTCCCTTTTTGTCATTTTAGCCTCACCTCAACTGTTAAATCCGAGACTCCTTCTCTGACTGCCCCATTTCAAGTACCACCTCACCACTTTCTAACACAATGCCCACCCTCTTTTATTTTGTAGGGTATTGCTACTAACTGAACTGTTTACTTGTTTGTCAACTCAAAGAAAATAATAGTTAACCCAGAGCCCTTACTAGTATCTGGCACAGTTTTAAGTGCTTTAAATTCGCTCATTTATGTGCATTTGTCTTAACAACCCCAGTAAGGAGGCACTATTGCTATCCTCATTTTACAGATGAGGAGACAGAGGCACAGAGAAGTCAAGTAACTTGCTGAAGGTCACACAGCTGCTAAGTGGCAGAGCTGGGATTTAAACCCAGGCAGTCTGGCTCAAGAGGCTGTGCTCTTATCCACCGTATTCACTCAGCTTGGATGGCCCCAGCACGCAGTGGAGTGCTTCATAAATTTAAATGGCATTCCCTGACGTGTACCATACAGAAAACATGTGCAAAGCACTTAAGTGTAGGGCACAACGAGGCTTACTCAGAATACGTAATCTCATTTTTTGGTTTTGAGAAAGCAGGCCTCACCAACTCAAAATCTTGGGGAGTGTGACTGAGAAATCTGGATTTTGACTCTGCTCCTCGAGGTCATTAACCATGATTATCACTGTTCCCATCATTCACACCCGTTAACGTGCGCACTGCACTTCCACAACTGCAAAACGCACATGTGAGCTCAATGGTCTCCAGTCTTGGTTTGGCAGAGAAATCTCCCCAGAAACTCAACAGCTAAAGCAGACGGTAATGACGAAAATCAATCCTGAGGTCCTCAGGCCTCCCTTGTGCAGGCCTGGGCAGTGTCTGGTGAGCAGAGCATTGCCATGCTTCTCCCTCACAGCTCCTAAGTGGCGTGCTTCCTTGTACCCACTTTACAGATGGAAACCAAGGTTCCGAGAAGTGGAGTCAGTTGGTCAAGGTGACCAGCCTGGAATATAGCAGAGCCAGGACCTGAACAGGGTCAGTCTGAATCCTGAGTCTGCCGTCTCTGGGCAGGGGGTGTGAAGTGAGAGTGAAGGTCCACCCCTAAGCAAGTGACCTCACCCCTGTGTCATGCGTCTACTTGCTGAGCCGCTGAGCTAACCCCCAGAAGGCGCCCAGCCTGGCAGCTGGCCTCTGGACACCCTCAATAAAGGTTAGCAGTTTTACAGTTTCAGAAGTTACGCTTTCACCTTCCGATGACCTTACAGGACAAGTGGGAGGGTCAGTAATGCTTTCACTTTATAGGTGAGAAAATGACTTAGGGGGTTTAAGTGACTCACCCAAGGTCACAGACACACAGAGCTCTACCTGACATCCACCCCAGCACAGTAGAAGAGACTGGCCCCCAGGCTTCAGCACCTCAGACACCCCAGATGCAAAGGCCTCGGGGAAGAACCAGAGGGGTGACAAGCCCAAAGGGCTCGGGCAGTGTCTGGAGGAAGGTTGAGCGGTTGGTACTGCCCTGGGCTGTTGCCTCCCTGAGGATGAGGGCTCGAAGCTCCTAGGGCAGTGATGGCAAAGGCCTCTGGGTACTGCCTGCCCCTCTGACATCCTTGGAACGTGGGGAGCTTGCTGATGATGCTCTTGGCAAAGGTGCTATTTAGTCTCGGAACGGGCTGGGAGATGTGGACAAGGTCCATGAGACGCATGGCTGCAGACCCAGGACACACGTGGACAAGACCCCAAGGAGACGCGCGGACCCAGATCCTGGGAGACAGGTGGACACAGAACAGGACACGGAGAGAGTCACTCACCAGATTGTCAGCAGCCAGTGAAGCAGGAGGATCGCCTGTGGCACACAAAAAACAGGGAGTGGGTGGAGAAGAGATCTGTGAATGTGACCACCGTGGTGGCAGGGGGCTGGGCAAGAAAGCTTTTGGAGCCAGAAAACACCGGAAGCCCCCGCCTAGCACCTAGGAGGGCTTCAGCAATGTCTGTTGAAATGAAATACCACCAACAGTGATAGAAGAGAAGGTAGAGAAGGAGGAAGGGCACAAGCCAGGCGATGCTGCCACGTCACCCCTACCCACTCCCTTGGGGCAGCTGACACCTACAGCCCTTCCTGCTTCCAAAGGCTGGAGGCTCCTTTGGGGAACCTGGGAATCTGCTCTGGAATCAGAGGAGCCTCAGGGGAAATGGGGGCTGGGGGGAGCTCAAATGAGGCTGATTTCTTAGGACACTGGAGCTGGGGTGCCGTGTGGGGACGGGGGGATGCCGGGTGCGTCCAGGGAATGGGAGAGCAGCCCGGTGGCAGAAGACCAGAGGGGAGAGGTGGGCCTTGAGGGCCTTGGCAAGGAGCATGGATTTCATCCCAAGTGTACTGAGGGATGTCACCAGAAGCTTTTCTGCAGGAAGGTAACACGCTATGATTTGTTAAGAAAAGAAACCCCCCTGGCTTTTTTTCTAGAGTTCTGCGCTATCCCACCCTTTTTATTGCCCCATATGTCCTTCAAAGACAGCCCTCTTCACTGGAACTGGTCTCTACTCCTGGTAATCAAAAGGGCCCTGATTGCAAAGCAAGTAAAGAAGGAAGGAACAGATGCTACGGGGAGGACAGGGCAGCTGCCAGCTAGAGCTTCCAAAGAAGCAGGGAACTCGGAGCTGGTGCTAAAGGGGACGCAGGGACCAGCCAGGCAAAGGAGAGGGAGAGCGGGGTGTTCCAGAGTGGACACCCGGACGCACAGGCAGGGACGCAGGACCCAGAGCCCCGAGGAGGGGGAGGGCTGGGCCAGGGGTGGCGCTGAGGCTGCGGGAGGCCAGGAGCCCCAAGTCGGGAGCCTCAGTGGGGCCTGGTGGTCGGCGGGGGCCCTTGAGGGGGTTTGCTCCCGGCACGGAGCGGTCAAGTTGGGAGGGGGAAGCCAAGAGCCTGGGGCAGGGACGGCATGCTGGGCCCAGAGAGCAAGGGCGGACGGAGGGATCGCAGTGGTTGCTGGTCCTGGTGCCAGGGGGTAAGGGGAGGGAGCCACCTGCAACAAGGAACTCTGGCTGCATTTCTAGCAGAGTTACTATTGATGGCGCACCTGCGATGTGTCAGGCCCTGGGCCCAGCGCCCCACGTGACCTTCTCCGGGCCTCACAACAGCCTCTGGAGCAGACACTAGAATCGCTCCCATTTTACAGTCAAGAAAACTAGGCTCAGAGGTAAATTAAGTTGATCACGATTGCACTGATGGCAAAACTCAAATTAAATTGTAAGTCTGACTCCAGAACCAGGGCTCCTCGCCTTCACGCTGGATGCACGGCCTTCAGCGGAGAGGAGCTATTTGGGCTTGAGACAGACGTAGACGTTTTCCACGTGGGGAGCAGGTGACATCCGGGGAAGACGCCCGGGATACCCCAACTTCACCCCCAGTGCTCAGTGAAGTGAACAAAGCCCAGAGTATGGTCCACAGCCCCCAAAGAATCGCTCCTCCGGCTACAGAGGACTAGAACAATTCTGTAAGGACGATTGCACCTGACTTTACACAGGTCTTGAGACTCCGAAAAAGTTGAGTCTACATGACAGAAGGCTAGCTCTGGAAGGAATCTTTGCCATCACCTTCCCTCGTTTATTACCGAGTGCCTCCCACACATCAGGCAGAATTCTGAGATTTTTGTGCATAGGAATGCATTTCATCCTTACAATCCTCTGAGGTACAATTTCCCCCATTTTACAGTTGAGAAAACTGAGGCTCAGAGGTAAGTAACTTGCCCCAGGTTGCATAGCAGAGCCACGTTTCAAACCTGACTTAGCCAGGTGTTGTCCGACCCAGGGCCTGGGCAGATGTGCCCTCCCGTTACAAAGATGGGGAAACTGAGGCAGAGGAGGCCTAGCCTTCTGAGGGTTTCTTTTCCCAGGGGCTGAAGAGGAGGGATCACACAGCGCTAAGTTTCTGAAACATGTACAGTTTAAGCCGGCATCGCTGGCACCTGCTTGGCCTCCACCCTGGGGATTCAAAGGCGAGCTAGGCAGGTGCAGCACTGGGCCGCCCTCCCAGACCTGACACCTGGGGTGGGCGGGACACTGTGCACCAGACAATCACCTTAGGAGTGTGGATTCCCAATGAGACAGCCTGCCGTGAAGGAAGTTACAGCAAAGGAAAAGGAACCTCATTCTGCAGCAAGGGAGAGGTGCTTAGGAGGCTTCTCTGAGGGATGAAGGGGGTGAGCCAGGGTTAACCAGGGGCAGAGGGGAAAGAAGAGCATTTCAAGCAGAAGGGACAGCACCTGCAAAGGCTGTGTGGCAGAAGGGAGCATGGAACATTCTGGAAACGGAAAAGAAGCCAATGTGGCTGGAGTGGAAGAGGAGAGTGGAGAGGAGGGACGGGATGCTGGGGGTGGGGCAGGGCCGGGCCTGGAGGGTGTGGGGCGAAATTCTGATCTTTATCTTAAGAGCAAAACACTGTCCCCCTCTGTCTAACAGGAAACCCTGCCCACAGAGGGGAAGGGACCTGCCAGAGGCCATGACACGTGGCCAGCCACGGTGGTCCTGGTGTCGGGTTTTTAACTAAGACAAGACACCAAGGAAGGAGCCACAGGGGAGGCAGCTCCCATCGCCACTCCCGAAAATCAACACCAAATCCATCCCTCCCTTGACTTCTATTTCAGAAACGGTCTTCATTTCCAAGTGCTCTGGTTCCCACCTCTAGACTGTGCACACTGCAGGTCTTTAATAAAGGGGTGCTCTTGGCCTGCAGAGCCCAGCTTTATCATGGTAAGAGGAAAGGCTGAGACCCAGGGAAGCCTGTGGGGAAACCATTCTGTTTAACCTGCGGGATAAAGTTTTTCCTGGAGCCAGAAAAGCTTGTAATATGGAGTGAGCACCTGCTAAGGTCCAAAACTAGGCCCTCTCTTTTGGGCAGAACAGAGTATAATCTGGAAAGCCTGCAGATCTTTAGCAGACACACATCCCCTCGGTGTGACATCACTTTTGTTTTCTAAAATATTTAGGAAACGTAGCATTAGTGGATCACTCCTCTTCAGCCCTGGGAAAAGAAACCCACAAAGACTAAGCCTCCTCTGCCTCAGTTTCCCCACCTTTGTAATGGGAGGGCACACCCACCCAGGCCCAGAGGGGTCTAACGTGCAGGAAAGCTCCAACAAGAAACCCAGCCAAGATTCTAAAAAAGAGTGGATATGTGTGTATGTATAACTGATTCACTTTGCTGTACACCTGAAACTAACACAACACTGTAAATCTACTATATGCCAATAAAAATAAAGAAAAGAAAAAGAAACCCAGCCAAACTGGCTCTGCCCTTCCTGACAGCCCTCATCTCAGCACAAAAGAACTGTCTGCTGGCTCTGGGGTAGGTTTTTGGTAACCAAGGGGATACTGGGGATTCCTAGGTACTGCCACAGAGAATGAGGGAGGGAGGGGCCTGAGAATGTGCCTGGGCAGCCTGACCGTTCCGACTGGGCAAGAGGAAACAAGAGACTTGAGCTCCTGGACTCCTCCTATAGACTCGGCCCGGGGTGGGGGGGGGGGGCTGCCCCGCCCTTTCCCTGCCAGTGTCCGATGTATCAGAAGACTGGGGGATGGGGAGGGCCAATGGGCCAAGGCAGCAGGGGGTCGTAGGATGCTGGACTGGGGGCAGGAGACCTGGGTTCTGGTCCAGGGGCCACGTCCCCCTGTGTCTGAGCCCCGGGTTCCTACCCTGTGAAATGGAGGCAGCACCCATCACCTACATGTCCCATGGGGGTGCCTCAACCGCAGAGACAGGCATCTGATGGTCACTGGATGTACCTGCTTACTAACCGGAAGCGCTGTGTGCAACAGGCATCCAGAAACAGCGTCAACAACATCAACCCCTGCTACTGATGAAGGTCTGCCTGTCACGTGTCTACACTACCCTGAACACTCGGCCCATGTCATCCTTGCAACGGTCTGGTGTAGAGTTTTAATCCTGTTTTACTTATGAAGAAACTGAGGCTGTGAGAGATTAAGTAAATTGGCCCAAATGGTAATGCTTATAAACAAGAGAGCCCAGATGCAAATCTCAGAACCGGTCTATCTGGTCTGAGTTTTCCTGCTAATAAAAATGTGATGCTACACCACCTCCTGGACCACTAGATCCTCCTCTTATCACCCTAGAAGGTAGGGCCTACTTTTATGCTCTTTTTCTGGTGAGGAAACTGATACTCAGAGAGGTTTAGAAATCTGCTCCAGGTCACACAGCTAGTAAGCAGCAAAGTCTGGCTTTGGACAGAAGTCTGTCTGGCCCCAAAGCCTGTGCTCTATCCACTGTGCTACAGGGTCAGGATCTGGAAGAGCAAGGGAAGGGTGGATGGAAATGAGGAGGTTTGACCTTAAGAAGGGAAGGCTAAGGGGGAAACCGAAGGGTCCTGCGGACCAGGAGTTAGACCCTTCGTTTGCCACTAGAGGGCCCACAGGGGTGGGGGTGGGACTTCCCAGATGGGTGGTAGACAGACCTGAGGTCACCATACACTTTTGGGTTTTTTCAGCTTGCAGGATTGAACCTGTGCCTTGGGCAGTGAAAGCGCTGAGTCCTAACCACTGGACCGCCAGGGAATTCCCAGGAAAAATATATTCTCTATATTAATCTGTATGGAGGGAATTCCCTGGCGGCCCAGTGGTTAGGACTCTGCACTTTCACTGCCGAGGGCGCAGGTTCAATCCCTGGTCAGGGAACTAAGATCCCACAAACCGCACGGCACGGCCAAAAAAACCCAAAAACAAACAAAAACAAAAACACCCAGAATATATTTTCCTGGTCCTGTGCAAACACTCGGTGGCCTGTTGCTTGAGGCAGCAAGATCCCTGAGGACCCCTGAGGGCTGAGGCTAGGGGACGGCACTCAGGGCTGCTGGAGAGCAGAGGCAGAGGTGGGCAGTGGTTAATGGTGTGGGTACTGCAGCCAAGTATGTGGATTGGACCCCAGCTCCGTGACTTAGAGCTGTGTGACCTTGGGCCAGTCACCTGAGCTCTCAGAACTGCTGCTTGCTCTTCTGTAAAGTGGGACAATAATGCTTCACGGGGGTGTTGCGTGGCTACCGAGAGGTGGAGGGATGTGCGAAACATTCAATGCAATGCCTGCCAGGTAGTCAGCCCCCGAGACGTGGCCATCCTCATTACTATTATACAGTCAGCTTCCAGAGTTCTTAACCCTCATGCTACACTACCCCCTGCACCCTCCTCCTCATGCTACACTACCCCCTGCACCTTGGGCCTTTCTCCCAAGACATCACGAACCCAAGCCCAGTGACTTCGAAGCTTGTCACAGTGACATTCCTCCAGCTCAGGACTTGCCTCATGGGTGGGGCTGGGTTAGCGACTGCCCAGAGGGCCTGGGCAGTTGCTTCTGCTCACCTGGCACCACTGCCCACTCCAGCTGGGCTGGGCACAAGCAGGCATTGAGCCAATGCCCAAGGAATGTGTGAAATGAGGGAGGGGGTAGTGCAGGGCCACAGGGGTGCATTTCCCCAGCTCCCAAGGGGCTCTGGTCTCAGAACACCCCACTCAGATGGCGGTGAACAAGGATCAACAGCTCTCTCCACAGGGTGGCCAGGTTTAACAACAAAAACACAGAGCACCCAGTTAGTTTTTAATTTCAGATAATGAATAATTTGCTAGAATGTCCCAAACATTGCCTGGGATATACTTATTCTAAAAAATTATTCATTGTTGATCTGAAATTCAAATTCAACTGGATGGCCTGTATGTTACCTAGCAACCCTAGCTGCTCAGGACCTCCCAGCACTTAGCTGTCTCTGACTGGTATCAGCTAAGACCCTTGGAGATATGATGTTTTATTTCCCAAGTCAAGGGAAGGACCAGACATTTCATTCCGGGCACCCAAAGCCAGCACAGCTCACATCTGGGGTCGTGTGTGGCCTGTCCCACCCATGAAGTTGCTCAAAAAAAAGCCCCAAACAGACTAAGCCCTCCCCGTGGACAGAAAATGTCAAGGCAGAAGTCAGTCCTAACTAATTGGTGGCCAGGAAAGGACACAGCTTTGAAGCCTGACCCTGATGGGTTCAAATCCTGCCTCTGCCACTAAATCTCTGTGGGACCTTGGCAAGTTACTTACCTGGTCTGAGCTGAAGTTTGCTCATCTGTAAAAATCTCAGAAGGTTGATGTGATTAAATAAATAACCTGGCACACCACAGATGGCCCCAAAATGCGGGCTCTCTCCCCTCTCAATTCCTGCGGCTCTGTCCCTCATTTCATTCCCTCTTAGCAATTATTTTAGGCAAATCTCTAATTAGAGAAAAGGCGGTCAACATTAACCCCACGCGGGCTGGAACAGAGTATTGACACCAACAAACCTCAGTTGCCCTCATGTAAATTTCTTCCCAGCTAAACCTTCAATCCAAGTCCATTCCCTTGTTCCAGCCATCTCTCCCCCTAGCCGTTGACTGAAAGCTTCGGGGAGGTTTGCTGAAGCAAGTATTAAGGAAAGTATCAAGGGACGTCTTCTCATGTGAAGTCACAGCACAGACGGTGTCTAATAATCCAAATATAGATAATGTTATGTAGTCATCTATCTCTGAGATTCCTTCAGTACCAGACACCACGGGTGCTAAATTCTTTGTCATGCGTGAGTAAAAGGGCATTCCTGGATACAGTCTCAAAAGAAACTGCACTGAGACCCAAAATGGCAGGTTTGGTCCAAGGTTCATACCTTCCTGACCAAAGCTAAAGGCTTCAGCCTCTCAGTGGCAAACAGAGCCAAGAAGCACTGGGCTGGTGGGGCGGGGAGGAAAAAAAAGAACAGCCGCTGGCATCCTGACAGCTGAGGCCACGGCTCAGGAAATGAAGACACCCCAGGAAGCTCCAGTGTTTCCCTAAATGCGCAAAGTTGGCGTTTTCTGCTTTTAAGTAACTTCTATTGGTGTCTGTGTTGCTTACGAAATAAAGACGTTGAATTTATAAACTTGGAAAAACCACTCGTCCGGGATCACAGCTTTATCTGCCAACAAAGGAGGCTACCAGGTTGGTGCTGGGGGTGCAGGTGAAAGGTTTAGCCCCTCTCTCGGTGGAGGGGAGGTGTGCCGCCTCTAAGCCCCGCCGTGGGCTCTCGGTGGGCCCCTCCCCTCCCCCCCCCCCCCCGCGCCTTCCTCTTTCTCCAGGGGAATTCTGCGCGCGCAGGCCAAGGCGAGCCTCTGGGGCCCGGCGCTCCCAGCTGGACCGGTCTGACTCTGGGAAGAAGGGGCCCCTTCCCTCCCTTTCCTCCTCCAGTTTCCTCTCGGTCTTTCCTGCTGGCCTTCTGTATCCCTCTCCTTGCTATGGTCTCTCCACCCACCTCCTTCTCACCTGGGCTCTGTACGTTCTCTTTCTCCCTACCACCCCTCTTTCCCCAAACTCTCGGTCCTCTCACCTCTAAATTCCTACTTTAAAAGCGCAAACGCCCAACACGCTCGGAGAGACCCGCCCCGCGCCCGCCCGCCAGCCCGCCAGCCCGCCAGCCCGCCAGCGGCTGGGCCACCCCCGCCCCGCCCCGCCTATCGCCACCTTCAGGTTCACGGCGGGCAGCTCCATCACGACCAAGCCGGAGGGAATCTGCGCGACAACCGCGGGGGCTCCTGGTCTACGAACTCGGGAAACAAACTTGCCCGGCTCCGCCCCGCCCGCGGCCCCAGCTCCAACCCCCGCACCCCGGGGAGGGGGGAGGGGCACGTGAGTTGGGTCACGTGACTGTTGCCCGGTTGCTAGGCGACGGCGTCCGGCTGCTCGCGCCTTAGTCCCGCCACTGCCCAGGTAGTTCCCGGCACGGCTGGAGAACATCCAGATTTGCGTCGCAAAGGGCACAATATCTCGCCGAGTTGAAGTCCCTGCAGGTGGGCTGATGGGACCACCTGCAGCCAGGAGAGCTTGGGGGAACGTCCAGGTACAAACTGCAGATGCGGCAACAGCTGGTGTCTCATCCCAGAGGGCACCCTCTCTCCTCCCTCCTTCTCCAGTGAAAGTGGAGACAGTTACGGACCTCAGACGATCCTTGTGAGGATAAATGAACTAATTCATGTTGAAAGAAAAATGATTCTGACACTTGCTAAAATGGTAAGGAAAACTTATTCAAGACTATTGGGGCAGGGGTAACACAATAGGGGAGGGAGAGATCAAGCCCAACTCGGAGTACCCCAAGGACAAGTAGGGGTTTATAGGCAAGCAGCAGAGTGAAGGGTCAGTGGATGGCAAAAGTATGACTAAGAGGAAACATCAAGGATAGGGTGATTCTTGCTAGCCTGACCTAACAGGATTCTTGCTATCAAGGGTCGGAGGGATTCTTGCTAAACTGACTTAGCAGGATTCTTGCTGAAACTGGCCTATGCAGGATGCAGAAGGCTGGGCTGAGGCCTAGTCAAGAAGAGGGCTCAGAGGAGCCTAACTACAGTTTGGTTAAAGATACAGTCTTTGTCCGGGCTTCCCTGGTGGTCCAGTAGGTAAGACTCTGTGCTCCCGGTGCAGGGGGCTGGGGTTTGATCCCATGTCAGGGAACTAGATCCCGCAGGCATGCCGCAACTAAGAAGTACTCATGCAACTAAGAAGTACTCATGCCGCATCTAAAAAAAGATCCCACGTGCCACAACTAAGACCCGGTGCAAACAGAATAATAAATAACTAAATAAATATTAAAAAAAAAAAAAAAAGGTAGAGTCTTTGTCAACATAAAGTGCCCAGAACAAATGCCTGGCACTTAGTAAATGGGCAATATACATAAAACATTGTTATTATCAATACACAAGGGGCCTATGGTTGGAGCCTTCTTGAGTTAACATACTTAAAGCTTCAGAAAAATCCACCTGGAAGACCAGCAGAAAACCTATAGTCACACTCGTCTCCAGAAGGAAGAAGACACGAGAAGATTCTATCAAGACACTGTCTGCCCCCCAGCTGTGAATGGAAGGGATCGAGGAAAGAAAGGGCTCTCCCACCTGGCATCTCTCTTAAAGATGGTTGCCCTCCAGAGAGCCCCTCCATCCTCCTCCCCAACCCATCCTCCACCCATAACCAGAGAACACTTTCATTTGGATAACTCCGGCTTTCATTTAGAGGGTCCCCTTGAGTCTGTCTGAGTGTTTATTCTCATTTCCAGGAGGGGAGAGACCACGTGGAAACTTGAAAAACTGCCTGGGTGGGTTCTGAGATCATATCAAGACACATACTCTCTTCAGATACAAAGAAGGACTTTTCTAGGTGGGTGTGGGAACTTTTGCAGGGCTGCAGGGTCCGCTGGCCTAATTTAATGCCCCTTTTGGAGACACAGCCATCCAGCCGGGGGGCAGAACATCACAATGTCTGCCAGAGTAACCGAGAGCTGGTAAGCTTTAGAGACCAGACAAATGGCTACACTGGGTAGGATTGTTTGGGATTCAGAGCCCAGGGGACGAGCTGGACCAGAGTAACAAGAGTTTGAGTCCTATCTTTGTCCACTTACTGGTTCAACTTGAGCAAGTCACTTTGCGTCTCTATGCTTCCGTTTTCTGATCTGTAAAATGAGGATAATAATAGTATCTTCCTCAACGGGTTGTTAGGATTTGTTAATACACAAAAAAATGTTTAGAACATTGCCTGGCAGACAGTAAGCACTCAATCAGGATTTGCTACTATTTTGTTATCCATTATTAGTTAATTATCATTAATTATTGTTACTGGCATAGTATCTAGAAAAGAGGAATTCCTCAATAACTGGTGGGTATTACAACATTATTATCATATTATTTCCTTCTAAGAGATGTTCCCCATCCACCCCAGATCCTAGAGGTGTTTAATCCAAGCCTGCAGGTATGTAATAAAACCGTGATCACCTTGTAAGGAGAAAATGCAAAACAACTCCTGGGATTAGAGCTGACATTTATTAAGTACTATTTTGTGGCAGACAGTGTGAAAAGTGCTCACAATAAATGTTCACAACAACTGCTGTGGTGTAGGTGCCATTCTCATCCTGATTTACAGTAAGATGACCGAGGCTAAGACGAGTTAAGACACTTGCCCAAAGGCACATCACTAGTTGGTATTAAACTGGGCTGGGGACCAAGGAGGTCTGGTTCCACGACTGTGACATTCAGCCACTCAGCTCCACAGCCCACGTCACAGGAAAATACAGCCCAGGCTGAGATGCAAAGGATGGAACAAGGCAAGGAGGGGAAGACAGATTGGAGCCAGATGAAGCACAAGGCTGGGCCTGTGGAATGTCCCTGCAGCTCACACAGTGACACTGCATTCACCCCAACCAGCTGGGGCCAGAGGCACTCGGGGATGGGGGTGGGGCAGGGTGGGGCGGGGCAGAGTGGGAGCAGACTCAGCAGGGGTGGGGAGGGAGCCCACAGGGACAAAGGAAAGTGAAACTGTTCTTTTTTTAACATCTTTGTTCCAGTATAATTGCTTTACAGTCGTGTGTTAGTTTCTGCTTTATAACAAAGTGAATCAGTTATACATATACATATGTTCCCATATCTCTTCCCTCTTGTGTCTCCCTCCCTCCCACCCTCCCTATCCCACCCCTCTAGGTGGTCACAAAGCACAGAGCTGATCTCCCTGTGCTCTGCGGCTGCTTCCCACTAGCTATCTATTTTACGTTTGGAAGTGTATATATGTCCATGCCACTCTCTCACTTTGTCCCAGCTTACCCTTCCCCCTCCCCATATCCTCAAGTCCATTCTCTAGTAGATCTGTGTCTTTATTCCCATCTTGCCACTAGGTTCTTCATGACCTTTTTTTTTTTTTTCCTTAGATTCCATATATATGTGTTAGCATATGGTATTTGTTTTCTCTTTCTGACTTACTTCACTCTGTATGACAGACTCTAGGTCCATCCACCTCACTACAAATAACTCAATTTCGTTTCTTTTTATGGCTGAGTAATATTCCATTGTATATATGTGCCACATCTTCTTTATCCATTCATCTGTTGATGGACACTTAGGTTGCTTCCATGTCCTGCCTATTGTAAATAGAGCTGCAATGAACATTTTGGTACATGACTCTTTTTGAATTATGGTTTTCTCAGGGTATATGCCCAGTAGTGGGATTGCTGGGTTGTATGGTAGTTCTATTTTTAGTGCAAAACTGTTCTTAAAGCCAGAGTTCCTGCCATGATCTATCCTGACTGTGGAAAGACAAGGGGACCCCCCCCACAAGGCACACTCCACAAGGCTTTGGGGTCATATTTTTAGGGAGTACACTTCTGGAAGTCAAGTTTAAATTTTTCGTGTCCCTCACCAATCCTGTCTGTCTCAGCTGAGTTTTATCTTCGTACCTTCAACAAAGAAAATGACGTCACACAACAATGTGAATGTACTTGACATTACTGAACTGTACACTTTAAAATGGTTAGGATGGTGATTTTTATGTTATGTATTTTTTTTTTACCGTAATTGCAAACAAAACAAAACCAAAAAACCAAAAAACTGACATGCAGAATAGATTCATTCATTTATTCATTCAGTCATTAAGGGAATAGTTATTGAACACCTACTTGGGTGAATATCTAGGAATGGAATGGCTGGACCACACGGCCCGTGTATACTTAAATTTTTAAGAAATCGCCAAACTGTTTTCCAAGACGGTGGTGCCGTCCTGTTTTTTCTTCGTAGCACTTATCAATACGTGAAGGTATTGCCCTATCAATTTATTTGTCACCTTGTTTATTGTCTGTCCCCCCATCTAGACTGCAAGCCCTAGGAGGGGCTTGCAACCTTGACACTTGCCTGGCGCATAGCAGGTGCTCAGGGAATACACCAGCTGAGCCAGTATGTGTGCACCACTTCCTCCCATCACGGGCACCAGGGAAGACCTGCCACCCAGCTCTCCGCTTGTCCTCAGGGTGCCACTAACAGTCCGGGTTCTGCCCTGGAAGCCACTCAGTCAATGTTGCTGGTTATGCAAATGGCCGATGAAGCAACCACTGCCGTTTCTTCCCCAGAGTTGCTTGTGTCCTTCCGATAAAGATATCATTTGGATCCCTGCCCTGCCTCGCCTCCTCCTAGCAGAGTGATCTTAAAGCTCAGGGTGATGGTGGGGATCGTGGGAGATGGTTTACGCAGCATGCCTGGCACGGCTCCTGGCAGTTTGTAAATGCTCAGTAAGCAAATAGCTGCCCTGCTGCAATGAAAAAACCACAGCATCTTTCAGCGTCTCTCAGGATCTCCTGGCCCCTGATAAATGCCTGCTGAATTGAAACAGCAGAGAAAGGCCCCTTGGATGGGGAGAAGACGCCCATAGCCCTTTCCTATGAGCAAAGCCTGGGAGATGGACCTCAGTGTTTCAGCATGCTGCCGCCTTCCCAACCTTGACCCCCCCCCCCAGCGCTGCCACTCTGTATCTACGTGACCTTGGGTTAGTTGCTTAATCTCTCTGAATTTTTTTCTGCATCTAGAAAATGGGGACAGTGCTAATCAGTCCCCAGGCAGTGTGAGGCACAAAGGAGGCACTGGATATGAAAAGGCTTTGAAATGATTTCCAACTGTCCTTTGGTCCGCAATGTACTAGACACCCAACAATTCTGATGTGATCCGGCCACTTCCTTCCCTGAGTGGGTACATCAAACTGGAAGAAACAGAGCAGAGAAAATAACCAAAACACCGTCTGAAAGTCACAGGCACCTGTGAGAGAGCAGGCCCTCCATAGGAAGCTCATCAGAGAAGGGCCTAGAAGGCAGAGCCGTGGACCCTGGGTGCCACCAGGATTCATGCTGGATCCGGATTCGATCTGGAGACCTTTCCCCCAGTGCTTCTTCTCGGCTTGACCCAAACACGCTGGCTCTGTGTTTCTTGGCCTAAGGTCTGGCAGGGTCGAGGAAAGCCTGGGTGTTGTTGGTCAGGGCTGTTCCTTGTATCTGAGGATGTGATCTTTTCTCTTTCTGAGCAAAGACAGCAGGAAAGGAGGAGCAGAAGTGAAGGAACCGAGCGGAACCCTGTAGGGTTAGAGTCGGGGCATCTCCCTTAGGCTCCCAGATCCGGCGGCCCATTCTCTGGTTGATGCCTAAATTCTGAAAGTATCGAAGATCATTATGACTTGTCAGTAAGATCGTCCGTGTCCACACATCATTCACTCAGAGCCGGGCAAGGGATGTGATCCTGGGGAAGCACATGCCCGGGGGCATTAGGGTGGGTGATTCTGCTCCTTCCCTCTTCCTGGGTTTTCTGGAGGAGCTTGGACATGGCTGGGAGGTGTGAGAGCCCCCTCTCCAGAGAGGCATTTGTTTGTGTGACTGGTCAGAAGGGGGGGGTTGCTGATTCTGAAATATTTGTCCCGATGGCACAGAATTGGATCTTACGACAGCATCCACCGCTAACTTTTATAGGCCACACTCAGGCTCCTTAAATGCTCCTCCTTGAGCCTTAAAACGCAGCCAATAATTCCTAATGTTCCTATTGCTTCGCCACCTCATCAGGGTCCTATGAAAATCACTGCTGGGTGAGCCCCATCCTGGGACGGCCTCACCGAACACTTAGTGATATTACCCAGTCCCTCCAGAGGCCGGTGTGCTCAAGTCAGGAATCAGAGAACCCATCGGAAGGCCCTGTGGACCCCTTGGTGAGTGTGGAAAAGGCAGAAAGGAAATTGCCTGTGCCCTGCCGTGTCCCAGGAGACAGTGGTCGTGTTAGACACCAGCCAGAAAGAAAGCAATATAAGTGGATGTTGCCCAGGACAAAGCCAGCCCCCCCGCTGCACTCTAATTCTCTGTCCTGTGGCATTTTCTTCATCCATACTCCAGCAATCCTCTTTATTTTTATTGAAGTATAGTTGATTTACAATGTGTTAATTTCTGCTGTATAGCAAAGTGATTCAATTATATGTTCAATTATAAATATATATACATTCTTTTTCATATTCTTTTCTATTATGGTTTATCGCAGAATATTGAGTATACTTCCCTGTGCTCTGCAGTAGGAGCTTGTTGTTCATCCATCCTGTACATAGTGATTTGCATCTGCGAATCCCAAACTCCCAATCCAGCAATCCTCTTTATGTCACCGTGTGTATGCATGTGTGTGTATGTGTGTGTGTGTGTGCGCGCGCACGCACGAGTGAGCTCACAGGCCGTCACTAAATGTGTGTTGACTGCCTCTCGCCTCCCCCTGCCTGTCCCGGTTCTGTCCCTCTGTCCCGGTTCTGTCTGGAGTTCAGGCTGCTGCCTCCTCTCCTCTGTCAGGCCTCCCATCTCTCCACATGGGTAGGTTGGAATTCCAAAGGAGGCATCTGAGGGCTCCGGCCGCGCCCTAATGATCGCTCAGAAACCCAGACAAGGCCAGTCATGGCTGCTGAGGCCTGCGGCCCCCAAGATGCCCATCTGCAGTGGGGTTTATCTTGGTGTTTGCTTTCACCCACTGCCCGCCGCTGGCTCACTGCCGATGGCCTTCAGTCTCTGCCGCAGGCTCCGTGAGGTCTCAGCCCACTCGCTGGGGGTCAGGAAGGCGCAGGAGGAGAGATAAGAGAAGAATGAGGACACAGTGGTGGGGCTGGGCAGGGTGCCTCCAGGGTTCCACCAGTTGGAAAGCCCCTGGGAGGAATCCTGAACCCTTTCCTCTCTGAGGAGTCCCCCAGAAGGCGGCCTGAAGGTGAGTGCGTGACCTTCGGCTCAGGCAGCCCAGGGCTGGGACCTGCTGGTACAGCTCCTGCCCACCCCCCGCAAATGGCCCTGACAGCAGCCTTGATGGTCCTGGGTGAGCTGCACAGTCCTGTGACGGGCAGAGTGGTGTGGTTGGGGGCGGGGGTGAGGATCGGTGACCCACTCCCAGTAGGTGCTCAGTGAACTGGTGACCTTTGAGAGGAATGTGGGGTTGGTGGACATAATCAGGTTTCAGACTCAGAGAGACTCGGGTAGGGTCCCCGGCACTGCCACTAAGTAACTATGTCACTTTGGACAAGTGGCCTTTGTTTCTTAGTGCCTTAGTTTTCCTCCTCTGCAAAATGGGCTCTAACAATTTCCAACTACACCAGAGGATGGGTGCCCCATGCAGGGGACTCAGCTCAATAAACAGAGGTCGGGGTTTTGTTTGGATGAATGCATTTCCTCTCTAACCCTGGATTTCACTCTGTGCTGGGCGCTGACACAAGGTCAAGGCTGGGAACACAGCGGGACAGTTCGGGACCACAATGTGCAGAACTGACTAACCTGCCCTGCTGCACTGACCAATCACCAGTGTGGAAGGAGCCCGGGTGTCCTGAGGCTGGTCCAGCGGCACAAACAGGTGGGTTTCAGGATAAACCATTGTGAGGGGTGTGATGAAGGGAAGGGGCACCTCTGTTAGCTGCTTGCTTACATGGGTCCATTCACACCACCCTACCCCACCCTATGCATCCCGACCAGAACTTCATGTCCAGACACTCCTCCGGGCACACCAAAGCACCCATGCCCACATATGTGACAGATGGTGGCCGCTGCTGCCACCTGATGCTAAAGCTAGCAAACAGACTGTGGAAGCCCAGCGCTTCGTGACACACCACAGACAATGCTACCACACACCCAGGTGTTGTGATCCAGATCTGGAGCTGGGGAGCCCAGCTCCAGGAGCCTTCCTGTGATGGTCAGTTTTCTGTGTCAGCTTGGCCAGGCTGTCGTACCCAAGGATTTAATCACACACTGATCTAGGTGCTGCTGTGAAGGCATTTTGCAGATGTGGTCAACATCGACAAGCAGTTGACTTCAAGTAAAGGAGATGGACCTGCCAGAATGTGGGTGGGCCTCACCCAATCAGGTGAAGGCCTTCAGAGCAAAAACTGCGGTCTTGGGGAACAAGAAGTGTGGCCTCAAGTGTGCAACATCAACCTCTGCCTGAGCTTCTGGCCTGCTGGCTGGCCCTACAGATTTCAGACTTGCTGGCCCCTACAATAGCATGAGCCAATTCCTTAAAATATATCTCAATATAAATACATATATAAAAAGAGATAAATACATAGACACTTAAAGATACATAAATATATTGGGACTTCCCTGGTGGCGCAGTGGTTAAGGATCCACCTGCCAATGCAGGGGACATGGGTTCGAGCCCTGGTACAGGAAGATCCCACATGCTGCAGAGCAACTAAGCCCGTGAGCCACAACTACTGAGCCTGCGCTCTAGCGCCCGCAAGCCACAACTACTGAGCCCGCGTGCCACAACTACTGAAGCCCGTGCGCCTAGAGTCCGTGCTCCGCAACAAGAGAAGCCACCGCAATGAGAAGCCCGCGCACTGCAATGAAGAGTAGCTCCCGCTCGCCGCAACTAGAGAAAGCCCATGCGCAGCAACAAAGACCCAACGCAGCCAAAAATAAATAAATTTTTTAAAAAAAGATACATAAATATAAATATTCTATTGGTTCTGTTTCTCTGGAGAACTCTGAGACACCCCCATTCCAGCCACCTGATCCCCTGAGGGGCAGCACCCATGCTGCCAGGAAAAGCATCGAAGTGACTGTGGCCTCGGGTTCAACAGGTCTTGACCTTTCACTTCAGACTGCTCTGACTCTCGTTAGCAGAAATGGGTTTGAGTTGACATCCCACGACAGAAGGGGTTTTTAGAAGCCCGGCATGCTTTCTGCAACCACTGACCCCGGGGTCAGCAGTATAGACTAGGGATTGGCAAACTACAGACCAATAGCAGATCCAGGCCGCTGCCCTTTGGTGTAAATAAAGTTTTGTTGGAACACAACTGTGCTCATTCATTTGTGCTCATCTATTTCCGTGTGTCTATGGGGGCTTTTGCACTACAACGGCCGAGTTGAGCAATTGGGACAGAGAGGGTGTGACTTGCAATGCCTATATGAAGGGGGACTTTCTGGGCTTGATTCCTGAGATCCATCCCCAGTGGGAGGTTTGCCAGCTCCCTGGGGCCTAAGCAGGGAGGAAAGTGAGTTCTCAGGAAGGTTTGGTGCAGTAGTTCTCAGACCTGGGGGATGAGGGTGGGGTGGTTATCAAACATGCAGATTCCCAAGCCCACCCCTAGAGATTCTGAGTCAGAGGCCCGGGTAGGCTCAGAAACCTGGGTCTGCTCCCCAGAGGATCCTGATGCTGGTACCCCAGGCCCGTGTTATAGGAAACCCTGGATTAGGGGTGTTTCCCTGTCCAGGCTGTAGGAGCCAGTCCCTCAGTGGTGCCTGGGCAGGGAGATCCCCACAGGAACACTAGGCCTTTAAGGGCTTCCCACACCTGTGGTTACCCTGGCCCCCAGGAGAGTCTGGACCCTACCTTGGCTTCAGGATGCAGAGCTGCTGAGAGCCATGACATAGCCTTGCTCTGATCAGATAGGCTTAGGGGGGTCTGGACTGCAGAGCTGGGTGGTGCTGGCTGGAGCTGCTGGCTGGAGATAAGGGACGTCTTCCCTGGTGCTAAGCCAGGCTGCCCCGTCGCCAGTTCACACGCTTTCCCAAGACGGCATCTGAGGCTGCCCAGGCCTGGCCTCAGGCGGTGGTGCTTTGTTCTTCCGCATTCTGCCCAAGCTGGCCTCTGCTTGTCTCTGCACTCTGCCTGGAGTGAGCCTGCCAGCCTTGTATGCGGCCAGCCTTGTAATCTCTTTGGGACCTTAGCTGCCCCAACTCCAAAATGGGAGATAAAAATATGAAACTCCCACCCAAGAGGTCTGGTTAAAGGACCATGATGCAGTCCAGGTGAGGGCAGAGACCCTGTCTGCCTGTTTACTGCTTAGCCCTGAGCAAATGCTCAATCCAAGGTGCGGAGTGAATGAGTAAGTAGCTGGAGAAATACCGGGTTCAGAGTCCCCTGCAAACACCCTGACAGTGCTCACTGCCTGCACATCTCTGGAGGGGCAGAGAGAGACAACACGGCAGCTTATTGACCATCACCTCTTTATTTACAGCTCAAGAGAGCGCATGCAACACGCCATCACAGGACTACAAGGGCGTAGCACCTCCCCCCTCCCCTGCTTCCCCAACACCTTAAAGAGGAACGACAGCCCCCCCCCAGGGAAGTTCCCAAGAGTCAGAAAACCCAATGACTGAGGCCCCAGGCCCAGGTGCTTCAATTCATTTCCTCTAAAAATAAAGGCCAGTTCCAGCCCGGGAGACACGGTCTCAGAGCCTGCGAGGTGGTCATTGCTGGTTATTAACTAGGCAAACTGGATCTCAGATTTGCCAACTCACACCTGAATGCAAACGCCCCCAAATCATCTGAATGTCCCTGACCGTCTGACAGTCCTGTCTCCCTCTCTGCATCCTAGGCCCACGTCTCTGAATCTTTATTGTGCACAAGCACGGCCTGGAGAACCTGTGGTTCAGTAGGTCCCGGTGGGACCGGGATCCCACATTTCTGCCAAGCTCCCAGGTCTTCGTTCCTTTTCCCACAAGAATGTGGAATGACACTGACATTGACAATGGGGAATTGTAATAGGGAAGAACCTTTTGTAGCCACTGAAGGGATGTTGCCTATAAGCTCCAATTGTACACAGTGGCCCATCTCTGGGAACCCTGCTTCCCAGATAATGAGCATTAAGCTAAAATACCTTTGTTTAGCTCACAAGAAACATTCTGACCAGGCCCATCTGTGAATGACTGCAGGGAGGAAGAAATGAACACATCCCTTCTGGAGGCTGATGGGAACCAGGAAGTGTTTGACTTTACTCGCTCCCCTTTTAGTACAAAAGGAGCCTGAATTCTAACTCTGGCAAGATGGTTCTTTGGGGCACGCGCTCACCATCTTCTCGGTTTGCTGGCTTCCCAATTAAAGTCATTAGTCCTTGCTCCAGCAACAGCAATAACAACATAAAAGGACGGAGGGACCAGAGAGCCTCTTGCATCCAGAAGACACCGCTTATCCTCCATCAGACCACCCGTCCTGACTCAGGATTCAGAAAATACACTCCCGGCAATGGAAGCCCCTGGCTCTTCAGACTGGCAAATCCTGTCACCCCTCCCCAGCACACACTCTCTTGTCTCCCATAGGAGTGAAGGTCATCTTGAAGGTCATGGTGCACCTTTCAACCCCATGAAACCCCCAATGAGTAGCCTAAATGGTTTGCCCTTCGGGCCCCTTCCCGCTGTCTCTTCCAGCACGTATTTTTTCCTTGCTGTTCTGTTGTTTTTTTTTTTTTTTTTTTTTTTTTATTTTTATGACTGTGTTGGGTCTCTTAGTTTTCGTGTGAGGGCTTTCTCTAGTTGCGGCAAGTGGGGGCCACTCTTCATCGCGGTGCGGGGGCCGCTCTTCATCGCGGTGCGCGGGCCTTTTCACTATCGCGGCCCCTCCCGTTGCGGGGCACAGGCTCCAGACGCGCAGGCTCAGTAGTTGTGGCTCACGGGCCCAGTTGCTCCGTGGCATGTGGGATCTTCCCAGACCAGGGCTCGAACCCGTGTCCCCTGCATTGGCAGGCAGATTCTCAGCCACTGCACCACCAGGGAAGCCCCTGTTCTGTTGTTTTATAAACACGTTCCTTGCAGGTTGCACGTATGTTCGCTGTCTCTCCAGCTGCAAAGCGGATCCCCTTCCAGGGAGCTGATGTCCACCATCTTGACATCAGATTTTATTGGATGTAAACATCCACTTGCAGCTTCTCAGTGGTGGGAGGGATCGTGGCTTTGGGAGGTGACTAGTGGCTCCGTGACTCCACAAGGGGGCGGGTAAAGCTGTCCCGTTCCCATGTGGTGTGGCTTTCATGTCCTCTGACCCTTCACTCATTCCCAGCAGGCTCAGGAGCCCCTCTTGGCATCGCCGGACAAATCCCAGAAAGGCAGCCCCATGGGAACGGTGGGTATCTCTGGGGAGTGGCTGGAAGACTCCCGCAGGAGGAATGCAGGGGTCACAGGTGACCGTCCCTGCAGCTATTGGTTTCCACTTGGCCTCCTGCTTGGCTCTTCCCGGCCCCGGGGTGGGGTGGGTACTTTTAGAAAGTCCTGATCTTGTTATTATTGCAAAGCCACTGACACCTGCAGCTCTGCCTCAGTGGCCAGAATCTGTACATGCTGCCTCGGGCTGAGTCCAGAGCAGTTTTCCAAACCTCTTTGACCCAGAACGCCATCCCCTCTCTCCTAATGGAGCATCTCACGGCCCCCGTGTTCCAGGGGACACGCCTTGAGAAAGGAGCCTAAATGGTGATCTCTGAGTATGTGACGGATTGTTATCTCAAAAAACAGAACACCTACTAAAATGATCCTAAAAATAAATTAGCTAACACTGAGGGCTTATTATGTGCCAGGCACTGTTCTAAGCATGTTACCGGGATTTTGTGTTTACATCTCACAGCACCCCTATGAAGGAAGATTTATTATCCCTATTTTACAGGTAAAGAAATCAAGGCACAGAGATATTAACTAAGTTTCCTAAGGTCACCGAGGTGGTGAGCGGTGTAGTAGGCCGTTTGTCGGCAGCTGTACCCGCGTAGTCAGCAGGGCGAGGGAAGGGTCTCGGGCCCAGTGTACATCAGAGTCACCTGGACGCTTTGCAAACACACGAAGCCCAGAGACAACCCAGACCAATTAAACCAGCATCTTCGCAGGTGGGCTCGGGCATTGGTACCTTTGAAAGTTCCCCAGACTGTTCTAATGTGCAGCCAAGGTTGAGACCAGCAGATTAGAGCAGGGACCTGCAAACTGTGGCCCGGGGGCCAAATCCAACCCACGGCCTTTTTTTTTGTAGTCTGCAAGGTAAGAGAGGGTTTTATATTTTAAAATGCATTTTAGAAAATCAGAATAAGAATAATGGGTCTGTGACAGGTAAAAATTATATGAAATTATGTGTCCATAAACCATTTCATTGGAACACAGCCTAAAATATTTATCTGGCCCTTTACAGTAACAGTTTGTTGAACCCTGGATTAGAGGAAATTGGCTTATGTCCCAGCAAAAAAATTTAAGATAGACCAAGGAAGAACTTCCTGGTGGAGAGGTTTGTTAAACACACAGGGGGCTTTGGGATCCCTGACTCTGGAGTTATGAGGATTCCACCCACCCTGCCTTTGCAAATGCAAAATGGAAGTAGCTAGGGCAAAGAGATAGGCCTTGACTTTCTAGCTATGGAACTCCCTTGGTAGTCAGTGGTAGTTCTGTGGGGCCTTTCAGCTTTGTCCTGATCTTCTGTGTTTTCCATCGTTGATGGCCCAGGGCTAGCCTAACCGCTGCCCTCCAGACAAAAGCAATTCTGGGTTCCCTGCCTGCAGCCACCCCTGCTAGGGTTCTATCACGATCTCGAATCTGCCACTCCATGTGAGGCACACAGTGTGGGCCTTGTCTGGTCTCAAACAGACAAAACTGCCAGTGGATTCGATTTCCAAATAGCCGGCTTTGATCTCTTGCAGTCCCCCTTCTCCCCAAGATTCCCATGCCCGTCGAACTTGAATAGGGAGAAAAGAGCCAGTGTATTTGGTTTCTCCTAGATCTGTCTGCTTTCCTTGGTGCCGGACCCTTGACCCCGACTGATTTTCCCAATGGAGTAAACAGCCCTGGCATCCCGTGGGCGTGGTCCGCCCGGCTGGGGTCCAGGCCAGCAAGGACTCTGGATGGAGAAGGCTTGCAACCTTCTTTGCCCTGGAGCTGAGGGTTGGCCAGGAGTGAGATGCCAGGTGGGGGTATTTAAGTGGTTCTCCTGAGGTGGCCACTAGAGTCACATCTGCTCAGAGAGGTGTTTGGGGTGGGCATCGTGAGTCTGGCCTGTGGGGGGCTGTTAGGAGACGTGCCCCAACTCCTCAGTGGGCTCTGCTGCAGAAGTGTAGGTGCGGGGGTCCTGGGATGGTCTCTGGGGGGACTGGGAACCACTAAGACGTATGCAAAGTGGGTGCACACGAGCAATGTGTGTATTTTTTGAGTCCATGCTTGCATTAGATTCTCAAAGGACATGAACTACAAAAGCCAAAGAACCCCCCTGGGGTGGCAGCTTTCAGGCAACTCCAAAGTGCATGTCCCAGGACGGGGTGAGCGGGGCCATAGAAATAAGAAACAGCTTTACTGTTTACCCCAAACACTTCATGTCTCAGAATACCAGCTCCCAGAGGGCAGGGGTCAATCTGCCCAAATCTTGCCTTATAAGCAAGCAGGTGCTTAATGCACATTTTCTTTTGTTTTTTAAATGATATACCTTTGTCCAGGGAAAGAAGAGAATAGTCGGTTATTCCAGCCTTCACCACAGTGAAAGGAACTACCAGGGAACACGTCTCTCTCACCGAAAGTCATGGAGAACCTGAAATGCGGCCTTAGTTGTGGAGGAGCAAAGACATGTGCCTTGGAGCTGGTTGGACCCAGGTTCAGATGCCAGCTTCACCCTGACTCTGCAGGACCTGGTGCTTTCAGTGGGGTCTTGGGTCCAACAGCATCGGCATGCCCTGAAGCTTGTTAGAAATGCAGAATCGACTGAATTGGAATCTGCATTTTAACCAGATCCCTGGGAATTCTTACACAGGTGAAGGTTTGAGGAGCATTGATCTGGGACCCTGGACAAGTCATAAAACCTTGCCTCAGTTTCCTCCCCTGTAAAATGGTGATTATGCCTACTTTAAAGGGCCATGTGATAAATGAGATAATGTATGCCCCTCATTTAGTACAGTGCCTGGTACATAGGAGGTGCTTCGTACTCGTCTCCCGCCCCTGGGTTCCCCTGTCTCTCAGGGAGTTTCCATTCTTTTCCAGCTCGAAAACCTCTTCCTTTTTAAACTTGAAACCATTGCAGTGCTGCGGTCGGACGGTAGAGGGCGCTCTCGACACTACCATCGCGGAGAACGCGGACACCGGGATGCGCTGGCGGTGTGGGTCTCCCATTGGCCGGGTGATGGCTGCAGGTGTGCTGCTGCTCGGCTCCTGGGCGGGGGCAGTTCGCCCAGGGCTCCCCTCCTGGGGCTGAGTGTCCTGGGTCTGAGCCTGCAGCCTCAGTCATCTGACTCCCCATTTGCTCTGCCACCGCGAGTTATAAACAAACTGCCCGGCTTCTCCAAACCTCCCGCGCTCAGTCCCCTGGCCGGTGGGGAGGCGCCTCACGCGGCCCGCTAGACGTTGATGAAAGATCCCTGGTCGCCGTTGGCCGTTTCGGGCTCCACGCAGCGCCCCTTTCTCCGGGTGACCCTGCGGTTCCGGTGGAATTTGACGTAGCAGCGCAGCCCTGGGTGAAGAGAGGCAAGGGGGTCAGGGATGCGACCAGCCAGACCCCTCCGTGCCCTCTGGAACCCCCTGCATCCTCTCACCGCCACCCCCTTCTTTTTTTTGTCCTACAACCAACCCATTCCCCGCAGAGCAGCCTGAATGGGCTTAAAAAAGCGAATCACAGAGGGAGAAGGGAAGAGTGAACAGATGGAGCACAGGGGATATTCAGGGCCACGAAACTATTCTGTGTGATACTATAATGGTGGGTACATGTCTGCGCATTTGTCAAAACCCATAGAATGTGCAACACAAAGAGTGAACCCCTAATGTAAATTATGGACTTTAGTGAATAATGTATCACTATTGGTTCATCAGTTGTAAAAAGTGCACCACACTAAAGTAAGATAATAGGGGAAACTGTGTGTTTGGGGGGACATATGAGAACTCTGTATTTTTTGCACAATCTTTCTGTAAACCTAAAACTGCTCTTAAAAAATAGTCCATTAGGGGCTTCCCTGGTGGCGCAGTGGTTGAGAATCTGCCTGCCAATGCAGGGGACATGGGTTCGAGCCCTGGTCTGGTAAGATCCCACATGCCGCGGAGCAACTGAGCCCGTGGGCCACAACTACTGAGCCTGCGCGTCTGGAGCTTGTGCTCCCCAACAAGAGAGGCCGCGATAGTGAGAGGCCCGCGCACCGCGATGAAGAGTGGCCCCCGCTTGCTGCAACTAGAGAAAGCCCTCGTACAGAAACGAAGACCCAACACAGCCCTAAATAAATAAATAAATAAATAAAATTAAAAAAAAATAGTCCATTAAAAACCTTTTTTTAAAGGGATGCAGATTCTGCCCTCCCCTATGAAATCTCCCATGGCTCCCCATTGTACTCAAAAGGAGATCCAAACTTCCTACCCTGGCTTATAAGACCCTCTGGGACCTGGACCTGCCTTCTGTCTGCTCTCTTCACCTCCCACTCCCCTCCTCATTAACTCCAGCCACACCCAGTTTTCTTGCTTTTTCTCATACACCCAGCCATTTTTGGCCCCAGGGCCTTTGCACTTGCTGTTCTCACAGCCAGAAGTGCCTTCCTGAAGCTCTTGGCATAGCTGGTTCCTTCACAGCCTTCAGGTCTCAAAGGGACCCTCCCTGACCACCCTAATTAAAGTAGTCGTGGCCCACCAGTGGGAGGGCTTCCTGGCTATGGCTCTATCATAACCACATGTCAGGCATCCCCTGACATACATGGGTAGACATGTTTTTCATTTAAGGCCACAGAAGGCCACATCCTCCTGATTGGGGGTGGGAGCATTAGGGGAAGAGATTGCTCAGTGTGGCCTGAGCAATCCCTACGTTTCAGGTTAGGAGTGACCACAGGGAGAGAGGAGGATATCACCTGCTTAAGATCTGCTTAAGATCTGCTTATGTCACTGTCAAGAGAATAAAGGAATTGCTGTGAAGTTTGTGCTTTGGGGTCTAGATCACAGCTTTGTGCTTTGGGGTCCTTTGGGGTCCTGGATCACAGCTTTCAGACCTGTGGCCACACAAAATACACTTAGGAGGGGGGCAGGGGATTATGAGCAGGAGTGGTTGGTAGCCACAGAAGCCCTTCTGGAACCCTCCAGAATCCAGGCTGGCCTAGACTGCTGGACTTCAGCCCTGGGACCTGAATTCAACATTTTGGGATTTCTCAGAAGTCCTCAGGACTCTTGGTCCTCAGAGGGTCCCTGACAAGCTCTTCCTGGACTATCTTTAATGAGCTGTCATTTCCACTCAATTTTTTTTTTTCTGGAGCCTGAGTCTCCACGGAGGAAGCAAGAATTTTGGTGGGACTGACCAGGGTGGGAGAGACCACGGGAAACGAGCAGATGGGGTTTTGGTTGCACACATATCTTTTGGATGACTGAAAAGCTACCCCCTCCTACCTGAGGCCCTGGGGAGGAAGGAAGGAAGCCTTCCTGGGCAGAGGGGCTGCCCACTGAGCATCCAGCTGGGCACCAGCCGGGAGTGTGAACTCAGTCGGGCCATGTCCCCCTCACCTGGGCAGGCTGGACCTGGAGGCCCTGGCGCTATTCCGGGCTTCCTGGACCAGAGCGCCCTCCGGGCCATTCTGCACCTCAGTCTCCGCCGCTGCGAAATGGGCCCCCAGCCCTGCACACAGGTAACGGAAGGCAGCTCCCCAGCATCTCCACCCCTGCCTGCCTCCATCCCCTCACCTCCCAGCTGGTCCTATGTGTCTCCACTCCTGCCCCCAAGAGTCCTGCAGCCCGAGTGAGCTGTTACACTCATAAGTCAGACCAGGTCACTCCCCTGCTTAACACCTGCCGACACCTTCCCATTGTAACTCAAAGTCCTGCGTGATCCTCCCCGCCAGCTTCTCCTACTTCCCCTTCTGCCACCTTCCCCGTTGGCTACTGTGTGCCAGGCGCCCTCAAACATGCCAGCCTCATTCCTGCCCGAGGCCCTTGGCTTTGCTCTGCCGCTTGCCTGGGACTCTCCCTCCCTCCCCCCCCGCCACCCCTCATTTTCAGGTGGCTGGCTCTGCAGTCCGCTCCTGTCCACCCTTTTCTAAAACACCTCCCAGACTCCTCATCAGGCCAGTCTGGATTGTTTTCCTTACAGCCCCTATTCCTTTCTACAGACATCTTACCTACTTACTTGCTTATTGTTGCTCATCTCACTAGAATGGAATCCATGGGTGCAGAACTTGCTGGTTCTCTGTGCCGCTGAATCCCCAATGTCCTTATCAGAACCCAACACATAGTAGGCACTCAATAAACAGTTCTTGGTAGACTGGATGAATGAATAATTGGACCTAAGCAGCTTTATTCCTCTCACAGCAGATAATTTTTGAGGCTAATGTGAGAAAAAATTGGGCATGTATCTCAGAATGGTCAACAGAGGGACTGAGACCAAATCCCTTCACTCAGGAAATCCCTTCACCAGGAGCCCTGGATGTGGGATGACACTGAGTAATTATTGTGCATTTTTGGTATTTTGTTTTTAAAAGAGTACTTATCTCTTAGACATATATACTGAAATATTCACAGATGAAGTATCTACACTTCCAGGAGTTGCTTCAAAATCCTATTGCAGGGACTTCCCTGGCGGTCCAGTGGTTAAGACTCTGCGCTCCCACTGCAGGGGGCGCAGGTTTGATCCCTGGTTGGTGTAAGATACCGCATGCTGCGCAGTGTGGCCAAAAAAAAGATTTAAAAAATCCTATTGCAACGGGGGAAGCAGATGGGGGGGAGACAGCACAGATTGGCCATGAGTGAGAATTATTGAAGCTGGGTGACGGGAAATGGGGGTTCATTATACTATCCTGACGACTTTAATATATGTTTGAAATTTTTCAGAATACAAAATTTAAAATGTTCTCCCACTTTTCTAGCTATGTAGGTTTGGGCAAGTGGCTTAACCTTTCTGTGTCTCAGTTTGCTCTTGGGTAAAATGGGGAGAACAATAGCTCCCTTCCTGGGATCGTTGGGAGGATTAAGGAGATAATGGGTAAAGGGCTTAGCACAGAGCTGGGTACACTTGGGCCCAGCTGGGCAGGAGGGCACATACCGCTCCACGTGCGAGCTCGGAGGAGTTAAGGAGGGAGCCAGCCAGGCAAGTGCATCCTTTCCTGGGACAGTGCTGGGAAATCCACCCCCCACTCCTTGTTATCACACTTGGAATGTCTCCCCTGGGATAGAATTCCGGTGTGAAAGCACCAGGCTTCTCAGGTTTGATCTTATTTTAAAAGATACGCTCCTCTCTCCTCCCCTCTCCCGCCTCCAGATCATGGGAGATCATGCCAGCTTGTATTTCAAGAGGTGAGAAAAGCAAATTTGAGCAACGATGCCAGGAATCGAGACTAAATGAGTTCACAGATTGTGAAGGCACCGAGCAAAGCTGTTCCTGCTCGTGTCTTCAGCTCCCCAGGGATTCTCCCACCCCCTTCTCTGCCCACCCCGGCTTCGAGGAGAAAGGGAGGTGGCGAGGTCTCGGCACCGAGGGAGCCCCCGATGTCGGGCTCACCTTCCACACACATGCAGTCGTCAAAGCATTTGTTGTTCAGGCCTCGGTTGTGGGGCGTGCAGAGATGCTCCCGGAGGTCGCAGCAGGTCCCTGCCCACACAGCAAAAGCACACTCGGTCAGCCACGCCGAGCGGACCCTCCCTGCGCCCTGCACACGCTCCCACTGGACAGGAGATCCATCATCTCCACGGTGGGGCCGTCCCTGGCAGGATGGACCATCTGGTGCGCAAGGCTCCCAGCTGGAACCACCGACGAATGTCACAGCCGAGGCCCCTGGGGGCGGGCGGCAGAGACCCCAGACGCCCCAGATGGGCAATTGATTGATCATGGGAGGAGCGAGGGCGCTGTGGGATCCCCCCCTGGGTGGAATGGCTGGGGGCTGCCAGGTGTGAAGTCATCATGGAGCTGGGAGGGGCCTCAGTGATCATGGAGCCAACGACCTCTTTGGACAGATGGGGAAACAGAAGCCCCCGAGAGGCAGGCCCTAGGCACGGCCTCGCCCACCATGGAACCGATTCTCAGAGCCACTGTTCAGTTGGCCCAAACTTGAGCCTTTTCTTTCTGCTCAGGGTGAAAACAACGGTTTGGAAAGAAAACAGCCTTTCAGAGAGCTGGCGGTCTGGCTTATCGGATGCCAAATGGCTTGTTTGGTTGCTGTTTTGTAGAATATTCTGGTCACTGAATTAACGAGCATCGTGGAGGTATGCAACTCAGATCTCCCTCCGGAAGGCACTTGCCATCCATCGGCCAGGAGAGCAGTTAGCTGCCAGCCTCCAGCTGTTAACACCTGCAGGAGCCTCCTGAGCCAATGTCACACTGTTCCCGAGCAGAACAGCCCAGGCAGTGACTGGCTCAGCGGGGGTGCCAGGACCTGGCTATCTGCCCAGCAGGGGCCTCTTCTAACAGGGAATCTTTGCTCTGGAGCTCCCCGCTGGGCGGGCGGGCGATTGCATCACAGTCTCCTGTCTATTCCTCCTTCCTTCCACTTTTATTTTTCATGGGCCTTACCCTACCCCCGACCCCCAGAAACCTCCTGCCCTTCTAACTCTACCTCGCTATCGGCGTCCCAGAAGTTCCAACTGACCCAGTCAAGGGCCAGCAGTTTAGACCATCAATCAAAACCCCAGGCCTCTGTTTTCAGACTGTCTTAATGGGCTCGGCTGCTGAACAGGTCAGGATGTCATCAAAGTATCCCAAGAAGCCCAGCAGTGTCATGATGGGACAAGGACAGAATTAAGCCCAAAAAGACATTAGGAGAGAGAAGTCGAGAGAAGGGTCATCATGATTTAAGGCAGCGTGGGGCAGCGGTTCAGAACCAGGCAGACTCAGGTTTGAGCCACTTACTAGCTGTGTGACCTTGGCTGAAACACTTAGCCTCTCTGAGCCTCAATTTCCTTGCCTGAAAATGGGGAATGACAGGGTCTCTTTCTCTGGGTTGCTGTGAGGATTAAATAGAACAAAGTATGACAGCAACTCTCAGTAAAGTGGTAGCCGTGGTTGTTATTATTTACCATCCCTAAAGGGTGCTGCTCATGTGTCTGGGAACACCCGCCCCCATCCCCACGGAGGTTCCCCCAGCGCCCGGCCTAGTGCCTTGAACACAATGCTGGTTTGGTACCTGGCAGGCAGTCCTGGTGGTGGTCGCAGGGCTCCCCTTCAGCCGGTGATGTTTCATTCCCATCACTGGAGAGTTTGCCCCGGTGTTTCTCTGGGGAAAACAGGATCTGTGGTCAGAGGCTGAGGCTCAGCAGGGCAGAGAGATTAAGCACAGGACACCAGGGTGAGAGCGCTCGCACCGCCACTCCCACAGTGTGGCTTGGATAAGACACAATACCTCTCTCTGCCTCAGTTTTCTCTTCTCTAAAATGGGATCAACAGCAGAACAGGCCTAACTTTTTTTTTTTTTTTAAGGTTAGTTAAGTGAGTAGCTACGTGGAAAGCGTTTGCCGTGTGCTGAGCACTTGAGAGCAGCAAGTCCATTTCAGGTGTCCGTTCCATTATAGACTCCAGGCCCCCCATCCCACCTTAGACATCTGTAGGTCAGGCTGGAGTCACCGAGGCCCCTACCCCCAGTGGATGGTGGGAGAGGGGAGGGAGCCCAGCAAGGGGGTGGCGGGGTGGGTAGACATACCTTTCTTCTTCGAAGACGGCCAGACCTCAGGCTTTAAGTCTTCATAATCGGTCCAGTCAAACAAGGCCATGTCCAGTGTGGGCATCACCTCCCCGTCAGGCCTGGGATGAGCCTGCAGAGGGGGTTGGAGAGGAGGGAGCTTGAAGATCCCAACAGGTGAAAGAAGAAACGTGGGGCCCCAGGACCAGAGAGCAAAGGAGGGGCTCCTCAGAGGCCAGCTCGTCCTGTGCTGGACAGCCTGCAATCCCAGCCCGGGGACATCGAGAGGGCCGCCCAGAGCAGCCTCCCCCAATGTGGGACGGTGCCTACAGGCAGCCGATACAGTCGGGCAAGTGATCCACCAGGCCCTCTGGGGGAGGCAGGGGGAGGCAGCTGTGTCCGCTCAGGAGGAAGCCCAGCTGCTTGTTCCCCTGCCCCTTCTCTCCCCTGCAGATGTCATCAGCTCTCTGTGGCGCTGTTGAGGCCACGGCCATGGCTCAGTTCCACTCACAGCCCTGGCCAGCAGTCTTGGGGCTGGATCTGCACACAGTAGGATGTGGGTTCACAGTAGGATGTGAACCCACCTTCTAGGGCTGGGTTCTCAACAGATGGGCTTCAGGGGCCCTGCGACAGCGTGGGCAACCATGGATTCCTCGGAAATGGCCCATAGTCTTATCAGAATCTCAGGGGGGTGCAAGATCCAAAAAAGAGAATAAGAAAGATCTACTGCTAAAAAAAAGTTTTATTCCTTCTACACATATATTTATTTTTGATCATTTTTAATGATTTTATTTTGAAACAAATTTCAAAGCCCCAGAAGAGGTGCAAGGATGCACCTCATGTTACTTGCAACAATAAATACCCTCCATCTAGACTCACCAATGGTTGGCGTATTTGCCACGTTTGCTGGCTTGCTCCCTCTCTGTATACCTTTTTGTTTTTGTTCTTGTTTTTTTTGTCTGTGCCACGTGGCACGTGGGATCTTAGTTCCCCGACCAGGCATCGAATCCGCGCCCTCTGCAGTGGAAGCACGGAGTCTTAACCACTGGACCGCCAGGGAAGTCCCTTCCATATATCCTTTTTAAAGGTCTGAAGCAGATGGGTTAAAGTGTTAACTAAAACTTGTTAATTCTGGATCACGGGGACATGGTTTTAAAGATTATTATTCTCTGTACTTTTCAGTATGTACAAAATTCTTCCCCAAAGGCCTTGCTCTTCTAGATGCAGAGACCAGTGTGCTGAGCCGGCACTTGCTTCCTTGGCATTCCCTAGAGTGAGCCCCCAGGACCACTGCCTGGACAGTGGCAGCCCTCCCTGGCCAGTGGGCCCACTGGCCCGAGCTGGGCTAGATGGGCATCAGGAGACCTGGCTTCCATCCAGCCCCGCTGGCCTGGACCAGCTCCTTCCCGCCACTGTGCCTCAGTCTCCCTAAATGTACTAAGAGGGGTTTGCACGACAGCATCTCAAGGACCCTTCCATCTCCGAGGCCGACCCGGGCCCCTTACCTGGGGCCACAGGGATGTGACGGGCAGGATCAGGGACTCTTCTGTGGCAGGTGCTGCCTTAAAGGTGGTGAGGTAGAGTATGGTGGGGGCCAAGCTGGTGGAGGATTCCTCCATCATGGCATCCAGGGCCTGGTCTTCTGAGAGCTCCACCTTCTTCATCAGGGAGCTGGGACCTCTGACCAAGGCTCGGCCTGAGACAAGGAGCAGGAAACACAGCAACTTTATCTGCTTGCCACCCACCACCCCGTATCGGCCCACAGCAGGACCCACATTTCCTGCTGTGAACAGGGGGCGGAAGGAACCATATGACAAGCTATTGGCTCAGCCGACATCGCTGCTGCCCACACTTCTGCAGGGGTAGAAGCAGGAGTCTGGGGGCAGGACGAGGGGGAATGTCTTGGATAAATTTGCAGTGTTGCTGGGGAGACGGCCCAGGATTCTTGCTCTAAAGCAATATTCCAGCAACTTCAAGTCTGGGTTGCTTGGGTGCAGCCAGCAGTGTAAGTGCAATGAATGGAACTTAGTAGGATTAACCACGGAAGGCTTCCTGGAGGAGAGTAAGTTTGAGTAGGGGAGCAACATGATGAGGCTGAGAGGCATTGCAGGGAGGCAGAGGCCTTTGAGAAGGCTGGGAGGTGAGAGCTCCCTACGTGGTGATAATGACCCTGTTTATTGAGTACATGCTGTGTGCTGGGACCATGTTGTACGCTGGGTCCTGCTTTACAAACATTGTTTCACCTAACCTTTGCAGGAGCTCTGGCAGGGAGGTACTCTTTCAGCCTCATCTACAGGGAAGGAAACTGAAGCACAGAGAAGTTAGGCAACTTGTCTGAGAGCACACAGCTAGTGAGTATCAAAGTCTGAATTCGAACCCAGGTCCATCTGATGCAAAACCAATACTTTTAACCACTGATGCTGCCTTCCAAGATATGTGGGCATGGGGTAGGATGAGTGTGAGGGGGGAGAGTGTGCAGGGTTGGGGGTGGTCGGGAACCAGGGGGCTTCGAGAAAAGCTAGAGGCCCCAGGCTCATCCTTGCCTCTTTTTCTCAGGCAAGATCTGACTTTAAGGTTGCTTGGGTCAGTTGGGGCCTCCCCACCATTCAGAGATGAACCCCAGAGAGTAGGAAGGGGACCCGGGGACCACTGAATCTGCTCTATTCATTTTACAGAAGGCAACTGAGGCCCCATCAGCCTGAGACCTTACAGCTGGTCAGCAGGCCTGGACCTGGACTCCAGACCTCCACTCACCCACTCTCGTGGGAGTGCCCCGCTGGTCCACGGGAGCCGGGGCTGGAGCTGGGCCGGGCTGAGTCCACACCCCGTGTATGCCTTCTTTTTTTTTTTTTTTTTTTTTAATTTTATAGCTACTTTATTTATTTATTTCTTTATTTTTGGCTGTGTTGGGTCTTCGGTTCGTGCGAGGGCTTTCTCTGGTTACGGCAAGTGGGGGCCACTCTTCATCGCGGTGCAGGGACCGCTCTTCATCGCGGTGCGCGGGCCTCTCACTATCGCGGCCCCTCCCGCTGCGGGGCACAGGCTCCAGACGCGCAGGCTCAGCAGTTGTGGCTCACGGGCCCAGCCGCTCCGTGGCATGTGGGATCTTCCCAGACCAGGGCTCGAACCCGTGTCCCCTGCATTAGCAGGCAGATTCTCAACCACTGGGCCACCAGGGAAGCCCTGTATGCCTTCTTGCTTGCTGTCAAGGCCGCCACTGCCCCCACCCCACCTGACACGTGATCCCCAGGGGCGGGAGGCTGAGAGTCTAAGCTGGGCCCGCTCCCCCGTGTTCTGTCCACCTGGGGGGGGGTCTCAGCGGGCCTGGCAGGGAAGCAAGCCCCAGCTGTTTGCAGGAGAAGGTGGGGCTGAGTCTCCATCACCCGCCTCCTGCAGAGCCCCCGCCCCCATCCATGCCTGTGGCGCTCGGTCAGCCCCTAGAGGCAGTCACGTCACATGTAGAGACTTGGAAGCCAAGGTTGCCTGCCTGGGCTCTGGCCGCGGGACACTGGGGAGGAGCCTGCTGGATGGGGCTGCGGGGACATGTTTGTTCCGGGGAGGCTGGGACCAGTGGGTGGTTCGGCTCACAGGGGATTTGGGAACGTGGAGGGAACTTAAAGGAAGGTCAGAAAGATGAGGAAGAAACCCCATCCAACAACCAGAGCAGAGGCAGGAGAAATAAGGACGCGACCGCTCTCCTTGGTCAGCCGTGTCCAGGTCGGAGGACACTGACTCAGCCCTGAGAGAAAGCTGAGAATTAACTAGTAACAACCTCTGCCAATCGCCCCTGCCAAGTGCCAGGCGCCATTCTGGGTACTCCAGAGAGAAAGCCGTCTCTGAATCTACCCCGAGGGCAGAAGGGGCCATTACACTCACTTTGCAGAAACTGAGGCACAGAAAGATGACTTGCCAGTAAGTAGTGGAACCAGAATCAGACCTGGGGCAGATCTGGCTTCACAGTCTAAGCTCTTGGCCTCAGCTCTGTGCCTCGGAGTTGATGAAGTGATGTGCTTGGAGGGCACCGAACTGTCCCATCTCTACTCAGGACTTACAGTAGGATGGATTTAGGTCAGATATGAGGTAGAACTTCCTGATTTAGGAGGATGATCTATTGATAAGACTGAGCTCCTATGGCCACATGTCCTTCTCTTCCTCCCATGCTCCACGCCCAGGCCTTTCCCAGTGTCCATTTCTTACCAGATCCCTCTGACATCAGTGAGACCCCTCCTTTCCTCTGGGGTGTCCACTACCTGCCCCCTTTGGGGCCTCTGGATGTCCTCCCAGGGACCTCACACCATTGACACCTCCGCCCCCCCTTTCCCCCCCTCCCCCGCCTCCCTGTCCTGTTCCTGAAGTCCGCTTGGCCATTTGGATCTGATCCCTCTCCCCCACTCCCCCTCCCCCTTTCGTTGCAGGGCCCCACCCCCTCGCAGACCTCCAGCTACCTCTGTGCAGTTTCAACCTCTCCTTACGTCTCTTGTGCTCCCTGCCTCGTTTCTTCACCCTCTCTGACCCTGGAGACCGGCTCTGCTTCTCGGGGTAGGGCAGTGTCAGCCCCAGGAGCAGATCCTTGTCCTGCAGCAGGCCTGCAGGACTCTGCCCAGGCAGCAGCTCCCCTGCCCCTGGCAGCCTGGAGGCCTGCCTGGTGGTGGCAACCACAGCCCCATCCTGGGCCCGGCCAGGTGTGCCTGGGCCACGCTCCTTCTTGCCCAGGCCCTGCCGGCGGTGGTGGCTGGTCTGGGGTGTCCACAGTGCTGGGCCCGGGAGGTCGATGTGATTCTCCGGGAGGTTCCGAGCAGAGCTTCCGGTTCCCAGGGAGACTGCCAGGCTCAGCTCCAGGAGCAGGAGGAGGGCGAGGAACAGCATGGGGGCAACGTGGGTGGTGGGCCCAGCCATGGGCTTTTCCCTGCAAGAAAAGTAGGACTCTAAGGGGGCAGCCCTCCTCTCCCTCCACGTCCCCTCTCCCCAGTCCCCTCACTCACACTATTATAGCGTAGTGTTTCTCAACAGGGATGGAGGGGAACTTTGCCCCCTCACCCCTCCAGGGGACGTTTGGCAACATCTGGAGACATTTTTGGTGATCAAAACTAGGCAGCACCACTGACTTTACTGGGTGGGGGCCAGGGATGCCGCTAAACACCCTACAATGCACAGGACCCCCCATGACAGGGAATCACTGGCCCACAAAGACCCCAGTGCTGAAGCTGAGAATCCCTGGTTTCAATAGTTTAAGAAGTGCCCAGGTTCCAGATTAGTCTAGATTCCTCTTTCTGTACAAACCTCTGCCTTTGGCTAAGTTCCCTGGTATGAGCTGAGTCCCTCCAAGCTCAGAAATAGGCCGATAGTCCCAGAGACTTGACTCAAAGCCTAAATTCAAACAAATGGAATAATAGCATTTGAGCACGTGCTGTAAGTAAGAATCGTGCTCAGCGCTTGGTGTGAATTTCTATCACTTGGTCCTTTCACCGACTCTCTGAAGTAACGCCTATTATTTTCTGAAGTGGAAATAAAGGCTCAGAGAGGCTGTCACACGGAGTATGTGGCATTTATGCAACTGCTATGCCTGTGCTCTGAGCTCCCACGTGCTGTCCCAGGACAGCCCAGGCCTTGCCTTTTCTTTTCCTCCAAGTTCCAGGCAGGTTCTGACATGGCAGGCAGTGTCCCTGCTGGGGCTGGGGAACTTTGGAGTCTGGACTCTGACCCTGCAGGATGGGGTGAGCTACCTCTGACCTACACTGGGGACAGCCCATCCTTCTGCACCAGAAGTGGGGTCTCCTCAGGGGACCTCACTGCTCCCCCCTCTGTGCCAGAGGGAGAGTCGGAACCCCCAGATGCTCCAGAAGGACTTGGAGCTAAGGCTCAGGAGACTCGTGGCCGGGGGACGATGGGAGTGTCCCACCCCCTGGGGCCCATCCCCCCATAGCCCTCCCCCCTACACCAACCTCACTGCATCCAGCTGAGTTGGGCACCAGGTTAGCCAGGCTGATTGAATTTTTATGGCCTCCCTGGGCCCCCTGCATATTCCATTAGGTTCACAGAGGTGCTTACACAACCGTTTCCTTGAGATTTGTGGCCTTGTAATTGCCCAGGGCTGAGGAAAGGCTGGTGGCCTGGGGATGACTGCTGGCGTCTCTCCCTCCTCAGTTCCTGCAGCCCCCGCACTGGCCATCCCACCCCAGGTTCACCGTTAGCCAACGCTGAGTGAGGGGCCCTTGAAGTGGGTGGGGAGGACAGACTGACCCACTCTGGGAAGAGATCTCCTGCTGTTCCTTCATCCCCAGCTGGCATGTAATGGTCCCCTAGGAGGTGAGGGCCTCTACTGCCCTGGGCTCTGCCCCACCGGCCTCAGCCCCAGCCTTCCCATAATGAGGGCCCGGGAGGCCGGTGCTCAGGCCAGGCCTGCACTCCTGAGGCAGCCAGGTGGGAGAAGGAGGGGCCCTTTGAGAGGCCTGTCAGTCAAGCATTGTTCTGCTCCCAGGGACCCCTCCAACCCTATTTCCAGGCCTCAGGCAGATGCCAGGCTGCATTTACCAGACTCCACCTTCCTCTCCCTGTGGCTGAGAAAGGCTGAGTCTGTGTTGGATGCTGACCTGACCCAGCCCCGCCCTACTGTCCTGCGGGGACATCACATCGATAACCTGGGAGAAACCCGCAGGGCACCATCAACAGGGAGCCTTTGGGACACTGGCCCGGTGAACAGAATCCCTCCATCTTGAGAGTAGAGAGGAGCAAGGCGGGACACCCAAAAAGTGCAGGCAAGGGACCAGATGAGGCTTGGCAGAGGGGTGGGGGTGGGGCAGCCCCACGGCGTGTATGGGCAGCGTGCCGTCCCTGTGGACACACATGAGGCCGATCAGTGACCCAGAGCCAGCCTCTGAGCTCGGTGACCAGCCTGGGCCCTAGTCCCAGAGGACAGATCCTCCCCTTCAGAGCCAGGAGCTGAAGCCCAGCCCTATCCCAACCCTACACCCCGTGCATCACGACCCCACCCATACTTGCCATCTCTCCCAATGAAGTCCTCTTACCAAGCCCTTCCCGGTGGCCATGGGTCTGTTCATCATACCCAGGAACCCCAACTTCAGTGCCATCTTGGTTCCCTCCCACCCTTTGCACCCCACGAATCATGTACGCGGCCAGCCTGGGGCAGGGAGGGGGATTTCAGCGTGCAGGCTGAAGCACCTGAGAGGCCATCCCTCTCCTGGGTGAATATCAGCACCATCCAGCCCCCGGACCCAGCCCATACTGCTGCCAAACTCCTCTGATCCTGACGCTCTCCTACCCCAAACTGTCCATGGCTCCCTAACCCTTTCCCATTTAACCACAGACTCCTCACTTTGGAACTCAAGATCTTGTACAATGTGGCCCCAACCTAACTTTGCAGCCCTGACTTCTATTTCCTCCCCGTCACAGCCGATAGAGACTATGCCCTGGGCCTCGAGCACCTCCCAGCTTTCCTGTCTCTCTCTTCTCGCTGAGGCTGTTCCCTCTGCCCGGAACAGCCTCTCCTCTTCACCCCCATCTCTCTCTCTGTGGAAATCCTGCCCATCCTCTGGGACTCGTCCCAAATGTCCCTTCTGGCAGAAAACTCCCCCCTCGGGGCTCCCACCCAGCTCTGCCCGGCTGATTTCCTGCTGGGGCAATCAGCCTTGTTTAAAGTCCCCGACTAGGGACTTCCCTGGTGGTCCAGAGGTTAAGGCTCCACGCTCACAATGCAGGGGGCCCGGGGTTCGATCCCTGGTCGGGGAACTAGATCCCACGTGCCACAACTAAAAGATCCCGAATGCCGCAACTAAAGATCCCGCACGCCACAACTAAGACCCGGCGCAGCCAGATAAATAAATAAATATTAAAATAAATAAATAAAATAAAGTCCCTGAGAAGATCTGGGGAAGATCCCTTTCCCCTCTGTTCCTGTCAGATTTACAAGACCCTGCAAATAATAGGCACTGATAACTACGGATCGGAATGGAATCAAACTGACACCTGAACAGAAGATCGTAAAAAATTCCCAGGGAGGGTGCGCGTGTTTGTGTGTATGTGTGCGCGACAGAGAGAGAGAGAGGAGAGAGCTGAGTGAGGGTTGGGGATCCTGGCACCTCTTTGCCCTGAAGACTGCATGGAGCCCTGTCCCCAAGCCCACAGCATTTGTACTTGAATCTTGGCACATTCCAGCAGCCAAGATGCCAGCCTGGCAAAGAGCCACTCAGGGAACGCGGGCTGCTAGAGAAGCCGCACCAAGGATCCACAGCGATGCGAGCTCCAATCCACTCTGCGGTCTGCAAGCCAGCTGGAGGCTGCCTCCCAGGGCACCAAGCAGCCGGGAGAAAAGGGGCAGCAGGTGCCCCACGTCGCCCACCCCCGTCAGCCCGGGATGGTTCTGCCCGAGGTTTGAGCATAAAGCCTGCTCCTTTGGGCCTGGGTCGCTTTCCCCCAGGACTGGGGATGCTCAACAGCTTTCAGTCGCCCGGGACAAGGGCAGTCGAGGGACATGAGAACCATCCACAACCCAGAGACAGCCGTCTCACAACAGAGATCTACTAGCGACTCCTTAAAAACGAAACTGAACATGAGCAATCGTCATCCTAGGAGCTGCCACTCCCTGAGCGGCTGGAAAGCCCAGGCTCTTACAAGCTTACTTCATCCGTTTCTTATTGCATCCTCTCAATTGCCCTGCACAGGGCAGGTTGTTCTCCATTATTTTTAAAATGAGGAAACCCAGGCTCTGGGAGGGTAAGCCACAAACACAAGGTGACACCACTGGTGAGTGACAAAGCCCCACCTCAAGGCCTGGGTTCTCTCTGCACCCCGTCGCCCGTCCACTGAGCTTTGTAGGGAGTCTCCTGCCTCCCCCGGGTAATCTCTTGCCATTGCTGTGAGTGCAGCCAGGGCCCCGGAGGGGGGTACCAGGCAGCTGGGAAAAGGAAACTGACAAAGGAGGGGAAAGGGGCTTGTCTCGTGCCCTTATCCTGTCCCCATACTGTGCAGAGTTGAACTGCCAGCGTGGTCTCCATCCAGAAGCCTGCAGGGAGGCGGTGTTACATGCAAATGAAGGCAGTTGATGGAGCCCGCAGCTCGCTTTGATTCCTGAGCCCCCTCCCCCATCCCCATAACAGCCTTGCATTTGGGGGCCGGGCGACTAGGGGAGCTCCTGTCCACCTGCCTGGCAGACAACAGTGAGGCCTGAATTCCTCCTTTACTGATCAGCTCAGCCGATGCCTGATGGGTTGGACGGGAGAAGGGGGCGGGTAGGGGGGGTGGGAGGCGGGAGCAGGGCTGGCTGAAGGGGGTCCAATGGGAATCCCGGGCCAGGAATATCCGTGACGCTCTGATAGAGCCTAGGGGTTATGACGCTCAGTCCAGGCTGTGAGCCAGACAACCACCCACCCGGAGAACGTGGCTGTCAACCCCCCTGCCTGACGCTGCGCCTCCTTCTCGCGTGTGAAAGTGACACACTTGAGCCACCATATTTGGTAGAGATGCTTCAGGGGTTCTCTAAGCATGTGATTCTAACCTCACTTTTAAAAAATATTTGTTAAACTATTTTGAAAACTGTAGGTAAAAACAACAGGCACTCTCAAATGCGTCCTCTACACACTTTTAGCTCGGGCACAACCCCACAATAACTTGGCCATCTCCCGGGTCACTGAAGAGTGTTCCAGGGATGCAAGGTGAGCAGTTTAAAAGAACTGTTGCCATTTGCAGCTACTTATTGACATGCTCCAGGATTTTCTGGACACCAACGACCAAAGCCTGTTAGAGGCTCGGTCTCATATCGACAAATGCAACTGACATCCATAGCCTGCTTTTATACCATTGAAGACAGCTTCTTTTTTCTCTTTGATTTACTGTAAAATAGGCAATATTGTACATTGGGGGCATAACAGTGGTCACACAGCATCTCCATGGAGGAGAGGCTGAAGAGAGTCTGACGGCGTGTAGGGCTTGAAACTGTATCTGCATGAAATGGAGAAAATTCTGGTTTGGGGAAGAGATTATTGGTGGTGTTGGTGAGGTGCTACACCGCTCATAAAATGCTGCCTTTATTGATTTTATATGTTGGGATTATGGATAAGATTTCATGGGAAATGATTTGTACTGCGCAAAAAATAATGGGGGGGGGCACGTAAGGGAAGAAGACCACTGGATCACTGGGTTAGATTAGATGGTCTCGAGGGCTCGGTCTGCCAAGGGAGCCTAGGAATTAGTGATCCACAGTGACAAGACTCCTCCATCTGTCTGTCTATCCAACTGACAGCCCCTGTGGGGAGGGATGGCACATTATATCCTCCAGGTGCTGGAGTGAGCCCCCAGGGACCAGGGACAGGTATGGCGAAGTAGCATGAATTCAGAGGACATATTTGTGAATGTTCAAAGACAAAACGCGGGAATTCCCTGGCGGTCCAGTAGTTAGGACTCTGCGCCTTCACTGCCGAGGGCGCAGGTTCAATCCCTTGTCGGGGAACTAAGATTCCGCAAGCAGCTTGGCCAAAAAAAAAAAAAAAGACAAAACACAACCATGTGTGACGATAACAAGCCCATTCCTGGGCCAGCCCTCCCTCTCATTCGCTTTTGGAGGAGCTCTGCCTTGCTCTGGTCACCTCTCTAACCGTGACTGACCCCCAGCACACAGATGAAAGCCTAACCCACCGAGCCGCTGGGATGTGCATCCTGAGACCAGTACAGGGGTCTCTGGGATGACTGGGACACTTCTATCTTTCAAGGACTCTTCAGAAAGGGGTGCACAGTGCTGGGGGTCAGGGATCTGAACACGAAGGGGCCCTGATTCCTGCCACTCCCCTGGCCACAGCTCAGGTCTTGAAAGGACCCTCCACATGGAAACATCCTAACCCTCTTTAGCTCATAAGAAACTGGAAGGTAGCTGCCTTCTGCTAAACCTGGACCAGAAGGGACCTCTACCCTTGAGAGGCCAAGAAACGTCTCCAAGGGGATCTTGCTCCCTTAAGAGAACCCAGCCTTCCTCTGGGGCAATCTGGGAGCCAGTATTCTTAGCCACAGGTGATGAGCTCTCCCGGCTTAAGGGGGAAGTGGGTCTGGAGTTTTGTGGCCTGCTGGGCATCTCTGGGGACCCTGACACTAAGGGCTGAATTCTGTCCTTCACAGTAGCTGCCTCAGGCCAGACTGGGCTCTGTGTGGGTGCCCCCTTATCACAGAACTCTTGCCACATTCCCTGCCATGTTTCTAGTAACACAATCAGCCTTTGGTGCTGCTGTCTGCCCAGGCCCCAGCTTATCACCCAAACACCCTCCACTTTGTGGTCAGAAGAACAAATCGGACACTAGCTTTCCTGCTTAAAACTCTTCAGTGGACATTTCTGCAACACATACAGCAGACAAGAGATTAACTCCTTAATATATAAAGAACTCTCACTCCACTCTCATCCCTGGGAGCCCTGGGGGCAGTGTTTGTATGCCCAGAACCCCAAGTCCGTAGTGCTTAGGACAGATTTTGTGAGATGCAGGAATTATCTCTGATTTTGCTTCCATACTGCCGTGAAGATTTTAGGAATGCTCTAACTTGGAATTATCTGCCTGACTCTTCCCTCTGGCACCTCCTCATGACTTGACTGGACACTTCCTGGAATGGCTGGAATCGGACAATGGAGGTGGCCATCCCCAGGTACCCCCTTCTGCTCTTAGACCAGTGGGGCCACCTGGTAGTCAGCTCCACAAACCTGGAACTCCAGTTGGGGTCTTAGAGCATCTAAGACAGCAGGTTCCTGTCTTCTTTAGGGAGAGTGGATTCCCCCAGGGCTGGAAAATAAGTAGTTGTAATTGTTCAATCAAAATAGTTGTGTCCCATATTTCAAAAAGAGTCGTGTACCACAATGTTCATTGCAGCTCTGTTTACAATAGCCAGGACATGGAAGCAACCTAAGTGGCCATCGACAGATGAATGGATAAAGAAGATGTGGCACATGTATACAATGGAATATTACTCAGCCATAAAAAGAAATGAAATGGAGGTATTTGTAATGAGGTGGATGGACCTAGAGACTGTCATACAGAGTGAAGTAAGTCAGAAAGAGAAAAACAAATACCGTTATGCTAACACATATATATGGAATCTAAAAAAAAAAAAGAAGGTTCTGAAGAACCTAGGGGCAGGACAGGAATAAAGACGCAGACATAGAGAATGGGCTTGAGGACACGGGGAGGGGGAAGGGTAAGCTGGGACGAAGTGAGAGAGTGGCATGGACATATATACACTACCAAACGTAAAATAGATAGCTAGTGGGAAGCAGCCGCATAGCACCAGGGAGATCAGCTCGGTGCTTTGTGACCACCTAGAGGGGTGGGATAGGGAGGATGGGAGGGAGACGCAAGAGGGAGGGGATATGGGGATGTATGTATATGTATAGCTGATTCACTTTGTTATACAGCAGAAACTAACACACCATTGTAAAGCAGTTATATTCCAATAAAGATGTTAAAAAAAAAAACAAAACAAAACCAGTTATGTCCTCAATGAGAGTGGGGGAGGGGAGGGGGATCCTAAATTCTCGGGCTGTGCTCTTCCCAAGTCAATCTGGGACTAGATTCTGTCTCCCTAGCCCCTCCCACGACCCTCCCACCATCACACCTCATCATGAGTCATAATTTCCCTGTCTGTGAAATGGGATTATTAGCCTGTCATGAGATTTGACTATTTAGGAAATGAGGACTTCTGTGTGATTGGGGAAAGGGAGGTTTCCAGGTATGGAAGGAACTCAGGCAGTGTAGGTGGGATGGAAGGCAGCAAAGATGAGCTCCCTGGAAGGGGGGAGGGGAGATAAGAGTTGAAACATCTGCCCTGGGGGGTACTCATTGGTGGATTGGCCTTGACAGTCCTGAGCTAGTCCCTACCCATCTCCCCTGCCCCCCTGAGGCTCTATGGCCCCCAAAGTGCCTCCTGTCCAATAGGAAGGAGCCTCTCAGCCCCCCTAGGCCTCAGAACAGCCAGAGCCCCACCTACCCCTCCACATGCCTTTGTGCCAACCTGGCCTCACACAGAGAACTCTGCCTCTTGACCCGTGGAGCACCAGGGTGGAGACTGCCAGGGACAGTGAACCAGATAGTCACCACTTGCTGAGCTCCTCTGGGTGCAGAACCTGGATACCATGCAAGGGAAACTGCTCTAGTCTGAAGACCTTGTCCCTGCTGCTGGAGATTGCCAGTCTGATTGGGGACAATAGCCCTGGTACTGGGGAGCTCCCACTGTAACAGGGAAGATCTAGGTCTTGCCTTAGAGCACTCTTAGACTGATGAGACATGGCTCCTGTCCTCAGGGAGCTCTCAGTCTGAGCAAGAAAAGCAGCCCCTGCCCCAGGAAGCCTCCAGTGTAACAGGGGAGATCCTGTTGCTGCCCTTAGGGATTTCCCAATCTCATAGGGGAGACACAGCTCTGGCCTTGGAAGTTCCCAGAACATGGGGAAAACATACACTTTGCTGGAGGGAGCTTCTATTCTGTGGGCAAAGACACAGTTTTTGCCCTCCGGGTGTCCCCGCTCTGACCTGGCAGGGAGGCCACACACCTAATGAAAGATTGAGGCACAGATGTAATTATTACTGATTCAAACACAAAAATGTCAGCCCAAACCCATTAAGCTGAGCCATGGGAGAGCCCCCCTGACCAGAGCGGAAAGAGCTGTGTGACCTTGGGCAAGTCATTTGACCTCTCTGAGCCTCGGTTTCCTCTCCTGTAAAATGCTGGAGGTTGCGAGAATGAGGGGAGGCAAAGGTATACAGAGTGAGTGGTACCCAGTAAGCGTGCAATAAACAGTAGCTGTTGTTATTATGAGGAGGGGAAAGAGTGGGAGTGGGGCTTGGGGGTGGGTTCCTGGAAGTGTTTGTGCATCTGTGCCTGCGTGCGCAGGGGGGCAGACACAGGTGGCCACGTCCTCAGTCCTCGGTGGGGTGATCGATGGCTTCGGTGGGGCAGGTCAGCACAGGCCCAGGCCAGCCTGGAGGGGACCATTGTCTTGGCAAATGAGGTTTGGCTTTCCCGCAGGGGCAGCACCATCTGCTTTTATTATTTCCAACAGCAGCCTCGGGAATTCCCACCCTCCTAAGGCCTCACACCTCGAAAAAACTGATGTAGGGGTGTTGTTTTGGGGGGAGGGAGTGGAGTCCTACCTCCTGCTACATTACAGGTACTCGCCACCCCTCCTCCTCTCCTAAGTCATCCTCCTGGCCCCCTATTCCCCAAATTTCATTATCTTGGTTCCCAGACAATTTGGTTGCACCCATCACTTAATCATCAAGTGACAAAATGCCCACTGTCAGTTCTGGCAGAGGTCAGTGTGGAGTAGAAAGACACCTGGAGTCAGACAAGCCTGGGTGTGAATCCTGGCTCCAGCATTTAATAGCTGTGTGACCCTGGACAAGTCAATTAACCTCTCTGGGCTTCAATCCCACATCTGAAAAATGAATGTTTGTTTGGGTGTCATTTATAGGGCATCAACTACTCTAGGCTTAGAGCTTTATATGTATTATCTAGTTTATAATTCAGCCCATTGAAGTGGACAATACTTTTCAGGTAATAACAATAGTAACAATGGTTCAACACTGGGACAAAGATTTGAAGGATTTGCTCAAGGTTACACAGTAGAGAGAGTGGTAGGGCTGGGATTTGAACCTGTGGCCACCTGACTCCAAAGGCAGACTCTTTGACCACGCCTCATGCTAACTCAGTAACTAATACTAGTGCTGATGCTGTGACTTTCAGGGATGACACACGGTGGGGGCCTTAACCCAGCGCCTGGCACAGAGGGGGCCCCTAAAAACGTGAGGTCTGCAATTACTTTATCCCAGCTGCTCTGGATTCTCACACTGGTACCCCTACACTCACTCAGATGTGTCCCAGATGGTCAGTGCCAGGCCGCCAAAGCTGGGGACTGGTGTGAGGGTGGTGGCAGGGCCTCTAGTGGCAGGGTCCTTCCTGGGGAAGCCTGTGTCCCATTGGCTACGGTGGCCCACTGAGAGGAAGGGCTGGGGTAGGACAAGCAGAGGGCCTGGACCAGCAAGAGAGGAGGATGGCACCTGAATGGGCCAGTGGAGGGATGTTAGTATGACTCCTCCCCACCCCGGGAACATGCCCAGCTCCTGTTCTTCCCAGGCTGTAGAGTCAGGGAGGCCAGGATGAAAAACCCCTGCTCTGCCACATTTCTGGCTGAGGCAAGTGAAGGTCCAGGTCACAGAGCTGCTAAGCTAGTCTGCTGAACTTGGGCAGTCGCTTCCCTGTCTAGCCGATTTCCTCTGTTCACATCAGGCACAGAAATCATCCTCATCTTTTGGAGGCGTGCAGAGCCCCCAGTACCACAGGGACTTTCCAGGAGGCTTGCTCCCGCTCCACAACCTCACCAGTCTGCCCTAGGGCCAACTCTGCCCCTGGCCTGGCCAGCAGGACCCAGTGGAACCCACGGATAAGCTGTGGCTTGCAATTTTCAGTTCATTCCTATCTCCTTGGCCAAGGATTCCATATATTAGAACAAATATGGACAGAGCACCTGCTGTGTCTCAGGCACTGGGGCCCCAAGTGGAACAAGACCCAGCCCCGCCCAGGGAAGTGCAGACCGCGGGAGAGACAGGGGGGCAAGGGAGAGCAGGAGGGCTCCCCACAGGAGGGGCCATCTGACCTTGGCCTGCAAGGGGAGACATTTTAGATAGAGGGAAGAGCCCTAGCAAAAGCTCGGAGGCAGTCAGGGCGTGGAGATGATCGGCCCTCCGTCATGGCTGAAACCCAAGATGCCGACAGGGGTGTGATGGGAGGCAGGCAGCATAGTTAATTTAGTGGAAACAGGGAGCTTTTGAGAGATTTAGGGATGCGGAGCAGGGTGAATTGAACGGTGGGAAGGGAGGCAGAGAAAGTGGCAGGAAGGATTGTGAGCAGCAGTCCGGATGGTGTGTGTGTGTGTGTGTGTGTGTCTGTGGGTGTTTCCAGTCCCATTCTTGCCTCTCTAAAGAGAAAGGCGCTAGTTGCTAGCTCTGGCTGTGGCTGAAAAAAAAGCTCAGCTAGGGGAACCCAGAACTTTCCAGCCGGGAGAAGATGTCCCTCTTCCAAAGTTGCCCTCATTATGGCCCTAAGCCCACATCACTGCCGGACTCCTGGGGTGGTGTGTCACCTGTCGCGATGACATAGACGATGGTCAGAGGGTTTGGGTGATTACACAACAGGTGCAGGGTCCAAAAGACAATCCCCCCCAGAGGAAAGGAAATGGCTCGTGAGTGAGAGCCATTAGAAAAGAAATGGGTGCAAGACAGAGATTCAGAATTGGGAATGAGTCACATGGATGCCTCATGATCAATGACCAGCTGTTGGCAACATCGACACAGCCACGTTGATCTCATTTTGAAAGCAGACACCCTTTTCTTTCTGATGTTTAAGCTCTGATTTTAGGACAAGCAGAGAGGAGGAGGGAGAGAAAGAGAGAAGAGTGCCTGCAACAGTGTGTAGGGGGAGGTGACCATGATACGGGAGGAGCCACAGTCAGGCTTCTCTGCAGTGTCTCTAAGCCTGAATTTTTGATCCATTTCCCCCTTCCTGTGGACCCCCTATCCCCACCCCACCCACGGACTGGGACTGTAGAATCCCCCGTGGCCACCGAGCGTGTGCCTCGCTGGCATCCAATATGTTTTTTTTCCTGCTTTCACATATATCCCCATCGGTAGGTGCTATTATCCCCGTTTTATGAAGGGGACGCTGAGGCTCAGAGAAGTGCGTCCCTTTGTCCAAGATCACTCCCTCAGCCTCCGTCTGCCTGGCCCCAGAGGGATGGTACTGAACCAGCACTGGGACACTTCCTGCATGCCACCAGGCTGGGAGGTGGGCAGCATGGAAGAGTGCTCCACGCAAGAGAGACCAGACAGAGGCGAGGGCAGAGGGAGCACCCGGTGGAGTAAGGCAAGACTTGGCGGGAAACCCAAGAGGTCTCACGACTCAAACCTTGGCTCCGGGCTCCCGAAGGCGCCTGAGACCCCGGCGCGCGGTTGGAGAAAAGCCAGCAGTGGAGAGGGAGGGAGCCCGAGCCGGGGCCAGAAGAGCGAGGCCAGCGCTGTCGGGGTCGCTAGCGCGAGGGACTGGGCAGTGCTGGCGGGGGGCGCAGCCAGAACCTCCCTCTACCTGCAACACACCCCAGCCCCGTAGGCGGCCTCGAAAGAAGCAGAGGGCACTCCTGCCAGCTCTGTCCGGAGCTTAGGGAATCTTCCAAGCTTCTTCAAACGATGTCAGACTGGGGTCCCCAGCCTGAGAGACCACCCGGAGACTCAGAGACAGAGAGACAAAGAGAGACCGGGTCCCAGAGGGAGAAGGCTAGTGCCGAGGAGGAGAGTGGGCGAGAGCCGCGTCCGGAAGAGGGCGGCAAGGGCGCACGCTAGGCAGTGTCAGAACGTGGAAAAGTGAGTGTCCGGCGGAAGGCGGGCGGATGAGGGGCCCAGGAGCAGAGCCAGGAGCCGAGGGGAGACGCGGCGAGGAGCGGAGGCGGCGGACCCACTGACCGACGGGTCCGAGGGCCGGGAGGGCAGGGACGAAAGCAGCATCCTCACCTCCAGCCTCAGTCCCCGGCGCGCCCCGCCCCTGAGCGCTCCAGGTAGCCCACCTTTGTCCCGGCGCGCACCTTTGTCCCGGCGCGCAGCCAGGTGAGGCGGGGGGGCGGAGCCAGGGGCGGGCCAAGGCCAAGCCTTACCTGTCCAACCGGCGGGGCAGGGGCCGAGGGGCGCGGGGCCGAGCGTCTGCGGGAGTCGAGCGCGGCGGAAGGCCGAGCCGCGAAGCCGGGACCGCGCGGAGAGGTGCGCGGGCGGCAGGAGGATGTGCCGAGGCTGAGCTGGGCTGGAGGGAAGGGGGAGGGGGCGGGCGTGAGGGGAGGGGGCGGGAGCACGCGGAGGGGACGGGGGAGGGGCGGCGGCGAGCGGGCTCCACTGCCCCCAGCCGAGGGGCAGCCCCGGGCCGGGCCCCGCGCGCTCCCAGCCGGCGCGCCCTCGCCAGCTGCGCTCGGCGTTCCGGGCCCCCTCCCCAGAGGCCTAGCCGCCGCCGCCGCGAAGGCGCGGGGCAGACAAAGAAGGTAGACAAAGGCGGGCGCAGCCAGGCGGCCGTGCAGGCACCGGGAGAGGCGGGCCCACTCCTCCCGGTGCGGAAGAGCCGCCTCGGCGCGGCCCGGGGCGCGTGGGACGGGCGGGGCGCGGGCAGCGGTGGCGCATCTGGAGCGGCCCGGCAGGGAGCGGGCGACAAAGGACCGCGGCAGGAGGTCCCTGGCGGACCCCAACAATGGATCGGAGCTGAGCGCTCAGCTGAGGCCGCGTCTGGCAGCGCAGAGGCCGGCGGTTCCCCAAAAGGATTATTCCGCCTAGGCTGTCAAATGGGACGGAAGAAATGCCCTGTGCGAGGGAGGAGGAACGGGGCACCGCGGGGCCTCAGTAGCCTCCGAAAGTGCGCAGAGTGGGGGGACGAGGTTCTGGGAGGGGTCGCTCTTCGACGTGGGGGTCCAGGGGGGTCTTCAAAGCGCTACCAGGTGAGACTCGGGAGCACTGACGGCTGCGCTAGTGTCCCCTCCCCATTCACACACCCTGGGAGGGAAGGGAGAAAGACAATACCCCTACCCAACACACACACACACACACACACACACACACACACGCGGTCCGCCTCCCACCACGCCCCGTCCAAAGTAGGTCTGATGCTCCCCAACCCGGCCCAGGCAGGACAAAGCCAGCGCTAGGGGTGGCTCATCCATCACCGAGCAGGGTGCCGCGTCCTGCCGACCCTGGGAGTCCCGGAATGCTGTGTTATGGGTCCCGCGGCCCCCATAACTCACCGCGGGGTCAGGGGGGCCGCAGGCGCTGCAAAGATCAAGGAGCGGTGGGGCGGGCTCGCGTTCGCGGGAAGCAGCAGTCTTGCCTGGAGCCCAGAGCTGGCCCAGCGGGTTCCATTTCGACTGTTTTCTTCTTTCTCCAGTGTGGCAAATTATGGCTCAGAGTTTTAAGAGCTCCGCTCTGTAGTCAGGTTAGATGCCTGGGCTCCTCTTCTGCTGTCATTCATTCCCCATATGCTTGGGCAAGGGGCCTGACCTCTCTGAGCTCACCGTTATCCGTAACTCTCAGGGTTCAAGGATTAAGTGCAGTGGCCTGTGTAAGGAGATAATGTTCCTAAGGTCCTGACCCCACAGGATATGCTCTAGAAAAATTATCTGCTATTGTTATCGTAATATTATCAGCCTGATGGGCAGGCACCAGGATGGATTGGGTTGCGAGCAGAGCAGAGACATGATCTGACTTTTAGGTTTTAACAAATTCACTCTGATTCCCAAAGTTGAGAATAGACTGCATTTGGCAAGGACAAAAGCAGGGAGACCAGCTAGGAACAGTGGCAGAGAAGAGGTGACGGTGGCTTGGGCCTGGGAGGGGGACGGTGGGTATGATTCCCTCTGTCAAGGATGAAGCTGTGGCCCAGCATTTACTGAACCAGAAGTAGGTTATTGGATCCTCTGGTTCAAATGCTGTTGCGATGGCTATTCGCCAGTGGGGCGATCTTTTGCCATGCTTGGACCCTCTGTTCTCTGGGTCCTCCCAGAGCGATGCTGCAGGAAAAGGTGGATGTTAGGAGAGGTCTGGACTCCTATCCCATCTAGGTTATGGTGACTTTGGGTCTCAGTTTCCCCATGTTTGAATGGCCAAAGTGGAAACAACTCAAATATCCATCACCTGATGAGTGGGTAAACAAAATGTGGTATATTCATGCAGCAGAATATTATTTGGCCACAAAAAAATGAAGTACCAGTACATGCCGCAATTTTGGTGAACCTTGAAAACAGTATGCTACGTGAAACAAACCAGACGTGAAAGGCCACATATTGTATGATTTACATGAAATGTTCAGAATAGGCAAGTCCATAGAGACAGAAAGTAGACTAGTGGTTTGTTGCCAGGGGCTGGCAGAAGGCGAGACTGGGGAAGTGGCTGCCAATGTATGCGGGGGTTTTTCTTTCTGGGGTGATGAAAATGTTCTGGAATTAGATAGTGGTGATTGACGCACAACTTTGTGACTCTATTAAAAACCACTGAATTGCATGCTTTAAAAGGATGAACTTTATGGTTTGTGAATTATATCTCAATAAAGCAGTTATTTTTAAAAAGTGGCAGTTGAGGGCTTCCCTGGTGGCGCAGTGGTTGAGAATCTGCCTGCTAATGCAGGAGACACGGGTTCGAGCCCTGGTCTGGGAAGATCCCACATGCCACGGAGCAGCTGGGCCCGTGAGCCACAGCTGCTGAGCCTGCGCGTCTGGAGCCTGTGCCCCGCAACGGGAGGGGCCGCGATAGTGAAAGGCCCGCGCACCGCGATGAAGAGCGGTCCCCGCACCGCGATGAAGAGTGGCCCCCACTTGCCGCAACTAGAGAAAGCCCTCGCACGAACCGAAGACCCAGCACAGCCAAAAATAAATAAATAAATAAATAAATAAATAAAAAAAATTAAAAAAAAAAAAGTGGCAGTTGAGTTGGATCAAGGGTTCTTACCCTGTGGTTGAGGATGACTTCAGAGGTCCTGGCAACCCCTAAAATTGTGGAAAACATTTCGTGTCTCTGTGCATTTCTGTGGATAAAAGTTCAAAGTTTAAGAAGAGATGACCTGTAAGGTCCCCCTGACCAACAAGGTGTCAATGACACTGTGGAGTCAGCAGAACTTCAGGGAGGGAATGGCATGGGGGCTTTGCCCTGGTTGAACTGTTGGAAGCTGCCCAGTGTTACTGGCCTAAGGTCAGGGCTCTGACCTGGGTCTGAGGTCAGCAGTGGACCCCAGGATCTGGGGCAGCTGGGCAGGTCAGGCCTCACACCAGAAGACTAGATGAGCGGGGAGAGGAGCTATCTTCAGCTGCAGCCACTTGTCTTTAGGCATCTCGGGCCATGAGGATGCATGCCCACCTTAAGGGCATCTTGGGGGCTGCCTGCTGCCTTGGGAAATGGAAATGGCAAGAGGGGCACAGCTACGGATGCTTTGGATGGGGTTTTGAAAGGCATGATGGCTGGTTCAGAGTGTTTGCTCTAGGGGCTTAGATAGTGTGTGTGTCAATCTTTTTTTTAGCATTTTTATTGGCGTATAGTTGATTTACAATGTTGTGTTAGTTTCAGGTGTACAGCAAGGTGAATCAATTATACATACACATATATCCACTCTTTTTTTAGAAAAACGTGGAACGCTTCACAAATTTGCGTGTCATCCTTGCACAGGGGCCACACTAATCTCTGTATCGTTCCAATTTTTGTATATGTGCTGCCGAAGCTAGCAAGTGTGTGTGTCAATCTTAATATCATTGTCATAACAGCCAGTAATTAGGCATTTATGTGCCAGGCATTGTGCACTTTATATTTTCACAAACATTATCTCACTTACTTCTTACTCAACTCTATGGAATTGGTGCTACCATGATCCCATTTTACAGATGAGGAAACTGAGAATCGGAAAGGGAAGGCCTCACAGCTGGTTAAGGGGCAGTGGTGGGGAGAGAAGCAGCAGCCCAGTGGGTGTGAGGGGCACCGTAGGGAGCATTCCGCAGCTCTTGCTTCATTTGTGAAAGCAGCTGTTCTCTGCACACCACCACCTAGAGCCCAAGCACTGAAATCAGAGGTCTTTGCTCCTCATCCAGACTAAATTAGGATTCATGTCAGGCAAGTGGCAGTGAGACACTGCCCACCATCATTTCATTCCTTCATTCTTTCATTCGCTCATTGGACACACATTCATTCAGAACCTGGATTTGGCCAGGCACTGGTGAGGTGCTGGACTAAGAGAATGAATGAGGCTGGGCCTCTGCTCAGGGGACATCCCAGCTGGCTGGGTTCCTGAATATCGTGGTATCAGTGGGATTGTCACCAGGCTATACGTGCTGACTCTGTGGCTCCTCCCACCTCCCTGTGTTTGGTGTCCTGGGAACCTTAGGCAGGGATGGGATGGATAATATGTCCTGTGATCGGGATGGTGAGAATGGGAGGGACTCTGGAAGCATCTTAGGGGTCTGGACACTTCATTGCTTGTTATCACACCCCATTCACTCATTGTGTGCTGTTCAGTGAACCCCAGGAATCTTCCTTCACCCATGCAGTCTTTGCAAAACTTTCTTGCATCTCACCTTCTCTTAGTTTCAACTTAAATGTCTCTAGGGAGTGATTTGCTCTCCGTTCCCATTGCAGACCCTCAGGAACCTGCTTCAGTTGGCAAATAAGCTCTCTCTCCTCCTAAACATCCATCCTTCCCTCCCAGATGCCCTCCTACACATTGTCATTATGGTGAAAAATATGCAAATACCTTTGAAAAACAGTCTCCCAGCAAGTGGGTATTCAAAAATGTAATAAATTAACCCCATGATGTAATCTGGGTCCTGTGACCATCCACCATGCTGATGCGATTAAGATATGAAGACCAGATGCCGAATGGATGGAAGTAACAGCTGACTTTTCACAGAGCTCCCCCATGGCCCTATGCTCATTCGGCCCCCTACCCCTGCCCCATCCCCAGCTTCTTGGCCCCCATGGAACCCGAGGCCATCAGAGGTTTAGGGAACATCTGTCCAGCCTGTTCATTTCACAAATGAGATCGAGGCCTTTTGGGGGCTGAGGTCGATCAGTTTGATCCCTCCTCATCTGTCTCCTAGCCCCCCTTCCTCTGTTTATGGCTGGCTCCAAATCCAAAGCCCCAAACTTAGGCATTTTTATCCAGGTTACAGTTGATAGGGTGGGTACCCCAATGTCAAACAAAGCTGTTGGGACCTCAGTGTTCTCACTGGAAAAATGAGAGTTTTGGGGTGTATGTCCACCAAGGTTTCTCTGAAGTTCTTTAGCTCTGTGTGGCAGGAGACCTCTGGGTGGCTTGCACTGTGTCGTCTCAGGGCGGGGGGTGGGGGTGTCTGGGGCTTAGGGCCCATGAAGGAATGCCTGGCATGAGCCCCCAGGTCACTCACACTGTGCCTCGGAGGCCACCCCACAGGAGTAGCTGGGCTCTGAGTTTCTCCACCCTAGACCCCGATCCTAAGGGACCCTTTACAAGGAATTGCCCCCTTAAGACTGCCACTTTCTGTTACCAGTGAAAATGCTGCTTGAGCGGGCTCCAGGGACGGGCAAAGAGGGACCCTCAAATCTCCCCAGTTTCCAAAGCATCCTCAGTGATTAAATCTCAGGGGGCCAGGGGACACCTGTCTCCAAGCAAGTGAGCTGCTCAGCTCTTTCCATATGGAAATGGTCCTCTTCTATGACATGGGCAGGGTCCCCAGGTCTTGGAAAGGATTGCTGTGCCCACAATGTGCTGCCAGGTGCATCCATTTCTGAAATAAATCATCCATTCCATTGGGTTAAGCATTGCAATTTTATGAAATGCAGACTTTCCCTGGAAAAGCCCAAACCACTGTGGTTGCAATTCCCACACTTTCTTGGGCATCAGGGCCCCTGGGAGCTTGTTAAAGGGCTAGTGCCCTGCTGTGCACCCCAACTGATCTGGTAGGTCCGGGAAGCCCAGGTTCCAGCTGTTCAGTGGGCTCCCTGGGGATCCTGATGCAGATTTCCTAGGACTGCTTTTGAGAAATGCTCTGCTGGCATTCTTGGCTTAATGGGCTAGGTTAGTTATTCTCTCCCCTGCCCCCACCCCATCAGAAGTGTGTAAATGCAGGTTTGAAAGCATCTGGGGTGAAGGGGGTGCAGGTCTCCAATACTAAGCAGTAAACGGTAAACATTCCTAGCTATATCTGTGTACCAGCAGATGGGCATGACTCCTAACAAGCTTTTGTGTCCCTGGAGGTCAGAGACAAGATCCCCGGACTTCTGGCCCTGATTTGTTGCCATAACTCCTCAGCCACTTCTCTGACCTTAGTTTTTCCATCTGTAAAATAAAGGGGCTGAAAATAAGGTGAAGCCCTGGAGTTAGAGTAGAAGTCAGAACTGGGTTTGTATTCCAACTGTGTGATTTTGGCAAATTAGGGAACATCTCTGAGCCTGTTTTACCATCTATAAAGTGGGACTGTAAAATGAAGGCTTAGCTCCTAGGGTTAATGAGAGAATTAAAGAAATCAGTGCTTGAAACATAATAAGTGCTCAATGCATGTTAGTAATTATTTTAATATTAATATTATTATTTCCCAGGGTCCTCTCAGCCCTTCCAGAGTCCATGCCTCTGGGGGACTTCCGAGCTACAAAGTGTAGTGGCAGAAGACAACTATGCCCACCGCCTCCCCCAACAGCTGGGTAACTCGGGCAGGTTACTTCACCCCTCTGAACTTCACTTGGCTCATATGTAAAATGGGGATAATCATGGCAACTGTCGCGTGGAATTGTTTTGAGGATTTAGTGAGCTGATCCACGAACACACTTAGCCCAGTCCCTGGCACATGGCTGGACCTCTATAAATGTCAGCTATTGTTATGATGCACGGCCCGGGAAGTTTTACCTTCTTGGGAGGTAAAGACTGGCTGCATTTAGGCTCCGGGTGGGGGTGGGGACGGGGACGTCCCCGGTGCTCGTCGGCCCTCCCCTGTCCCCGCCCCGGAGCCGGCGGATTCGCTTTCGGTTGGGCAGCTGAGGTTCCGGGGATGGTGACTGCGGAGCTAGCGGTAGATGTCGCTGTCCATAGTGCCCAGCTGTGACCTCCAGCTGGCTCTCACCAGCAACACGTACGCTCCCTCTTCCTGCCCCTCCTAAAGCGAGAGAAATGCCCGGGGTGGGGGGAAATACGTTGCGATCCGATGTGGAGACCAAAGTTGTCTTTTTTCGCGCCCACCTAAAATTGAAAGGAAGAGGCGTGGTGCAGTATCGGCCCTGGGATCACACCGGCGCCCAGGCAGGGCCCCGCCCCTCCAAAGCCCCGCCCCTCTGGCCGTCTCTCTCTCTCTCTCTCTCTCCTGCACCCGTGGTTGGCTGCGCGGGGGGTGGGCGTGGCTGGAAGTCGGCGCTAGGACCCGCCGGAGCGCCGCGGACGTCATGGAGCGGCGCCTGGGCCTCTGGTTGAGCGCGAGGCGCGAGTGATCGGTCGGTGGTTTCCCTCGCGGGGGCCTGGCCCCGAGTCCGGAATCGAGGCCGGAGCCGGTACCGGGGAAGAGGAGAAGGGCGGGATTCCCTCAGGGGAAGAATCCAGGCTGGCAGGAGGTGAAGTCTTATTCCGGCCTAGTTTCGCTTTCCCCATCTCTGGCTTCACGCTACCGGCCCTGCGCATCCAGTTGTTCCCTCTGCGGCGGTGCCCTTTATGCGGGCACAACTCTGGCCTTATCTACTCCCAGGAGACTGCAGGGCGAGGCGGCCAGTGCACAGAGGCTGATCGCGGCGCAGCTGATGCCTCCGAGCTCTGACGCCAGCGTGGGGGGTCCTTCCCAGCTGCTCCGGTTCTGTGTGAAGGGAGGGGCGGTCCTGCCCAGATTCCCCCCAGACGGAGGGGAGGGGCAGTGGAGGTGGGCGGGCCCTGCGGCTGTAGGGGCCTTAGGAACTAGCTCCCGCTCCTGCCCCACCCCCTAGGTATCGGGAAGGATGACCACGCTCACGCGACAGGACCTCAACTTTGGTCAAGGTAGAGAGGCTGGACCTGCGGACCCTGGCGGGGGGCGAGGGAGGGCCTGCGCTGGCGGACTTCCCCGAGCGCACCGGGTTCTGTCCCCTCGCAGTGGTGGCCGACGTGCTCTGCGAGTTCCTGGAGGTGGCAGTGCACCTGATCCTCTACGTGCGTGAGGTTTACCCGGTGGGCATCTTCCAGAAGCGTAAGAAGTACAACGTGCCTGTCCAGGTGAGCCCCACATCCAGACTGGGTGCGCTGGGTCACCCCCGTATCACACAGTGGGTAGAGAGGAGATTTTTAACTTTCTTCCTTCTTCAGGCTCAGCCCTCTCAGTCCCCAGCGGCCTGGCCTTGCCTTCTAGTTCCCGGCAGCTGCTGATAGCCCGACAACCTCCCACCCCTCACCGCAGTGGCGTTTCCTTCTTCCCCCTCTGAACTGGGAGTTCCCCTTGCTAGAAGTTAGGGACCAGGTCCTCCGGTTAGAGCCCCCCAGCCCCCCATCTTTCTATTTTAAAGGTCTCCTGAAGCTGGTGAATGGTTGGTTTGGGGAGGGGATTCCTATAAACCTCAGGCACCTTCCCTCTCCCCTCATTTACCCTAATTGTAACGGGTTGCTTTAGGTTAAAAGGCAGACAAAGCAGTAAATATATGCTACTCTATCCCCAGCCTCTAGAAGTGCCTGTCCCTTAGAAAGCACTCAGTAAATATTAGAATAAATGACCGAATACTGGAAGGTGGTGGAAGCTTAAAAGATATACAGGGGGGGGGGGGAACCCAAAAAACTAACAAACAAAAAGATATACAAGGAAAAGGAAAAAAAGAATCAGCACTTACTGAGCACCCACCGTGTACTAGGTACTTATCTCACTTAATCCTCACTTTTTAAAAATGAGATCTTCCACAGATGAAGTAACTAAAGCACAGAGAAGTTAAGCCTGAGGCCACACAACTTCTTAGTTCCAGATTTTTTTAAATAAATTTATTTATTTATTTATTTATTTATTTATTTATTTATTTATTTATGGCTGCATTGGGTCTTCGCTGCTGCGCACGGGCTTTCTCTAGTTGCAGTGAGCGGGGGCTGCTCTTCGTTGCGTTGCACAGGCTTCTCATTGCGGTGGCTTCCCTTGTTATGGAGCACCGGCTCTGAAGGCGCGCGGGCTTCAGTAGTTGTGGCTCGCGGGCTCTAGAGCGCAGGCTCAGTAGTTGTGGCGCACGGGCTTAGTTGCTCCGCGGCATGTGGGATCTTCCCAGACCAGGGCTCTCCCCTGCATTGGCAGGCGGATTCTTAACCACTGCGCCACCAGGGAAGTCCGTTCCAGATTCTTAATGCTCGAAAATGGATTAAATTTCTGGATCCCGTCTCTGGAAAAATGCCTGTATGCTCAAACACGCACAATTTAAAGACTTCTCAGACTCTGGAGGAGCTCAGTGACCCCGCATTAGGAACTCCTAATGCTACATTAAATGCTAATGTTGAGACTGAATTCTTAGGATCTTCTAACTTCTCTCCCTCTGTGGATAATTCAGTTCTTAGCCTCGTGATGGGAAGTCTGTCTCTTGGGTGGGGAGCCCTAGGGAAGTGCTGCGCCGCTCTCCGAAGGCAGACAGGCCTTTGGGCTGCTGGAGGGGGTCTCCGACGGCTCCCCCATCAGTGCTGCAGCCTCACCAGCCATCATGGGGTTGTGTGCAGATGTCCTGTCACCCGGAGCTGAACCAGTATATCCAGGACACGTTGCACTGCGTCAAGCCGCTTCTGGAGAAGGTGAGGGCACCAGGCCCCTAGCCCACCCCACCCCCAGTGCTCCTCCATGCTCCAGGATGGGGTGACGCTGGGACCATGCCGGGTCCCCATGACTCTTAACATCCAGAAGCCTGTTCCCTGCACTCTGGAGACCACCCCTGCCCAGGGGCAGGCCCCAGGGCATCCGGGCACGTTCAGGGCGTGCTGGGCCCGGGAGCCCTGGTTAGTGGAGTTGGCTGACTGGGGCCTGCCCAGAGGGTTTTGGGTCCTTCTCACCTGTTCTTTTCTCCCCCTCTGCCCCCAAGTTCTGTCTGAGCTTGGCCCCTCAGGGCTTCCTTATTCTACCTTGTTCTGCTCCCTGTGACACCCTGGTACCCCTGCGGGGCCCAGGCATCCTCTCCTCTCCGCGGGTACCACTCATGTCTGGGGGTGCCTACTTCAACTTCTCAAACCTCTTTCTGGGCTCTCAGGGACTCTGGGCCTAGAAGCTGAGCAGGGCTGTGAGTGTGCCTTTCCCATTCTTCCCTGGGCAGGGAGCAGGAGGCAGGAGCTGGGGGGTGGGGTAAGGGGGAGGCAGGTGTCCAGTTCTGGAATAGGGGGTTCCTGTCCTTGCAGAATGATGTGGAGAAAGTGGTGGTAGTCATCTTGGACAAAGAGCACCGCCCAGTGGAGAAATTCGTCTTTGAAATCACCCAGCCTCCGCTGCTGTCCATCAGGTGCGCTGCCTCCATCCACATGCTCGCTGGTGTGAGTTCCCTAGTAATACCGCCACTCTCACCCCTTTAAGGCAGCCCCTGAATGCCTTGCTAAAGGCCTGAGAGGAGACATGGCAAGGTGTGCTGACCTAACGAGGCCTGTTAGTGTCTGAGTCACAGCCGGCCGCCCAGTGGTCTCTGTGGACATCACACAGGTTACACGGAGACCCTCCAGTATCACACTTGGAAAATCACAACGTTGGTGAATGGCTAGTCCCAACCTCATTTTATTTTATTTTATTTATTTAAAAAAAATTTTTTTTAAATTAATTTATTTATTTTTGGCTGTGTTGGGTCTTCGTTTCTGTGCGAGGGCTTTCTCTAGTTGCGGCAAGTGGGGGCCACTCTTCATCGCGATGCGCGGGCCTCTCACTATCACGGCCTCTCTTGTCGCGGAGCACAGGCTCCAGACATGCAGGCTCAGTAACTGTGGCTCACGGGCCTAGTTGCTCCGCGGCATGTGGGATCTTCCCAGACCAGGGCTCAAACCCGTGTCCCCTGCATTGGCAGGCAGATTCTCAACCACTGCGCCACCAGGGAAGCCCCCAACCTCATTTTATAGATGGAGAAACCAGGGTCCCGAGAGATGATCTTGACCTGGTCACCCAGAGCCAGGACACAGACCCAGTTTCCTGACTTGCCAGTCGAGCATCCATCCAGTCCCTAGTCAACTAGAAGTTGACCTTGGATGGGTGTGTTGGGCTGGTCAGCTGCCAGCTTCGTGTGGTGAGGTCAGGGCACTAGAATCTGTCCCCACTTGCTATGTGGCCTCGGGCAAGCCCTGTCCCTTCCCGGCTTGGTGTCCCGGTTCTCAGACTGGGCTGCACATTAGAACCACCTACTGGGGTTCCCTGTGCCCCTTCCCCCCCGCATTCTGACTTAATTAGCCTGGGATGGGACTCGGCTTTGGTTTTAAACTCCCCAGATGATGTCGAACTGTGTAGAGACAGGCAGCCAGGGCCTCAGAAGTCAATACACTCAGAAGCACTAGGGGGACACTGCACCCCCAGGGCTGCTTCCGGGGTTGCTTGCCTGCTGGTGGGAGGGGGACACCCATGTGCTGGGAGACCCTCCTCTTCTCTGCTTCCCAGCTCAGACTCCCTGCTGTCTCACGTGGAGCAGCTGCTCCGAGCCTTCATCCTGAAGATCAGTGTATGTGATGCCGTCCTGGACCACAACCCCCCAGGTGTGCTCACTCCCACCCCCTCTTCCCTGGGCTTTTCCATGGCTACCTGTGTTGGTCTGTGTCCTCAGGTCCCTACTTGGCTGCACCAAGCCTCCTCTCTTCCTCCCTGCCTTTTAGAACCCTTCTGAAAGCCCACCTCCTCCAGGAAGCTTCCCTGATGGACTCCACCTGGGCTTTAGTCTCCCTGTTGACTGTGACTTGTCTGAGCACTGGGTTTACACTCTGCTTTGCGGGGCTGCTGAGCCAGCTAGGGAGGTGGGAAGAGGCTGTGCCACGTGGCAGGCATGGGGTGGCCCTGGCTTGACCAAACTCTGGCCTCTTTAGGCTGTACCTTCACAGTCTTAGTGCACACGAGAGAAGCTGCCACTCGCAACATGGAGAAGATCCAGGTCATCAAGGTGAGATGAGACTGGTGTGGGAGGATGGGCAGGGAGACTGCTGGGAGGCTCTGAAAATCAGAGTTCCATGAGAGTGAGGGCGTTGCCTATGGCAGGGCATTCATTATACATCTTACGGCAGCGCCCGGCGTCGGTAGGCTCTCACTGTGTGCTAGCTCTGTGGCCACCCGCTTGTCATCGCCCCACCTGGGCACCTGGCGCTGAGAGCAGGGAGAGCCACCAGCTCACTGGGGGTTCTCAAGGGAGGGGATCCTTAATCCAGTTTCAGAACTGGTGTTTGGGGCTTGTTAAATCACTGGGGCTCCCGGCCCAGCTCAGATCTACAGACTCAGCCTCTCTCCGGTGGGGGAACCTGGGAATCTGCACGGCCAGCGATTCCCTGGTGATTCTGATGCTCCCTGAAGTCTGAGGATGTCAGCTCTGGAAAGGGAGAGGGTAGCAAAGTGAGGGCTAGCCATGGACCAGCCCCCTGCCACCCTTCCCTTGTCCCCTCCCTAGGACTTCCCCTGGATCCTGGCAGACGAGCAGGACATCCACATGCACGACCCCCGACTGATACCCCTGAAAACCATGACATCAGACATCTTAAAGGTAAGCTGCTTGGGGCCCGAGTGTGCTTTATTTAGGGTGTGCTGAGGCCTGTCAGGCGGCTTGTGGATCAAGGCTCGGGGGAGATGACCAGGGCGTGCCTGGCTTTAGGCTCCCAACTCCCTCTTTCCCTTAACCCCTGGCTGGGGCCACATAGCCCACCCTTGTCAGAGACCCCATGGGTTCTCCAGAGTAGCTGCCCTGGCTGTCCACCTGACCATGGTGTTCGTTCCTGTCCATTAGATGCAGCTCTACGTGGAAGAGCGAGCTCATAAAAGCAGCTGAGGGTGTGCCTGCCCACCGTGGATGCCACAAGTGTCGGACTGTGGGGGCCCAGCCTAGGGCAGTGCTGCAGGGCCACCCTGATTCCAAGTGCTCTTATTGCCTCTATGTATGGACCACCCACCCTCCAGCCCGGGGCTGCTCAGGCCTGGTTGCCTTCATGGAGGAAGCCTCCCCAGGAGGGCAGGGAAGGGTGCTGGGACCTCAGTTTCTCAGCCTCCTGGGATTCAGCTGGCCAACGCTGCCTCAAATACTGTGCTGTGAGTTGTTTCAATAAAGAGCCCCCAGGGCTGAGCTGGGCTGTCACTACCTGGAGGGGAGGGAGGCTGCTTCTCTACCAAAGTGCCAAGGACCTTGTACCCCGACCCCTAGACCCGACGCCAGGCTGGTTTTACTGAAAACATTACAACAAAATGTCAGAGCTACGTGACAGTAAGTTCACAGACTGGTGGGTTTGCCCCAGGTTGGAACTGGGGCAGGGGGCCTCGCTGCCCCCTACAGGCTCATGCCTTGCCTGGAGGGGACCTTTGGCACTCGGCTGGCCCAGACAGAGGATGGATGAATGGCTGTCAGGGGACGGACTGTCAGGAGGGCCTGTGGAGGTGGAGGGGGGAGGGCAGGTGGGTCACCTCCTCTGGCCCCTGCATGGTCTAGGGCTGAGCCACGGACGGGGCCGGGTTCCTGGTCATCCTGTGGCTGACGACGATGCTGCTGTTGGTGACGCGGGGACCATACCAGCCTGCCCAGAACTGGGTGTCCTTGCCCCCGTGCTGGAAGAGGATGTGGCGGACACCTGGAGGGTAATCCGAGAAGGTGTGGGAGACCTGGGGGGGGGCGGAGGGGAAAGGAAGTGACCACCAGGACTGAAGAGGGGACGAGACAGGATGACCACTGAGCCGGAGAGGGGACGGCTGGAGTCAGGTCCTGCAGGGGAGAGCCTCCCGGCCAGAAGGCAGGCGCTCCAGACCGAGGACTGGTGCATGGTGGGCCCTGGGGTTGCCCCGTATTTCCTGCCATCCTGGCCTTGGGAGAAGTGGATGGCGAGGGGCAAGCAGGTGAGGCCTCACCTCTGTCCACCTGGCATCGTTCCACTGGTGGACGGTCACGGGCGTGGGCTCGAAGGAGGCCAGGACGAGGTAGTCGGCCGAGGCCAGCTGTACTCGGATGTGGTAGGTGCAGCCACAGTCTGCTCTGGCGGCGAACCTGGGCGAGCGGAGGGCTTGGGACTGTGCACCCCAATACAGAGGTGGCCCTGGAGGCCACCACCTCTGGAGGCGGGCCGGTAGCAGGCCCACACATTGGAGCCCCGAGTTTCATTTCCCTGCTCTGCCCATGAGGCCCAGCTGGCTTCAGTGCTCCCTGTGCCCCACTGTGCCCCTGGGGTAAGCAGACTATCTGCGCTGGCCCTCAATAATCCCATCTGAGAAAAGGGGCAACCCTTCTGGGTGTTCCAGTGAAGATGTCACCATAAAAAGCAAAAGGCTCTCTACAGAGATAAAGTCCGGGGCTGTCGGATCTGTGACGCCGCCTGTACATTACAATGGAGGTTCGGGAGGGGTGGCCTGTGTGATGGGGGCTGCACAGAGCTCACCCTCTGGTCAGCCCTACTGCAGCCCTGCACACCTCTCAAGCCCCAACCCCCCACCCTCAGAGTAGTGGCCCTGGGGCCTGACTGGTACTAGGGTCCTGCTTCTGCCCTGGACCAGGCCAGACAAAGTTCTGGGCACAGAGTAGGAGCTTGGGATAGAGTCGTGGGATGAACAGTGAAAGGGGCAGGGGAGGCAGACAGGCATGTGATTATCTGCGAGGTCCAGGGAGGCTGGGTCCTGGTGTCTCTCGCTCTAGCGCCCGTTAGTGACAACTCATCTGTAGGCCTCAGTCTCCCCATCTGTAAACTGGGGTTAACATCTGTTGATGCAGGGTTGGGGCGGGGGGCAGTGCTGAATAAGTGCTGGGCCTGACGGTAGGGAGGGGGGCAGCCCTTGCCCCAGGACTCCGCTGGTCTCAGTGGGCACTCCCTAGAGGGGTTCTCAGGAAGAGCGGAGGGAGGGATGCAGAGTGTGGGACTCGGGCGTGGGCCCCACTCACCAGTCCTTAACCTCGATGTCCGGCCGGAACTTGTCCAGTAGCTCCTCCCAGTAGCCCTCGGCTTTGAGGTCTATCAGCTGGGATTTGAGACACATCCTGCGGAGCAGAAGGGGAGGCGTGCGTTCCCAGGCGTGGGCCTGACCCGGGGAGGTGGTTCAGGGGCTGCAGGACGGCCACTGCCGGCGCGGACTCTGGCTCCTGCCTCCTTGCAGGCCCGCGGGGAACGTGCAGGGAGTTTGACCCACTCGTGCCTGGGTGGCGTTCATCCCAGTCCCTAGGCCCAGTGTCCCGGGCAGCCAAGGAGGGCGCCTCCGTGAACTCAGGCCCCTAGACTGGGGACAACCTGTACCACCCCTGACTTACCCCAACCACCTAACGGGCTCCCAGCCTCCTCAAACTGCTCGCCTCCCACACTGCCTATTAACCCAGCCACTGAGTTGCCTCCTGCTCCAGGAAGCAGTAGATGCTGAGCTGGCTTTGGAACCCCCTTTCTGGAGCTTCACACACAGGCCCCTCACTTAGGCCTGGGATTTGGCAAAAGGTTGTCCGGTCCCTCTTCCCTCCACACAGCTTCTCAGTTCAGTTCGTCTTACTCATAGGACGTGGCAAAGTACTTCTTGACTTTGGGGTCAGGGAAGTCTGTGCCATGCGCCCCGGGGAGGCTCTCCACCTTCCACTGGTCCCCTCCGTTGGAGTCGATTTTCCAGGATCTCATATCCTCTAGGAAAAACAGAAGCTGCAGTTAAGACCCTCTGGGTGAATGTTCAGCCTGGCCCTCTCCACCTGGTCCTGGGAGGGAGCGGGTAAGGCTCAGATCTCAAGGCATGCATCCCACGGCACCTTGGAGCCGCCCTACAAAGCCCCCCTCCCCACGTTCCCACCTGTGCCCACCACATCAATTCTGATCTGGGCCATCTGCCTCCCCCTTTGTCCCTGAGAGGCTCAACTCCCAACGTGAAGCTGGAAAAAAAGAAAAAAGGAGTATGACCAGAAATTCTAAATGAACCTTTCCTCACTTCCACGTTGCCCAGGGGCTCTGGAAATACCCAAGTTTCAGTTCTCGAACCATTAAATTATGAAGGGCCTGTGTGGGTAATTCTGTTCTTAATGGCTAATGTGAGTTTGTCCCAACTCAGACCACTTACTAGACGACTGGCGTTCCCCTGACGTCGACGTCCAGGAGGTTAACTATGTAACTGAGATCTGAGGGGGTTTGCTGGTGGGTCGTGGGAGCCTACCGTGCCCACTCGGACCCCCTCTGCCCAGGGCAGGAGGGAGGACTGGGGGGCTGGGCATCCTCTGGGTTGGTGGCGTGTAGTAACCCCGAATCGGTGGAAGGTTCCCCACCAGGTTGCCTTGGCAGGTTTGTAGGCATAAGGCTGTCCCTCCCATCTCCCCCTTCAGACTGAGCTGAGAGGACCTCAGGAAACAGTGCTTCTCTACCCAGGCTTTCCAGAACAATCACCAGGAGAGCTTTTCCAAATTATTCCTTTGCGCCCTCTACTAGGAGCCCACATCTATTCCCCAGGTGCCCCGGGAGCCCCCCAGTAGAGAATCAGAAGAGGAATTCAGAAATCCAGAGCGGGCCAGTGCCCAGGGCAGGCCCAGGGGGAGAGCTGAGCAAGGCTGGGTGGCCGGCTCTGCAGGGCTGTGTGAGCTGAGTTGGTGGTCCGGCCCGGCTGCGCAGCTTCTGAGCAGAATTTGGGGCAGGCCAGGAGACTGAGTGTCTGGGGCACTGTCTATGGGGCCTCTAAGAGGGGCCTAAGGGCCTTCAGCAGTCAGGACTGGACCCCAGAAGCTGGGAAGTTCTAGATCTTTGAGCAAGATACTCATCTTGGGGACCTCATGCTCCCCATCTATAAAATGGAGCCAAACCCTTCTTATTTGGCTAACTCTCGGGATCTTCACGAGGATAAAGAGAGGAAGGGATTCTAAGTGTACAAACTATGCCTCTTAATCAACTGCTGCTATACCCAAACAGGAAGCACGATGCCTGGTACTAAATGAAGATGCTAAATGAAGAAAAAAAAAAGCCTGGCAAATATATAAGAGAACGTAAGCAAAATAGGAGCCTCAAACCATGGGATCGTAGCTACCTCTCAAATTCCTCATTTTCTTCCTCTGTATCATGGGGTGACGGGAGGATAAGGACATTTCTAAGACCTCAGACTAGTGCCTGGCACACAGGAATGTGTCCCTCAATGTTAGGCAGCAGAGACTGAACTAAAGGGGAGGGGGTCTGCAGTGTGTTTATTCATTCAACAAACGTTTCCTGAGCACATGCTATGTGGACACAGGGTGCAGGATGGCAAGATCTGTCAGGCTCCAGGAACTTGAAATTTGTGGCAGAGAAAAAAAAAGATTCAGTTATTATAGGTTATGACCAGTGCTATGAAGGAAGGAAATGGGGCGATGTGACAGACGTGGGGAGCACTGTTTTCAGATGGGGGATCAGGGCACATCTCTGAACTGAGACCTGGAGAATGAGGAGAGGGACCAAGGGAGCATGACAGGTGTTGGGGGGGGGTGGCAATGAGAGAACATTCCAGGTAGTGTGGGAACAGCAAGTACAAAGGCCCTGAGGTTCAGGAAAGGGACGGAACCAGCCCAGCAGCAGGCCCCGGCCCACCTTCGGCACACGGGTTGCGCAGGAGGTTCCTGCGGAGGCTGCACAGAAAGTAGAAGACCTTCCAGTCAGCCACGGACTGGTCCCAGTCCTCAGTGGCGTAGCCCTCATGCAGGCATTTGCGCTTCCAGAGGGACACAAGGTCGATGAGGTCGCGCCAGAGGCTGCAGACAGGGCGGCAGTTCAGCAGCAGCTGGCGGGCGGGCAGGTGCGTGAACACCTCCAGCAGGATGCTCTCGGGCAGCTGGTTGATGCTGACCAGGGCCATGGCCGTGGTGGGGTGAGATGCACGCACAGGCCTGTGGGGAGCAACGGTGGTCATGAGCTCTGACCAAGGAGGTGGACCCCTTAGATCCCCAGGGACCTGGGCCAGGGAACATTGGAGCCCCTTTCCAGTACATGGTAGACCCTCAAAATACAGAGTGGCCACATGTTATGCACATTTGAAAGAGTACAATAAAAATATTGATAAAGTCTTCAGGGACTAATTTTTTAAGAGGCCCCATCCCCCATTAAAAAATTAATTGCTTAATTTTCAGTTGGTTGGCCTGGAGAACCGTAAGATTTTGCCAAGGCCATGCTGTTGTCTGTAAGCTCTGCAAAGGCTTTCAGTGATGTTATTTTAATACTATGAATTCGTTAGAACATAAAATCTTGGGACTCCCCGGTAGCAAAGTGGTTAAGAATCCGCCTGACAATGCAGGGGACACGGGTTTGATCCCTGGTCCAGGAAGATCCCACGTGCCGTGGGGCAACTAAGCCCGTGCACCACAACCACTGAGCCTGCGCGCCACAACTACTGAAGCCTGCACGCCTAGAGCCCGATCTCCACAACAAGAGAAGCCACCGCAGTGAGAAGCCCACGCACCACAAGGAAAAGTAGCCCCCGCTCGCTGCAACTAGAGAAAGTCCACACACAGCAACAAAGACCCAATGCAGCCAAAAATAAAAATATAATAATAAAAAAAGGTGTGAGGGAAAGAATATGTATATAAAAAAAAAGAACGTAAAATCTTTATGACTTCCACAGACTAGCTCACAACTTAAGTGATGGGCTGAGAAACAAACTTTCTCTCCCCAAATTGCCCACTTTAGCTGTGATAAAACATCCCAATGAGGAGGCTCCCCACCACCCCCCAGTTCTGGGTTGGGCATCAGGCCACTCTGAAATGCCCAGAAACGGAAAAGCACGTTGAAGGTGAAGAAGCAAGATTGCTTGGGTTTGAATCCTGGCCTGGAGTGACTAGCTGGGAAGGTAGTCCCCCCACCAAAAAAGGTGGTAACTGTCACGACCTCAGAAGGGCTGGGGGGACCGAGTTAGTACAAGTAAAGCATTTAGCACAGGATTGGCTGAGAAGTGCTCCACAGCGTCATTAACCACACTCTTAGCCTTAGAGCAAAACGACTCTCCAGTAGTTGCAGAGGTAGCGGCCCCTAAGAACACATTCCTCCCTCTACATCCGAATTGCACAGGGTTTTGGGAAAATTACAGTGCCACCACCTTGGCCTGAATCTTGCCTGGGGGGGATCCTGGTTAACCAGCTAAGGGGATTCTCTCAGGTGGGTGGGAGTGGGCCTGCAGCCACTGTCACTCAAAATGGCTGGAGCAGATGGGCCTTATCTGCTTATGGGTGGGGAAGGGAATATTCTCCTGGGACATGTAGAGACACTGGGGAGACTTTTCATTTTTCATTGCGACTTGGCCAAAGAAGCAGTTGTTAACTTAAAACAATAAAAGAGCCAGATATTTTACCAGCAAAACAGATTTATTTGGGAGCAGCAAAGAATTGCAATTTGGGACATGCAACTGGTGAACCACTTGTAAGTCCCGTTAAGCAAAGCAGAGGGAATTCTTTTATAGAAGAGACGGGGAAGTTGGGAGGGACTGTTATAAACAAAAAGTCTCTGGAGGAAACTGGGAGTTCCAAATATAGTGACTTTTCAATGGCTGAGTTGTGACAGTCTACCATTAGCTAAGCTGTTGCCAGGAAAGGAGAAAATCTTTCTTCCTCCTGCTGGCACTAGTAGTGTTACTTCCTGCCAGAAGATCTGTGTTGATTCTTCCTGTATTGGCTGTCAAGTACTCCCCCTTCTGGCCTCCCAACTCCATTTTAGTGAGGTTTCCCTTCATTAATTTTCACATTTCCCCCTTTTGATCAAGATCTTTTTCCAAAAGCATCACTGATAAAGAGTCAGGGTTTTTGTCTGTTTTTTTTTTTTAATTAATTAATTAATTTATTTATTTTTGGCTGTGTTGGGTCTTCGTTTCTGTGCGAGGGCTTTCTCTAGTTGCGGCAAGCGGGGGCCACTCTTCAACACGGTGCGCGGACCTCTCACTATTGCGGCCTCTCTTGTTGCGGAGCACAGGCTCCAGACGCGCAGGCTCAGTAGCTGTGGCTCACGGGCCTAGTTGCTCCACGGCATGTGGGATCTTCCCAGACCAGGGCTCGAACCCGTGTCCCCTGCATTGGCAGGCAGATTCTCAACCACTGTGCCACCAGGGAAGCCCCTGTCTTTTTTTAATCAGCATTCAGTGGCCTTTTGTCCCTTGATGCCAGGAAGGATCTTTTCTGGGTGTCCTGTCCCATGTCAGAGGGAAAGTGCACAGGTTGGAAACCTACTGTGGTCACACTTGAGTAACAAGGAGGGGTAGGAGGGAGATCGCTCAGGAATTTCCCATCCAAAAGTCTGTATCTTAGAATAGTGAATACAGCAAGGGCACACTCAAAACGGAAGGAATTAAACAAGAATTTTGTAAAGACGATGTGGTACATATATACAATGGAATATTACTCAGCCATAAAAAGGAACGAAATTGGGTCATTTGTAGAGACGTGGATGGACCTAGAGACTCATACACAGTGAAGTAAGTCAGAAAGAGACAAACAAATATTGTATATTAACACATATATGTGGAATCTAGAAAAATAGTACAGATGAACTGGCTTGCAAGGCAGAGATAGTGACACAGATGTAGAGAACAAACGTATGGACACCAAGGGGGGAAAGCAGGGGTGGGTGGTGGTGGTGGTGGTGGGATGAATTGGGAGATTGGGATTGACATATATAAACTAAACTAATATGTATAAAATAGATAACTAATAAGAACCTCCTGTATAAAAAAAAATTAAATTAAAAAAAAAAAGAATTTTGGAATGACACAGTGTAGGAATAAACATGAAGTAATTAAACAGTATTGTTACCTCAAAAGAAACTGTTTGGAATCAGATGTTTTATCAATGATACAGACTGTAGGTTGAAAATTCAAGAAACTGAATTTGGATAAGAATCCAGAGTCAGTTTTATAGTCCAGATGAAAGAAAGACACTTCTGTGAATTCTAAATCTTCTAACAGGCCTTGTCTAGACATCTTGGGCAAGCTGTCTCATCAGATGTCATCTGCTTCAAATCCAGGAAATCTTTACCTTCAGGTCACCAGATGGTGTGCAGATCCAGTTAGGGTCTGGTGCTTTCTTAGATGTGTCACATGAATCCAAGAGTCTGTTCTCTGAAGTTTGGAGGCACAAGGGTAGGTTAGCAGTACCTGATGGGGCCTTTCCAGTGAGGTTGAAGAGAGTCCTTCTCGAGGTTTCTTTTCCAGTACATGAAATCTCCAGGTTGAAAGGTGTGATGCTTAAGGTCTTCGTCTCCCAAGAGCGCACTATGAAGAAGATTGCTCTACCAAGCATTGTTATTTTTAATAGAAGCAATTAGGCCTTTACAATATTGAAATATATCTCCTTTCATCAGCTGTGGGTCAAAAGTGGGTAGGGCAAGGAACATTGGGTGTCCTGTGACTACCTCAAAGGGTGAGAGTTTGAGTTCTGAAAGGGGTGCATCTGAGATTTAGAAGAACCAATGGCAATGCTTTTTGGGGGGAGGGTCTCTATGAATTTTGCCCACTAGGTCTTAATAGTGCCATTAGTACGTTCCACTAACTCTGAGGATTGAGGATAGTAAGTACAGTGAAAATGTTGTAAAACCAGTTAAAGATCACAAACTCGTCGAAGCACCTGACCAGTAAAATGGGTTCCTTGATCACTGTGAAGTTCAAGAGGGGTTCCCCAGGTAGGGATAATCTTTTCTATCAAAATTGTAGCCACAGAAGAAGCAGTGGCCTGTCTGCAAGGGAGGGCTTCAATCCAATGAGAAAACATACAGACCATGTAATAAAATATATTTATATCCATGAGATGGGAACAGCTACGTGAAATCCATCTACCAAACTTCTTTTTTAATTGGAATATAGTTGATTTACAATGTTGTGTTAGTATCAGGTGTGCAGCAAAGTGAATCAATTATACATATATGTATATCCACTCTTTTTTAGATTCTTTCCCATACAGGTCATTACAGAGTATTGAGTGGAGTTCCCTGTGCTATACAATAGGTCCTTATTAGTTATCTATTTTATACAGAGTAGTGTGTATATGTCAATCCCAATCTACTGATTTATCCCTCCCCCCCCTTTCCCCTCTATATCTACCAAACTTTGAATGGCCCATTAGGCAATTCTAAGTGTCTGGGAGGAGTGCAAACAGGTTTCCCTGGATTGTATTTTGGACAGGTGGGACAAGAAGGTAGGTACTTTTTGTGGCCTTATTAATATTTCCCCACCAACATTCATTCATGAATGCTATCATTTTGTCACTGGACCAAGAGTTCAATGCATGTACAGTGGTGAGGTGTGGGAATCAGAATTTCTGGTAGGACCAGTTTGTTATTTGGCCCAAACCAGAGTTTTCTCTTTCTACTGAACCAGCAGTTCCTAGATCCCCAGTACTGTTTTTCCTTTTCTGGGGCATTGGGCATTTCTAGATTGTTATCTTGGGGAGCATCCTTTTGGATCATACCGGAGGTTTGGTCATGGGTTCCTTCGAGAGCAGCATTTTGGGCAGAAATATCAGCAAGTTGGTTTCTTTCATCCTATAGGGACTCAAGCTTGGAATGCCCAGGGATCTTAATAATAGTCAAGGCAGCTGGCAAGAGTATAGCGTCTAATTGATTTTGGATATAAGAGCCATTTTTAATCTTTTCTCCATTAGAGGTAGGGAAACCTTGTTTCCACGTTATTCCAAAGTCATGGGTTGCTCCAAAGGAATACTGACTATCAGAATAAATGTTTGTAGTTTTGCCCTTGGCTAAAGTACAAACCTCAGTGAGGGCATATAATTCAGCCTGTTGCGTAATTAAGCCATAGGTAAAGGCGTTGCTTCAAAAATATCAAAAGGAGTTGCAATGGCATACTCAGCACAATATTTACCACTTTCTCCCTTTAAATAAGAACCATCAGTAAACCATGAAAAATCTGCATTGGTTAGAGGAGTCTCCTCTAAATTATTACACGGAGTCAAAGGGTGACCAGTAAGGGTCAGGCAGTGGTGAGGGGTTTCGTCAGTGAAGGAGGGGAGAAAAGTAGCAGGGTTGAGGTTAGTACAATGTGAAAGAGCTATGTGAGGAACAGTTAGCAAAAGGATTTCATAAGAGGTGAGGCAACTGACTGAAAAATGTTGAGTGGATGAGAAGTTAGGAGGGCTTCCACTGCATGGGATACAAAGATGGTTAAAGGGGATCCCATGATTGTCTCTTTGGTGGCCTTAACCAGAAGGGCAGTAGCAGGAATGGCTTTGAAGGTCCCCCTGTTTTTGGGATCCGAGGACATTCCCTGCCTTCTCACATACAAAGAGTGAAAAAGGAAGCTGGTAATTAGGATGCCCAAGGGCAGGTAGTCTCATTAAGCTTTTCTTTAAGTCTTCAAAAGCTGTGTCATCTTGATCTCCCCAATTAATGGGGTCAGATTTGCTGGTTTTTAATAAAGCATGTAGGGGCTGAGCCAGAAGAGAGAAAATTGGGATCCAATTTCAACAGTAGCCAGATAGCCCAAGAAAACCTTAGGAGCTTAGTTTTTGATTCTGGGCAGTTCAGGATGTCATGGAGTCTATCTAGATCCAGTAGTCCCTGTTCTGAAATCACGTGCTCTAAATACTGAACCTGAGTTTGAGCAAAGTGCCATTTTTCTTTGGAGACTTTATGTCCCTTTAAGGCCAAAAATTTTCGCGGGTGGATGCTGTCTTCCTGTGAGGAGGTTTGAGAAGGACAGCATACGCGCAAATCATCTATATGATGTAACAAAGTAGAACCTGCAGAAAACTTTACATCATCCAGATCAGCTTTCAAGATTTGTGAAAAGTAAGAAGGACTTTCTGTGAAACCCTGGGTCACTACTATACGAGTCTATCGTCGTCCGTCCCAGGTGAAGGCAAAAAGATATTGGCTAGCCTTATCAACTAGAATAAGTTGAAAAATACACTGCATAGATCAGTCACAGTGAAAAACTTGCTTCAAGTGGGAATGGATGTCAGTAGCATGCAGTGGTTAGGAACAACTGCGTGTTGAGAAATAACAATGTTTATTGCTCAGCGGTCCTGGATAAACCTCCATCCTCAGCCCTTGGGTTTTCTCACAGGTATAACAGGTGTATTACAGGGACTAATGCAAGGGATAATGAGGCCCTGAGCCTTGAAATCTTCCATCATGGGTTTTCTATATGAAGGGCTTCTTTACTTATAGGGTATTGATTACTTCTGAAGAGAGTTTAGAGGGATCGATTTGAATCTTAATGGGAGGTACACTGTGAATTTTGCCAATATCAGTTGGAGATTTTTGCCTGTAAGGAGGTTGGTAGCTGATTCAATAGGGACAAATGATCAGTGTTTCAAGAATCAGCCCCAGCAGTGCCGGAAACAGAACAAATAAAAGATGTCGAAGGGTCTTTTAATTTACCTGGTTGGCTATTTTGATGGCTACTGTCAAATTCTAGAATTATTTCCCCCTTTTGGGAGAAAGAAATTGGGCATAATACTCTTCCAAGAAGTCTAGGCCTAATAAATGAATGGAGGCAGAGGAGCTAAGGAGAGAAAGTGTGTATCTCTCAAAGGGCCTAAACAAAAGGGAGAAGGTTCAGAGACAGGAACCTGCTGAGGATTATTAGAAATCCCCACTCTCAGAACTGTATTAGGGCTCTGCAGTGGGGCTGAGCACCGAGAGTGCGGCTCTGCTGTCAGTAAGGGCAGAGAGAGAGATTCCTTCCCAATCTGGAGAGTTGTTTCTTTGAGCTGATTAACAGGGAGGATTGGGAAGAGCCCCTGTAGTTCCTCAGAGCCCCGTCATTGGGCATTAGGAGGACATTGGAAAGGCTGAGAGGGCTGAAAACTCCTGAAATGCTTGAATTTGTAACAGTCTTTTTTCTGATGCTCTGGCTTTTTGCAATAGCAGAAATTAGAAGGTTTTTGGTTTTGTTTAGGGACCTTCATTTGCTAGAGTTGAAGATTAAGAATTTTAGTGGTCTTTCTTTTTGGTGACTCACCTAGCGTGCAAGTGAGCTGATTTGCCAAATGAATCTAGAGTGGACACAGTTTCCCATTCCATCCTGGTTCTTTTAAATAAAAGAAAAAGATCCTGGTTCAGCCCATTAATAAACATGGAGGTGACAGTTACCCTAGTGGACTCAACATCTGAAGGAAGACCAGAGCTTTCTTTAAAAATAACCTGAAGTCGATTAGAATAGCCATGAACAGGTTCATCAGATTTTTGTATGCAAGGTTGACCTTTGTTCTGATCAACAGGCTTAGGAAAGGCTACTGTAATTGCTCAGTGGAGGTTTTCAATGAGTGTTCTAGCCTCTTGCCAAACGTTAGAGGATTGCTCTTCTAAATCCACTCCAGAATGTTCCCATGGGCTAGTTTCATCCAGTGTTTGCTTGACTCTCACCAACAAGCACGTGGACTAACTGATATAAATCTGAGAAACCAGACTGGTAGGTTTGAACAAGTATTAAAATCTTCAGCAAACCTATGGGGGTCCTCAGTTACTTTAGGAAACTCTTGAACTATGGCTCACAATTTGGCTTAGTCCAGGGAACATAAGTAATTTGGGGTTTATTTCAATCCTCAGAAGATTAACTTTAAGGAGCAGGTTCTGATAGGTTCAGAGGAGGGAGCAGGGAGAGTCAGCAGAGCTGTAGGGAAAAAGGGAAGTTCAGCAAGAGAATTAGACTGGGGAGGTGCAGAAGGAAAGGAAGATGGCGACTGGGATGGGCTTGAGCACAAGACGACTGCCAGCATCCAGAGACAGAGAAGACGGGGTAGGGGAAAAAGAGACCTCAGAAGCCATTTTGTCTTTCTTTAATATTTTATTTGCCTCAGTTACTTTAAAAATTGTATATTGCAAAGCGGCAATTTTAGACTCCTGATACGTTTTGGAAGCCTTAAAATACCAATCAAAATTGGTGTCCAATTCAGTTTTGACAACTGCAGATCTATGGCTAACACAATTTTAAGAAAGGAAGTTTGGGGAGTTCAGAAGTTCCCCATGCTGGTCACTGATCTAAATTACGTGTTTCAGTTGGTCCATTTAGTTAAAAATGTATATAAGGAGAGACAGCAGTTTTTAAACATAAAATTGCCCAGGGTCCCTGAAAAGGCGGGGGGGGCACCCTCAAAACATTTAGATAACTGGGATCCCATTTTTCAGGGGTTTTTCTCTAGAGCAAAAGAATCATTCTTAAACAGCCCACAGGCCAAATACCAGCACAGTTTCAATAGGAACAGCCTGGTTCCAAAAGTAGTCGGACTGAAAGCTAGCACAGTTCCAGCTGGAACAGCGTGATTACAAGAGTGAGGCCAAAGTGCCAACCAAGTACTCACAGACAAACAAGGCCTTAACAAAAAAGGACGAAGCCTTCAAAGAGATCCCAAATAAAACCTGGAGAGCTTCAAAACGCAAAAAGAGCGCAGCTCAGATCCAGGAGAAAAACTTACCCTCAAACTGCAAAGTTGCTGAGAAAGCAGTTGAGTTCTGTGGGATCTGTGGGTACCAGCACCTGTTTGCTCACCAGCCTCGGAGTTGTTGGGGGTCTTCTCTGGATCTCAGTGAAACCTCCGTGTAATGTTAACCTAAAACAATAAAAAAGCCGCTTATTTTACTAGCAAAACAGGTTTATTTGGGAGCAGCAAATAACTGCAAGGCAGGATATGCAACTATTGCGAACCACTTTCAAGTCCTGTTAAGCAAAGAAGAGACTCTTTTACAGAGGAGAAGGGAAAGTTGGGTGGGGCTGTTATAAACAAAAAGCCCATTGGAAGACACGGGGAGTTGGAAGTATAACGGCTGTTCATTGGTTGAGTTGTGACAGTCTCTCATTGGCTGAGCTGTTGCCAGGCAAGGAGAAAATCATTTTTTCCTTCTGCTGGCAGTAGTAGTCTCACTTCCTGCCAGGTATGCCAAGTATGCCTCTTGATGTTGGGATTGTACTGACTGTCAAGTGTTCCTCTTCCTCATTTCCTGACTCCATTTTAGTGGGCTTCCCCTTTTTAATTTTCACACAGCTCACAGTCTTCTCAAAGCTTTCATCCCTTTAAAAAAATGAGGGTGGGCACACACTCTGGCACCTGCCCAGGGAGAAGTATTTTTCCATTATCAGAGAAAAAAAACCAAAAAACAACAACAAAAAAAAAACCAGATAAATAAGGTACTTGTAGCTTGTGCAAAATGCTATGATGGAAAAATACTCCATGCGGCCAGGTCTTCCCATTTTTCAGGAGGAATTTTAAACATTTTTTAAAAACATGAAATCTGTCAAATTTTAAACGTTGGCAACTTCTAAAAGCATTGTCTAGGCCAAATAAAAGTCCCTGGGCTCCAAGTTAGAGGCGTCTTAGGTACAAACAGCTCCTCGACCTATCGTCCAAAGTCTGGTCTTTCGCTCTGGTCGCATGTCATCACTGGACTCCATCCCCAAAGCCTGAATGCTGAAGGGTGGAGGGGGTGAAGGTCATCCTGGGGCATTTGGGGGTGGAGACGTCCACATCAGCCCTAAGAAGCCACCTCGCATCGACTGGGCTTCCCACGTACCAGGCCCAGAGCCACGCGCTGGCCTTTTCTCCATAGACCCTCCCTACAAACACTCGAGACACTGTTACTAAGCCCATTTCCGAAAACGGAAACTGCGGCTTGGGGAAGTTAGGCCCCCGTCCCAGGCCTTGCGGGCGTGACGGTGCCCAGAGTTCCTAGATTGTCCCCTGGCCGGGGCGCTGCACACGAGGTTAAGCCGGAGTGGCCGCGGACGCCAAGGATACTCCGGGACAGCCAAGCCGGGAAGCGAAGCAGTCCGCGCCGAGCTATCAGACCCTAGAGACTGGCCCCGCCCCGCGCCCCGCCCCGCCCGGAAGCGGCTCCCCCCGGCGCCCCTCCCGCGGCTGCCGGCTTCCCGGCCGGCTGGAGACAGCATCCTCGGGCTCGGTTAACATCCCGACGACCCTCCCCAGCGCCGAACATCCAAGCCCCCTCCCGCACCTGTCGACCCCCTACCCGTCCCTTGCCTGGGCCGAGATCTGGGCGCGGGGCGGAGCGCTCGGCGCGACCTGAGCTCGGGGTCACCCTGGAGCTTACGGCCTCGGCGGCGCCGTCAGCTCTCGCCCCGCCCGGCGCCTGCGTCACGCGCCGCGCTCAGGCCGCCTCCCTCGCGGCCCCAGCCTGCTGCTCCAGCGGCTTCGCCCCGCCCCACGCCGGGGCCATTTTCCCAGACGCGACCAAAGACATCTGGTGTTCTCAGGCTCGGGGCGGCGTCAAGGGAGCTCCAGACCTCGTTTCCTGAACCTCAGTCTTTCTTTCCAGGCGGTGGGCGGCTCAGCAGTGGGGACCCAATTTTTCTCTGCTTCCACCTCCCTCCGGTAGGCCGGAGCCTCCTTCTGACCTAGCCCTTCCCCGCTGGGGGCCACTCCTTAGACCTCTATTCCGGTTCCCTGGACGCAGGGAGGGAGGTGGGCCCGCTTCCTGCCCTGGACCCGTGGGCCCCCGCCTGGAGGGTGACTGCTGAAACTCCGGCCTTGAGCCTGGTTCGTACCGTCCCTAGGACTTACTCAGAGGTAAAAACCGCTCTGCGTTTTTGCTGGGATTAAGTTCATTAATTCCTTTCTTCATTCCACAAATAATTATCAAGCACCTACTTCAGGCAACCACAAAGGATCGTGCAAGGTGTGCACTGCCCAAGGGTGCCTGATCCAGGCCGGGTTGTTAACTCAGGGCTGCATATTCTCCGAGGAAGAGTGTCTTTTGCTAACTTGCCATACAGTTAGTGGGTGGTGGTCCTGAGACAGGCTGGGACCTGGGACCCTTTGCTGCAGTGCTTGCACCTGGACAAACAATCTCTGAGCTGACAAGCTGTAAAGAAACTATAAGGGACTAAAAATAACTGTGTGCGTGTGCAGTTGGGGCAAACTATGGACAACAAGATACAAAAAGACCAAAAACCCAACTGCCACTTCTGAAGAGCCCAAAAACAGAGCATGGGGAGCAAAAGCAGGGTACTGCGCATGCCCCCTGCACACACCACCACCAAAGGGGTGGGCAGACCACCTAAGCCACCCTTCCTGCCTGGCCCCTGGACACACCCCTACCCTCACCCCATACAAGGAACCAACTCCCCCACTCCCCCAGAGTGAGCGAGGGATCCAGCAAGGGAAACTGTTGCTTGATTTCACTCCCTCCTGCTGTAGCAGGGGTCCCAGGAAAGCCTTACCTGAAACTCTTGTCTGGCCTCATCAATTTCTATTGATTAAGGAGGCCAAGAACCCTGGTCGGTAACAGTCATTGCCCTGGTTGAGGCCCTAATCTAGCTCACTGTTGAGTCAGATAATGCAATTTAACAGTGCTTATTGAGCACCTACTGTGTGCCAGGCACCATTATAAATTCTTTGGCTTTGTCTATTGTCAGTAAAGCTCTGGGCAGTGAAAAAAACAACAGTAAGTAGTGCCTGGGATGGCAAGAGTTGCCCAAGATATCTGCACACTCCACCCCCAGCCTGCGGCCAGGCCTCCAGAGGAAGCTGGCAGTTCTGGAGGGCTGCTGGGTGCGAGATGTCTGCAGCTTGTCCAGGGGTCTGTCCCAGGACCCTCATTCTTCGAAGTCTGGCTCCTGAAATGTTAACCCCTCTCTGTACCTTGGACAGAGCCATATAAGTTGCAGCTTCTACAGGCAAGGGGCAAGACCTCCCATGAAGTTTGCCTTTTCCCCCAGAAAGCACAGGGCACACGTTGGGCTGGGAACACCTTTTATTTGGCCACATGCAGCAGGGGTAGGAGAACTGCTCTCTTTCCAGCAGGAAGCAGAGGCAGGAATGTGGTCCGACAGGGTGGGGAGGTCCTGGGAATGGCAGTTTCAAGGGTAGGGTGGGCGCTTGGAATGCTCTCCAAGCCACAGAGTGCCTGGCCTAGGCATGGAGGTGGACAGGTGGTCCTTGAAACCCCCCCCATCCCACTCATCCAGGGCTCACACATTCCAGCTCTCAGGGCCCAGTCCTGCCCCCCACCTGCCCTGGGTTGCCGTGTGCAGGATTCCAGGGGCGTCTTTTGGAGAGCCCTGCCCTCACTTAATACACGTGTAGCTTCTGGGGCTTCACTGACAAGTGAACAGAGTCCAGACTTGGCCGGGACCCCACGCCACCCTGGGCCTGCCTATCTCAGACCAGGCCTGAGCCTCTGGACCAAAGCCACCTCGCTAAGCAGGCGGACAGAGTGAGAGAGCCTGGGAGTGGCAGAGAATGGGGCAGAGGATGGGCCGGCAGAGCCGTCCTTCCACTCCCACACCTGTCTGAGCTACATCATCGCCCAGCATCTGTATTATGCAGAGCAGCCACAGGCTTGCCAGATGTCCTGACTGTCCCAGGTCTGAGGGCCCTCAAAGAAGACAGTGAGAAATGACCCAGCAAGGGAAGGTAGACACATAGATCTAGGTTACCAGCAGAGCTTGGAGACCCTCCCTCAGAGGCATCTGGGGGAGGAGCCTGGGGGAACACCATGCACCCCCCCAACCTCAGGGGCCCCATCATTCAGGTTGAGACCCCCGGGCGGAGAGCTAGCTACCCATAACATATGAAGTCTCCATGAAGAGGCAACTCGGGGGGGGCAAGGATGAACTAGGAAGTCTGGGAGAGCCTGGCCTCTACCTCCCCTTCCCAAGCCCAGCCCACCTCTGCCAGCAGGTTATCAGTTGGGATTAGGTGGCTGGGGGCTCGGGGGCGTCATGGCAGTGGGGGCCCGATGGTGATGCTGCTGTTGGTGACCCTCGGGCCGTACCAGCCGGCCCAGTAGTGAGTGTCCACGCCGCCGTGCTGAAACCAGATGTAGCGGACGCCGGGTGGATAGTTGGAGAACGTGTGGGAGACCTGGGGGGCAGGGGCAGGTGGAGGGAAGGAGAGCGGTCAGGGGAGTTGACCCTGAGGGGGGTACTGCCTGAGGGGGTGAGGGGGCCAGGATGGGCTGAGGTCTCAGTGCTCGACCCAGAGTCAGCAGAACGGAATTCTAGTCCTCACTCTGATGTGGGGCAGACCACCTCCCCTGTCTATGCCTCCTCAGTTTCCTCATCTGTAAAATGGAGCAAAATCCTGCTGGATCCACTCCATGGGATTATCTAAGTGCAGCTCAAATGAACTGAAGGAAATTTTGCAAACTGCCAAAGGATGTCCAATACTGTGATCACTGAGCACGTGTGGCTATTTAAGTTAAAATTAATTAAAGTTGAATAAAATTAAAAATTCAGTTCCTAGTCGTACTATGAACTGGCTCTTAAGTTTTCAATTGTCACATGTGGCTCTTGGCTACCAAACCGGACAGGGCAGACAGACCATTTCTTTCTTTCTCTCTCTCTCTCTTGCTCTTTTTTTTGGCTGTGCTACACCGCTTGCGGGATTTTAGTTCTCTGACCAGGGACTGAACCTGGGGCCATGGCAGTGAAAGCGCCGAGTCCAGACCAGGGAAGTCCTAGACAGACCATTTCTATCACTGCAGAAAGTTCTACTGGAGAGCACTGGTCTAGATCAGGAGTTGGCAAACTATGGTCTAGGGGCCCACTGCCAGTTTTTGTAAATAAAGTTTTATTGGAACACAGTCATGCCCATTTGCTAAAGCTGCTTTCACAACACAATGGCAGAGTTGATGAGCTGAGTAGTTGTGATACAGTAAAACCTGCAAAGCTTAAGCTATTTGTATCTGGCCTTTTAAGAAAAAGTTCACTGAACCCTAACCTAGATAATAGTAATAACTGATATTAGTAATTAATAATAGTCAATCTTTTCGAACATGGCTTTACCAGCATCATCTCACTGATAATCTTTGAGAGCTCAGAGCAGCCAAAGCCCAGGTAAGAAGCAGCAGAACTGGGATCTCAACTTGGGCCTGTCTGACTGCAGTCTCAGCCTTGGACAATGTGCCCCCTGTCCCCTTCCCGGCTCACACACCTCCCTCCACTTGGCATCGCTCTTCTGCTGGATGGTTGCTGCGTCTGGCTGGAAGGTCCCCAGAGGTGCATGTGCTGACGACAGGAGCTGAACACACAGCTGGTACTTGGACCCGCAGTCTGGCCTGGCTGCGAACCTGCAGGCAGAGGAAGGGCCCATGAGGGCCTTGGAGATGGGGGGGCAGGGTGGGGGTGGGGCACCTGAGTGGCAGGGCCCCCCCCCAAACCCTTGCCCCAAGCACTCACCAGTCCTTCACCTCGATGTCTGGCCGTGTGGTGTCCATCAGCTCCTCCCAATACCCTTCAGCCTTGAGGTCCACCACCTGGGACTTGAGGCAGGTGCTGGGGGTGGGTGGAGGGGTGGGAGGGGCTGGGGCTCGCCACTAGGGCACTGGGGGGCTAGGACTGCCCCCTCCCAGAGCAGGAGAGACCCCAAGGTGCAGTGACTTGGGCTTCCCCCCACCCCGAGACCCCTTGGATCTTACTAATAAGAAGTCACGAAGTATTTCTTGACCTGGTCATTGGGGAATTCCTTCCTCTGGTCTCCAGAGAGATCCTCCACCTTCCACTCATCACCTCCATTCACGTCCAGGCTCCAGAACTCAAACCCCTCTGGTGGGAAAGCAGAGTTCGTATCAAAGGGAAGCCCCTCAGTGGCCACCTCCCAAGTGCCCCTTGCTCCTGGCACCTCTCCCTGGATTTCAGCAGCTGCCCTCAAGCCCCGTGTTGGGGAACCCTGCACATCAACAGCGCCTGCCTTGTATTAGGTGCTGCCTGTGTGCCAGGCACCATGGTAACTGATTTCTACTGGGAATCCTGATGATGGGAACAACCAGACTACTTCTGTGATGGAATGCTCCAGCGCTGGTCAGACAGATCTGGGTCTAGTCCCAGCTCTACCAATACTGGGCTCTGTGACCTTAGGCAAGCTGCTTTCTCTCTCTGAGGCTTGGTTTTGTCCTCTGTAAACTGGGGTCAAGAACAGGGGCTAGCAAACTTTTTCCGTAAAGAGTCAGAATACTTTAGGTTTTGTGGGCTACATACTGACTCTATCACATAGTGTCTTTTTTGTTTGTTTGTTTGTTTTAAAGTATCCGCAACATTTTTTTTAAGTACATATTTTTTTTAAATTAATTAATTAATTTATTTATTTTTGGCTGTGTTGGGTCTTCGCTTCTGTGTGAGGGCTTTCTCTAGTTGTGGCAAGTGGGGGCCACTCTTCATCGCGGTGCGTGGGCCTCTCACTATCGTGGCCTCTCTTGTTGCGGAGCACAGGCTCCAGACGCGCAGGCTCAGTAGTTGTGGCTCACGGGCCCAGTTGCTCTGCGGCATGTGGGAATCTTCCCAGACCAGGGCTCGAACCCGTGTCCCCTGCATTGCCAGGCGGATTCTCAACCACTGCGCCACCAGGGAAGCCCCTTTTGTTTGTTTTTTAAGTAACCCTTTAAAACCATAAAAACTATTCTTAGCTCCTAGGCCAGATTTGGCTTATGGACCATAGTTTGTCAACATGCTAGTCAAGAACATGGCCGTTGGGGAGTCAAGTGAGGCAGGCATCTGAAAGCTCTGGACAGCTTGGGGTTGTTTTACTATCATTTTGCTCCAGAATTTGGCCACATAATGGAGATTGAGGTTCTCAACCCATCAAAGTGTCTACTTAATCATTTACAACACAGCAAGGGAAAAGAGGGGGCTCTGGAAGACCGCAGAAGTCTTGTTTTACCTTTTGTTGGAATGCGCTGGGAAGAAGACTGGATCTCTCATTCTCTCATAAGCAAAGCCCCCTTTGTCTTCTGGGCAGTCCTAGTAGGCCTAGTCCTGGAGTCTGGGAGCCAGGCCAAGCAAATATGGCTCTGACTTCCTGGTCTTGTGTCTTGGGCACAATTCATTCCAACTGGCCAACATTCCCTCTCCTAGGAAAGGTCACTGGGGAAATAACCTTCAGAGTGGAATAATGCCACTCTTGGCCTCAGTTTGCCCATCTGAAAAATGGGTGCCTAACAGTACCTATCTCTTAGGATTATTGTGAGAAAGGAATTAAACCCCCCAAAGTGCCTGGCTGGCTCATAGTAAGTGCCTAATGAATGTTAGCTGGTATCACGACAGTGTGTGTGTTTGGGGGCACGTCATACCCAGTCTGCACCCCACCTTCGGCGCACGGGTTATGCAGGAGGTTCTTGTGGAGGCTGCGGAGGAAGTAGAAGACCTTCCAGTCGGCCACGGGCTGGTCCCAGTCTTCGGTAATGAAGCCCTCACGCAGGCATTTGCGCTTCCAGAGGGTCACGAGGTCGATGAGGTCTCGCCAGAGGCTGCAGACCAGGCGGCAACGCAGCAGCAGCTGGCGGGCGGGCACGTGCGTGAACAACTCCAGCAGGATGTTCTCGGGCAGCTCGTTGATGTTCCCCACCGCCATGGCTCTCCTGTCGTTGTTGAAAAGCTACACTACAGACCTGATCCTCTCCCCAGGACCCAATATTCGCAGCACCCCCTGGTGGTGGAGGTTCCCTCCCAGCACTGCCATTGACTATCTCGGGAAAGTCACTGGGCCTCTCTGAGCCTCAGTTTCCTCCTCTGTAAAATGGGGCCAGGAACAGTACTTACCTCCTAGAGGGGGTACAAGGAGCTTGGGACACAGCAGAAGCTCAGTAAAAGGTGAGCTCTGATTTTTTTACCGGCACCTCACAATAGCCTCTAAGGGAGGCTAAGGAGGCAGAAGAGGTAGCAGGATCTGCCCAAGGTCACACAGACAGGAGCAGCAGGGAAAGGAGCCTGAGCCTTCTCTGAATCTAGAGCCAGCTTTTTTCAATAGGCCGGACGGTCTTTAGCATGGAAATAACAATTCGCAGCCCCGCAGCCTGTCTGATACCTTCCGCATTCTCTCTCCCATCCTCAAAACGGAGGAGCGGAGATATGGGGGGGAGGGATAATTATCATTGTCTCCGACCGAGGTCCAAAGGGCTCTAGCCACTTTTTCGAGACCACGGAGGAAATGCTCTGGCTGGCTAGGACTGGAGAAGGGGTGGGCGATGGGGAGCGGGCTTTCCTATACCCCCACCCCCATCCCCGTGGCTGGGCTCCAGCCCCGGGTGTCCCCGCGCGCCTTCGACTTCCCATCCCTCCTCGTGGCTTTCAAATGTTTCCCAAAGTCTAGGCTTGGACCCCTGCGCATCGATGGCGACCCTAGCTCGGGTTCCGGCTCGCGCCGCCTCTCGAGGCCGCGCCGCGCAACCCCGCCGCCTGGGCCTTGTCTGCGCAGGGCCTCCCTCGGCGCACTGCTGCTGGGCCCGGAACCGCCGAGCCCGCCCGCCCGGCCCCCGCACCCCGCATCCCTGCCCCAGCGCTCCCCGCGCCCACTCCCGCCGGTCACCTGCCCTCTGCCACCGCTGTGCGATCCCGCTCCGTAGCAGGGGCTGAGCCAGCCTCTGCCTGCGGTCGCCTGTGGATGCGGCCCCGCCCCAGCCCGCCGAGCCCCGCCCCGGCCCCGCCTCCACGGCCCGCTCCGGTCCCCGGCCCGCGGGGAGCACCCGGCTTGGGGTGCGCCCCCCACGGATGTAGGAAAATTACCTGGGGCGGGGCGGTGTCGTGCCGGGAGGAGCCTCTGCCCACACCCTCCGCATGACCCAGACTCTCCCAGCCTCCTCGCCGCCTCCTCCCAGCAGCCACCCCAGGAGGGTGCTGGGAGACGCCCCGAATCGGACTCCCACCCGCCCCCATTAAAAAAAAAAAAAAAAAAGAAACGACTCCCGACCTTTCTTGGCCTCCTGGGTCCGCCAAGGAACCGGGAGCCTCAGGCCTCGGGCCGATCGCTCCGGACTGTGGGGCGTCCCGGCGCGGGGCCAAAGGCGGGGCGGGGGCGGAGGCGGGGGCCTTTAAGAGGCGCGGCCGGCCGGGACCCGACCCAGACGTGAGCAGCGCCTGGACTCGCCGCCGCCGCCGCCGCCGCCGCCGCCGCCGCCGCCGCCGCCGCCGCGGGACTCGGACAGCCCGCAGCGCTCCGGGTCCTCCTCCTCTCGCGACCGCGCTCTGCAGCGATGGACGGAGACGGTGACCCAGGTAGCCGCCGCCGCCGGATCCACTCGCTCAGCCCTGGAGGGGTGACCGGGGCAGGCGGGCGAGTGCTACGGAGAGGGGGCATCAGAGAGCGAGGGGGCCCCCGAGACGCAGAGCGACACACTTTCACCCAAGCAAAGCCCTTGAGACAGTCTCAAAGGAGCACAGTCCTGTGTCTGGTGTCTTGATCTGCCGGAGGCCTTGAGAGATGACAGGCAGAGAGGGAGGACTCCTGGGTCCCGCTTACCCGGGAAGTAGCGTATGAGTAATACCACGTTCCCGCCTCCTGAGGGTCTATTGGACCCGGGTCTGGGACCTATCAGGGATGGAAGAGGCCACAAGCCTTTTTATTCCATAAGCTTCTTCCATTTGCCAACTCTGGGCCGTGAGATGCCTGAATCCCCATGAATTTCTTGGGGTTACTGGCCTCTCCCCAGCCCATCCCAGCCTTCCTCCTGGGATCCCTTGTCTGGAGGAGCTGTCCTTCATTTGGGTGGCTGGATGCCCAGTGGGGACCAGGCTGGTGGTGAGGGAGAGTTGGGACATCAGCTCTAGCCAACGCTCAGGGCCCTTTGAGACTGCCCAGTCATCTTGTCTGGCACCAAAGATCCCCCCCTCCCCATCTCTAGAACTCCCCGCTGGGCCTGTAGGGGTTGCCTGCTGAGTCAGGGTGGGAACAAGACCTCCCCCCACCCCTTCCTCGCCAGGCCCATCTGAGAGTGGCCATTGCTTGGGGAGACAATGGGAAACAGATTGATGCTCACTCAGATAGCCAAGCTCCCCACCCCTCCCTCCAGCCCTGAAAATCCTAGCTGCTTCCGCTCTTGCTCCCAATGCATGGCCCCCTTGCCACACCCTGTATAGGGCCCCAGAATGGGTTCCTGCTTCTTCCCAGGGCCCAGCTATTCCCTGGACTCAGGGGCCCAATCCAGGTGAGTGAATAAGCCTCGGAGGCAGCTTCCAGGGGCCAGATAACTTTCCGAAGGCAACAATGTGGGGAGTTGTGTGTGCTCAAGAGGGGGTGGGGGGGCCTGTAATCAGATCTGGGGCCTTGAGTGCCAGGCCTGGGGCCAGGAGAGGGGACTGGGCGAGGTGCACCTTTCGGGGGAGCATCAGGTGTCCACCAGGGCCAGGACAGGGCAGGGCCGGGGGAGGGGTGGAGAGGTGAGGGCACTGGGCCCAGCTCCCCAGAGAGCTGTGGGCAGCAAGACGGGCAGGTGACATGGCTTCAGGGCAGGCATTTTCCTCTCCGCCATCCCACAGTTCCGCGGTGTGACTTGGGAGAAGTCAGTAAGCCTCTCTGGGCCTCAGTTTCCTCCTTGCCAAAAAGGAAGTGTGAAGCCCCACATCATAAAGATGTGGCAAAAAAGAAAGAAAAAAAAAAAGCTAACAATGAAGGGAACTGTGCTGAATAATAAGATTCACTAAATAAGATTTACTGAGGACTCACTGTGTGCTCTGGGCTCCGAAGACGTAAACCCTGATTCGGTTCTCAGGGGGCTAAGAGTGTGGGCGGTGGGGAAACGCTGCATATGAGGAGGTGAAGGGCTGGCCTCCCAGGTCCTGGCAACACCCAGCCTTGGGTCTAGGCCCTGCCCGTTCCTCCCCTGGTGCCTGGCCTCTTTCCACCACCACCTTGGCTTTCCAGGGCCCAGCACTTAGGACTCCCCTGCCCCCCCCTGTCCTAGGTCTGAGAGCAGTGGCCTCCCCCATCACCCAGAGTGGCTACGTCACCTCCCCACTGTCTCTCCCTCCTCCAGAGACACTGGGCACTCGGTATCCACTCATTCAAGGCTTCGACGGCCCAGCTGAGGCCAGCCAGGATCCAGGAGACAGGCCAGCCCACAGCTCCTGGTATCAGTCCCTCTCCTCAGAATTTGGAATGCCCTTGTCCCCTCCTCAGAAGAGCTGAACATCAGGACTGTCTGATTGGCCTGGGATTACCCCCATTTTATAGACGAGGAAGCTGAGGGCCAGGAATAGGAAAAGGAGTGAAGAAACCTTCCCTCCCAAGCACTTAACTACGTCTCCCTATTTGATACACATGTTCTCTTTTAACGAGCTTCCCTCCCCCATCCCCAAGCCCCTGTTCTCCCTTCCCTTCAGGCCTCAGATCCCCGTATCCCCTGCCTGAATACCAGCAGTGTGACCTTGGGCAGGTCACTCCCCATCTCTGAACCTGAGCATTTTCTTCTGTGAAATTAAAATCATAACCCTCAACTCAACGAATCATTTTCTCAAGGCTGTGGTGGTTGAAGGTGGCTCTGGAGCCAGACTGCCTGGGTTCAAATCCAGGCTCCAGCCACTCATTTGCTGCGTGATCCTGGGTGGTTTTACCTCTCTGTCCCTCAGTTACCTCATCAACGAAATAGGGATGGTAATAGGGACAACCTAGAAGAGATGCTGTGAGGGTTTAAAGAGTAAAAATTAAAATGCTCAGAATGGTGCCTAACACTTGCTAAGTGCCCAGTAAACATTAGCCGCTGCCAGGCAGCCAGGCAGGGCACCAGATGCCAGGCACGGGGGATGAAGCAGTGAGTTTCCCAGACCCGGTTCCTGCCCTCATTCCCTCAGTCTAGTCCCCAGGAAAGGTGTTTATAAACCATCAAACCCTTGGACGAAAGCTAGGAAGGACGGAACTCCCAGCGGTGAGGTGAGAGGATGCTGTAATAGGGGAAGTTGGGGAGTGCTCCCCTGAGGAGGTGACCGGAGCAGGGATCTTAGAGGGCCGTGGAGGGGGCTAAGGGGCTTCACTGTGTCAGGAATATCATCAGTTACTGCTGTCGGCTCAGGTATGGGGTTTACTGGCACTGCAGGGGAAACTGAGGCCTCTGAGGCCACTCTTCAGAGCTGATCTGTGGCCCCGGGCTCCTGGGCCATCTCCACAGGGTCCCAGGCTCTGGTCACGGAAACTCCGGCCCCCGCTGAGGACTGTCCGAGCGTGGGTGGGGGCGGATGCCGTTCACATCGCGGTCGTGGGGCGCGGCGGGGGGCAGTCTGGGGGGAGTCTCAGCCGCACCCCGCCCACCCGCAGAGAGCGTGGGCCAGCCGGAGGAGGCCAGCCCGGAGGACCAGCAGGAGGAGGCTGGCGCGGAGGAGGCGAGCTGCGGGGAGGAGCGGCCCGAGGACGAGGGGGAGGAGGAGGCAGCGTACCTGGATGAGCTGCCCGAGCCGCTGCTGCTTCGTGTGCTGGCCGAGCTGCCCGCCGCCCAGCTGGTGCAGGCCTGCCGCCTGGTGTGCCTGCGCTGGAAGGAGCTGGTCGACGGCTCTCCCCTGTGGCTGCTCAAGTGCCAGCAAGAGGGTCTGGTACCCGAGGGCGGCCCCGAGGATGAGCGCGACCACTGGCAGCAGTTCTACTTCCTGAGCAAGAGGCGGCGCAACCTGCTGCACAACCCGTGCGGGGAAGGTGAGGGGTCGCGCCCTGTCACCCCGGCCTGGGGAGCTCAGCTTCCCCTTCCGTACAATGGGCAGTAACAAGGCCAGCCTGCTTTGAGGGGTGGATGAGATAAGGCGCTTGGCGCAGCGCCCAGCACAGAGTAGCCCCAGTACAGACTGTAGTATTATCCTCCTGTCCTGCTCCGGGGCGGGGGAAGTCGGGGAGGCGGGCGGGAGTTGTCTCTCTCCCAGATCCTTCCACCCCCAGGGAGCTGGGGCAAGACAGGCCCCGCGGAGGACCCTCCTGCGAGGGAGAGAGAATCTGGGGACAAACAGGAAGTGCTCACCATTCACCCCCACCATCATCTGCCCACCGCGACACCATTCAAGGACCACGTTCATCCTCCCCCCACGATAGGGGCAAGAGCCAGCCCTGCCACACCCTCGCAGGGACTGGGTGACCAGCGTGGGGCTGTGCTGTTCCTACAGAGGACTTGGAGGGCTGGTGCGACGTGGAGCACGGTGGGGACGGCTGGAGGGTGGAGGAGCTGCCCGGAGACTGCGGGGTGGAATTCATCCACAATGAGAGTGTCAAGAAGTACTTCGCCTCCTCCTTCGAGTAAGGAGAAGGGGGATGGATGGGAAGGGGGAGAGGGGACCTCCCCTCAGTCCTAACCCCCAGTCTCCCAGGTGGTGTCGCAAAGCGCAGGTCATTGACCTGCAGGCTGAGGGCTACTGGGAGGAGCTGCTGGACACCACTCAGCCGGCCATCATGGTGAAGGACTGGTGAGCGGCCGTGGGGGAAGGGGAGCGGGGTTGAGGGGCGACCTGGAACCGACTACTCTGCTTCAGAGACCGCTGCCTCCCTACGCTAGAGGTTGCAGTCACGTGACCATGGGTTTTCAGGAGAAGGTGGAAATCCATCTCCCCTCCTGAGTTTTAAATGTTGGCAAGTTTTTTTGTTTTTGTTTTTGTTTTTTAATATCCATCTGCTGTCCCAACAAAAAGTGTCCCTGTGGGTTGGCGTTGGTCCCAACACTGGGTCTGGCCCACCAGGGGTTTTAGTCCTTGGGTTTGGGCAAGTCACTTGGGCAAGTCACTTTCTCTCTCCGGCCTCGGTTTCCTTATCTGTAAAATGGGAACATTGGTATTACCGGTCAGCAGGGTTAACTCCTGTAGAGGGTTGGGCCCAGAGTACCCGCTCAGCAGGGCTGAAGCCCTCCCGGGGCGCTCCCTCCCTCGGGGCAGGTACTCGGGCCGCAGAGACGCCGGCTGCCTGTACGAGCTCACGGTGAAGCTGCTGTCGGAGCACGAGGACGTGCTGGCCGAGTTCAACAGCGGGCAGGTGGCAGTGCCACAAGACAGCGACGACGGTGGCTGGATTGAGGTGAGCTTGGAGGCCCGGGGGCGGCGGGGCGGGGCCTGGGCGCGACGGGCGGGGCTCGTGAAAAACCCGCCCACGGCCCGTGTGGGCGGGGCAGGGCCGGACTGGCCGAGAGGCTTGGAGGAGGGACGCTGCGCTGAGAAATCCAGGGGGCTAGACGAGGGTCAGAGCGCCGGGGTGGGGTGGCTGGGGGAGGCCTCGGGGCTCCGAGCCTGACCCTCCCTCCCCCTTCCCCCTGACTCCCCACCCTCAGATCTCGCACACCTTCACCGACTATGGGCCGGGCGTCCGCTTCGTCCGCTTCGAGCACGGCGGACAGGACTGCGTCTACTGGAAGGGCTGGTTCGGGGCCCGGGTGACCAACAGCAGCGTGTGGGTGGAGCCCTGAGTGACCCATCCTCCAGCCTCCCCCGGCTGCCTTGGAGGGGCAGAGGCGCGGGGGTAGATAGGTCTTAGTCGGTAGCATCCTGACCTTCCGCACCTGGCACACTCCTCTCCCGTCCCATGCTCGAAGACCAGCCCCCTCAGAGGGAAAGATGGGTTTTGTTGGTATATATTTGCATCTAGAAAATAAGGTGGGTGAGGGCGTGGGCCTGCACGGGGCCCGCCGCCGAATCCCCTGCACCTAACACTGTACCTGCCGCGAAAATGGGCGCTCAGTAAATATTATTTGCCGGAGGAAGGAATGAATGAACACAGGGATGAATGAACTCCCCTCCCTTTGCTTAGTCTCTGTCTCTTGAGGGCCCCTGGCCCAGCCTGGAAAAATACTTGGTGGGGTTCCAGCTGCTCTGGTTTCCAGGGGCCCTTGGGCGGGTGCAGAGCCAGCCAGGCCTGGTCCCGCCAGACAAAGGCTGGGATTGTGAGGCCAGGGAACGGGGAGCTGGGCCTGGCGCCTGACTGACACCCAAGCTGCCCAGAAGCCAGAACCGGGTGTGTGTGTGGGGCCCCCCCCTCCTGGCCTCTCTTGATCCCTCTCCCCGTTGTTTTTTTTTTTTTTTTTCCTGAAGACAGGGTGGTGGGTGGTGGCAGCATCTCATCTAGGGTACCAGTTCTCCTGGGCCCAGGGATGGATGCCAGTGGCTTGAGGTGGGGGATGGGGGGGGTGACAGGCTGGGGGACACAGAAAGGATCAGCTTGGTGTCGCTCTTCAGTTCATGCCCACTTCATGCTGTCCTCCTTGGCTTGGTATTGGATCGGACAAGAGTCATTAGCATCTGGTCTCATTGGTCGTTTTCCAGGCCCTGCTCAGAGGCTGGCCCCTGGTACTGGTTTGAGGGGAGGGGTGGAGGGAAGGCTGTGGTGCCAGGCTCTGGACCAGGAACTCCCTTTCTGGCCTCCCCAGCAGCTCTCAAACCCAGCCCCCTCCCCAGGACTCTCAGCTGCTGGTCTTGGGGGTGGGTGAGGGTCTGAAACATATTCTCTCCTCTCCTAAAGGATGACCAATAAAATCTCCATGCCCCTCCAGCTTTCCTTTGATTCTAGCCCTGATACCACCTGCTGGTCAGGTGGGCTTGCAGAGTTTAAGCTGGAGCCTGCCTGCATTTGTTCATTGGTTCATTCATTCACTCATGATTCCTGAAGCCCCAACCAGGGGCCAGGCCCAGCACGGGGTCCTAAAGTTGCAGGGGTGAGTTAGACACTCCTTGTCCCAGGAAGAGTCACCAGCGTGGCCACATCGAGGATGGGGCATCCGGGGAAGGGATATATCCGGAGTCATGGCGGCCTCCAGTCTAATGGTGGAGGCAGAGTCCCTGACCCGGGAGCATCCGCGGTCAGACAAGGGAAGACAAATCCCGGAGAACTCCCAGTCCGGTGGGGGAGGCACAGCCCCTTGTGCCATGAGCACCTTTGGTCCTTTCTAGGGGTTTTCACAGTCCAGTGGGAGAAGCATCCTCCACACCCACCCGAGTTGCCAATCAGATAGGAGAAGTAATGCTTTGCCCTGGGAGCCCAGTTTGATGAGGAGCCATGAAGCAAGCGGGTCACCCCCATGAGCTCCCAGGTTTACGTAAAGGAGTAATAGGCAAAGCAATGTTTTAGGGTGAGGAGGGATTAGGCTGAGCATGTTGGGAAACAGATGGGGGTGAGTCAGGAGAGGACCAGAGCCCACGCTTGGGCTGAAGGAGGAGGCTGGATGGAGAGGTGCAGTGGATGTGAGAGGCCGGGAGTCTGGGTCCAGGTGTCCAAAGGACTGGATGTCAGGGCGGGAATATGGGGGGCATGAAAGGTGCTGTAGGTGGGGGGAGCTCTCCCCAGGAGGCATTCAGGAAAGAGGCCCATAAGGAGTCTGGGGCTCTGGGCTGGAGATAGAGGTGTTGCAGTGTCTGTGGCCGGCAGCCAAAGCCAAGGGCACTGGTGAGAGCTGGGAACAAGTGTGGAGTGAGTCACGAGAAGGCCCAGGGAAACCTCAGCTCCTGGGGCCACGATGGGGGAGACATAGCAGCCAGGGAGGTGGGGGTCAAGTGAATAGGAGGATGCAAGCCCAGCAAGGCCACCTCCAGCCAACTGCCTGCTCTCAGAGGAAAGAGCCAGAAGGCCAGAGGCCAGATTCTCTCCCGAGGGCATGGGGCCCACAGAGGAGACCTGAGGGGCTTGGATACTGGGGTGGTGCTGTCCGTCCCTGCGTGTCTGTCACCGGAGGGACAGCTGGATACACTGGTGGTGTTTAGCTTGGGAAGACGAGACAGCTTCTTGTGGGTCATCCGAAGGCTGACGTTGGGGGAAGGGGGGCCCGCAAGGCTCACTGTGCACCGGGTACGTCCTGTCACACCACCCCTGTAACCCAGTTGGATATAGGGAAGGGGGCAAGGGTATCGCTACCCCCTTCTACACATGAGGAGACTGAGGATGAGAGACTTTCCTGGCATGTGACACCCAGAGTAACTGGAGAAGCACAAGTTCTGATCCAGGTGCATCTGGCTCCAACGAGCATGCTCTGAACCCTTCAGTTTTACTGTCCCTACTCTAGAGGGCAGAGCCAGGCAGGCAGGGAAACTTGACAGTTATAGGAGGCAGCTATCAGCTTCCCTCGAGGAAAAACCAACACGCTGTCCAGCAGGGGGCGCCTCAGGGCCCTGAGGAGTGTGGGAGCCAGAGATGGCAGAGAGGTTGGCCACACGGCTCAAAGGCACCAGAAAGTGATTAAGGAGAGAGAGGCCTGCGTGGCCCCCAAGATCCTTTCTAATCAGCCGATGTTTTTGAGCACCTACTCTCTGCCAGGCAGGGATAAAACAGACGAGGCCTCTGTCCTCCTGGAATATACAGTCTAGATGGAGAAACATAAACACATGCAGTTAAATAAATAGGATAATTACCAACATGATATAGCACTTAATAGACATGCCTGGCACTACTCCAAGACCTTTGTATATATATTGATTCATCATGATAACCTTATGAAGTGGGAACCATTATTGTTTCCATTTTTACAGATGAGAGAACTGAAGCACAGAGAGATAAAGCAAGTTGTCTGAGCCCACACAGCTAGGTAGTGGTGGAACTGGAATTCTACCCAGCCACTTAGGCACTTGACCTCTATAGTACAGTAAACAAAGTAGAGAGTGAGGGTGGGAGTGCTACTTTGGTCAAGGGGATCAGGGAGGATCTCTCTGAGGACGTGACATTTGAATGATGATGAGAAACCAGATATCTGGCAGAAGAACACTGAAGGAACAGTAAGTGCAAAGGCCGTGAGGTGGGAATGAACTTACTTACGGATCAGAAAGGCAGCCAGCATGGCTGGAGCTCAGTGAGCAAGTGGGGAAGTGGCTTGACATGAGGTTGGAGGTGTAGGCAGGCAATCCTGAGAGTTTCCTGAGCACCAACTGTGTGCTCTGTCTCATAAGATATAAACACTACAAGAAGCAGATGCGATATCAGTGTCCTTTAAGGAAAAACCTTTATCTAGCAGGAGCTGGGGTTGGGGAGTTAGATATCAGAAGCTTACAGTTTAGTTGATGAAACCAAATTTCCCATGAGTAGCAGGATGAATGGGATGATAATGATGATGGTAGTGAGGACGACAGGCATTTGCTGAGGCCTTACTGGTGCCGATTCCTGTGCTAAGCACACAGCCTTATTTAATCTGCTCAACGGCCCTCTCTGGTAGATAGAGATGTTCCCATTTTATAAATGAAAGAGCTCAGACTTGGATGTTGGGTAACTTGCCCAGGGTCATATGATGAGTGAGTAGTTGAGCTGGTCCTAGCCACTTCTCTGTGGTACAGGGTCAAAGATGGGCACGTGCCAGAGGACAGAGCTAGGGCAGGAGGAATGGAAAGAGCTGGAAATGACAAGGACTGTGGGACTCCAGGGCTTCTCTGCATATCATTGCCCCAGACAGAAGGTAGAGGTGCTGTGTCTGAGCTATTTTGGTTAAGGGATCAGGGAAGGTAAAATGATTTTTCTTTTATTGATTGATTGATTGCCGTGTGGCTTGCAGGTAGTTCCCCCACCAGGGATTGAACCCGGGCCACAGAAATGAAAGCCCGGAATCCTAACCACTGGACTGCCAGGGAATTCCCGAATTTTCTTTTAGACTTCTTGGTGGAAATCTATTTAACCATTTTGAAATGGATAAAAGTCCCTCTTTCCCTTTCTGATCTGTTTACTTTGTAAATCTGGGTTTTTGTATACATGGTATATAGCTTATCTGGGGACTTAGAGGGAGGAGGGAGGGAAGGACCAGTTCCTCTAAGCACCACTAGGTGTCAGCATTGTCAAGGGAGTCCCCTGGTGGGGCTGGTTAGGCCCAGTTCTCTGCAGAGGAAGGGGCCTCAGAAGTTAGGATTTGAATCCAAATCCTGATTGCTTTCCATTCACTGGGGCTAGGTCTGGGTCCACAGAAGCTGAGCCCCCTGCCCTGCTTTAGGGCTGCTCTTATGCCAGGGGCTCCTGAGAAACATTTAGGAGGCTAAATCCTCCGAGGCCTGAGTCCTCTAAGACTGGAAAGGGCTGGTGGTCTCCAGGGATCCAGCCTCAAACGGGTCTGGGGGCCTCCCCCCGCGAGTCTGTCCCCACCGCAGCAGAACTCTGGGCCTTCCTCGTGGCCCCGTGCCTGCAGTGAGCACAGAACACCCGGCAGATCCAATCCTGATCTCCTGGTGAGTAATGACTTTGCTATTTGTTTCCCCATAAATTAAACCTAATCTTGTGTTGACTCTGCTGAACAAGGAGAATAATGAAGATTAAGATGAGATGGTATTCATTCTCCTCCAACAAAAGCCAATTAATCGTCAGCAGGATTACCGCCCTAAACCGGGAGCCGCCACCAGCTCTGCAGATGGGGTGGGCAGTGCCGGGGGCATCTCCTAGTGCTTCAGCCAGGGTCCGTTGGTGATGCAGCGGGAAAGATTTCTGTTAGTTGTAAGGAAGAACTGCCTGGATTAGGGAGGGGGCTGGAGCCAAAGAAGCGGAGATGAAGAACATAGACCCACCCACCCAGGTGATGTTTGTAAGACACAGAGGGAGTCTCCATGGGAATTCCTGAACCCCTACACAACCCAGGCATTTGCTCCCTGAGGTCTCAGTGCTCTCTGATCACTCCCCCGTCTCCATCCCAGGCCGCCTGGCACCCTCCCCTACTTTTCCTCCCACAGGGGATCTCTCTGTGACCTATCTCAGCCTCGTGGGCTCCATTCTGGGGTCGCCTGTGATAAATGAACCTGCATGCGGGGGTCTCCAGCCTCCTCCCCACCCTGCTTTCCTTCCTCCCCTCCTCTCCCAGGAATCAGGGAGGCTGCTTGTCCACGATTAAGAGCATGGATTTGGAGACAGAAACATTTGGATTTCACCTGACTTTGCCCCTAGTCCTTACCTGCAAAGTGGGACTTGCAACCACACCTGCCAACCTGCTTTGCTGCTCCAAGGAGCTAGGTTCCAGGCCCAGCTCCCAGGGCTGCCGAGGCTCTCTGCACAGGATGGGAGGCCGATGGGACGAGGCTGACTGCTGCGGCTGGGGCTGCTGTTATTGAGAAACAGGAGGGAACAACTCCCTCTCCTCTCCTACACTGGCTACGTTATTGGCTCCCCCAGCAAAGCTCCATTTTGTCATCCCAATTTATAGACGAGGAAGCCAAGGCTCTGAGAGGTGTATCTCACGGTCAAGGTCACGAAGCTGTAAGCTGCAGAGCTAGCTGAGATGAAGCCTGGGTCCAAGGGCCCCCAACGCTCGTGCCCCTCCCCACCACCACGAGGCTTCAACGCACTTGAAAGGCATTCGATACACACTTGCTGAATGACTGAAACACCCATCAAGTGCTGTTTCAGGTGCAGTAAGTCCCTGTTTCAGACTCTGCCACATCTCGGTAACTCCCAGAATTCTGCAAATGGATTGCATGTGCTTTGCAAAATTCTTCTCGGTAATTCTTGGCAACTCACCCATCTTACTACTACTATTAAGAAAAACCCACCCTTCCATCCAGATCTCAGAGCTTGCTTCATTTACTTGGATTGTTAAGGATTTGTTATTTTTCTGAGTGTGGCAAAAGTATCCCCAAAGCCCTCATTTGATAGTCCATGATCTTTCACACCTACTGAGTGCTCACTACGTGTGTTCAAAGCGCCGTTGGTGCATGGCTTTATTTAGTCCTCCTAGCACACCTGTGTACTATTTTCGTTCCTATTTGAGAGACTGTGACAGAATTGAGGCTCAGAGCAGCGCAGTCTCGCCCAAGGTCACACAGCTGGAATCCAGCTGCCATCTGTCTCACTCCAGAGCTGGAATTCTCTCCACACCAAGGGGCTTTCCCACGTGACTTTCACGGGGGATTTCAGTCCTGTAAGTGGTGGGATTGTTGAAGGGTTTGGGGCCTCTGGGTTTAGTGAACCAAAGGGGTCCTTGTCCCTTGGGAGCTCACAGACTAAAGGAGGAGACACCTGGATTCCAAGTTCTGGCCATCCCTACCTGTGTGACCTTGGTCAATCACATAACCAGTCAGTGCTTTAGTTTCTTCGCATGTAAAATGGGGCCAATCACAGGGTTTCTACCATAGGGTTGTTATGAGGATCAAACGAATTAACATTTGGAAAGCACTTGGATCAGGGCCTGCACATAGCAAGTGCTATGACGAGTTTGTTAAATAAATAAAATGCACAAGTCTGGCAACTACCATCTAATAATAAAAGGGCTGTGAGGGGGAAGCCCACTGTATTTTGGGAGCCCAGAGGAGGGGTGGCTAACTTGGACCTTAATCAGGGGAGGCTTCCTGGAGGAAGCAGTGAGTAGACTCTTGATCTGAGGAGTAGTAGGAAGGTAAATTACTTTCTTAGCCAGCACTAAGCTTCCTCTCCCATCAGCTGGAGCTGTGGTACTAACTGGTCTTTTCCCCGGACTTATTGTTGTAATTGATCAATGTGCTAAGCACCATAATGTCGTCTAAATTCAAAGAGAAACCTCTGTCCTCAGGGACCCATGATTGAGGGGGGGTTGGGCAGAGAGGGAGAAGGGATCCTAGATGGGGTGGGCAGGTGCGGGGAAGTCTCTGGTCGTGTAGGTTGTAGCGAGGCTGAAAACCTGCACAAAGACAAAGATTTTGCTCCTGAAAAAAATAAAAAGGAAAAAAAGAAAGGAGGGGAGAAGCAGGCAGGGAAATGATTTTCTCTGCTGGCATTTCTCGGGGAATTAAATCTTGTTTTTCGTTACCACCGAGTGGAATAATCCAATATATTAAAGCAGAAGCCCCCCTCCTATTTATTGCTGTGACTTTGACCTAACAGTCTAAGGGCTGCATTTGGAATCAGATGGTCCTGGGGAAGGAGAAAGGGAGGGAGGCATCAGCCCCGTGGATCAATTACTCTCCTCTCCAACACCGGAAAAATGAATTATTCCCCGAAAACCAGGCTCCTCATCCGATGAATTCTGCACTGCAGAGCTGCTGGAGTTATACGAAATTGAATTTGGTATTTGAGAGACATTTAAAACCAGGTGGATGTGTGTGGTGGGGAGTGCGTGACAGCTGTGGGAGGCCTCTATTGCCTGGCTGGGGGAGCCCCCTGTTTACAGACCTCTGGGGTGGGGGGCAAGAGGCAGCCATCCTGCCTGCCTGAGGGCCACCTGCGGTCTGCAGGGTTGAGACATTTTGTTCCCAGCCTGAGGCTCAGAGAGGTGAGGTTGCTTGTCTGGGACCACACAGTGAGCTGGTAACCATGGCAACCTGTTACCTTTTTGTCCCTTGTCCTGCTGAAAATGGCTTCAGAGACTCCCCCAGTCCCCTTCCTCCAGGAACCTCAAGGGGAACAAGTTCCGGCTGGGAGCTTTTCACTCTGGAGCACTGGTTCGGCCCATCCATAGCTGTGTGACCTGGGGCAAGTAGCTTAACCTCTCTGGGCCTAGTTTCCTGATCCAAAAAATGAAGCGTGCTAAAATCCTTGAGCTGGTTGCTACTTTGTCAGCTATAAATCACAGAAATGCAACTCAAAGTGGTTTAATTAAAAAGCAGGGCTTCCCTGGTGGCGCAGTGGTTGAGAATCTGCCTGCTAATGCAGGGGACACGGGTTCGAGCCCTGGTCTGGGAAGATCCCACATGCCACGGAGCAGCTGGGCCCGTGAGCCACGGCTACTGAGCTTGCGCGTCTGGAGCCTGTGCCCCGCAACGGGAGGGACCGCGATAGTGAAAGGCCCGCGCACCGCGATGAAGAGCGGTCCCCGCACCGCAATGAAGAGTGGCCCCCGCTTGCCGCAACTGGAGAAAGCCCTCGCACGAACCGAAGACCCAACACAGCCAAAAATAAAATAAATAAATAAATAAAGTAGCTATAAAATTAAAAAAAAAAAAAAAGCAGACCTGGGGGCTCACCTAACAGAAAAGCCCAGGATAGGTTTCTTTCAGGTAAAGCTGGATCCAGAGGCTCCAACAGTATATTCAGAACTTGGTTTTTCTCTTTGTCTCTCAGCTCTATGTGGCTTCATCCCAGGCAGGCTCACCCCAAAAGGGGCTGGGCACCTGCCAGGCCTATGTATTTCCAGCATTAAGTCCAGTGGGTTCACATGTCCACTTCTGAGCTAGTTACCATGGCGAGAGGGATGGCATCCTGATGGGAAAGGCCTGGAGTGGAGTCACCCATTGAGAACCACAGGGCTGAGAGGAGGGGGCAGACGCTGTGGGGCTCGAAGAAGGGGGACTGGGCGCTGGGATGAAAGTCTAACTTGGAGTCCCGCCCTGAACAGCCTCGGGCAGGGACAAGTGGGTGTTTGGCTCAGTGTCTGTGCAGGGCAAGCACTCAGCTGACCACGGCCCTGCTGACAGCGATTGCCTCCAATTTTCATTGAGGGGGACCCAGTGTCCTTTTGGGCAGGATGTGGGGGGCTCTGCAGGGACTCCCTCTGGCTTCCTCATGGTCTTCAGCTCTGTCTGCTCCTCCAGCCCACCCCCAGGCCAGACCCCAGCCTTCAGTCCTCAGCCTGGCCAGGGGTCCCCAGGGAGCAGTGGGGGGCTCCTTCCTTACCCCACACAGCTCGGGAGCTGCAGAAGCTGCACTTCCACTAATGATGTGGGGAAGAGAGGAAAAAACTAGCCTGAGATGGAGCTATTTTAGCTGAAAAACCCTCCCCCTGGATTTGAGCAGGTTTTTCAGGACTAATGAGCTGGGGCCAAGGGAGCTGCCGGGAGGGGGCCGTGTCTGGTCCAGGCTGGGGTTCTGCAGGGGCTGGATGCCTGACCGGGGAGAGGGAAGTGGGGGCCTGGGGAGGGGGCCGATGGGGGCTCTCACCCCACAGTAGCTCTGCCCACTCCCCGGTTAACCCTACCCGCCTCATGCCCCACCACAGTCTGATCCACCAATGGCCGAGACAATTTTGCCAAGCTTGATTATCTCTAGCCTGTGTTGTGAGAACACTGGGTATCTGTTTTATTTCCCCCCAATGTAAAGTCATGTTATAATATTGCAGCTGCCTTTTTATACTACAACCCCACCCCCAAGCTCATCCAGAGAGATCTACTCTGTCAACCAAACATCTGCCCTGGGGATCAAGAAAGGAGGAGGAGGAAGAGGATGGAGAGGAGGAGAGTCCTGTTTCACACCCACCTCAGTGTTGACTCCTTCTGTCTTAGGGGTTTGCACTCAGGTCACCCCCCCCCCCCACTCCACAACTTTCCAGTTACAGATGAGGAAACTGAGGCCATGTTGGGGGAAGGGGATGGATGTGCTTCTCTTGAGGGTCAGCCTCCTGGGTCCTGCCACCTCGGTTCTGGGATCAGCTGTGTGCGCAGGTGCGGGGAGGGAGGTCAGCATCCCTGCCCTGTTTCCTTTGGGTGGAGAGGAAGGGCTGGGAGGAGGAGGAGGGCCTAGGCTGGGAAGGGAGTGTGGAAACAGTGGGAAGGCTCTGGAGTCAGGAAGGAAATGAGGTAGGAAGTGGGCAGAGCTGACAGAGACCTGGGTTCTAGGGGTCCTCAAGTGCCTGATTGGACTGCCTGGCCGCTGTCCACCAGGGACATGGGATCTCAGGAGCCAGAAGGAGAGGTGATGATAAACACAGAGCAATGGACTTGGAGTTGGGTTCTGAGAGACAGCAGAGCGCCAAGGTCCGCAGCTCAGGCCTGGGTGCAGAGTGACCAGCTCCATCCCTTCTTGGCTGTGTGATGCTGAGCAAGGCTCCAGACCTCACTGAACTTGTTGCCTCATCTGTCAAATAGGAAGAAACTTTGGGCCAACTTGTTGGGCAGTCATGAGAGTGAAATCGGATGCTGTATGTAAAGCACTCAGTGCAACTCTGGGCAGTTAGTACTCAAAAGAAATATTAGCTTTTATTAGTATTTTCCCCTAATACGTAAAAGGTACTCCAGGCCTCTGGAAGAGGGGTCAGGGTGAGAGGCTCACGGGGGTTTGGGGAAGGGGCAGCAGGCATGTGGGAGTTGGAAGCATCTGCAGGGCTTATGGACCTAAGGAGGGGTGGGGTACCTGAGGCAGAACAGAGGCTGGGTCCAGGGCAATTCAGAAGTGCTCTGCCTCCAGGGTACCTTTCCAGAATCCCCTCAGTCCTCTCTGGCCACCCCCATCTCACAGCTACCAGCCTGGAGCAGTGGGCGTGGTTGGAAAAAGTACAGGCAGAACCTGAGTTCAAGTCTGTTTCTACCACTGGCAAGCTGGGTGGCCTTGGGCAAGTTACTTACCTCTCTGAATCTTGATAAAATTTTTTTCCTTAAATTGACATAATAATGCCTACTCCATAGAGTTAAGTGTATTCTGTGTCAGGCACCGGACACACCACAGGTGCTCAGTACCCCACATATTGATGTGCTCAGGGAGGGGTTCAAATTCCCTACTGGATTCAGCATATAGTAGAGAGGTGCCCCCCTGTATATGGGGCCTTGCTGGTCACAGCTGCCCCTGAAGGCTTGGAGGACAGAGGGCAGAGGCTTCGGTTAGAAATGGTGGAAAGGACAGCAAGAGGGTAAGAGTTGGTGCATTGCCTGGGAAGATGGTGCTGCAGCCTTACCTAAGGCCAGATATGCCCAGTCTTGAAAGCACCGATTGCAGGTGTGCAGGGCTTAGGGGTGTGTGCGTGTGGGTATACACACCCATCTCCCTTCTTTGAGTCTGGCCTGAATCCCTATAGCTTCAGTCTCAGGCCCCCACATTTTTGCCCCGAGAGAGGGCATCTGGCCCCCCTGTCTTCTGCCAGCTCCCCTTCACTTCTGAGTAAGGTGGCCTGGGGCATGAGAACAAGGAGAATGGGGCTTCCCACATCCAGAGTTCAAGTTCACATGCTGCTGCTTTCTCCCAAGGTGGCCTTGGGCAAGTTACTTCACCTCTCTGAACCTCAGCTTCCTTCCCTGGGAAATGGGAGAATAGTCCTTGGCACATGGCCTGCTGCCAGAGCCAAGGAGGTGAGTGGTTGAGAAAGTGCTCTGTGAGCTGTAACTGTTCTGCAAACAAATTCCTGCCAGAGCCAGAAAGTTTTCTCTCTTATAAAACCTTCCCTTGGAGATCCAGCCATGCCCCAAACACATAGCCTTGGGGACACTGTTTTAACCAGATTCTGGGCTGCAGCCTTATGATCCCCTCCTCCCCGCCCAATCTCTAATTCTTTGGGAGAACATTCACCTGCTCTGCTGGCCTGGTGTTGACTGGGGGATTAGACCTGACCTGATACACTGGGTAGATTTCTGGTTTTCTCTGGGCCTTTGTTAGCTGGACTGTAAAGTAGGGGTGATAATCTCTGTTTTATCCTTCCCTCAGCCCTAATTCCACCTGATCAGAAATTGCTCTAGGGCGAGGGAACAGGCAGTGCATGCAAATACACAGTAATTGGCCACTTGGAGATTCTCCAAAGCCAGCTTCCCCCGATACTGGAACTGGCACACATTGTGGCCAGAGAAGGCAGCCTGTCTACACCCTGTCCAGAACCCAAAAGGAGAGCAGGGATCAACCTGGGACAACAAAAACCTCAGCTACAACGTGATGCAGCCCAGCAGCTGGACTTTTTCTTGGCTGAAGCTGAGGATTTTCTGTGTCAGTGGGGGCTGGAGGTCAGGGACCAGACATGTTGTTCCTTTGAGTGACTCTGCTCCCCAACCTGGATTTTAGCCACCTTGGGATACGGGGAGGCAGAACCTTAGGAGAAGATTTGGACCTTTGCCACTCAGGTCACTTGCAGTAGCGACCTTGGGTGGGGGGAGATTCTCAGAGCAAGCCGACCAGGCTGGAGGAAGGAGATAACTCACCTGGAGCTGAAAGGAAGTGTTAGGTGTGGTTCAGCACCGTGGACAGCGCCTCACCACCATCTAGGCCTGGAGACCCAAGGAACTGACTTGGGAGAGCTCCAAGTTGACGGGTGACAGTTTAAGTAAGGGAAGGAGAGAGGGGAGGCACAAGGATTATTGGGCACTTATATCAGCCAGCACCAGTGCTGGACACTTTAATACCTAATTCCAGCTTGGTCTCATCTTTATTCTCATTTTACAGCTGAGAAAACTGAGACTCAGCAAAGTTAAGTAAGTAAGGTTGCTCCAGGTCACACAGTGAGCTAGTAGTAGAGCACAGACCTCAATCCAAGTCTGTATGGTTCCAGAATCTCTTACTGTTTCTTTGATCAGATGGGAGAGGCCACAAGCTTCTGCACACTTGTGGCAAGGATGTCGCCAAAGCCACTGGATTTGCAGCTGGGAGTCTGGGTCTGTGTGTGTATGTGTAGCTTTGTGAGTGCCTGTGGGAGTACATGAGGGTGAATTATTCAGTGGGGTGTAACTGTTTGCATAAGGCTGCATGAGTCCCCATGGGAGCTAGAAGATGAGAGTTGTGTCATATTTCAGAGACACTCCCTCCTCCTGGGAAGGAGACCTAGAATTCACTGCTGGCCTTTTTTTTTCTAAAAGCACTTAAAGAACAGACCAGAACTGATAGCTAAATTAAACCTGCTGAGAGTGCCTGTTTAATTGAAAATGCCATCTGTAATTTAAATGTCAGAATCAGGATGGTTGTTATGGCCGCCTTGAAGACTGGGGCTCATTTCACAGTTTCAAAACAGACCAAGAAAAGCAGCAAATGGACCATGGCCTGTGGCGTCTTGGAGCGATTAATAACTTCCCTAGTCCCGCTGAGATCTGGCTCCCATGGGGGCCCCTACAGAGGGAAGTCTGGCTGGGAGCTGGGAGCTGGGGGCTGGGGGCTGGGGGCTGGGAGCTGGGAGCTGGGGGTTGGGGGCTGGGAGCTGGGAGCTGGGGGCTTGGATTCTAGGACTCAGCCTCCTGCCTCGCCTCTTCTGCACCTCTGCTCCAGCCTCCACTCAAATGCAGGACAACATTTCCAAAGTGCAAGGCTCTTCTTGTGCCTCTTCAGGGTCTCCCTGGCACTTTGGGATGAAATCCCAACCTCATAACCTGGCATTCATGGCCTCTGGAAGGCAAGGCCCTGCCAACTGTCCTGCCATTGCTTGCTGCAGACATTCTGAATGCCTCCAGGCCTTTGCACAAGCTGAGCCCTCTGCCTGCAAAACTGTGGCTTCTCTTTTCTACCTGGTGAGCACCACTTAGCATGCATGACTCAACCCTAGTGTCACCACCCCCAGGAAGCCTTCCCTGACTACACCATGCTTCCCCAAAGGACCAAGCCAGGCAAGGTTAAGGGCTTCCTTCCTGGTCTCCCATGACCCCTTTGCTCACCTCTGCAACTGGCTTACCACGGGGACTTCCCTGGCAGTCCAGTGGTTAGGACTCCATGCTTCCACTGCAGGGGGCACGGGTTCGATCCCTGGTCGGGGAGCTAAGATCCCGCATTCCACGTGGCACGGCCAAAGAAAAAAAAAAAAAGAAAAGAAAAGACTTACCACCGTGCTGTCTTTTCCCCATTCTCCTTGTACCATGAGCTCCTCAAGGACAGAGATGGTGCCTTGTTCATCTTGACACCTGGTGCCCTGCCCTGAGCAATCACAACAGCCAACATTACTCAGCTCCTACCATGTATCAAGCACTGTTATCAGTCCCATTTTAGAGATGGAAAAACTAAGGCACGGAGAGTCATTTGTTATAAGCCAGACAGCTACCAGTGGCAGAGCTGGGACTTGGATGGAGGCAGTCTGCTTCCAGAGGCCAAGATTTTAGCCACTATGCCATAGTGCCTCATGCTGGGCCCTCAGCTTGGAGCATGTTTGATCATGGGGTACATAAATTGCTCGTCAGGTGTGTTCCAGTCTACCTGGGGAGGACAAGCCATAATAAAATGATTAAGCATAAAGTGCAAAGGGAGTTAAGCCAGCCCTTGTGATAAGCTCAGGCCCTGGTGCTTCCTCCTTGCAGGAGGGGCCTGCAGGAAGGGGTCCTTGGGCTAAGACTCCTATGGCTTCAAGGTGGGTGTCCTTGTCCCCTCTTCCACCCCTACAAAGGCAACTCTCTGCCTGCCCACACTCTGCCTATGACCCCCAGTGCATTTAACGAAGGAGTAAGTGCAGTGTGACAACCAGAGTTGATGTCCCAGCCCTCTGCTCACAGCCAGAGAAACTTGGCAGGACATTTCACATCTCTGACCTCACTGTCTTCATCTTTGAAATGGGGTCATAACAGTACCTAACTCAAATTGCTGAGGATTAGATGAGAGCCTGGAGGTACAATGCTTCTCAGAGGCAGGTAGCAAAGGTCCAGTGTATGATAGCCCTCCCTCCCTCCCTATCTTTTTTCTTTTTCCCTTCCTTCCTTCCTTCCTTCCTTCCTTCCTTCCTTCCTCCCTCCCTCCCTCCCTCTCTCTCTCTCTCTTTGTCCATGTCCAGGGGTAAGAGACCATGCCTGATCTGTGTTCCTGGGCCCCCAACTTCCAGCTTTGGGGGATTTTAAACTGCTTAGTGGAAAGAGAGTCTCCAAGATCACACTCTTGTTCTGTGACTGATGCTACCTCCGTCATGCTCTCAGCATGACCGCAGTCTCCCGATCCCCTCCGGCCCCCACCCCACCTTCACGTTCTGTCTGCCCTCTGCCCTGCTCTACGCCCTGACCTCTTCTCTGGGGTTGTCATGCGACCATTTATTCCCTCAGCCAAGAGAAAAACAGAGAAACTCACTCCTAATTAGATGCGTTTCCATCTCCCCAGGTCTTCACTTCTTGCATGTTCTTGACTTGTCAGAGGAAACCGTATATCGACATTGGTATTGATTTGCATAATTCAGGTATAATTAGGAGAAAGACTTGCCAGAGTGGCAGGTAGCGGGGCTGGTGCTGCTGTATCCTGCTGACCCTGGGGAGAGTTTGGAACTGGGCCTTTAATCCTCACCAAGTTCATGGCTCCATGGGCACTGTACCCAGAACTTTACTTCCCCATGAAGTTTCAAGGCAACGGGAAAGCCCTCTGCCATCAAAGTAGCTCCTTACCTGGCCTAGCATCTGGAATCCTGACTGACCATGAAGGCGATCCCATGGGGGCCTGCTTAGATGTAGAAAGACATGCTGCTGGCCAGGAGGTCAGTGGACACAGGGGCCAGTTTGCTTATGATGCCCGTCAGGAGGGGGGAAGAGGACTTCAGAGTGGTGTCATTTTGACAGCTGGAAGAAAGGAAGAAAACCTAAGCAGCGCTTAAGGCCAGAGACTAGAAATTAGTGTGACTCAGTGAATTATATTGCTGCTGTGATGAAATGTGGTGGTGCGTCCTTGAAAAGATTAGGAACATAACGAGGCAGAGAAATAGATGAAAAATGCACACCCATGCCTGTTCTATTCTGTAACCATTTCTTCACACCTTCATTTATTCATCTATTCGTTCAACATATATTTATTGAGGGGCTATTATGTACCAGGCAAATAGTAAAGAATTAGGTGTCAATGCTGGGAAAACAGATGTGATCTCTTACCACTGTACCTGGTGGATTGGGTTCCCACCCACTCCAGCCTAGAAGGGTGGATACTGGTATAGGATTTAGTGCTGGGGGGGCAGGCTCTAGGAAGGACTAGTGCCCAGAAGACCATACGATGCTTCCTTTGAATTGTGCCTCTGTCTATTTCACCTGTGAGCTGGTTCTGTCCCAGGAAGGCAAGTGACAGCACGGGGGTAGGGGTTGGGGGTACTTCCAATCCAGTGAGAACCTGGGAAGTGACAGCATGGGGGTGGGGTGGTATTCCCAGTCAGGTGAGCTTCATGGGAAGCAGGAAGATGGGCAGGGAGTTTCTCTCCATTCCCAACACCTGTCCCCACTCCTGCCCCAAAGTGACCCCTCCTCCTCCCACGCAGCACCTGCAGAGAAGTTATCACCAGAAGCCGCATCCAATTTCCCCAGGGAGCAATCTCCAGGCCACTGATTTACGCGTTGGCTGTCACCACGGGCACTGAATAATAAGGGTCTCTTCCCACGGAAAGGATGTTAGAGGCTGCAATGGGAAGGGCTAGGGCAGTATGATATTTATTTCTGGGGCATTTGCTGCAAGGAATCAGAGGGCTGTCTCTAACCTCCCCTCACACGGCACCACAGGCCCATCCGCAGGCCCTAGAGTCCCGGGGGGTCTTGCCCGGTGATCCGTTCCAGAGCCCCATCCAGGATTCAGGCTGCCTGTTGTGCACATGCGTGGACTGAGAGAGGGAGACGGCCACCATCCTCCACTTGGAGAGGACTCTGTGATTCATTCATTCACTCATTTGGCAAACATTTATTGAACATCTGTGTTTCCTGCTGTGCCCTGGACTGGGGGCTGGGCATACAGGGTGAACCAGCCAAGCTTCGTGCCTGTCCTGGGGACCCTAAGTAGTGCTATATTTTCCATCCCTCTGCTATCACGCAGTAAGCAAGACTCTGTACTGAGGCTGGCTGGGGTTGGGAATTGATTCTCCGTTCTCTTTCCTGCCCCCTCCCCTTCAAACCCACCCCACCTCATCTCTGCTCAGATGGGTAAACAAGATATTCAGTCCCTAAATGCTCCAGTAACGTTTCTCAGCTTTGTGCCAGGACTCCTCTGCTTTCCTTGGGTGGGAGAAGGAAACCCTTACTTTATCAGCACCAACCTCTGCCAGGCCCTTCCCGATGGTGATGTTACCTACCTGATCTCATTTAATCTTCACTGTGCAGATGGGGAAACTTGCACAGGGTCACACCTAAAGCAGTGGTGTGCTGGGCAGACTCGCTCCAGCCGGCATCTCTTCTCAACTCAGCCTTCGGTGACGTCAGGTTGCTAGTTTGAAACTGCCTGGGGTGGGGGTATTTATAGCATGGAAGTTGGCAGATGCTGCAAATCAGGGCTTTTCCCCCTTGGAGAGCTGGTTGTTAAGCACACCACTGCACCTAAGCGCTTTGCCCAGTACTGTCCTCTGCAGCAGCAGCGAAGGATGGGGGTCATATTGGAGCAGACAAGGATGGTCCTCCTGTCGGTAAGGGGCTGCTTCGTTCTGGGAGAACTGAGGAAGAGCAAAATGAGTTCCCATTGAGGAGAAAGGAGTTGTCAGCCTCTGGTCGCTTTGCAACATCACAGGTCGTTTTGGGAATCAGATGCGGTTCCGGCTACCTTCCCCTCCAACCGCCCCCCCCACCCCCCACCCCGGGGTGATGATGGAGTTAAGACCTTGCGGCTAATTGAGGTCTGACTCAAGGTTAAATGGTGCTTTTATTGGTGTGAGTGATAGCTTTTTGCAGGGCTCTGAGGACAAAGCAGGAATCTGGTGGGGGGAGTGCACTGAGGCCCCCCCCTCAGAGATAAACACAGACACGTCGTCTAGAAGACCCTTTTTTTATGGCTGGGTTTTCCCCCTGCCTTTTATCTTTTTGATTGCATCTTAAATGGCCTCTCCTCAAGGAGACCCTGACCATCCTATCTACAGTACGTTTCTCTGCCCCCGACAATCTTCTCTTTTAGTTTATTTTCTGTTTACTTCTTTCTTTGTTTCTTTCACTAGAATGCAAGCTCTGTGAAGATGGGAAACCGAGGCAAGCGGTTTGGGATGCTTTTATTCGGCATTTCCTCACTGTGGCCTCCTGATTCCTGATCTGGGGTGGACATCACTCCCAGCTGTTTTCATAACTTAGCTTGGATCCGCATTAGGTCCCTGGGCTTGGTGGCAGAGCCCTGATTTTGCACCCCGGTTTTGGGGCTGACTAGCTGTGGGCTCATGGGGAAGGAACGGAAAGGACAGCCTGGAACAGAAGCTCTGGGAGCAAAGGAAGCCCACCGCCCTCTGGCCCCCCGCCCAGCACTCTGTGGCTTCATTCTCCCAGGGACAATTTTCCTAGACACTCTAAGGCCTTCCCTGCCTTAATCTTTTTCTTTTTTACTTTTGATATGATAAAAATAATGCGTTCCATTGGAGAAAATTTGGAAAATGCAGAATATTAAGACAAAGGAAAAGTCATCTTTTAGGTAAGGGAATTGTGTCAGCTTTACTCCCTTCCTTTCCTGAATTAGCCCCACCCACTTGAGCCCCAAACCCCACCTCCTCCAGCAGTTGTAAGTAATCTTAAAACTGTCTCTCTCTCTCTTTTTTTTTTAAAACATCTTTATTGGAGTATAATTGCTTTACAATGGTGTGTTAGTTTCTGCTTTATAACAAAGTGAATCAGTTATACATATACATATGTCCCCATATCTCCTCCCTCTTGCGTCTCCCTCCCTCGCACCCTCCCTATCCCACCCCTCCAGGTGGTCACAAAGCACCGAGCTGATCTCCCTGTGCTATGCGGCTGCTTCCCACTAGCTATCTATTTTACGTTTGGTAGTGTATATATGTCCATGCCACTCTTTCACTTCGTCCCAGCTTACCCTTCCCCCTCCCCGTATCCTCTTGAACCAAGTTATTACTTCCAAGAATAATAGTTTCTGTTACTACAAGAAACTAATTAACAGCATGCAATGAGGGGGAAAAATTCAATTCATTAGTGGCTTAATAAGCACTAGCAACGACTCTGGGCTTGGCTTGGGAGTTGGGGTTCGGGGGATGGCGACCCCAAGAGGGCTGGGGGCGGGGGCTTGAGGGGTGGGGATGAGCGCGTGGCGGCTGGGGAGTGGGTGGGGTACTGAGAGAGCCTGGGAGGCTGCGTGGTCCACGGCGAGAGAGCCCTGTTTCTCATTTCGCAAGATTTTTGCTCCGCCTCCTGGACTGAGGTGCTGGGTCGCAAGGTAGGGGTATAGTGTTGGAAAGTTCTCAGTCTCTTCCCAGTGTGGTGTTTTGGTGGTTGCAGGGGAGGTCAGGAAGGAGTTCCCTTCTCTGCCCTGTGGGCCGGGGGTGGGAAAGGAAGGTAGGAACTCGGGGCCTCTCTCCTTGCTCACAGCCCCGCCCCGCCTCCTTGAGTCCTCCCATCCCTCAGCCAGAAGCTTGGAGTCACCCGGACATTGCCCCTTCCTCAAGCCCCACCTCCAATCTGTCCTGAAGCCTTGCGGCTGCTAGTTTCTAAGTGGTTCTCCCAACCCCCCCCCCCCCCGCCATTCCTCTCCCCTCCCCATTGTCCACGTCCTCTTCCTGGGATTCTTTTTTCTTTTTTTTTTTGGCTGCCCACGTGGCATGTGGGATCTTAATTCCCTCACTAGGGATCGAACCCGTGCCCCCTGCAGTGGAAGCGCGGAGTCTTAACCACTGGACCGCCAGGGAAGCCCCTTTCTGGGATTCTTGAAATAACCTTCCCAGGGTCCAGCTCCCCACCCCTCCAGCCCACTCCCCCCCCCCCCACCCCAGCAACTTCACTGTCCTGCTCACCACTGGGGGATCAGAGGGGTTCAAGGTCCTGCTTTGAGCTTCGAGGTCCTGCTGGTCCGGCTCCAGCCCCCTGGCCCTCCTCACGCCCCCACCACTCCTGCAGGCCCTCTATGCCCCCAGCACCACGCCTGCTTTGAGTTACCCGAATGGAGCAAGTGTGAATGTGCTACAAGCTCTGGCACTCAAGGCTCAGGGTCTTTCTACCGCACAGGTCCCTTCCCCGAGCATCGCGTCCCCACGGTCAAGCATGTGTGTAAAATCTGCTGACGTCGATGATGTTAACTGCAGTCCGTTAAGACTGCTGTCTCTGTCCACTCAGGCTCTTCTGCCTTCCCGCAGCCCTGGGATCAGGGGGCTCTGGAATGGCCATGGGCAGTTTTAGAATCCATCTAGGTCAAGGCTGAGTGGGGGATTCGTTTAGTGTGCGCCCCATGGGGGATATATGTATGTGGTCCATAGAATCTGAGTCTAGTTAAGAAGCACTCCTACCACCCACCCGTGACTCGCCCAAGGTCGTGACATGAAGACACAGGGGCAGGGGTTGACATGCAAGGTGAGCATGTCCTGGGGGGCCTGGCCTGGAAGGTCTGACACATGTGCAGTGGGAAGCAGGTCATTGGATGTGGACGTTTTATTTTTATTTTATTTTTAAAAAATTAACCATTTTATTTATTTTAAATTTTATTTTATTTATTTTTGGCTGTGGTGTGGCTTGTGGGGATTGAACCAGGGTCCCCGGCAGTGAAAGTGCCAAGTCCCAACCACTGGACCGCTAGGGAATTCCCTGGATATGGGCATTTTAAATGGAAGATTTAAAGGTTCTCATCAATGCCTCGTCAAGACAGGAGTTGTCTGCACTCAGGAACATACCTGAGAACATATCATGTCCAAGTATAAATGCACTCTGTGTGTATTTTTTTTCCCAATAGCAATCATGTGAAATGGAATTGATTCTAATTCCTGTGTTTGTAGGTGTATTAGTTTCCTATTGCTGCTGTAACAGACTACCACAAACTTAGTGGCTTCTACAATACAAATGTGTTATCTTACAGTTCTGAAGAGCAGAAGTCCCAAATGGATCTCAAATCAAGGGCTGAAATCAAGGTATGGGCAGGGCTGCATTCCTTTCTGGAGGCCTTCAGGGAAACATCTGTTTCCTTGCTTTTCCAGCTTCTAGGGGCTGCCTGTATTCCTTGGCTTGTGGCCCCTTCCTCCACCTAGGCTGGGCCGAATCCTTCTCATGCTGCCATCTCTCTGGTTCTCTCTCTGTCTCCCTCTTCCATTTTTAAGGACCCTTGTGATTACATTGGGCCCACCTGGATCATCCAGGACCGTCTCTTTATTTTAGGTCAGCTGATCAGCAACTTTAATTCCATCTGCGACCTTAGTTCCCATTTTCCATGTAACCGAACACGTTCACTGATTATGGGGATTAGGACATAGACATCTTTGGGGGACCATTATTCTGCAGACCACAGTAGGACATACACCTTCAGCAGCTCTACAGACAATGAGTGTGTCTGTGTGTGAAGCCATGTGTTTCATGTATCCCATATAACAAAATATATTTATTATACATATATATAGATTAATATACCTATATGTGTTTTATGTGTGGGTGTATTTCATTCAACCATGCTAAAGGAATTATCTATCTTCTCTCTAGAAAATGACATTACAAAATCTTGACATACGAAGAGGGAATTCAACAGTTTGCAGCCAAAAATGTAAGAAGAAACTATTATAGAGGTGCTAGGCAGTTAATAAAGATATATATTTTTTCCTGGATTTTGGAATGTTTGTGGTATTTGTCAGCTTTAAAAACTGTGTAAGTTGTACTTTTTCGTTCTAAATAAACATTATTTCATAATAAACTTTATTTAGAGCTTTATTTCATTGTAAATAAACATTAACTTTCACACCTAATTTTGCATTCTTCTGAATTCATTCTTTTGAATGATGAATGCAATTTTGCATTCTTTGGCATTCTTTTTTTTTTAGAAAAAAGCCCCCACTCCCACCCAAGTTGTATAAACTTCAGGTCCCACAAAACTAGGATCCCCTGCTGCTCCCACCCCAGGACATTTGCACATACTCCTCCCTGCACTGAGAGCTCTTTATGCCTCCCCCACCCTCCTCTCTCGGCTCATCCTTCAGACCTCAGCTCAAGCTGAGGTCATTTCATGGGTGCCCACGTGGTGGGTGGCAGAGGCATGTGTCAGCAAATTCTAAGTTGGGAAGTTGGTGAAGAGCCAGGCTGCTTTAGACTGTGGGGGTAATAGGGAGCCACTGCTGGTTCTGGAGCACTATCGGCTGTCATGGTCTGCCCTTGTGGGAGGCTCTCTGGAGAAGAGTCCCCTGGCCTGGCCCCATCAGCTCGGGTGGGCAACTGGGTTAGAGTCTTCCCCCCCTGCAGCCCGCCTGGTTGCACTGACCCATCTTCCCACAGTACCTCGATTATGCCTATCAAAGCCGGCCGCTGTGGGCCAGCCGTTTCCAGAGGGAGGCCGGTAAGGCGTTTATTGAATTTACGATTTCAATTTATGACAATTCTAATCCCATTATGGGTTCCCTTTTGTCTGCAGCCTGCACGGTGGTGGAGTTTAATTACGGCCAAGCAAGATTTCCCCGGCTCGGGGCGGACCTTTCCTGCCAGTCCCAGAGGTCCACCCCCAGTTGCTTGAGGGCATTTAGTGGCCTGGTGGGGGAGAGGTTCCCCGGTCTGCGGGAGTGACGGGCTATGCAACAGTCCCTGCGGTTGGCAGCTGCACCGTGCAGGACGTGTGGTGATGCCTAGTGAGCGACAATTAGGACGGCAGCGTGTGGGTGTGTAGACAGTGCCCAACCGCACAGCTGTCTGGGCATTGCGGGGGGGCTCTGGAGTCAGGCAGCGTCCAGCGGAGGACGAGGGAGCAGAAACTCAAGGATCTGCCAGGGCTTGTGTGTCAAAGCCTCTGAGAAAATGATTATCCTGGGGTGGGTCCGAGACTCCACTGCCAACCCCAGAGAAGGGGACGTCTCCCTCCCAAGTGGTGAGGGTCCCGGGAGGGAGGGCCAAGCCGGGGGAACGATCACAGTGATATCGGGCAGAGGCCCTTCTCAGCTTCTGTGGAGGGCCGTGCAGAGTGGAGAGGGGAACGTGGTAAAACAGGGGCTGGTCCCAGTTCTGCCAGCAGCAGCTGTGACCTCGGGTCGCATTCAGCCTCTCTACGACGCTCCTTGTCCAGCTGGGAAATCAGGGGCAGAATCAGGCCCCGCCTCAGCCTGGAAAAAGAATATAGCTGGGGGGGGGCTGTAAATGGCGGAGGCCGAATGGAGGGCCCGAATATCGGGTCAGTGGGAGCTCCAGGCTCGAGACCCCTGAGGCCCAGGTGAAGGCGAGGGGGGCCTGGACCTGGTCCTAAAGCTCAGGGACTACCAGAAGAGTCAAGGGTGACGAGGGGGGGAAACAGCCTTGGCTGGGTGGCAAGGGAGGCCTGGGACATGAGAGCAGCCTCGTATATTGCAAAGAGGGACCCAGAGTCTTGCCTCAGTTCCTTCATCTGTAAAATAAGCATGTGAACGACGCCAGACCTGTTTCCCGCCTCGGGGAGGAATGGGAGTTGAGACCGTGTTGGTGGGACGGGGCTGGATGTCCGGGCGAGCGCGGAGCAGAATTTCATGGCTCTCTGCATCCCAGTCTCTCATCTGTAAGTGATGAGTTAGGACCAGATGACCTGCAAGAATCCTTTTAGCTCAGGCCCTGCAGAGGTGACGATTAAACAAGGAAGGCTTCCTGGAGGAGTCGGTCTGAAGCAAGGGGAAAGGTGGGACTTTTTTCAGATCTTCAGGTCTCAGATTCTGATACTTTATGAATCGGATGAGGGTGGAGGAGGCAGCATGGTGTAGGGGTTGAAACCCAGACACCTGCAGGGATGGAGCAAGTGACTTAAATGAGCCAGGCAGACACGGTGTGACAATAGGGGGTGGTGGGGACTGTGGCAAAGTGGAATGTGCACGTCCCATCTCAAGGGACAGCCATTTCTCTGCTCCAGGGATCATTGCCATGCGAGGATGCTGATCTTGGGTTGTCAGATGGTCTCAGTCTCTGCAAGTGCCCCCATCTGTAAAATGGCACAATGATATTTTCTGTCTCACGGAGTTGGAATGAGGACGAAATGAGCTAATATATGTAAAGTGCTTAGAACAGCGCCTGGCACGTAGTAAGTGACGTTGACAATTACTATGATTATTGTTGTCATTTTCTGTCTGCACAAGAGAACAGCTGTCTCACTCCTCTGGCCCCCAACACACTCTGGTTGGGAAGGTGGGGGGAGTCTATTCATTGTGGTCTGGTTATTTGGGGTCTTTGGGGCAATAAGATTCCCTGGCCAAGATGGACTTGGCCTGAATGGTTACTGTAGACAAGAAATGTTTGTGATGTAGGGAGAAAGCAGATGCTGTTAATGCTGCTGTGAGCAGAACCCGTTAAGTTATCCGGAGTCACTTCATACATGTTTTAATTTTATTTTGGGAGGTTATGCTGAGCCTGAGATGTACACGTTTGCAGGAAGGATTTGTCAGGCTTCGCTGGGCCAAGAGGGCTGTGACGGAAAATCGTGGGGAGGGGGGAGTCACGTGGGGAGGTGCAAAAACAGTGCCAGTTGGAGAAGGGGCTGAATTGTGAATCTAAAAGAGGTTCCCCAAAAATAAAAAATAAAAAAAATAAAAGAGATTCCCAAATGTGTCCAAGGACAAGGAGGGAGACATTAGGAGCGGGAGTGAAAGGTAATTGTCTAGCCAGTCCTCAACTCTGCATGCATTCTTAATTCTGCCTGGGCTGGCAGAAAGAGCGGTGTGAACACATGTATGTGCATACGCGTGTGTGCACATTGGCACTGTGTGTCTCTCTACCAGCTGCTTCACCTCCTTCAAGACCCTCTCCGTGGTTCACCCCAGCTGGCCTGGATTACACTTCATCCCTTTTCTCAATTTCCAGTCCTGGATCTTTGAATAACCAGCTGCCTGTCCTTGGGTGAGTCGTTTACCTTGCTGTGCCTCAGTTTACCAATCTGGAGAGAGCGCTCATCATTCTGGCCCTACCTGCTCCAAAGAGGTATCAGGAGGCGGCAGGCTGATGGCAGGGTCCTCAAACGGCTGCCTTTGGGTTTGGACGCGCCTCCTCTCCTCTGCAACATCCTTTTTCAGTTTCCAGGCTCTTTACGGCATCATCACGTCTGATTCCTACCGAGACCCTGTGAGGCAGAGCGGCCGGATGCAACCCCAGGATACAAATGGGGAAACTGAGGTTCAGAGAGTGTTTTAAAGTATAGTTGTATCATTATTTAGGTGTGGTGAGACCAAGAGATCACGAGGCAATTGCCATTGAAAACATAGTTTGTTACTCACAGATCCAAGAGATGATCAGGGGGATGAGAATGCTGGGCAGCCTGGTCCAGTCACACACCCTTCATGTGTGTGTGTGTGTGTGTGTGTGTGTGTGTGTGTGTGTGTGTGAATGTGTTGCACAGAGCACTGTGACCAAGCTCCGTCAGGACCACATGGAAGGGGGACAGATGGGCAGAAACAGGCACTGTCTGTCTCCAGTTCAATGCTCTTCATTTCCATCCAACAGTTCTCTGTGAAGCTCTCGCTCTTTCATGGCCTCCAGCCCTGAGCTAGAAGGACTTTCCCGCTGTTCCCACAGATGGCCTAGAAGAGCAGGCATCCTGGTCTGGGAGCCAGGACGCCAGGGTCTGAGTCAGATCACCGTCACTGAGTCACTCTGTGACTCAGGACAAGCACCATAAGCCTCAGTTTTCCCATCTGTACTATGGGTGGGCTGGGCTAGTGGGTCCTTAAGACACCCCCAAGTTTGACCCTCTGTGAATGAAGTGCTCTGAGCAGTGGTTCCCAAGCCCACTCGCCAGAGTGGGCTGAGTGGGAACAAGACGCTTTTCAAATCCAGATTCCTGGGCCCTCTCCTTGATCTGCCAGATCACACTGTCTTGAGAGTGGGGCCTGAGAAGCTGTATTTTTAAAAAATGTTTATTTATTTGGCTGCGCAGGGACTTAGTTGTGACATGCAGGATCTTTGTTGCGGCATGCGGGATCTTTTAGTTGTGGCATGCGGGCTCTTAGTTGTGGCATGTGGGCTCTAGTTCCCTGACCAGGGATTGAACCCGGGCCCCCTGCATTGGGAACGTGGAGTCTTAACCACTGGACCACCAGGGAAGTCCCATGAGAAGCTGTATTTTTTTTTTTTAAACAATGGTTTCATGAGCAGTGATGGGGGGGGGCCTCTGTTTTTTTTTTAATTAATTAATTAATTAATTTATTTATGGCTGTGTTGGGTCTTCGTTTCTGTGCGAGGGCTTTCTCTAGTTGTGGCAAGCGGGGGCCTCTCTTCATCGTGGTGCGCAGGCCTCTCACTATCGCGGACTCTCTTGTTGCGGAGCACAGGCTCCAGACGCACAGGCTCAGCAATTGTGGCTCACGGGCCTAGTTGCTCCGCGGCATGTGGAATCTTCCCAGACCAGGGCTCGAACCCGTGTCCCCTGTATTGGCAGGCAGATTCTCAACCACTGCGCCACCAGGGAAGCCCAAGAGAAGCTGTATTTTTGAGATGCGATTCTGATGTTGTTGATTCATAAGCTGACATTTGGGCACCACTGCCTAAGAAATCTGGTTCCTCAAAAGGGACAATGAACTGATTCCCGTTTGTGGCATCGTTTGCCTCCTGTGTTAGCCTGAGGGCCAGTGGGGCACGTCTCACATGTAATCGGAAGAGACAGTGGCTGCCGAGCCCAGGCCACGTCTAAGCTTCCTGGTGGTGACTGTTCTGTGTCCACAGGTGGTAGGTGGCCCATTCGGGGACTCGGCCCTGCCACGTGATGGAACATCTTGGAGCTGGGAGCTCTCCCTGGAGTTTCATCTGGACGTCTTACTCCATGCCAGTGCCTGGGATGAGATGTGGGGAAGAGAGGAGGGTGCCAGCTTGGGGTGGGCACCAGGAGGCTGTGGAACAGGCTGCTTGAGTCCAGCGGGGAGTGGGAGGAGCCTGTGACCTTGGGCAAGTCAGGTCATCCCCTCTGGGGCCTTGGTCTTCCCACCTGTAGAATGGGCGTAGGAGTGGATGAGATGGCTTGCCAGATCTTTAGAGCTGGGACATTCCGCATCTAGTCTAACCCCTAGAGAGGGCTCAGCTGGGGAGAGGGGCCATTGAGGGCAGCTGGTGGGAGGGTGGTGGCGAAGGCAGCTGCTGTTGGAGCAGGGAGGAGGGCTCAGCCTGCAGGAGCCTGTGGGCACCCATCTGACAGGGTGGGGGCAGGGGAGCTAGAACTTAGGAGGGGAGGGAGGGGGTGATGAGGCAGAAATGCTTCTGATGGGCAGCCTGGGAGAAGCCGCAGGACAACTCCGGAGTTCCCTTGTCCCTGCCACGGAGGGGAAGGAGCTAAAAGCACAGACCCCAGAGCTTCTCTTTTTGGGTTCAAATCCCAGCTCAGCCTCCTCCCAGCTGTGTGACCTTGGGGAAGGCACTCTACCTCTCTGTGCCCTTGTTTCCTCACCTATACAACGAGGGACGGTAGTAGCACCTCCCTTGGGGGTCCTTATGAGGACTGAGGGCTTAAAACTGTGCTAAATGAGCATTTAGCTATTGTTCGCATTACTGTTATTAATATTAGAGGGCAGTGTCCCCTAGTGGTTACGAGCAGGCCTCTGGAGGCTAAGCCACTGGCTGGTTGGCTGTGTGACTTTGTTGCCTGACCTCCCCATACCTCAGTTTCCCCGCCTCTAAAAGGAGGAGAATGGTGTCTATTTCATTACAGTGGTTTAACCCAGGTGAAAGCTTTAGCATTGGGCCCAGTACATGGAAACGCTCTAAAAAGAGCAACTCTTACTGTAGGTACCATTAATCCAGTTGGACTGAGTTGATTATGTCAATGATGTTTCTGACTTGTTTTCTCCAAGCTCCGGGGGTGGAGGTGGGGCCCGGACCTCTAGGCAGCCCAAGGCCCAGACGCTGCCCTCCAGGGGTTCAGTTGAAGTCAGTGTGTTTGGTTTGATCGGCATCGTTCCTGATGTTTGTGCCCTGGTGTGAGGCAAGAGCTGAACTTTGAGTCCAAGGCCTGGGTTCAAGTCCCAGCCTCGGCCCTGGCCAGGATTTGCCCTCGGCTAATCTGAGCCTCGGTTTCCAAATCTGTGAAGTGTGATGAAGATGCCTATTTTACCAGGATGCTGGGAGGTTTTAGAGAGAGCAGAGCGGGGAACCAACCCAGCAGAGGCAGCTGTGCCAACGGAAGGGGTTGATGGCCGCGGTGGCTCCACCCAGCATGCCACCAAAGGGACCTGACTTTGCTTCGCAGCCCTGCCGCTCACGAGCTGGGTGACCCTGCGGCAGGTCCCTCACCTCCTCACCTGTACAGAAATATGGGCTATTTCGTGAAGCTTGCAGGTTACTGTGAAGTTAAAAATGAGATTGCATTTGCCAAGCATCCAGCACACAGGATGCAGGACAGCGTGGCCAGGAGGGCTGCGTCACAGGCTGGACCTCAGTCTGGGGGGAAGGACAGGACAGCTTTCTCCTCTTCCTCCCCTCCTGCCTCCAGGCCTCCCTCCCCAAGCCTCTAATCTTGCCTCTGCTTCTCCATTCACTGTCTCTGTGTTCTCCCTTCTGGCTTCCCTTGTAGTATTTAAGATTAGACTTTAGTGCTCGTGTCTTGAGGACGTGGATGTGACACGCTGGTGTCTTTGCAGATTTCTCCCCTGCCAGCCTCAGCCCCCGATGTGACAGCAAGCACCGGATTCTCTCACCGCAATAGATGCAGAAGCGGGGTGCTGCAGCTTACCCAGCTGTGCGGACCTGCAGTTACACGGGAGGGATTTTCTTCCTTTTGATTTGCACTTCTTGCCTCCTTATCCCCTGTGCTAGATGTGGTCTCTCCCCTTTTCCTGTGATGTTCAAGATTCTAATTAAGTGGAAAAGGCTTTTACTCCTTGCAATTCTCTGGTTATGACTAATGATACTGGCTCATAAATGCAAGCTGATTTTCTATTGAAATTCTCTGTGTGTTTTTGTTTAAAAAAAAGAAGGTAGGAAACCAGGGCTCTTGGGTCATTTGCAAGTTATTAATTTCAAGAGGAACTCTTAACTAGCTTATTAACGGTGAGGGTATTACAGCTGAGTTAAATGGCTGCGATATTAATTACCTTGCAGGCTTTTATGTGTGGAGAAATGGCTTATTTCCACATTGGTGGGTGGTCTAGGTGGAACTCCCCTTCTGAGAGGCATGAGAGGAAGTGAGTCCTGGTGAGAGGCTCCTTGGGTAGATACTGGGTCCCAAGAATTGTTGCTGGGAACTCTTCCCTGGGTTCTGGGGCAAGGTGTCTGGACATGCCATGGTACTGGGGCCAAGTGTCTCAAAGACAGACACAAGTGGGGGAATGGACGTGTCTTCCCAACACAGAGGACTGTGTCCCCTTGGCCTTCACCTCCACTGAGGACAGGCCAAGTAGAGGTGGATTGACACGGCGGCAGGAGACATTTCGATTAGTCCAGTGTTTCTAAAATCTCAGTCATTTCATCTCTGTTTTGGCTATATCGACCGACTGCCTGTTCTATTATTTACTTACTATATTTATTTCCATTGACTTACTTAAAAAAACCTTAAATTTAGTTTAAAGGGAAACTTTATATCACCACCATAAATGGGAAACCAGCATCACTCGTCGCAAATTCAAAGCAACATGAATGCATGATGATTAAAATAAAAAATGTCCATTTGGTACCACCTGAAGCGAGTCCCGCATGGGCAGTGGTGCATTGACCACCTGGCGGGAAACCTGGACTTCTTGACCCATGGCACGTGTGGCCCCAGGTTGGGGGTTGGGAGACACACGAAGGGGAAAGGTGACGAACCAGCAGAAGCAGTGCTCTCTGGGGTCCTCCCACAGGATGCGGAAGGCTGTAGGGGAAAAGGCAGTTCTAAGGAATTTCTATATATTTTGAACTTCAGGGAACAGCATGTAAATGATATGCAAATCCCATGCCAGCAGCATTTTTTCTCGGGGCCTATTACTCAGGTGTGTTAGGTTGGCAGTGTGGCTCACCTGCTTGGGGCTCCTGCTCTCATCTGGTCCCTGCATTCCCCGGAGCCATGGCAGGAGCGAGGGGATTGTCCAGAGAGCACTGGCCTGGGAGTCAGGATGGAAGCAGCCAGGCTCTGCTGCTACATTGCTCTGTCACCTTGGACAGACCACTGGGCCTTTCTGGACCTCTGTTTCTTCGTCTATACATGAGGGTGTTCAAAAAGATGCATCTGGGGGTGATGCTCTGATAGTTTATTTGATGTGTCAGCTTGGCTGGGCCATGGTGTCCAGATATGTGGTCAAACATTGTTATGGATGTTTCTGTGAGGGTGTTTTTGGATGAGATTAACATTTAAATCAGTAGACTTTGAGCAAAGCAGATTGCCCTCCATAATGTGGGTGGGCCTCATCCAATTAGTTGAAGGCATGAATAGAACAAAAGACTGACCTCCCCTGAACAAACAGGAGCCCTGCAGCAGAGGCCTTCGGATTTGAACTGCAACATCAGCTCTTCTCTGGGTCTCCAGTGGTAAGTCAACCTCCAGGGTTATTTGACTCAGCAGCTCAAGAGTCTCACCAGTTGTCCAATTACTTTCCCATCTCTCCACTCTTTTCCATTCCTGGTGTTAGTTTTGACAGGAGAATGGCTCCCCTCATGGTGGCAAAATGGCTGCACAGTTCCAGTCACACCTCCTAGAACAGAAGGAGAGAGATGTCTGTCCAGAATCCCAGCCAAAGTCCTCAGCCGAGGCGGGCTGACTGGCCCACTTCAGAGCCAATGCCTGTGCCAGAGGAATGACATGAATGGATCAGCTCAGACCTGGTTTATCTAAACCAACTGCTGTGGCAAGGGGCATGGGACTACTATGTGACAAGGGGGATTGGGGCTAGACTGGGGTTAGCCTCATGCAAACAGGGTTTTTTGGGGGGTATGTAGGGATGCTGAGCTCAGAGTTTCAGCACTGTGTGGTCCAGGCGCCACTCCCTTCCCTTTTTCCCCTGCACTTCCTTCTCCTCTCTCCCCTCCTCTCCTATTCCTCAACCCCCTTACATCTCCTTCCCTCTCCTCTCCCCTACCCTTTCCTCCCCTGTGGTCACAGGCTGCGTCCTCGTCCTGGAAACTGCCCAGTCCCCGTACTGGGAATCCCTGACTATCCAAAATATCCATATTGTTTGCATCTGCCCAGCATCAGTTCCTCCTCTTATGGTAACAGAAGCCCCCTCCTTTAGGGGAACATCCCTCCTGTCCATTCTATTTGGTTGTGAGGAGCTCTTCATCACTGGACCCCTTCCAGCTTACACAAGTGGCCATGAGATCCAGGCAGAGCCAATCAGAGTTCTTCTCTGGGATTTTATAGCCTCTCTTTCCTCTGAAGTCACTAGTTGGGATGATGTAAGCTGGAGCTGTCTGTAGCCTCACTCTCTCCCTACCAAGTGGAGGAAGCTGTGTGCGGAAGAGAATGAGAGAGAGAGAATGCTAAGAGGTCGAAGGACATTGTTTAGTGTCTGGACCCAGCTGTGCCCAAAGCTAGCTCTGTCATGCCTGGACTTTTCAGTCACTGGAGCTGCTAAATACCCTTTCCCTATGAACGAGCTTGGGTTGTTGCTTGTGACTGAAAGCACCCGACTGGCACACCAGCTTTCATTCCTTTATTAATTTAGTCAGCCTGCATTCACCACTTCCTTTGGGCCAGGTATTTCTGGAAGATAGGTACTATTATTTCATAGGTGGGGAACAGAGGCATGGAGAATTTAAGCAACTTCTTCAAGGTAATGGTGGAGCTGGGATTTGAACTTGGCTTTGCCTGTTTCCAAACAGTCAGCTCTAGCCAGGAGCTGCGATGAAGCCATCCATATGGGGTGTGACAGAGATGAGAGGCCAGCTTCAATTAGATACAAATAATAATAATAATAATAACAACAACAACAGTAGCAGCAGCAGCAACAGTAACATGTAATGGAAACTCACCATGTACCCGGCAGTATTCCAAACACTTTCCATGTATGATGTTCTTGAGGTGGGTATATTTATTTCATCCCCGTTTTACAGATAAAAAACCTCTGAAATTCAGAAAGATGAAGTAACTTGCCAAAGATCGTGCAAGTTGGAAATGATGGGGCCCGAATTTTCTCATGGCAACAATTTCCACTTGAGGTCAGGCCCAGGGCTGGGATTGGATCTCTTCTGTTCCAGAGGGAGGGAAGAGCCCCCCAGGCCATTCGTGGTGATAAGCACTGAAGTTAAGTGCCCGCCAACTGGGCCCATGCCTCCCTCCCTGGCATTCAGCCCCCTGGGCCAGGGGCCTGACCCATCTCCCAGAAGCAGAGTCGGTCATGCAGAGTAAAAGTGGCCTTGGCCTGTAAAAGTAAAGTGTCCAATGTACCTGACTTCAAACATCGTTGTGGGGTGTAAGTGGGAGTGTGGGGCGGGGGAGGAATGCAAAGGGGCTGGTGCTCAGGAATCCAGCTCTGCTCCAGGCTGGGGGCCAAGTGGTAAGTTTGGTCTTTGGTGGCAGACCCTCTTGGTGGTGCCCCATCACCCCCAGTTCTCCGGGGTCCTGGTCTTCCTGCTGTGTTGAGGGAGTGGTGGGAGGCTAATCTTAGCGTCAACACTCTCTCCCTCTTAGTAAGAACTGTGCATTATAACAGAGGCTTCTAGAGCCAAGGTCTTACTCCAAAGGAGGGGCAGAGCTGAAGCCACTAGAATAACTGATTCATCTTCCTGGGGGTCCCCATGGGGGCCAGGTCCATGGACGACCCCATAGAAATTGGGCAGTTTTTGCTGGATCGTGGGGGAGTTCCCCCCTCTCATCTCCTCCCTATGTTGCTTCCCCCCTGCCTTCACCTGATCTGGGTGAGACACTCAGGATGAAACCTGCTGCCTCCTCTGGGATGTCTTCTTGGATGGGTCCAGTCTGGCCTGCTCTCCACCCACCTGGACTGGCTGCAGCCACAAATGTCAACATTGTATACATTCGGTGACGGTTGTATTCAGTTTAGTGCTTGGTTAAGCACTGTTATTTATTTTTTCTTAAATTGCCTTATCTTTTCCACCTGATTTCCACCCGTACCTCCTGTTCTGGGACCACCCACTTGGTTGCATTCCACAAGTACTTTTGGGGTCCCTCCTATGTACCTGGCCCCAAGCTGCTTGGGCATGGAAGGGTCCAAACTAAACCCTTGAAGGGTTGGCTTGAAGGACATCTCTTCCACTGTCAGCTCTGGGCTCAACGCTGCCCTGCCCTTGGGCCGGGGGGCAGGCTGGGAGAAAACTGGCTGACCATCTCAGAGGCATCCCACGGGGTGGGGTGGGGCGGGTTGTGCTGTGATAACAGCCTCAGCATCTCAGTGGTTTACCAGCACAAGCGTGTGTTTCTCACTCACTAATCATCCATCGTGGGTGCATGGGGGCATGCTCCTGTCTCCTCCCCCCAGGACCCAGTTGGTGGAGCTGCCACCATCCTTTTTTTTTTTTTTTTTTTTTTGGCCAGCATGTGGGATCTTAGTTCCCTGACCAGGGATCGAACCTGCAGCCCCCTGCAGTGGAAGCACAGAGTCTTAACCACTGGACCGCTGGGAAAGTCCCTGGCCACCATCTTAAGTGTTGCCGGCAACCTCGACCAGAGAGAGCCCTGGAGGGTCTGGGATGCACTTCATTTCAGCCTGCAACTCACTGACCAGAACTGGCCGCATGGCCCACCTCACCCCATGGGGGCCGGAAGAGAAGGGCTGGGGCTACGGGGGAGCAGCAGTGATGACACCCTAGAACCCAGAACCTAAGACTGGACAGCGGAAGCCTGCTCGTTCCCCAACCCACCTCCCACCCAAACGCTCGGGCCCAAACCAGGAGTCACCCTGATCCCTCTTTCCCTCCTTCCCAACCAGCCGGCTGGGGTGCAAGCAGCGGGATCTTCCCATTGTCACGTGGGCGCTGACCCAGGATGACCGCAGTGTCCCCTACTGTTCTTCCTGCGTCCTGTTCCCTCCCGGCTGCTTACTCTCCAGGTCAGCCAAAAGGATCTTGTCTTTTTTTTTCTTTAGATATAATTCATACAACATAAAGATTACTATTTTAAAGTGTATAATTTAGTGGATTTTAGATTTTAGTAGAGTCATGATGTGGTACAACCATCATCACTATCTAATTCCAGAACATTCCATCCCCCAGAAAGTGACCCTGTAACCCATTAGCAGTCAGTCCCAATTCTCCCCTCCCCCTGGCCCTTGACAACCATGAATCTGCTTTCTGTCTCTATGGATTGCCTATTCTGGATATTTCATATAAATGGGATCACACAGTATATGGCCCTTTATGGCTGGTATCTTTCACTTGGTGTGTTTTCAAGGTTCATCCAATACGTAGTGTGTATCAGTACTTCATTGCTGTTTGTGGCTAATATTCCACCGTGTGGCAGACCACGTGGTGTTAATCAAGGGACCTTTTAGAGACATGGATAAGATCCTACCGCATCCCTGCCCACAACTCTCTAAGGGGTCCTTCAGCAATTAGAGTACACCCCACATTTCTTCACTGGCACCAAGGCTCTGCCTGGTCAGGCCCCTCCTATGTCTCTGACCACATCTGACTTTCCCACCACCAGCCACACTGGCCTCCTTGAGCTGGCCAAGGTCAACCAGCCTCAGGGCCTTCGTAACAGCTGATAACTTCTGCCTAGAAAGTTCTCACCCCACATGCTGTTTTGTTTGTTTTTACTTTTTATTATGGAAAGTTTTCAAACAAATACAATAGGAAAGACAATATAGTAATGAACCTTTCCTCTATTCATCCTCCAGATCCAACGATTATTAATTCACGACCAATCAGTCTTGGTTTATTTATAGCTCTATCCATTTCCCTCACTATATTATTGAGCAGCAAAACCCAGACGTGTCATTTCATCTGTAGCTATTTTAGCATTATCTCTAAAAGAGAAAGAGACTCTTTCCAAAAACATAACCACAATACTATTATCACATCTAAGAAATAAACTATATTCCCTCAATATCATTCAACATCGAGTCAGTGTTCACTTATCCCCCATTGACCCATACTTATTCTTTTAAAAAGCAACGTTTCAATTTATTTTTGTTGAGTTTTCACGTGGAACACCATTGGTTCCTGCCTACCTCCAGATTCAGGTGGCTTTTTTTTTTTGACAATGTTGAAGTATTTTTTTAATTTTTAAAATTTATTTATTTACGGCTGTGTTGGGTCTTCGTTTCTGTGCGAGGGCTTTCTCTAGTTGCGGCAAGCGGGGGCCACTCTTCATCGCGGTGCGCGGGCCTCTCACTATCACGGCCTCTCTTGTTGTGGAGCACAGGCTCCAGAGGCGCAGGCTCAGTAATTGTGGCTCACGGGCCTAGTTGCTCCGCGGCATGTGGGATCTTCCCAGACCAGGGCTCGAACCCGTGTCCCCTGCATTGGCAGGCAGATTCTCAACCACTGCGCCACCAGGGAAGCCCCAGGTGGCTTCTTAATTCAGCTAAGCATTCTTTTATTTTACCCTTTTTAAAAAAATAATTAATTAATTTTATTTATTTATTTTTGGCTGTGTTGGGTCTTCGTTGCTGCGCGCAGGCTTTCTCTAGTTGCGGTGAGCGGGGGCTACTCTTTGTTGCCATGTGTGGGCTTCTTATTGTGGTGGCTTCTCTTGTTGCAGAGCACAGGCTCTAGGATTGCGGGCTTCAGTAGTTGTGGCACACAGACTCAGTAGTTGTGGATCGCGGGCTCTAGAGTGCAGGCTCAGTTGTTGTGGCCCACGGGCTTAGTTGCTCTGCGGCATGTGGGATCTTCCCGGACCAGGGCTCGAACCTGCGTCCCCCGCATTGGCAGGCGGATTCTCAACCACTGCGCCACCAGGGAAACCCTTATTTTACCCTTGATTATGACTTCAGCCCCATTTGTTCTGTTTTCCTTGAGAACACATGTTATATTTAGGATGAAGTCTTAATGATTTATGTAATTGCTCCCTTTCTCATTATTCTCTTCCTGACTGTTTTCTTCTGCATGCTAGAAGGATCTTCTCCAGAGCTTGATTCTTCATTGCCAATTTTATTTCCCATAGTGGCCAGTCTGCTGTCATACATCTTTTAAAAGTTTGTAAATAGTTTGTACAATAGTTTAATAGGATAATCTGAATGTTGCCATTTGTTGATATGTCTCTTAAGTCTTATTTAATCTGTAGGTTAACCCGTCATCTCTCTCTCTCTGTCCTTGCAATTGATGTGGTGAAGAAACCAAGTTGTGTCTATTTTAGAGTTTCCTGCTGTCTGGAGTTTGCTGGTTGCATCTTTCGTGGTGTCACTGAACATGTTCCCTCATCCCTTGTCTCTACAAGATCTAGATCGAGAGGCTTGATCAGCATTAGGCGAGATAATTTAGCAAGAATACGTCAAAGGTAATGCTGTGTATTTTCACCGGGGGGCCCACAACTGCACATTTTCTTTCTTGTGAGTTTCGCCGCCACCACTGATCATGGCACAGATGTGTTCACTCATTAGGCTGGTATTCTGGTATTTGAATCCAGGGGTCCTCAACCCGGGGTGGTTTTGCGCCTGAGGGACATTTATCAATGGCTGGAAACATTTTTGCTCATCACAAATGGGGAGATGCGACTGGCTTCTGGTGGGTAGAGGCCAGGGATGTTACTCAACATTCTGTGATGCCCAGAACAGCCTTCCCAGCAGTTATCCAACCCAAACGTCAGTATTCCCAAGATTGAGAAGCCCTCTCCTAATCTAGCATCTTCTTTGTGGAGAGTGAATTTTTGCTCCCAATTCTTCATTTTTCTTCAATAAAAGTATGCGTCCCACAGGCTGTGGCCTCATGGTGAGTGGAGAGGACTTCCTGCTCATCGACTTTGGGCTTGTTGGGGCCGATGGGGCACTCACAGACGTGATGTGAGCAAAGATTTGAACTGTACCCTTCTGGTGCTTATGTATTTTCAAAACGTAAGCATGCAGTTTCTTAGATAAATAGCAGCATGTTGTACACATCTTTTTCCACTCCGACTTCCCACTCAATAATATATCCTTAATGATAAGTCACTGAGTAGCGGTGTATAGCGAGCCTTCTCGTTCCTTCTTACAGCTGAGTCCCCGCCATCCCGTGGCTGTGACATCGCCATTCAATCCCCGCTCCCCGCCGCCGCTCACTGATATTATCTGGGTCATTCCCAGTCTTGCTTTTACAAACAGAGCTTCAGTGAATAACTTGTGCAAACTCCTTTTCATATTTTTGCCAGTGTATCTTTGTTATTGCAGATTTTTTTCTCGACCATCTTCTTACCATCCAGGATTCAGTTTAAATAAATGTCACCTCCTCAGAGTGGTCCTCCTTGATCACACTGGCCAAAGTGGCCACCCCCATCCCCAAGTCACTCTTAAATCTATCCATTACCCCCAATTATTTTCTTCTGCCTTGTGCTGGTGATGTGTGTGTGTATTTTCTCTCCTCACTCCGGTGTAAGCTCTTTAGCGCAGGGGCTTTGTTTTACTACCCCTGTAGATCCACAGCTCAGCACCTGGCTGAGGGACTGAGGGTGTTCCCAGGGCACAGGACTTTCTGTCTTAAGACCTTGGGCACACTGGGACAATATGGGTACCCTCGCTGTCACGTAGTGGGTGCTCATTAAATATTTATTGAATACATTTGTGCAAACTGGGGTAAGTATGTCTTGTTTCATCTACACAACATCCAATTAAGTGTATTTTAATTAGATAACTTTTACAAAGCAAAGTATTTCATATAAAAATCTGGATTCCTGCTTTCTGGAAAAAATCAGATGACCTTACAACATGGGGCCTGTATTCCCGCAGGGCAGCTGTCAATTGGAGCTTAATTGGGGCCAAGTGTGTAGATGGGGCGTGTGCTTGTCAGCTCCCTACAGCACCCATTTCTTGCATTCGCTCACCTCCGACCTGCTCAGCCCCGGCAAGCCTTTGTGGTTTTGGGGCCCTAATGGCCTCGTGGTTGGCTGCACAAACTTTTGAACCAGATGGATTTGGATTCAGGTGGGGGCCAGGACACCTACTAGTTCTGCCACTTTGGTGGGTTTCCCCAGCTTTCCGGGCCTCAGTTTCCTCCACGTCACCTCCTTCTCTTGTCCTTGGGGTTAAGGCGTTGACACTCCCATTACAAAGTGAAGGTCTTACCAGGTTGGAAGATGTATTAACCCATCATTCCTCCCCTCCTGACCCACCCCCCACAAACTAGAGAGCTGGGCCCTGGAGGGTCTAGTGTCGCTCGTTCCTCTCCTTGCCTTGTGGAGTCACTGGGCTCAGTGCCAGCTCAGCCAAGGCTCGGGGTGCTGTGTAAGACCCAGTGTGCTGCTGGCTAGTACTGGGGGGCAGGAGCCAGGGTGAGGGTTACCATGGTGATCACCCCCAAAAGATGAGCAGCCAGGAACTGAGTCTGGAGACCAGAGGGGGTAAAGGAAAGGGAGAGGTTTGAGGCAAAGGCTCATTGAGGGGTGCAGGATGGAAAGCAGGCTGAGGCAGGGGATGGGTCTTTCTGTTCCAGGAGCTCTGATCCCTCTTACAATGCAAATCCCCTGGGAGGACCGGTTTCTCCTTTCTTCTGCTGCTGTGGAAAGCGGAAGATTTGAGGCCCTGGCAGCCTGAAATCGGGGCTTAGAGTTGCTCTGTCAGCCTCCCTCCTCATCCCGGAGATGCTGCAGCTAGAGGCAAGCGTCAGGGGTCTGGTTCCTCCCCACCGCTCCGCTCGTCAGGAGCAAGCTCTGCCCGCCCTGGGCTCTGATGTTGCCGAATCATGTATCTCCTCCCTCTCTCTAGCCTCCTCTCAGAATCCCCTCCTCCCTGCCCAGCTGAGCTGTCCCCTCTTCCAGGAAGTCTTCCGGAACACTCGCTCCCCAGTCCTAGTGAGGCAGACCCACTGGGCCACCTGGCAGCCTGTATTTCCTCCATCAGAGCTTTGGGTCATTCTCTGTGACTGCCATACTTGTCCACTTCTCCAGTACGTTGTGAATTCCGAGGGCGCAGGGGCTGTAATTTGCTGGTGCACCGCAGCGTGCCTTCCACCTAGTAAATGTGAATGAATGTGCGTAAGCGGACGGAGGAAGACACGGTTCACTATCGCAGAGTTTAGACGGGGCTGCGGGGGAGGCGAGAAGGGCGTGGGGATGATGGAGGGAGAGCTCAGAGAGGAAGAGACGTCTCTCCAGCTTGGATGGGGGCTCGCTTGCAGAAGCCCATCCCCCTGGCAGCCGGGTGTGTGTGTAGCTGAGGCCACTGTCCCACATGTCATGGGTCGTTCAGGACCCGATCACAGTACCCCTCATGAGGGGACAAGTCTGCCAGGGCATCCCTTCCTCTCCTCTCTCCCTGGGCATGTCCCAGTCTCTTCGGCTTTTTCCCCAAACCTCCTTAACTTGGGTAGAGGCCACTGCTGAGCTGGCATCATCCAGCCTCACTGGCAGAGGAGGCAGTGGACCCAGGCACCTTTACCCAGCAAAGCTCCCTGAAGGTGGGGGCTGGGCAGTGGGAGGGGGTTTCCCTATTCTGGGGCCCTCTCCCTGAGGTCGAACCCAGATCACTTACACTACATGTACCAACACTTCCCTGGGGAGCTTGCCCTTGTGAAGCCCTGTCCTGCCCAGACCGGCAGCTGTCAGCTGGCCGACTGTACAGGGGAAATATTGTAGCCTCTTCCCCTTTCTTTTCCCCCTTTCTCTCCATTCAATCGAAAAAGGGAGGTCATAAATGTGGCAGGTTCACTAACTAGAAAATATACTCCAAACCACACAAATGAAATTCAACCTACTGGCCAAACAACATTTTTTTATTGCTTTGTTCTTCATGGATGAGAGGGAGGTCTTTGTATCTGTCTTCGTGTGGTTCTGAGCATTTCTGCACCGCGAGGCTGGCAGCCCTGTGGGGGCTTGGCCTTAACTAAGCACAGTTCTAAAATGTCGATCCCGGGGATAGGTCAGCGCTGCAGGGCTCACCGATGGCTGGCAGGGCCCCCAGAGAGCAGGATGGGGAAACTGAGGCCCAGAGAGGTTTGGTCCCTTTCTCAATCAAGGTCACGCTAGCTCTTTGGAACTACAAGCTTTTAAGGATCCTGCAAAAATATCTGAGACCTTAAAATATTTATTGGCTATAAAATGGGGGAAAAAAACCCTGTGAAATCGAAATTAATAAATGTTAAATGTCTACCAAATGTAACATTAGGTCAACGGCATTAATTACTGCATTTGGTATTCATAAAAGTGTCATTACACGTGAAAGCAATTTGTCAGCTACATTTTCTCAATCGGTAAGAGATCCCGGGTAGACGAGAGAATGGATGGGCAGGAGTAGCCACCGGCAATTAAATCAGTGCCCGGCAGCCAAAGAAGTCCAAGAGCAACATTATAAAAATCCTTAAAAAAATTCGTGGCGAAACTGTTACATTTAATATGATCTGTTGGTGCCCTTTGCTCTGATGGAAGAGACGGCATTAGGAATCCTCCTGTCTCGGGCTTGTCCCAGGTCGGGGGCCTGCCCTTGGCATCTGTGAGATCTCAGCCAGAGCCTTTCTGGCAACTTCACTGCCAGTAACCCCTCACTGCGAGGAGGAGGGAGGGCTTTCAGAGGAGATGGGAAGGACCCGGAGGAGGCCCTCCTGTCCCTCTGATTCCATCGCCAAGTTCTCTCTGCAGGGCTGGCTGCCACCTCCCTGTGAAGAAAAGCTCCTTGGAGTCTGGGAACACAGTTGCAAGCCCACAGCAGGGACAATGTTGGGATTCAAGCCACAGGCTTGATGGGTAAAAGCGGGTCTTGGGAATAGCCAGAGGGTTGGGTCTGGCCTGGAGCCAACTGGGCAGCGGTGTCTCAGAACTGGCCGATGGAAGAACGCCTATGACTGAACTGGTGGCCCATGTCTGGTCCAGCACCAGATCTTAGCCTGGCTCTGCCACAAAGAGCTATGTGACCTTGAGTGAGACATTTTTGCTCTCTGGGCCTCAGTCCTTCACTTGACAACTGAGGGTATTAGACCATCCCTTTGAAATTTGAGAGCAAGAAGAGGTCTGCTAATGAAATCTTCCCATTTTACAGCTGGAAAGAATGAGTCTTAGAGGAGGGAAGGGAAGACAGTATGGTACTGGCATGAAAACAGAAATATAGATCAATGATACAGGATGGAAAGCCCAGAGATAAACCCACGTACATATGGTCACCTAATTTACGGCAAAGGAGGCAAGAATATACAATGGAGAAAAGACAGCCTCTTCAATAAGTGGTGCTGGGAAAACTGGACAGCTACATGTAAAAGAATGAAATTAGAACACTCCCTAACACCATACACAAAAATAAACTCCAAATGGATTAAAGACCTAAATGTAAGACCGGACATTATAAAACTGTTAGAGAAAAACATAGGAGAAACACTCTTTTTTTTTTTTTTAATAGTTTTTTTTTAAAATTTATTTTATTATTTATTTATTTTTGGCTGTGTTGGGTCTTCGTTTCTGTGCGAGGGCTTTCTCCAGTTGCGGCGAGCGGGGGCCACTCTTCATCGCGGTGCGCGGGCCTCTCACTGTCGTGGCCTCTCTTGTTGCAGAGCACAGGCTCCAGACGCGCAGGCTCAGTAGTTGTGGCTCACGGGCCTAGTTGCTCCGCGGCATGTGGGATCTTCCCAGACCAGGGCTCGAACCCGTGTCCCCTGCATTAGCAGGCAGATTCTCAACCACTGCGCCACCAGGGAAACCCAGGAGAAACACTCTTTGACATAAACCACAGCGAGATCTTTTTTGACCCACCTCCTAGAGTAATGAAAATAAAAACTAAAATGAACAAATGGGACCTAATTAAACTTAAAAGCTTTTGTACAGAAAAGGAAACCATGAACAAGATGAAAAGACAACCCTCAGAATGGGAGAAAATATTTGCAAATGAAACAACAGACAAAGGATTAATCTCCAAAATATACAAACAGCTCATGGAGCTCAATATCAAAAAAACAGACAACCCAATTAAAAACTGGGCAGAAGACCTGAATAGACATTTCACCAAAGAAGACATACAGATGGCCAAGAGGCACATGAAAAGACGCTCAGCATCGCTAATCATTAGAGAAATGCAAATCAAAACTATAATGAGGTATCAGCTCACACCGGTCAGAAAGGCCATTATCAAAAAATCTAGAAACAATAACTGCTGGAGAGGGTGTGGTGAAAAGGGAATGTTGGTGGGAATGTAAATTGATATAACCACTATGGAGAACAGTATGGAGATTCCTTAAAAAACTGAAAATAGAACTACTATATGACCCAGCAATCCCACTACTGGGCATATACCCTGAGAAAACCATAATTCAAAAAGAGACACATACCACAATGTTCATTGCAGCACTATTTACAATAGCCAGGACAAGGAAGCAACCTAAATGTCCATCGACAGATGAATGGTTAAAGAAGATATGGCAATGGAATATTACTCAGCCATAAAAAGAAACAAAATTGAGTTATTTGTAGTGAGGTGGATGGACCTAGAGTCTGTCATACAGAGTGAAGTAAGTCAGAAAGAGAAAAACAAATACCGTACGCTAATGCATACATATGGAATCTAAAAAAAATGGTACTGATGAACCTAGTGGCAGGGCAGGAATAAAGACGCAGACATAGAGAATGGACTTGAGGACACGGGGCGTGGGCAGGGGGAACCTGGGGCAAAGTGAGAGTAGCATCGACATATATACGCTACCAAATATAAAATAGTTAGCTAGTGGGAAGCTGCTAAAAAGCACAGGGAGATCAGCTCGGTGCTTTGTGAAGACCTAGAGGGGTGGGATAGGGACGGTGGGAGGGAGGCTCAAGAAGGAGGGGATATGGGGATATATGCACGCATATGACTGATTCACTTTGTTGTACACCAGAAACTAACACAGCATTGTGAAGCAATTATACTCCAATGAAGAGGTATTAAAAAAAAAAAAAAGACAAGAAGAAAAGAAAAAAGGAAGAGGTCTGTTAATGAAATCTCCCCATTTTACAGCTGGGAAGAATGAGTCTCAGAGGATGAAGGGATCCATCCAAGGTCACACGGGGAGATAGGATGGAAGTGAGGCCAGCGCCCCCTCTGATTCCCACCATGTCGTCCCACTTGTGTCTCCACTCCCCCACCACAGGGCCTTCCTGCAGGGACCCAGCCCCTGTAGGGAAAGTACCCAGAGCCCTAGGTTGCTGGGAGCAGGTGACCTCATATCATTCCCCCAAGAGACTCTTTCTCCATCCCTTCCCCCACCCCTGAGAGCACACTGGACTTGGAGCCAGAAACCTGGGCTTCCTAACCTCCTCCCCACGTAACAGATGTGTGACCTTGGGCGAGGCACTCAATCTCACTGATTCTCAGTTTTCGAATCTATAAAATGGAGCAGAGATGGGCTCTGCCCACCCGGTGGGGTGGCAACAGCTGCCAACAGCCATTTGCCCTGGAGGAAGCAACCCCCGCCCACCCAGGAAATATGTCATTAGATCTATAAGTTGTCACATAAATGCCACTTCCTCTGGAGACAGGAGGAAGAATCTGTTCCTTTCAGAGGCTGGGGAGGGAGGGGCCGGCCTGGTGCCAGGAGCTACAAATACCATCCCTCAGGACCCCTCCCTCTCCCAGGGGCCCAGAGGGACCCAGGGGGACCCAGGCTCGAGGTGGCAAAGCTGCTGCCGGGAACTGGCTGAGCTCTGGCTCCCTCCTGTCCCCTCCCACCCTCGGTCTCCTCCCGCTCTGATCAGAAAGCCCGAAGGGTCCAGAGTCCCTGAAAGTTGCTAGGAGCCTCCTGATTGGGGTCTTTGCTGGAGTGAGGTCCTGGGTCCCTGGCGGAGGGGATGCGGAGGGCATGCGGAGGGATGGGGCTTCCGGGGCTGGGGGCCGGGCACCTGGGCATAGCTTTTCTGTGGGGGGTGGGGGTGTGGAGCAAGCAGCAGTGAGTTTCCAGCCTTTGGTCAGCTGACTCTGGAGAATGTTATGAATAACACGGAACACAGGCTCCCCTGAGCCAAACAATCTGGGAGGAAGTGAAATTGGGGTTTATTCACGGGGGAACACCGTGGCCCTCTTTTCTCCATCTTCATCTCATTCCAAACAGGACGATGGATTCCAATAGGGAAGACGGATCCCCTCCCTTCTCGAGCGCTTATGATATGCCAGGCCCTGTATTGACCATTTTAAATGTGTCATCTTATCTGATCCTCACCACAGCCCTTTGGGAGTAAGTACTATTTATTATCCCCACTTTACAGGTGGAGAAGCTGAGGCTCAGGTACCTGGCCTAAGCCCAGCCCTATCCCCTAACCACTAGGTGACACTGCCCTTGTTGACACTTTGGCTGACAATATTCTGGGAACTGAGGGTCTTACTGGGAACCTTGGTACAGCCACCCTCCTTCTCTGGGCGTCCTGGCTCCAGGAGCTGGGCCTGACCAGCAGGGGGCACTCCAGTAGCCCTCCCCTTAGCTCCCAAGGCCCACGTGCCTGGCCCTTGACACCCACCCCCAGGTGCTCCCCGTTCAGGTCTCCCTAGCAGGGAGCCAGGGACAAGGAGAGATCAGGAGCCAGAAACCTGTGGGTTGAGTCAAAGTAGGGAGGCTCCAGGAGAGGCCCATGGAGTTAATGAGAAATCTGTCCCTGCAGACCTGGGCAGTGACACCACCGTGATGGTCTCTCTGCCCGAGGCCCCCGGCCCTGCCCTGTTGACTCCATTCAGTGTCATTGATTGGCAGGGGCCCTGTAAGAGCCAAGGGGCAGGAGAATCGATGTCCCAGGGCCAGTGGGGCTGTCCCTGTGGAGCAGGGTGAAGAGAATGGCTTGGGTTGGGGCCCCAACTGTGGTCCTGATGACATTTCAGACCTTTGTCTGCAGAGGGAAGGGGATGCCTTCCTAGGAGACCAGGCGATGGGGGTCCTGTTTTGCGGCTTCCTCCCGGTCCCCCTCTGCAAGGACCACCAGGCGGGTTTCCCAGGGCAGAGGCTCTGCTGCCCAACTGGCTTACCTGACCAGCGCCTTCTCTCTAGGTCTTCCTACCGCTTGCTTGGAATATGCTGTTGCTCCCAACTACCTCCTGTGTTACTCTACCACCATCCCTCACTCTTCACCCCCTTCCCAGATTCCCATCTCTAACTCTGAACACTTTCCTGAGTTCCAAACCCAAAAATCCTCTACCCATTGGGCATCCTCACCTGGACAATCCCAGGCCCCTCGGGCTCAACAAAACCAAACAGGACTCGCCATCTTCCTTCTACAACCTCCCCGCCACCTGGTTTCCCTGCCCTAAGTTTCACCTCCCCAGTGAATGGTAGAGACGCACACTTTATGAACACACAGGTGAACAGGAGTATCAGGTGGTGTTCCGTGTGATATAGGGGAGCCAGAGGGGTAATGAGGTAGAAGTGACTGGGAGTGGGGCGGGCTGTGTCTGGTAGTCAGGGGCGGCCTCTCTGAGAAAACGAATGACCTGAGAGCTGAATGACAAGACGGAGCCGACTTTGCAAGGATCTGGAGGAAGAGTTTTCTGGGCAAAGGGAAATAGCAAGTGCAAAGGCCCTGAGGCAGAAGCAACGAGGCTGGTGTGTCTGGGAAGCAACAGGAGAGCCAGTGCAGGGTGAGGGTGGTGGGTCACATGGAATGCTGTGTGGGATGAAGTCAGAGAAATCAGCGGGCAAAGAGGTGGAATTTTTTTCTAGGTGCAGTGGGAGCCACTGGAGGCTTTTAGGTAAGGATGGGGGGTCACATTATCTGATTCATGTTTTAAAAGGATCCCTCTGGCTGTTGGGTGGGTGTAGGAGCTGGAATCATTTAGGCAGTTGACTTGGAAAAGGAAGGTAAGGACAAGATGTATGAGGAAGAAGTCCTCATACTGGGATGTGATTTGGAGACAGAGCCGACAGGACTTCTAATTGGATGCAGGGTGAGGACAGAGAGTGGAAGGCAGGATGATGCCTGGACTTTTGTTCTGAGCACCTGAGATGGGGAACAAGGAGGGAGGAGCAGGTGGAGAGGGAAATTGAGATTTCTGCTTTGAATTCCCATCCTTGTGACAATTTCAAGAAGGCAGCTGGATGTATGAGTCTGGAGCTCAAGAGAGATGTCAAGGCTGGAGAAATCAGTGTTAGCAGGTAAATGTGAGTCCAGCCTCCTGGCTTTGTGCTCACCCTTTGCTGCCAATGTCTCTGCTTCCTATTGGAATGTGAACTCCCTGAGGGCAGAACTGGGTTTTATTATTGTTATAGCTCCAGAGCTTTGGGGCGGATATGACTCAATAAGTTGTTGAGGAGCGAATGAAAGCATAAATATCTATTTCACGTATTCATTATAAAATATTTCCTTGGCACTTACTCTGAGCCTGGCTCTTCTCTCGGTGCTGGAAATACAGTCGTGAATGAGATGATGTTCCTGCCCTCTGGGAACTTAGACTTCGGTGGGTGAGACGGGCCAAAACCAAACCAAAGAATATGTAGTATAATGAGAAACAGTGACAAGAACGAGGGAGAAAGATTAAGCAAGATAAGGAGATAAAGGACACTAGGAAATGTTCTTTTTTTTTTTTTTTTTGGAAATGTTCTTTATGAGGGTAGTTGGAAAGGTCTCTTTAAGGAAAGGACATTTGAATAGAAACCGAGAATGAATGAAGGGTAAGCTGTGTAAATATCTTGGGGGAAGAGCATGTAGGCAGAAGGAACAGCATATGCAAAGGCCCTGAGGTTGGAACAGAGATGTCCCTATGCTGGAGGATAATGGCACCGCAGGGCAGACACATTTGAGGGATAATGAGAGTAGGCCAGAGTCTTCTTTTTTTTAAGTTTAAAAAAATTTGTTAAACTAAAAAAATGTTTTTTAATCCCTCCCTGCCTTTCCCCTTTGGTAACCATAAGTTTGTTTGCTATGTCTGTGAGTCTGTTTTTTGGGTTTTTTGTTTTTAGATTCCACATATAAGTGATATCATGTGATATTTTTCTTTCTCTGTGTGACTTACTTCACTTAGTATGATAATCTCTAGGTCCATCCATGTTGCCACAAATGGCATTATTTCATTCTTTTTTATGGCTGAGTAATAGTCTATATATACATCTATCTATCTATATATATATCACATCTTTATCCATTCATCTGTCGATGGGTGTTTAGGTTGCTTGCATCTCTTGGCTATTGTAAAGAGTGCTGCTGTGAACATTGGGGCGCATGTATCTTTTCACATTAGAGTTTTCATCTTTTCCAGATATATGCCCAGGAGTGGGATTGCAGGATCATATGGTAACTCTATTTTTAGTTTTTAAAAAATTAATTAATTATTAATTTTATTTATATATTTGGCTGCGTTGGGTCTTCGTTGCTGCGTGTGGGCTTTCTCTAGTTGCAGGCTTTCTCTAGTTGCGGTGAGCGGGGGCTACTCTTCGTTGTGGCACGCGGGCTTCTCATCGTGGTGGCTTCTCTTGTTGCGGAGCACGGGCTCTAGGCACAGAGGTTTCAGTAGTTGTGGCACGCGGCCTCAGTAGTTGTGGCTTGTGGGCTCTAGAGCACAGGCTCAGTAGTTGTGGCGCATGGGTTCAGTTGCTCCACAGCATGTGGGATCTTCCCGGATCAGGGCTCGAACCCATGTCCCCTGCATTGGCAGGTAGACTCTCAACCACTGCGCCACCAGGGAAGTCCCTATTTTTAGTTTTTTATTTTTTTTTAGAAATTTTTTTTTGTTTTTTTTAAACTTTGGGTTTATTTATTTATTTATTTATTTATTTATGGCTGTGTTGGGTCTTCGTTTCTGTGCAAGGGCTTTCTCTAGTTGCGGTAAGTGGGGGCCACTCTTCATTGTGGTTCGCGGGCCTCTCATTATCGTGGCCTCTCTTGTTGCAGAGCACAGACTCCAGACGCGCAGGCTCAGTAATTGTGGCTCACGGGCCTAGTTGCTCCGCGGCATGTGGGATCTTCCCAGACCAGGGCTCGAACCCGTGTCCCCGGCATTGGCAGGCAGACTCTCAACCACTGCGCCACCAGGGAAGCCCCCTATTTTTAGTTTTTTTAAGGAGCCTCCATACTGTTCTCCATAGTGGTTATATCATTTACATTCCCACCAACAGTTCAAGGGGGTTCCCTTTTCTCCACACCCTCTCCAGCATTTAGTATTTGTAGATTTTTTGTAGATGGCCATTCTGACTGGTGTGAGGTGACACCTCGTTATAGTTTTGATTTGCATTTCGGTCAGAGTCTTCTTCTTTCCCATACTCGTGTGAGATAAACTCCCTTGACTAGTGACTAAAGATAGAGGCTTGACAATTTGCTAGCTGACATATTTTTTTCCTTTCCCATGATTTCTAGGCTCCTTCTAGGGAAGGAGCCAGTGAGTAGAGAGGTCAAGAGCCTCTTTTAGGGGAAAAAGAAAAAGAAAGTCCCCGTGTCCCTCGGGCAGGACTCTCAGCCCCCAAGTGTTTGCTCTAGAATCCCTTCCTGTCACTGAGGGAGTGGGTGCAAGTTAAATTCAGTGACACAAAGTACCTTCATGACAACGCTGTGTAATAACTTAATGCCTTCATAGAGCTATTAACTATAATCACAGAAGACTCCAAATGCCACTGCCTAAGAGTGCTGGAACGCAGCCTCCGCCCCAGAAAGCTTTCATCCCGATCATGGTATTTTAGCCTCATAACATTCCCACTTAGAGGTGGGGCAGGCGCAGCACCCCCATGGTAACAATGTCACCTTCAGGGGTGGAGAGAGACCTATGATCAGAGGCTCCAAACTCCCCATTCTGGCTCTTCCTCCTTCCCCAGGTGTTCTGGGGAAACGGAGGTCGCTGTCAGTTCCCCATCTCAGCCGAGAAGCCCGGGCAGAGGTTTGGCTCTCTCCTCTCAGCCCCGCCCTCAGCTTTTCCCCACAGCTGGGTTTGGTTGCAGGGCTCTGATCAGACCTCTGGCCAGAAGGGACCGTGAGAGGAATGAACGTGTGTAGCATCTGTAGCATCTGGGGAGGGGGGATGGGGGCCCATGGCCTCCCAACCTCCCAGAGGAAAGCATCCTTTTGTCTCTCGGCAACCGACTCTTTGAAGATGCTGTCCAACTCATGTCCTTATTTCCCACTGGCCACGCCTCTCCAGGGGCCTCTGGCCCTTGCGTCTGGGTCTATATCTGGCCTCCTCTCCACCCTGCCCTTCCCGTCCCCGAAGCAGAAATCCTGGGGGAAGCTTCACACAAGTCGCTGGAGTCCTTGGCCTAGGAGAGAGAAATTCACAACGAGGGACAAGGCCACTCCATTCCAGACTCACTGGACTAACAACAACAACCGCAGCAATGATAATAAAGCGCTCGTCACATGCTGAACACTTTTCATACACGGTCGCATGATCGACGGTTATTTTCCCCATTTCCCAGCGGTGGAAACTGAGGCTTGGAGAAGCTGAGTGACTTGCCCAAGGCCACACATTCAGTGAGAGGCAGAGGAGGGATCTGAACCCTGGTCTGGCTGACTGCATTGCTCACTCTGCCCGTGCCCAAGCTCCCACCTCTGTCACTCATCAGGGGGCCTTGACCGCCGCCTCTTCTCAGCCACCTCTGGACATGGCTGCTCCTGACAGGGGCCTCTGGCGCTAGTGTTCCCTCAGTGGGCGGGCCGGCCTCTCCCTCGAGCAGGGCAGGCTGTTGACAGGAAGGAGGCTTGGGCTCCAGGGCGGGGCTGTGAGCTAGGCACTCCTCCCTGCGGGTCCCTCCTGCTCCCAGTGGCCTCCCTCCCAGCTGTCTTCTAGAAACCACTGGAACTGCAGGGAGGTGTTTCCTGGGCAGGACAGGCCTCCCTGTCCTGCATGACCCCTGCCCCGGAGGCCCAGAGCTAGCAAGGCCCGATCTGTGTGTGCAGGGACTGGGGGCGGGGGACAGGTGGTAAGGAAAGGCTGTGGAATTTCAGATGCTCCGGGGGCCCCTCTGTTTGCCCCTTCCCTGGGCCTGCCTCCACCTGCCCCTTCCCTCTCATCTCTTTAGAGGCTTCTGTTGCTTAGCCTCGACCCAGGAGGCCAGGAGGCCGGGAGGCCAGGGAGCATCACTTCTGAGGCTGTGCTTCTGCCATGGTTTGCAGTTCTTAGAACTTTCTCACACACCTCTCTGTCAAAAGCCCTGGGACGTGGGAGGGGACATTCACAGCCCATCTGGGAGGGGCCTGAGGTGCCCAAGACCACAGAGTGTGTCAGGGGAGAGCCGGGACCTGGTCTTCCGGCGGTGGGAAGGGAGAAACAGATTTTACCACTGGCCTCAGCCTTGACCAGCCTGTCCTGCCTGTGCTGAACTATTTCCCCCCGGGGAGGAAATGGACACAACAATAATCAACATTTGTCAAGCAGTTGCTAACCTGGTAGTTCTGAGGGCTTTGCCTGTACTACTAATTAATTTAATTTTGTCACAGTCCTATGTGGTTGGCACTGCTATAATCTCCATTTTACAGATGGGGAAACTGAGGCACAGAAAGGCTACTGTCACATAGCTAGTGAATGGTACAGCCAGGGTTCAAATGCAGGCTGCCTCCAGAGAACTGCAGTGGTATTTGATAGTGATTTACAGAAAAAGATTTTAAGTCTAAAAACTACATCAATGTACGTGTATATTTACACAATTGCCTTTATTGAAAAGAATGCAATAGTATGAAATCATGCGTATCTCAGAGCATCTGCTACACGTTTCTGCCTGTGTTGGGAGGCTGTGAGGGGCAGCCACAGGCAGGCAGGCTCTGGTGTCATGTCAGGAGGTCCTGGATTTAAGACCTGCCTTCCCCACTCACTAGCTGTGTGCCCTTGGGCATATTACAGAACTGCTCTGAGCCTGTTTCCTTCTCTGTAAGATGAGGATAATGCTATTCTCCATGTCATGGGGTTGTTGGGAGGATGAAAAGAAACCACGTGTAAATACTTTGCCTAGTGCCTGAGATGTAGTAACAATTGAACAAATGAGCTTTTATTATTTAAAGAAAGCTGCACCGTGTTTGTGGTGGTTTGGTGGGCAGTCAGGTGGTGTGGTGGAGAGATCTCTGGGGTTGTGTCTCCGGTGTTCATGTTATCTCTTGCTGCGTACAAAAGTCACCCCAAAAGGTAGTGGCTTAAAACAAAAGCCTTTATTTTGCTCCATATGGGCAGGGCTTGAGGGCAACAGTTCATCTCTGCTCTGTGTGGCATCAGGAGGGGAGGCTGGACCGGGGATGGAGCATCTATGTTCAAGAGGAGCTACTCATATCTTGATGAGTTGGTGCTGGCTGACAAGCTGGGATGGGTCACGGGCTTCATTTTCTCTCCATGTGGGTCTCTCTGCAGGCTGCTTGGGCTTCCTCACAGCATGGTGGCTGGATTCTAAGTGTGAGCATCCCAAGAGAACCAGGTGGAGGCTGTCTCACCTTTTATGACCAAGATTTGGGAGTCATATAACATTGCTTCTATTGAAACAGTCATGAAGGTCCTCCAGACTCAAGGAAGGGGACAGAGAACCTAATACTCAATGGGAAGAGTATCAGGGTCTCATTATGAGAAGAGCACATGGGATGGGAGGTATGGTTTCATCCATCTTTGGAAAGTATGTTCTCCCACACTCAACCACTAGTCTTTTCATTAGTCAGGACAGGTGAAGCTTTGCCTTGAATCTCACTGGAAGCCATATTTCTCACTCTACTGGTAGCCCATGTGGGTTGGCCAATGCCCATTGCCTGCCCTCCCACATCGGGAAATAAGGGATCCTGGTTCCTTCTGCTTTACTACACTGCCATCCTAAACTTGTGCCTTTGAAGTCAGTGTACAAGAGGGAGAGAGAATATAGGTGAAAATACAGGGGGTTATGGCCAGACCTAGAAATGACACCCAACACTCAGCCTGCTTCTCATTTGGCTAGAACCTAGCCAGATGGCCCCACCTCCACTGCAAGGGGAGCTGGGAAATGTAGTTTTCCTGTGTGCTCAGGAAGAGGAAAGGGGATTGGTGAGTACTTAGTTGGGCTCTGCCACACCCATCTTCTAAGACCTTACCTAGAGAGCACAGGGATTAAGGTCCTAGTGTTCACTGTTGTGTTCCCAGTACCCACCACATTGCCGGCACGTAGTAAGTGGTCAATACATGTGTCTTAAATGAATGAATGGATAGGGAGATGGCTTCCACTTTGGTCCTGGCTTCTGAGCTTTGGGGTTGGGTGTAAGAAGCTGAGTAAGTCTTAGCGTTGATAAGGTTTGGAAAGTGGTGGTTCTCATGGTTTGATCTAGAGTTCAAGTTTAACCCCACCTTCATTAACCCACCGAAGATCCCCTGTGGAAGCTGTGCCCTGGGTGTGGCTGAAGTGGCCGCCATGTCAGCAGGTACCCATGCTTTCCAGGACTTGGGGAATGAGTTGCAGGTGTTTGCAGGAGGCAGCTTCTGTGTGTAGAGGTGAGTGCCAAGGGGCATGGGTGGGGCACCGACAGTACCTGTCACATAGGGAAGGGGGAGGATTAAGAGGGTTCCTGAGGTGAAAGATGAGTCATCCTCCAAATGTAAGGGATCATGGTTAAAACTGATTGAGCATGAATACCCACCCACCCCTGCCCCAACACAGAAGTCCTGGAACTTCCTCAACTCCTACAACAGAGTGACCAGTGCCCAGTACCTCCATCTGGCCACCACTTCTGGCAAAATGAGAAGTGAGATCTTGCTTGATTTCCAAGTGAGAAATTAGTTTCCTGGATCAGGAAGCTGGTCGAGGCTACCACCTGGGAGAGGCTGGTGCTGCCAGGGACCCAGAAGGGCTGTAGATATGGGGTGCCCACCAGCTCCCTGGGCTTGGAAGCTTACTCTTCTTACTCCCCCTGAGTGCCCTATCACTCTGTCCCTTCTCCCGGCTCTAAGTGTCCACAAGTCATGGATATTGGAGCCACTAGCAGAGCTAAGAAGTCAGAATGGGCAGTGTTGGGAAAAAGACTGAGAAGAGGATGATTTGAGGATGCTGAGTTTCAGGGGTTTGGAGAGCATTCTGTTGCAGACAGGTTACAAAGTAGGCAGCGAGAAGATACTCCATAGGTGCTCCATTAATTTGGAAAAAATAGAAGAATCTTATGAAGCACGCCCCCTTTTATTAATGATCATGGTAATAATGAAAATAAAAGCAACAGCTGCCACTTACTGGGCGCTAGCACCACCCACTGGCAAGGAGTAATTTATAAACATTTTTCTTATTTAATCCCCTCACCCCAATGAGGCTATAGGTAAGGCACACAGAGGACCTCCCCAGGTGGCTTGTCATGTGTCAACTCCTTTGAGGCAATCAGGGCTGGATGGGGATGTGGGAGGGTGGCTGGTGCCTCTTCTCATGGAACCCGGGCACTTGTCTCTGAAACTGGACCCTCAGGGTCACTTGATTTGTGTCTGTTTTTTCTGATGAACTGTAAGTCCCAGGAGAGTGAAATCAGTGTCTGTTTTTCTCCCAGCTGTATCTTGACTGCTCACACGGTGGAACTTAATTCATATTTGTTTAATAAATAAGCCAAAGGGTCAGTTTCTCCAGGAACTCTGACACGTTCACTTGGACCTGGGAATGGTGGGTCTCATGAGAGATCTAGAGTTCAAATTTAACCCACATTAAACTCAGAAGGAGGCGCCTGAGCACCCTAGTCTGCCACTGCTAGAGCTTTCTGACAACTCTTTCTCCTTCTTATGAAAGTCAGTTATACGCTGATGATAAATTGCTGTGTAAAAAACTGCCCCCAAACTTAGTAGCTGTATTAGTCAGCATTCTCCAGGGAAACAGAACCAATAGGAGATATATATATAGAGAGAGAGATATATATAATAGGAAGGGTGGGTATTTATTATAGGAATTGGCTTACACGGTTATGGAGGCTGAGGCGTTCCACCACCTGCCATCTGTAAGCTGGAGAACCAGGAAAGCTGGTGGTGTAATTCAGTCGAGTCCAAAGGCCTGAGAACCAGGGATGCTGATAGTGTAAGGCTGAGTCCCCAAAACATGAGAATTAGGGGACCAGTGGTGTGAGTCCTGGTCTGAGTTTGAAGGCCCCAGAACTAGGAGCACTCATGTCCACAGCAGGAGAAGATGGATGTCCCAGCTCAAGCAAAGAGAGGAAGTTTGCCCTTCCTCTGCCTTTTTGATCTATTCAGGCCCTAGATGGATCAAATCATGCCCACCTGCGCTGGTGAAGGGTGATCTTTTTTTACTCAGTCTACCAATTCAAATACTCATCTCTTCTGGAGACACCCTCACAGACATGTGAGGTAGAAATAATGTTTTACCAGCTATCTGGTCAACCCTTAGTCCAGCCAAGTTGACACATAAAATTAACCATTGCAAGTCCACCCCTGGTCAACTTGGCACCCATATACATCCCCTTAAACATACTTAATCTCCGACTAAAGACAATAACAAGGTCATAATTCCACCTAACGTGATAGAACTATGCTTCATACAACCAAAAATGCACTGATCCCTTTCCCAGAAGAGGAGGTAAAGTCCTTGAGTGATGTTTACTCTTCTCCTGATATGCCATAACTTAAATACTATGATGTAAAAAGAACAATATGTAAATACTGACATAAAGTCAATACATTTTATGTTACATGATAAGGGAATAAGAGAGGACAGAAAACAAAGATATTCACTTAATATATGTATATACACACACAAAAGTATTCGTAACAAATAACGAGGAAATACTCATGACAATTACAGTGCTCGATTTTTTTGTAACTGGTCATGCAGTCATAGTTGGTATTTGTAACTGCCTTTCTTTGTTATGCATTCTGTATTCCCTTTGCCTTCAGGAAGCACCTCAGTGGAGGTAGTCCTGCCTGGATTGGATTGTTGTGGTTTTCCATTGACCTTAATCACAGAGCATGGTAATCCTGAGGGATCTTTGTATTCCAGATATACTTGTTGACTAAAAAAAAAAAAAAAAAAAAGAAGCACAATGCGAGAGTTGTGAGTTAAGCTTTATTTGGGGCAAAATCAGGACTAGAGCCTGGGAGACAGCATTTCAGATAGCTCTGAGAAACTGCTCCAAAGAGGTGGGGGAAAGGTCAGCGTTACGTATGATTTTGGTGAAGTGGGTACCTGCAGCCAAGCACACATGTTGGCAGAGGCTGTCTGCCAGTCGTGCGGAGCAGATGTCACCGTTAATGATTTTAGTGCTTTTCTAGATATGAGGAGAGGCAAGAACTGGGCTCATAAAATCTTCTCCTGAAAATATCTAAATATCCAAAGGCCTATTCTGCCAGCTTTTCCCAGAGCACAGAGTGCCTCTTTCCTGAAAGGAGTGCAGGGTGTGTTGAAGGTCAGTGGCCGCAGCAGCTAGTGACTTAATCCTTGTAGAGGCAGATGGCAAGTGACAATTTTTAGTTGGCATACTCTTCCTTATTTCTTCTGTGGCGTAGCAGTCCAATTTCCTCTTGGTTATCAGGATCAATCACCCCAGCCAACACCATAACTCCCTTATTGGCCTGTTGATTCAGAGGTATGAGGAGCCCAAAGTGACCAGGTGGCAGTCTTAACTTTCCGTTCAATGGAACCATCGTGTGTCCCCTGGTGGAAGCATTTGTCCCTCTGTAAGTAAGACCTCTGGGCCATAGAGTCACGGGAAGAGGAAGCAGACGTTTTCTAGCGGGTTGCTAGGGATAATAGTGGGTTGCTAGGGATAATAGTGGGTGGTACCACTCTCATTTCCATCCCTTGATCCTGGACCATGAATCTTGGCTATTGGAGAAACGGCACCTTAGATCGGATGCTGACTCAGAGCATATGCAGCCCTCTGGAGAACCTGGCCTCAGCCATGTAAGCTATTGCCATCTAGCCGGTGCTATGACTCAGTCTTTAAAAGGCCATTCCACCAGTCTGTCAGGCCAGCTGCCGCAGGAGGGTGGAGATCATGGCAAGCCCAGTGAATTCCATGAGCATGGGCCCGCTGCCACACTTCTTTTGCTGTGAAGTGAGTTCCTGGGTAGCAAGCAAGGCTGTGTGGGAAACCGCGACAGTGGAGGAGGCGTCCTGAATGAATCAGTATGTAATCACACATCTGCCATTTCTCCTCCCAAGAAAAGTGAATAACCAGGCGCAGTGCCCAAAGTTCTGCACACTGGGAGGGCTTCTCTTCACCACTGTCCTTCATGATGTCCCAGAGGTAGTGTGGCAGCTGCCCGCTTTTGGCTGGTACCTGGGGGTTGTGCAGAATCATCTGTAAATCAGGCCCGAGTCTTTTCTTCCCCTGTCAACTGATCATAGGGAGCTCCTCGTGAGGCCATAGGTGCAGGCTGGGAGAAAGAAGGCAGCGTAGCAGGAGTGGGGACCATGGGCATCTGGGCTATTTCTTCACGTACTTACTTGTGCTCGGGCCCGATCTTGTATCTACCACGTCCATTTGCTAATGGAGTGTTCTTGTGCACACCCAACTTTCTGGCTTGGTGGGTCAGAGAACCCCCAGAAATAATGTTTGACCAGCTATGTGGACATCCCTTAGTCCATTCAGGTTGACACATAAACCATCACATAACCATCACAGTAGCTTGAAACAATAATTTATTATTAATGCTCGCATTTCTGTGGGTTGACAAGGCTCCGCTGGGTGGATTTTCCTTGGGATGTCTCATGGGGTTACAGCCAGATGGAGGCTTGAGTTGGAGTCACCTGAAAGCTCGACAGGGCTGGTCGACTAAGATGGTTTCTTTATGTGCATGTTTGGTGCCTTGTTTGAGATGCTGGAAGAACTGGGAGCTGCCAGGCAATCTCTGCCTCTTTATGCAGCCTCTTTACGTGGCTAGCTTGGGCTTCCTCACAGCATGGAAGGTAGTTGGACTTCTTACACGGTGGCTGGCTTTCCCAGAGCAAGTGTTCCAAGATGCCTGGGTAAAAATTACAAGGTTTCTTGTGACCTAGCACTGAAGGTCACGCAGCATTACTTCCATCATGTTCTATTGGTCAACAGGAAGTCACAGACCAGCCTAGATTCAAGGGGAGGGGACCACTTATTGAGAGGTGCAATTTTCTGGGCGGGGGGTGGAGGTCATCTCTGGAGACCAGTCACTACAGGGCTGAAGACAGACGTGGTGCAGAAAGCAGGTCTCTGAGCTGCGGGTCAGAAGACCTGGGTCCTAGTCCTGGTTCTGCTGGTCACCCTTGGACAAGTGTCTTGACCTTTCTGGGTCTCAGCTTCCCTAGGTGTAGAAGTGGACTAGACATCTCGAAGGTTCCCCTGGCACCGATAGACGTGGGCTTGGCTCCCCAGAGCACAAGGTGGGCCCTGCTCTCCAGACTGGGCCTCTGTGGAGTAGGTGGGCCGGTTGCCCACCTCAAATCCCATAGCCCATGACCCCCTGCTGAGCTCCTAGACTTGAATTGAAAACAGATGGGGCTCGATGTCCTGAGATTTGGAAAAAAATCGCCCTCCCCAGCCATCCCTATGTGCATTATTCACGAGTCCGTTACTGTTTAATTTAATCACCAAATGTCATCCAAATGCCATTCATTTTGCCTTATCTGCAGAGATTTACCTATTTATTTCACATTTCAAATGAGTTGCTCATTATTTTGTCATTTGGGGCTTTCTTTTGTAATCATTTGTCAAATTTTCACAAGTCAAAAATGACGCTGTATTGAACATAGTAATTTCCGGCCCCCTCGAAGGGATCCCTCCCCTAAAAGGGCCTCCCTGAACTTCTCTCTGCAGGAGGCCAGCCCCAGGGACTCTCCACCTTTCTGGTGGGTAATGGAGAGAGAGATGCAAAATTCTGCTCTTCCCTAGAGTCCAAACCCTTCTTCCACAAGACTCTCAAATATGCAGCAGGTCAAGGGCAGAGGCAGGAAGTAAGAAAGCTCAGGATGGGCTCTGCAGTGAACACACCTTGGCTTGAGTTCTGGCTTTGTCACTTAGTGATCGGCCTTGGACCTTAATGCCCTTGGGCAAGTGGCTTAGCGTCTCTGAGCCTCTGTTTCCTCATCTGTGAAATGAGAAGGTAATAGGTATCAGCATCAGTGGGCTTGTTATGAAGATTGAATAGGATGGGGCATGTCCACTGCCTCCCTAGCTCTGGGCCCATAGTTAGGGCTCCCTAAATTAGTTGTGAGCTCATTTTATCCTGAACTCAAAGTAGGACAGGATGACCGCAATCAGCCCTTGCCGACCAGGGGATTAAAGGTTAGAGGGCTTGAGGAACTTAATGCAACGGGCATTCTGGGGCACCTGCCAGGGTGGAGGCTGACTGTCCCCTCAGCCTCAGCCCTGGTTGGGAGGCTCCCAGTCTCGGCCTTAAACCCCAGCAGCCCTCCCAGGCTTCTTTGCCGCTGCCTGAGAACTGGTTGCTGAGCCAGCAACCCTGGAGGGGCCATTGATCTGAGAGATGGACGGCACCTCGGCCTGGAACCGAAGCCCACATCTGTATTACAAAGCATCATTGTGTCTGCAGACAGCTTTATGGGCTGTGCAGCAGAGCCAGAAAGGCTCTGAGCCAGGCTGCCTTCAGAGTCGCTGGGGAACCCTCACCCCAAGATTCTGATTCCTAAGCCCGGGGTGAGTCCCAGGGGACTCAGAACAACTGTCTTCTGTGTGTCCCTCTGCAACCCAGAAGCTTCCTAGGCCTCTTGGATTCTTTAAAAAAAAAAAAAAAAAAAAAATATATATATATATATATATTTGCTTTTCTAATTACAAGATCAATAGCTGTACAATGAAGAAGACTGGGAAGACACAGAAAAATCCACTTGAGGGAAAATGGCAATCCTACTCCCTAGAAAGCACTAATATTTTTGGTGATTTACTCTCAGTCTCTGGTTTGTGTGTATATTCTACGTCACGCATTGTTTCACATTGTACTCTTTCAACCTGCCTTTTCAGTTAAGGGCTTAATGCCCATAAATGTTCCTCCTCCCTAGGAGTTTTAGTGTCTGTCCTGGTCCTGCGTCCCCACTCTGGGACTGGCTCAATATATTCTTCCTCTCTCTGGCAGATTTGACTTCCCTCTCTTGGACCCCAATTTTCAGCCAGCATCCTCAGATTCCTCATCCTAAAATACATTCCCTGGACTCTCTCTTCCCCTCAAGCCATTTTTCTATGTTTCCTTTTTAATTTACTGTGAATTTTCTGAAAAATCTACCTTCTCTCTCCACTCCTCTTCATCTCCCCTTAGGGTCTTCACTTCTGACCCCCAAACTCAGGTTCTTGCCCTTCCCCGTCCCCTGAGATGCCCTAGGGCAGTGCCATCGTTCAATAGAAATAGAATGCCAGGGACTTCCCTGGTGGCACAGTGGTTAAGAATCTGCCTGCCAATGCAGGGGACGTGGGTTTGAGCCCTGGTCCTGGAAGATCCCACGTGCTGCGGAGCAACTAAGCCCGTGTGCCACAACTACTGATCCTACGCTCTAGAGCCCGCAAGCCACAACTACTGAGCCCGTGTGCCACAACTACTGAAGCCTGTGCGCCTAGAGCCTGTGCTCTGCAACAAGAGAAGCCACTACAATGAGAAGCCCGCGCACCACAATGAAGAGTAGCCCCCGCTCGCCACAACTAGAAAAAGCCCACGCAACAAAGACCCAATGCAGCCAAAAATAATAAATAAATAAATTTGTTAAAAAAAGAAAAAAAAAGAAATAGAACGCCAGCCATATATGGAATTTAGCATTTTTCTAGCAGCCGCATTCAAAAAGTAAAAAAGAGACAGGTAATATTAGTCTTAATAATATATTTCATTTAAGTCAGTATATCCAAACTATTATCATTTCAGCCTGTAATCAATATAAAAGTTACTAATGCGATATTTCACATTCTTTTTAATTTTTTTGGTAGCAACTCTTTGAAGTCTGGTGTGTATTTTATACTTATAGCACATTTCGATTTGGACTAATTGTTTCAAGTGCTCAGTAGCCATGTGCGGCCAGGGACTACAGTATTGGACGACACTTACGTAGGGGACTAACCAAGGACCAATGGTAAAACCCAAACATCTCTTTTCAAGGAGTCAATTTCTATAGTTTGTTGTTGTGTCCAGCATAGCTTTCCATGCTGCTCCTTGTTTCACCTTCACGTGTTATATCTTTATTTCTGAAGCTTCTTTTATGATATCAGTAGTACATGATAATTTCTGAATATCAGAAAAATCCAGATACAGTGACTTAGATCTTTGAAATAAGATCTTTGTGACTTTCTCTCCCCCGAGGCCCTTGTAGACATCCCAACCTGGTCAGGCAGAAAGATCACCTTACGTTAAGACTGATTATGGCAGGAGCACAAAGGATGGAATAGTCACTGTTGAGACTTTTTGAGAACCTAAGGGAAAGTTCCAAGGGAATTTGGGTTTGGAGTTCATGCCATAAAAGTAGACAGGGCAGAGGAGAAGGTAGAAGCCAACCCCAGCTCCCCTTTGCTAGGAGTAATGAGACAAAGACACTCAGGCTAGTTTCAGAGCAGAGGAAGGACATTTCACAGGGTCTTCGATGGTCTATAGAATCATTGGGGGCTCGAGGCCCAGACTCCAGTTTGAGCTTTCAGGATTGATTCCTGTAGTCGTGCAGCATAACTGGGCCACCAAAGGGGAGGCTGTCACTTCTATGGTCAGGGTGCCTCTTGTGGAGTAGGGGGGCTGCAGTTCCAAATCCAAACCATTGCCACCATGACCAGCATCACCACTGCCCTGACCCAGCTGCTGAATCAGAATGCAGCCGCCACCATCCACACCCACAGCACTGGGGCCCTGAGTCCTGCCAGGTCACTGGATTCCAGGCCACTGGAACTGCCCAGATATGGGGCTATAGCCACCAGACTGAAATGGCCAAAGCAGCCAAGCCCCAAGGAGGTCAGAGTTTAGAAAAGAAATTTACCTTTAAGAATTGAAAGGGAATCAGACTTCAGAAGTCTGGTTTGCCACATAAAACACAGACATGGTATGTGTTCTGACTGCTATAGCAAAATATAATACCATAGACTGAGTAGCTTAAACAACAGGCATTTATTTCTCACAGTTATGGAGGCTGAGACATCTAAGATCAAGGTGCTGGCTGATTTGGTTCTTGATGAGGGCTCTTTTTCTGGCTGGCAGACGTCTGCCTTCTCACTGTATCCTCACGTGGCAGAGAGCTATCTGGTGTCTCTTCTAATAAGGGCACTAATCCCAACATACAGGCCCCACCGTTATGACCTCATTTAAGCCTAATCACCTTCCAAAGGCCCCATCTGCAAATGCCATCACTTTGGTTGGGGGTGGTGGGGGGGGGTGGTGGGGGGTGGCGGGGGCGGCGGCAGGAGCAGCATGAGGTTTAGGGCTTCAACACATGAATTTTGGGACATACAAGTCAGTAGATAGGAGTATTTTTAAAATTGCAAGGTCACTGAAGTTTCTGAGCTGCAAGGGGGTCTGGTAAATATAGTGAGGTCTTTTGGGGGCCGTTCCAACCTCTGCAATAGGGAAGGTGCATGAGAAGCGGTTATAGGATGCTGTCACCAGCTGGGTGGGCATCACCTGCAGGCAGCATTCAGGACCGTGTGGAAGCTGATCCCCCCGCACAGACACTCTCCCCATTCATCACCAAGAGGAACCTCTATTGATACTGTGGTGCAGTTCTTATAGACTTTCAATAAATATCTATTAACAACCAGAACAAAGAATGGAGATCGTACTTAACACATGGCTCCATGATTTGTTTTCCCATTTGCTGTATTGTCGAATCCCTTCTCATGTCAATAAATGTTCACACCGTCAGTATAAACAGCTCCTTGATATTTTGAAGTCTGGATAAAACCATAATTTATTGAACTAAATGTCTATTGTTGGAATTTTTTAGAATATATGTAGATTCAGCCTAATGTTCCCCTATTAGAAACAAAATTACGAAGGACATTTCAGAAGCGAACTCTAACGATAAATGACTGAGGGCAAAATTGCTTCAAAAGGGTGTATGTGTTTTAAAGACTGGATACGCATTATTAAATTGCCCTCCTGAAAAATTATGTCAAATTACACCCATGAGTCATGGCAGACAGCGCTTGTTTCCTCACATTTTCAACCACGCTGTATATTATCATTAAACTTTCTTCTGATTTGATAGTGAAAATCTTCCCACCCCCCACCCCCCACCTTTTTGAGGTCCTTTTCCTGATTTTACAGGTGATCCTGTCTGCGTCCCTTCCATTTCTCATTGACTCCTTCTCAACCTCTGTGCAGGTTCCCTCTTCCCCACTTGCTCTGCAAATGTCTGTGCTCCCAGCTGTCTGTCAAACCACTTCCTTTCCTTCCCCAACATTCCCTTGTAAATTTGAATGAAACCAACCTCTACAATCTCTCTGGCTGAAGCCCACTCAAAAAGCCCCCAGCATGTGTCTCTCCCCTCCTTGGCCCCAAATAAATATGTGATAGATAAATGAATGAGAAATAACACTCCTAGCGAAGACTTGAAACCAGAAATGCCATCCTCAGAACTTGCTGGAATCTTAACGACCTTTAGGTGAAATTGTTCATGCTCAGTACAGTCAAGAGTTCACCAGTGAGAACAAAACAGAGAGCCGTATCTTAAAGAATCAGCTTTAAAGTGCCTTTCTGCAGCTTCCCAGGAGCAGGAGACAGATTGGGAACAGAACTAGGCGGTAATTCTCAGGAACCGAATCCCCCGAAAGACGGAGGGGAAGTTGACTACAGATCTCGTTATAAAGATCTTCTGCGATACAGTACTTTCTGGAGTGGGCTTTGGTTCACTCTCAAACAGGTTCTGTTTCCACCCCCGAGGTCCAGTGTCTGGCCAACTTCTATCTGCTTCTATAAATCTTTGGAAAATAAAACCAAACAGCAACCAAAAAGCCCTCTCTCGTCTCTGTGGGCGATCCCCAATAGTCTTGAGCTTTAGACGGGATGTTAACTTGATATTCTGCTGGGATCTCAGACTCGAGGTGCTGTCATATTATTGCCCAATCTTCTCACTATTTTAATCACTGGCATTTATTGAGCACTGTCTTAAGCTGAGTTACCACAGAGGCAAGCCCAGGGACAGAGACGTGCGTGCAGTAGTTTATTTGGGAGGTGATCCTAGGAAACGCTGGCTGGGAGAAGTGAGGTTGGAGGAGGTGGGGGAAGGAAGGTGATACCGGGTGTGTTAACGAGCAGGTGACCGCTGTGAGCGACTGGACTTACTCATCGGGGAGACCTCTGGGAGCCTTCGCAGAGCAGACCTCAAATCTGCCTCAGGCGAGGGGCAAAGAAACCGGGTATTTACCCACCAATTCCTGTCCGTCATCCCTGTGGGAGAGCTGTGAGACCTCCTGCAGCAAGTGAAGCCTTCGGGAAAGGACCTGCAGGGACCATAGGCTTTTGCAGGAGGGGTGAGTACCAGGGGGCCTCACAGCATCACCATGAGAGCATCTTACGTGCCGGGCATCATGCTATTAGATATTTACTTATTTATTTATTTATTTATTTATTTAACATCTTTATTGGAGTATAATTGCTTTACAATGGTGTGTTAGTTTCTGCTGTATAACAAAGTGAATCAGTTATACATATACATATGTCCCCATATCTCTTCCCTCTTGCGTCTCCCTCCCTGCCACCTTCTCTATCCCACCCCTCTAGGTGGTCACAAAGCACCGAGCTGATCTCCCTGTACTATGCAGCTGCTTCCCACTAGCTATCTATTTTACGTTTGGTAGTGTATATATGTCCATGCCACTCTTTCACTTTGTCCCAGCTTACCCTTCCCCCTCCCCGTATCCTCAAGTCCATTCTCTAGTAGGTCTGTGTCTTTATTCCCGTCTTGCCCCTAGGTTCTTCAGAACTTTTTTTTTTTATTCCATATATGTGTGTTAGCACACGGTATTTGTTTTTCTCTTTCTGACTTACTTCACTCTGCATGACAGACTCTAGGTCCATCCACCTCATTACAAATAACTCAGTTTCGTTTCTTTTTATGGCTGAGTAATATTCCATTGTATATATGTGCCACATCTTCTTTATCCATTCATCTGTTGATGGACACTTAGGTTGCTTCCATACACCCTGAGAAAACCATAATTCAAAAAGAGTCATGTACCAAAAAGTTCATTGCAGCTCTATTTACAATAGCCAGGACATGGATGCTATTTGATTTGCACACGCCGTCTCATTTAGTCCCCTCCAGCAGCCCAGGAAGTAGAGACTCTATGCAGCCCCATTTAGAGATGGGGAAACGGAAGCTTGCAGAAATTGATACCGAAATCCCAGCTTCTCTGTACACCAGTGCCGAATCGAATCTCAGAGACAGAGTTTAGGGTGAAGTAGAAAAGGAGAGTTTTATTACTTTGCCAGGCAAAGGGGGACACAGCGGGCTCCTGCCTCAAAAAACTATGTGTCCCAACCCAGGAGGATTTGATAAGGAGTTTTATAAGGACACTTCCCAAGGGTGGGGTTGCTGACAAGATTAGGGTATGTGTAGGGTCTCAGGTGGTTGGGTCTCCTAATCTTGATGAGCATCTCTGGTCCCTTTAATCTTGCCTCAGGTGATCTCTTGTCTACTCCTCCCCTGATTAGCAACAGCTTGCATCTGCCCTTTGGAACTCAGGGAAGGTCATGGAGGCTGGAGTCTTGCCTACAAGAAATGGGGGACAAAAAAAGAGGGCTCCGTGCCCAGGAGCCCCACAGGGCCCGGCTCAGTTTCATTGTCAAAGGATGGGCCACACACACCCAGGAGGCGAGGGGGCTGGGCTTCAGACCGCCGAGCCTGTGTGGCCCACGCAGTACCGCCAGCCTCACATCACACGGCCGTGTTCCCTGTGTTCCCTCGTGCCAGCCGCTCCTCCCAGGGTGGCACCTGGTGAGGAAATGGGAGGCGGATCGAATTCAGGGGCTCATTTACCTCCCAAGCTGTGTGTTTCCTTCAATCACAGGGTTCTTGCAAGTTTCTGAGCTGTCGGTTCCCCACTTGGCAGGATTTTAGACTCTGAGGTGGGAGTTCTGCTTGCGAAGCCCTGTGGAAGGCAAATGAACAGGAGCCCCGCCTGGTGATCACATTAGCCTGATTTTGATTAAAGAAAGTAGGCATGCATGTGTGATATGCTATAATGTCATTTTTTCCCTTGGAAAACAACCATTTTCTTGTGCTTTGAATGATCTGTTCTAGAGAAGGTCCCTCCTCTGTCTACAGTGTTCAAAACCCTTGGTTAAGCACATGGGAAGAAACGTATTTTAATTCTGATTTCTTTCTCCTCTTTACTCTGTTATTCCCTTTAATAGAATAATAATTGTAGTAGTAGTAATAGCAATAGCAGCTATCATTGACAGAGGACTTACTGCATATGCAAAATGATATATTGGGTTGGCCAAAAAGTGCCTCTGGTTTTTAAGTAAAAATAAAAGACACATTTTTCATTTTCATCAAGAACTTTATAGAATAACGTATTCACCCTTTTGTTCCATTACCTTCTGCCATTTTTCAGGCAACTTCATAATTCCATTTTCCCAAAACTTTTTATCTTTTTGAGCAAAGAACTGTTCCAGGTGACTTTTACAGTCTTCCAGGGAATTGAAATTTTTTCCATTAAGAAAATTTTGTAAAGACCGAAATAAATGGAAATCCAAAGGTGCAATGTCTGGTGAATATGGCAGATAAATCAGAACTTCCCAGCCAAGCTGTAACAGTTTTTGCCTGGTCATCAAAGAAACATGCGGCCTTGTGTTATCCTGATGGAAGATGATGTGTTTTCTGTTGACTAATTCTGGACACTTTTTATCGAGTGCTGCTTTCAGTTGGTCTAATTGGGAGCAGTACTTGTTGGAATTAATCGTTTGGTTTTTCCAGAAGGAGCTCATAACAGAGGACTCCCTTCCAATCCCATCATGTATACAACATCACCTTCTTTGGATGAAGACTGACCTTTGGTGTGGTTGGTAGTGGTTCATTTTGCTTGCCTCACGATCTCTTCTGTTCCACATTACTGTACAATATCCACTTTTCATCACCCATCACAATTTGTTTTATTTTTATTTTTTTAAATTAATTAATTAATTTATTTTTGGCTGCGTTGGATCTTCGTTGCTGCGCAGGAGCTTTCTCTAGTTGTGGCGAGCGGGGACTACTCTTTGTTGCTGTGTGCGGGCTTCTCATTATGGTAGCTTCTCTTGTCGTGGAGTGTGGACTCTAGGTGCGCAGCTTCAGTAGTTGCGGCACGTGGGCTCAGTAGTTGTGGCATGCGGGCTCAGTATTTGTGGCATGTGGGCTTAGTTGGTCCGCGGCATGTGGGATCTTCCCAGACCAGGGCTCGAACCTGTGTCCCTTGCATTGGCAGGTGGATTCTTAACCACTGTGCCACCAAGGAAGTCCCACAATTTGTTTTAAAAATGGAACGTTTTCACTAAGTTTAAGTAGAGAATCACAGGCAGAAATACGGTCAAGATGGTTCTTTTTGTTTAATTTATGTGGAACCCAAATATCAAAGCAATTAACATAACCAACCTGGTGCAAATGATTTTCAACACTTGATTTGGATATTTTGAGTATGTCGGCTATCTCCCGCGTGGTATAACGTTGCTTGTTCTTAATTAACGTCTCAATTTGATCGTTATCAGCTTCAGCTGGTCTACCCGACCGTGGAGCATCGTCCAGCGAGAAATCTCCAGCACAAAACTTCGCAAACCACTTTTGACATGTTCGATCAGTCACAGCACCTTCTCCATACACTGCACAAATCTTTTTGTGCATTTCAGTTGCGTTTTTACCTTTCTTGAAATAATAAAGCATAATATGCCGAAAATGTTGCTTTTTTTCCTTCCATCTTCAATATTAATATGGCTACCCCAAAATTCACCAATTTTGTTAAGTCTTTTTTAAAAATGCACACTGATATGACAGCTGTCACATACAATCTAACAAAATTGTTTCCAATGAAGTTAAAGATAACTAAGTGCTACTAGAGCCATCTTACAGAAAAAAACAAACAAACCTTTTGGCCAACCCAATATATAGGTGCTAAACTATATATATATATATAGTATAAATATATATTTAGGTATACTATTATATGACTATTATATAGATATATTATTTAATCTCCACAGTAACCTTGTAGGGTAAGTGTATCTCTGTTTTGCAAAGGCTGAAGCTGAGACTCAGAGAGGTTAAGTAACTTGCTCGAGTTCACTCAGCCATGAAGAGGTGGAGCTGAACTTGACCCCATCTGGTGCCAGAGCCCCGGCCTCTACCCTCTGCCCAGTCTGCCTCCCTCTCCCCCGACTCCAGCATCCACCTCTTCCTGAGTGTGCTGCCTCTGTGTTTTTCAGGTTCCAGTTATTCTGTCCCATTTTCCAGATGGGACCTAAGTGAAAGCTTCTGCTTCGGCTCATCTGGCACCTCGGCAGCGAGGCTGGGAACTTGGGGAGCGGCCGTGGAACCCAATCCCCTGCTCTGTGTCCCTGGAACCACTGCCTGCAGCCTCTGCCCAGGGCCTCTCATCACAAATAAATATGTCAGAGCACGATTTGTGGAGGGTGTCAAGACTGTGGGTAATTTTTTTTCACCTTCTGTTTCGATTTCCATTATTCTTGCTGTAGTGTAGGTTCGAGGAAAAGTAAGTAACGAGGCATTTATCTTCTCTTCCTCTGTTCTCTCTCTGGGCTGTATCTCTTCCATCCTTTCTCCGCCTGTGGCTTGTCTCGGACATGAATGACCTTTCACTGGCCCCAGCAGTGGCACGGATCATCTCCCCACCCCCTCAACATGGCTGCGTTTGGGGACTGTGGTTCCCTCTCCCCTAGTTGACAGGTGCTCCAAGAAAATCTAAATGCAAATGGTTGGGAAAAGATGTTCTAAACCGCTAACCAGCCATGAAATAAAAGGAAGGGAGACCCAGATTCCATGTCCACTTACTGAGCTCCCGCCATGGGCAGACTCATGCGGGCACATTCCTGACGTCGTCCAGGGACTGAGCTGCGCACAGCTTCTCTCCCTCCAAGCTCTGCTGGGTCATTCAGTCAATCAACAAACATCCACTGAGCACCCACTGCGCTGCAGGCACGGTTTTAGGCACTGGTGATACAGCAAGCAAGTCTTCCTGCCTTCGTGGAGCTTAGATTCCAGTGCAGAAAAAAGAAAATAGAACAAGATAAATAAGTGGGAAATAATTATGGTTTGTGAAGTAGTGACAAAGTAAAGCAAGAGGTGGGGCTTTTGGGGGCGATGCAAGTTTAAACAGAGTGGTCAGGGAAAGCCCCTCTGAGGAGGTGGGCTCTGAGCCAGGACTTGAAGCAGGGGTAGGGGTAAGCCATGAGTGTCTGTGGGGGGAGAGCATTCCAGGTAGGAGAGATGGATGAGGCAGTGTGTTTGAGGAACATCAGGAATCCAGTATGGCTGGAGCAGGGGGAGTGAGGGCAGGAGCGAGGTCAGGTGAGAGTGACTGAGCGCCAGAGCATGCAGGAACTTGGGGCCACCATAAGGACTTTGACCTTGACCTGAGCAAGATGGGAGCCATTGGAAGGTTTTAAGCAGAGCAAGGGCGTGATGTGACTTAGATTTAACAGGATCCCTCTGGCTTGCTGTTTCTGGAGAGGAGTGTGCAGGGGCTGGAAGGACGGAGGCTGGAGAACAGTGGGGAGGCCCAGCCACACTCCAGGCTTGGGCTGGCGTGGGAGGTGGTGATGGGGGCGTCAGATTCTGGATACATTTTGAAGCTGGTGCTGATGGGACTCTCTGATGGGTTGGTTGAGGGATAAGAGAGAAAGATTAGGGATGACACTATGGTTTTTAGCCTGAGCATCTGGAAGGATGGAGTTGGCATGGACTGAGATGGGGCAGGTGCGGGAGCTGCAGGTTTGGGGAGGAGAAGGGCCCACTCAGGTAAAGAAGGAAAAGCTTCTGGTGGGCGATGAGACGGCCTGGGCCTGAACCCCGATCCTGCTACTTTCCTAACTGTGTGTTTAACTCTCCGAGCATAGCTCCTCACCAGATCAAAAGGGCACTAGTCTCTTCCACCTGGGTTGTCATGAGAACAGTAATAACAACTAACATCTGTCACGGGCCTACTGTGTGCCAGACACACTTTATGCACCTTAACTCACCTACTCTTCACAACAACCTTATGGGGAAGTGTAAATTTCATCCCTACTTTACCAATGAGGAAATGGAGGCACAGAGAGGTTAAGGAGCTTGCCCAAGGTCACACAGGAAGTGAGTGTCAGAGGCTCGGCTCAAACCCAGGCAGTCTGGCTCCAGAAACTGCCCTCTTTCCTGCCTTCTCTCCCTGCCTCTGGCATCAATTAAGACAAGGGACGAAGAGCACCCGGCACCCAGTGGAAGCCTTTTCTCTCTGCTCTTGTCCCTTCTGATGCCCTCAACCCTCTTTCCACACGTTCCTGAATCTCAGATGGAACTAGGATGGGTGGGGAGTGCGGGGGCAGGAAGAGAAGGAATGGGAGGGGGGACTGGAGGTGTGTCAGCAGGAGCGTGTGTGTGTGTGTGTGTGTGTGTGTGTGTGGTTGCCTGTCACTGCCAATGGATGGCTGTGTCACGCAGAGCTCCCCTGCAGGCGTGTTTACGCCCCAGCATGCTGCCTTTGTCCTGTTTGAGAAGGAAGTCAGACTGCTGATGACTCAGCCACAAAGGGTCTCAGATCTACTGTGAGGCAGCAGGTGTGTGGGTGAGTGTGCCTGGATCTGTGTGTATGTGGGAGGGTGTATTTCTGTGTACTTGTCTGTCAGTGTGTGCCTTTGCGTGTGTGTATGTGTTTGAGCACACACAGGAGGGGACAGAGGGGGCCTGGAGCAGATTTGAATATTGGATTCTCCTCTCTATTGCACCACAGGTTACTGTTTTCTAGAGAAAAAGCACCGTCTGACCATTCCATTACTTCGCTTTTCCCCCCTCTGCTTTAGAGCCAGAACATAGGAATTGATGCCGCTGCTGCCGCTTCTGATGGCCCTGCTGTCGATGGTGGTGGCGGCCGCCATTTATGCAGCGATTCCTCCGCGCCGGCGCTGTGCTGAGCGCTGTCCGTGTATCACCTCGTTCGTGTCTCCCAGCAGGTCCTGACGTTATGGCCATTGTTACAGACAGGAGGTTATAGACAATGAAGCTACTTGCCCCAGGTCGCCCACAGGTGAGGGAGATGCCAGGGTCTGGCTGACCGCAGGTCCCGCCGGCTTACAGTGGGATCTCAGTGGGCTCTGTGGTCTCTGCTGGAGAAGCACCTACGTGCACCTCTCAGAGGGTCAGACCGGGAGGTGAGCAGATGCGTCAGTGACTGGGATTCTCCTTCCCTTCTGGCTCTGAGGCAGGGGGTGCGCAGGCCACCAGGCTTAGAGCAAATGGCACCGAAAGCGGGGCCTCCGGACCAGCAGCGCCGGCATCCCTCGTTAGAAATGCGAATTCTCACATGGAGTGGGATGCAGCCCTCTGAGGTCTAGCGAGCCCTCTGATGCTGAAAGATCCAGCAGCTGAGATGGATATTTCTGCCCAGGGTCACATGGTTGATAGCTGGGGGAGCCCCAGCTCCACCCGGGTCTGCTGAGGCTGTGTCCCGAACCTCCCTTAGGCCGTCTCCAACATCATTAGCAGTCAACGTCTCCCAAGCGCTCCTCCCCACCCCCCAGCACCACCTTCTCCTCCACCTGCAGTCCTAGGAGTCCCTGGGTAGGGGTGAGATCTCCTATTCTTATGCAGGTCCAAACGTGACTGGTGAATATGAGCCCTAGGACTCTTGACCTTGAAAGCCACAGGATGGGAGAAGATATCTATAATACATATATCTGACGGAGAACTTAATCCAGAATATACGAAAACACCTACAAATCAGTATGAAGAGAGAGGCTATCACAAATGGCTAATGAAAATATGACAAGGTGCTCCACTTCCTGAATTATCAAGGAAATGCAATTAAAACCATAAGAAGATCCTACAATACCCCAACCACAATGACTAACATGAAAAAAAAAGACAATACCAAGTGCTGACAAGGATGTGGAGCAACAGGAACTCTCATACACTGCTGGTAGGAGTGCAGATTGGTAGAACTACTTAGGAAAATTGGCAAACTCTCCTGAAACCGAAATTATGAGACTCGGCAATTCTACTCTGCGGTGCCAGGCCACCCCTATCATGTGCAGGACACTGGGGAAATACTTTTTTGCCGGACTCTTGTTTATATAAACAATTAGGGGATATATGTATACACATAGCTGATTCACTTCATTGTACAGCAGAAACTAACACAACGTTGTAAAGCAACTATACCCCAATTAAAAAAAATATATATATATATATATAAAATGAAACTCATGAGCTCACATGAGGCATGGTGATTTATTGATGAAGATTTAGAATAATGGGGAGAAAAGAGTTACTTGTTTATTGCATGGTCAGTTTCTTTGTAGTGTCTGGTGAAGTTTCTTTGTAGTGTCCAGGCACCATCTCTTCCGTTTAGATCCAGAAACCTTCTCTTCACGTTCTTTACCTTCAAGTGTGCCATTCCTGGCTAATTTCATTTCTCCACCAGGAGGAAAATGTAGCAGTGCTGTTGTGATTCACAGCGCTATGGCTCTCTGGAAGCTGTTATTATTGAAACAGTATACATCTTCCCATCCCTGCAGTTCCCTGATGCCATTTACCTGGCGCTGCTTATAGCATCACTCATGATGCTGCATCATCTATCGTGCTACCTCTGAATCCTGACTTCTGATGACTCTCTCAGAGGTTGTTACTGAGCTTCGGTCATGATGACCACAAATGCAAGCCTTACCCAGTGTGTGAGTGAGAATGCATTTGGGGGGAATGTTAAGCCTACTGTTTGGACTTTGATAGCATACGTATGGAACAGCATACTTTTCAAACCTGTCTTCTCTTGAATTTGGGGGCCATAATCATTGCATTCCTGGAATGCAATCTTTTTCAGTGTTGACGGGACCCCTGCCTTCCACACCACCACCAGCAGGGAGAAAGTCAGGGGCCCGGGGGCCAAGAAAGAGGAGAGGTCCCCAGTGTCACCACCTTGATCGACAAGGAGAGGACACCAGCAAGAGGGGGCCATTGGCCTCATGGAGCAATGGTCTCAGAAGCCCTTGGAGAAGATGAGCACAGCCACCCCCAGAGGACGGCCTGACACATGGAGTCCTTTGAAGGGGGATGGAGGACCAAACTGGGTGCCAGGGGCTGGAGGGACACAGGGTCAAGGACACTTGCTGCCAGCCCTGCCACCCTTGGTGCTGCAGACCAGAAGAAGCACTGCAGCCAGGGGCCAGATGGGCAAAAGCTAACGCACAGCTCAAGCCCACGGATGGGCAGTGGACCGATGGTAGCCCAGAGCTCTGAGCTCGTTCTGTGTCAGGGTGAGTGAGTCATCCTGAATCAGCGCGTCAGCATCATTCTAGTGGCCCAATCTTGCACAGTCTCACAAAGGAAAAATCACTCTGCCCAGCAGGAGTGGACTGCAGGCTGGGCCACCCTCCTAGAGCCGGGGCCTCGCTGTGGAGCCCCAGGACAACCCGTAGGTGTGAGCTCCAGAGCCGCTTGGGCCATCCACTTGACACCGTGTGCAGGGCAGGAGGCCAGAGAGAACATCAAAGGAGAGACAGAGACCCAGACCCACACGGATCTTGGTCTGGGTTCTCGGAGTGCCCTGTCCAGAAAGCGCTGCCTGCCCTGGCCATCCCAGCCACCATGGGGGGACTAAGGAATTTCAAGGAAAGTTCTCCAAAGTGTGGGGCTTTCCAAGGCACAGGACCCTTCCTGGGTCTGAGGGTAATGCTGCCAGGTCTCCCTTTGCGGGGGGGTTGTGATGAGAAAGGAGCATGAGGGGGACTTCTGGGGTGCTGCTGGTCTTCTGTTTCTCTGGGTCTGTCACTAAGAAAATTCATTGAGCTGAACACTTAAGACAGGCACGTTTCCATACGTATTTTAAACTTAAAGAAAAAGTTTATCAAAGGAAAAAAAAAAAAAGAATCTCAGCCAGCCCTGAGCCCATCCTGAGCTCACCCTGGATAGGCTCTGATTCCTGAGACCCCTCCCCATCTCAGAGCCCCCAGATACAGTGTTAGAGATAGCCGGGCACCAGGGTTGGGGTTGGGGTGCCGAACTCACTCTGGGTGGCGGGAAGCTGGGGCCCAGGGTGAACTGCATAGAGGTTAGGAGGTCCAAGGAGGGAAAAATCCAGATGTGACTGGGCCTGCAAAGTTGACTCTCTCCTATAAGAAAGTGTTTAGGTACAATCTGTTTACCTATTAAATGCCTCATTTGGGGAGGACTTTTTTTTTTTTAAAAACAACCCACTTTTGAGGGGGAGTGGAAGAAGAGAACTTCCTTTCTAAGGGGAGGATGGTGGGAAGGACGAAGAAGGAAAAATAAGGGGCCTTGTGCCCCTGCTTTCTGACTCTGACCCCACGGGCAGAGGTGTGAGTTAGGAAGATTGCCTTTTAGGGTTGTGGTTCAGGCATTGCATTAGTGTCCTGGGGCTGCAGTAACAAAGGACCACGGGCTGGGTGGCTTAAACAACAGAAATTTATTATCTCACGATTTGGAGTCTGGAAGTCCAAGATCAAGGTGTCGGCAGGGTTGGCTCTTTCTGAGGCCTCTCTCTTTGGCTTGAGATGGTCGTCTTCTCCCTGTGTCTTCAGATGTGGTAAGTGGGCATGTGGCTGAAACAGTGACAAATCACTTGTAAAGCCCAAAGACAGGCTGTCACATTTTTGCAAGGCAGTGTGGAGGAGAGGTCAGGGGCACGGGCTCTATAGCCAGTCTCTATCACTTCCTGGCTGTGTGACCCTGGGCAAGTTATTCAACCTCTCTGAGCCTCGGAGCCCTTCTCTGTGCTTTTCCCTCGGAGATCTGTTGTGAGCATTTCAAGGATTAATATTTGTAAAGTGCCTGGAGCATGGTAAGAACTACGTAAGTGTTAGCTATGATTCTTTCCAAAGCAGCACAAAAGAACTAAATGAAATGTTGCAAATGGAGAAAATAATTTAACCGCATTATCCTACACTAATAGAACAATTGATTTGCTTTTTTAATTGTGAGACATGCCCCAAAGAACATCTAGAGCATCTCAGGTGATGGGTTCAGAGGCCCTTGTTTCCTTGACATGAAAAGCCCTAAATTGGAGGTGATAAGGGTAGGAGGGCAAGGCTGGTACTCCCTGCCTTGGCCAGAGCTGCGGAGTGTGAGGGGGTGGACGCTTAGCTCCAGGTCTTCCAGAAGAAAGCTGTTTCCTCCCTGCTCCTGCCAACCTGCAGGCGCCTAATCTTTTCAAGCTTGTAATTTCCCTTTGTCTCCACGGGAACCAAAACCACCCCGTTAACCCTCATTGCAGGCGGGCTCTTTTTAAGGATTTTTTTGGTCCTGTGTGGCCCTGGCTTCAGCTCCAGGGCAAATGTAGCCTCTGCTGAGGCCGCCTGGGTCAGGCTAAAAGGCAGTCTCAGGAGCTCACGGCGAGACCCTGCAACCACTGTTGGTGGTTCTGAAAAGCATGGTCTCTCCGAGGCATGTCCACCACCACCACCACTGCAGCAGTTCTCCAATGTGCCTAAAGAGGAGGCCAGGAAGAGGTCGCGTGTGTGTGCGTGTGTGTGTGTGTGTGTGTGTGTGTGTGTGTGTGTGTATTTGTATGGGAGGAAAGCAGGAGTTTATATCCAGATAAATTCAACTAACACTAACTGCATGAATCTAATGCTTATCGAATTTAACACTTACTGGGAACACACTATGAGTTCCTCTCCAAAACTCTATTAAGGTAGGTGCTTTTCTTTATCCCCATTCTACAAATGGGTAAACTGAGGCACAGGACGATGCAGTGAATGCCCAGGGTTCCACACCTGGTAAAAGGCAGAACTGCGATCTGAACTTACAGAGAGTCTGGTTCTGGACCCTGCGGGCTAGACACTTACACACACTGCCAGGACACTCATCTCTGGCTATTTCTCAACCTCGAGTTTCATCTCTGTCATTGCACAGGGGCTGATTGCTTCTGCCTGGTGCCTACAGGCCAGGGGTGGCCCATGTGCGGCCTTTGTGCTCCCATCTCCTCCTTTATTTATTTATTTTTAATATGAATTTCATTTCATCGATAGTAATAGCTAACTTCGAGCACTTACTGTGAATCATACACTGTTCTTTTGTTTGTTTTTGAATTTTTTGGCCACACCGCATAGCATGTGGGATCTTAGTTCTCTGAGCAGGGATCGAACCCACGCCCCCTGCAGTGGAAGCGAGGAGCGTTAACAACTGGACCACCAGGGAAGTCCCTCCCATCTCCTCCTTTAGACACGTATGGTAGACCCAGAAAACTCTTCATGGCAGTCCTCCCACCGGCCCCAGACACTCCTCAGCAACCTTCCCAACACCATGTTCCAGGCGGCCACTGCCAATCAGGGAGAGAAAGTCCCGCTCATTCTGATTTACACCAAAAAGGAAATGGATTAGTCCCATTAACGGTAAAGTCTAGGGCTACGCCTGGCTTCCAGTGCCCAGGTCTCTCTCCACTTGCTGGCGAGCTTCTACTGTGTTGGCTTCAAAGGGGTTTCCCTTCATGGTGGCAGCAGGCAGCCAAGAGCTTCAGTCTCACATCCTCCGAGGCCCAGGTCCAGCAGCTGCCACTCAAATCCATGGACCACAGTGGCCAAGGGGATGGAATAAACTCATTGGCCAGCCTGGGTCATGTTTTACCTGGCTTCCGTGCTGCACCTCTGGCTCCAGGGTGGGGCCTTTACGGGACCCACGGGCTCAGAGTGCAGGCGAGAGTGATCTTCCGGGACCTCCATCCCTTTCCCCTCTGGGACATCTCACTCCGGCCTCTCTCTTTTTGGCCTCAAAGGCCCTAGTTCCCGTTTTCTCAGGGGCATCACCTCTTCAAAGGGCTGAGGCTTTCCCCCGTGTGAGGGCTTCTGCATTCTCCTCTGCAAACCCACTGCCTAGCCCAGGCAAGGAAAAATTAAACCCAGCTGTGTGTGTGTGTGTGTGTGTGTGTCACACAGCTCAGCATGCTAATGCATTACCCTGTCAACTTGATACTTGAGGCAGGGAGTGAGTTGTCTCCACTCCCATCAGGAACCGAGGCCCTGACATCGCTCAGCCCTCCCTTAGACCCTCAGAATCCCAGCACAGGACACCTGAGCCCTATACTTCGAGGCCATGATTCACTGGAACTTCCTTTCTGCTCACACTGGCTGTGCCCAGACTTGCTGTCACCCCTGCCTTTGGGCAATAACGTGATAGAAGAGGAACATGGTCAAGCAGATCACAAGGCTTCCGATGAGCCAGGCTTTGTGTTGCACTCAGAATGTGGGCTTTCTAACTGGATTTTCACAAGACACCTGAGTTCAGTGAGGGCAGATTCCTGTTACCTTGCACTTTATTAATAATTGCTGCAAGAATGAACAACTCTGTGAGGTGGGTACTCTTATTATGCCGTTTGACAGATGAGGAAACAGAGGCTCAGAGAGGTTTAGTAACTTGCCCAGGGTCACACAGCTCAGAGATGGGAGAAACGAAGCAAACACAGGCAGCCTCTGCTCTTAAGTACTAGCCAAGTCTGCTGCTTAGCTGGGAAGAGGCCCAGGATGAGATGGGGCTGAACCCTGGGGGCCCTGCCCCAACTCCTATGGATGCGGGGAGGGGAGGTGGGCACAGCCTGCTGAGGCCAGGATCCTGGGCTGGGTCTGGTCCAGTCCACATCTGGCTGCGTGGCTGAGCTGCCTGCGGAGCCACACCTGCTTCCCGTGGCCATCCTTCAGACACACTGTGTTCTGGGTCATGGGTGCCTGTGATTGAGCCTGAAGCGCCAAGTGTACTTACCAACTGGTCCTGTTCTACCTTGCAGGTCATTACCACAAAACAAGCCGAAATGTTCTCCCTTTTCCTTTCACCAAGGCAGGACACGCAGCTCCTTCACTCAGGGTGGATGTTCAGGAGAGAGTACAAAACACTCCTTTAAGGAGGCAGAAAACTAGCTGCGCTGAGGAAGTGAGTCAGCTAGGACTCTCCTTTAGAGGGAGGTCCTGCTCTGTACTGCCTCCAGGGCTTTTCACATGATGTTCTCTGCCTGGAACATTCTCTGACCCTCTTGTCCCCCACCATCACCTAGCTGATTCCTAGCTCACGACCTTTGGGCAGATTCAAAAAAGGAGCGCCTTCCTCAAGATATCTACTGCCATCTGAGAAGACAGTCATCCTAATTCACAAACAAATTAGAACACAAAGCATGAGCCTTATAGACTTGGGCGGTGCACAGCCTATGCAGCTGTACATGGCAACCTCGGTGCCCCATATATTTGTTAAATGACTATAGTTATAAATAAAACGGAATTCTAATGCTCAAATATGTAAACTATGTACTTTAAATAACAAACTGAGTGTCTGCTTGGAGCTGAAGAGAGTCCAACCTTCGGAACACAGGGAAGGAAACTGGGTTGGTGATAAATAGATAACCATAAAGAGGCACCCTAGAAAGGCAAGACCCAGAAGTGGGTCAGGACTAGAGCCTATGCAAATGAGTGACTGTTTATTTAGAGACTTTTCTCCATGGTGTATGGCTGCAAGGTTGGAGACAACTCATTTGGAGATTTAGTTTCAGTAGAATAACAACATTTCTTTTTAAAAATAGCTTTCGATTTTTAAAGTGTTTACCACTGAGCCGAGGCTGGGGCGAGGAATAATTGGCTTGCTGGTGTAGTGTGGGCAAGAAGGGGGACAGGAGAAGACTTGGTCTGGATTCCCTCGTGATTTGGACTCGCTAAACTCAGCCCAGCCTCCCCGGGCTTGTATCCAGGCCCTGTGGGAAGGAGATCGGGGAGCCCTGGTGCCCGGTTTCGTTGGGGGCAGTGGCAGCCAAGGATGCATATGTGGGGTGAAGATGGAGAGACCAGGTAGAAGAAAGGGAGTGACGTCTCCCGAGTCTGGCTGTGATCGGGGCACTCTCTGGACCTGAGTGCAGGTGATCTCATTTCATCCACACAACAGCCCCGAGGAGCCTTGTGCTGCCGCCACTGATCAGATGAGAAAACTGAGGCTCAGGAACAGCCTTAAACCTTTTCTAAGAAAAGCCAGATAGTAAATAGTTTAGGCTTTGCAGGCAACTGCTCGACTCTGTCCCTTGTACTGTGAAAACAGTCATAGATGATGTGTAAACAGATGGGCACAACTGTGTTCCAGTAAAACTTTATTTACAAGAACAAGCGTCGGGTTAGATTTGACGCATGAATGTTCAGGATGATCGACTTGCCATCTTCAGGTTTAACAGAGGAAACATTATGGTGCAAAAGAACAAGGAGATGGCACTTGGATTTGAATCCTGTCTCCCCCACTTATCACCTGACCCTGGGCAGATTTCAGAACGTCTCTGTGCCTCAGTTTCTTCATCTGCAGAATGGGGAGGTTGTCCATCATACCTACCGCACGGAATGAGTGTGTATGGAATGAGCAAGGCCAGCAAGGTGTCCGGCATGCAGTTGGCACTCTCCAGCTCTCCCAGATTTGAGCCCGGGCAGTCCGACTACAAAGCCAGAGCTCTTCTTCCTGCCGATGGGTGGGGCAGCAGCCCTCCATCACTGCCCCCTCGAAGAAGCTCCTGTCCAGCTTGGAGGGACCTCCTGGTCACTGTCTCCTAAAGGAGGTAGGAGGTGGGAGAGCAAAGCAGGAGACTCACCCCCAGCCTCCAGGTCACTCTCCTCAGCCCCTTCCCCCAGGGACCTGCCCTCAATGACCTCCACCCTCAACTCCCATGCAATTCATCTTCCAAAGTGTATGTGCTTCTGTTGAACCCTCCAGCTCAACTCTGATTTCTCTTGGTGAGGATGCGGCATGGGGAGTGCGGCTGGGGTCTGTACTAAAAAGCATCCGGGTCTTGCCTCCCAGGCCAGAGTATGTTTTCCCACGCTGCCCACCCCCCTTCTCCAGGTGACCCCTTTAGTCGGGCAGGACCTTCCGCTTTCTGAGAAGGAGGGACCAGGCAAGGGGCAGTCCCCACCCAGTTGCCGCTGTGTCATTGTGCCGTGGGCAGGTGGGTGTGCTCGGAGCACCTGCAAGACAAGGATTTGTGGGGTGGAGTGAGGGGGAGCCGGGCTGGTGGATTAGCTGCGTGCCTGCAGCGCCATTTAGCACAGGGAGGAGAAACAACCACCACGAACGGAATGCCGTCCTGCAGAGTCGGCTACCACACCCCCATATATTTCTGCCCAAAAGAGTTTTTATACAGCTAGGCACTTGCTCAGCAGGGCCATTGTGTGTTTACAGATGGGAGTTTAAAGGAACGCCTACTATAAAGTCACAATTAGCCGAACCCTAATTTACGAGCGTAATTTGCTTTTGCCATTAGAGCAGAGCTGCCCTGGCTTTCTGGAAGCTGTGAGCATCTGGAGTGCACTAGCAGGGAGACGCTGGGCTCCCACTGGCAACGGGGCGGTGGGGGGATGGTGCGGGGGTGGGTAGGTTTCTTGGGAGCAGACAGGGTACCGAGGGTGTCCCCCACCTGGGGAGGTTACCTGGTGCAAAACTTCACACTAGTTTTCAAATCCTTATGACGACCTTGGGGATAGCTTCTGATAGTCCCTCCAACTTGCAAGTGAGGAAACTGAGGATCAGAGACATTAAGTAACTTGTATGGGATCACACAGCCTGTAAGTGATATAGCTAGGGCCTGAGTCCAGAGCTGGGGACCATAAGGGTAAAGCCTTAGCCCAGTTCTCGGCACTGTTAGGGACTCAGAAGTATGATAGACCTGGGCGCCAGTCCCAGCCTCCCCGCTCACAGCTGTGTGACCATAGGAAAGTTACTTAACCACTCTGAACCTCATTTTCCCTATCTGTTAGATGGGGATGATTGTAGAGCCTATCTCATCAAACAAGTGATGGGTAGAAAGGGCTTAGCCACGTATTAGTTTCCTAGGGCTGCCAAAACAAATGACCGCTAACTGGCGGCTTAAACAGTAGAAATGTATCGTCTTACAGTTCTGAAGTCCGGGAGTTTGGAATCGAGGTGTCGGCAGGGTTGGTTCCTTCTGGAGGCTCTGAGGGAGAATCTGTTCCGTGCTTCTGTCCTAGCTTCTGGTGGCTGCCGGCTATCCTCGTGTTCCTGGGCTTGTAGAAACGTGGCCTGGATCTCTGCCTCCATCCTCACATCACCTTCACCTCCGAGTGCCCATGCGTCTCTTCTCTCTCTTATAAGGACACGTGTCATTGGATGTAGGGCCACCCAGTTAAGCCAGGACCATGACATCTCAAGCTTCTTAGTTTAGTTACATCTGCCAAGAGCCTTTTTCCAAATAAGTTCATATTCATGGGTTCCGGGTGGACATATTTTGGGGAGGCCACCATTCAACCCCACTACAGCCCATAAAAGGGCTCAGGAACGTTGTTTCCTGTTACCATCATGAAGGGCTTGCCGAAAACCTCTATAGCGGCTGCCCCATCACCCCCACTTCTGTTCCTGAAAACTCCGATCTGAGCTCCATCTCTCGTGTCTCCATCCCTGGGTCTCGGGTACCAAAGAGGGACAGATCCTCTGCCACCTTCGATTATCCCGCACAGGTTCCCTCTGCTGGTGAGTATGGGGGGATACGGGGCTGTCTCAGGTGTGAGGTGATGGGCTGGGAGGGGCTGCCCAGTGCTCAGGAAGCCCCCCTTGATCTCAAAATGTGGCTGGAGGGGAGAGCGTGGAAATGCAAGCTTCTGCCTTGGGCTCCTGGGGTGAGAAATGGGCTTCCTGGGTGAGTGATGGGCTCAAGCCCCCAGTTCAGGGCAGGAAACATGCGTTTGGGGCTTAAAGAGGCCGAGCCTTGGGCAGGGAAAGCTGGGACTCCATGAATCCCATGTTCCCATCCCAGGCCTGTCCTCGCCCTGGAACCAGCTAAGAAGGGGAATTGACTTCAAGTCTTCTTGTTTTAAAAATAAAGTTTGTTGTCACCATTACAAAAGCAATCATGCGCAGTATGGAAAATTGGGGAAATGTAGAAAAGAAGGAAGTCGAGAAGGAGAGCACTCAGCCATCACCACCATCAACGTTTTTTTGGGAGTATTTCCTTCCAGCAGTTTTTTTCCTATGCGTACTTTTCACTTCACAGGGTTGACACCATTTATACCAGGGATCCCCAACCCCTGGGCCACAGACCGGTACCGGTCCGAGGCCTGTTAGGAACCAGGCCGCAGAGCAGGAGGTGAGTGGCGGGCAAGTGAGCGAAGCTTCATCTGTATTTACAGCTGCTCCCCATCACTCGCGTTACCGCCTGAGCTCCGCCTCCTGTCAGCATTATGGTGAGTGGTATAATTATGTCATTATATATGACAATGTAATAATAATAGAAATAAAGTGCACAATAAATGTAATGCGCTTGAATCATCCCAAAGCCATTCCCCTGATCCGTGAAAAAATTGTCTTCCATGAAACCAGTCCCTCGTGCCAAAAAGGTTGGGGACTGCTGGTTTATACAATTTAGCATCTTGCTTTTTTCCCCGACTTGCTCTTACAGCATATAAGTATTTTCCCATGTAATGACAAGTTCCTTGTAAGTATAATTTTTAATGGCCAGATAACACTCCATAGAGGGGCTATGGAGTCGTTTCCCTAGCCGATCCCCTGTTTCTGGACATCTTGGTTGTTTCTGGGACACGAGTAGCCAAGGGAGCCAGCAGACTGGGCAGCAAGGGCTCTGGGGCCTCCGGGCACAAGGTCTCAGGCCAGCTGGGCGGGTTGAGGGGCAGTGCCTCCGAAAGGCGGGCTGAACTGTATTCCCCGGTCAACTGGGAGCCCAGGCACAGGTCTGGAGCCCCTGTCACCACCATCAGACGTCCTCATCTCCCAGCAGCTTTATCTTCATTTCTGACAGATCTGTGGCGGGCCGGGCCCTGACACTTCCACATGTCTCTCACTCCTGGAGCCTCTCTGTCAAGTAGCTAATGAACTGTAAACAGACACTCCGGTGCTCCGGGGGAGCCCTCGAAGGAGCTCACAGGCGCTGTGTCTGTACAGCAAAGAAGGCTTCGGGGAGGCAGATAATGCCCATCCCGCACCAGCCCCCCTCGAGCCCAGGAGCCCATGTCCCTGCCTGCACCCTCCCCTGGGGGACAGTGGAGGGGCTCCCCAGACAGCCTCGGCCCTCCCGCTCCTTTGCTCGTTGCTTTGGAAACCTCAGAGGGTCCCCGCCCCACCTCTCCCCATCCCCAGCTCAGCTGTCTCCAAACCTGGTTCATGACTCACCAGGAGGGCTTATGGAAAATGCAGATTCCCAGGCTCTCCCTCCTAAAGACCAGGACTCAGCGGGTAGGGTGGGGCCCTTGATTAGATTATCAGGCTGCTTTGGGAACTGCTGGGTTAGGCTGGGACCACCCCCAAAGCTCTGCTCACCAGCTCTCTCCTCGTCTCCTCCTGCCCTGACATCACTCCCCTCTGGGAGACGTGTGTCCTCCACGCTCTGTCTTGAAAATGACTGATCTGATCCAATTCCTTCACTTTACAACTCAGTGAGCTTAGCCCAGAGAGAGGAGGGGACTCGTCCAAGGTCACTGGAGTGGAGCTGAACTAGAACACGGCTCCGCCATCCCCTAATTCATGGCCCCGTGTCCCTGGAGGCTCATGACCTCCACTCCTATTTGCCGCTGCTCCAGCCCTAGTTGGGCTCTGCTTCAGGTTGGAGATAGAAGAAGCCCCCTGCTTCTTCCCACCTCCTGCGCTGTTCAGTTGACTCCCCCGTCCCCCTGTCTATCCACAGCCAAGCTAATAAAATCCTGCACTTTCCATAGATGGTTGGGTCCCACCAAGCCCTCTGGCTGCTTTAGTTTCTTCTTGGTTCTGCAAGGAGGCAGAAAAAAGGCAAATGCTGATCACTCTGTTGGTGAAGGGAGAAAATGAATAGCAGCTCTAGTCTCTGAGGTCCTTTTCATGCTCAAAAATCCCCGATCTTGTCCTAGATCCACCTGCAGGGGTTCAAGATGGGCTCCTCCATCCCTGTGCTGATTTGCTGATGCCATCAGGTTTGTGGCAGGCACAGGACCAGGTTCCTCAGGGGAGGTGGGGACACCGGACTGGGGGCCATGAAGGAGCAAGGGGTGCCCTTCCTGGTGAGGGGTGGATGGTCCCTCTGTGGCCCGTGAGAAGGGATTGAAGGTGTGGGCTTGGCTCAGAGAGGGCCCAGAGCCCATCACAGAGTGTGGGCATGTGCGGGGGTGAGGTGGGGGAGGGCTTTGGGCAAAAAGGCTCTCAGCTCTCAGTTCAGGGCCTTTGGTCCAGGGCCTTCTCAAAGCAGAAAGGCGTGAAGCGGGCCCAGGGAAGGAAGGGATGGCAGCTGAGTGGGCTGAGGGCCTGAAATGAAATATGAACGAGCCTTTTCATTCTAGTAACTCGGTAGCTGGCGTTGAGGGCGGTGCTGGCTGGAGGCCACAGGGTTCGTCCGATCTGATATTGGCTATTTTCAGTGACACTCTCTCCGTCACCTCTGGTCTCTCACTTCGTGAGGTTCCTGCAGGGAGGCGGGAGGATGGGGTGGGCCCTGAAGACAGCTGGTTCCCTGGAGAAGAGGCCTGCGGGCAAGTAAGTTCTGCTCGGAGATTTGACAGGGGTGTCCTGATGTCAGACCAGGGAAGGACGGGGACAGTTCCTGCCCTGTTTACCTGTATCTTGGGGCCCATCACAGTGCCTGGCATGCAGGCTCAACCAGGATTTGTCAAGTGGAAGAATGAATAACCGTTATACATGATTTCTTAAAAAACTTGCTCTCTGCCAGGTGTCAGCAAGTAACACGATCTAACTTAACCTATGCATTTGTATTAGTGGGCACCAGTTTAATTCAATCAGCCTGTAGTTATTGAGTACCCACTATGTACCAGGCAAAGTTTCTGCGGTCAAAAGCTCACACCCAGTGCTGAAGGTTCTCTGCTCACAGGGGATGTTTCAGAGGCAATTTCTTTTTCTAAAAAAATATTTATTTATTTATTTACTTACTTGGCCGCATCGGGTCTTAGTTGCGGCATGCGGGATCGTTCATTGCGGTGCGCGGGCTTCTCTCTAGTTGTGGCGTGTGGGCTCCAGAGTGCGCAGGCTTAGTAGTTGTGGCATGTGGGATCTTAGTTCCCTAGCCAGGGATCGAACACACATCCCCTGCATTGGAAGGCGGATTCTTAACCACTGGACCACCAGGGAAGTCCCTGGAGGCAATTTCTTAAAGCAAAGAAGCAAGTGGAGTGTGCTGGATGCTGAGGTAGGTGGGCAGGGAAGAGATCTCTAGCTGAGGAAGGGGGAAGAGAGACTTCCAAAGTGCTGCCTTGTTTGAGCCTCACCTGGATCTGGGCCATGCAGGGCTGGCTGATGAGACCCCAGTGACTCATTCCATTTTGCACTTGGAGTTGGCGGCAGGGCCAGTGTTCCAACTGTTGAGTTGAGATGAAAAGCATCACCAGGCTGTTTCCCAACGTTCTAGGCCTGGTGCTGCAAACGGCCTGGGCTGGGAGAAGCAAACCCTTTTTCTTCCCGCTCACCCCACCTCCAACTCTGTGATTTGCTGCAGTCCCTGGAGGATTGGGGTTGGGGTGATGTATAATAAACGTCAAGTCAGTAATGCTGATGCTGCTAGAAAGAAGAGAGATACTAGCCACTGAGGGGCCTTATCACACGAATAGGGATGTGACAGGACGAAAAGGATTCACCTGGGAGTGTCCTCAGCTTGTCCCTGCCCTGCTCGCTAAAGAGGGTTCTGTCGTCGTCGTCAACTGGGTTTCTTCTACCCCAGTTAGTCTCTGTCTCCACTCTGGGGAAGGCCCTAGTGTTATCAGACTGGCTCGTTGGCTTTTGGGGATATAGAATCATGGAGAATAGGGAGGAGTAGCTAGAAAATCTGCAGCTCAGGAGTTGGGGGCAGGGATGGGGGGATGTGGGAGGAAGGAGGTACAAGGGGAATCAAAGGCACTAGGGATGTAGGGGAACATTTCCTGTAACATTTCCTGTGAGGAAACAGGGAACTTTTTCTGACATATGTCCACTTCAAAAGGCCTGAGATATGCAATTGAAGAATTTTAAATAATTTAAAACAATTTTTGGTGGCTGGACTGTGTATCTTCATCATGGTGACACTAACCGTTTGGATGAGAGCTTGAGTAGGGTACACGTCAGAAGGACAAAGAAAACATAATACCTAACATATACCGAAGGTTATTATGTGCTATGTATGAATAAAAATTATCAAGTGCTGAATTTCATTTAATAACACTATTCTGTCTTTTTCTCTTTCATATTCAAAGTTTTGACTTCCTCAAGCCTGCTTTTTTTTTTCCCTCCGTGCTAATAGAATTCCAATATTGGGTCTTGAAACTGTATGTCTTATAACTACTGGTGAAAGAAATCTCAGCAAGGTAAGATGTAAAAACAAACAAACAAACAAACAAACAACCCACAAAAACCTTTCCACTTTCCCTTCAGCTATAGGAAAGCAGACTCTAGTCTGCATCAAAAGCCCATCCTTGCAAATGTTATTTCTAACCGAAGAGTTTTATGTGACACCCTGACTTCAGAGATGGTTGCAATACTCCATGGTAAACAGTTTTTCTCTATTTATTTATTGAAGTATAGTTGATTTACAACGTTGTGTTAATTTCTGCTGTACAGCAAAGTGAAAGGGTGAAAGGGAAAGGGACCACAAGGTCAATGCCACTGATGTGGCGTAACTCAGGGGCACCATTTACAAGAAAGATGAGGTGAGTGGTAAACCCTAGACTTGGGCAGCACGGAGACCCTGCTTGGGGACACTTTGCTTAGAGGAGCAGTCAATTCACTGGACAGAAAAAGACAAGAGAATATACAGAAGAGCCTAATAAATGCTTTAACACTCTGTCAAGCTAACTGGGCAATGTGAGGCTCAGTACCTGGAATGCATCAACTTGTGCATTGCCTGTGTCATACAACCACTCCTCCCAGTAATGAAAGTTGGTCTATTAAAAATGGTGGGCACCATGGGCAGTCCTGCAGGTGTTAGATATACTGCTTGTTTGTCTACCATGCTTGCCCATCCCCCTTATTCTAATTCCTGTGAGAAACAACCTCCTTAACACGCACGCGCGCGCACACACACACACACACACACACACGTGTTCTAGTTATCTTTTTCTGCATAACCCATTATCTGCAAACTTAGTGACTTAAAACAATTGTTTTTTGTTTTTTGTTTTTCTTAGCTGGTTAAAATAACACATATTTTTATCTTACAATTTGGGAGGTTAGAAGTTCCACATAGGTCTTACTGAGCTAAAATCAAGGAGTCCTCAAGGCGGCATTCTTTTCTGAAAACTGTACTGGAGAATCCATTTCCTTGCCTTTTTTTTTTTTTTTTTTTTGACGTTTTGAATTTTTAATTTTTTTTATACAGCAGGTTTATATTAGTTATCCATTTTATACATATTAGTGTATATATGTCAATCTCAATCTCCCAATTCATCTCACCACCTTCACCCCCCTCACCACTTTCCCCCCTTTTTGTCCATACTTCTTTTCTCTACATCTGTGTCACTATTTCTGCCCTGCAAACCCGTTCTTCTGGACCATTTTTCTAGGTTCCACATTTATGCGTTAATATACGATAATTGTTTTTCTCTTTCTGACTTACTTCACTCTGTATGACAGTCTCTAGATCCATCCACTTCTCTACAAATGACACAATTTCGTTCTTCTTAAGGCTGAGTAATATTCCATTGTACATATGTACCACATCTTCTTTAACCATTTGTCTGTCGATGGGCATTTAAGTTGCTTCCATGACCTGGCTAGAAAAGGGAACCCTCTTGCACTGTGGGTGGGAATGTAAATTGATACAGCCACTATGGAGAACAGTATGGAGCTTCCTTAAAAAACTAAAAATAGAATTACCATTGCTGACCCAGCAATCCCACTAGTGGGCATATACCCAGAGAAAACCGTAATTCAAAAAGCCACATGCACCCCATTTCCTTGCCTTTTGCAACCTCTAGAGGGCAGCCACGTTCCTTGGGCAGTGGCCCTTTCCTCCATCTTCAAAGTCAACCAAGGCCAGTTGAGTCCTTCTCGTCACCACACTCTGAACTTCCAGAGTCACATTTCCCTCTGAGTCATCTTCTGCCTCTCTCTTCCACTTTTAAGGACACTTGTGATTACATTGGGCCCACCCAGATAATCCAGGATATTCTCCCTATTTAAGATCAGCAATAAGCAACCTTAAAACAATTGTTTTATTACTATTACAGATTCTTTGGGTCAGAAATTGGGAAAGGGCACAGGAGGATGGCTTGTCTCTGCTTACGTGATGTCTGGGGCCTCACCTAGGAGGACTCAGTCTAGGGGCGGGAATCTTCTCCAAGCCTCACCACTCACATATCTATGGTTGATGTTGGTTGTCCCCTTAGACCCTTCCTGGGGCAGTCAGAACACCTGCTCTTGGCCTCTCCACGTGACCTGGGCTTCCTCATAACATGGCGGCCTTGAACTTCTCAGATGGGGGCCTAGGGCTTCAGAGGTGAGTGTCTCAAGAGGCAAGAAGTGGAAGCTGCCAGTGTCTAAGGGCTGGACCTGGAAATGAGGACAGTGTCACTTTTGCCATATTCTATTGGTCAAGGCAGCCACAAAGTATGCCCAGATTCAAGGGGAAGGGACATAAACCCGACCATAAGACAGAAGGAGTGTCAATATCACATTCTAAAAGAGTGCGTGGGATGGGAGACATTGCAAGGGCCATATATAGAAAAACACAATACATATACACTCAGTCTTCATGTGCCGATTATGATGTCCCTTTTGTCCCCCCAGGAGTGGTCACCATGTCTATGCTGGTCAATCAGATATCCCATCCCTCTGGCAACAGTGAAATGTTCAGGGGTAAATATGTGACCCAAGCAGAGCCATTAGAGTTCTCCCAGGTGTTGATCTATGGATTTGGGAGAGGAATTTTCTGGAAGGATGAGATTCTAGGGCTGTGCTGACCTTGTCTGCTGCCAGCTGGGGCAAGCCTACTTGCAGAATGATTCCAAGAACACACCTGCAGAGCTTACTCGTGCCCCCAACCAGGTCTTGTCCAGGATTTTCATGTTTCTGACACAACTAAAAGAATTCTTAATAATAAAGCAACAAGGAGAGGGCTGACTGTACCCCAAAGGTATAGTGGCCAAGATTTTGAGCCCCCAGTCTCATTCTGTGGGGGAGAAACTTCCTCCAGAGAGAGGCAGAACATCTTCCAGGGAAGAAATAGTGGGAGACTGGGAGACTTCTTTGGGGGGGTCCCCACCTTCCATGGAGTATATCACCTCCATTCCTTCTTCTCCTTCCACCATGATTTTATCCCAAAGAATCCAAGAATCATGGAGATGACCTAGAAGTTGGGTAATTAAGCATAGCTCCTTTCCATTCCCGTGATTATTTTAAAACAAGTCACTTAGATCTCTCCTAGCCTCAGTATTCTCAACTAAAATATGGAGATCATGGGGTTATTGTGAGGATTAAATGAAATGGTACATGGGAAACCCTGAGCGCAGTGCTGGGCACATTGTAAACTCCTGATGGCTGAAAACTGTAACATGAGCTCTTTGGGTGGTCAAGATTTCTCTGATGTTAGTATAAGGATGGAGGTCTCAACATTTCCAAAATAGCCTCAGCTCTGCCCAGGCTTCTCTCAGTGCAGCTTGTGGAACTATTAGAAATGACAACAGGCTCTCTTGCAGATTTATATGTATGGGTGAGTGGTAATTTCCATAACAAACACAGGCATACAGAGATTCCGCCAAGGCACTGGAGCTGCAAAGGGAACACCTACTAAATCAGGACTGGTGGATAAAGCCGAGTGTGTCTTCCTCCCCTTCCCCATGCTAATGAGCTGACAGATTCCAATTATGAGTCCAGTGGAAGGGCTTGGCCATGATGGGATTTGCCAATGGCCTTGAAATTGAAATAGCAATACATACAGAGAGGCCGTGTGGAGCACAGCCATCTTTGTAGTCCCAGCACACCTCCTGATGATGACCGGAGAGATTGCAGGAGAGCCAGGGCCTAACCGGGGCTTGAAGGGGCTGTTTGTGGGGGGAAGGGGGTATCTGGAGAGCCGGGGAGTAAGCCCTTGCAGAATACGCTTCTGGAAGAGTTAGGATTTACCTGAATGAGTTGTAATGGAATCTAACCCCCTCTAGCTCAATTTGTAAACTTGTGATTAGTGCTTGTGATCTTGAGGTCTCAGTTTTCCCATCCTGAAAAGTGGGCACAGTCTATGGCCATACCACCCTGAGTGTGCCCAATCTCATCTGAAAAGTGGGCACCATGATATGTATTTTCTATACTTTTTTGGGGTTTTGGGAGGACCAAAGGAGATACAGAAAATGTGGGAAATGCAGGTCCTAGGCCATTTACAGATTTACAGACTGCTAGAGCCAGAGGATCATGGAGTTCAAACAAACCCCCTCATTTTACAGTTGAGAAAAACTAGACCCAGGGAGAGGAAGAGATTTGCCTGACATCCTTGAGTGAGTTAGTGAACGAGATGAAACCAAGTACCAGGGTCTGTGATGTTAAGCCAAGTGACTTTTGTTTATCCCCTCATTTTTCAGCTTGCTCCCTTCCTGGTGGTCATATAGGTACAAATTCCCAAGGCACTTATGGCTAGTGAGCCTAGTTAGGTAACAAATGGTCTTGCCCACTATGCATTTGTGGTCTCTTTGGGTCTTCTGGCTAGTCTGGGAAGGGGTGTCCCTGTTGTAGTAATGCTTTAAATATCATATACGTTGATGCTTTTGTTCACTGCATAATTCATAGCGTATAGTCTCCCCCATTGGCATCCCATCAGGTGAGGTTTGTTTCCGGGATGATGAGCCATGAGGAGTGGATTAAGTGCTCTGCATGCCATTCCTCTCCAAGTGGTAGCCCATTAATTGAAAGAGTTTGAGAAGAATTGGCATAAAAGAGGCAATAGATTCCATTTCTAGATGAGCCATTTCTAGATGAGCCAAGTGGCTCTGAAGTCATCATTTCATTCATTCTTGCAGCAGTAAATAGGACATAACATGTGACCCTGTGCATATTCTCTCATAATATCTCACAAATGCATGGCATCGGTTGGAGGAGAGACTGGAGGAATGGAGCGCAGATGACTCAGAGAAATGCATCCTTAAGTTGGGAGATAAATTACATGTGGAGGGAGGTAAGGAGAGGTTATCGTCACCATCATCTCTCAGTGGACCATTGTAGCAGCCTAACCTGGTCTTCCAGCTTCTCCTCCCAGTCCCTCGCTAGCCCATTCTCCACATAGCAGCTAAAAAAGCAGGTTGTTTTAAACATAAATCATATCATATCACTCCTTTGCTTGAAACCCAAACTCCTTATTAGACCTGCAAGGCCCACGTGATCTGGTCCTCTCCTACTTCCCCAGGCTTATTTCCTCCATGTCTTCCCCTCATGCTCTATACCCCAGCCATACTGGTCTCCTTTCCATCGTTTGAACATGCCACATTTGTTTCCACCTCAGCACTTTGCAGGTGTCACACCGTTTTCCTGGAATGCATTTCTGTTAGATCTGCACAAGTCTGGCTCCTTCTCATTGTTCAAGTTTCAGCTCAAACACCGTCTCTTCAAAGCTGCCTTTCCTGGCCATCCTCGCTAAAGTAGTTCTCACCCACTCACTATACAGCCTGTTACTCTACTTGCTTTCTTCATAGAACTTACAACGAACTGAAATTATCCTAGTTATTGATATGTTTATGTGTCTATTGTTGTTCCCTCCCACTAGAATGTAGACTCCACAAGAGCAGGGAATTTATTTGGTTCATCATTGTATTTCCAGTGCTTAGCACAAGGCCTGGCACACAGTAGGCTTTCCACAAGTATTAGCATTTCCACAAGAATGAACGCCTGGTGCCCATACTTTGAAGAAAAGATTTCTAAATAACCTCCCTTTTCACTCTCTCAGAGTGGATGGTATTCTTGCATCTAGGTTTCAGAAGGAAAATAAGTTGGGTCCCAGGGGTTCTGTTCTACTGAGGTACTCCACTGACAATTCTAAATATGAGAAACCCCATTTACCTGGGCATTCCCTGAAGTGCAGGTCCGTTGGGGAACTCCTAGATCGGAGGAAGGAGGTGGAGGTGGAAAGGAGGTAAATGTTGCATGTTTTCCAAAACAATCTTCTCATCACACATACGTTTTTAATGCTGTCAGAATTTAATTTGTTATACAAAGCTGGAAGCAAGAGTGTTGTGTGTAAATAGCAAACCGTGGGAAGATTGCTTTCCACAAATAAATTTTGTTCTCCCAGTCTATTTCATGCAGTCTATTAATGCATGAGCCGCTGTCCCTGGTGCTGAAACAATAGACTCAGCCGGGAGTCTGAGCTTCACGCAGGGGCATCTCTGTCCGAGGTGTTGAAACAGCCTCTGGGAGCTGCCCGGCAGCATGTGGTCACCATGTCCTGCCATAGTTGGGTCACACTGCAATAACAGCTGCTGGAAACCACCAGGCTGGTCTCTAATTCAATTTTCATTTGGCATCTCTTGAAGTTCATCCTGGAGCTGCTGCAATAACCATCCTATTCTGCTCTAGAGAGAGTGGCAGGGCTATGGGATGATGAGCCCTTTTAGTAACTTGGAGGGGCGTGTCCAGCCTCAGGCATTGCGAACCACATCAATAATGCCACGAGAAATGATAGAGGTGTCACAGATCATGGATAACAGTCTGCACCCACCATGACACCTGTCTGTCCAACCTTAGCGTGGTCTGTAATGGTGCCTCTACCTGGACATTCCAAGCCTCAGTATCCTCATTTGTGCTATGGGCAGGTATGCTTCCATTTCCCTCAAGACAGAAAGTAAAGCACAAACTCTGTGCATATCATGGCCCTCAAAAAGTGAATGACACATGATGATTTAAATTTTGGAGTGACAGATTAAAAATATTTGTGAAAAATTTTGAGTTATAACATATAAAGTACACAAATCTGAAGTATACAACTTAAAAGTGTGTGTGTGCATGTGTGCGTGTGTGTGTGTGTGTAAAACCACCATCCAGGTGAAAAAACATAACATTTCCAGCACCACCTCCTTGTGCCACCTCCCACAAAGGGTGACCACTTTTCTGACAGCTGTAAGCATAGACCAGTTTTTCTTGTTCTTGAACTTCATATAAATTGGATCATTCAGTAGGCATTCTCCTGTGTCTGGCTTCTTTCATTCAGCATTGTGTCTTGGGATTCATCCATGTTGTTGCATGTCAGTAGTTCATTCTTCTTTATTGCTGTATAGTAATCTTTTGTGTGAATAAAACACCATTTATTGATCCGTTCTGCTGCTGATGGACATTTGGATTGTTTCCAGTTTGAGGCTGTTATGAATAAAGCCATGAATTTTCTTATGCACGTCCTTTGAGGACAAAGCACTGAGTATGTTGGGTATGTACCCAGGAGTGGAACTGCTGGCCATAATGTATGCACATGTTTCCAAAGTGGTTGTTTCACTTTACGGTCATTTTTTAAAAAAAACGAATCCCTCCTTCCTGTTTTTGCCTTTTCTGCATTCTCTGAATCAACAGAGATGTTCTGGGGAGGGTCTGCTTAAGTAATGTGGCTTTAGATTTTTCTGGGACACTTTATTGATCAATATTGATTAGACGACTATTCCCGACTAATCTCTTTCTAGAAACGAGAGACATTCTTCCCTCAGACCTTTCTTCTTTTTGGTTATCACCATGACTGATTCCTGTAATGGAATCTGAATGAGATGATGCAGAGTTTAGAATGAATAATCTTCCCTTCCTCCACACCCCAGGCTGCAACATGTCTGAGAGAAGAATCTGGCCAAGGAGAGCTAGGAGCATGGTATTTTACCCCCAGTGCCAGTGGAGGAATCCTGGGAGCTCCACACATTCAAAGCCCAGTTGAAAATCTGCAAGGAGTTTTGTGCTCCAAGAATAGGAGAGGGACAGATAGCAGGGAAAAGAGCAAGCCCCTTATCCTTTGTTCTTCTCCCCTCTTGCCTTTTCCCAATTTTATGAGTCTTTATGAGATTTTGGAGCATTATATCTACTGCTAATATATAGTGTTTAGATAATTTAGGGTTCAAATTTGGACTGTATTATAGACAGCTCAACGACCTCAAGGGCACACATGGAGCACTTTACAGATTGTCTTAGACATCGATCCATCCATCAGTAGACTAAGTGCCCACAGTCTGCTCACCCTTCTGACTGTTCTCTCTGACTCTGGGTTCATGAGATTTCCCAATCCACACTTACTCCCCTGTAAAATCAATTCCTCTCTCTCTCTCTCTCTTTCTCCTTCAACCTCCACTTGTATGGCATACTCTTTGGAGAAAAGATCTCTGCATTCAGAACAGCCAAAATGGCTGGCGGAGAATAAAATGAGGCTCTAATGTTCTTTTGAGATGGAGTCAAAGCTTCTCATAGCCCCTTTAGAGACAGCAGTAGAGATGGGTAATGGTTTGTGCCTCATGAAATGACAGCAGTCAGGGCTATGCCAACAAGAATTGAAGACCCTCCACCCTGCCTTTCTGAGTTGGGGTTGGGGAGCTCTTGGTTGGGCTGAGGATTAAAGGACTTGATACTTGGAATGAAGAGGGAAAGTAGAACACATTTGCGGTTGTACATTGGCTTGAATTCCCTTGGCCTGGAGAGTTGGGGGTCAGATAGGCATGGTGGGACAAGAGAGGGTGCAATGTTCACCTTGGGGCTCTAGGAATCTTGGAGGGTCACATAGATCTTTGACATGACTTTAGGGAGTCCCTGCAGGCCTGAGCTTGAGAGCTCTGCCTGTCTCAAGTTTATTTAACATTCCCATCAGCCATCTAGGCTACCTGCAAGTTGTACAGGAAGTGATCTCCAAATCTGCCGCAGCTGCAGGATTTTGCCGTGGCTACCCCACCCCTCTGGCCTGAAGACGGCCACTGTCAGCACTTTCCTTCTTTATGTAGATCAATAGGGCCCTTGAATATGCCCTCAAGTTCAATTATGGCTTCAGTTATGGAATAAAGAGGCGGTTACTGCACACCTACCTCTTATTAAAAACATTGCACTGGGGGCTGGCAGAGACTGGACCTGGGGGAAATCATTAGCCTACTAATTTGAAATCAATTTAAAGTGCATTTGCTTAATGGTATGAGCATTGTGAATTATCTATAAATTGTTAATTTAGTTGAATGTCACACTAGATTTTCATTTTATAAATTGCATTTTGGGGTTGGCAAATGTGTTTATCCTTCCTCCTCCCTCCCCCCCCCCCCCACTTGCTTTCTCTCTTTTTCTAAAACAAAGCTGAATAATCCTGTCTTCTGGGATTCAACCCATAACAGGAGGGTTGAACACAATTCAAGTCACAACAGGAGGCCTTGTGCACGGCCACTCATCCTCCAGGAAGCTGACACTGCCTTGTGAACAAGCCTGGTGAGTGACACGTGGCCCTGTGACCCTTGTTGCCTCAGCCTGACAGCCAGCCCAGCCCCCAAAGCAAAACCGCTCAGCTAACCCACAGCTGACTGCACACACATGCTGTAGCCCTCTAGGATCAGAAGAACCACCCAGCCGAGCCCAGCTTAATTTAATTAGCTCACAGAATCATGAGCTAAATAAATTGTTGTTGTTTTAAGCCACTAGATTTTGAAGTGGTTTATTAGATGGCAAGAAATAACTGGTATGTTGAGGCTCAGAGAGATCGTGTAGCTTGCACAAGGTCACGCAGCAGCTGTAGGTGGCACCCAGGCAGGCTGATGGTCTGATTACCACACCACGGGGAAAGGATGTGTCCCAAGGTGTCAGATTCCTCAAAGTCTCCCTGGGACAAGGGCCCCACCAGGTGGGACCTCTGGAATTCAGTGACCCAGGAGACAAGGTGGGAGGAGTCTTACATCAGCTACACCATTTGTTTTGAGACCCTGGGAGAAGTCACTTCACCCTGCTGAGCCTCGGTTTTCTAGTCTGTAAAATGTGGTGATAAGCCTGCCTTGCAAAGTTGCAAGGCACCCATGAGATTCTGTGAATTGCATAGGGTTGTACACATTTTAGGGGGTCTCTGTCTTTAGTGTAATAATGTCATTGATGCTCTCTGTCCCCTCTGATACGATCTGCAACACTGAGGTGCTCGGGATCATGGCTCCCTGTGGAGGCAGTTACAGGTAGTAGAAATTGACCTTGGGAGTCAGCCAGCCTGGGTTAGACTCCCAATGCCAGGTGAAGGTGGGCGAGTCACTTTCTCTTCTGAGAAATGGGGATACACCTTCCTTCCAAGGTGGGTGGTGGGGTTGACATGAGCTCATGGGTGGAGAGAAAGCATGTGGAAGAGACCCAGTTACATCTCAGCTTCCTTCCCTCCATCCTTCCCTCCCCTGACCTGTTTCTGCCTGACCTCACCAGGACAAGGCAGGTCAGTCCTGAAGGCGCTCAAGCAGGCAGGGGGGAGTGAGTGGGCACAGCCGTCAGAAACCCATCTCCTCTCCCTGAGCAAGCCAAGTAAGTACAAGCAGCATCTCTGTCAGGTAGATAGACTTGTGCAGAACAAAGGCTCCATTGATCTTCCGCTGACAAAACATGTCTTTCACCTCGAGTCCCTTTGAGAAGAGGCAGGGGAGGAGTCTGAAAGCAAGGAGGGGATGCAGGTGGCTGGAGAGTATGAGGTATCTGCTAACTCCCTCCCTGCAGTGAAACAAGACACAGGCATCGCTCTGCCTCAGTTCTGATGTGATTATCCCCATTTAACAGGTGGGCAGATCGAGGCTTGAAGGTGTAGGAAGTCCATTCAGTCAATAAGCATTTACAATGAGCACACTATATGCCAGGAACCGGGGATACCCGGGCTTTGCCTTCACGGGGTGTGCCCTCGTGGGGAGAGAGACAAGTAGAAGGTCATTAAACATACAGGGCACAGGATGTAATGAACAATGCTTCCATCAGCTATTGCTGCAATAATGCTGCATAACAAATCTCCCCAAACTCAGTGTCTTAAAACAATCATTAACTGATGTCAGCTGAGAGTTCAGTGGGCTAGGCCAAGACCACCTGGGCTTGGCTCCAGGCTACCGTTTGGGTCAAGTCTGCTCCATGTGTCTCTCAGCCTCCTGGAACCAGTGGGCTCCCTGGGGCGTGCTCTTCCCATGGAGAGGAAGAAGCTCAGAGGGCAAGTCCCCTTGGACAGGCACATTTCAAGCCTTTGTTTGCTGCACTCTTGCTGACATCCCAATGGACAATGCAAGTCACATGGCCAGACCCAACATTGATGGGACACGAAGACATATGCCACCCATGGTCAGAGAGAAACTAGTCAGAGAGGGAGTAGTTCCTATTTATTGAAGCGCTTTGCTACTCCAAGCACCTAAATGCTATCCTGAGTTAGGAGAACTCCATTTTAATAACAACGATAACAGAAATTACGATGGTTTAGCAGCTCTCGCTCTGGCCAAGCCCTTGGCAAATATCACCTCATTTATTAATAAAACACAACAACCAGGGACTTCCCTGGCGGTCCAGTGGTTAAGACGCCTTGCTTCCACTGCAGGGGGTGCGGGTTCGATCCCTGGTCAGAGAACTAAGATCCTGCATGCCGTGCCGTGTGGCTGAAAAAACAAAACAAAAAAGCAAAAAAAACAAAACAAAAAACCCACAACAACTATGCATGATAGATATTGTTATTCTATTTAACGGATGAGAAAACGGGTTAAAATAGAGGAAATGACTTGCCCTAATTCACAGTTAATGGAGGCAGAGTAAGGATGCTAAAACCCAGTTTCTGAAACTCCACACCAGGAGGGTCACAGAGCCCAACGGCAGCCTCTTTCTATTACCCTGTGCTGCCCTCTCCCAAGCGTTCCCTCTGCCTGCTCAACTACAAGGAGGCGAGGGAGCGACATCGGGCAATGCCACACTCCTGATCACACCAAAGGCTCTTGGTCTCTTTGGCTCCAGAGCGGGTGATGGTCCACATCTCTACTCAGACACGGTGCCAGGGAGGCTGTTGCTAGCCCCACAGGATGCTGGCAGCGCCTGGGTTTAGAGCACTTCAGGTGATGTTTGTCGATGCCTTCTTGCGGTGGGGGGCACCCCTTCCTTCCTTCCTCACTGCTCTCCCTGCCCCACTCCACCCTCCTGAGTGCATCCTCTGCCCCGCAGCCAGAGTGAGCTTTCTAAGGAGTAAACAAAAACCATGTCTCGTTTCTGCTTTAAAAAAAAAAAATCCAGATAATATATTCCTGCTGTCAAAAAATCCAAGAGTGTGAAAAGATTTGTAATAAAAGTCTTCCTCCCGTGGCTGTATGCCATCTGCCTAGTCCCCCCCACAACCCTGCCCCCCAGTCCCCACAGGTAACTACTGCCTTAGTTTTTCTTGCGTTTCCTTCAGTTTCTTTATGCATATACAAGCAAAATGAGCTCTCCCACCCATTTTTTCAACATATTTTACACACATTTTTGCAACTTTCCTCTCTTTTAATATAGCTTGGTGGTTTTTCCCATATCAGCACTTAGAGAGCTTCCTTAGTCTTCGTTTATAGCCACAGGGTATTCTATTGTCTGAATGGACTGATCATAACTTATTTCATTGGTCACTGCGCTGATGGACGTTTAGGAGCTCCCAGTCCTTTGATATACTAGACAAGGCTTCAGTGAATAACTTGCCCAGTGGAAGTTTATCCGCAGGATAAATTCTCAGCAGCGGCACTGCTGAATCAAAAGGATCATGCCACTGTGATAGTTACTGCCAAGTTCCCCTCCACGATGGTTGAACCAGTTTAAACTCCCACCAGCGATGCATATGAGAGCCTGTTTGCATATGTAGCCTTGTCAACAGAGGGTGTTACCAAACGTTTAGATTTTTACCACTGAACAGGCATAAGATGGTCTTCTGCTTTAAAAACCCTTCACTGTATCCCCATCCCCCTTGCATAGAGTCCAGCTTCCTTGGACAGTGTAGGGGTGAGCACAGCCCTGTCCTTTCTCGAGGGCTCTTTCCCAGCCTGGGAGATGGATGTAGACACAGCTCAACCAGAGCATGGGACTCAGTGTTCCAGCAAAGAGCAGTGAGAAAGAGGAGGGAGGCTTCAGGGAGGAGGCAGCATCTAAGCTGAGCCTTCAGGGACAGGTCAGAGTCTGACAGGTGTCAGTGGGGGAAAAGAGAGGGGGACGTGTGGGTGTAGACCACAAGGGAGATGGAGAATGTCTGGGGAGGGTGAAGAGCCCAGGATGGCTGGAGGACCTAGAAGGAGATGAGCCTGGAGAGGAGTCGGGGCCAGGTCACGATGGACCTTGAATGTCATGTGAGAGAGAGTTGGGGATTTAACCTGTACGTGATAGGAGCACAATGAAGGCTTTTGAGAGGGTGTGTGAAGTGGGTGGGTGGAGGGACTGTTTAGTTAGGACTTTTGACTTAAAGTCAGAGAGAATCTTACTCAAAGTGGCTTAAGGAGAAGGGGAATTTATTGGCTTATTTATGAAAATAATCTAGGGATACATTAGCTTCAGGCATGGCTGAATCCAGGGGCTTAAGTGATGTCATCAGAAATCTGTCTTTCACCCTTGGCTCTGCTTTCCTCTGTGTTGCTTCGTTCCCAGGCAGTCTCCAGTCTTTCCCCCCACAGCCTAGAAATATAGGTCAAAAGAGAGTGTATCTTTCCCAAGAAGATGCTCATGGGACTAATTTGGGTCAGGTGTCAATTCCTCAACCAATCACTATGGCCAGGAGGATGGAATGCTGATTGGCTGGGTCTGGGTCACATGCCTACCCACCTGGTGGAGGAGGGGGGTAGGGATAATGTAAGGGGGTAATGGGAGGAGTGTGTATGGCGAGGGTGCCTCAGCTTCACCTGCATCACAAGGTCTGGATTGGGGGAGGATCCCCAAAGAAAAATCAAGGTGCAGTGACCAGAAGAGGGAAGGATGGGCTTATATCGGAGACAATTAAAGGTGGGGAAACCCAAGCAGAGGCTGTAAAGTTCAGGAAGAGGATGAGAGAACTAGAAGAGGCTCCCTTTGAGCTCCTCCCTTGGATGTGTGGTGCGGGGGCCTGAGCGCCTCCTTGTGGCCGGGAGGCGCACCCCACCCGCTGCTGCAACCGGGTCCCAAGGTGAAAACTGCAGAGCTAGTCTCAGGCAAATCCAGGCAGCCTTGGCGGGCAGGGCTGGGCAAAGACATCAGGCCCTATGCCAGCCCGAGACCTCCAGGCACGGTGGTGTGTGGACCCACGGCCTCCAGCTGCTGGGCTCCTATTTTAAGTCCATTTGGAGTGGCTGGGTTTTCACATGACTCCACTGAGCCTTGAATGCCAAAGGCAATGGTATTTAGCCTGCTGGAGAGGACATGAATGCCACTGTGAACTCCTCTGGAGGCCCCAGGAGGAAAAGGAGACTCGGTTCTATCTGGGCAACTTTCTCTGCGGTGACCGAGGCAGGACTGAGAACTGCGTGCAGAGGCCACTCTATGCCTCTCTCTCGGGTCACTGGGTGGGGTGTGTATGCGACTCTGAGCTTCTAGAACAGCCAGATGTTCTCTCCTGACCCAGTGTGTTGCCGCTTTCCCTGTCCGCTGCCCCCAGAAGCTCCAGCCTTGTCCCCTAAGATACAACGGAATCCCTCCTTTTATGCCTTAGCATCAGCCTGCGGTAGGCTGTCCTGCGGCTCAAGAAGGCCTGTGTCTGATAGGACCAACCCCCCAGAGGCAAGGGAACTGGTCCTCATCCTTTATTTTATTTATGTATTTATTTTAAGGCATTAACCTTCTGTTTATTTTTTTTTATACATCTTTATTGGAGTATAATTGCTTTACAATGTTGTGTTAGTTTCCGCTGTACAACAAAGTGAATCAGCTATATGTATACGTGGTCCTCATCCTTTCAATCCCAGGGCAGGGACCCCTCTGCCAGCCCCAGACACAGGGCTTTGTGCCCCTACCCCTCACTCTTCTCCCTCACAGCTCTCTGGTTTGTGGTTAAATATCTGAGGGGTTCTTTTATTAAAGATTTTCCCCATCTCGACTGTAAGGTCCATGTGGTCAGGTCTGGGTCTGTTTTTGCGTTTTCTTGGATGGCTGAGGCCTGGAACAGTGCCTGGCACATAGTAGGTGTTCAATAAATTGTTGTTGAGCAGACGACAGCTCCAGTGGGCCTCCTTCTGCTTATTGGATGTGAACATGACGAGAACAGGAGAGACTCACAGGAGAAGACAGCCACTGATGGTGGGCACTGGGGCAGCTTGATTTAAGGAGACTCAAATCCTGGCAGCATAGCAGTGGAAGGAGGCAGAGCCCTGGACATCACGTTGTCCCCTGCCCCACTTTCCAGGGCATTGAATCAGTGTGCAGTGGTTTGCTCTAGGTCACCCAGGCAGGGCTGGAACCCAGACTTGGACACTGGACTCTCCCCTCTAGGCCTGGTGCTCCTTCCTCTCCAAGTAGCACACAGGTGGGTGACTGTGAAGGAGGGAGGACCCTGGTTGCCCAGTTGGCCTGGGGCTGGCTGCTTCGGTGAGTCAAATCTGCTCGCAGGAGAGGCTGTATCAGAGAGCGAGCATATACTCAGGAGCCATCAGCCTTGGGTGGGAATTCCAACTCTATCTCTCACAAGCTGTGGGACCTCAGGCCAGTTACTTCACATCTCTGGGTTTCAGTTTTGTTAGCGGTGAAATGGGACAAAAACACTCCCTGCAAGAATTCCAAAGAATGCATGGATGGGGCCTGGGACACGGCCGGCACTTCAAAGCACCCGGCTCTCATTGATTTCCTGGCTTCCAAGTGAAGCAGAAAGAAGCAAGGGCTCAGGGAACCTTTGTAGGTGACAGGGGTCCCTGTCCATGGGCTCCCCTCATTGTCCTCTGCCCCTCCGTAGCCCTCCAAATGCCTGCACATCCTCACAGACCCCAAGCTAAATGCTGTGCCTGAGCTAATGAAGGGCATCTCATTAACGCTTGGCAAAGCTCATTAAGACCATGAGCTGTGGACTTCCCTGGTGGTGCAGTGGTTAAGAATCTGCCTGCCAATGCAGGGGACATGGGTTCGAGCCCTGGTCCGGGAAGATCCCACATGCCATGGAGCAACTAAGCCCGTGCGCCACAACTACTGAGCCCGCGAACCACAACTACTGAAGCCCGTGTGCCTAGAGCCTGTGCTCCGCAACAAGAGAAGCCACCACAATGAGAAGCCCGCACACCGCAACAAAGAGTAGCCCCTGTTCACCACAACTAGAGAAAGCCCACGTGCAGCAACGAAGGCCCAACCCAGCCATAAATAAATGAGTGAATGAATGAAGAGAGAGAGAGAGTGAGAGAGAGAGAGAGAGAGAAAGAAAGAAAGAAAGAAGAAGGACCAACGTCCAGAAGGACCCATGCTGCCAACACCTTGCTTTGGAATTCCAGCCTCCAGAACTGTGAGAGAATAAATTCCTGTTATAAGCCACCCAGTTTAGGGCACTCTGTTACGGCAGCCCAGGCAGACTAACACAAACCCTGAGAAGGGCATCTGACACAGTAAGTGCTATGTGTCAACCTGTACCATTAATCGCGTGTTTGGTGTCTGTCTGATGCTCCCTCAGCAAATACTGAGCACCTGCTGGGGGCCAGGCATGCACCGGGCAGGGACACGGTGTTGCGTGTCTGTCGTGCACGCCCAGCAACCCCCCGACCCCGGTCAATATTCACAGATGACCAGGTGAGCTGACCTGGAGACAACCCTCAGGGATGTCTTCCCCGCCCTAAGGGTTTAGTCCCAGCTCAGTCTGTGTCCAGCTTCCTAAAGCCCAGGGGTCAACGTCTGTCCCGAGGAAGAAGGTCACAGCACAATACCAGACACGCTGAAGGGGCTGATAAACGTCCCTGTGGGGAGCCAGATGGGCCCCCTCCCACGGTGCTCCCCCAGTGGTACCCAGCCTCCTCCTGAGCCTGCAGAGCACTCTGTGACCCTGCTCCCCAGAGGGTCTGGCACCTTCCACCCCACCTCCATCTCCTTCCAGGCCCGGCCCCACCCCTCGTGCCAGGTTCCGGCCGGGCGGCATGCGAACACTTAGTTATTTCAATTTTAAGAATACGATGGAGCCAGCGATGCTTAAAATGCTCGTGTTAATGGCAGCGGTCTGCAGTTTCATTTCACTTTAATAAGAACCATCTGCTGTGAGCAGGCGGCAGGCACGGCCAGCTCCCCCTCCCAGGGCCTGCCCCCTCCCCCAAATTCCACCCCCAGAGTCAGGTGGGGGAGGTAGGGGCTCAGATCTGTAAGGAAGGCTGTGCTGGGGCCCCATGGCTTCCGAAGAGCAGGAGCCCCTTGAGGCGGGGGCCGGGGGTGGGACATGCAGTACCCCAGGCCGGTTCCTCCGTGCTCCCTGGCCTGGGGAAGATCACAGGACCACCCAGCACTGGCCGCTGTAAAACTGATGGGGAGGAGGGGGCAGGGAGTGCGAGGCCCTGCCCTTGAACCCACTGTGCTCTTCCTGCAAAGTCCCTGAGGGAGGCAGCTCTGGCTGTGCCGCTACAGGTCAGTCACTTTGCCTCCGGATGCCTCAGTTTTCACATCTGTAGAATGGGGGAACTGTAACACCCACATCAGAAAGTTCTTGTGAGCATTGAGGCAGTGTGAGAGGGAAACCCCCTGCAAAAATCACCTGACCCTCATGGTGACCAGGCACAGGAGGAAGGCTGGTCTCTTCCACCGCCAGGCATAGGCCAGGGCGGCTGCCAGCTTGACCACCCAGCGGTGGCTGGCACTGTGATGAAGGCAGTGTGGGTCACACAGGTGAGTGATGTCTGGCCCAGGCCTGGGAACATAACTAGTTGTAGCCAAGCTGGGAACAAAGTGCCTCTGGGGTCAGAGAATGAGCATCTCGTCCCCCACCCACTGGACCAAAGGTGTGCAAGTCCGGACGTAGTGCCAGGGCTATAGGGAGGTCCCATTGGGCAGGGGGATCTTGTAGCCGCTCTGGAGGAGCAGGAGGCAGGCGCCCAGCCCCAGGGCCCCTGCCAGGAGCACGGCGCCCAGGGCTTTGAGGAAGGAAGTCCTGGTCCGGGTGAAGGAGCCGGGCGCCATGATGCCGAGCAGGGCTGTGCTGACCGTCAGCGTGTAGAGGATGGAGACCCCAGTGCTGAGTGCGACGATCTTGCCGAACTTGGCAAACGGGGCGATGATGCAGAAGAAGAGGGGCACCGTGGCGATGACCGTGGTGAGGGCGCTGGAGACGATGGCCACGCCCACATGCCGCACAGCCTCCAGCGTCCGCCACTGGCGCCGCGAGTGTGCATCCTGGGTGTGGGTGAGAGAGAGCTGGGGCCCCAGATGCAGGAGGGGGTGCCTCCCTGCCTGGGGCTTTGGAAAGGGGGCTTGGACCCTGGATAAACACGTAACGCTGTCCAAGGCCAGCCTTGCTCTCACGGGCTCCTCATTCCACCTCCGTAAACGGGGGTAGTAACAGCACCCGGTCCCTGGGGCTGGCGTGAAGCTGAAACGGTTCCCCCGCAGCAGCTCACAGCGCACAGCACACAGTAGGGGCGCGTTAAGTGTGGCTATGACAACCAGAACGCTGATGATCTGCACAGTAGGTCCTCAAACATGTGAGCCGTGACTGGAACTGATTTCCTTCTTTTGACCAAGAGCAGCTAAATGTATAACCGATTTAATTTACATATTTATGAATGTTTCACACCAACACAATTCCAAACTAAGAAAACCCAAAAACTTTAAGAGACCCAGAGCTAGTTTTGGCACTGGTACACGGGCATGTCCTCCCTAAGCCACGAGGTCCAGTGGGGACAGGGGTTGGTGGCCTCAAGGTCATGACTAGAAGGGCTCAGACTTGCTCCCCGGGCTACAGAATGAGACTTAGACTCAGGGAACCGAGAAGCAGGAAGGGCCCTTGGACATCGCCCGGTTCAACCCCTCATGCTCACTTAGGGAGACAGAGGCTGGGGGGAGTGGGCCCGCCCACCACCCACCGCCCACAGCGATGGTTGGGTGGAGCTGCCTTAGAACTTGAGTCCCCTGGGCGTGGAGAATGGCCCTGGAAACTGAGCCTCCTGGAACACATCCCGGCTGGGCGCTGGGCACCAGGGGCGTCCAGCTACCCTTGGGGGTCCTCACTGGCACCGAGGGGGGAGGAGATTTGTTGGGGAGCGGTGGGGCAGGCAGGGTGCTCACCTCGGCCTGGAGCGGGGGCAGGTTCTCTCCGGCCAGCAGATAGCCCTCGACCAGATGCACGCAGTAATCCACGGAGGAGCCGACGAGGATGGACAGGGAGATGGCTTCCACGGCGCCCATCTCCCAGCCGCTCCAGTACATGATGGTCACCACGAGGCAGACGATACCTGCGGGGGCGGGAGGCGGCGGGGAGGCAGCGTGGACCTGGTCCCACCCATACAGTCCTGGAGGGTTGCTGGACAAATTCTAAGGGCCCCTGGGGAAGGTGGTAAGGTCTACGGTGGAGCCCCCAGCTCTGGTGACAGGTGCGATGAGTAGGGACAGGGCCAGAGAGAGCTGGGGGGGGGGTGCTGAAAGAGGGGACAAGTGCAGCAACATGTCCCTGGGACGAGAGCTACCACCTGGTGACACCTGGCTCCCCTCGGGGAGCACACGGTCCTGTGAACGACTGTCACAGAGGCTCTTTTTGCTTGGGGTGGGGAGTCGGGAAACCTTCACTGAAAAGACGGGACAGTTAAGGGTGGAGAGAAACCTGCTGACCGGAAGCCAGCAGCGAGACCCCTGCCCTCTCCTGGCCCCCGGGCCACTTACCCAAGATGCTCAGAAGCACGGGCAGCAGGAGCAGCACGTGGGTGGTGAACACGGTCACCGCAGCCACGCAGATGAGCAAGGAGAGGGCCAGGCCATGCAGGGCGCTCTGCACCCCTGGGAGGGAGAGGAGAGGGCCCTCAGCTGGGCTGCACCGTGGGGCACCCGCAGTCCCCTCGCCCTCATGGGTCAGAGGTACTGGGGTTATGCAGATGGGCACCGTCACAGCTAGCTGTGTCACTCTGGGTGAGCCACTTGACTTCTCTGAGCCCCCATTTCTTCATCTGTAAAATGGGGTAATAATAGTACCTACTCCCTAGGCCTCGTTTGGAGTTTAAAGAGATAACATGGGTCAGGCCTCAGCCAGGGCTTGGCATCAAGAAAGGCTCCTAATGAGAGACCACTGCCATGAGGGTCATTACCATTACTTTTTAGGCGGCCAAATTCAGGATCAGAGAATGTAGCCAGACGCACCCAAGCAGGAGGGGACCCAAACTCTGGTCTCTGATCAGTGTTCCCGGCCACTGTGTCATCCCAGTTTCTCCAGGGCTCTCGGCCAGAATTGAGAAGACAAGTGTGGCTCAGACAGGCCAGGCCGTGCCCTTCCTGCTCCAGGTCACCTCCCCGTGTCCCTGATGCCACCGCCCACCCCACCGGGACCCTGGGGAGGGGGGCTGGGCTGCCACTTGCCTATGATCTCCATGAAAATCTGTTTCCAGTGCTCACAGGTCTGGAAGCCGCGGTGCAGGGCTGAGCCCTCGGGGAGCGTCTTCAGCTGCTGCTGCAGGAAGCTCTCCCAGCGCAGGTAGTCCGAGTAGGTCTGGAAGGAGGACTTGCCCTTGTACGTGGTCTGCGGGGACATGAGCCAGTGAGACGGGCGGGCAACTGTGGCCCATGCTGCTGCCCTGGCGATAGCTGGGCCGCTCTGTGACAGCTGCAGCTGGCCTCTGGCCACTTGCAAAGAGAGTGCGCTGTGTGAAAGGTGAGCCCAGCCGAGATCACTTCCCAGCAGCCTCTGGGTGCACGTGTGACTCTCACAGCGGCAGCAGGTCCCCACTCAAGCAAAGTCCCCGTCCCTTTCCAACAGAACCAGCTCCAACTTCCAGAGACCCCAGCTCCGCGTCCCACCCTCGGCCCACGCTGTCCCTCTGCCCTCTGCACAGCTTGCTCCCACCCCTCCTTCAAGCCTCAGGAGGTTTCCGTCTCCTCTAGGAAGCCTTCCTTGATGCCCCAAGACGGTCATCTTCTGGGCTCTGCAAGTCCTCGGTGCTCCCCCATCGCAGTTCTCATCACTGCCCGGCAACCTGCCCCTCCTCTCCTGGCTGGGCTGTGAGTCCGGGAGGGCAGGTGACCTGTCTGGTTCACGGTGACCAGCTCTGGAACTTTTATATATGTTACCTCGCTGGTCCAATTCTGCTCTCCCTGAGCACAAACCAGCTTACAGCGTGTCTGTGTGCACGTGTGTGTCTGCGTGCTGGTGGGGGTCAGCTGGGAAGTGACGTCCTGTTGTGTGGAGAAGCCTGAGCAGGGATTCTCTCCTCCAACTGTCTGCGGCTTCGGCCTTTTTTAAAAAGGAGGGAAATTCAGACGCCGGCTACAACATGGATGGATGTGAAGAACGTTGTGCTAAGTGAGACAAACCAATCACAAAAAGAAGAGTGCTGTGGGATTCCGCCTCTGTAGTCAAATCCATGGGGGCAGAAAGCAGAGTGGTGGCTGGAGGGGGTGCCTGGGGAGTCCGTGTTTAATGGGGACAGTTTCAGTGTTGCAAGATAAGAAGTTTTATAGATGGATGGTGGTGATAGTTGCACAACATTGTGACTATGCTTAATATTACTGAACTATACACTTAAAAATGGTTTAAATGGCCAATTTTATTATGTATATTTTACCACAATTTAAAAAAACTACGTGGGGCTTTGAAGTGGTGTCTGCATTAGCCTGGGGCTCACTGAGGGCTTGGAGCGGGTCTGGGTCCTCCTCGTGGTGGCCAGGGGTTTGGCTGCTCGTGCAGCGAGTGGCATAGGTGGTGGGACAGAAAGCAGGGCTGGGGCCAAAGAATAAGAATCGCCCTTGTCATATGAATTCTCGTTCCCCAACACCTTCACGTGACTGACCTACCCTAGCTTCTCGATGACTGCCAGAGGGCGGGCAGGGAGCCATAACCCTAATCTTTAGAGGAGGAACTGGAGGCTAGAGGGGACGAGTGTCTTGCTCAAGGACACAGAGCACAGCAGGATCAAAGCCAGGACTGGACCCTGGGGCTCAGCACGGAGGCAGCAGGGGCAGACCTGGCAAGTCTCACAGTGCCAAGTGCTAGGGCCAGGCCTGCAATGCCCAGGTTGGGGATGTGCATGTGTGCAAGTGTGCATATGTGTGTGCGCATGTGTGTGCATGGGTGTGTATGCGTGGGTGTCTCCTTGGCAGAGCCTAGGGGGTGAGAGAGGAAGCAGTGAAGTGTCGAATGGCTGGTCCCCTGTCTTCCGATCTCTCCTGGGGGGCCCAGCACGGAGGCTCTGTGGCCCCAAACCTGCCCCCTCACAGTGGCAGAGGAGAGTGTCCTGGACTGTCACCTGCCCCCGTAAAACGATGTGGACCTCGGGCTGCCGGGGAGGGAGGGTAGTGGGAGGTGGGTGGCGTCCCGTGTGGCAGAAGGGCTGAGCTTGGCAGTCAGACGGCCTGGTTTAGCACTTGACGCTGACGCCCACTAACCCCGTGACCTTGGGCAAGCAATTTCACCCCTCGTGGCCTCAGCCTCTCCTCTGAAGAACAACCACTCAGCTCTGCTCTGGGATGAGGTCCGGGGATCCGTGGTGACAATGCACTCTGTGAGGTCAGCACACTGCCCCGCACCCGGTGGCCCAGCCAGGGCTCACCGACTCGAAGGCCATGGAGATCCACTGCACTCGGCCATCCTTGACGCCCACGGCCCCGTGTGACAGCTGCCCTGGGAGCAGGTGGGGCTCAGGCAGCTCCTTGCACTCGGGGTGCAACATCTGCAGGAAGGAGGAGATGCTGTAGCCTGTGGGGAGAGGGGAGAGGTGGGTCGGGGCGGGGACCCGGGAAGGGAGCACCTCTTCCCGCATCCTGCCTGCGCACGCGCACTTACCCATCTGGGTGTGTATGCACAGGGGCATGCGCCCTTCCCCCAACCTCCTAGTGTAAAAGGTGTCTGGAACCACTGGCAATGCCATCGGGAAACCTACAACACCCATTAGCCGGCAGGGCAGAAATTGACATCTTGTGCCTTCTCAGGAAGAGCCCTGGCCTGACCCAGGTTATTATCTGGGGTGGCCCCCCGGCCTCGCTCTCAGTTTTGGAAAAGCTCCTCCTGCAGGTGCGCCCTGCACACCGCACACCTCCCCACGCCCGTGCGGCTCTGCGCCGGTTCACCTTTAGGCACAAGCCCGCTCTCATCTGGAAGATTCGCACGCTCCCCACCCTAGTGTGGACACACATAAGCTCGGACACATGTCTGCAGACGCCCTCACGCCAGGCACACGCGCCCTCGGGGCTGTCCACCCTCGGGTCCCCCCCACGCACCTGAGGGCAGGCACTGGGCCCCGCCCGGCTTCACCAGCTCCGAGTTCCCTGCAATGGCCTTGCAGAGGCGACACAGGTGCCCGATTTCTTTGAAGAGGTCAAAGCTGCTGTCGTAGATGACGCTGCCCTTTCCCAAGAAGACACAAGCCAGGGCGACTGCTCAGTGAGTCGGGAACTCATTCCTGGGCCCCAGCCCCGGGGAGGTACCTCCGGCAGCTCCTGCTACCGTCGTCGCCAGCACTTGGAGCCCTCTGCCTGGTCACCCGCGGTCCTGCCCGAGCCTGCTCTGCCCTGCCCCCGGCAGCACCTCTGCTCCCACTGTTGCCCACCCGCACGGGCCCCCTCAGCCTCCCCTCCTTGATCTTACAACACGCTCACCTGGGCTCCCTGCCTTCCCCTCTCCCTCGGCACAGCCGAGTACCAACTGCCCTCCAGCGTCGGCCTCCCTTCCTCCCTGACTCCCCACCCCTCCTCTGAACACCTGCGGACTCCCGGTCCAGACTGGACAGATCTCCTCTGACCCCACCTGGCTCCCGAATTACTTTCTGTCTGAAACCCTGTACACCCAGCCAGGCTGACTTCCCAAGGCAGGGGTCATGACCAAGGGTACCGATGTCCACGGTCCTTCCCACCGTGTCTCAGTACCCACCAAGTGCCAGGCACAGACCTCGTCACACCTCTGTGCCAGCTCCACTCCCCTCCAACGCCCAAGAGCCCAGCCCTGGCACAAACATGTACAAGGGGGGGAGACCACCCCGAGGGAGGGCACCATGGCTGAGGCACGCAGCGAGGGCGGTGGGCACAGGGAGGGCCCCGTGCAGGAGGAGGAGGGCAGGGAGGCTTTGCACACCTGTACTGCCCTCACCTCCGTTCCACCCCTAATGATGCGGGGCAGCTGGCTCAGGCCCCACTGTACCCAGATTCCTGGGCGATTCTAAGAGCTCAGCGCTGCTCAGTCCTCAAGAGAAACGGTGCCACGCAGCGGAGCCTGTGGGCCGGGTGAGCAGCCAAGGAGCCGAGGGGGAGTGTGAGGAGCCGGGCCGGCGGCCCCTGGGCTGGCGCTAGTTCGCAAGCCTGGTGTAGCCGGGCCCTCTGGCATCTGCCCAACGTGGGCACGCGTACCGGGTCGCCGATGACATGGTTGTCCACCTGCCGCGTGCGATTGATGCCAACGATGCCAAAGACCACGAAGACCATGGCCCCCGTGTCCACGAGCGGCCGCACTGCCGGCTTCCCGCAGCCCGTGTTCACGCAGGGGTTGAAGCCGAAGGTGGCAGAGGGGCGGGCCTTGGGCGCTGCGGAGGGAGTCACAGCTGGATGGGAAGGCGGGGCCCAGCCTCCCAAGGCCCCGCCGCAGCCTCCCCGCGTGTACCTTTCTCGCTGGGCGCGTAGAAGAAGCCTTTGGTCGGCCCATCGGGGCTGGAGCTGAGCAGGCAGCCAGGAGGGGCCGCGCACACACGCCCGTGGAAAGGGGGCTTGTGGGACTGCGCAAAGTACAGCTTCCTGTGGAGGCAAAGGAGGCGAGACCAGGACTGAGGCCAGGAAGGCCAGGAAGGCCAGGAGCAGTGGGGGGGAGAGTCACAGGCGGCCGTGTGCTGGGGCTGGAAGAGCGCAGGGCACGGACTCGGGCTCCCCCAGCACAGGGATTCAATCTTAGGTTCAGGGCTGGGGTTTGGACACCTGTTCTTAGTCCCGCCCCTGCCAAGGCCCACCCTGTGGTCCTGCTCAAGGCACTTCCCCTCCCTGCATGTGTCTCCTCGCCTGTGGCGGGAGGGGTGGAAGAGACCAGCAGCTTCCAAACAGTCCTTGAGGGGCCCCAGGGCTAGCCCTGGGGGTCGGTGCTCAGAAGCCCCCTGCCCCACTTTAACCTGAACACTGACAGAGCCTCAAGATTCTGTTTGAAGAAAGGATTCCATGGTTAGCTTATTCACCGCTGGACTTGATGTAGCTCAAGGCTCTTTCTAGAATGTTCTAAGCTCAGCCAGGCAGCCTGACCCCAGTGGCTACTGTATATGTGCAGCGTGAGCCCAACCCTGGAGGGGAGGCAGAGGGACACCCCCCCTCATCCCCCAAGCCGAGGTGTGCCAGGCCAGAAGGGCCCAGTGAGCCCATCTTGGTCATCCCCCTGCCCTAAGCATCAGCCTCGTGTGGCCTGCCTGAGGCCAGGCCCTGTCAGAGACCTGGTGTCACCAGTGCAGCCCCCGCGCTGCTGTTCTCTGGACTATAGCAGCAGCGGGCTCTTCCTTGCAGAGCACGTATTGTAATCTGTAGTGACGCTGTGCTTGACTTGTTAGCTGCTGTCTCCCGCTAGTGAGCCCGAGGGCAGGAGTCATATCTGTCTTGTTTCCCATCCCCAGCACTAGCCCCGTGGCCGCTCACAGTCAGGGCTCAATGTTAAATGAATGAATGGATGAGAGAAAGGCCCTCGGCTGACACAGCCTCAATGGTCAGAACGTGACGGGGGGAACCTGGGAAAAGATGGCCCCAGCTGGCTCAGAGAGCCCCGAGGCACAGAGGGCAGTTGATCATTAGGTGTTCATGGGCACTTACTTCATGCCAGGCACTAGGTAGGGCGTGCGTATACAGTAGGTAAAGACAACAGACGCGGGCTCTCTCCCATCACCTTACAGTCTGAGGGAGGGGGAATGTTAAATCATTTTTTTCTGAATTAACTGTAGGTATTGAGAGTGTGGATAGTGCCTTGGAGAGGAATGCAGAGTGTACTCATGCATTCATTCATTCACTCAGCAAGTGCTTCCTGAGCACCCGCTACATAGCACTAGGTGAGGGGATACAGCACAGAACAGTAAGCTAATCACGGCAGGATGCCTGCGTGCTCCTGAGCAAGGACAGGTAATCAACCAGTAGGTCAGTATGATTCCAGGTGGTGGTAGAAGCCAGAAAGAGAGCAGTGGGTGATGTATGGGGAGAGGCGGGTGTGGCTATTTTCGCCGGGGAGGGCGGTCTGGTCAGGGAAACCTTGTTGGGGGTGGGTAAGCATCTGGGTAAGGACCTGAATCTTGAGAACAAGTCAATCCCAGGAGGAGCTAGGGAAAAGCATCCTAGGCCCAGGGAATGCAAAAGCTCTGAGCTGGGAACTGCTTGGCGTGCTGAGGGGCCAGACGGCCGCTGCGCCTCCCGCGGAGCCATCCAGAGGGAAGGCAGCAGATCGGGGAGCGAACTGCGGGCCTGGCGTCTTGGTGTCCCCCACTCCCCAGTCCCGGGCGAGAAACATCTGAACAGATGGGTAGAAATGGACAGGGCTTTCTTCAAGGTGTCGCGAGTGGGGCAAACAAGCGGGCCGGGCCGGCGGGAACCGACTTATCTGCAAAGCTCTGTTACCGGCTGTGCTGCTGCTCCTTGGTGGCCACGTAGAAGCTGAAGTCAAACTTCCAGCCCCGCTTGGTGTCGCAGGCCAAGGTCGTCACCATCCACTTGCCGGAGGGGCTCGCCGCCTGGAGCAGCCCTACTGTAGACATACAAGCGGTCAGCTTCTTGGTGAAGTTACCAAAAGGCGCTCTATACACCTAAGCAGTGGATTGACAGAGACAAGACAGGTGACTCTGGGAGGCTGCCTTGGCCTGGGCCCAGCCTCAGGCTCGGTCCCCTCCCTCCTTGGAATGCTCCCCGCCCCCCGCCCCCATTCCAGCCCCCAGAGTCAGGGGGTAGAGCCCTGGGCAGAGGCGCAGGAGGCCTGGGTTCAAGTTTAAGGATGGAGCAAATCCTTCCCTACCTCTCTGAGCCTCAGTCCTTCCTTCAACTGAGGATTTACTCCAAGCCAGGCCCTGAGCTGGGCTCTGAGGACACGGCTGCGAGCCAGACGGGCTTGGTCCCTGCCCTCCTTCCTGGAGCTGCCAATTACGATGGCCTCAGATTCTTTTAAGGGCATTGAATTAAATATTAGGACGATAAGGCACAGGACGAATGGGGCAGTGGAAGAGGAGGCCAAACTGATAAGGATGGCCAGGATAGGGTCCTAGGAGGAGGTGACATTTAGGCTGAGATCTGAACGGGGAGCCAGCCACGCATGAAGCTGGAAGGAAAGCCCTCCAGGCAGTGAGAACCGCAGTGCAAAGGTCAGAGCCAGGGAACGCCTCACACACCCCATCTTTCGAATGGAAATATAAACCCTGAACAAATGAGTTGACATGTGTAACTGTCACCCTGGAGGTGTAACATGTTAAAGAAACACAAATGATTCCTGAGAGGGAAAAATCAGAGGTCTGGGTTGGCCCTGGGAGCCCCTTTTCTGGGGCGCTAGAACAGACGGCTGAGAACAACAATCTAACTAACAGCTCCCATTTTACTGGGCACCTACTACGTTCCAGATGTTACAGAACGCACAGGCCTTGCCTCATGTACCTCCAACATCCCTGGCTGGTGACTTTCATGTCCCCGTATCACAGATGAGGAAACTGAGGCTCAGAGAGATTACATAATCTTCCCAAAGACATACAGGTTATAAATGGCAGAGCCAGGACTCGAACCCAGGCCTGGCTGACTCGGCAGCCCGTGCTCTCACCACTCTGCAGGTCCCTGCCGCAGGCCTGGCTGACGGTGGGAGAGGGTCCTCACCTGCCTGGAACAGCTCCATCCTCGCAGGCCCTGCCCCCACCCCCATGTGGCCAGTGCCCACCAGTGTGGCATTGAGGGCCCCCTCCCCTGGTAGTGGCAGCTCCCTTAACGACAGCCAGGCTCACCTGGAAGGAGGGCACCTCCCCGTCCCCAGAGGACACGGTCTGCCAAGGGCCAGGCAGGCTGGCGTTGAGGGAGAACCTGTAGACAGCCGGGTGGCCTTTGCTCTTCACCTTGGAGACGTACACGGTACCTGGGGAGTCTAGGGACAAACGAGGGGTGGAGGAGGAGGGGCAATCACCTCGACTGGCTTCCCCTAACCCTGCAACAGCCCAGCCTCTGCTCTGTTGACTGAGGAGCTGAGCCTGACCTTGGGGTCCTCTCTGAATGGTGGCTCTGTTCCTCTCTACTGGACCGAGCCCATGGCAATGATGGGGGACTGGTTGTTGGTGATGGACACTGGATGGGGTGGTGGTATAGATGGAGGGGGAGGTGGTGGTGGACACTGGACGGGGTGGAGGTATAGATGGGGGGGAGGTGGTGGCGGACACTGGATGGGGTGGAGGTATAGATGGGGGGGAGGTGGTGGCGGACACTGGATGGGGTGGAGGTATAGATGGAGGGGGAGGTGGTGGTGGACACTGGATGGGGTGGTGGTATAGATGGAGGGGGAGGTGGTGGTGGACACTGGACGGGGTGGAGGTATAGATGGGGGGGAGGTGGTGGTGGACACTGGACGGGGTGGAGGTATAGATGGAGGGGGAGGCAGTGGTGGACACTGGATGGGGTGGAGGTATAGATGGAGGGGGAGGCGGTGGTGGACACTGGATGGGGTGAAGGTATAGATGGAGGGGGAGGCGGTGGTGGACACCGGATGGGGTGGAGGTATAGATGGAGGGGGGGGCGGTGGTGGACACTGGATGGGGTGGAGGTATAGATGGAGGGGGAGGTGGTGGCGGACACTGGATGAGGTGGAGGTATAGATGGATGGGGAGGTGGTGATGGACATTGGATGGGGTGGAGGTATAGATGGAGGGGGAGGCGGTGGCGGACACTGGACGGGGTGGAGGTATAGATGGATGGGGAGGCGGTGGCGGACACTGGATGGGGTGGAGGTATAGATGGAGGGGGAGGCGGTGGCGGACACCGGATGGGGTGGCAGCACGGGTAGAGGGAATGACAGTGATGGTGGGAGCCATGGTGTGGTGTGCCAGTAGGGACTAGGGTAGTGGAAGTGACACCAACAACGATGCCCCAGGCAGGGCGTGAACGGTGGAGGTGTGCTGCTGATGAGGATGGTGGGCACAGAGGGGTGACGATGGCCGTGTGGTGACAAGGACACACAGAACTGCCCCATGTGGGGGGTTAATTCCCACATGCATCCCGGCATCCCACATCTGATGGAGACCCCAGCAGGGATAAGCCAGCCTCCAGTGTTCAGGACGCCCCAGCCCTCCCCCAGACACTCAGGATGGATCTGGCACACAAGGCAGGTTCACCGTGCACCACAAGCCAGGCTGGGGTGGTAGCAGGAAGGGATCACCCTGTTCTGGCTGAAGAGAGCTGGTGGGACGACGGGCAAGGGCCTCAGGTTCACCCCCGCACCTACCCTTCCACGGTGACCCAAGAACACAGGCTTTTGTTCCCGAAGGAGAATCAAAGCATGGATTTAATGTGCTCTCCCCACAGGGCCCCTGCACCCTTGTACCAGGACCTCCCACTGCCCCACCCAGCCAGTGCACACTCCCCACTGACCCTGCAGGGCGGCCTCAGGCCGGCCGGCCCAGGACACTCCTGAGCCCCGCTTCTTCTTCTCCAGGGATGTCCGGATGTTGTTCTGCAGGCTGTGGGGCTTCTCCTGGAACAGACCTACCCCCCCCCACCCCGCACCGTGTCAGGCAGCAGGGCCTCCCTGGCTGGGCCCGGCCAAGGCTGGGACAGAGATGACCTGAGGGACATGGGCCCCAGGGCCCTCAGCTTGGGAAGGGGGTGGTATCAGGGGTCTGAAAGAAACTAGATGGAACTGAAGAAAGACCAAATGCTGACTTTACAAGAATCTTAAGGCAAAGGAAAGGAAGCTGCCAGCCCCATCCAGAGAAAGACACTCGGCAGCTTACCCTACTCATCCTCACCACGCCTCACTTCCCTCCTCTGTCAACTGGGACGACACCCAGAGGGTACCTCCAGAGGATGGCTGAGGGACAACAGGGGGTGCTGCATCTCATGCGCTTAGCAATGTGTCTGGCTCGTGATGAACGTTTGATAAATAGGAATAATTAGAAACGGCATGTTATCAACTAGCAGAGACAGGGGAGACCTCCTGTTCTGCCCCAAGCATTGCAGATGAGTTGTTTGTTTGTTTTTGTTTTTTAATGAGAGAAATTTTACACCTTCAAAAAACTAATACGATAATGCTAGGAGGTCGTTATCATTAATCCCATTTGACCTAGAAGCAAGCAGAGGTTCAGGGAGGTTACATGACCTTCAGGGGAAGTGAGAGGCAGAGCCCCATCAAGATCAGTCTTGTCTGCCCCTAAAGCTGAAAATCTTTTTGCTACAGCCTGAAGGGCCCCTTTAAGAGGCAGTTCAGAGGCTAAGAGATACAAGGGGCTGGGGCTGGACTCTGGCTGGGGTCCTGGCCCTTCTCCAGATGTTTGCAGGAACTTCGGGGTCATCCCAGGGTTTGCCCATCTGTGAAGTGGGAGCAGACAGGCCCTGAGGGATGGTGGGAGGCCTTGCAGCAGCAGTGACATTGGAGCGAAATTCGATGCCCAGGCAGGTGGGAGAGGAGCAGGGACGAGGCCAGTTTAGGAGGGGCTCCTTGGGCACCTCTCTGAGCTGCAGCCGATTATCATGCATTTGGCTAACGCCATTTACCAAGGGGAAGGCCAGGTTAATCTGAACACCACCGTAATTACATGAAGGCAATTACAGCAGTCAGCGGGTCGTCCCCCAGGAGCCGGAAGCACTCACCCAAGCCTCTTCTCATTCGGTTTCTAACCACCCGGCAAAGCTGTATGACCTTGGGTCGTCTTCCCCCGCCCCAACTCCAACCTCAGGCTCCCCTCTGTAAGACGAGGGCCTGGATCAGACTAACTCTAAGGCCAGCAGACGTCTTTATCTCACCTCTTAGCTCATCCCCGGCACGCGCTCCATCACCAAGTCCTGTGGGTTTCACCTCCTAAAAACCTCTTGTCTTCACTGTCACCATCGGCCACACCGGCTCCGGCCCCCACTGTCTCTTGTCTAGATGACTGCACGAGACTCCCACCTGGGCTCCCAGCCACGCTCCACGCTGGCCCTCCGACCACACAGCAGCTTCTCTGCTTAAAGCCCTCCACTAGCTTCCAGTGCCGATTACAATACAATCCAGACTCCTCACTGTACCCCAGCAGGCCCTGGCCCAGCCCATCTGGCTACCCTTAGCTCCTGCAACTACCTCCATCAGACTTGGCCCTGGTCTTTCCCACTGTGGTGCTCCCCTCTGCCTAGACCGCTTCCTTCCTCTCCTCTCCCAGCTTGGCCAACTCCTTCCCTCCCTCCCCCCCCCCAACCCAGGCAGGCTAAGTCTTGCCTTAGACATTCCCTCCTCCAGGAAGAAGCCTTCCACGATGCTGAGCTCCCCAGTCGCCCTCCTTTTAGTCCACCACAGCTCAGATCTACTATTATATGGCCTGCCCCAGCAGTGGAATGGACTCCCTGAGCTCGAGAAGCCTGTCCTGCCCACTGCGGCCTCCCCAGCACCAGCTGGCACCCAGTAAGTATTCGTTTAATGAAACGTGAAAACACTGAGGCTTAGAGGTGGAGTGATTTGCCTGAGGTCATACTGTGATGGGGAGCCTGGATCTCACATCTCTCGTCTTGGAGACGTGGACTCCAAAAGGGGCAGGGGCCCACAGGGGACACCCTGGCAGGAAACCCTCACCTGAACAGGTGATGCAGGAGATGCCCTCGGCGCTCAAGTTGTACTTGAGGTCCAGCAGCACCTGGATGTTGGTGTCCGGCCGGAAGAGCAGCGGGGCCCGGCTGGCGGGGCGGAGCCGGCTGGCGAACACCAGGGACAGGATGAGGATGGAGACAAAGAGGCCTGCGAGGAAAGGATGCTGTGCTAGGCAGGGCTGGGGCCGGGGGTGGGGGCATGCACAGCCGGGGCTTCCAGAGCCCGGGGAAAGAGCTGCTCCCTCTATGGGGACGGGAGGGGGAAAGGGGGGCAGGTATCCCAAGGGAGCAGGCAAAGGCCCAGCGTGCCAGCCTGTGAGAGAGGCTGCTAGGGGTCCGTCCCTTGGAGGTAGGGGTCGGTTGTCACATGTGTCACTGGTGGTCAGACTATAAGCTATAAGCTCACATTCCTGGAAAAGAACCAGTCCCCATCTTAGAGCCCTTAAGAGTTTATAAAGAGCCAGCATATCCACTTGATCTTACACAGACCTAAATACAGTCAATGATGATAATAATGATAATAATAATAATAGTAGCACTTAACTTTCATTGAGCACTTACTACATGCCTCGCACTGGGCTAAGTTCTTTACATACACTGTGGCTTTCCTCACAACTGCCTTAGTAGATAGATACTATTCTTACCCTCACTTATAGGACAGGAAACAGAGGCTCAGACTAACTGGCACAGTCAAGGTGACGCTGCTAGAACACGGCAGAATTAGGATTCCAGCTTAGCCAAGCTGGTCTAAATCCAGAGCCCAAGCACTGGGCGCTCTGCTCTGCTGCCCAGCATCATGACTGGCACGTAGTAGGTGCTCAATAAGCAACAGCTATCGCGGAACCAGCTTTAGTCTACGCAGGAAGGGGGTAAAGCTCCGAGAGAGCGAGGGGCACCAGCCCAGGTTTCTGACCCCTAGCTCATTTGGGGAACTGGGGCGGGCTTCCAATGCCTGCACGTTCTTTGCATGGGGTGGGGTCTTGTCCCCCACGCCTTAGGCACTGGGAGAAGCTGCAAAGTGGGGGGAAGGAGAGTGGAGAGCCCACTTACCCACAATCACCCAACGGCTCTTGACGGCCGACCACAGGACCCAGTGGTGCAGCAGCTCCTGCAGCTGGGCGATGAGCTGCCCCCGGCTGCCCCCGTCGGGGGCTGGCTGCAGGCCCTTGGGGGGCACAGACACCAGGGACGCGTCTCCCAGCTCTAGCGACACTGCCGGGGCAGAGCAGCGGCCTGTCAGAGGGCTGGCCCAGAAGCGGGCCAGAGCCCACCCTGGTCCCTGCCCTCTCCAGGGAAGCCCAAACGCTCGATGGGGATCTCGTCCTGCCCCCCGCTCAGGACCGGCCTGTCCTCACACCAGCTCGCCAAGGGCTACTTCCCCTGGCCGAGGCAGCCCCTGGGTCCTGGCAGGCTCAGCGGGACAGGCCCGCACCAGCTCTCACCTGGCTCCTCCTCCACATTGAGCAAGGGGATGTCATCATCCAGGTAGGGCATGGGGCCCTGAGCAGGGCTGCCCCCAGCCCGCTCGGCAGCAGCAAACACGTCCCCGGGGAGGTGCAGGGAGCTCTTGCAGCCGCACTTCTGGTGGCAGCTGCGGAGACAGTGGGAGGAGGGGGTGAGTCCTGGGTGTCCAGGGAAGGGGGGGAAGGTCCCGGCTACATGTGAACCCAGGTATCACACCGCTGCCGACAGCTCACACAGGACTCGCATCACAGGTCTCCAGGAGCCTGCACCCGAGTTCTCTCCAGAGCCATGTCCCCTGGGGCCCTTGGGTGCCACTCTTCCTCTGGGGACACAAATGGTGACAGCAGCCATCACCCAGGGAGAGGGGATGATGGCTCGCAGCTGCCCAAGCATCAAGGTGACCAACGCAGGGGAATCATGGCTCCCGCATCGTGCGCCCAGGGCCCTGGCACCAGGACGGGGAAGCGGGGCTGGGCTGAGGACGTGGCTGAGGCCTCGGCTGGAGTGAATGTGAGGGAGACAAGGCTCACCCTAGGGACTGGGGATGAGAACAATGCACACGGTGAATGTGCCAGGAATACTACGTGCCAGGCAGTGAGCGAGATTCTCTCATCAATCCTCACGGGGTTACATGTACCCATTTTATAGAACAGGATGCTGAGATGCAGAGAGGTTAGGTAACATATCTAAGGGTCCGCAGCCGCCAGGCAAAGAGGTTGAGGCTGGAGCCCAGGACTGGGAAGACTGCTGTGTCCACTGCCCCAGACTCGGGGGCGGGACAGGGCGGGCTTAGTTGGTGTCTCTGTAGAGATTAGAAACAAGGAGCCCTTTACCCAAGACACTTTGCTTCTGTGTCACAAAACTGTCATAGAAATAGTCAAATCTGAACGTCTATAGTGCAGACCGCTGTGCCTCAGCCAGAGTGCCCTTGTTCAGTGCCCAACCTGTACCACCATACATGGCGGCCCTGAAGCAGGGGGTATGTGTGGGAGAGCTGAGGAGTGCGTCCCGGGCCTGAGTCTGAGCCCCTCGCTGCCCCTCCTGGGCTCACCATGGTCAGGGGGACACTGTCATGGACCCCTGACAGTCCTGCCCTCGCATGCCCTGCCCCAAGCCCAGACCCTCCATCATTCCTCAGGACTCCCAACCCAGGCAGCCACCCAGGCTGGATTCCATTTGGTCACTGTCTCCGCCGCCCCCCCCCCCCGCCACTGACCACCTGGCCCATGAGACCCCAACCCCTAGACCTTCAGCAGCGGCTCTGGGCCAATCCATTCAGCTCTGCACACCACTCACTGCACCTAAATATTGTTCCTCCCCCAAGATGAGAACCTTGAGGACATTTAACGTGGCGGCTAAGAGCATGGGATCCGGAGTCGGATTATGTGGTCTAAATCTCAGCCCCACTGCCTATTAAGTGGGTAACCTTGAGAAAGTTGCCCAACTGCTCCAAGCCTCTGTTTCCTTGTCTATAAAATGGGTGAAATAAGAGGACCCAGCTGCCAGGGTCGTTGGGGAGGGTGGCAGTAAGATCTCGTACAAAAGCTCATTGCCCACTTCCTGGCACATAGTAGGTGATCAGATGTAACTACTGGACAGGATTCTCTTCTTCCTCTGCTCCCCCAGTAGTGCCCAGCATAGGACTGGGCATACAGAAGGTGCTCAGTGGTGAATCACGAGGCTCTTGGGAGATAGGAGGGTGTGCTGAATGGCCCCCAAAGGGCCTGCTATGGATATGCTGTGAGAGGAGGACACGACCCGCTGCCTGGCTCACCTGGTCTGGCAGGCGCTCTCCAGCGGTGCCACATAAAGGCTCCAGATGCCCAGCGCAGCAGGCATGGTGAAGAGCACAGCCAGCCAGCAGCAGGACACGATGAGAGACATGAACAGGCCGAAGTCGTGGACGGCCGGGATCTGGCAATGGGGAAGTAGAGGGGGGGATGTGGGACTATCAGGCCTGGAGCCCAGGGAGCCTGGGGGCTCTGCAGCGAGGCACTCAGGACCCCCGACCACCCTCAGACGGAGGCAGGATGAGGAGGCCGGGGCTGCTGGGACAGAGGCACTGGCCTAGGAGGACGTCAGAGGGCCGGGCTGGTGCCAGGGGCGGGGCAGGGGAGGAAGAGTCCCACCGCTGGTCCACGCTGCAGCCCTCTGCCCGGAACAGCGCTCAGCACAGAGCTAGCGCTCCATAACTGTCATTACGTGAAGGACAGAGGAAGACACGCCCTGTAGGAGCAGGCCACGTGTCAGCGAGGGCGAAGGGAGGGAAAGCTGCTGTGATGGGAATAGGGAGGCTGGGTGTGCTTCCTGCACAGGGTGTGGCAGCCAGAAGGAAACCGTAGCCAACAAGCAGACAGGCCTTCACTGTTTGTGAAACACTTTCACAGTCATCTCATGTCAGTCCCTGATGATCCACACATGAGGAAAGCGAGGCTCAGAGAGGTTAAACAACCTGTCGAAGGTCACACAGCCAGAAAATGGCAGAGGTGGGATGTGAACCCAGCTCTGCCTGTTTTCTGGATGTGGTTCTCGAGGAAGGCCTGGAGAATCCCAAAGCACCTAGTGGTTTCTAGACGGGATCCTCAGCCCAGGTCATAAAACCTCTCAGATTCAGGCAGGCTCACTGTCCTATAGGCTCTGTTGACACCAAGGACCTAGTCTAAGATCCTTCTCCTGAGCCCAACTCAGACGTGAAGGAGCGTGGGGTCAGCGAGAGAAAAGTGAGTGTGAGGAATGACCACGTGGTGTGAAGCCAGTGGGTGGAGAGGGCCCTGGACCCCGGTCAGGAGACCGGGCAGGCTCACCACTTACCAGCTGGAGGACCTTTGGAAACTGCCAAACGCCCTTCAGAGCGTTTGGACAGAGGCTGGATTATCATTAACGAGCATCAATAAGAAACACTATTTGTATTATTTTAATTCTCCCATTTGTTAAGTTCTGGTAATGATGATTAGTAGCAAAAATGGACTCTAAGCGGGAGAGGGGTAAATTGGGAGATGGGGATTGACATATATACACTACTATATATAAAATAGATAACTAATAAGGACCTACTGTATAGCACAGGGAAATCTACGGAATACTCTGTAATGGCCTATATGGGAAAAGAATCTAAAAGAGAGTGGATATATGTAAATGTATAACTGATTACTTTGCTGTACACCAGCAACTAACACAACACTGTAAATCAACTATACTCCATTAAAAATTTTTTTAAAAATGAGAAAAAAATGGACTCTAGGGACGTGGCAGGAACCTTGAGGCAGAAGCTGCGTGGCCCCAAGAGAAGGGGCGGGTAGGAAGAGCAGAGACCAGGGGCCAGGTGTGCACGGGAGGGACGGGGAGGTCAGGTCGGGGGGGAGGGCGGGCTCCCACCTGGGAGAAGACGTTAGCTGCGTAGGCGGCAGCCGTGGTCAGGGACGTGAAGAAGGTGGCCTTGCCCGCCGTCTGGATGGTATGGACCATCCGCAGCTGCGGGTCTTCCAAGTGGGTGGCCTGGCGGTAGGTGTTGATGAACACAAAGACGTCGTCCACGCCTACGGGAGGGAGTCCCGGGCCAGCAGGGCTCAGGATCACTCTGCTGTGTCCATGGTCAGACCCAACCTGGGCCAGGAACCCAAGCCCCACCCTCCATGCTCCTTGCTCCCCACCACCGCCGCCACCAGAACCAGGCCCTTTCCTCCAAATCTCAGCCCCCTTCCCACCTTTCCCACCATTCTTAACCTCCACCCAGAATAGCTACCCATTCCTTCCACCCCTTGGGGGCTCCACCCATCATATGCCAAGGATCACTCACCACTCATATTCTACCCACCCACCACCCCAATTCCAAGGCTCCGAGGTCTGAAAGGGGACTTTTTGGAGCCCCCATGGAAGCCAGGCTTTGGCTCCTGGAAGAAGGCCCTTCTGGGGACAGAGTTCCCAAGTTCCCAAGGCCCATTACCATGGCAACAGAGGCAACTCACCAATGCCCACTATCACAAAGGCAGCCACCCCATTGAGGATGCCCAAGTACTGGATACCAAAGACCACATGGTACAGGAAGAGTGCCACCAGGCAGCTGAGGCCGATGCTGGCAATTCCGAAGAAGGACAGGAACACTGGGCAGGGCAAGAGGCACAGGGGACGGATAGAGTGGGGGGACCCAGAGGAACACACCTCTTCGGTGTCCCTGGCCCGTGCTGGGTCCTGCCTCACATGCCCCCACCCCCAGGGAGTACCTCCACCACCCCATCTGAGCCCAGCACAGTTTTCTGCACCCAGAGAAGGGGCTGGGCAGGAGGGCTGAGTGGCAAATGAAGCCATTTTTGAGTAAGTCAAGTTGTTTATGGGCCCTCATCTTTGCAGAACTTGTCTCAAGTGCTAGTAGGGAATTATTATATATTTACATCTGTCACCCCAGTAGACTAGAGGTTCCATGGGGGTAGGAAGTGTGTCTGTGATGTTCACCATGTGTCTGGATCCCTGGCACCTTAGAGCATCTGGCACATAGTTGGTGCCCAATTAATATCTGTTACGTGGATGAATGAATGTCTTTTCCATTTTTGAAGGTATGACCAATCTCTCATTCACTTGAGCAACAGAGAGTACCTACTGTATATGCAGAAAGAAGCAGCTAGGGTATATGGGGAGATGGTGGTGGAAAAGTAAACTGGGGTACAAAGGGCAGCTGACTGGCACTATAGAACAGGCTACAGAATAATTCATAAGGTGTCCAATACTCCAGACTCCCCAAAACTTATCAGCAAGTTTATTGGCAAGAAAATGATGGTCAAAGGGAAAAAGGTTCAACTGTGGGAGGTCATGGGGATGGGGGCCCTTGGGCATGGCCCAACCTGCCTCTGAACCTCAGTCTACCTGCCTGGGGTTAGAAGGTGATGTCTGAGCACCCCTCCCCCCACCAGTTCTGACACAGTGGATTCAAGACCATTTCTGGCATTCCTGAGCAGGAAGGCTTTGTCCAGAGAGAAGCACACTGGAAGAAGAGAAGGGGCTGGCTCCACACGGGGCTTTTGAAGAAACCCTACCTGAGCAGGAGGTGAGAATGTAGACGAGGGCGGCAATGCAGCTGCTGCTGATGAAGGCCAGGAGCATGTCATTGTTGAAGGTTCTGCGAACCTCATAATCAAAGAGGTCTGTCCCCCCATACAGAACCTGCACTTTGCTGAAGAAGGGAGGACACAGAGAGAGGAAAGACGGAGTGGATCAGAGATAGAGGAGGACTGGGAGCCATCCACCTCACCAGTGTCTCTTTACCTTGGCTGTACATTATGATCACCTGGGGGACTTCCAAAAATCCTGATGTCCAGGCCATACTCTAGACAAATGAAATCAGAATGTCTGGGGTGGGACTGAATTATCAGTGAGGTTGAGACCACTGCTCTACACAAATAATAATCAATTATAGCCAAAGTCTATGTCATCTTCCAATTCTCAGTTATTCACAGCAAAATTCTAAATTCAAACCAGCTTCCAGATACTGTTTTACACCACTAGTGTGCATTTAACAGCAGTTATTCTTAATAAGAAAAACTTAACCAAGCTGGTCAAGTTGAGTTTTAAAATACAAACAGGAGTGAGATCTGCTTCTGGCCAAGATGGAGTAACAAGATGAAATCTAGATTTACCTTCCCAGTGAAACTAATGAAAAACATAAGAAAATACATGAGACATGAGATAACAAAGAATGGTGATCTCTGAGAGGTGAGAAACAAAATGGACCCTATGCTTACCCTGACTTACTGGCTTGAGAGAGTTTCCAGGCTTCACTGCAGCCTAATATATGGGTTAGTGACTTCTCAAAAGAGGCTGAAAGTTTTCCAAACTTGATGAAAACTATAAACCCATTGATTCAAAAGGCTCAAGCAATGGACCCCAAGCCCCCCAAAACCATGAATAAAACACCAACAATGCACATCATAATCAAATTGCTCAAAATCAGTGACCAAGATAAAATCTTAAAAGCAGCCTGAGGAAAAAGATGCATTACACACAGAGGAACAAAAATAAGGATGACAGCAGATTTCTCTTCAGAAACAATGCAAGTGAGAAGATGATGGAGCAAGGTCCTTTACCAACTGGGGAAAAAGTCAACCCAGAATTCTATACCCAGAATTCTATATCTTGAAAAATATATTTCAAAAACAAAGGCAAAATAAAGACTTTTTCGGTATACAAAAGCTGAAAGGGGGCTTCCCTGGTGGCACAGTGGTTAAGAATCCGCCTGCCGATGCAGGGGACACGGGTTCAAGCCCTGGTCCAGGAAGATCCCACATGCCGCGGAGCAACTGAGCCCGTGCGCCACAACTACTGAGCCTGCATGCCACAACTACTGAAGCCTGCACACCTAGAGCCTGTGCTCTGCAACAAGAGAAGCCACCGCAATGAGAAGCCTGCGCACCACAACGAAGAACAGCCCTCATTTGCCATAACTAGAGAAAGCCTGCACACAGCAACTAAGACCCAACGCAGCCAAAAATAAATAAATTTTTTAAAAAGCTGAAAGAATTCATCTCCAGTACACCTGCACTACAAGAGATGTTAAAGGCAGTCCTTCAGGCAGAAGGAAAATGATTACAGATGGAAATATACATTTATACAAAGGAATAAAAAGGACTGGAAATGGTAACACATGAATAAACATACAAAATTTTCTTATTCTTATGTAAATCTTTTAAAAAGATAACTGACCGTTTAAACAGAAATAATAATAATGTGGTATGGGGCTTATAACATATATGAAAATAAAATATATGACAACAATAGCATAAAGGCCAGGAAGAAGGAAATGGTGGTATACTATTCATATATAGTATACACTATACATGAAGTGGTTTAACATCATTTGAAGATACACTGATAATTTAAGGATGTATACTATAAACCTTGAAGCAACCACTAAACTAAATATTTATAGCTAAAAAAACAACAAAGGAAATAAAATGGAATAATAAAAAATTCTCAGTCTAAAAGAAGGCAGAAGAGAGGAAAAAGGGAACTAAGAATATATGGGACAAAGAGAATAAAATAAAATAGTCTTAAGTCTAACCATATTAACAATGCATTAACTGTAAATGGTCTAAACACCCCAATTAAAAGGCAGAGACAGTCAGATTAGATTTAAAAAAATCAAGACCCAGCTGCCTACAAGAAACTCACTTTAAATATAGACACAAAGAGGTTAAAAACAAAAGTGCAGAAAAAAATATACCATGCTGACATGAATCAAAAGAAAGCTGGAGTGGTTACATTAATAACAAATGAAATCAATTTCAGAGCAAAGAATATTACTAGGGATAAAGAAAGTAATTTAAAAATGATAGGGGCTTCCCTGGTGGCGCAGTGGTTGAGAATCTGCCTGCCATTGCAGGGCACACGGGTTCGAGCCCTGGTCTGGGAAGATCCCACATGCCGCAGAGCAACTAAGCCCATGCGCCACAACTACTGAGCCTGTGCGTCTGGAGCCTGTGCTCCGCAACAAGAGAGGCTGCGATAGTGAGAGGCCCGCGCACCGCGATGAAGAGTGGCCCCTGCTTGCCGCAACTAGAGAAAGCCCTCGCACAGAAACGAAGACCCAACACAGCCATAAATAAATAAATAAATAAATTTTAAAAAAATGATAAAGGGCTCAGTTCGTTAAAAGAATACAACAATACTACATGCTTTGGACCTAACAACAGAGCTTTAAAATACATGAAGCAAAAACTGATAGAAATGAAGAAAGAAATAGACAAACCTGCAATGATAGTTGAACATTTCAAAACCCCTTTTCTCAATGATTGCTAGAACAATTAGACAGAAGATCAGTAAGGATATAGAAGACTTGAAAAACATAATCAACCAACTTGACTTAATTGACATTTATAGAATACCCCATCAAACAACAGCAAAATATACATTCTTTTCAAGTGCATAGGGAACATTTAGCAAGACAGACCATACCCTGGACCATAAAACAAAACTCAATAAATTTAGAATAACTTAAGTCATACAAAGCATGTTCTCTGACCATGATAGAATTAAATTCAAAATTAGCAACAAAACACTATCTGGGAAATTCATAAATATTTGGAGACAAACATATTTTTAAATAATACAAGGGTCAAAGAAAAGATCAAAAGGGAAAATTGAAAGTATTCTGAATTGAATGAAAATGAAAGCATATGTCAAAATGTGTGAGATGAGCTAAAACAATGCTCAAAGGTAATTTTATAGCAATAAACACCTATATTAGAAAAGGAGAAAGCTTTCAAATCAATGACCTCAGCTTCTACTGCAAGAAAGAACAAGAGAAAATTATACATAAAGTAGGTGTAAGAAAGGAAATGATGAAGATCAGAGCATAAATATATAAATATATAAATAAACAAACAGAAAGATACTAAAGAAAAATCAATGAAACCAAAAGCTAGTTCTTTGAGAAGATCAATAAGATTGATAAACTTCTAGCCAGACTGATCATGAAAAAAGGAGATAAACCACACATGAAAGAAGGGAAATCACTACAGTTTTTATAAATATTCAAAGATAATAAGGGAATACTATGAATTACTTTGACATTTTAATGAAATGTCATTTGACAGTTTGACAATTTCATTTGACAATTTAAATGAAATGGACAAATTTCATGAAATATACTACCAAAGCTTGTGCAAGAATATAGAAATAACTTTAATAGCCCTATATGTATATTTAAGAATTGAATTTGTAGTTAAAACCTTCCCATAAAGAAAACTCCAGATCCAGACAGTTTCATTGGTGAATTCTATCAAACATTTAAGGAAGAATAATACCAGTTCTATACAAACTCTCCAGACAACTGAAGAGAGGAGAATACTTTCCACCTCATTCTGTAAAACATTTTGATACCAAAATCAAACAGATATTACAAGAAAACTACAGCCTAGTATCCATCATGAACATATACCAATGAACAAAGAATACAAATAGAATCTAACACTATATAAAAAGGATGATATACCATGGCCAAGGGGGATTTACCCTAAGAATGCAAGGATGGTTTAAATTTAAAAACTCAATCAATGTAATTCACCATATTAAACTAAAAAAGAAATACTGTATGATCTCTCTCTAGATGCAGAAAAAACATTTGAGAAAACTGAATATTCCTTATTGATTGAAAAAAAAAAAGACACCAGCAAATTAGGAATAGAATGGAGCTTCCTTAACCTGATAAAGGACATCTACAAAAAACCTACATACTTTGGTCAGGGATAATACAGGGTTGTCCATTCTCATCACTTATTCAACATTGTACTGGATGTTCTAGCCAGTGCATTCAGGCAAGAGAAAGAAATAAAAGGCATCCAAATTGGAAAGCAAGAAGTAAAACTGTCTTTATTAGCAAAAGACATAATTAACTATGTAGAAAATCAAATGTAATCTACCAAAAATCTTCTAGAACTTACAAGGGAGCTTAGCAAAGTTGCAGGACCCAAAGTCAATTATATTTCTATATACTAGCAACTAACAATAGCCAAATGAAATTTTTTAAAAAATACCATTTACAATAGCATAAGAATATGAAATAGGGATAAATCTGACAAAAGACATCATATACACCACATTCATTAGTCACAAGACTAATATTGTTAAGATGTCAGTTCCCCTCAAATTGATCTGTGTATCTGACACAATCATAATCAAGATCCCAGGAGACTTTTATTTGGAGAAATGGACAAGCTGACTCTAAAATTCATAGGGAAATGCAAAGGACCTAGAATAACTAAAACAACTTTGCAAAAGAACAACAAACCTGGAAGACTAACACTTGGACAAGACATGGTATAAAGCTACCATAATCAAGACAGTGTAATACTGGTGTGCAAATAAAAAATAGAGCAACGGAACAGAACAGAGCATCCAGAAACATACTCAAATATATACGGACAAAAGATTTTTGTCCAAGATGCAAAGGCAATTCAGTGAAGAAAGAATGATCTTTTCAACAAATGATGCTGGAACAACTGGATAGTCATATAAAAATAATAAATAAATATCGGCACGTTACAATATATACAAAGTGTTTATAGTGTATGCCTTGCACCATACACAAAGATTAATTAAAAATGGAATATCACAGATCTAAATGTAAAACCAGTTTTAAAGTGATCAAAAGATCTAAATAGCCACCAATGAAGATAAATGGATGTCAAATAAGCATGTGAACATCACTGGTAATTAGGGAAATTCAAATTCAAATTGCAATGAGATATCACCATACACCTAGTAGAATGGCTAAAATTTTTTACACTGACCATACCAAGTGTTAGAGAGGTTGTGGAGGAACTGGAATTCTTATACACTGGGTGGGAATGCAAAATGGTACAACCAATCTGGAAAACAATTTGGCAGTTTCTTAAAAAGTTAAACACACACCTACCATATGATCTAGTCATTTCACTCCTAGGTATTTATCTAAGACATATGAAAGCACTTGTTCACACAAAGGCTTGTTCATAGCAGCTCTATCTGCAATAGCCAAACCTGGAAACAACCCAAATACCCATACACAGGTGAGTGGATGAACAAAAGGTGGCATCTCCACACAATGGATACTACTCAGCATTTAAAAAGAATAAACCATCTACACATGCAACAACATGGATACAATTCAAAATAATTAGGCTGAGTGAAAGAGAGCAATCAAAATTGTGCATACTATATGATGTCATGTATATAAAACTCTAGAAAATGAAAATGAATATACAGTGATAAAAAACAGAAAGTGGTCCTGGGGTGGCAGTGGGAAGGCAAGGTGAGGCAGGATGGAGTGATTATCAAGGGGACATGAATAAACTCCTGGGGGTGGGCTTCCCTGGTGGTGCAGTGGTTGAGAATCTGCCTGCCAATGCAGGGGACATGGGTTCGAGCCCTGGTCTGGGAAGATCCCACATGCCGCAGAGCAACTGGGCCCGTGAGCCACAACTACTGAGCCTGCGTGTCTGGAGCCTGTGCTCCACAACAAGAGAGGCCGTGATAGTGAGAGGCCCGCGCACCGCGATGAAGAGTGGCCCCCGCTTGCCGCAACTAGAGAAAGCCCTCGCATAGAAACGAAGACCCAACACAGCCAAAAATAAATAAATAAATAAATTTATTAAAAAAATAAACTTCTGGGGGTGATGGGTCTCTTCATTATCTTGATTGTGGTGAAGGTTTCATGGTGTATACATGGGTCAAAACTAATCAAATTGTAAACTTTAAGTATATGCAACTGTATATGATATACAATTGGTTGTATATCAATTATATCTCAATAAAGTTGTTTAAAAAACCAAACAGGACATTTAAAAACCAAGTAGAACAGATCTTTGGATTATCTACTTTGTTGAACTAAATGGATTAATTGATCTTTCATTAGAGTAGAAAACTGAAAGTTCAATCAATTGTTTATTCATTCATTCATTTGTATAGCTTTTATAGAATGTCTTCTAGGTTCCAGGTCCTGTCTTAGTTACTGGCTATAAAAAGACATGGGCCCAAACTTTTACTCTCAAGTAGAAAGGAATAGCTCATGCAAGAACAATATTCTTGACTAGAACTACTAAAAAATCAGATAAAATTGAGAAATCATCTGTTTAATGACATTAGAGACTTCCTGAAGCAATGAGAACTAGAGGTCTAAGACTTCAGAAAGCGAAGAACCTACAAAAGGTAAGCTTCCCTTCTACAGCTGTGTTTACCCTAGAGGTATTTGCTGATTCTGAACACAGGCATGAGGCTAAAAATCTAGGCGGGGAGTCAGAAAAACTAGCAGAGCTTTGGGGAGAGACTTGCAGACCAGCATAGAATAAAGCCAGTTTCTTCCTCAGCACTTCTGCCAAATACTGGGGCCGTGTGGAGTATGAGGCTACAAACCTAAGCAGAAAGGCTCTGGAAAACCAGAGTAGAGATATTTTTAGCAGTTTTGAGAAACAAAGATTAGGGTCTGAAACCTGTCAGGGGAAGGGGCTCTGCAGAATACTCCAGGCTCTCAGTTGAACATCTTAGAGAACCAAGGGCAAACTAGAGGTAGGCTGAGAATTTTCAGTATTGCAAACCTGCCTCGACTTCGTGTAACTGCTGACTACTTAAGGTGATCAGTCACAACTCCATCTGCCTAGTGGAGGGAAGGATAAACTTTCTCTGGAAGAAATAACATCATCTGGACCTCTATGTTTTTATATATAATGTTCATCACTCAGTAAAAATTACCAGGCATACTCACAGGCAGGACCACATGACCAAAAACCAAGTGAAAGAACAGACCACAGAAACAAATCTACAAGTTATCCATAATAACCTAATAACTCAATATGCTTAAGAACACAGAGGAGAATATGGACAAAATAAATTAAATGATGAAAAATTTCACCAGAGATTTAGATCTATAATAAAGAATCATTGGAAATTCTCAACAGAAAAACATAACATTAACATTGAAATCTCAATAGACATTAAATGGCAGATTAGATACAACAGAAGACAGGATCAGTGAATTGGAATATCTAAACCAAAACATGGAAAGAAAAGAAAAGCCTGGAAAAGAGCATTGAAAACACATGGAACTTGTGTAAGTTAGGCTACAGGGATGTATTGTACAACAAGGGGAATATAGCCAATATTTTGCAATAACTGTAAATGGAGTGTAACCTTAAAAATTGTATTTAAAAATTTTTAATTAAATTAAAAAATAAAGAAAGCAGCATGCCAATTACCCAGACTCTTCAGCTTACCTTTCCAGCTCCCACCTCTTATTATCATATTCATTAAAAAAAAGAAAACATATGGGACTCTGAAAATATCTAACATTTGTGTAATTAGAATCCTTAAAGGAGAGGGGACAGAGACTGAGGCAGAAGCAATATTTGAAGACATAATAGCCAGGAAATTCCTAAAACTGATGAAAGTTATCAACCCACAGATTCAAGAAGCTCTGTGCACCTCAAGCAGAACAAATACAAAGAAAACCATGCTGACATACATCATAGTAAGACTGTTGAAACCAAAAACAAATAGAAATCTTAAAAGCAGCCAGAGATAAAAAGACAATCATTCAAAGAGGCAACAAAAAGATTTACAGCTGACTTTTCCCAAAAAAATGATGGCAGTCATTACCCAATGGATTGACATCTTTAAAGTATTAAAAGAAAATAACTGCAAATTTCTAATTCTATACCAGCAGAAATACACTTCAAAAATTAAAGTAAAATAAAGATGTCTTCTAGGCAAACAAAATAGAGAATTCATCACCAGCAAACCTACACTAAAAAAAAAAAAATACTAAAGAGAGTTCTTCAGATACAAGGAAGATGATCCCAGAGGGAAACATGAAATTGTAGAAAGTAATGAAGAGCAACAGAAAATGTAAATATGTGAGTAAATATAAATGGATTCTGACTCAGTAAAATAATAATGTAATGTCTTATGAGGTTTAAAATGTATATAGAATTAAAATGCATGCAACAAAAATGCAAAAGGCTGAAGGGGTGTAAATGCAATGAATGAGTTCTAGGATTCTGGTATTATCAGGGAAGTAGTAAAAGTGATAATTTGTATTATTCTTTGTAATAAGTCGAAGTGCATGTTGCCATCTTTTGGGTAACCAATAATAGACTGATAAAAAAGATTTTATTAATCCAAAAGAAGGCACTAAAGTCAAGTCTACAGGGGCCCTGGTTGTCTCCACTCCTATGAAGCTCTGGAGAGATGGTAAGGGGGAGGAGAGTTTTCTTTTTACCCAGGACAGGGGTTTTGTCTCAGCAGCTGAACATATTAAGCAGAGGTAATTGTTGGTATCTAAAACCTTGAAGATCCTTCTACAGTGAGCCCCTCCCAGATTCCCAACCCAGCCAAGTACTTTTCCCTGAGTTACCTCCAATCCATCCATCCATCCATCCATCCATCCATCCATCCATCCATCATCCATCTATCCATTCATTCATTCCCCAGACAAATCCCTAGTAAGATATTACTGATACTGTGCTAGGGGCCAGGCCTACAGAAAGGAAGCAGGAGCAATCCCAGTCCTCAACAAACTCACACTCTACTGAGAAATAATTAAACCAGAACTTTCTCAGACTTTAATATCCAAACAAGTCACCTGCAAAGCCTGTAGGTCTGGGAAAGGCCTTGATATTCTGCATTTCTAACAAGTCCCCAGGTAATGCTGATTCAACAGTTGTACTTTGAGTGACAAGGAGTTAAAAAACCAAAATACAGAGTGACAAGTGCTGATGAAATTGTGGCTCAGAGGTGAAATAGCTCGCTGAATCTCCCACAATTAGGTGGAGTAACTGGGATCTGACCCCAGATATATCTGACTCCAAAGCCTGTGTATGCTCTTTCCTGCCTCCCTATGGAGAAGGAAAGGGACTGTGGAAATAGGTAGGGTGGTCATTTAATGAAGCCTCAAGTAAAAGTTGTCCAGGCTGGATCTCAGTGGATGAACAGGGGTTTGCCTGGCAATGAAGCAGGACTGGGAGAAGACTCTTAGCAAAGCAACTGCTGTAAAAACACACAGGGCGAAGGCTCTGAATTAGAAACCCTGGATTTTAATCCCATTCCACCACTTACAAGGCTTAAAGTTTTGGCCAGCTTACTTAACTGTACTGTGCCTCAGTTTCCTCAACTGTAGGATGGAGATAATCTTAACAGCACCTCCCTCACTGTGTTGGTGTAAGAATTAAGTTAGATGGTGTGTATAAGGGGCTCAGAACAGTGTGCGGCACAGGGTAAGCACTCAATAAATGTTAGCTCTGATTATTACAGTAGTTGCTCAATAAAGGAATGAGGGTATTTCAGTCAGAATCATTCCTCCTGTGCCAGGGGCTGACTTGTCAGGGCAGAAGACCAAGAGGCACTGGAGTTATTGCCCTGCAGGACTGACAGATGAACTGTCCAATGCTCTTTCCTGGTGGGGAGAGGCCCAGTTGTATTCTCAGACACACATCCCAAGGGCTGGAGGACGATCAGAGCACCCAGTGCCCAAAAGCTCCTTCACATCTCTTAGTTCGTCTCCTCCTAATGACTGCAGAAGGGTAGCAGGAGTCATCATCCCCGTTTTACCAGTATCAGAGGCCCAGAGAAGTGAAGTGACTTGCCCACTATCTCCCTGGATAGTAGAAGCAGAGAGGAACTCCTTATGCCTTGGTCAATACTCTTTCCAGAAAGCCTTCTAGCACCACCTCAGGAGAAAATCAATACCAAAGACCTCCAGGGCAGAAGTTCCTCCAGAGCTGTCATGTTCACTAAACCATCAGCACTGATCAGGAAAAGCGTCCTTTCATCTGTCAGAGTGCTGATGAGGATGTATCTGGCTCTGCCCCTGATCTGAAAAGAAAGACCTCCTAGGGAAAAGCTTTGCAGGTAAGGGGATCTGGGGTTCATGAGAAAAGAACCACCTGGAAACCAATTCCCTACGCTAATACAGCCCTTTCCTGGTACAAACAAGGACAGGCCAGGCACACGGCGGGTGCAGCTGGACTGCATACCTAGTGGACTGCTTGGCCAGCATGGCCACGTAGGTGACCACAAAGCTCTGAAACTTAGCCCGTTGCTCCTCCCAGCGATCGTCCACCGAGTAGTAGTTGGGCAGGGGTGCTCCAAAGAGGATCTCGCTGCGCAGGAGGGAGCTCTTGAGGTTTTCTGCAGAGAGGCCCTCGTCCACATACCAGTAGAACTCCGGGTGAGTCATGGCCAGCTCTAGGGAGCCTGCAGGGACAGAGGTCAAGGGGTCCAAGGAGCTCAGTGGGTCGGCTCCCAACAACCCTCCACCAGGGTCATCCTGCCCTCCTCAACACCTCACCCCCTTTCTAAGGAAATGGAAAACTGTCCCAGCTTGGGCTACCTCCAACTGTCTCTAATAGAACGGATGGTTTAGAGAAATCACAGCTGTCCAAGGGGAGCAGCCCCCCAGATATGCTCAGGCGGCTCCCACTAAGTTTACACCTTCATTTCAGTTTGAACCTCACCTAATTCCAAGGCTCAGTCTCTGCAGTCCTGTAACTCCTTCCCATCCCAGTGCCGCCTCCATCTGCTTAGAACCCCGCCCATGTGTCCCTTAAAAGGCAAACCCAAGCCCCGCCTCCACAGCCAGCGTCTGGCCCCTCCCCATCCTTTCTCAAGTCCCATCCCTAATGTACTTCAAACTAATGCACCTTCATCTTCCTTCAACCCCAGACTCTCTCCAGATGCCCAGTTCTCTGTAACCACACCCCACCTTCCCTCTAACCAACCTCACGCCCAAGCCCCACCCCAAGCCTAACTCTGGCCACAGCATAACTCCCAGTCTCCCTCAATCCAGGTGTGCACACAAACCTCCTTCCTTGCCTCCCTCAGATCCCATCTTACACCCAAACCCAGCTCCCTGCCCTTCCTCAATGATGGCCCCAGGCCCGCCCAGCACTCAGCTCCAGCCTGACTCCACCTCACAGCCAATACCGACCCCATCCTCCGACCAGTCTGTCAAGTACTGAGTCAAGAATCAAGCCTTCCCTTAACCTCCAAGCCCCGCTCCCAGCCTCATTAACCACCCCCTTCCCTTACAAGCCCCACCTACCCTCAGTCTCCACCCTTTACAAGCCCCGCCTCCAGCCTCCTTCAGACCTGGTCCCTACAGGCCCCGCCCCACCCACACCCAGGGCTGCTCACCCCGGATGTCGGCCAGATCCTGGCCCATGCCATCATAGTAAATCTTGCCACCCCTCTCAGTGGGGAAGAAGTAGGTCATGAGCGAGCTGGGCGGGGAGCAGTAAGAGTAGGAGCCGAGCGGCAGGTCTTTCAGCACTTCATGGGGCTTCCAGCAGAACTCCCGGAAGCCCGGGTGGTCCATGATCTTGCGCTCAATCTCGTGGATTGTGACCAGCCGCTCACTCGTGAAAATGTTGCGCTCTGCATCGCCACGAGCCAGGAAAATGAGCTCGATGCGCCAGTGCGCGTGCGTCTGGGTGTTGGCGCTCACATAGGAGTGCGAGTAGTCCCAACGCGAGGCCCCGCGGCGGGCACGGCTCTGATTGGCTGCAGCTGCTGTGGGGGGTGGGGCGCTGGGTTGGCGCCGCCCATTCTTGTCCAGCCCCTGGTTCACCTGGGCTTCACTCTGGTTGGCTGGCAGGCTCCCCAGGGGTGGAGTCTCTCGCCGAAGACGCCCGCTCCGATTGGCTGCTGGCTTCTGAGTGGTGGCGGTGTCCCACAATCCTGGGCCAAGCTGCAGCGCCGCAGGGACCTGGTATGGGGTCCGGGCGGCCGGCCGCGAGCGATTGCCTAGATGTAGCTGCTGCAACTGCTCTGTGATGAGGCGTTGGAGCGTCTCAGAAGTGAAGTCGGCCAGGTCGCGCCGGTTGCGCCCCCAGGACCCAAACTGGGATTTGAGCGCCAGCGCGAGGGCGTCGAAACGCTGGGAGGCCTCATGGTTGCGGATCTCAAAGGCATTGTAGGAGATGTCAATGTCCAGCGGCGGGTAGTAGAGGAACATGAAGGCTGAAAGAGCCATGGGGATGCTGCAGCCGAGGAAGAGCACCAGCCCCGCACAGCACGGATTGGTGAAGGCCCAGCCCAGTGTATTCCAGAAGCCTGACGCTGGGGGCCGGGAGGGCAAGGTCCAGTGCCGCCAGCAACACTGCCCCCCTGCCCCAGCTTGGGGCCCCGGCTTCTGGGCCCTCCTAAAGGCCTCACCCGTTGCTTCCTCCTCCTCTTCCTGCTCCTCCTCTAGCCACACATCCTGCAGCAAGGGGTCATCCTCCGAGTCCATAGCCTACAGGAGAGGGAGAGGGTCAGCAGGCTGCAGAGAAGGAGAGGATGGTGCCCTGTAGCTGCAGTCGCCCACCCTGAGTGTTAACCCTGCCCACTCATAACCAAGACAAATACTGCAATGGAATTGCATCAAGCAGGCACTTAACTGAATTCAACCACATGTGTACAAAACAGAAAGAAAAACCCTGTTATTTGCCCATCACATCTCCCAACTAGATCAGGGCTTTCAAGGTCACAGAAGAAGGAGAATCACAGCCCAGTTGCAAACAGAAGAGCTATTCCTCCCCGTGTAAGGGATATTCGAGGGGAATTTTGACGATGTGTGATTTCCCAATTTTTGCTGCATCCTCTGATTTTAGAACTCAAAGCCAATGTGAGGTGTGACTTTGCTGCAATCACTTTTATTTAACGAGCAACTATAAAGGCATCCAAAAGTATCAGGGTAGAAGGGAAAGAGCATATGGTCTTTGGAGTCAGACCCTAGTTTGCATCCTGAACCTCAGAGTCTTCATCTATAAAATAGAGGTGGCCATTCCTGCCTCACACGACTGCGGGGAGTGTCAAGCAAGGGTGGAAGCACTTTCAGTCTGTGTAGTATATTATCTGTCACTTGAACAGATTTCTTTGCTCCTCTCTGGGGACTGTAATGTGCTCAGCCATTGCCCATGCGGCTCTGCCAGGGCTAGATGCCTGTCATAGTTCTGCTCAAGAACTCTCAATAGCTCCCCACCCCCTCTTTGGGACACTGCAGCTGTGGCCACTGTCTGTCAGGCTCAGACCACTTACTATGCAGCTCCAGGGACGTCAAACCTTTAGGCACAGACAGGGGCCGGGCATCTGTCTCCCGAAGATGTGGGCACAAGCAGCAGGAGGGCCTGGCAGGAGAGGGCAGCCTGAGGACTCCAGCAGGGTGGTCCAAAGGCAAGAGGCCTTCCGGCATCCCCGGGCATGGCCTGTCCCCTTGTCCTGCCTGCCCTCTGTTTGGACGGAGAGAGACTCATTATCCAGTTAGAGGCCAGGCAGTGAGAAGGGGAAGCTAATTATGCCAGCGCTGGCTAATTAATGCTGTCTTTCCTATTAACATTCTCTAGAATGCTCCATTTCAATTAGACTGTCTGTCCGGGAAGAGAGGGGGCTGCCCTCAGCCCAAAGAAAGTGAAGAAGAGAGGGCAAGGAGAAGGAGGGAAACAGAGACTGAGAGACAGGACATGGGAGAGATGCGAGACAGAGAAAGATGAAAACTGGAGAGGGACAGGAGAGTGGAGTTAGGGGACGGAAGAGGAGGGAGGGGGTGCCGAGGGTGGGTGGGAGAGGAAGACTTGAAAGGGAGAGAAGCCTGGAAGGGGCAGGAACTGCTTCTGTAATATTCGAGATTCCTATGGATGCAAACATTTAACTTCCCATTTCTGAGGCCCTAACACAAGCCTGCCAAGGGGATGCTTGCTACCTGCACTGAGGCCCAATTTGCTTTAGCAGGAACTTGTGGGAGTGAACCAGAGGCAGCTCAGACTCACCCCATCTCCAAAGGGCAAACCCAGGTCTGCATGTGGAGGTGGGGGATTGGGGGAACCTCCACCCCATCCCCAGCCGCTGAAGGAGGAAGCTGATGGTAATATGGTGGAAAGGGACAGGGGCCAATTTTGCATTTTTTTTCTGGGGACTAAGTTCATCCACTGGCCTCCAGCCTCAGCCTGCCTTGCCCAGGGTACAGTTTACAATGTGTTGGTGTGTGAGCGGGTCTAAGGCCAGGATTCTGAGTCAAGTCAGCACTCCCTGGGTGATCCCTCTATCCCATTGCTACTCCATCAGGAATGCTACTCCCTTCCCCAGATGTCCAAGTTTAAAACATCTTTCAAGGCCTTGCTCAAGTGTCACCTCTGCCAAGAAGGCTTCCCAGATCTGAACACCCCCCACCCCCCACCCCCAAGCTACTTGTCTAAGCTTCTCACCACACTTTGGGGGTAAAAACTACTTAGGGACAGGGAGGGAGAGGCAGTGTAGCAGATTGTAAAGAGCCATGGTTTTGGAGGCAGACAGATTTGGGTGCAAATCCCAGCTGTATGACTTAGGGCAGACAGTGTAGCATTTCTGAGCCTCAGTTTTTCCATCTGCAAAACGGGGCTCACAGTACGCACCATCGAGGTTGCTAGATGATATACAGAGCAGGCCGACCACAGTGCCTGGTAGGTGTAAGTGCTTAGGAAATGACAGCTACTATTCTTTTACACTCTGCTTCTCCCCAAAGGCTGTGAACTCCTAAAACACCCATGGGGCCCATTGTATTTGCCAAAGATGGCCACAACAGTATCTCCCACCTCACATGTTCTTCTCATGATGTGACTTTAAGACTTCTCCCATCAAGAAGTAATGTCTGCGTTCCTTCCCTTGAGTCTGGGTGGGCTTTGGCCACAGCAGAGCGGTGCCCTGTGACTTCTGAGGCTACGTAAAAAGGGAGATGCAGCTTCCACCTGGCTGTCTTGGGACACTCATCCTTGAACCCCGCCACCATGCTGTGAGGAAGCCCAAATTAGCCCATGCAGAGAGACCACATGTAGGAGCTCCTGCTGACAACCTGGCTGACAGCCAGCATCACCCACCAGACATATGAATGAAAATGCCTCCAGTGATTCTGGGCCCCCTGCCATCAAGTTACCCCCTGCCTTCTAGTCTTCCCAGATGAGGACCAGGTACTGTGGAGTCGAGCTAAGCCACCCTCTTCTGTGCCCTATCCTGACCCACAGAATCCATGAACATAGTATATCAGCTGTCATACATCACTAAGTGTTGGGATAGTTTGTTCCATAGCAACAGTAACTGAACAATTGCAATGGAGCGCTGTCGCATATGTGTGACTCTGTGCCCTGCAGACTGTACTTGCTAGATTTAAGTGACCCATTCTGCCTCCCAGTGAGAGCCCCACAGCTCGGTGGACATGAACTCCAAGGGAGCAGGGACTTGGCTGTCGCATTCCCTGCTGTGTTCCTGTGGCCTAAAATACTCTGGGGAGGGAGGTTAGTGCCTAGCAGATATTTGTTAAATGAAGAGAGGAAAGGCAATCTCTGAAGAAGCTGGGTTTGATATTAGGTAGAACTTTCCCCTGGACAGAGGACAGTCAGACACCTACATAAGCGTAGAGCAGAGAGTATGGTTTCTTCTGCCTGGGATGGGAAGGATCTTGGAGAGGATGAGATGGATGAGGAGGAAGTGGACCTGATGACTTGTCTAGCACTCCCCTCCCCGCCTCCACCACCATGCCCGCCTTCTCAGTCTACCACTGAAAAGGAAAGTTGCCAGGTGGGAAATTACACATGGCTCCAGACCCGGCTCAGCCTCCAACTTTCTGCGTGGCCCTGGGCATGTCCCATCCCTTCTTGGTACCCTGTTTCTCCCATCTGGCAGTGGGATGGTAAAAGCCCAGGTCCCTCCAGCTGTGACACCTCCAGACTCTCTGAGAAGCCCTACTCTGCAGGCCAAGGGTGGGGGGGTGGGTGCAACCTGAGAGATTCCACCAAACCAAGGGAGGCCCGGCTGGCAGCTGGGGTCTGACACCAATGCCTCAGCTGGCAATCCTGTCCTCAGCGGCCCCTCCCAGGATGGGCAGCAAATTGCAAATTTGTTTTCCTTTCTCAGATTACGGGAATTGATTCACTTAGTGCAGAGCTCCAGCTGCACCATGGAAAGGAGATAAGGATGGTTCCTTCAATACCTCTCATTGACTCAGACAAAGAGCCCAAAGTAGGGCTGTGATCACGGGGGCCCGTCATCCTGCCTTCATGATCTCCCATTAGGGCTGTGATCACGGGGGACCGTCATCCTGCCTTCATGATCTCCCATTAGGGCTGTGATCATGGGGGCCTGTCATCCTGCCTTCATGATCTCCCATTAGGGTGCTGTTCCTGCTCAGTGACGGACATGTTTGCTCTCTCCCTTCCTCTCCATCTGTCTCTGACACACACACATACACACACACACACACACACACACTCAGAGACAGTCAAAACTCTGGGCCTCCCGGGGGCCCATGAACCAAGGTGGACACACAGCCATGGAACATGGTTCCCCTCCTCTTGGGAAAAGCAAATGAGACAGCAGCCTGAAAGGGAACAGCAGACCCTGAGGAGCCTCAGAAGAAAGGACCTGGCCCAATTTTAAGGGCCAGGCTTGGGGCAACCCAAGGCCACATTTGCAGCATTATCCCAATTTTATAACAGAAAAAAAAAATCTACATATATATGCATTAAAAAACCCCATTACTAGTGGTTATCTCTGTCTGGGAGGATTATGGGTGATTTTTATTTTCTTCTTTATACTTGTCTATTTCCAATTTTTCTACAATGATCAGGTACAGTTGGACTTTTAGAATCAGAAATAAACGTTATTTAAAAATAGAACATGTGTGTATGTGTGTAGAAGGGATTTTGTTAACAGCCTTCGACTCTTTGAGGAGTTACTATAATAGGCACGGGAGGGGGGAGGGTTCTGTCCTCCAAGGAGAGGCAACGTGGAGAGTTGCAGCAAGAGAGATCCTGGTTAGAAAGCAGAAGGACCTGGGGAGAGCGGGAGGTGGCAAATGCCCAATGAGTGAGTGAGTGTGGAATCTTCTATTCCCCTGAGATGGACAGAGGAGTCTTTAAAATGACCAGGAAGTAGATCCTGTCTTATCAGACTCAGAAGGGACATCAGAGCACACCGGATCCCACTCCTTCATTTCACAGCTTAGAAACTAAGCCCAGCGAAGGGTCTTACCCAAGGTCATATTTCAATGGCAGAGCCAGGACACTTGGCTCAAAGGAGTGCTCTATCTGCTCCATCACCAGATTCTGGAGGCGGTTTTTGGCAGCCCTAGGGAACAACCAGGCCTGGGGAAGATGACATGGGGACCCAAAGAGCCAACATAGGGAAGCTATTTTTAAGGTCGAGGAAAGAGGTATTCTTCAAGTCACAAGCCAGATGGACTTCCCCATCCAGACAGAACGGGGCTTTGGTGGGAGGTGGTATTGTCTCAGACACCCTCAGCCCCACACTGGGCCCTGCTCTTCTCCAGAAAGGCTCCAAGGGATGTGGTCCCACGCCTGAGCTGCCTGTATCCCTGTTTACAACTTCCCTCCTTCTGACGAAGGGTAACAGAACCCTTCCTTCTTCATTTCCCCATCCCAGCCAGACTATTAAAATGTAATAAAAAAATCACATTAGCCTTGCAGATTCGGCTTAAAGCTCGTATATGTATATATAATTTAATGGTAATTAGGAGCTAATCAGCTTTTTCTTCCTGTCTAGGGGTGTTTTGCCTCCCTGGTTCAGCTCTGGTTCTTGGAAACATCTTGGGGTCTTTGATTTTCCTACTCTTGGGCTGAGAGATTTGGGCAGAAATTCAAAATGAGATATTTTGAGTCAAACAGCTCCATTTCCTCCTGATGTGCTGCAGTGGGGACATTGTGCCCTTCTCCACTCTCTGGTTATGGATCTACCCCTTTGGTGAATTTAGCTCATCAGAGGTGGAGAAGAGAGGAAAGGAAAGACGAGGGCTTGGTCCCTACCAGGCGTCACTGTCCTAAATCCTAATGCCCCATCTTCTAAGAGTCTGCCAGCCTCCATATGCCCCAGCTATGTGCCTGCTATCCAGAATTCCAAATTCTTCTTGGATACCTGAGTACTCCATCTCAGGCCAGGAGACTGCAGATACATTGGAGACATGGTGATAAAACTGGGTCAAAATCACACAGATGGGATGAAGCCGGAAACCCAGCTAGCTCAATGCAGAAACTGACACCCAGGAAGAGAATCATAACATAATAATTAGCTGTGCACCTACCATGTGCAAGCACCCTCTCTCATATATCAGCTCTGCAAGGGAGCTTTATAAGCATCCCCATCTTACAGAGTAATAAACAATCATAGAGGTTAAGGGACTCTCTTGTGGTCACACAGCTAATGAGGCATGGAACTAGCATTTGAACCTCAGGTCTACTAATCCCGAAGCCTATGTTCTTTTCACCATTCCAAGCAGCCTTTGAGTTCCTTGAGAGCTGAGATGTAAATACTCACTGAGGAAACCCACTGCCCTTTAGCAAGCCTGTAGCATTCCCGTAAGATCTGAAAGCACGCAAGTCTCAGCAATTCTGCTTTTAGTAGGTGACAGGCAGCTCAGGGCATGATGCAAAGGAAGTCTCCACCAGCCTTGGATGCTTGCCCTTCCCTTCAAGGAAAGCATGGATGTGACGGTTAATAGTATGTGTCAGCTTGACTGGCCCATGGGATGCCAGACATTTGACCAAACATGATTCTGGATGTGCAGACTGAGTAAAGCAGATGGCCTCCCCTAGTGTGGGTGGGCCTCATCCAATCAGTTGAAGACCTGAATGGAATAAAAAGGCTGAGTAAGAGGGAAGGCTTTCTGCTGACTGCCTGAGCTGGGACATTGGTCTTTTCCAGTCTTCAGACTCGGACTGAAACATTGGCTCTTCCTGGGTCTCGAGTCTGCTGGCTTTCAGACGGGAACTTACATAATCAGCTCTCCTGAATCTCAGGCCTTTGGACACAGACTGGAGCTACACCATTAGCTCTCCTGGGTCCCAGCTTGCCAACTGCAGATGTCGGGATGCCTCAACTCTTCTCAATCTCTCTCTCTCTCTCTCTCTACCTAATAAACATCCTATTGGTTCTGTTTCTCTGGAGGGAAAGTGGGGGTGAAGCAGGGAGCCCCATCCCAGCAGCTGGATCCAAGGATCCTCCTGGACTCTTCTCTCAAGAAGCCCCAAGTCCTATCCAGAATCTCAGATGAAAATGGCAACAGAGACAGGGAATGCCCTTCAAATCCACGGAGGAAGGAGTGTGGCTGGGTGGCTTTCTGAGCCTTCTCCCCAACAAGAAGACCCTAAATCTATCACCCCCATCCTCCCTGCCCCAGCCCTGCAGAAATCTGGCTTCACAGCTGCAGCTGAAGCAAACACCTGCACCTACCCCCCATTAGACCTCCTGCCCGCTAAGAAATACCATTCTATCGGCTAAATTTGCCAACAGAGGGCAGGAAGAGGGATGTACATGACCACTTCTCCCCCCAAAGAAAGTCTGGGCTTATCTATTGGGAGCCCAGGTGGGGTGGGAGAGGGAAGGGATCTGGGAGAGGAGCTCTGTGGTGAGCCCGTCCAGGTGTCCCATTTCTCAGAGAAGGGCAGGCTGCGGCAATGGAGCACATGAAGGACGGCTGGCCTCCCCAGGTTGACAGCTGGTGAGGAAACTGTGGGCACTGACTCAGAAGCCCAACAGCTCGATATGTATCAGGCAAACAAGCTTTGATCTCATCAATATATCACCCGGGGAAACATCCCAGCCAGCACCAGAGGAACCCAACATTAATGGTCACAACGGCCTAAGCTTCCCCCATTCTGTGTGTTCTCTCTCTGGTGGGCTCAGTGGAACAGAACTGGTCCCCCAACACTAAGAGGGATGTCAGGTATTAAGAGCACCAGGGTCTGATTTTGGGGGGAAGGGGGAGAGACAGCCCTGGGTTCAAACCCTGGCTCTGCCACTAACGGGGTGCCTTGGGCAAGTCTCAGTTTCCTGATCTGAAAAATGGGGTGGTGACACCCTGCTGGCTAAGTCACAGCAGCTAGTACCGTCATGATGAGCTTCAAAGATGGGAAGAGCCCCAAACCTGGCCCCTGCTCGTGGCCAGGTCTACAAGTCGGCTGGAGCTGACTTTTCTATTCTCTGCTACATCGGCCCTCAGACTTTAATATGGATCAGTCACCAGGTGCACTTGTTAAAAGGCAAACTCCTGGGCCAGACACTAGATCCCGTCAATCAGATGCTCAGGGGATGGGGCCCAGGAATCTGTATTTACACCACCTCCCCAGGTGACTCTTTTGCAGGTACTCCAGGACTATTCTGTGAAAGACCCTGCTGCCCTGGCCACCCTCCCCTATTCCCAGTGGCTTCCTCCAGCAGGTGACCTTGCCTTTGGCCTTCCCCTTGCTGGGGCTCACACTAGCCTCTTCTCAGGCTTGTCCTACACCCCCGGCTCTAGGGATGGACTCAGGCTCCTGGATCTCTGGCCAGGGCCCACTCCTCCAAGCACCCCTTCCTTCAGCCATGGGGAGGGGAGAAATGATGCCATCTGGGCCAGGAATAGTACTTTATGTCCAGAGAAAGGACACACACAGGCCGTCCAGATCTGCCATCCAGCTCTTTCTCGTGGGGCAGGCAGCGAAAGAAAATAGAAGGCCCTACGCAAGGGGCTTCCCATCCACCGAGCACTGCTGCGTGCCGTCACCGGTGCTTTACTTGTTTACGCCTTGTCTGATCCAGCCTCAGCTCTACAAGGCAGCAGGAGTGGGGCTGGGATCTGAGCCTCTGCAGGCCTGAATCAGAGCCCATCCTTTTAGCCACTGTGCTCCACTGCCCAAGGGAATTCCACTCTCTGACCCACTCTTGTCCCTCCCTCCCCACCCTGTTCCGCATGCACAACTCAGGCCTCACGGCCCAGACTCATCAGGCCTGCCCTCCAAGCAGTCTTGCATTTCTGAGAAAAAGGCAATAAAAGCTTAATAGGGGGGCCTCCCTGGTGGCGCAGTGGTTGAGAATCTGCCTGCTAATGCAGGGGACACGGGTTCGAGCCCTGGTCTGGGAAGATCCCACATGCCACGGAGCAACCTAAGCCTGTGTACCACAACTACTGAGCCTGTGCTCCGCAACGAGAGGCCACGATAGTGAGAGGCCCGCGCACCACGATGAAGAGTGGCCCCCGCTTGCCGCAACTAGAGAAAGCCCTCGCACAGAAACGAAGACCCAACACAGCCAAAAATAAATAAATAAAAATAAATTAAGGGCTTCCCTGGTGGCCCAGTGGTTAAGAATCTGCCTGCCAATGCAGGGAACACGGGTTCGAGCCCTGGTCCGGGAAGACCCCACATGCCACGGAGCAACCTAAGCCCGTGCACCACAACTACTGAGCCTGCGCTCTAGAGCCCATGAGCCACAACTACTGAAGCCCACACGCCTAGAGCCCGTGCTCCACAACAAGAGAAGCCACCGCAGTGAGAAGCCTGCGCACCGCAACGAAGAGTAGCCCCCGCTCGCCGCAACTAGAGAAAGCCCGCACTCAGCAATGAAGACCCAACGCAGCCAAAAATAAATAAATAAATTAAAAAGAAAAAAAAAGCTTAATAAACCCAGCGATACTTGCAGAGCCTGTGAAATACAGCCAGGGCCCCTGACACCCCTCGCCTGAAGGATCAGAAGGTTCCTGAAAACCCTCACTGCATACCTTGGTCAACCTGTCCAGGCCGCCCCTTCCCACCACCTCTCCCCCACCCCCAGTCCCAAGTCCTGAGCTGCCTGGAATTCGTGGGAGAAGGAGGGCCCACGGGACCCAGCAGCTGGTCGGCTCCCCAGCCCCCAGACCGCTGGATTAATAAAAAATAAAAAGATCCCCACAAAATACAACCAATAACAATGGCCATAAAAGCCAAATTGGATTCCTTCCTGGCTGATGAGCTCAGAGCCCTTCTCTCTCTCTGAGACCCAATTAACAAATATGTAAAACAATTCCCCTTGCATCTCCTCTCCGACTCCAGCCGGCTCTTCCTGCGAGCTCAAGCTCAGGGACAAGAGAGGAGGCGTCAGTGGGGGAGGGGTCCTGGGGCAGCAGCAGTGGCCCTGGAGGCTGGGAGTAGGGACCTGCCCTGCCACCAGCCTGCTGTGTTACTTAGAACAAGTTACTTAACATCTCTGGTTGGGTGCTTCCCCATCTGTCAGATGGTGGGTTGGGAGAGATGCTCTCTAAACTCTCCACCTCTGATTCTTAGCTGCTGCCCAAGAGGGGGAGGCAGAAGAAGGGGAGGTGTTCCCCTTCATCCCTATTCAGAAGCTAACATATAACTGGGTGGGGGTGGGGACACCCAGGCTGGGTCCTGATGTATCATCAAGCCAAGAAGCAGGAACAGCCAAATAAAGTGTGCTGGCTGGATGCCATCGGCTTCGCTGGGACATAGCAGGTGGTAACCTGCCAGTCCTTAGCTCTGAGGAACGCTTTGGACACCACTACCCCTCCTCTCCCCCCACATACCCAGACCACATCTGTGCGTTTGGGGACGTTCCAAGACTCTTCTTGGCCCCATACCACAAAAGCGAAGCTTGAGGGCTAATTGGAAGCTGAAAGATAGAAAGCAGACACGCAAAGTGCTCAAACCCACCGACCGGCCACCACCACGGCTGGTTTGGGATGGAGCTGTAGAAAGAGGCTGTATCCCCAGCCTCACTGCCCAGAAAGAAAGTGAGAAGCCTTAGGACAAATCTCCCCTTCTGAGAACCTGGGGCTCCCCCAGCCCCTGCTGCCTGGGCTCGTGGAAGGCCAAGGAGGCCAGCCCCAGATGAAAGCAGCACAGCAAGGAGATGTTGGCGACTGCTGGGGCTCTCGTGTCCCTAAGCCATAGCCTTGATCCTGTCCTTGATCGTCTCATCCTGAGGGATTGAATGGTGCTTCATCTCTGCAGCAACTTACAGCCTGTAGGTGATTTTCATACAGGTTTTCTAGTCTTAGGAATTATTTCCAATTTGCAAGAAAGAAAACTGAGGCTAAAAGAAGTAAAGGGATTTATTTGAACCTGACTTCTGATAAGCTCAGTACTCGTCTCATTATATTAGGTTTTATTTGAGTCTCACGTGTTGGAAAACTCTCACAGTGCTAGAGTCTGCCTTCCCAATCCCCACTGGTGTTCGCACATGTTGCCCCCCATCCCCCCGCCCAGCCGCTGCCCCCAGGAGTCATTCTGGCCACAGGCACAACCCTGGCTCCTGGGAAGGGAGGAGAGAAAAAGCACCAGGGGGTGACATCCAACTTCATCATCTTGGTTGGCCGGGTGGAAATGCACCTTACGTGCCTGCACTGGGAAGTGCTTCCTGGCTACCCTGCTGATTGGCAGTGCAGGTGCGTACAGTGGGGAGGGAGGGGTCAGTGCAGGAGGTGCACTCAGAGCCCTTCCACAGCCGGGGCCAGCAGAGAGGCCCCTGGCAGGGTGGGGAGTCTGACCCTGGCCCTCAGCCCACCCTCCAAGATGGTGTAACTGCCTACAGAGACAGGAACAGAGGGTTGGAGCTCAGCTGCTGGAGCAGAGGGTCCAAGATGAAGAACAGACCCCAAGTAGCACCCCTCCCCAACTCTGCTGCCTTTCCCATGAAATGCTTGGGAGATTCAAGGCCCCAGGAACTCAGAACTGTTGCTCCTGGCCCTGCTTCAGAGGCCAGGAAAGACCCAATGAAGCCACCTGGGCTCCAGAATGTCGGGCCCCTTCCGTCCCACCCCCACCCTGCTCTCTGATGCAGTGTTATCCGAGGCCTCATAGGAACTTCCCTCAAATCCTCCCACAATGATAGGGCTCAGTCTCCTATTTGCTCATGACCTTGGGCTAGTCTTTCTTCCTTCCTCGGCCTCAGTTTGCCCTTCTGTAAAATGGGAGGGCTGGACTCAATGAGATTTCAGGTATTTCCTAGTTCTGTCATTTGGAGTCCTCAAAAAGCCAGGACACAGAAGTGTGATAACAGAGAAGACGGGGTGGCTTAGGGCTAGGGAAGCAGCTGGGAAGGTGAAGAGGGTTGCAGATTTTTCAGGGTACTGGGGCTGCAGTCTCCATCAGCTTGGCAGTCTCCTGGGTTCCAATCCCTGCCACGGCCAAGAGCCAGAGGAGCCCGGTGACCAGAGGGCCCTGCACAGTGGGGTGGGGATGGGATATGCAGTGAGAGGGAAAGGTTCAAGGATTCAGACTCTGTCTCCCTGCCTCTGAGCTGAAGGGTGTTCCAGCGGACAAGAAAAGAATCCTTTGCCTTGTCAGTACTTGGGGTCAGGTGCGGCCAAATCCCGGCCCTGGCTGTCAAAGTCTCTCGGCCCCATTCACCAATTCTATGTTCATGCATTCATTCATTCATTCATTCATCGTCTTCATTCATTCACTTGTTGGTGCTTGCTATATAAAATAAGGACTTCCTGTTAAATCATCATTATCTTAACTTTGTGGTGTCTTGAACTCCTTTCCTCTGTAAGGCTCCATGAACCTTCGCATCCCAGGTCTATTCTCATGAGCATTAATGCCCAAGAGTGCCTCTTGGCTGACTCGTCCCTGTTCATCACAAATTCCTGGCTCTGTTACTCTGGGATCTTCCACTCAAAGCCTCTGGAAGACCAGGTCACCAAGTCAGGAACCCTTGAAGGGAACATGCAGCAGCTACTAACCTACAATGCTCTTCACCAGCCAGCCTCTTCCCAGCTTCTCTGGTTGGAGAAGGGAAGGGGGTTATTTTTCTTCTGGCTGCTGAGAGATCAAAGCCTGATTTCTCTCTAGCTTAGCTGAATGTCTCCCAGGCCTGGATTGCAGAGAGGAACCAAAACCAGCATCCTGCCTTTGTGAAGTCACAAGATGATATTATAAAACCAGCAAATAATATTTCAAACAGAAAGTTCTCACATATGATTATGTCCAGAGGGATGCAAGTCTCAGCTGTATCTACATGGGATGAAACGGGGAAACTTCTGGATGAAAGCCAGAAAAGCCCTGCCAGTCTGCCAGATGTTGCCCACATCTGGATATCCAAAAAGTGATCTGTTCGGTGGCTTGGTAGTCAAGGAGCAAATGGTCAATCCACGTCACCCTGTCAACCAGGACGCAGACCAAGCCCATATGTACAAATCACCCAGATTACTGAAGGATCCAAAAGGTCGTTTGATTTCAATCATACTCATCTGTAAGGACCCAAATCAAGTTGATATAAAGGCCAAAGCACGAGCTGCAGTCATCATATGGTGGTCACGATCGTGCACTGAGGCCAGCTTGCCTGGGTTTGAGTTCTGTTTCCGTGGCTTACTGGCAAGCTGTTTAGTCTGTGTTTCACATTTCTCATCCCTAAAATGGAACAATAATGGTAACTCTCTCATAGAGCAGGTATGAGGATGCAATAAGATAATACCTATAAAGTCCTAAGCCCAGTGCCTAGCAGGTAGTAAACAGTCAAAATATGTTGGCCGTTATGATAATCATCGTTATCATCGGGGTGATCACCCTGCAGAACCCTCCTGACTAAGAACAAGAGAAATCCTCCAGGACCGTGCAAAGGCCAATACAGTGGGAAGGGGGTGGGGGGGAAACACATGCTCCTCCCCAAACATCCCAGGAACTCCAGTTTGCCACAACTGTTCCAACTCCGACCCCATTTAAGCTGCCTTCCCCCGAGACACGATCGCCACATTCTCCTTCATGACAGGAGTGGCTTCCAGCTGGCAGTCATGTCTCCTCTATTAACAAGGTTTGGCAAAGGACGCATCGTCCAGGTGCCAGTTATGTGTGTTGGATGCCTCAAGCAGATGGCTGAGCGGGGATGAGCGTTCCCTACCGTACCCCTTCTCCCACCAAGACATCAAGCTGCGGAGGGCACCCAAGTGTACTGCAAGCACCACCCACAGGAAATTTCCTTCCCACTGTGAAATGACCGCTGGCCTGGATCATGTTCTCTGAGCCCCAGAGGGCACCTGGGTCCCTCTTCTACTTCTGGTGGGGGACCTGGGGGAGCTATTACTTATCATCCATCACCTCTGGTCCAGGTAGGGGGTGCTGGGGCAGGGATGGGAGACTCTGGTGAGCTCTACAAGGACAGAGACTGAGGCTTTTCCATTTCTGCATGCCTGGCACACAGTGGGGCTGCTCAGGCAGACACTCGTGGGATGCGGGATTAAGGAGAAGGCTTTTTCTGCTGGAGGAGATTTAAGCCTCTGGACGCTGTATCCCAGGACACCATTCCCTAGTTCCAGGGAGTGCCCCCTATAAGAGACCTGGATGGCACCTGCTGGTACCTAAATCCAAGCCAGTCCTTCCCATTGTCACCACTGCTTCCTCATTCCCAGTGGTCAGGTTCACTGATACAGCAAGACCCTAATCTTCCACCCAATGGCCCTTTCCAAATTGCCCAGATTCCCAGTCTAGTTCCCTCAGAGGGAGGACCAAAGAGAGAAAGCAGGATGCCAGGACTAAGGGCATCTCTGGGAGTCCCACATGCCTAGCGGGTTCTTTCCCTTGAGTTCAGGGAGAAACATACCCAGACCCTACGCTTCGCTAGCGTCCCCCAGGGGCTGGTCCCAGGACCCTGCGCTGAGCTTCTTCCTTCCAGGTTTTGGCAGAGGGTCAGCCGCCGCTGGCACCAATGCCAGCAAGCGTGACGAGGCCTAGAGGTGTGATATAAATAGCCTGCTGCTGCCCATCGGCTCCTCCTTCCCCTTGGCTTTGGTTCCAAACCTTCTCCCTCCTCACCCCCAGAGTAAACTTGCTAGCAGGGGCTCTGCAGGGCTCCACATGCCTCTTTCCTAGCTGTGTGGCCTTGGGCAAGCGAGTCAACCTCTCAAGCCCGGGTCCTTCAATTGCAAAGTGGAATAAGTAGACTTACCTTCCAGGGTCGTTGTGGGGATTACATCAATTAGCCCACGTCAAGCTTTTAGCACTGTGCCTGGCACATGGCAAATGTTCTGTATCTGTTAATGCTGTTGTTCACAGTGATGAACGGGGGGACCTGGGCAGGTCAGCAGGGTCAGTCTTGAGATCAGGGGGGATGAGGAAGAGAGGACTTGGCAGTGAAAACCAGCTGCATCTCACCTCTGTGCTTGGAGGGGAAGCGTTAGGTTTACTGCCTGCACCCGTTCAATCCCCTTCACTGGGGCCATGTGGACGCTTCCCACATACTCAGGAGGCCAGCCTGGCCACATGGCACGCCAGCCTGGGATTCTGAGATTCAGGCTCTGCCACCAACGTGCTGGGTGATGCTGGGCAGCTCACTTGCCCTCTCTGAAGTAACTTCCCCATCTGCAGAGGCCTCTCGCAGCCCTAACCTCTCATGGAGTTAAATTGTTTTTCATAGTCCAGGCTTCACAGCGGGACTCCTGCCTGAGCCCATCCCGCCAGGCAGACAGGTCTGGGCTCTCATGGTTGGGGACAGAGCCCAAGATGCAGAGGTAAGACACCCAGTTCCAGCCCCAGCCTGGAAGCCTCGAGTACCGATCCTAGGATGGCCAGAGCTAAAGTCTGCCCTTTACCCCTGGCCCAGCTGGCAGATGAATTTACATTCTTTTGAAAACCATCACATAAGTGAGTTTCTTGACCAAAAAAATGTATTGAATGAATGAATGGCAGAAACAATGTAGAGTACTGGGCAAAATAGGGGCTCTTGCTTCATTCAGATGGAAATCTGACCCCAACTTGGCCCCTTCTAGCTGTGTGGCCTTGGGCAGACCTCTTGGCTTCTCCAAACCTTGGTTTCCCCTCATACTAAATGGGGATAACAATCCACATGCCATGAGATGGTTACGAGGTTAAGTGACCCCTTCCATTTACGCGTGTAAATGCTTGGTACCTGGCACATAGTAGGTACTCAACAAATGGCAGCTATTATTATCAGGATTGTTATTACAAGCCTGCTGCTGCCATTGTAAGGCAGAGGAACCAAGGCCATCAGCCTTGGTGCCCATTTCCAAAGAGCTCTGACTACCAGAGACACGTTACCTCAGTCCTCCCAACTGTGTACCTTCCAGCTGGTGAGGAGCGGAGCGCCGTCTGGTCTCCCAGGGCCAGGCAGGGAGTGAGCTGGCGGGGGAGGCTCTGCCACCTTCCCTGGACCAGTCCTGGCAGCATACCTGCTTCCGGCCTTAGTCGAGCAGCTGGAACGTGAGCCACGCTGTCTTGGCCGTGAAATGCGACTTTTGGAAAACATGCATATTTGTGAGTTGGTGCATGTTTCTATTTCGGGCCAGCACTGCCCTCTTTACTTATTTTCCCTGGGCTTTGCATTTGGAACCCAGCTTGCAAGGGTGTTTTGACAGACTTTGACACTGCTCCAGGCTTCTCTGGCAGGAGACATGCTCAGGTGTGGGAAGGGTGGGCAAGAGAAGGAAGCTTTCAGATGACAAGCCCTCTTCCTTGGCTAAGAGTGACAGATGATCAGACACCCCTGCCTCACTATCCAAGCTCTCAGTTTCTCCAAGTATAGGTGGGGGAAGAATATAAGAGGTTTGGGTGGGGAGCAATTTCAAAGAGGGGGAAGGGAACCAAAGAGGCAAATCATTGAGTTTCCAAGCACCATGATGCACACATCATTATCAATACCAATAACATCTTTATCAACCACTGCTGCCACCACCACCACCACCGTTTGGGGGCACCTATTTTTATGACTGAGAGTGGGCTGGCTGACTGCCCTTAGGGAAGCCACCTCATCTTTCAGCATCTCGCTTCGCTCATCTGTAGAGGTGATTTTCGCAGTACCCAGCTCATGGGGCTGTGAGAAGTGGTTGCTTAGCCAAATGGTAGCGATGACTGTCTTCCCACCCGGCTGCAGATCCTGGCCAGCTGCCCGTGGACAGCCTACTTGGTAGAGTCTTCGGGACTTGGAGTTGACTGCCAAGCCTCTACCCACCAGGCACGGCCTCTAAAGCTGCTCTCAGCTAGTCCCTTCTCTGTGGTCATTTGCAACCAGCCCAGAGTCTGCCTTAAGGGAGGAAGGGACTCAGACAATTCCATCTGCCTTTGAATGACCAGGTGAGTGGAAGGGGAAATGAGGAGACAAGGGAAACACGTCTAAACTATCAGAGAAAAGGGCTTAAACCATAATTCCAAGATTCTGAGGGTCAGGGGATCCAGGTTTTAGTCCTGACCCTTCCTCTCATTCATTCATTCACTCATTCATTCATTCACCAAGCTTCCACCAGCACAACCAGTGGTTCGTGCAGAGGATATACTGACAGTAGAATCAGTGCCTGCCCCAGTGGAGATGGTACTTCAGTGGTGTGACCTCAAGGAAATTACTTGACATCTCTGGTCCCATAAAGGAAATCATCTGAACATCCGTTGCTCAGGGGACAGGATGCCTTCACCGGTGGTGGGTGCTCTGAGGAAGGGGAAAGGTACCATAAACTCTGGGGTTAGAATCACAATTTTCAATCCCACCCACACTCAAGAGACTCAGGAGAAAGCCAATGTCCCACATTATTAGGGCCAAACTGGGACCCTTGAAGGTCACCTCAACCAGCCCTGTCCTTGTACGGATGGGGAAGCCTAAGGCTCAGAGAAGGGAATTTGCCCATGGACACACTGGGAGCCTGTGGCCACGCTGAATCTAGGACCTGCCTCCCCACTCCCCACTTCCACTCCAGTGTTCCTCCCACTACGTCACTCTGTGACTCTTCCTCAGCTCAGTTTCTGGATTTTAAGGGGCTTGCTGCGATTCCAGAACTGAGGAATCCTGGCCCCTTGGAGAGACTGTGAGGGATCTGTGTCATCTGGCCCTGGAGGTTTTCCCGGGGAGGGGGCAGAAGCTCCCCATGGGGAGGGAGGTCAGCCTTCCAAAGAGAGAGGTATGGGGGCGTAGATTCTGCTGGGAGAATGAAGTCAGCTCCCGCTAAGGGTCAGCTGTGGCCGCATTGGAGCAAAGACCGACTGGATCAGACCCAGGCTGCAGGAAAGTTGGGGAGAGAGTGAAGGCAGCTGGGAAAGAGGAATTGGGAAAGACAAAAGGGGTGTGTGTGTGTGTGTGAAAGATAAACATGGGGGAGGAGAACCGAGCAGGGAAACAAAGAGACAGAAAGTGCAAGCAAAGAATGATGCAGAGAGACGGATGTGGACCTTGGTTGTAGGAGCTTTGTCTGAAGTAAGAAAGGGGAGCAGGCATGAGGGTGGTGAGCTGAGAAAAATGGACTCTTGAGCCCAATACCAAGATTCTGTAAGGCTGGGCTTCTGTTTGCCGCTTCCACTGGGCCAGGCTACTCCTTCCATCTGGCAGATACCCTGGTTCCTGACCAAGTCGGCCCTGGGGTCGGGGGAGGGCTTTCTTTGTGACCCGCTGCTTCCCTCAAAGGATGTGCGTGCATGGGGGTGGGGGCGAGGGAGGGCTGAGGCTGAGGGAGGGAGCCTGAGCAGTTCTGTGAGTCTCTGGGCATCCCTGTGAGCACCCGGAGGTGAGCTCTGAAGTCTGAGGCTCAGTCAGACGTCCAGAGACAGCAGGACCTGAGTGAAGATATTGCTCGGCTTGCTGGTGCTTGTGGGAAGATCTGTGTTTGTTCACGTGCGTGTGGATCTTCCCTCCGTGTGCCGATTGTGTGGAGTGTGGGTGGATGTATATCGCGTGAGTGCACTATGAATCTGTGTGGGGATTGTTTGCGGGTCTGTGGTTTGCGTGGTAGACCTGTGTGAGCGTGTGCATGGACTGGGGGTCTGTGTGTTCTTGGGTCCGTGGGCACGTGCGCGGGGGTTGTGAGTCTCCAAGGCCGCCTCCAGGTGCTGTCCGCGGAACTGACCCGGGGCGTGGACAGGCGAGCACCTGCGCCCAGTCTCAAGAGGAACCTGGGGCCAACTGTGGAGCAAAGAGGGGCCGAGGAAAGGACGCCTCCTAGGAGGCGCCTTCCTAGCCCAGCTGCGGGCCCCCCAGGGAGTTTGGAAAAGTTCTCCCAGTGGCGGGGTTGCTCCCAGGAGTCGGCGCCACTCGCGCCGAGAATCTTCCCCACACTCTCAGCGCCACCACTGCTGGCTGCCTACCCCATCTCCACCCTCACTAGCGTTCTCAGCAGGGCCCGGAGACCCTCTCGTGCGTGCTCAGCTTCCAAAGCCTACCCGGTCTGCCCCAGAGCTCCCGCGCGCCCGGTTGGACCGGTTGCCAGGTTAATTGGGCCCCAGCACTCCGGGAAGGTCCCGTCGAGAGCATGAGCGCGCTAAGGTAGAAAGTGGATGCAGAGGAGGTCATTAATCTTTTCCAGTCCCCTCCCTGAGCTCCAGCTGGGGTGAGAGACTGATCCCGGGCTGCTTCACACTGATGCTCAACTTTTACGGAATCAGTCATCCATCCGCAGGGACCAGCAGGGGACTAGAGGTCGGAAGCCTCGCCGTTTGTGGGCATCAAACAGGCTGGTGCAGACCCAGGCTGCTCGGGCCCCGCGGGGAGTTGGTGCGGAGCTGGAGCTCGGCCGCGGGGGGCTAGCTCTGGGCTCTGCCCCCCACCAGCCGGCTTTCCCGGAGGGTCCGAGGCCCGCATCCCGGGCTGGCTGGACAGCGGGAGAACTTCACATACAGAGCCGCGCAGGCCGGGGTGGGGGCGGCGCGGAGGACTTGCCCCCCTCCTCCGAGCAATGCATCCCCCTGCCCCGACCCGGACGGCGCCCAGCGGCCGTCGCACTCACCTCGGCTGGCCAAGCTGAGCTGGCTGAGCCGCGGGCGCGGGAGGGAGGCGCGTCGTAGGGGCCGAAGACTGCGGCCACCCTGCCGCGCGGACTTGTCCCCTCGCGGGAGTCGCAGGGAGAAGCTGTTCGGAGCTGCAGGAGGCCGGGGTTCCCGCTCCGCTCCAGAGCGCACGGACAGTGCTCGACCAAGTGTGTGTGTCTCGCTCCCCAGCGCGCACAGAGAGCTCGCTGCGCCGCCGCCGCCTTTTATTCGCCGCCCGCCTTTGTTTGGGTCCGGGCTCCTACCACGGGGCGTGGGGGTGTGCAGGGCAGGCTCTGGGGCCACACCGCCCCCCAGACCCTGGCGCCGCCGGCCTCCGCGCCGCCGGGCTTTGAGTCAGTAGCCGGCGAAGGCTGGCGCTCCGCCGCTCCCTGCTGTCTCCAAAGCCCGCCGCCAGGCGCCACGGCGGCCGCCGCCCCCCCTGCGAGAGCCGCGCTGTGGTATAGCCGGGCTCTCAAAGCCTGCGGGCGGGGACTGCGAGGGGCGCAGCGACCCCTGTGGGTCAGTCCCCGCTTCTGCAAACGGCCCTGACAGGGTCCCCTGCCCCGCCCCCCTTTCCTAGATTCCCACCTCTCTCCTAGCCCGCGCTCCTCTCCCCATCCGCCCAGCCTTGGCAGGTCACCAGCCTCCTGGACACTGGAGGGCATCCTCAGGTCTCCTCCGGAGGGAGCTGCCAAGCCCAGGCTCCTGGCGCCGTCCCTTCCTCCCATCTCCATTCATCTCTCTGGCACCAGAGCCCAGAGCCATGCCAGCTCCTGGGACCGGGCATCCCTCCAGCCTTAGTACACGGTCTGCCTATATCCCTGGTTCGCGGGCCGCAAGGAGAAGGGGCCGGGGAGCCAAGGCTATTGCCTGGCTCATTTCTCTCCATCAGGAGAGAAAGACTCAGAGGATATTGGCATTGGTGTCACCCAGGGAGAGCCAAGGGGGATGCCTTGAAAGAGGACCGGTTGCCAGCCCCTAGCAGCCGGATGGAGGGGTTTTACTTATAGAAGCCAGAACGAAGGGAGGCCATTGCTACTGTTGTGTGAGGGGTGAGCCAGGAGTTTATGATACATCCTCAGTGTGTGCTGAGAGCAGAACAGAGGAAATAGAGAGGGGGTCGAAGTGCAACCCCTGTCTCTAGGAAGTTCCCAGCTTATAGGGCAGATAGAAACATGGTTGAATTCTAAAATGAAGCACCAGGCCCCATACCCACACACAGATGCTCAATCCGTACCGCAGCCCTTCTTTTTAAAAGAGGAAAACTGAGTTGGGAGCACCTCTAATGTTGAAGGGCTGAGTGGAGCTTCTGTTTGTTCCTCACCTTGCATCCCTGCTCTGTCTCTCTGGTGTGCAGCCCCTGGGAGCTGTTCCCAGTGGCTGGCTGCCAACCGGACACATGGACGTTTATGATTCTGGATGCCCTGAGAGCTCATCTATGCAGAAGCAAATGGCCCGAGCCGGTGTCCCTACCCTGGCACTCACTCCCTATGTACTCAAGATCGTCGTGGGAACCATTGCCAGGCTGGCCAAATCTATCAGGGAACTCCCAGTGGTCCCATCTGGCCTCGAAGACGTTAGGGTTTAGGACAGCTCCTGTGTGAAGGGTGTCTCCCTGAGCTGTGAGCGGAGAGAGAGACAGGAGACCTTTCCCGAGAAGTGGAGAGCGCGTGTGTGACTGCCCCCAGATCAGAGGCCGAATCTGACACATGCGCACGGAGGAACAGACTCAGATTGGCCCTGCAAATGTCTAGTCTCTCTTGCCACATCCCAGAGGGAGGGCAGAGAACGTGGCACCATGGGAGAGGGTGGGAGGAAGGAGAACCAGGAGAAGATTTGTTTATAAGGGAGACACAGAGTGTGTTCCCAAGCCCAGCTGAGAGCAAAGGATTTTCTTTTGCGGACAAATGGCTTACTCTTTTCCATTGGTTTGAAAGCTGCTTCCAGGAGCCTCCTCAAAGTCCTCCAAGGCTCATTCACTGTTCCTCCCAGTTGGACAGATCCACAGGGAGCGATATTGATGGGTTCCATGTGCCACCCTCAGCCCATGCCTGGGGACACAGCCCTCGCTTCCCTGGGAACTAGTTTTAGTGCATTTGGGTCCTAGCTTCATGCTGTCTAGCTGGTCATAGCTGTGGCCACCTCACCCACACCCTCCTTGGAGTCCTCCCTGGCCTCCTGGGGCCTCCAGATGATCTCCAGTGGGGGCTGGGTTTGGTCAGCCCTTGATGTGGGATCTTCTGGGAACAGAAGGTACAGAGGCAGAGGCCCAATGGAGTAAAGGAGGAGGTGGGAGTGTGGTACCCAGGGACACTGGAAGCATGCAATTTTCTCAGGCCATCAGCGGGGTTTTAAAAATGCAAATGGAACTGGGCCTTTGAAATATGCCTGCCATAAAGTGGAACTGGTGGTGGCCGCGGAAGCTGGCGCCGGTGTGGAAAGTCACAGGAATCCCCCTCCTGGGGCCTCAGCCTCAGACTCTCTGCCCTCTACTCCACGTTTTGCCCGCAGGAGAGAATGCCTGTTTACAGGGGCCTGGGAATGCTGGACTCAGAGATCCCTGCCCAACCTCGGGGCACCTCCCTGAAGCCTTCTTTCCCTCCAGGTGTTGATTAAAGATGACTCCGATAGTCAAATGATCCACCCAACTGCAGGGCTGCAGAGAATGAGATTCTACGTTCCCCTGGCCCCCCCCACTCTAGTGATGTCTGTTGGAAGTTCTTCCAGGGTCTGATTTAAATGCCTCTTGGTGCCGATAAGCTGCTTCCCCTGTTCTCTGTCTTCATGACTAATTGTAAGGCCTTCTTTTGAAAGAACTTGGAGCTATAAAGGGCTGCTTTGTCCTTAGCTCTTATCCCTTTATTTCTAGTTTCTCTTCAACCATGTCTGAAGCAGAGCCTCTGCGCCCAGCCTCTGATTCCACTACTCCCAGTAAAGCCATATTTCTGTTCCATTCCTTACCAGCTATGTGACCATGGGAAAGTCACTTCACCTTGCTGAGCCTTAATCATCTCATCTATAAAATGGGGATGGTAAAAGTACCTATCTCACAGTAGTGGCTATAAAGAGTTTACTAAATGAGATAATCTCAGTGAAAAAATAGTATTTAGCACAGTGCCTGGCACAAACCAAGCTCTAAATAAATATTAGCTGCTGCTTCTTCGTCTCCTTCTCCCCCTCCCCTCCCCTCCCCCTCCTCCTCCTCCCCTCCCCCTCCTCCGCCTCCTTCTTCTTCTTGCCTGTTGGGCAAGAGTGACCTACAGGTGACCATAATACCTCTCACTTCTTTGTCCCACCCCTGGTGGGGGTACTGTGTGCAGATCAAGTCCTCCCACTAAATGTTTGAGCAGCTAAAGGAAAGAGTATATGGTGACGGATGGGGTGTTTATTTTTAACAGTGCAGTAGATTAAAGCAATTTCTCCATTGTTCCCACATCAAGGAATAGAGTAACTATATTTATAGGTGCTTCCCTCTTCAGTCTGCTAACACACTGAGTTTGGCCCCAACCCAAAGAGATTAGAGGTTTCCCTCTAATCTCACCTTCTCCAGGATGCCCAGAGGCCAGTGAACTGGGGCGTGCTGTAAAGAGTTCTAGATTTACGAAACTGAGTTTGATTTTTCTATGTGTCGTTTATTAACTGTATGACCTTGGGCAAGTCACTTCATTTCTCTGAGACTCAGTTTCCTCAACTGCAAAATGGGAGTAATAATGAACTCTGCCTATAATACGCCTGCAATTATCTTTACAGCTGAGGTGGAGCACCGATTTATAAGTAACAGTTAGGTAATTAGTCATATACATAGTTATATATAGTTGGAGAGCCATATGCTAGATAGAATGAACAATCCCTGTTTCCATGACTTTCAAGGTCGATTGCTCATCATGGGATATAATGGATGCAAAAGAGCTCAGGAAACTTGCCCAAGTTCATGGTGAATGAATTTCTGACTCCAGGTTGTGTAGCAAGTCAGTGGAATAGTTTGGGTTGGACCCAGGCCTCCTTCAGTCTCGAGCTTCTGCCAAGACAGCGTCTTTCCTCTCCCCAGCCCCCTTCTCCCTGAAGTTCTGTTCAGGAGGTGAGTGTGAGTTTATGGGGGGAAGAGGATAGAGGGGCCAATAATCCAAGAGAAGAAAAAGAGGTCTGGGGAAAGGTGATGGGGCCAGGCTGGGGTGGGGATGCTGCAGACAGGGCCTGGGGGAGGCTGGGCAGGCGGCAGCCCTTCACTCCTGTCTCTCCAGAACTTCGCAAGCAGCAGGCTTAGCACTCCTTTCCCAGCCTCGCCTGCCTCCTCCAAGGAAGCAGGCAACTTATGCCAGAGTGGATACAATCCAAGTTATTAACTGCCTGCGACAATTAGCCCCAGCGCCTGGGCCTGCTGACACCTCGGCTTGGAAAGAGGGAGCCAGTTACAGCATCAGCAGTGTTCATGCTGCCACATAATCCTCTCCCAACACGCCGTCCCCTCATTCCCCATCCATGTTTCTAGAGGCTTTTGCTCTGACTTCAACATCTGGAGAAGACCAAGTAGAGGCCTTCAAGAGTGAACGTCAATGAGGGGTTAGACCCCAAGGGGCATCGTACATAGCGGGGCTAAAGCACTAGCAGGGAAGAGCAGGACCCTGCCAAAGATCTGGACAGTGTGGCATTAGCCAGAGACTGTCTCATTTTGAGGGAGAAAGTATAACCTCCAGGTTGTGGGTTTTAAGTAGATTCTGTGCGGGTTTATTGTTAGAACTGGCTTGAAAGGGAGAGGTCAGAAATACCCAAGAAGTTCTCGTTTAAATCCCAGCTCAGTCACATACTAGCACTGTGGCTTTGGGAAAATCCTTTCATGTCTCTGAGCTCATTTCCTTACCTATAAACTGGCCACAGTGGCCACACCTCCCCAAGGAGGGAGATACCGCACAGAAGCACATAGTAGCACAGCTAGTGGCACAGAGTGAGCTGGAAAGAAATGGTAGCTATTGTGTTCTATATGGAAGGAGCCCTGGAAAGAGATTCTATGCTTCCTGTGAGTTCCCTCTCCCTTGGCAGGGGAGTGGAAGTGTGGGACGATGGGGAATGGGGTAGATGGGGAGTTAGGAGACCTGGATGCTGACCCCAGGTTTGCTACAACTTACAACGTGGTCTTGGTGCCCTTTCCACTCTGGCCTCTTGTTCCAACCTGACAAATGAGGGCATGAGACTAGATGAGCTCTAGAGCCCTTCTAACTATGATCTTCCAAGAGAGTGTGGGTAGAGGGAATGAGTGTAAGGTGAGTAGGAAGCTGTGGGGAGTATGGAATCCCCAATTTTTCAAGAGGGTGAATGGCAGCAATGGTAAATGTGATGGAACTGCCAAAAGAACACGAAACCAGTTACACAGTTAAGCCTAGAGTCTGTTGGTTCTGCATCAGTAAAAGAAACCACATACCTTTGATCAAGACAGGAAAAAAAAGATCATTGCCTGGTTCAGAGCTCCTGGGAGAGGCTGGGTAGAAGTCCCCAGCGCAGTTCTTGTCTTTGGGGATGTTTTAGAACCATAGACAGTGGCTGATGACATCTTCCAAACACCTGAGCCATAGTTGAGGCAAGGGCGAAGGGCTGAGGACATTTTGGCCCCTCGGAGGTGGTGTGAAGCTCAATGTGAGCAGTGCTGAGGCTCAGGAATAACTCAGTTACACCTGAGGGAGGTTTCTGAGCACCCGGTGGGGCTGCCCAAGTATTAGAGGGTGGGGTCATGTATAGGCAGGTGCACCAGGAACACCTAAGGCTCCTGATGCACCTGCCTGTGTCTGAGCTCTTTCATGACTCAGCATGGAATGCCAGCCCCATCTTCCCACCCTTTCCTGCCCTTTTATCCCTCCGGCCTCGGCTTCCTGGCACAAGCTGGTCAGCAGCTCGCCCTGCCCCTACCAGCCTGGCTGTCCCATTGGTGCCAGCTTTAACACTGACCATCAGGCTCTATCTGGGCCTCTGCAGTGACAGCAAGAAAGAGCCTTTCTGGCATTTTCCCAGTCAGGAATCTGTGCAGCTCTGATGGGCTGCCCCAGTGCCAGCTCCTATTCCAGCACATCCAGTGTGGGCAGGGCAAGGAACATTCCATGCCAGAGAACTCTGTGGCCAGGGTCCTTGAGCTGGAATGAAGGGCTGGTAGACAGATCATCAGTGCCCAGGCAGTTAAAATACATTTTGGGCACCAAGGGGTTCTGCAAACAACATCAGCACCAATAATAATGAATGGCTGCCATTTACTGAGTACCAGGCCTTGTACGTGCGTCACTTCACCTAAACTCACCCCATGAGGCGAGTCCTCTTATCACCCTCATTTCCAGGTGAGGAAATTGAGGCCCAGAGAATAAGCTCCTTCAGGTCACACAGCAGGTAAGTACTGAAGACTCAACCCTAGGCAGTTAGGTTCCATAGCTCAAGTTCTTTACCACATTCTTATTCTCATCTTACAAATGGAAAACTTGAGAGTTGGGGAGGATAAGGGACTTGGTTAAGGTCACAGAAAGAGTCAGCCGTGAAGAGGATTCGAACCAAGGTTTGCCTGATGTCAAAGATACTACGTTTATCTGCTCTACTCTACTGCTCCCTGATGAACTTGGTCCCTGTTAAGATACCATTCTCAGAGACCCCTACCGTGGCACTTAGGTCTTATCCTAGGTCTAAAACACAACAAAACTCACCTCCCTATTCATCCTTAGGGAAGCCACTGCCTCCCTCTGTGAGCCCCAATCTACCAAAAAAAAAAAAAAATCCTAAGACAGAGCTTACATTCCAATCTGAGAATTGTTTTGTCTGATGAGATTCTCCCACACAAACTAGAAGGGCTATCCGGCAAAATGGCGGGACAGTTCCCAGGACCCAGGAGGGCAGGGTCATACCTTTACCTTCCAGGACAAGATGTAGGGGGCCAAGGTCTCTGGCTGTGGACACATCATGGGATTGACATCCCCTGATACAAAATGCCACGTCATCTCCTAGCTTCTCATTTACCACCGGCGAGACTGAGGTCCAGCGCAGGGATCGCGGTGCTGTGGCAGCGTCCTGGCCGCCCCTCCACGGCCTCTGTGTCCTTCACGACACCGCTGGGTCCTCATTTTGCAGCGGGGCACGTCTGGGGACAGCTGTTCTTGCTGGCATCCAGGGCCACATCTGACAGATGTGGCAGAAGGATGCAGGGGGAATGCGTGAGTAGTCTTAATGGCCACTTGGGGGAGTAGCCCGGGCCAGGCTGGAATGGCTGGGTGTGTCTGGGGATGCAGACTGATGGCATGTTCCCTTACTCTCCTCCTCCTTCCCCCCTCCTGCCCCTCCTCTCCCTCCTCCTCTTCCTCCTTGTTTTCCTTCCTATCTCTCCCCCAGCACCCCCAAACTCCCCGCCTTTCCTCCTTTACATGTCTTCCTTCCCTTGATAATGGCCACAGTAAACATATATTGAGCACTTACTGTGTGACAAGCCCATACCAAGTTTTTTACATGCACCGTATTCTTTCATCTTCATGATAGCCCTTGGAGAGCAATTATTTCCCTTTTGAGGAAAATATGACTCAGAGAGGTCGGAGTTTGCAGGGCCCAGCTGACTTCTGAGCCCACATTCTCCTGTTCTTCTGCTCTGCTGGGGACAGTAGCACCTTGCCACACGTAGGGCAAGAGGGCCAGATGCGGGGCAATCCGTTGATTGATTGGCACTGACTGGATTGATTGGCAAATGCTTTTTCCCTTTTGACTTTACTTTAAAACTCTAAGCTGACTTCATCTCCCTCCCTGAATTGTTACATTCTCTGTCCCTTCTCATCCTTCTATTCCCAATGTGTATTTGGGCAGCCCAGGGTCAGCCTATGAAGGTCCTGAATCTAGGCCTTGCCCTCTCCTGGGCCTGGTATGGGAGGGCTGGGGAAGCCAGGAGAGCTCTCGGGGCTCCCAGGAAGCCCTGATGACACTTGCTGCTCCCTGCAGGAGAGTCTGCTTCTCCATGTCCGCACGCTTCCCCACTGCCTGCAGGACCCAGTCCTGACCCTGAATACGGCACTCAAGGCCCTCCCTCCTCAGTGGCCCCTCTCCAACCTGGTCGACTGGCAGTCCGCTCCTCACCCCCAGCAGCCCTGACTCGGTCCCAGCTGAAGAGCTAGCCCCTCATCATTCAAGCACATCAGGCTCCTTTGTGTCTCTCAGCTTTTACTCACAACCCTCCCTCTGCCTGAAACATCACTCATACTCAATACCAAACTCATCCCTTCCATGATGAAGCCACTCCCAAACCTACCCTCATCCTTTCCCCCAAAGAGTCTTCAACTCTCTCTCGTCTTTGCTCCTAGAACGATTTCACACATCTATTTCTGCATTTGTCACAGTCGGACTTGTTTTCTATATAGAGTGTTGTGTGAGCATGCATGGAGCGCAAGGTTGCGTGAAGACTCCACAGGGGGGCCGCTTCCCAGGCCGAGGCTGGGGGCAGGCAGGGGCAGATCATGAGAAGCAGCAGAGCCTGGAGTTCTGGGACCATCTCTACTGGAACCTGGATGCTGAGCTCAGAAGTCAGAGTCAGGGGGCTTCCCTGGTGGCACAGTGTTTGAGAATCTGCCTGCTAATGCAGGGGACACGGGTTCGATCCCTGGTCTGGGAAGATCCCACCTGCCGCAGAGCAACTAGGCCCGTGAGCCAGAACTACTGAGCTTGTGCGTCTGGAGCCTGTGCTCCTCAAGAAGAGAGGCCACAATAGTGAGAGGCCCACGCACCGCGATGAAGAGTGGCCCCCACTTGCTGCAACTAGAGAAAGCTCTCACACAGAAACGAAGACCCAACACAGCCAAAAATAAATAAATAAAAATAAATTAAAATGTTTATAAAAAAAAAAAAAAGAAGTCAGAGTCAGACATTCTTCTGCTCATTTTAGAGATGGGACAATTGAGGCTCACTGAAGGAAGGGATGACTTTCCCATGATCACGTGGCACTTTGTGGGATAGTGCCGTATGACCTAACTGGAGACCCCGGGGTCCCAAAGTCCGGTGGGGTCCACAAAGTCGCAGTTGTCGGGCTGGGCTGTTGTACACACTCTTTCTCTGTCACCCAGAGCCTCCCGTTCTCCTTGCTACCTTTATCAGTCAGCTATTGCCACAATAATGCTGCAAAACAAACCACTTCAAAGTCTCAGTGGCATTTAACATGAACACTTATATGTTGCTCACAGGTCTAGACGCCGGCTGGAGAGCTCTGCCTCAGGTTGTGAGCCAGCTCACATCTGCTCCATGGGTCATGTTGGGGGCCGTGGCTATTCCTGTTAAGTTCCTTTTCTGGCTATGGCAGGAGTGCAAGCGGGCAAGCACAACCACGTAAACACATCTCAAGCCTCTTCTCTCGTTATATCTGCTGCCATCCCATTGGCCAGAGCAAGTCACCTGGTCAAGCCCAAGGTCAAGTGGTGAGGAAGTAGACTCATGTAGCCCTGGCAAGGGTGTGAATGTGAAATACTACTCCAGGAGAGTGAAGAATCGAGGCCAATGATTCAATCCTCTGTGCTGTGCTTATGCCTCTACCTTTCCTCTTACAGATTCAAATTGATAACCGACTGCCCCCCAAAGCCACGAGACAGGCCCCCCAGCTGCCTTCCTTACAGCCACTAATCACAGAGCCTTCAGCTCTCTCTCCACCTTCCCCATCAGAAACTAAACCATGCTATTTTCAAAATAACAGCAGAGAAGAGAAGTAAAGAGAACACTCAGGCTCCACGAGTTGAATGTAAAAGAAGAATAAAGAGGCAGGTAGTTTGTTTAACCTGGAAGAGTGGAGAGTTATCTTCACCCTCACCTTCCAGCCCCACCCATTGTCCCAAATCTGAAATGTGAGCTTTAGGGATCCCTCAAAGCTTTGAGTCAAGTTCTCATAGGATCACTAATCTGCATAGCCTCAGAACCTCCTTTAATGTTTGCCTTCCTGCATCTGTTCACCATCCTTTTGATAGCTGCCCACCAGTTTGCAACAGAGAACGACCATTCCCGTTCAGCCCATGTGATTTCGGTGAGGGCAACGCACATGTGACCCAGGCCTAAACCAGAGTATCCCATCACCCCGTGGCTACAGTGATTGATTCAGGGATAGACTCATGGCAAATTAAGGCCAATGAGAATTCAGTCCTGGGCTTTTTGTCAAACTGCTGGGCTTGATATGAGGAGTTAGAGGAAGCCAGAAAGAGACTGCTTTTCCTGCAGGACTTGGAACTTAGAGGATATAGGCTTTGTGTTACCAGCAACCGCAATGCCACCATGTCAATTCCAAGAATAAAGTGTGCCAACATCACCATGAACTGAGGGACAGAGACAGACTTGACTTGAGCTCCTGGATCAAGCTATGCCTGAAGTCCTAATCTGCGTTTGGATTTTTCAGCTATGAGACCAGATGGAACAGTTTTTCTGTCACTTACAACTGAAAGAGTCCAAGTAAACTTGGAATCCTTTCATCATAAAATACTGGACATCTAGAGCCAAGGATGCTTCGAATCATCAGTTTGTTGAATCCCAGGGAGTTGAAGTCCTTAGACTTTAAGCATGACTTAGAGGAACATGGAGAGGATCCCAGAGCTATGGGTGTGGAGAAGGGGAGGAACCAAGGTATCTTTAGGCAACCCCACTGATGCCAGCAGATTTGTCCTGTACCAGGAGCTCCTGCAGCACCAGACACTAGACTGTAGATGGGCCCGGGCGGGTGGGGTGGAATGAGATGTATAATTCCAGCTTCCTGGTCTCAGCAATGACATCAACTTATAGCCCTTCATGTTTGTGCTCCTACAAGGCGCCCTCTCACCCCTTCATCCAAGGAGAAGACGGGGTCTGAGCTGGCCTGGGACAATGCGAGCAGTGTTGCTAGGAGAGGCTGCCGCCAACAAGGGGCTGGAAAGCACATGGGACGCTCAGAGGGAGAGGTAGTGAGGGCGCCCCTTGGAAGGGTTGCATTTGGCCGGCAGAGAAGCCGGGCCCAGACTGGACTCCTCTGTGCCAGGGGCCTGGCCCCAGTGTGCCAGCCTCCAGCATGGCATCAGTGCCCACTCTTGTTGGCTAACCTTTCCAAGCAGATATTTCAGGAAGGGAGATGAAGGCTCACACGCCACTCTGGCTTCCTTACCTGCTGAGACAATTTTCAAAAGTGCCAACAGCTGACCTGGCTCCTGGGCTATATCCCTCTGCCAGGGCTGAAGCTGCCACTGGCCCAGCTCACAGGGCCTCCTGCCTGGCCACAGCTCCTGGATCCAGCTTCACTTCCGGTCTGGCCACTGTTGCTTGAGAGCAAATGGCTCTTTTGCCCTGAATGAAGTTTCCTGAGTGTAATAGACCTGGGTTCTAGTTTCACTTTCTCCAGTGACTTGCTTCTTGTGTATCTTGACATCGGTTTAACCACCTGTAAACTGGAGGCCTCCCCACTAATGATGAGCCTCACTACACTCTTATGAAACAGGCCTTACCACTCCCGTTCTACAGGCAAAAAACCGAGGTCTGAGAGGTCCTGACTTCACTCATTCAGCAGCATCCATTTACCAAACGGATGAGCAGTCTACTTGCCAGGCGCTATACTAGACTCTGAGGACACAAAGGTGACTAAAATAAGGTCCTGACCCATAAGCTGCTCAGTTAGGGTGAATGAAAGACTTGCTCAAGGTCATAGAGCAAACTGTCATCCCCTCTGCACACAGTAGGTGCTCAATCAATGCATGAATTGGCTGAAATACCATGTGGGCAACTGACAAGGAGGAATCATGGGCAAAAAGGCAGTAGGATACAAAGGATGCAAGAGGAGAAAGGGAGATGTCAATTTCCAGCCTTGAGGCTGGGTTTGCAAACAAAAAATCTATCACATCTGATGGTGTTTGCTAAAGATCAGAATGGAGATGAAGGAAATGAGGGGTGGCGAATGGTGTGCTTGGCTCCTGCCTGACAAAGCAGCTTGGGGTCTGCAGGGGCTGCACTTGGCAATGAGCTCTGGAGTGGTCCCAGGTTCCCCCCAGTCAGGGCTGCAGAGAGGATGGAAACAGTTCATTCAGCATGGCATGCTGGTAACACCGGAACAGGGAGGGAGGATGTAAACATGAGAATGAACCCTTAACTGCCTGGTTAAAATATCCCGAAATGTGCCCAGCCTCGCAGATGATGAGAGCAGGTTCCTTCTCTCCTCTGGACCTTGTTTCTCAAAGCGTGGTCCATGCAGCAGCTGCAGCAACACCTGGGCATTTATTAAAAATGCAGACTCTCAGTCCTATCCTGGACCTACTGAACGTGAAGCTGCATCTTCAGCAAGGTCCCCCACTCTTTCTCAAGGCTGGCCGCATGTTAGAATCACCAGAGGAAACCCTGATGCCTGGATATACCCTGGGGATTCTGACTTAATTGGTCTGAGCTGTGGCCTGGGCAGCAGGACTTTACTGAGATATAATTGACATCTAACAATATGTAAGTTTAAGGTGTACAACGTGTTGATTTGATACACTTATATACTGCAAAGTGATGACCACAGTAGCATTAGCTAACACCTCCATCACGCCACATCAATGCCATTTCTTTTCAAGCAGGACTTTCTAATGTCCAGCAGGTGACCCAAATGTGCAGCCGAGGTTGATCATTGCTTTCACTTTACAGAGACATTCCCAACTTGACCCGCTATGCTCTTTGCCGTAACCCTAGGGGCTCGGGAGGGTAGGGTTCTCCCCACTTTTCAGAAATGAGGTTATTCTCATTTTTCAACCCAGCAGGTGGGTGTGGAGCAGGGGTTCTCCAAGTGAGGTCCCCAGACCAGCCGCAGCAGCACCCCCTGGGAGTTTATTAGAAAAGTACATTTCAGGATCAGAACTCTGGGAGTGGGACCCAGAATCTGTGGTTTAACAGGCTTTTCCGGGTGATTCCTACGCGTGCTCAAGTTTGAGAACCGCTGGTATAATGGAGAGAGCCCTGGACTGGGAGAGGAGATCTGGCATCTCCTCCAGCTCTGTGTGTCCTTGGGTTTCCATCTTCCGCATGTGGAAACCGAGGGGACTGGACCAGATCAGGGCTGCTCCACCCACACAGTGTTCCCCTGGCAGACATCGCTAATCCATCACGGCACTGCTTCCCACCAAGCCTCGGTTGACCAGAGAGCTTTTCTCAGCACATCCTTCCCCTGCCTCCGCCACCCTCAGGGAGTGCAGCCCTCCCAGGTGGTCAGGGCTGGCACCGAAATTAAACTCTCTTTGTGACCCCAGATGCTCCCTGATCTCTGAGAATGCCTCTGTTAATGGCAAGTGTGGGCCTCAGACCTTGGAACTGGTGTTTTTTCTGTCCTCTCCCTTCTCCTCTGCCAGCTCTAAGAAAGCTGTGGAAGCTGGTGCCTCCTCATGGGCCAGAAAGATGTGTTGGAAGGCAGGTGACCCGCCCCCAGCTTCATGCCCTTTCACACCTCCACACTTTGCAGAGTCTTTTCCCACATCTCACGTACTCTTCTTTGCCTCCTCCTCTTCTGGACTTATCTTGTGCAGCCATCAAGGCCCAGGTCAAATGTCACCTCCTCAGTGACACCCCCTCCCCCCGCCCCACGCCTCCAGGGAGGGACAACTGAGCTTCCTTGAAGATGGGTGCGCTTCCCACCTGCATTACGCCTCTGCATTACAATCTGTCTCCCTCAGTGAACTGCAGCTCCTGGAAATCAGGGACCATCGGGATCCCTGGCACGCAGCCCTGAGCTTGGTAAGGATAGCTGCTCAAGACAAATGAGATTGAATGAGGCACCCAGATTCCCAGTGCCGGGGGGCAGGGTGTCCTCATGGGTCCAGTACACTCTCAGTGACAGTGTCTTCTGTGCCTCATTCTAACCGCATATCGGCCGACTTCCCACCTGCCAATCCTTTGTCACTCAGAGTCCAGCACTGGCCCTGGCACGGTGCTGAGAGGGGCACTGCCCAGCCCGTCTGGCCTGGCTCCTTCCCAGGAAAGTGGGAGGCAGGGAGCGAGACCACAGAGACATCCCCGCGTCTCCAGCAAGGAGCTAATGGGCAGGTCAGTGAGGCGGTGACTGCAGTCAGATCATTCACCCCAGAGCGCTGGGGAAGTAGGCACCAAGACTGCAGTCACACTCACACATCAAGGCCAGTTCCGAGGAGGTGGAGAAGCTGCCCTCTCTCTGCTCACCTGCACACCTCCCATCGCTGGGCTCAGTCCGTCTGGGAGCGGGGAGGGGCGAGGTCCATTCGGCCCACACTTACTGAGCACCTACTGTGTGTTCAGCCATGGGAGAGATGCAGCGGGGCAGGGCAGTGAAGAGGAGATGCAGCCCCTGCTCTTAAAGAGGGATGAGAAGGGGAAAGACGCGGGCATGTATTGAACATGGCTGTATACCGAGTCTTGTGTGAGGGCGACATGCATTGAGCATCTACTGCATACCAAGCCCTGTGCAGGGATTTAACCTTACAACGGTCCTTGCAGGCAGCTTCCTGAACTGGGTTTGCATTCCTGTGCCTCCCTGCCCTACAGGGATCCAGCTCTTCCTCATCCAAGGCCCAGCTCAAATGCCATCTCCCAGGAGAATGCTGTGGACATGCCATCTACTATGAGAAGCCTTTTCCGCTCTGTCGGGCAGAACTCTTGGCTCTTTCCTCTGCCTGGGGTTATTGACAGCAGGCTGCTGTGTGTTCAGCCCTTCCCGGGGGCCAGAAATGATGCCAAGTACTGCCGTGCATTCTCTCTCAGTCCTCACCACCCAGCTACCAGGTAAGTACTGCTGTTACCCATTTTACAGCCAAAGAAACTGAGGTCCTGAGAGGCTAAGGGACTTGCCCAACACGGCACAGCCAGCAAGTGACAGAGCCAGAGCCTGACCCTAAGCCCAGCTGTTTCCAAGGCCACTGGATGAATGTCCCAGGCCAATTCCTGGGCCCCTGTGCATGGCTGTCCCCGAGGACATCCGCTGGCCATTTTAATAAGAGTAAACTGAAGTCTTTGTCCTAATGTGGCTACCCCCCACCCCGCTCCCCACTTGGCGGGCAGACACCTGTCCCCTGTGGCATGCAGACACCTGTCCCCTGAGGCATGCAGACACCTGTCCCCTGAGGCTCACGGAGACTCAGGATGTCGTATTTCCAAACTGAGAAACAGGCTTACGTTTCTGGGGGAGAAAAGACCAATCTGGAGAAGTTGGGCATTCCCCTCCTCCCGCCCCCCCAGGGAATTTGCATATTGCTGTTTCCCATGACGCTCTCCCTCCCACCTCACAAAATAATTGCCAAGCAGATTGCATTGGAAGGAGAATTCCTGAATTATGGAGTCATGATTCTAAATGGCTGTTTATCTGTGTTTTGCTTCATTTCTTTAAAAAAAATTGTTAAAATTTAAGTAAGTGAGTTAAATGCAAAGGCAATGGAAGCTGCATCCATCACCCCGTGGAGGATGGTGTTGAGCGTCATGGGAGGAAGAGACTGGGGGAGGCGGTAATGGTCACCGTCAGCTGCCTGCTGGCTTTCTGGGCCTGCTCCCTGCTTGTCTGTCACAACCTCCCTCATTGTCTTCCCCACTGCACACCTGAGGAAACGAGAGCCCAGAGAGCTCAAGTGACTGGGCCAGGGTCACACAGCTGATATGAGGCAGTGCTGGGCTTGAAATACCTGTCAGTCTGACCCCAAAGCCAAGCTTTCCTCCCTCCCGTGGTGAGTTGGGGCGTTTTTCAGCTGCCTCTCTCTGAGCCTCACAGGTGAGCCGCTCTGGTGTGATGGAGAAGGACACAGAGGCCCAGCTGGTTAGGAACCACGCCTGAGATGCCAGGCTCTGCCTGCTGTGAAGTGGGCGGGGCTCTGTAAGAACCAGGTGGGGAGATGCAGGAGAAATCATTGCCCTGACTTGCCCCAGGGAGCTCACAATCTCAGGGATAGGACGAAGGGCCCCAGCCTGCTGACATGGGAGAATACTGCCTCCTCAGTCCAGGGACACATCACACGCCGACGCTCCTGGGCGTCTCCTTGGACCCGGAAGTACGTGCTTCCCTCCCTGCTGTTCATCTGCGTGGTCCTTCAAGGAAGGGTAAGGTCCTCCCTCATGCCGCCAGAGTCAAATCTCCACCTCTGCAGTTTATCAATCATCAGACCTTGGACAAGTTGCTTAACCACTCTGAGCTCAGTTTGTTCATCTGTAAAATGGGGATAACAATAGCACCTACCTCGTAGGGTCATTGTGGGGGTTAACTGGGCTAATACAAATAAAGGGCTCAGGACAGTGTCTGGCATTAGGACCTCATAAGTGCTCAATAAATGCTGGTGGGTAGGATTCTTCATGCAGTAATTCACTGGGTATGCATGTGCTGGGGGCGCAGAGGGGAGATGCAGACCCTGTCGACTCAGAGCCTATAAGCTAAGGGCCTGAGGAGGAGTGGCAGATGGGTAAAGACCGCCCTGTGGGCCGTGAGCTGCAGTGCAGGCAAGCACAGGGCATTAAGGGGGCCTAGAGGCAGAGGGTCAGTGAGGGCTCCCTGGAGAGGTGACGGCTAATCTTGATGGATGAAGAGGCGTTCACCAACTGGCTGGCATTGGGGGGTCAGGTGGGCAGCTAAACACGAGCCAGGCATCCAGGCAGAGGAATGACACATACAGAGATGTGGCCCATCTAGGGGCTGGCAAGTGACCCAGGATGGCCGATGTCAGATGTGTGAGGGGCTGTGATGGGAGACGGATACAGAGAGGGAGGCAGGGACCAGACCTCGGGGAGCCTTGGGAGCTGTTATGGGTGGAATCATGTCCCCCCAAAACATATGTTGAAGTCCTGGGATTTCGCTGGTGGTCCAGTGGTTAGGACTCCACGCTTCCACTGCAGGGGACACAGGTTCGATCCCTGGTCAGGGAACCAGGATCCCTCATGTCACATGGAGATGTTCAAGTCCTAACACCCAGTCCCTGTGAATGTGACCTTATTTGGATATGGGATCGTTGCCAATGTAATTAAGATGAGGGCGTATTGGAGTAGGGTGGGCCCGTACTCTAATGTGACTGTTGTCTTCATAAGAAGAGAAGAGAGACACGGGGAGGAGAATGCCGTGTGCAGACACAGACCCATGAGAGGAAAGGCCCGGTGCAGTCAGAGGCCTTTGATGCAGCCTCAAACGCAAAGGATCGCTGGCCACCCCCAAAGGAAGCAAGCAAGCATCTTTCCCTGGAGCATTCAGAGAGAGCGTGGCCCCGCTGACACCTCAATATTGGGCTTCTGGCTTCCAGAGCTGCGAGAGCATCTGGTTTTATAAGCCCCCAGCTTATGATACTTTGTTACAGCAGCCGTAGGAAGTAACCCAGGAGCCAAACTACTTACAGCTCTCAGGGTGGAGAGGGTTAATCCCCAAGAGCCCGGCCACAATCACTTCTCTGTGTCCCCCTTGATGCCTGGTGCCCAGCAGCGCTGCACAGAGACCTGGTGCCCTGCTGCCTGCTTGCTGCACCCCCATCACCTCTGCCTTCGCCTCCAGCGCCACTTCCTGTCGGGACCACGCTGCTGTGCCCGAGACCGGCCATGGCGGCGGCCACAGCTGCTCATTGTGAGATATACAGCCGGCCTCGGGCAGGGTGACAGGGCCCGGCTGGGCCGGCATGAATCATGTTTATCGCAAAGAGGAAACAAAGGGAAAAAGGAAACAAAGCTGCAGGAGGGGGAGATGGGCAGGTGGGAGTGAGGTCTGGGGGCGGGGCCGAGCCGAGTGAGAGGCGCTGCCCACAGAAAGCCCCATTAATTTCCTGAGGTTTGCACCAGGCCCGGGACCAAACAGCCCGGCGCTCTGTTGAGGTTTATCTGTGCGCCTCAGCTGTGAAGCGTGATGCGTGCCAGCTTCTTGGGCGCTTCAGAGATTTGCCAGGCCCTGGAGGGGGCACCAGTAGAAGCTTCCGGCCCCTCCATCACCCCAGCAAAGGCCTGGCTTTCAACGCTGTCCATGGGTGAAATTGCGCTACATTCTACCTGATAATGAGGTGTTTGTGGGACCAGGAGCCCCTCGGGCCTGAGTCACCCCCAGCTCAGACCGGCCTGGCCTGAGAAGCCAGAGAGGGAGGGCATAGGGGTTGCCAGAAGAGGAGGAGGCGATGGGAATGGCAGAGGGTCAGCACCAAGGAGACCTAAGGGAGCCGGAGTTCTTGAGCACCAGCGTGTGTACCCAGACGCATGTTCAGAGTTTTTCCTCTATCATAACAGCAGTGTGTTAGTTTCCTGTTGCTGCTGTAACAGATCAACACCAAACTAGTAGGCGTAAGGCAACAGAAATTCATTCTATTACCATTCTGGAGGCTAGAAGTCCAAAATCAAGGTGTTGGCAGAATTGGGTCCTTCTGGAGGCTCTCGGGGGAGCGTCTGTTCCACGGTTCTCTCCTAGCTTCTCGAGATGGCCGGCAATCCTCAGTGTTCCTTGGCCTGTAGAGGCCTTGCTCCCCAGATGGCCCCATTTACTCAAATGGGGGGAAGAGAAGGGAGGGACGGGCTCAGGGCAGGGGCAGGCAGGAGGACGAGGACTTGGCAGCTGACTTCAGAGGCAGGATCTGAGAAGAGGACCCAAGGACCCCTACCCCCCGATGGCATCAGCCATTTGGCTTCCCAGCTGCACCCTCCAGGCCCCGCCAGCATCGCCAGCCATTCATCCTGTCTGTCCCGCGTCCTCCTTCAGACATGCGGCCATTTGCAGGGAGGATGTTTAACTCATTCTCCGGGACTCACCTTGGTCACTCGTCTTGAGGACAGCCTGCCCTCTCCCCTTCCCCCCACCCGCGCTTCATACAGGACTCTAGACACCTCCTTTCACTGGCCGACCTCCAGGGCACGAGCCCCTGCAAAGCAGGACTTGTATTTCTGATCCTCAGGCCCAGCACGGGAAACATTTCTCAGTGACTGAAATAAATCAATGAATGCATGTGTGGGAAAGGGGGCAAATGACAGTCACCAGCCCTCCCCCCCCCCCCGCCCCCGGCAACCCCAGCATGAGGCCCCCACCCTCCCTCTGGCCACTCTTGCTTTCCCTTTCCCCCAGCCCACGCCCTACAGGGGAGGGAGCCCCACAACCACTCTCCCCATCACCCCCGGGCAGAGAGACCCTGGTCCAGAATGCCAGCTCCAACAGGCACCAAGAGTGGCTGGGACCCTGCCGTCTGCATCCCATCTCTTCTTGCAGCCTCGGGGGGGGGGGGAGATCTGATAGGTGGGGGGAACAGGGAGGAGTCATGTATCTGGTTGGTCACGGGGAGGTGTGGTCCTTACCTGGGGAAGGGGTAGAGCCTCCCCACCCCAGATTCGCCGGTGTCCTCACCCACTGGGCAGGCTCTCCATCTTCCAGGGTCCCTGATATTTAAGGAAATTAAAGTCAGGTCTGGATGCTAAATATTTGTCTAAGCTAAATAGGAAATGGTACCAGAGAAGAAGGCCTTCAATTTTATGAGCAAATAAATCATATGAGAGAGAGTGGGCTGGTGAGAGGGAGGCAGGGCAGGGCACTCAATTATTTAGGACAGAAAAGGTCTCCCAAAGTCTGGGGCGCTGTCTACATCCCCCTTCTTTCAAAGTGTGCTTCTTCACCTGGCGCTATGGGCCAAGGCTGCGCCTTGCTCTCCTTGCCTAGACCCACAGCATGCAATTCCAAGCTACCCCTCCCCGGACGGTTTGGGGAGGGAGAGTTTGGTCTCTGGGTTCAACTGGACCCAAGTCTGAATCCCAGATCCACTACCAACCAGCTGTGTGGCTTAGCAAGTCTCAACTTCCCTGAGGCTCAGTTTTCTCATCTGTATAATGGGGGCAAGCTAGCAATGATTTCATCAAGTTGTTGTCAGCATGAAGTGAGTTGCTGAATGTAAAATGCTCAGCCTGGTGCGTGGTCCATGAGGACGTGCCTGTGGTTGGCAGAATAACGGCCTCCAAAGATGTCCACGTTCGAATCCTCAGAACCTGTGAATGTGGCACCTCATGTGGCAAGAGGGGGTCAGGTTTGCTGATGAAATTAAGGCTGCTGATCAGTTGACCTTGAGATGTGGCGATTAAGCTGGATTATCTGTGTGGGCCCAAGGTAATCAGAAGGGTCCTTAGAAGTGGACGAGAGAGGCAGGAGAGTCAATGTCAAGGTGATGCCGTGTGAGGAAGATTCGACCAGCCATTGCAGACCTTGAACATGGAAGGAGACTACAAGCCAAGGAATGCAGGCAGCCTCCAGAAGCTGGAAAATGCACAGAGGTGGCTTCTCCCCTAGAGCCTCCGGGATGGAGCACAGCCCAGCCAACACCTTGATTTTAGCCCATGAGGCCCATTTCAGACTTCTGACCTCCAGAACTGCAGGATAATAAACTTGTATTGTTTTATGCCACTAAGCTGTGGTGATTTGTTACAGCAGTAAGAAGAACCCAATACAGGGCCCACTGAACAATCAATACTATCACCACTTAGCAGTCACCCAAGGAAAATATGTTGATTCAATGAATAAAAAGAACCCTGGCCTGGGCGTCAGGAGTCTTAGATTCTGGTTCCAGTCTTGCCCCTAACTAGCTATACTACTTGAGGTGACCCCCTCTGCTCTCCTGACTCAGTTTCTTTATCTGTAAACAGAAGGATTTGGATTACAGATGATCTTCAAGGTCCCTGCCTCCCAAATCTCAACATTTTCTTGTGGTAACTGTCCCCTGAAAGGTTCTTGTGTCCCCCCACCCCCCACGCCCCTCCTTGCTACCTGCAATCTGCTCCCTGCTCCCGGGCAGGGTCCAGGCTGGGCCTGGAAGAGCCAGCGGCCCCTGGAGGAGATAGTTAATAAAGGCGGGCAGAGGGGAATCAATGTGCTCCGACATCCCTGACAGATTGGCGAGAGCGACAGATTTAATATCCTGCAGCTCTCCTTCCCCAGCCTGGGGGCTGGAATTGATTAAATAAATTAAAGCCCCGCAGCCCAGGATGCTCTGGGTAAGGTCGTCTGGTCCTCCCGCTGTCACCGTCCAGCTACACGGCTCACCCCGCCCTGGGGCTCACACCGTCCGGTGGTCCTGGGTCACCAGCAAAGGGTGGAGTCCTGCAAAGCGCGGGCAGGTCATCCTCTGCTCGGACCACCCAGGCATGCACAGGCACCCTGGTTCAGGTGGGAAGTGAGGGATGGGATGGGGGGGTGGGGGAGGAGAGAGAGAACGTCAGAGGCAAACGTGGACTGGGACCTTTCCGAGAGCCGGGTACAGGGGTTGCAGGCGTGAGCTAGATGGGCAGCGTGGCAGCCGCATGCAGGTTTGGGCTGGGTATGTGCCCAGGTTGGATGGCGCAGGGGGAGCCCTCGGCAGAGGCCCAGGACAGCAGAGCTGGGAAGGGACTTGCCCAAGGGAGCATGTGGTCAGACTGGGCTGAGCCCACATTCTTCCCTCCCGGCCTGCAGAGCTCCCTCCCAGGGCCCAGTGTCAGCCTGCGTTGACCTCCCGAGCCTGCTTCTTTTCCAATTCTTCCCCTGACTGCTCAGGAAGGCAGGCTCATCTGAACAGCCTCCCGAGCCCAGAGGATTAGGGGGTAACTCAAGTGTTAACAATGACAGTGGAATGCATCCTCAGGCTCAGCCAGAATGATTGGCTGTCTGGGGATGGTTGGTCCGTGTGCCAGATCCCCTCCCTGGTTGCGGGGTAAGAGCTACCTGTAAGGCCACAGAGTTTGGGGGTGGGGGGAGGAAGAGCTGCTTCCCCTCCCCTCCCACTCCTTACAGCCTCTGCTTTGAGTCTCTGGGCCCTTTAAGATGGGTGGAGGCATCTTTGGGTCAGTTTCCTTCCCACAGTGTTGAGTTTGAACCACCCAGTTGAGTCAAAGGCAGACCCCACTTCACAGATGCGGAAACTGAGACCAGAAAAGGAAGCGCCTTACTCAAGGTCAGGGTTGCAGCCTGGACTGGAGCCCGGGATGCCTGGCTGTCTCCCGTATGAAACTTGTTCCACGTCAGAGGAAGCACAGAAGGGGCTAGAGGCTAGCCAGGGGCTGGGACAGGGCAGGGGTGATGGTGGCAGAGGGGCAGGCTGGGGATAGGACAATGAATTTGGTTCTGGACTCAAGAACAGGATGTGAGAAATGGGACACAGGGACCCCCACCTTCCTTCTGTGCTCTACCAAAGATGTCATCAGCTTCCTTTAGACCACGCTGACCAGGCAGTGCCCTGGCGAATGGAACAAGCTCTGGAGTCAGATTAACCAGGGTTCAAGTCTCAACTTCCCACTGACCGTGGGCCCTCAGACAAGCCATCAGCTTCTCAGAGACTCAAGTTTCCCTCTCTGTCAAATGGTGCCAATCAGGGCACCAGATCCATGAGAAGTGACATCTGAACTCAGGTCTGCCCAATGCTTGTCTGGGCCTGCGACTCCCCGCCACGTTCAGGGAAGGTGGTCCTCATCCAGAGCCCCCATACAGGCCAAGCACACAGCAAGTGCTCAGGAAGGAAGGGTCAATCACGTACAAATCTGGGGATAAGGATGACACACCCTCTCCTCAGCTATTTTCTGAGACTCAGTTCAATTCATGAATTCATTCAACAGAGTCTGGGATGTTAGCAGAGCCACCCGTTCACAGCTCAACCCTTCTCTTTTTCGTGAGACATTCAATCAACACCCTCCAAAACAAACGGTCCCCAACCACCGAGATCTCCAAGGAAGGAGCTTGTGGCTAAGCGTTTGGGTCGCCTGCCCAGAGCTTGCTTCCTTCCTTTACCCAACATGGCAGCTGCTCTGCCCAGGGACGTAGGCCACGGTCTGTCTCTCTGCCTTGAACCAGACCTTTGGTCTCTCGAGACCTCAGTTTTCTCTCTCCTGCAGTTGAGGTGGGATGAGAAGAAGTGAGAGGCAGCCAGGTGCCTGGGGAGTGCTGAGCATGAGGTCCATGCCCTGCCGTCAGCCAGTCTGCCAGCTCCGTCCAGCTCCTAACCAAGCCCACCGGGCACCATCTCTCTCGCAATTAATTCCTGCTCCAATTCAAATCCCTCCTGGGGAATGTTGAGCCGGTGCCCTGTGAATGGATGGATCCTGGGAAGGAGGGCAGATTGGAGCCCGCAAAAAGCAGGGCAGGGGACCTGGGGGTGCAGCCCGGAAGACCAGTGGAGGGCACCTAAGGAGGGTAAGCGGTCCCTGTCTCCCATTTCTCAGATTCTGCCCTTGAGTCCAGAGCCAAATTCCTCATCCTCCTCCCAGCCCACCCTTGCCCTGCCATCACCCTTATCCAGTTCCAGCCCCTACCTAGCTCTTTCCCTCTGTACTTCCTTTGTCTCCAAATGCACCTCGAAAAACAGCCCTCCAGGTGCTGAAACCACCCACCGTCTCAGGTAAGGACAGTAATGATGACAGTAATCATAATAGCCTCCACCGCTCACTCCCGTGACGAGCAGGCACGGGGCTAGGTGCTTTGCACGATCAACTCCTTTCTCACAAGTCCCCAAGTGGTGGGTGTGAGTTTACTGCCAGTTTGCAGGGAGGAAACAGGCCCAGACAGGAGCGGGGGCTCTGAGGCAGAGCTGGGGACGCGCACGCAGGCCCGCCTGGCTCCTGAGCTGGCCCCTCACCACCTCGGAAGACGCACCCCGGCATCTCCAACTCTCGCCCCCTCCCCACTCCAAGTGATGAGTCCTCTTCATCCTCCTGCCACCAGGGCGCCCTCCCCACTCCCCAGCCCAGGCCCAGGCGCTTGGCCTCTCGCGGGGTAAGTGCCATGACTCTGCCCCATCATCCGCCTCCTCGCTCTCCCCACGCAGTCACAGCTCAGCAGCGTCTGGTCCTGGTGGAGTGGAAGCCACCTGGCCTGGGGGATGGGGGGGTGGGACCCAGACCCTGCTCAGTGTCATCGCCACAGAACTGGGCCACCCAGGACGGACGGCTCCACTCGCTGAGCCATAGATGCCCCGCTGATACAGAGGGGCAAACTCACACCCCGGCAGCACCTGGTCTGCAGGAAGAGCACCCGTTTCTATTTCACTCTGTTTCAGGTCTGTGTGCGCTGGTGGTGGCCTCGCCCAGCCCTGAGGAGCCGCTGGAAGGCTAGAAACGGAGCTGGAAGGCAGAGGGCCTCACTTCCTCTGTTGTAGTTGGGGGGGGGGGGGCGGGGCACAGGCGGGGCTTGCACTCAGCTGGAGGGCTCAGATGGATGAAGCACTGCGGGGGCAGCGGCCTCGGGTGGCTCAGGCCGGCTCCTCCTTCTCAGAGCGCCCACCGAGGGCTGCCACCAGCCTCAACATGCAAGGCCAGCTCAGCCAGCCCTCTCCGGGATGCTCTGCCAGCCAGGCTGCCTGGATCCTCCTCTTCGCATACATGAGGCACAGAGAGGACCCTGGTCTCTCCCAACTCACACAGCAAGTGTTGCGTGAGCTGGGACCATTAGCCGTGTTCCAAATCCATTGCTCCAATGCCGACCTCTACCTCCACGGCCCTAGGCAGGGTATGCCAAGCATGGCCGGTGTGGGCAGAAGAGAGATCTCTGTGGCATAACTAATTTTTTTGGTAATAAATTTTACAATACATGTATGTGATTTTTAAAAAGTCAAGTGGTATGAAAGAGTATAGACAGTGAAAAGTAAGCTTCTCCTCAACCATAGTCCTGCTTCCCTCCTTTTTCCTTCTTTTTTTTTTCATGGTAAGCTATCTGTAAACACAAAATTTACCATTTCAGCCATTTTTAAGTGTACAGTTTGGTGGCATTAAGTACATTCACATTGCTGGGCAGCCATCACCACCACTGTCTCCAGAACTTTTTCATCTTCCCAAGCTGCAACCCTGTCCCCATTGAACACTAACTCCCCATTGTCCCCCCGCCCAGGCCCCGGAACCCACCTTTCTACTTTCTTTTTTAAAATTTCATTTCATTTCATTTATTTTATCTTTGGCTGTGCTGGGTCTTTGTTGCTGCACGCAGGCTTTCTGTAGTTGTGGTGAGCGGGGGCTACTCTTTGTTGCGGTGCATGGGCTTCTCATTGCGGTGGCTTCTCTTGTTGCGGAGCACAGGCTCTAGGCATGCAGGCTCAGTAGTTGTGGCACACAGGCTCAGTAGTTGTGGCACGTGGGCTCAGCAGTTGTGGTGCACAGGCTTAGTTGCTCGGCGGCATGTGGGATCTTCCTGGACCAGGGCTCGAACCCATGTCCCCTGCATTGGCAGGTGGATTCTTAACCACTGCGCCACCAGGGAAGCCCCACCATTCTACTTTCTGTCTCCATGAATTTGATTCCTCTAGGAGCCTCAGATAAGTGGGATCATACAGTATTTGTCCTTCCGTGACACTGCCTCACTTCTTAGGGCGCCCACTCTTCCCAGCTCCTCGTGTATCCATCCCTCAGTCCGTCAGCAGGAGATCTTGGCAATGATTCCCTGCCTGCACATCGGCACTGCCTCACTGCTTCTTGAACTTCACTTTGCTGCTATGTGGCTGAGCCACCTTTTATCCGACCAGCCCCCTATTTGTGGGCGTGGCGTGATTTCCAGTCCCTCTGACGTGCTGTCCTTTGGACACACGGTGAATCTCTCTGTAGGGTGAATTTCTTGGACTGGAACTGGTGGATCAAAGGATTTGTGCATTTTAAATCCTGAGAGATGCTTCTAATCACCCTCCAGAGAGGTGGCTTGGCCCACGGTGGACGCCGCTTTGAGGGCAGGTACGTGCTGCCTTTCGGGGAGGGGATGTCGGCTGGGGGCTGAGCCAGACTCAGCTTCTCCAGGGTCTCCTGTAGCTTCTCCACGGCTTTGAGAGGAGCAGGGGGTGACTTCCCACCTGCTGTCCTCCTTGCTGGAACGGATGCCCCTGGAAGATCTTACTCTTGCCCCTGAGCCAGAAAACCAGGCCCGCGGGAGGCTCAGCCCCTTCTCTAGTTAGTCCCCGGGGTAACTCAGTCTCCGCCACCCCCAGCCTGCAGCCTGGGCCTCTTCCTCCCCCTCCCGGGGAGGCCTCGGCAGAGTTACAGCCCCATTCGTTCCTTGAGTACATTCAACCAAGGGTATTTATCTTGGGCCTTTCTTTCCCACAGATAAACAGAAAATTCACAGCCTACCATTGTCTGGGGCAAGCTGGGAGCAGGGAGGCAAAGAGGGACCACCAGGGCAATGTGGGGAGCAGCTGTGGGGTCAGGCCTGGGTGGGGGGATCCTGTGCTGTGATGGGGCACAAGGACCAACAGGGGAAGGGCCCCAATCTATTTGCTCTGCTCCCTGTAAAGTGTCCTCAGCGGAGCACGTGGGCCCCGAGGGAGAGACCACTAGCATTAAAATAAGATTAGCAGGGACCGCCCATCCAGCCCTCCCTGCGTGCCAGCCTCTATATTTATATTCTCTTTCCCGCAAGCCCCATCCTAAAAATGATCCCATTTTACAGAGGGGGAAACTAAGTCTAGCAAGGTTAAGTGACTGACCACAGTCACCTAGCAGTTGGGCCGAGAGGTCAAAGGTCAGAGACTGTTGTGACCTTCCCAGAGTGTGGGTCATATGTGCCCCCGTTCTCACGGGGGAAGGTTTAGGAGAAAACTCCCTAGTTATGGGGATAGTCAGGAGGACACAAGGAGCCATTTGCCCCCTCCTAGGCTTCTCCGATGGCCCACATGACCAGTGGGCATCCAGTCAGGTCCATGGGCCACCCCCCCTCCACCATATACCTCAGTACCATAAGCCACAGGTCCCAAGGATCTGCCTAGCTCCTCTTCCCTGGCCCCAATCCTGCAGCCTTACAGGATTCATTGCTGACAATAATTAGGTCTCACAAGGATAAAACTTAAACAAGTCCAAAGCCTTCAGGGATGGTATTAGCGCACTAATTCTGTTTGTGGTTTAAATATTAATGTCAGAGTATAATTACTACCCATGCTGTCGAAGGCAGCGGTTTGGAAACAGTTTCAGCCCAGCAAATGGGATCCATCCATCCTGGATGTCAACATGCATAGGGGTGAGTTTGGCATTCTGGAGAGTTCTGGAACATTTAGAACTCAGGGCATTTAGAATAATAGTTACAAATTGACAGCCTTTGAGCCAAATCTGGCCTGCAAACCTCTTTTAAAAAGTTGGCCTGGGGCTTCCCTGGTGGCTCAGTGGTTGAGAATCTGCCTGCCAATGCAGGGCACACGGGTTCGAGCCCTGGTCTGGGAGGATCCCACATGCCACGGAGCAACTAAGCCCGTGAGCCAGAATTACTGAGCCTGCGCGTCTGGAGCCTGTGCTCCGCAACAAGAGAGGCCGCGATAGTGAGAGGCCCACGCACCGCGATGAAGAGTGGTCCCCACTTGCCGCAACTAGAGAAAGCCCTAGCACAGAAACGAAGACCCAACACAGCCATAAGTAAGTAAGTAAATAAATAAATAAATAAACCCAAAGTTTAAAAAAAAAATTTATAAAAAAAATAAAAAGTTGGCCTGCACTGTGTTTAAACAAAAAGAAGGGGACTTCCTTGGCAGTCCAGTGGTTAAGACTTCACCTTCCAACGCAGGGGATGCAAGTTTGATCTCTGGTCAGGGAGCTAAGATCCCACATGCCTCAGGGACAAAAAACCAAAGCATAAAACAGAAACAATATTGTAACAAATTCAATAAAGACTTTAAAAATGATCCATATCAAACAATCTTAAAAACAGAAGAAGAACCGAGCTTTATAATTCCTCTTGAACAGTGGAGAAACATGGCTGTGTGGGACCACAGTCCCACATGGTAACAGTGGGCTGGGCTGAGTGATGTGGTCCCCTGGAGACAGGCATTCATCTCCAGTTAACCACAGTCCCCACCATGCCCTATTGTGCCACGCCCATTTGCTTCACCTGTCTGAGCACTGTAGGCATTGAGTTTGCGGCTCTTGGGTTAGAATTTGGAAAGTGTAGGGATGAAGAGGGTTGGAATTGCAGAGCTAAGAGGAGGCAGAAGTCCAGAAGGGGGCTGGCTCTTGATCGAGGAGAAGGGAGATGCCTGGGTAAGGGGTAACTCCTACCTTCCCCTGTCCTGCCCACAGACCGACCTCATAGGTGGGGAAGACCCAACCCTTCATGTTTTAGCTGACTCCAAAAGCACACTTGTTCCAGAAATTAAGCCTTAACACCAGAGACTGCTGTGAGAGAGGGCGGGGGAGTCTTGGGTCTTGCTGGACATTTTCATGAGTAATTTGGTTCTTGACTAGCCACCACTACCATCATCCCCAAACCCTCCCCATCTCCAGCCTGGAGGGAGAGCCGGGAGCCATGGCCCCTGGATGGGGCAGCTGCTGGGTGACCTTGGACAGTTCCTGTGTCCTTCTTAACTTCAGCCCATCTGGACAAATGCTCTAGCTCGGCTCCGTGGCCCCAAACTCCACCCAGGACTGAGGCAGCCATGGTGAGGTAGCTCAGATGGAGGGGAGGGTCACTCAATGCTCTTCTAAGAAAGGGACGCTGTGGTGTCTTGCACGGTGTGCAATCTATAGTGGGGGCTTAACTGGAGTGCAATAGAGAAAAGCTCTGGAACTTGGAGTGAGAAAACAAGCAAACCCGCTTCTCCTCTTACCAGCGTATGAGCTCGGGCAAGTTGCGTAACCTTTCTGAACTGGTTTTCCTCTTCTGCAAATGAGAGGAATGATGCCAACTTCACAGGGATGATGGAAGGGATAAATTAAGCCCCAGGCCCAGCATATTCTGCACCATACAGATGCTCAGTAAATGCTGGACAGGACCTGTTGAAATGAATTTAGAAGAATAGAGGTGTTGCATGAAACTGAGAACCTCTGGGGAGGGGGCGGAGAGGGCTGAGGCTGCAGTGGGGATGGAGGTGGAAGAGGAGTAAGAGGAGGGGCCACGGAGGGGCAGCAAGACAGGAGGACAGCAGCAGCGGGGCCCCGGGAGCAGGGCTGGGCGGCGTTCCCTGTATGAGCCTGAAGGAATCAAGTTCACATCAAGACACCTATTCATGCTGACCTGTACAAAAAGGAGAATTTACTGTACAGTCTGAAAGGTGCCTCCTGGTACCCAAGGGCAGGAGGGGTGGGGGTGGAGACTGAACAGTAGGACTCGAGCGGCTGCCCCTGTGTCTTTCTCTGTGTATATATCAACCTGTCTCTCTTTGTCCCTTTCGCTGTCCTTCATAGTTTTCTTTCAGTCTCTGTGTCTGTCTGTCTTTGTTCCTGTCTTTTTTCCTCTCTGTGTGTCTCTCTTTCTCTCTCTGGCCCCCGGCCTCTCTCTGCCGACAGCACTCTGTCTTCCTCCCTCTCTTTCTCCTCTCTGTCTGCCTGTCTTGCGCTCTCCTGGCTGGCAGCACCAGCTCTTGGGCGCCTCTCTGCAGGTCTGCTTGGGGCTTCTGCTCTCTGCAGACCAGCTCTCCCTTTGTCCCCAGGCAGAGGGTCAGACGTGGCCACGGAGGTCACATCACATCCGGGGCAAGTGTCTGCCTGTCAGAGACTGAGCACGATCACCCGGGGCCCAGCTCCAAACCTCTGCCAGGGGGCTGCTTGGGGCCCGGTCTGGACCATCACCCATACCCCGGGTTTACCCCTCCCCCACCCCAGGTAGCTGGGCAGAACAAGGATTAGCTCTCAGGTGACGGTGCAGTTCTCAGAGAAGAGGGGCTGGGCTGGACCATTCCCAAGACACACCTACTCCAAGGTCTTGTGAGGCTGTGGTTGGGCGTCAAAGTTAGTACCCAGGGGAGGAGTTAGTACTGGCAGTGACCCTGACAGTTAGGGGTACACTAGGGCCAGAGGTCCAGCTATAACCACCTGAGCTAAAATAGGGATGAAGCACTCAGAGCTAGAAAGAGTGTAAGCTGCCCCCTCAGGTGACTCCAAAAGAGTCAGTGGGGCTCCTGGGGGCTCCTGGAGATCGACCAGGTACCTCTGTGCCCAGGCAGGATGGCAGAAGGGAAAGAATGGGTGGGAGCCAGACAAACGGCACAGGGTGCATTCTCTGGTATATAGCTGGTGCTCAATGAATGTTTGCACGAATGAGTGGGTAAGAGCAAGAGAGAGTCGAAGATGTTAACAGAGCAGGGAGAGAGAGAGCACAGAGTGGAGAGGCAGAGCCTAAGACATCATGAGCAGAAGAGAAAACAGGGCTTCCCTGGTGGCGCAGTGGTTGAGAATCTGCCTTCCAATGCAGGGGACGCGGGTTTGAGTCTTGGTCTGGGAGGATCCCACATGCCGCGGAGCAGCTGGGCCCGTGAGCCACAACTACTGAGCCTGCGCGTCTGGAGCCTGTGCTCCGCAACAAAAGAGGCCGCGATGGTGAGAGGCCCGCGCACCGTGATGAAGAGTGGCCCCCACTTGCCGCAACTAGAGAAAGCCATCGCACAGAAACGAAGACCCAACACAGCCATAAATAAATAAATAGAAATTTTTTTTTTTAAAAAAGAGAAAACAGACAGAGGAGATGGTGGGGAGCCGAAGGGCCAGGGAATGCCCAGGAGGAAAAGAGGGGAGGGGGCAGGGGCGAGGGGAGGGAGAGACTGTAATTCATTTCACTTCATCTCTGTTCGTTTTGGACAAATAGAGCAGAAACTGCAGACCAAAGAAGGAGGAAACAGGGCATGAAATTGCACTGTGCCTTGTAATAGCTCTGCCAGCCGGTGGCCAGGGGCTAAAAAGCCACTGGGTCAGCCCTGACCCTCCCGGGCGCTCTGGGGTGGGCAACCCAGGCCCCGCACTGCCCAGCTGGGCCCAGCGTAGGAGTGGGAGGTGAGGGGTGGCCGCGGCGGCTGGGTTCCTGCCTGAGAAGCTCCTCTCAAGTTCACCCATGTCTTGGGCCCTGAGTGGCCCCAGTATGCTCCAAGGAGCTGGGGACGGGACGTCCATTAGACATCAGAGAAAATCCCTGAGAATTTAAGGGATTTGGAGAGTTAATACAACCTGGATTTAGATGATCAAAAGTATTTCTGGAGGTGGCTGTATGGAAGCCGTTGGAAGCTTCTGGATGGATGTGGGCTGCGGGAAGCCTTCCTTTCCCTCTGCAACAGCCTGGTGGGATGGAGGGCGGATGAGGGGATGGGCCAGTTGGGGACTCCAGAGGGCAACAAGATCTCCAGCTCTACAGCCCGTCCCCTGCCACCCTGCCTGGGCCAGCTTGCTGGGGCTGTGACCATGAGAAGAATCTTCAGACACGAGGGTTGAGAATAAGAACAAATTCCCTGCTGACAAATTCTGGGGGGCCCAGCTTCCCAAATGGATCCTCCTCTGAGGCAGGATGGAGGGGTGGACAAATGGCCTACTGGGCGCCCAGCTCCAGGGTTTGCCCCCTCTGATCCTGCTTATAACTCCCTGCAGGTTAAACTTTTTCCATCTCAGCTCAACCCCATTGCTCCCCTGCCTAGTGGGTCCTATTGGCTTTGGAATAGATCACATCAACCTAAATAGTAAGTGCCGCCATATACAGAGTGCTTGTTAAATCCAGACACTGGGCCAAGCCTTTGATGTACCTTAGCCCAAGGTGACATCAACTCCTCACAACAGCCCACATATAACCATCACCCTCTTTTAAAGAAGTCTGGCCATCTTCTCCAGAGTTGATGATCTTCACCTGGGCTGGTGGGTTGGGTAGTGGGTGGGTAAGTGAGTTCATGATAGTGAAGTGGATTGCGCTATGAGTAGGGAGGTTGGGTGGTGAGTTGATGGATTTGAGGGTGGGTAGGTTGGTGGCTTGGATGAGTTGGTTAGCTTGGTGGGTTGAGTGGTGTGTGGAGAGGTAGTTGGTGTTGGGTTGGGTGTTGCTGTGTTGGGTTGAATGGGTAGATAAGGGCTGGACAGTTGGGTGGTTTGATAGGATGGATGGCAGACTCACTGACCCTAGAGCACAGCATGCATTTTCCAACCTCCAGATCTTGGCTTTACCACTCTTCCCACCAAGAACTCCCTCCCTCCCTTCCCCGCTTCTCTTACTCCTCCTTCAAGGCTTAGCCCAGACTCAGTACCATCTTCTCATGCCATCACAGCAAAAGGCAAGTCCATCTCTGCAGACAGCCTAGGATGCTCCTGTTGGTACCGCTCTCCTTACACCTCATTGTCTGCAGTCTCTGGCAACAGTTACTTCTACCTGCCTAATGGCACCGGAAGTTCTTTGAGGGCAGACACTATGCCATGTTCATCTCAGTATGAGCAATGGTACCTCCGCGGTACCAGCTGCACTGGGAGCAGGGAGTAAACATCTGGCCAAGAGAAGGAAATGCCAGAGGCTCCTACCCAATGACTCCCAGCCATCTGCCCTGGACCCTTCAGAGGTCTATCCCTAAGACACAGTAGTGCCAGCGCTCTGGGGCCACAGCCTCAATACCACCCCGCAAGGCTCATCGCAGACCCCTCCTCTGCAGGGTATCGTCAGCTCTGTGGCTCCCAGCCACAGAAAATGAGTTTTGGATGGCGTGAGGGTGCCCAGGCTGCAAGACTGCACAGGTCTGCTCCCAGCTGGGACATATGCGGGGCAGAGACCAGCTGCCCCAGGGGCTGGTTCAAGAAGCTTCTAGCAGCCCCTGAGGCCTGAAAGAGCCAGAGGCTGTGGTGGGTTGGTCTAGGCCAGAGTTTCTGGCAGACTTTCACAAGATTGGCGGTCACCCTGTGGATCCCCTCTCCTCTGCTGGTGACGTTCAAGCACGGCCCCCTCCTCCACCTCGCCACTGTGCCCCTCCTGTTTGTTTGCCCTCTGTGGCGGTGAGGGAGGCATTGGAAGGAGAACCAGCCCCCCACCACCAAGGCAAATACTTTCTCTGCTAATTGGTATTTGCATGGCAAATCCCAGGTAAAGATGGGATCATTTGCATGTTCTAGGGGTAATGATATTTGATGTTGTCAACTTATTACCGCCTTAATCGCCACTCAATTTCCTGCTTTTCAAGCTCCCAATCACGCTGCCACCCAAAATAACCACCTCTTTGAGACTCTGGCAGGGCCTCACTGGGAGGGAGCCATTCAGGAATCCCCCTGGCTGAGGGGGGGCTGGATGACATTCTGACCCTGCTCTGGGGCTCCCTCCCTCGTCCCCCTCTTCCTTCCCCTTCCTCCTATCTCCTCCCCTCCTCCTCCTCCCCCTCTTTCCTCTTCTTTTCCCTTCTTCTCTTCTTTCTCTCTTTCCTCCCTTCCCCCTCCTTGTCACCCCCTCCTGCCCGAGGCCCCCCCTCAATTTGCTGAATCCACTCGTTCCCTGTAGGAAGCCAGACAAAGGAGCGGGTCTCCATCGCACAGCCAGGAAAAGAAGCTCCCTTGCAATGGGGCGAGCATCTAATTAGGTTATTTATTTCCAGGAACAAGGGGGAGCCTCTCTCCAAGGCCACACCAGGACCCCACTCAGCCCCATTACCAAAAAAGAGAATTATTTTTAAGGAATAACAAAGAATACCTTCTATTTAGTGGGCACTACCTGTGCCAGGCCCTGTGTTCAGTGCTTCGCCTGGATTTCTCACTGGTCCCCGTTCCACTCGGAGGAAAGGCAGAGTCCATACGAAGACCCCTGAGACGCCACGGGGTCTTCCCTCATCTCCCGTGACGCGCCCTCCCACTGCCTCTGTTACCCCCAACCTGACCCCCTCCACCTTCAGCCAACACCAAGTGTGCCCCTGCCGGCGTTGTGCTGGTTGCTCCCTCCGGCCGGAACGCTCCTTCCCTGGACACCTGCTTGGCCCACTTTGCTCCATCCCCTTCTCCATGCAGCCTGCCCTGACCCCCGTCCCCCATTAATCCTGCAACCCGCTGCTTCATGGTGCGTGGGCCGTGTGCGCGCACACACACACACACACACACACACGCACACACACCTTCCTTCGTGTTGTCTATCTCCCACCCTGAGACGAAGGCAGGAATTATATTAGGCGCTCCATGAATATTTATTGTCTCCATAAAGGAATCTTCACAATAACCTTAGGAGGTAAGCCCTGTCACTATCTTCACTTTACTGACAAGGAAACTGAGGCAGAAGGAACGACGTTCAGTATCCCGCCCAGGGCCACACAGGCGTCAGGTGAGATGCCCGGCATCTGACCCCAGATCTGCGCTCTGACACGGCCTGATGCTGCCCAGAAATGACCAGCCTGGGTCTCACCCTGTTTGGCTGGAGTTGACGCAGAGCTGCCCTGCCAGACGTGATGAAGCCATCTCTGCTAGTGGTGTGGGTGTGGGATCAGGCCCAGGTGCAAACCCACACTTACCTCCTGATGCTGAGTGAGTCTGAGCAGTTACATATTCTCAACTTGCCTTAGTCTATTCATCCACGAAATGGCCTACCTCCTAGAGTTGGGCCAGGAGTCAGTGAGCTAATGCTTCTAGCTGACACAGCACCTCTGTGTGCCAAGTGTTCAGTAAATGACCATTTGTCTAATAAATATTCCCAGTGTTTCAAAGGTGGCAGGGCCACCCTGCCAGGCAATCTGCTGGGTAGACTACCCAGCCAGTGGGTAGATCAAATGTAGTGATTGGGGAGCCCATGGGACTATGGGCCAGGCCCACCGATTCAGGGGGTCCCAACACCAGGGTGAAGGCCCCTGCGGTGTCCCTGTCCTTGGTGAGGCGTGGCCCAGGTAGTCTGCTCCTGATACCCTAAAGTTCCCATGTTTGCACAGCAAGTAGTTCTTATGATAAATTCGGTTGGCATTATGATGTTCCCACATTCTGTTGTGCTTCCCTGGATGGAAGAGGAAGAGAAATTGGACGTAACCCTGGGACACACCCATGGAAGGGGTCGTGCACGGAGGCCACCACAGCCTTGGGCAGCTCGAGGCGGGGGCAAAGGAGGAGAGGGCTGGCCACACACATCTCTCCCCTTCTCAAGCCCAACAGGCGGGAGGAAAAGGGGCTCACTTCCCACAGTCTCAGGAGGGTTCATATACATCCAACCACCAAGCTCACATGGGATCTTTGGGGAGCTCAGGAAATTGGGGTGGGGTGCGGGCCTCCGTGCGTGTGCAGATGAGCAGACAAGCCCATCGCTGGGGACTGGAAAGCTCCCACCGAAGACAGCCGCCCCTACTTGCATCCCATGCGGCCCCGTTGGAGGTGAGCCTGCAGTCAGACCCTGGGCGACAGGACCCTTCTGTTCTACCGACCACAGCTGTGAAGGGGACGGGGCGGGGGGATGGGGGGGGTAATGTCTGCCAGATGCTTCATCCCCAGCCTCCTCCCAGAGACAGCACCACACACACACACACACACACACACACACACACACACCCCTTGAGGAACTACGGCCTCTAATCAACGTCACTGGGTAATCAATACCCTCATTTTTTGCCTCTAAATGGCTGAGGAAGATAATCATTAAATAGTCATGTAGTAATTCGACACATCGCGGCCTTTTAAACCACCTCAAGGAGGAGAGCGTGGGCTTGCACCCAGCCTTGATCACTCCTTACAGATTTCTCGAGCCGAATAACTGATCACCTTCACCTAGCGAGCAGCAGCGCGGTGGCAAAGGCAGCTCCGCGGAGAAGCAGGGAAACAGCACTCGTGCCCGGAGGGTTTCCCGGGAAAACACTTTGAAGGAAGGAAGTGTTAGGGGGCGTTGGGGGGACAAGCTCTGAACCGATGAATTAAACATTCGCTGAGCTCTTTCGAAGCCACTGCTACCAAAGAGGGGAAATGCTTTAATTAATAAAGCACAGTCAGGGAGAGGGAGCTGTTTTCTGACGCCACGCCCCGGGGCTCCAGAGGCAAGATAAACAAAGCAGAAGCCAGCTGCTTGGTGCCGATGCCAGGAGGGGCGATGCTCCTCTCCCAGGGCCTGGGCTGGGGAGGCTGCTCAGGTGTCTACCCCCCGCCCCCCGTGGAGGTGGAGAATGCCCTATCCTGGCTTCAAGGCCAGCCTAGAGCTGAGGGCACCTGCCCCATGGGAGACCCTGGAGATGTGGCAGACAGAGCACTGAACTGGGAGTCCTGAGGCTGATACTCCGTCATCAGCTCTAAGTTGCTGTGTGACCTTGGGTAAGTCACTTTCTCTCTCTGGACCTAGGTTTTCTCATCCAGGGTTCTCAGACTGGGTTCTGGGGAACCATTAGGTTCTTGAAGGGTGTCTCAGGATTGCCTCTGGTGGTGAGGGTGCAGGCAGGTGGGGTTCTGAGCTCCAAACACACCTTCAGCCAAAGCAGCTTTACTTTTGTCTGTTAATATATAACAGGCTTTACGTAAGACATCCTTTGAAGAAAGAACACTGCAGGTTTAAAAAAAAAAAAAAAAAGAAAACCATTGGCTTAGATGTTTTCTCCTATCTCTTCAGGAGCCTGGGCCTCAAAGCTGAATGATCCTTGTTGGCAGGCCAGCCAGCATCAGTCATGACCAAGCACCTAGCATGTGCCAGATACTGGGGGACTGCAAAGGAGAATAAGAAGGCCCTACCTCCTTTCAAGGGGGCTTCTAGTCTAATCCGGATGTGGCTGATATGTGGCACACATACCACTAGTCCTGCCATTAGGACCATGGCAGACATTACTAATCAATCACGGCTGTCACTCTCTCCTACAGAGGTCAAATGTGATTTCAAACTTTTTCTCAACCCAGTGCTCCAGGCAGCCCTGCCAATTAATTGGCCCTGGTATGTGAAATGAAACCTTTCCTGACCATCTCTGGTCAGTTCTAACAAACATAAGTTTCCCAAGATGCAATGGACTGCCTCACTTGGGAGTAAGAATCCCAACCTTGTTCATTTGGTCAACAGATATTCATTGAGCACCTACTGTATGCCAGGCACAGTTTTAGGGAGACAGAAGTCCTAGTGGCTCTTATAGTTAGGAGAGAGATGGATGGTAAAGATATAAACAAATTAAAAAGCAAGAATATCTCAGGTGGTGAAAAGTGATGCAGATGATTGAGCAGAATGATGGGTGAGAAAGGGACTGGCTGGCTACTTTAGCTTGGGTGGACAGGGCAGGCTTCTTTGAGGTGGTGACATGTCAGGAGAAATCTGAATACTGGGAAGGAGGTGGTCACGCAAAGGTCTGGGGAAAGAGCATCCTTGGCAGAGGGAACAGCCAGTTCAAAGGCCCTGAGGCAGAACGGAGATTGATGTGTTAGAGGAACAACAGGAGGCCCGACAGCTGGGGCCTAGGGAGGTGAAAGAGGTACAGAACGAAGTGGAAGAGGCAGGCGGGGCAGATCTCATGGGGTCTTGTGGACCACTGTCAGGAGTTTATCTGAGTCTAAGAGCAGTAGAAGCCATTGGAGGGGAGTGACCGGGTCTGATTTTTGTTTTAGAAAGACCCTTCATCACCAGCTGGACAGTTCCCTGTTGGGGCCACGAAAGAAAGGTTGTTGTTTTTTTTTTCTCTCTAGGAAAGTGTTGATATTGGTGAGCCCAGCATTATCATTCTGTATTCTTGCTGGGTCCTGGTCAAATATTGAAGAAGGCTGGACCTCTGTGTCTTTACACCTCTATTGCTGGCTACTTCCACCTGGGAGCCTCCTCCTTTCACCTCAAAGTTTCTCTTGCTGCCCGCACCATAGCTCCTGCTCTGAGCCCCACCCCAGCCGACCCTCCTAGGTCCTCCGTGCCTCACATCCTTTCCAACTCTCTCACTCATCAAAACTGACATTTCCTGGGTGCCACCTCCTCGATATCCAGCCGACTGATTAGGCAGCTCATCTCCGCTGATGTCTAAGTGGGTGGATTTCAAGGGGTTAATGGGTTACCTGTCCCCGTCATTCATAGGGTGGGGAGGGTCGGGGGAGGTCCAGAGACACCACCTTAACCTAAGGAAGTGACTCTAACTAAGGGGAGAGGGGATTGGGAAGCAAATACAGCAAATCACAAATTACATCTCCAGTGGCTCAGTCTACATGTGGGACACATGATAGGTCCAAAACCATCCCTCTCTGAACTTCAACACACACCACTGGGCGTGCTCACTGGCTCCTTCCCACCCAAACCAGCCATGGACCCTGAGATTGATTACAAGAGTCCACACACACGTTCACAGATTGCCTGCAGATTAAACAGATAAAGTATTTTGCCCATCTGCGCAAGACCGTTTTCAAGGGTATAAAGATGCTGTCTTGATTTGTTAAGGATAAATTCATGCGTGCATGTTGGCGGGATTCATAGCTGCTTGTTGTCACATGGAATGCTCTCAACCAAAGAGTGGGAAAGCACAGCCAACGTCAGGTCAGACCCCATGGACCAGAGGGAGGTTGAATCAAGAGGCTTCACAGAACGTGTTCATGATATACTGTTAGTTGCGGGGATGGGGGGAGAAAGCAGCTCACAAAAGGAACGTGTACAGTAGGAGCCCCTGTGTGTAAACACTTAAGGAGAAAGGACCAGAAAAGCAGAGCACACAATAAATAGTGATAAGATTTTTTTTTAAATTATTTATTTATTTATCTATGGCTGTGTTGGGTCTTCGTTTCTGTGCGAGGGCTTTCTCTAGTTGCGGCAAGTGGGGGCCACTCTTCATCGCGGTGCGCGGGCCTCTCACTAACGCGGCCTCTCTTGTTGCAGAGCACAGGCTCCAGACGCGCAGGCTCAGCAACTGTGGCTCACGGGCCTAGTCGCTCCGCGGCATGTGGGATCTTCCCAGACCAGGACTCGAACCCATGTGCCCTGCACTGGCAGGCAGACTCTCAACCACTGCGCCACCAGGGAAGCCCAATAGTGATAGGATTTATAGGCTATTATCATTTTTCTCTTTGTGCTCATCTTTTTTCTCAGTATTCTACCGGAAGGATGTGTCACTTCAACCAAATTATATAAAAGGAGGGGGAACTCAAGGTGGAGGAGAGAGAACCACAGGGCATCAGTAGAGAATTTCACTCTCCCTCCCTCGTGTCCTGTTGAGGGCAGCAGGAGTGGGGTCCCTGGGCCTGCCTGGCCCTGGCCCCCTTGTTCAGGAGCTGGGTGGGAGGGGGTGGACACAAGGAGGGGTATGGCCCGGGCAGCAGGGGGACAGGAGGCCCTGAAGGAAACCCTCCAGCCACCATCGGGACTTTGGGCAGCTGGGCTTCCCCACCCCTGTCGGCCCCACCATCAATCTCTCTTGCACCCAAACTGGCTTTCTTCAGGCATAAAGGCTTTGGCTCAGATGAAAAAAAACAAACCCCTGTGTTCTCATTCTGATCTGGAGAATGAAAGTCTATATAAAACAGCTTCTTATCGGCAGCTCCAACTCTTTATACCTTCAAGGCCCTTTATTTCACTCTGCTGGGAAATTTCTCCCGACAATTACTGCCTTTGAGGAGCCTGCCAGGCTATGGCGGGCGGGAAGCTTCACATCCTGTCTGTGGGAGACACAGAGCCAGGCCCCCTTTGAGGGCAGGACAGATGATGGGCGATGATGGTGGGCGAGCCCCGGGCGACGTCCAGGCCCTGCTTGCCCAGAGGAAGACCGCCGCTGCTTGCAAGCCAGGTGGCAACGGGGACTCCATGTGGGAGACAGAACCTGAGCCTGGGGGTGTTTGGGAGGAAAGCGTTACGGGGACCCACTGCCCAGCTGGTCCCCAGAGGGGCACTGTGGTCCGGCTCTGGACCTCCGAGCCCAGTGCTTCAGGTGGCTGGGCCTGCCTCGGTCTTCCCCGGCGTCAGTGCTGGATGGGGGCCTGGGCGGGGATGGAGGAAGTGCCCTCGATGGGCAGCCGCAGGGAGCACCATTGTGCCGTCCCAGCCACTTGCTCTCTGCTCACTGGGGGCTGAAATAGGCTCTTCACACCTGCCTCCGTGAGCTGTAGGAGAAGATCCCCGGGGAGCAGATGCAGCCAGCAGTTGCAGGTGGCAGAGTGGGTGACAGATGACGTGGTCACGTGTGTGTCCCTGAGTGAGAGGTTGGACCCTTGGTGGGTGACACGCCCTTCAGTCTGCTGCTTCCGGCCCAGCAGTCATTAGCGGGGCATCCTCCCCCATACAGACAAGCTCCAAAGCTGCCAGGTGGGCCTCCCGGCAGGGGCAGTACTCACCAGCCAGCCAATGCAATGTGGACGGCAACCTCCGCGGTGGCGTGGGCAACTGGCCCTGGGGTCAGCCAAGCCTGAGGGTCTGGGCTGCTCGTGGGCCAGTTCCACCCCCAATGGGGGCATCAGCCAGTTCTCAGCGGGATTTGCTGCTGAGACACATTGACAGAGTCGCTGTCGGCGTCCCACTGCCCATCCTATACCTAGGGCAGACGGCTTGCTGTGGACCCCAGACCCCTCGCCCCGGGCACACTGGTTTTACAGGCCGAGGACTTGCATTCTGGGCCAATACTCCACCCTCCTGTTGATCGGCCCGCCCCATCGTGTAGTCTCAGGTCAGGGCAGAGATAAGCCATTCATTCACTTAGCAAGTCTCTGCCGAGAGCCTGAAGGGGCTGAGCACGAGGACACAGCAGAGCAAGACAAGGCAGCTGCCCCCTTGGGTCACATCTCGGTACCCGTGAGGACCCGGCTGCAGCTTCAGGGCCGGGCGATAGGAGGTGCCCCTGACTCCACAGCTAAAGAAGATGAAAATCCTTCTCTGCACCCTCAGCCCATGTATCTTCTTCACAGTTGACCCCCTTCTCCCGGGGAGAGGGGAGCAGAGCAAACATCGGTGGAGACACCGCCCCTCCCCGGATGGTGAGCTCCGAGGGCACGGGGCAGGGTGGGGGGCACGGGGCAGGGTGGGGGGCACGCTCGTTCTGTCCCCCTGGCGTCCCCAGCCCAGCCCAGTGCTTTGACCTTTCATTCATTTATCCCACAAACGGCTTTTGAGCGCCTACTGTGTGTTAGGGGCTATTTTAGACACTGGGGATAGATCAACACACATAACAGACGAAGTCCCTGTCCTCATGGGGGCCCATTCTCCCGGGGGGAGAGAAACAATCATTGAATAAATAAGTAAAATGATACATGTTTAAAGGCAACAAGTGCCCTGGAGAGAAATAAAACAGGAAAGAGTGCAGGAGTTGCAATAGGGCTTAAATACAGTGGCCAGGGAAGTCCTCCCTGAAAGGGTGACATCGAGCAGAGACTGGAAAGACATCCGAGCAGAGACTGGAAAGAAGTGAGGTAACCTCTGCCTTCCTACCTCCTGGGAGGTGGGAAGGCAGAGGTTACCTGAGGCAGGAATGTTTCGGGAACAGCATGCAGGCTCATGTGGCCAGAGAGAGCAAGTGAGCGAGGGGGAGATGGGGGAGGAGAGGGAAAGAATCTCTATCAGGGTGGGGTGGGTTCAATGGTCGCCCCCTGAAAACATATGTCCGCATCCCAACCCCCAGAACGTGTGACTGTTACCTTATTTGGACAAAGGGCCTTTGCATGTAGCTACATTAAGGATCCTGAGATGAGGAGATCCTCCTGGATTATCTGGGTGGGCCCTAAATCCAATGACAAATGTCCTTGCACGAGACAGGCAGAGAGACAGAACAGGACAGGACACAGACACAGAGGAGAAGGCGACGGGAAGCTGGGGAGAGGGATGCAGCCGCAAGCCAAGGAGTGCCGGCAGCCACCGGGAGCTGGAAGAGGCAAGTAAGGACTCGCCCCTATGGAGAGTGTAGCCTTGCCAACACCTTGATTTTGGATGTCTGGGGTTCAGAATTCTGAGAGAATAAATTTCTGTTGTTTAAAGCCACCACATTTGTGATAATATATCACTGTAGCCACAGGAAACAAGAATGGAAGCCACAGTAAGGACTCCAGCATTCACTGTGAAACGGGAACCAATGTGAAGGCTCTGAACATCAGGGAGATGTGAGCTGGTGTCTGCTTTACCAAACACAGATGATGGGAGGAAGGTTGGAAGGAGAGAGAAGGTTACGAGACCACAGCAATAATCCAGGAGGGCGGGACTTCCCTGGTGGTCCAGTGGCTACGACTCTGTGCTCCCAATGCAGGGGGCCGAGGTTCAATATCTGGTCAGGGAACTAGATCTCACATGCATGCCGCAACTAAGAAGTCTGTGTGCCACAACTAAAGATCCCATGTGTGCAACTAAGACCTGGCGCAGCCAAATAAATTAAATAAATAAATATTAAAAAAAAAAGTCCAGGAGGGCACTTGGTAAATATGCATTGAGTGTTGAGGGTGGGGCATGGGGGGGGGACACAAAATGCACCCAGGACCTGGTCCCTGCCCTCTCAGAGCTCACTGCCCAGGACACAGCAGGGAGAGTGAACTACAGCGACAAGTCTCTTTGTGTGGAGGACTCACAAGTGGCCAAACTCCGACCAGAGGGGCGAACGAACAGCGTAATGATAGCATCTGACATTTACTGAACACTCACCACGAGCCAGGCTCTTCGCTAAGCACTTTTCATGGGTGGTCTCGTTTCATCCTCATATGACCTATAGAAGGTAGGTGCTGTTATCCCCATTTTGCAGATGAAGAAACTGAGGCTTGCTCAAAATCATAGCGCTGGGGAGGCGCAGAGCTAGATTTTGAACCAGCTCTGTCTGGGGTCAAAGCTGAGATCCTCTTGTGTCTGGAGCAGCAGAGGGAGAGTGATGGGAACAGAAGGACAGGAATTCAGCCAAGGCCACCCAGGAAATTGGAGGCAGAGGCAAGACTCAAACTCAGGACCTCCATGGTTCACAAAGCACAAGGTGAATAAAAGCATCATGTGTATACAATGTCTTGGAACAACAGACACCTGTCAGAGCAGCAGAGCCCTGGGGAATTCAGAAGCAGGGGAACTGGCCAAGGGCGAGTGGAGGGTGTCCACGGGACTCAGCTCTTGAGGAGCCACATGGGAGAGGCTAGTCCTCCAGTCCAGCACGCCCTGCCAACTGCCCACCAGGGTCCTTGGCTGGTGGCCTGAGCCATCTCTGCCTCCACCAGGCCCGGGACCCAGGCCAGGGAGTAGCCGGGGGCTCTTGGATCAAGACCAGCAGCCAAGCCAGGAGCCAGCTGGTTCCTGATGATTTACATGGGCTCCGCCTCCCACCTTCCCTCCTTCCTCCGGATTAATATTATCCTCGCGGCCTGAGCAAAATTAGCCACATGCTGGCAGCTTATTTTTAATTGTTTCCAAATACGCATCCTAATCATTATGCAGTTCTAAATAGGAAGTGATGGCAGGAGGGGAGAATTTGCGTCGGAGACACGAGGAATGAGGGATTTACACGTTCTCAGCAGCTGCTCCAGGACCCTGGGCCCCACCTTCTCGCCTGGTGTTTTGTCTCTTCTTGTGGCTGTTCCTAATAACTACATTAGGCCAGAGAGTAGAGCGGGGTGCTGACACCTTCCATAAAACAACCGTGGAGATTGGGCCCTGGGGAGGTCCGGCTGATGGGCGGAAGAGAAATGAAACATGGCGTGGAAACGGGCACTGAGTGCAGCCCCTACATGTGGGAGCACACGCGGGTACCCAGCCCGGCCCTGCGGTGTCCACGGGCTGCCGGCATGGGAGGCCCGTCGATTGGGAACGTCGCGGGGGGGGGGGGGCAGGACAGGAAAATGGAGCGAGCAGACACCTGTCCCTCACCTCTATCCCAACTCACACACACACACACACACACACACACACACACACACGCACACAACCTCTCACACCTCCTAAGCCCATCTCCACCACCAGCCTTGTGAGTAACCATCCAATTAATGTCACATCGAACAGTGAACCTTAGTTTGGGGGGGTTAGACTCTTTTGAGAATCTGATAAAAAAAAAACATAGATTCTCTCCCCCCCAGAATGTACACACACACAATTTCAGGGGGTCACAGCCCCCCGAAGCCTATCCAGCTCCCCCTGATGAACTTTGAATCCATGATATGATGCAGTGGTAAAGAGCATGGGTTTGAGGGCAGTTCCTCTGGGTTGGAATGTTGATCCGTCACTGACTGACTACGAAGGATCTGAAGGCCAGTTCTGGAGCTTCTCCAGGCCTCAAGTAACGTGTTTGTAAGTGGGGAGGGGGATGATAATATTAATACTTTTCTTGAAGATCTTGTTGATAGGCTAGGTGAGCCCATGTGCCTTAGTGCTTAGACAGGTCCAGACAATTAAAAATGCACAATAAAGGTTGGGTATTACCAAAATGAGCGGGAAGGACTCTAGAGAGAAGTATTTTAGTCCTAGTTCTGCCACTAACCTGTTGTGTGTGACCTCAGGCAAGTTACCGCCCCTCTCTGACCTTCAGTTTTTCCCTCCATCTAGGACCTTCTTTGATTCTCCAATTTGTTGAAATCAGAGACCTAGGGCTATTCCTTCTGGGGATAAAGGGAGCAAGTGACCTGGTCCCCACCCTCCAGGAGCCCCTGCTGTCTCTGGCTCATTGCCCAACCATGTGGTAGGGACACCAGGAAGAAGAGTTGTGAGCTGCGTCAGTCAGGGAGGGCTTCCTGAGGAGGTGGGATTTAAAATGCAGGAAGACATCTTTGTCTGGTTTTGGTATCAGGGATATGGTGGCCTCGTAGAATGAGTTGGGGAGTGTTCCTCCCTCTGCAATATTTTGGAAGAGTTTGAGAAGGATAGGTGTTAGCTCTTCTCTAAATGTTTGATAGAATTCGCCTGTGAAGCCATCTGGTCCTGGGCTTTTGTTTGTTGGAAGATTTTTAATCACAGTTTCAAGTTCAGTGCTTGTGATTGGTCTGTTCATATTTTCTATTTCTTCCTGGTTCAGTCTCAGCAGGTTGTGCATTTCTAAGAATTTGTCCATTTCTTCCAGGTTGTCCATTTTATTGGAATAGAGTTGCTTGTAGTAATCTCTCATGATCGTTTGTATTTCTGCAGTGTCAGTGGTTACTTCTCCTTTTTCATTTCTAATCCTACTGATTTGAGTCTTCTCCCTTTTTCTCTTGATGAGTCTGGCTAATGGTTTATCAATTTTGTTTATCTTCTCAAAGAACCAGCTCTTAGTTTTATTGATCTTTGCTATTGTTTCCTTCATTTCTTTTTCATTTATTTCTGATCTGATCTTTATGATTTCTTTCCTTCTGCTATCTTTGGGGTTTTTTTGTTCTTCTTTCTCTAATTGCTTTAGGTGCAAGGTTAGGTTGTTTATTTGAGATGTTTCCTGTTTCTTGATGTAGGCTTGTATTGCTATAAACTTCCCTCTTAGAACTGCTTTTGCTGCATCCCATAGGTTTTGGGTCATCGTGTCTCCATTGTCATTTGTTTCTAGGTATTTTTTGATTTCCCCTTTGATTTCTTCAGTGATCACTTCGTTATTAAGTAGTGTATTGTGTAGCCTCCAGGCCAATATCACTGATGAACATAGATGCAAAAATCCTCAACAAAATACTAGCAAACAGAATCCAACAGCACATTAAAAGGATCATACACCATGATCAAGTGGGGTTTATTCCAGGAATGCAAGGATTCTTCAACATACGCAAATCAATCAATGTGATACACCATATTAACAAATTGAAGGAGAAAAACCATATGATCATCTCAATAGATGCAGAGAAAGCTTTCGACAAAATTCAACACCCATTTATGATAAAAGTCCTGCAGAAAGTAGGCATAGAGGGAACTTTCCTCAACATAATAAAGGCCATATATGACAAACCCACAGCCAACATCGTCCTCAATGGTGAAAAACTGAAACCATTTCCACTAAGATCAGGAACAAGACAAGGTTACCCACTCTCACCACTATTATTCAACATAGTTTTGGAAGTGTTAGCCACAGCAATCAGAGAAGAAAAAGAAATAAAAGGAATCCAAATCGGAAAAGAAGAAGTAAAGCTGTCACTGTTTGCAGGTGACATGATACTATACATAGAGAATCCTAAAGATGCTACCAGAAAACTACTAGAGCTAATCAATGAATTTGGTAAAGTAGCAGGATACAAAATTAATGCACAGAAATCTCTTGCATTCCTATACACTAATGATGAAAAATCTGAAAGTGAAATTAAGAAAACACTCCCGTTTACCATTACAACAAAAAGAATAAAATATCTAGGAATAAACCTACCTAAAGAGACAAAAGACCTGTATGCAGAAAATTATAAGACACTAATGAAAGAAATTAAAGATGATACAAATAGATGGAGAGATATACCATGTTCTTGGATTGGAAGAATCAACATTGTGAAAACGACTCTACTACCCAAAGCAATCTACAGATTCAATGCAATCCCTATCAAACTACCACTCGCATTTTTCACAGAACTAGAACAAAAAATTTCACAATTTGTATGGAAACACAAAAGACCCCGAATAGCCAAAGCAATCTTGAGAACAAAAAATGGAGCTGGAGGAATCAGGCTCCTGGACTTCAGACTATACTACAAAGCTACAGTAATCAAGACAGTTTGGTACTGGCACAAAAACAGAAACACAGATCAATGGAACAGGATAGAAAGCCCAAAGATAAACCCATGCACATATGGTCACCTTATCTTTGATAAAGGAGCCAAGCATATACAGTGGAGAAAAGACAGCCTCTTCAGTAAGTGGTGCTGGGAAAACTGGACAGGTACATGTAAAAGTATGAAATTAGAACACTCCTTAACACCATACACAAAAATAAACTCAAAATGGATTAAAGACCTAAATGTAAGACCAGACACTATCAAACTCTTAGAGGAAAACATAGGCAGAACACTCTATGACATAAATCACAGCAAGATCCTTTTTGACCCAGCTCCTAGAGAAATGGAAATAAAAACACAAATAAACAAATGGGACCTAATGAAACTTCAAAGCTTTTGCACAGCAAAGGAAACCATAAACAAGACCAAAAGACAAGCCTCAGAATGGGAGAAAATATTTGCCAATGAAGCAACTGACAAAGGATTAATCTCCAAGATTTACAAGCAGCTCATGCAGCTCAATAACAAAAAAACAAACAACCCAATCCAAAAATGGGCAGAAGACCTAAATAGACATTTCTCCAAAGAAGATATACAGATTGCCAACAAACACATGAAAGAATACTCAACATCATTAATCATTAGAGAAATGCAAATCAAAACTACAATGAGGTATCATCTCACACCGGTCAGAATGGCCATCATCAAAAAATCTAGAAACAATAAATGTTGGAGAGGGTGTGGAGAAAAGGGAACACTCTTGCACTGTTGGTGGGAATGTAAATTGATACAGCCACTATGGAGAACAGTATGGAGGTTCCTCAAAAAACTAAAAATAGAATTACCATATGACCCAGCAATCCCACCACTGGGCATATACCCTGAGAAAACCATAATTCAAAAAGAGTCATGGGGCTTCCCTGGTGGCGCAGTGGTTGAGAATCTGCCTGCTAATGCAGGGGACACGGGTTCGCGCCCTGGTCTGGGAAGATCCCACATGCCACGGAGCAACTAGGCCCGTGAGCCACAACTACTGAGCCTGCACGTCTGGAGCCTGTGTTCCGCAACAAGAGAGGCCACGATAGTGAGAGGCCCGTGCACCGCGATGAAGAGTGGCCCCCGCTTGCCGCAACTACAGAAAGCCCTAGCACAGAAACGAAGACCCAACATAGCAATCAATCAATAAATCTTTAAAAAAAAAAAAAAAAAAAAAAAAAGAGTCATGTACCAAAATGTTCATTGCAGCTCTATTTACAATAGCCAGGACATGGAAGCAACCTAAGTGTCCACTGACAGATGAATGGATAAAGAAGATGTGGCACATGTATACAATGGAATATTACTCAGCCATAAAAAGAAACGAAATTGAGTTATTTGTAGTGAGGTGGATGGACCTAGAGTCTGTCATACAGAGTGAAGTAAGTCAGAAAGAGAAAAACAAATACAGTATGCTAATACATATATATGGAATCTAAGAAAAAAAAAAGGTCATGAAGAACCTAGTGGCAAGACGGGAATAAAGACACAGACCTACTAGGGAATGGACTTGAGGCTATAGGGAGGGGGAAGGGTAAGATGTGACAGGGTGAGAGAGTGGCACAGACATATATACACTACCAAATGTAAAATAGATAGCTAGTGGGAAGCAGCCACATAGCACAGGGAGATCAGCTCTGTGCTTTGTGATCACCTAGAGGTGTGGGATAGGGAGGGTGGGAGGGAGGGGGACGCAAGAGGGAAGAGATATGGGAACATATGTGTATGTATAACTGATACACTTTGTTATAAAGCAGAAACTAACACACCATTGTAAAGCAATTATACTCCAATAAAGATGTTAAAAAAAAATAAAATGCAGGAAGACGGAATAAAGACACAGACCTACTAGAGAATGGACTTGAGGATATGGGGAGGGGAAAGGGTAAGATGTGACAAAGAGAGAGAGTGGCATGGACATATATACACTACCAAACGTATAATAGATAGCTAGTGGGAAGCAACCGCATAGCACAGGGAGATCAGCGCTGTGCTTTGTGATCACCTAGAAGTGTGGGATAGGGAGGGTGGGAGGGAGGGAGATGCAAGAGGGAAGAGATATGGGAACATATGTATATGTATAACTGATTCACTTTATTATAAAGCAGAAACTAACACACCATTGTAAAGCAATTATACTCCAATAAAGATGTTAAAATAAATAAATAAATAAAAATAAAATATAACAGCAAAAATAAATACATAAATAAATAAATAAATAAATAAAATGCAGGAAGAGTTTAAGTCAAGAGAGGCAGGGAGAGAACATGGAAACAGGATCAGGCCTGTGGGAGACCGGGATGGCGGGTGAGGGCAGGGGCAGGGAGGTCCTAACGCCCCTCCCAGTTCGCATAGCCCTGCTTTCTGCCTGGGGTGAGTGTGGGAGAAGGGGGGGGGCACGTCTTGCCGGGCACACAACAGGAGCTCAAAAAAATGCTTGCAGACACACCTGTGTTCCCAAGCCCCCAGCCCTGCCTCCCCCTGGCTCCCAGGCCAGGCTCTCCCCTCTCAGTCCCTCCCAAGCCGGAGGGAGCCAGTCAGCTGTGGGTGTGAAGGGCTGAGCTGAGAGTTATGACTTAAAAGCCAGTTAAGAAAACTGGGGCTAATTTACTTAATTCTGTGTAGACTCAGCATGAATGCTGTGGGTCGTGTGGGGCCAGGGGCCTGGGAGCCGAATGAAAAACCATTTATTCCACCCTATCCCCAGCTGGGGCTTCTGGAAGCTGGGGCCTCGGGGACTGGATCCCCAAAGGCAAAAGGTCTGAAGTTGGGTCACAGCCCGCACACCAGGAATGGGGGCCAAATGCCGGGAAAAACCTTACCTTTGTTCCAGCTGGAGGGTAAATCTAGACGAGCCTCGAGTCACCCACACAGTGGCTGGGTGGGTGGGGAGAGTCTCTTATGTGAGTTCCACGCCGGAGGTGCAGAGCAGGGACGGTAGTAGATACGGGGCCTCGACCAAGTCTCAGAGTCTCAGTCTTCCCATCTCTGAAATGGAGATAAGTCACCATAAGGACCAGAAATCATGTTCGGAACCTGGCATGTAGTAGCTGTTATTCCTGCCTCTCGGGCAGTGAGTCTGGGGCAGTGAGCGATTTACTCTAAATCCCATTGGATGAGTGGCGGCGGGGAGGGTGATGGGAGATGGGGAGATTCCCGCTATTGAAGCCTCACAACAACCCGAAGAAGGCCTGGCCATTCGGGTTATATTAGGGTCCTAACAGCCTCCTTTTGGAGTCCTCTCTCAATTCTTTATCTCAGCCCACGCAGTACTGTTTAGGAAAAACACATTAGTCTCAATCAAAGTGAGCTTGGGATACTTACAGAGTCTCCTGGCGGATCAACTTATAAAAAGCAGGAAGGTAAACTGACCCAAATGTATTCCCTGTTCCTGGGTGTGTGACCTCTGAACTGCGAGGACGAGGCTGTGAACTAGACCTTTATTAGTAGTGACCAACTTGGGTTGCTTTTCCTGGGACTGAAAGACCAAGGCAAGCCAGGACAGTCAGTCAACTTCCTACAGACCACTGACTGTGGTCACCCAGTGGATGAATGACAAAAATACCTTTCTTATTCTGAAGGGAACAGGCACCTGTAACTTTGGCTGAAATTTCAGTGACAGCGACACACAAGGCCTCAAAAGGTGCCAGGCCTCAGACACCCCAGAGGGACGAAGCAAAGTCTGCCTTCTGAAGGCCCCTGGGATCAGGGCTCTGACAACTCCCCAGTCCTGACGGGGGGCCCTGGAGAGGAGCTGAAGACCACTAATTTCATGAAATGCACTGAGTGGAAAAATCCACATTTCTGAATTAGCACACCTTATTTTAGATACGTGCTTTTAAATAGATGTATGGCACTAAACTAGTCAATTAAATATTATAAGTAGATCTTTAATCCCTTTTTCCAATGGCATAAGAAAATATAAATTCAATTTGGCCCAACAAAATTTTTTAATGTTCTCCTCGAGAAAGTGGAGAATCCCCTTATATTCAGGGCCCATGTGCTGTCTAGGGATACTCTTCTGCAACCTCACCCCACACCTGGGTGGCATGGATGCTGTGGTTAATTGGATCTATTCATGTTGGATGGGAGAGGAGATTCATTCACTCGTTCATTAAACAAATATATATCAAACACTGGGTACCAGAGACTTGGGGTGCAGCAGTTTTTTTAAAAAAGCACCGAAGTCCCTGCTCTCGTGAAGCTGATATTCCAGTGAGAGATACAATCAACACACAAATCAACAAAATGCCTGTTGGGTTAGTGATGAGTGCAAAGGAGAAAAAGTGAAGTGTGCAAAAGGGATAGGAGTAATGGTGGGGGTGGACATTTAGGAGGCCAGGGAAGGCTTCACTGAAGAGGATCATTTAGTAAAATACCGAAGGAAGGGAGGGAATGAGACCTGTGGATTTCTGGGAATGAGAACAGCAGGCATTGGGAGCAGCAAGTGCAAAGGTCCTGGGGCAGGAACATGCCTAGGCTGTTTGAGGAAAAGCAAGGAAGCAGGTCTGGAGCCATCAAGGGTCAAATGGGAGGAGATGAGGTCAGAGAGGAAAGGGGGGGTCCAGATCATGTGAAACCTCACAGGTCATAACAAAACTTTGGCTTTTATTCTGGGTGAGATGAGAAGCCATGGGAGGGGTTTTTAGAAGTTACATGATTTGATTTATGTTTCCACAGGACCCCCTCTGGTTGTTGGGTGGAGAATACAGTGAAGGGGGCAAGAGCAGAAGCAGAGAGACCAGTCAGGAAGCCACTGCAACAAACTAGGAGAAAGATGATGGGTGCTTGGAAGGTTGTAACCGTGAAGGTGGTAAGAAGGGACAGGATCCTGGACATATTTTGGAAGCAGGGCAGACAAGATTTGCTGATGGGCTGGATATGGAGGGTGAGGGAAAGAGAGGAGTCAAGAGTGACTCCAAGACTTTTGGCCTGGGCAACTGGAAAGATGCAGTTTACATCACCCGGGAGGGAGAGGAAGGAGATGGAGTAGGTTTGAGGGGAAGATCAGAAGCTCAGTTTTGTGTGTGTTACACGTTTGAGTGTCTTTGAGCATCTGAGCGAACATGTCGTGTGGGCAGTTGGATATGTGAGTCTGGAGTTCAGGGAGCATATTGGGGCTGGAAATAGACATTTGGGGGAGGGGAGTCTGGGGGGGAGTGGATACATGTATATGTATGGTTGAGTTGCTTTGCTGTGCACCTGAAACTATCACAACATTGTTAATAGGCTATACTCCAATATAAAAGAAAAAGTTTAAAAAAATAGACATTTGGGAATCATCAGCCTTTACATGGCATTTGATACTAGGAACTTGGATGAGAACATTTAGGGAGTGTGTGTAAATAGAGAGAAGTCTGAAGACCGAGTGCTGGGGCACTCAGGTCAGGCTGATGAGGAAGGACCAGCAAAAGGGGCAGAGAGGGAGCAACCAGGGTTAAATAGGAGGGGAGCTGGGAGAGGAGGTATCCTGGAAGCCAAGAGAACAGGTTCAAGGAGGAGGGAACTGCTGGGGTCAAAGGCAGCAAATAGGACAGGTACAAAGAGGATTAAGAATTGACCATTGACTTTAGCAACGAGGAGGTCACTGGTGACCGTAATGAGAGCAGTTTTGATGGAGTGATGGGGATGAGAGCCTGATGGGGTGGATTCAAGAGGCACTGGAGGAAAGGAAGTGAATACAGCAAGATAACTCTTTCAAGGGGTTTTACTATAAAGGGAAAGAGAAATAGGGAGGCAGGAAAGAGAAAGGTGTGGTGCAGAGAAGATTCTTCTCTTAAGATGGGAAAAATCATGGCATGCTTTATGGTGTCGGGAATGACCCAGTAGAGAGGGGAAATAGATGATGCAGGAGAGGGCGGGAGGGGAGAATCACTGGAGCACTGTCACTGAGTGGGGAGAGAGGATGGGTCACCAGGGCATTGGGTGGGTAGCAACTTTTCCCCAGGGACGTGGGGAACCCTGGGGCCGCTAGGCTTGGCCCCCTCAGCCTGTCTCCTGTTGTTCCCGAGCACCCAGCACGATGCCCAGCTTTCACTTGGTGGGTGAATGAATGGATACAAGGGGGCTCAATGGACAAACATTTTGCAAGAATTTTTAAAAAGCAAGCTCTGGACTCAGATAAACCTAGGTTCAAATCCTTGCTCCACCACCCAGCTGGGTGACCTTGAGCAAGTTTCTCAACTTCTCCAAGCTTCAGTTTTCCTTTCTAAAATGAGAAGAATAATAGAACTTGCTTTATAGGCTTGTGGGAGGATTAAGAAGATAATCGTGCACGCAGAGTTCTGAACGCAGTATCTGGGATGTGGGAAAGTGCTCCAGAGGGGTTAACTATACTCATTATAAGCAGTCCAATAATTCCCCCATCCGAGCTCATCCAGAGTTTAATAAAATCCAGCATGTAAAAGAAAATGGATGTAGCTATGAAATCTCAGTGCACACGCCCGACAATCACTCACAATTGCCCTGACGGTTTATGACCGTCAGGCTGCCACAGTGATGAGCAGCCCTGGGGGCCATGCTGTTCCCAGATATAATGCCTCTGCTCTCCTCCCCTCAAGGAAGCACATGGGATGAGTGACAGCGACCTCATTAGAGAGATAACATTAAATCTACTCCGTTTGATTTTTTTTTTAAAGCAAATTACTCACAGGGGTTGGTACTTCAATGGTTGTTAGTGACACATTGCTTGCGCGTACGCACAACCAAACTGCATACTGAGGTGGCAAACAGACTGTGGTGCTAGTTAGGGAAAACAAAAGAAATCAAAAACCTGAGATGAGCTTGGGCAGCCAAGGAGGGCTTCCTGTAAGAGGCAGCCCCTCAGGTGACCCTTGAAGACAGGAAGGCTTTGGACAGCTAGAGAGGAAGGACCATGTGGTTCTGTTTATTTCTTAGCAAATAGCTGAGCAGATGGATTTGATTGAATTTGCCCTGTTTTACCACCTGCTAAGCCAGCCAGAACCACCTTCCTCCTCCCCAGGGACCTAGCTGCTTCAGGGACCCACACTGCCAGCAGTTCCAGAGTTCTGACCTTCACCCTCCCCCAAACCATCACAGACTCTGTCACTGTCCCCTGCCCTATAGAGCCACCCAGAGGAAGGGGCTTGGGGCAGAGAGAGAATTCAATCAATCCACAGCTACCACTTTGGAAACATTTAATAATTCAGCTCCAGCAACGGCTCAAGCTCTCTCCACTTAACCTATGGAGTAACAACCAGAGGGAGGAAAAGGCACATGTGCAAGCTCTGGGCTGGCTCTGATGGGGGCACTTTGCATTACATTATCTCATTTAACGCTCACAAGAACATCTTCCAGGAGGGTACTATTATTGCCATTTCACAGATAAGAATAATGAGGTCAGAGAGGTTAGGTGACTTGTTCAACGTCACACAGATAAAAAGAGGCAGAGCCAGCCAGAACTGAACTCTGGCTGTGCCACACTTAACATCAAAGTCTAAGAGCTGGGGGAGGGAAGAGGCAGAGAGAGCCAAGAAGCCAATGACGCTGGAGGGAGCAGAGATTCTTTGTTGCTTTGCATAAGATGAACCAAAAACAAGGTTCCACCTCCTTCTAGTGTGGGTTTCTGAACTATAGAAGCCGTACAACCTAAACTGTATTTTCCAGACTCCCTTGCAGCTAGGGTTCTGGGGACAAATTAAGTTCTGCCAATCAAATGACTGATATTCAGACCATGTGACCCACCAACAAACTACCTTTGTGGGGTCAGCTCACCAGACTCCAGAAGCAGGGAGGGTCACACTTGTTTCCCAGGGGGCAGTTAACAGACCTGAGAAGACAGTTTCAGCCTGGCAGGTCTTGGGGAGTAAGGGGGAAAGCAAGGACATTTAGGGAGGACCAAGGGGAGGATGCGTGGTCAGAGACAGTGTGGTCTAATGAAGATGACAAGCACAGACTGTGTAGACAGACAACCTGGGCTTCAATCCTGACTCCCCCACCTGCTACAGTGTGACCTTGGGTAAACTAATCGCTCCATGCTTCAGTATCCTCATCTGTAAAATGGGGATAGTAGCACCTACTTTACAGTATCCTTAAAAGGATGGAATGAAATAATGGATGCAAAACAGAACACGACCTGGCACGGGTAAGCACTTAACAAATTTGAGAAATTATCGTCATCACATCACAACATCTGTTTGTTAAGCTCCAACTCTGAACAGGGCATTGCAGGCACGTCGTATGTCATCCATATAACCTCCCTGCAAGGTAGGTGATGTCACTCACATCCCTTGTACAAAGTGAGGCTCCGAGCGGTACATCTGGCAAGTGGTGTGGGGACGGGAGAGGATCCCAGACTCCATGGGCCCACGTTGCCTCTCTATGGGGCACGTGGTGGTCTCAGCAAGCCTTGTGGTGGAGGGAAGGGCTCCTCAGGCACCAGAGGTCCCCTGGCCCCATCTCTGCCCAAGCCAGCAGCAAATGGGGACCCCTGTCCTCTCTGCCTCCCCACCCCACAAATCCCCAGCTTGGAGTCAGGGTCTTGCCCCCAACCACTGGGTGAGTGTGGGTGGGTTATTTCACTTCTCCCAAACCCGGTCCAGCCTCTCGCCAGTGCACTGAGCAGGCCCTGCAGTCTGGAGCCTCCTCCAGTCTGGGACAGGGGGCCTGGCCCCCTCCTGAGAGGGAAGGCTGCACATGGCAAGGCCCTGCCCAGCAGGCCTAAGGAAACCAATTACATTTGCATTTCATCTGGACTTGAGACCGCTGCCGTGGGCTAATGACACGCCAACTGATTACCAGAAACATATGTGTGGAAAAGGAATCATTCATTAGGCAGGAACTGCAGTTCCTGTTCATCTAACTCAGATATCCAAGCAGCTGTGGGCAGTTCCACCCTCATCCTCAGCCTGTTGGAGTTTGGGAAGCTGCCAGGACATCTTTTCTTGGGAAAATGAGTCTCCAGGATGAGGCTGTGTCCCGGGTCTCACTCCCTTCTCAACCTCACTTTCTTCCTCTGTAAATGGGGATAATAGAACACACCTCATGGGACCAGCAAAGGTCACAAACAGTCAGTTAACAAACACTCAGTGAGCACCCACTCTGGGCAAGACGCTGTGTCTGAAGATATAGAAAGGAATAAGACACAGAACTGTAAGAAATTTGTGCTGTTTAATGCCACTTAATTTTTGGTGTTTTGTTACAGCAGCAATAGGAACCTAATACAGGGCCAAATCGGAGATGTTTAACACAAAGTCTAGGGGCAGCTTGTGATATTTGCTGGGGTGCTATCCTGCATGAGGACCCTAGCCCTGCCTTGTCCTCTAGAACTTTCTGCAATGATGGAAACGTTCTATATCTGTGTTGTCCATCATGCCCGCCATGGAGCATAATGGGGCTTGAAATGGGGCTGATGCAGCTGAGGAATGGAATTGTTCATTTTCTCTTATTTTAATTAATTTAGAGTTAAACAGCCACATATGGCTGGTGGCTACTGTCTTGGACAGTGTGAGACATTTCCATCACTACAGAAAGTTCTGTTAACAGCGCTGCCTAGAGACTTCAAACTACAGCTCAGGGGAGGAAAGTGGACCAGCAGGGGAGGGTCATGGGTCCCCATCCTTTGTTTACTTTGAAGAGCCCAGATCTCTGCAGAAAGGCTTCCCTTGGCTCCCTCCATTGGTCTGGCTGACTTCATGCAGACTGCCCTGTGTCCTTGTGGCCCCTGAAGACCCAGACAGGGCCCCGCTCCCCTCTGCTGTGTATCTTTCAGTTGGTATCGGTGGCTTTCATCAGATTTTCACCTTTTTATGACCCCCTCCCAAAAGAAAGGTTAAGAAACACTCTGCTTTCTGGTGAACTTGAAGAGACCTCGTCTCTCGCTTCCCCTCCCTTCTCCCAGCCTCTTATAAATAGCTACGTTGTGCCCCACTAGGACCATCCTTCTCTTCCTCCCCTCTCCTCCTCCCTCCTCCTCCCCCTGGGCCTCACCCTCCACACCCACACCCCCAGGAATCATCAATTCTAAAGGAAAAAGCCAGGCATCTGATGTACTTCTTGGGGGAGACAAAGCGGGATGAGAAGGCGGAGCGTGTACAAACAGACTGATCTCCAGAAGAGAGGAATTACGCGAATTACAATTGATTTTCCACCGTTAATGAAGCATGAACCCATGTGATTGCATCTTGAAAAGATTTATAATTATTCATTGAATCTTGGAAGATAATTAAACTTCATTAAACACAGACATGACAAGCCTGAAGAGCAAGCCGAGACCTCCGTGCAGGGTTCCAGATCAGAGCAGGCGATGCGAGGCTGGGACCCTGTAGGGGTGAAGGGCGGGAGGGCTGATGGGAAGGAGGAGGAGGGAGAAGGGAGAGGAGTGGAGACCTCCGGGAAGAAGTTTCCACTGAAAACGGGGACACTCTGGGGTCTTCTGATTTTTCTCCCTCCCCTTTTGGGATCCCCTCCTGGGGACCCCTCCCACACTCCCCAGCCTCCCCGGCCCCATCCCCTTCCTTCTGGCAGAGGAGGAGTGCTGAGAATGGGGGCAGCACCTGCGACCCTGTTCAGAGTCCCTGCCGAGCCCAGGACCTTGGAGGGGTTTGGAGAAAGCATGACCTAGCAACAGGAGGAGGCGGGAATGGGGGGAGGTGTCCTTCAAGATCTATGGGTGCCTCAGCAAAGGTGGGGTGGAGAGAACACACACGTGATGTGTGTGCATACGTGTGTGTGTGTGTGTGTGTGTGTGTGAGAGAGAGAGAACAAATTCATGCATTCTGGAAAACCATCTGGCAGGAGACACACCAAATTGCTATCAGTGGTTACCTTTGTGAGGGGAAGAAAAGGGGGTGGGATTTTACTTTTTCCCCATATTATGTTTCTTTAGTGCTTAAATCACACAATGAGCATTTATTCATATATAATATATGTAATTTTTTTTTTTAATTTAAATGCCTATCATCATGATCCATTCATCAGATATTTACAGTTGGGAACCAGGCTCTTAGCTAAGTGTGCTGGTGACAACGACATGACTCAGGAAGCTGGGTCCTTCCTTAGGGTGCACACAGTTGTGTGTGTGTGTGTGTGACATGCACACACATAGCACAGGACGGGTCAGGCTGGCCATAAAGAATATGCCCCTCCCCTAGAAGCCCAAAGAAGTCAGCCCCAGCTGGGAGGTGGCCCTGTTTCTGACCTCCTGGGGTGAGTACCCAGTCCCCCCAACCTTCATCTATTCCAGGCCATCACTCCCCATCCTTTGGGGACCCCCTCCTGAGGACATCCCCCATCCCTCCACCCAGCCTGACCCCTCTGCTGCGCTAAATGAGCTACCAGACCCTTCCTCTTGCCCAGTGCACAGCACTCCTCCCCCAGTATCACACTTCTTCCTGCCAAAATGACAGAAGGAAAGAATATTAATGAGACTGCCCTCACCATATCCTTTTTATAGAGCTGCTTCTTGGCAGGAAGGATGTCTTTCTAAGGACTGCCTGGGAGGGAGTCATGCCCTATCACATACCTGGCCCAGATTTCATGGCAGGACCAGGAAGTCACTGATGAGCCAGGTGGTTGAGGGGGGAGGCAAGGGGATGTCTTCAAGGCAGGAGGGTAGAAAGGTGGGGAACCATCCCTTAGCACAAAGGTTAAGATCCAGTTCCTAATCCAGACAGCCTGATTTCCAAGTATGGCTCTACTCTCTTGCAATGATGTGACCTCAGGAGAGTTAATTAACCTCTCTGAGCCTCAGTTTTCCCCATCACTGGGTTAACAATACTGCCTCCCCTAGGGGGTTGTCGAGAGCAGTCAATGAAACGATACACGTAGAGTACTTGGCACAGTGCCTGGACAGCCAAGGAGCTCCATAAATGGCAAAAGTTTTTGTATAATTTGAATTATTTCTCCAAACACGGCCCAATTACCTTTTCAAGGGCCTTTGCGTCACGGTGAGCTCCCAAGAGCAGGAAACATGCCTTATTGATCTCCATGTCCCCTTTGTCTAACCCAGGACTTGGCTGGGTGTTCAAGGAAATGTTTGTTGCATAAGTGAATGAATGAAGAATAAATAAAACTGGGCTGTATGGCTGACTTCTAATCTCAAGGTATCTTCCCAAAACAGGAAACTTAAAATTACTGGATGAAATATTTAAAATATTTTTAATGCATGGATGGATTTGTGGGAAAGTAAAGAAAACCTTCAGAGTTCAGAGAGGACAAGAAATGCAATTCCAGAGAAGCAAGTGAACGTTTCCGTGGGGGCATCTGGTCAACCCAAAGCCTGGACATTGACACACTGTGTTAGGGGGACAGGAGAGAAAGTGTGAGCCTGGGCAAGGCAAGCTGGGAATTCAATCTTCCCACCCCTGCATAAAGTGAGGTCTTCCCAACATGAACCAAGTAAAGCTTGCCTTGGCTCTGGTGGGAAGGGGAAAACACAGAGGAACAAATCTCTCTCTGTGAGAATTCTTACCCACAAGCTCACCCTAATTTGGGCTTGGGCCAGAATTCATTCTACTCACGTGGTCTAAAAAAAAACACAAGCAGAAAATTAACCCACCATTGGTAGTGGCACCTGGCAGCAGCATACACAAATCTTCTCTGAACAAACACCTCTAAACCCAGGCCTCAGAGAATTCCTATAGAAAACAAATTCTAAGAAATATGGGTGGACAATTTTTTAAAAAGTCAAAACACGCAAGGAAGTAGGCCACTATTAGCAAGGGTCAGCAAAAACAGCTACAAATCAGACCTGCAAAGACTGCAGATGTTGGAATAATCAGATATAGAATATAAAATAAATACATAAGTATGTTTAAAATGTAGAAGGGGACTTCCCTGGTGGCTTAGTGGTTAAGAATCTGCCTGCCAATGCAGGGGACACGGGTTCGAGCCCTGGTCCGGAAAGATCCCACATGCCGCACAGCAACTAAGCCTGCACAACTTACAACTACAACTACTGAGCCTGCACTCTAGAGCCTGCTAGCCACAACTACCGAAGCCTGCATTCCTAGAGCCCGTGCTCCGCAACAAGAGAAGCCACCGCAATGAGAAGCCCGCGCACCGCAACGAGGAGTAGCCTCTGCTCTCCGCAACTAGAAAAAGCCTGTGCGCAGCAACGAAGACCCAACACAGGCAAAAATAAATAAATTAATTTTTTAAAATGTAGAAGGAAATATCAAAAGTATGAAAACGGAAAATGAGATCATGAAAAACTACCAGGCTGATTTGAAAAAGAATCAAATAAAATCTCTAGAAATGAGAAGCATAATAATTGAAATTAGGAACTTGATTAATGGGTAAAACAGAAGATAAGACACAGCTGAAAAGAGAATTGGTAAACTGGAAAAAAGATAAGACTAACTTTCCCAGAAGGCAGCAGAGAGACAAAGAACTGGAAATCATTTTTAAAGAGATTAAGAAACATGAGGGGATAAAATGAGAAGATATAACATGTGTCTAATTAAAGTTCCAGAAGGAGATGTTAGAGAGAGTAGTGGAAAGTCAAATTCAGGGAGAAAATAGCTAAGAGTTTTCCAGAACTGTGAAAGACGCAAATCCTCAGATTCAGACAGCTCAGTGAACCCCAAGCAGCATAAATAGAGATCTCCACCTAACACACCTCAGGGAAACTATAGAATATCATAGACTAAGAGAAAACTTTAAAAGCAGCCTGAGATAAAAGAGATTACCCAAAAAGGAACATCAAATAGACTGATGACAGTGTTCTCAAAGAAACCCTGGAAGCCAGAAGACAGTAGAGTAACACCTTCCAAAAGGAGAGAAGGTAACTGTCATCTGAGAATTCTATAACCTCTGAAACTATTTTTCAAGAATGAGAACAAAATAAGGACATTTTCAGTCAAGAACCGTCAGAGTTTACAACCAAGGCCCTCACTAAGGGAAGTTCTAAAGAACAAACTTCAGGAACAAAGGAAAAGGAGCCCAGCAGGAAGGTCTGAGATGCAAGAAATAGTGGGCAAAAAAAAAAAAAAAAAAGAAATAGTGGGCAAAAAAGAAATGGCAAACATCTGGGTAAATTTAAATAAACATTGACGACTTAAGATGTTTAATTCGTGGGGTTAAAAGAAACAAAAAAGAGAGACTCAAAATACAGGGCAACCAGAGTTAAAGCTTTTTAAGGTCTTGGAATTGTGTGGGAAGAGAGTGAAGATAGGAATTATAGATGACAATTATAACCTAAACACACATGTTAAATTTTCTAGGGTAATTACAAGAGAATAGAAATAGCAATGTATTATAACTTCCAAATGAATAGGGAAAAAATGGAATGAGGGGGGGAAATATCTTCAATCAATTAAACTGAAAGAAAGAAGGAAGAAAGAAGAAGTAAGGGAGGGAAGGAAGCGGGGGGACATAAGCACAGCGACTTACCATATCGGCCCCCTCTGTGTGTAATTTATTTGATACTTACAATAACCCTATGAGGTAGATGATAGTAACATTCTTTTTTTTTTTTTTTAAATTTATTAATTTATTTATTTATTTTTGGCTGTGTTGGGTCTTCGTTTCTGTGCGAGGGCTTTCTCTAGTTGTGGCGAGCGGGGGCCACTCTTCATCGCGGTGCGCAGGCCTCTCACTATCGCGGCCTCTCTTGTTGCGGAGCACAGGCTCCAGACGCGCAGGCTCAGTAGTTGTGGCTCACGGGCCTAGTTGCTCCGCGGCATGTGGGATCTTCCCAGACCAGGGCTCGAACCCGTGACCCCTGCATTAGCAGGCAGATTCTCAACCACTGCGCCACCAGGGAAGCCCCCTAGATGATATTATTGTAACAATATCAAGTGCCTTGGTGTGATCGTGGATGGATGGTTATGCAGGAGGGTGGCCTTGTTCTTAGGAGACAGATGTAAAGTAGGTAGAGTGAAAGTGTCATGAGGTCGGCAACTTTCAAATATTTCCTGAAAAGAAGTATTAAAAAAACAATAGCGCAAATATGGCAAAATGTTAATAATAGGTAAATCCAGGTAAAGGATAAATGTTTGTTGTTATATCTGTTGTTGGTGTTAACAAACCATCCCCAAACTTAAAGCAATAGCTACTTATGATTTCTTGTAAGCCCACGGGTCATTGACCAGTCAATGCCACAGACCCAGCTGGGGGTGCTCAGGAGCCTGTCACCAGCTGGTGAGTGGGCTGGGGCCTGGCTGGTCGAGGGTTTGCACAGCTCAGCTCTCCCCCACAAGTCTCTGGTGTACTGCAGGCAGGCTGACCCACGAGTGTCCTCATGGCAGTGGCAGGAGTCCAAGAGAGGAAGGGAAAAAGGAACACACGCTTCCAAGCTGCTGCTCACATCAGTGGTACTGCTGGCCCATTGATCAAAGAAAGACACGTGGCCAAGCCCAGAGTCAGCACCGGAAGACAATTCCAAAAAGGGTGAAGTGGGGAGGTAAGCGTCATTAATGCAATCAATTCACCACAACTGTATTACCATCTTAACTTCTTAATAAATTTAAAATCTTTCCAAATAAAAAGTTAGAGGGATGTATTAGGGTACTCTAGAGAAGCAGAATCTATAGGAGATACACATATATCGAGAGAGACAGACAGACAGAGATAGAGAGAGAGGGAGATTATAAGGAATTGGCTCTCATAAAAAAGAAAGAAAGAATACCATTTGCAGCAACATGGATGGACCTAGAGATTATCATACTAAGTGAAGTAAGTCAAAGACAAATATCATATGCTACCGCTTATATGTGGAATCTAAAAAAAATGATACAAATGAACTTATTTACGAAACAGAAACAGACTCACAGACATAGAAAACAAACTTGTGGTTACCAAAGGGGAAAGGCAGGGGAGGGATAAACTAGGAGCTTGGGATTAACAGGTACACACTACTATGCATAAAATAGATAAACAACAAGGACCTACTGTATAGCACAGGGAACTATATTCAATATCTTGAAATAACCTATAATGGAAAAGAATCTGAAAAAGAATATGTATATATAACTGAATCACATTTCTGTACACCTGAAACTAACACAACATTGTAAATCAACTGCACCTCAATTTTTAAAAAAAACAGTTTTGAGGAAATAGCAAAGAAAAAAATAAGGAATTGACTCTCATGGTTAGAGAGGCTTGAAAGTCCCACGATCTGCAGTCAGGAAGCTGGAGACCCAGGAGAGATAATAGTGTAGCTCCAGTCCAAAAGCCAGCAGCCTCAAGACCCAGGAAAAGCCAATGCTTCAGTTCGAATCCAAAGGCAGGAAAGAACCAATGTCCCAACTCAAGGCAGTCAGGCAGAAGGGGTCCCCCTTACTTGCAGGGGGGTCAGTGGGTTTTGTTCTAGTCAGGCCTTCACCTGATTGGATGAGGTCCACCACCCTGGGGAGAGCAATCTGCTTTACTCAGTCTTCCAATTCAAATGTTAATTTCATCCAAAACACCCTCACAGGCACACCCAGAATCATGTTTAACCAAATATCTGGGCACCTCATGACCCAGTCAAGGTGACACATAAAATTAACCATCACAAGGGACAAAAGGAAAAACAGCCAATCCAATCATGTCACTCCTTTGCTCAGAATTTCCCTACATCCACTGAAACGCATGTACAAGAATGTTCACTGCTGCTTTACATAATCATTAGGAATAAATTGTGTTATATTCCTAATATGGAATAATAAACAGTGATAAAAAAGAATGAACTGCCACATACAATAACATGGATGAATCTTATTGATGAGTGAAAGAAGGGAAAACTCAAAAGCAGGGATGCTGTATGTCTCCAATTAAATGACATTCAAGAAGAGAGGAAATGCATCTACAGTGGTTCTCTTGGGAAACATTTATACAGAAGGGGCATGAGGAAACTTCCTGGGGTCTATAAACGTTCTCCATCTTGATCTGGGTGGTAATCACATGGATATGTCCATATGAAAAAATTTATTAAATTATACACTTAAGACTTGAGTGCTTTATAAGTTATATCTCAAAAAATGTAAACACACACACACAAACTCTTAAAACTTGGTTTCTTGGTGCCCTCTGCATAAGATCCAAACTCCTTAACACTCAGCTGACTTGAATTTATTTTTTATAAATAAATTTTATTGTTTATAAAATTTCATGTTTATTTTTCTCTCCAAAGTGCTGGGTACAGCAAGCAGGGCGGCTTTCTTAGCTCTTCCTGCCCAGTGAAGACACTTGATAAATGTTCATTGAATCCACATGGGGCCTCAAGGGATGAGGGCCTCGAGCATACCCAGGCATCAAGTGGGCTATGGGTGGCTTCCCTGGTCCCTGGCGTCCTTCCAGGCCACTTTGGTGACTGCATAATTGCTCCGTCTTGCAGGGGTGACACCCATCCCCCTCCTCCACCCAGGCCCCTGGCTGCCGACCCCACCCCTCACTGATGCACACTTTGCAGCCATTGTCAAACATAATGATTCTCACCCTGGAGAGAAATTGGGTTCCATTTTCTATTTTATTGCCTCAAAAAGGACATTTTTTACCTTCCCACAGCCTGTAGCCAGCAGGAACAGGATGATAAATTTCAGCAAATGTTTCCACTGAGATAGATGGTCCAGCAAGGAGACCACAGCGTTCCAGGCAGGGGAATAAACAAGCAGCTGTACCCGTTCCACCACCCCACCCTGGCGCCCTGTGCCCAGCACCACCTGGCAGCCTCGGGGCTGAACATGGAATGGGGGAGGGGCTGCAGCTTCAGACCCCAAAGGGAAAGCCAGTTGGCAGGAGGAGAACTCTTCTCGCCGCAAGAGAACACGGATCGTTTGTCAGGTGCTTCCCGTGTGCCGGCCATGTGCTTTATCGCATTTAGTCCTCAACAGCCCTATGCTGCAGATGTGTGTGTTATCCCATTTCGCAGAGGAGGGGTCTGAGGTTCATGGAGGTTAGGCACCCAGCTGGTAAGGAACGAGCTGGAATTTGGACATGGGTCTTTTGGGAACCCAATCAATGAGCTGTCCCAGGAAACCAGAGAGATTTGGGGGCAGATGGCAGCAGGAGGCCTGGGGTACTGCTGGGACAGCCTTTGCTCCAGCCTCTGTGGCTGAGGCCCCAGGAGCTCGCTCCGCCTGCATGGTGACTGCAGTCACTTCTCCTCCATAGCTGTGTGACTCAGACAGACCTCTCTGCATCCCCAGAGAGGCCGCTGTCTTGCACAGGGTCACACACTTAGTTAAAGACAAAATCAGGACCATAACTCAAGCCCCATGACTCCTGTCCTGGTCCAGGGTCTTTCTCCTATCCCCTGGCCCCCAATTTTTTTTTATTATGGTAAAATGCACGTAACATAAAATTTATCATCTTAACCTTTTTTTTTTTTAAAGAGAGTATATCATCTTTCCTTCTTTTTTTTTTTTAAATTTATTTATTATTTATTTTTGGCTGTGTTGGTTCTTCGTTGCTGCACGCAGGCTTTCTCTATCTGTGGTGAGTGGGGGCTACTGTTCGTTTTGTTGCGCGGGCCTCTCACTGTGGTGGCTTATCCTGCTGCGGAGCACAGGCTCCAGGCATATGGGCTTCAGTAGTTGTGGCTCGCGAGCTCTAGAGCGCAGGCTCAGTACCTGTGGCGCACGGGCTTAGTTGCTCTGCAGCATGCGGGATCCTCCCAGACCAGGGCTCGAACCTATGTACCCTGCATTGGCAGGTGGATTCTCAACCACTGCACCACCAGGGAAGCCCTTAACCATTTTTAAGTGTGCAGTTCAGTGGTGTTAAATACCTTCATGATGTTGTGCAACCGTCACCACCATTCACCTCCAGAACTCTTTCATCTTGTAAAACTGAAACCCTGCACCCATAAGGCAATAACTCCCCATGTCCCTCTCCCTCGGTACCTGGCAACCACCATTCTCCTTCCTGTCTCTATGAGTCTGACTACTCGAGGTGCCTCAGGTAACTGGGATCACACAGTATTTGTCTTTTTGTGACTGGCTTCTTTCACTCAGCATAATGTCCTCAAGGTTTATCCACATTATAGCGTATGTCAGAATGTCCTTCCTTTGTAACGCCAAATAATACTCCATTACATGGATTAACCACATTTTGCTTAACCATTCATCCATCAAAGGATGGGATGCTTCCATGTTTTAGCTATAGTGAATAATGCTGCTGTGAATATGGTGTACAAATATCTCTTCCAGACCCCGGGTCTCTCTTTTTACCTACCATTCTGCCTCACTGATTGTCTTCCAAATACTTACTATCATTCCTTTCTAATACATTTGAAAATGTGTAGTTCATCCATTCAACCAGTAATCTCACAAGATCATGGAGTAGTAAAAGCTAGCACGCACAAAATAAACCAGTCACAATACAATGTATGATATGATTCCGTTTATAGGAAACCTCCAGAATAGGCAAATCCATAGAGACAGAAAGCAGATTAATGGTTATGTGGGGAGGGATGGCTAGAGGGTGCTTTTTGCGGGGTGATGAAAATATTCTAAAAACGATCGGGGTGAGGATTACACAACTCTCTGAATATACTAAAAAAAAAATTGATGCGATCACTTTAATTCGGAGGATTTTATGGTATGTGAATTATATATCAATAAAGCTGTTAAAAAAGTGTCAGTCTCTCTCAGTTCTTTTCCTCACCTGTAAACTAGTGACTGTGAGGGGAGGAAACAGGCTGAGAGGAAAGCTTGGCACTTTCCTTCCGCCTTTCTGGAGGTCTTACAGGATTCTGACTCATCAGGAAACCTCGCAGCCACGGGCCAACACCCCTGGCCAGGTTTCACCCGGTGGCCGTCATTAACACATCTGGGCAGGGGCAGAGCCCCTCAGGCGCTCCGAAGCCCCCAAGCCTCCCTGAAGCTCTCTGTCAAGGGTAAAGGTCTGTTTTGTTGTGGTTGCTGCCCTGGGGTGTCCAGAGGCCCCACTGCCCTTATCAGGACCCCCAAGTCCACACCCCACACACACACCCCAGCGCTTGCCCAGACAGAAAGCAGGGAGCTGACAGAGAGGGGCTGGGGACTGGGGGCAATTTCAACTAGTCGGACACCTTAATGCACCGGGGCGGCCCTGTGGACAGGTCCCTCTGGCCTGGAGAGAGGCCAGGGAGCAGGCCTGGAGGCCCAGGAAGAGAGGATGCTGAGAAAGCAGCCCGGGCTGCTGGCTTCTGTGACGTGTCCACCACCTACAGAAGCCGAGCAGCAGCTTGGAGGACTTGGAGTGGGCGCTGTGCAGGGAAACAGAGGCCAGGGAGCCTGTGGGGTCCTGGTAGGTGGGCTGTGTCCTTGGGGAGCTGCGGACAAAGGGGATCGTGGCAACTGCCTTCTTTCTGTTGGAGAGAGGCCTGGATGGATGAGGCACGGTTGTCACAATGCCGTGTCCTGAGCAAGAGGCCCAGGGGCTGGAGGGAGAAGGAGGGGCGGCAGGCAGGTCATCTGCAGCAGGGGACACACAAGAGAGATAGGACATTGCCCTCCCCCGGAGCACGACAGCTATTAAATTGGGTTAATAGTACCCCAGAGCGCGACAGCTATTAAATTGGGTTAATAGTACACGCTTCCCAGAGTTGCTATAAGGATTGATCTAGTTTATGTGTGTGAAGTTCTTAGAACAGTGCTTGGCATTGTAAGTGCCCAGTTAACATTAGCTATTAGCATGATTAATATTATAAAGTTCTGGACATATTGCAATGGACGCATGGCGTGCCGTGACGCTGTCTATGGGGTGTGTGTGTGCGTGTGTGCGTGCGTGGTATTTGTGTTGCGTCTGTGCGTAGGGCAGAGAGGACGCGGCATAGCTGTGGCGTGCCTGGCTTTGGTGGGTGTATAGTATGGAGTGTGTGCAGATTGTGTGTTGCCTGTGCTGTGGTTTGTGTGTTGTGTGAGTTGTGTGGCATGTGGGTGGTGTAGGGAGCACGCTCTGCCCTTGAATTAGTTCAGCTTTCAGGAAAACCAGCCTCCAGGGCCCCCTCTGTTCAGGGTTCGGGTCAGACCCAGGATGTGGATGAGTCCTGAGCTGTCCACCTTTTTCTGCACGAGCCCTTTGGCAGCCAAAATGGCCAACTCAGTGGGCCAACCCAGGGGACCCAAGGACTTCTGATGACCGTGTCCCAGGGGAATGGCCCTGCCCTGGGGAAAGGGTCAGGGAAGGGAGGGGAGGGAGCTGAGGAGCTCTGGCTGTGCACAGCCCACCTGGCAGAGTTGCCCCGCAGGCCCCCCTCCTCCTACCAGCCCTTCGGACCTCCTGATCCAAGTCAGGCCACTCCCAGGCCTTCAGGACTGGAGCAGGCCCCAGAGACCCAATGGAAAATATGACCAGCTCCACTGGAGGGTTAACAAACAGGGAGAGAGACTGACCGTGATGGCTGGAAAGAGCTGAGCAGCCCTGAGGGGAGGGGTGAGCTGAGCTGAGTTATGCAGGGGGGGCGGCGCTCTCCGACCTCTGGGTCGTTTGGGGGTGAGCTAGACCTGGAGCCAAGGTTGGGCTGGAGGTCAGAGACCTGCTGGAGAAGGGCTGTGGTCAGGCCTCTCGCCTCCTCCCAACCTCCCTGGGCAAACCCGAACCACGTGAAACTGGGCAGAGGGAAGACGCCATTAGCATCTCAGCTAGTTCAGGCCTGCAGATCCTGGCCCCCTCTGCCTCGTGGCTTCCTGCACCCTCCTGCATCTTCTCCATGGCAGCCAGACCCAACCCCCCTGTGAACACTCTGTGCTCTGGCCTCGGGCCCTTGTACTGCGTCCCTCCCCTCCTCCTACCCCCACCATTATCTCCTGCTCATCCTTCAGGTCTCAGCTGAAAAACTGCCTGAGTTGGAACTTTTCCAAGACCCCTCTCACCCCCAGCTGGGGGAGATGCCCCTCCTGTGCTCCCACGGACCCCTGTCTTCTCCCCTCTCCTAGCACATATAACCACGTGTTGTAATTGCCCGTGTACCCGTGGGCTCCTTGAGAAAAGGAACCCTTTCTTATTGATTTCTTTATCTCCAATGCCTGGCAGAGTGCCTGGGACTTGGAGCCCTCAGTAAATGTTGGCTCAGTGAATGGATGGGTTTTGGGTGGACGGATGGATGGCTGAATAGGTAAAAAGTCCCAAGAGGTTGCAATGTGGAAAATACACTTTCAACTCACGCTGATGGCCTCCCCTCTGGTGCTTATATAATTCCCGAGGTTACATTACCAAAGTATGACATTGAACTTCTCTTCCCCACGTGCACCAGAGAAAGCAAGAGTCAAAAAGGCAGAGGGAAGGACTGGCACTCTGAAGCTAGGCAATTTGCAAGTCACAACTCGATGCCTTGAGCTTCAGGCAGGAGCAGCCAGAGCAGGAAAGGGAGCCGGGCAACGCAGCCTAAACTAGCCAGTCCACCGTGATGGGTGGGAGATTCTAGAAAGGAGCCGCCCACCCTGCCCACCACCATCCATAGACCTGGGACCTAAGACCAGGACCCTTCAAAGTCAGCAGGACTAACGTCTAACAACTCAGAACTTCAGAGATGGTAGGTCGGTGATGCAGGAAAGAAAGGAGGCCAGGCATCCCGTGCATCTAATCGGAGTTCAGAGTGGCTCTCAGGCAGAGGGACACATCTGAAACTTCCTCCGTGAGGTTGGAGGGTAAAGTCTAATCAACCATGCTATGACCTGCCTGTCATATGCAAAGAGTGTCCATCTGTGCTGTCCAGGAGAGAAGGAGGGACGCTGCCTGACAGCACGAGCATCCTGGTTCCTTAGGAGAGAGGTGGGCCCTGCTGTGGGCAGGAAGCGAGCCCCAGGTTCATCCTTGTCCACAATCAGACACCTCCCAGGGCATGACTCTGCCAGTTCTACACTCAGCTGAAACTTCTGGGGAATACTCAGTCCAGGTGTCCTAGATGGTGGGTGGGCAGGAGTCAGGGAGTCATTGGAAGGCCTTTTATTCGCTATAAACTGATCACTTGGTGCATCAGGTAGAAATAACATTCAGCCACAAGTATCAGATCACCGTGAACTAGTGGCTCAAAGACACAAAGATTTAAACTCTCATGCACGAAAGTTCAGATTTAAGCAGTACAAGACTGGTAGGGTCTTTCCCTGAAGTTGTCTGGGACCCAGGATCTTTCTCTGTTTCTTCAAGGCCACCTTGAAGTTCAAGATGGCTGCTGGTGCTCCATCCACCACAACTACATTCTAGGCAGCAGGAAGGAGGAAGGGAGAAAAGAGACCAAAGGGACAGCCCTGTCTTTTAAAGAGACTTCCTAGAAGTCCAATATATCACTTATGCTTACTTTTCATTGGCCAGAACTTAGTCATATGAACACATCTATCTCTGGGGACTTTGGTTGGTATAAGTTCCCTTGAGAGCCTTAGGTGAACTAAGAAAATGAAGCCCCTGAACCCGTAGATCTGAGAGCAGATCTGAGGCCCCAGGAGTCCCGGCCTTAGCCATCAGTGGGCCTCCATCTTTGCCACAATCACCCAGTTAATGAGTGAAAGAGTCAAGATTTAAAACCAGCACTGCCTATCTTTGCAACTCACGCTCTTAGTCGTTAGGCCACACTGTTTCCTTGAGTTCCAATGCTGCTTCACCTCCTTACTAGCTACGTGGCCCTCAGCAAGTTCTCAGAGCCTCCATTCCTATACCTATAAAATAGGAATAATAAAAGCACCCACCTCAAATGGCTGACTTATGGAGCAAGACAGCTAGTGTATGTATATAAAATATCAAGATCATGTATTATAGCAGATCAAGAAGTCAAGGATCTGAATCTGTTTATTTATTTATTTTTAAAAATATTTATTTATTTGGCTGCACCAGGTCTTAGCTGCAGCACGCAGGCTCTTAGCTGCAACATGCAGGATCTACTTCCCTGACCAGGGATCAAACCCAGGCCCCCTGCATTGGGAGCATGGAGTCTTACCCCCTGGACTGCCAGGGAAGTCCCTGAATCTGTTTAATGCTTGAGTTGAATTCACAAGAAAGGTGCTCGACCCTTTCTGGTGGAATAGTCCATTCTGCAGCAAGTGGGGAGAGAGAGCCAGGAGCCTCTGGAAAAGTCCATTCTGTATACAGGGAGGGGAGGTGTTGTCCAAAGTTCTCATCTCCAAGATATCCATGGAGGGTCTGGTGCTTCTCTTCTCCAAGATACTCATAGAGGGTCTGATGGAGCCCCCTCCCCATCCTCTGTCTTTAACCAAAGCCCTCGACCCTATGACGGTCAGCTGGTCCAGAGAGGGACAGACTGTAGAAGAAGGTTGCCCATTGCCATGGAAACCAAGGCCAGAGACCAGCACTCTGCAGCTCCCAGGCACATGGAGGATGTGATGCTTCTGGGTTCCAAGTCCCGAGACACCCCTCCCACCCAGTGCACAGGCACGCACGTGCACACACACACACACACATGCGTGCACTCGTGCACGCATATACACATTCCCAGCAACCGGCTGGCTGACCCAGTGGACCAGCAGCCATTCAACTGGCCCATCCCAGGAGACCAAGTTTCTCTAGCTGATGGAAGAGCAGATGTCTGGTCAGAAAAGCCAGTCCCTGTGGTCAAGGACAGCAAAGGGCAAGGCTCATAAAAAGGGGCTGAGACAGGCCACTGAGGCCAATCGTTGCCCGTCACATTCGTGAAGCCATCCACCCGGGCCAGTGCATGGACATAGCTCACGTGGCTCTGCATATAAGCCATGTGCCAGCAGAAGCTCTGGCCCTTCAAGAGGGAAATGAATTTTGCAACTCCAGCATCTGATCCAGGCAAGGATCGTCAGTGGATGCAGCAGTATATTCACACAGTCCCCCAATAAATCCACAGATTACTTATTCATCGCTAAGGGGAAAAGATACCTTTCCAATAGAGAAATCTGGCAGATAGCACTTTAACCAAGTGATCAAACGTTGGGTCACTGAAAATAGGACAAAGTGATATTAAGTGCCTTTTCGGGGCAGTGCAATAAAAAGTACATCTCCTATGTGGTATTCTCACCAAAAAATGTTTGAACTGAATCAAATCAGAAGGAAAAAAAGCAGACGTATTCAGATTGTGGGGCATTTTTACAAGACATCCGATAAAGACTGTTCAAAAATGTCAATTGCAAGAAAGACCAAAAGACTAGATTAAAGGAGATGAAAGAGACATGACAATTAAATGCAACGCATGATCTTTTGTGGATCCTGAATGAGGGGGAAACAGTTATAACTGACATTTTTAGAACAGTTGGGGAATCTGAATATGAACAGCATACGAGATAACATTATTGAGTCAGTGTTAAAGTCCTTGGGTGTGATAACTGTATCATTACGGTTATGCAGGAGAAGGTCTTTGTTCAAAGATATGTGCTGATGTATTTAGAGATGAAGAGTTGTAATGGCTGTAATTTACTCTCAAGTGATCAGAGGGAAAAAGAGAAAGTAAAGGCAGCCAATGTCAAGAGTTGGTGAATCCATGTGAAGGATATACAGACGTTCGAGGGACTGCTCTTTCAAGTTTTCTGTAGGTTTGAAAATTTCAAAATCTAAAAATAAACACGTAAGAGGAAAAGACTTTTAAAAAGGAGTCAAATGATTCCATATCCTTCCCAATTTTTCTGGGCATTTCTGTAACAGGGGATGGGGACCTCTTCTGTTTTGTTCTGGTCAACTTGGCTTGGAAGCTTCGTCTTCACCCAAATTAGTTCAGTTTGTAGCCCATCTTTCCATCCCATGTGGCTTTTCCTGTTTTGCACTTAGTCCCCCTCCTGGATTTCAACAGGGGAAAGTGAAACACTCCCACGGCACTTTACGGTGAGTAACAACTTTGTTGAGGGCTTGGGGGGCAGAGCAATTAGACATGGCAGGAAATTTAGTATTTGGCATACTCTTCTTAAAAACCTACCTAGGGAATTCCCTGGCAGTCAGTGGTTAGGACTTGGAGCTTTCACCACCATGGCCCAGGTTCAATCCCTGGTTGGGGAACTAAGATCCCACAAGCCACATGGCATGGCCCACCCTCTCCCCACCAAAAAAAAACCTATTTAACTCTCGTACACACTCACTTGCAGCCCTCCACCATGCAGCTTGACTATCTACTTGATTCCCTCCCCATTTCCTCTCGTCTCTTCTCTTCTGTCTCTTTCTTCTGTCCTGTGATTTCACTATCTCTTTGAAGTCTCCTTCTGGCCCAAACAAGGTAAACAAAGAAGTCTACTCCATAACTTTGGTACCAGAATTCCTCTTGGTGAAGCCAAGTTTAGTCTTCCAAACTTAAGGAAGGGTCAAGTCCCCCACTCCAATGTTAGTAATAACAATAGCTACCACTCAGCACAGACCATGATGTGAGCTGGACCCTGAACCAGGCACTTTGCATGCATCATCTCTAACCTTCCCAATAGCCCCATGAGGGGGGCACTAAGGAATGTAAGATTCGGGAAGATTGATGAACCAGCTACCAAGTGGAGATGCTGTCCAATCTGGGCCTTTCATGATGCTCTCCAACTCAAAGGGTGTTTCATAAGCAGAGGCTGCATGACTTGCCGAAGGTCGCACACCTGCTCAGGTAAACAGAGTGGGGCCTGGGACTCAGATGCTTATTCCCAGGCCTAGGTTCTCATTTACTGGCCCAAACTAGGCAGCATCCCTCCTGCAGAAGGAGGAAGTCCCGCCCTTGCAGATGATAGCTGGAGAGAAGGTCATGTGGAAGAGAAATCAAAGCAGACCCAAGTCTGGGGAGTCAGGAGTGGGGACTGGCATATGGCCACCCATTCACTCCAGTGATCTCAGGGTGCGGTGAGGGAGACTGTAGGCTGGGCTGGGCTGGCCAAGCCTTAGGCTGCAGGAAGTGTTTTAGGAACAAGGACTTGGGTAGAACCAGCAGATGAAGTTGGGAAAGGAACTAACAGGGATAGCTGTGGGTGGGCAGAGGTTGGAGAAAGAAGGTCCACAATGATGTCAGCACAGTGACCCCACCCTAGGACATGGATACAGGTCATCAGGAAGGAACTGGGTGCTGCCCCACAAAGTGGGAATGGCTGCTCTCCCCCGCCTCCCCATCAACTCCTGACTCTCCAGCCATCCCCAGAGATTCAGCCACCTCTGCTCCCTCCTGGTTCCAGGCAAGCCAGGAGACCCAGGGGAAATAACCTTGAAAAGAGACTGGAAATGTAATCAAAAATAGCAGCAATGAACTGTGCACTGGAAACCAGGGGGCAATTGATTTGCCGGCAACTGGTGAATAGCAGCAGAGGTTCTGAGGCCTGCGAACGGATGGAGAGCAGGAGAGGGCAGAGGTGAGGCGAGGGAGAGGAGAGGGGCTGGGTGAGGCCAGCTTAGCCCCGCAGCCGCCATAGGGGATGAGGCGGGTAGACCCAGAGACAGGGCAGCAGGGGAGGCAGAGGGAGGCAGGGGGACCAAGACCTCACCTGGAGCTCTGTTTAGTGGTCCTTTCACCAGCCCCACAAACTAGACTTTGGGCAGGGCCAGTACATGCCCAGAAGATGATGTGAGATGGATGCATCAGTAAAGGGAACACAGAAAGGCCACAACTTCCTGTGTGAGGTCCCCAAACAGCAGGACTCCCTCATTACTGCCATCCCTTCTGTTGGTGGCAACAGACTTGAGTTTGACACCCAATTTTGCTGCTTAGCGTGTGAACGTGACCCATCACTTAACCTCTCTGAGCTTCAGTTTCCCCTTGTTTAAGGTAGAGATGATGATAGTTCCATCTTCATAGGGTTCCCATGAGCCTTCATCAAGAGCATGGTGCCTGGAAACCATACCATCCATAAACCCACAACTATCATTTTATCATTCAAATATAGGGACTTCCCTGGTGACGCAATGGATAAGACTCCAAGCTCCCAATGCAGGGGGCCCAGGTTCGATCCCTGGTCAGGGAGCTAGATCCCACATGCACACCACAACTAAGAGTTCATATGCCACAACTAAGGAGCACATGTGTTGCAACTAAAGAGCCTGCCTGCTGCAACTAAGACCTGACACAACCAAATAAATAAATATTAAAAACAAAAACAAAAAAACCAACACCCCCCAAAAAATATATATATATAATATATATTATATATATATATATTAAATGCACAAGAAGCATCTTCTGTAAGTTAGTTCTAGGTGATTCTTTTTATAAACAAAATGAGCTTCCCTGAGTACCTGCTTTGTGAGCCTGAGTGCTCATATTTGGGGTGTAAATTTATGTGCTATCTAGTCATCCCTAACTTTCCCACCTGCCCATTTATGCTGTATTTTTCATCTTTGGCTCTTATACCTCCTCCCCTTCATGCCACAGAATTTCTGACCATTTCTGAATCCACAGAGGGAATGCAGGCAGTGGGAAACCCCAGAGCTGCCTGTTGACCTCTCGGGGCCTGGTATGGAAAGGGGGCAGCATCATGGCTTAACTCAGCCCTGTGTGGCTTCCCTGATGCTAAACCAATGGGTCGGGAACAAAAACAACCCCGGGCTTCATCATTGCAGTGGCTTAGGTCAGCTTCCCCAGGAAGCAAACTCTGAGGCAGAGATTTGCATGCAGGAGCTTTGTTGGAGAGAACCCTCCTTAACGGTGACTTTGAGAGGGTGAGGGAAGCAGGATTTGTCAGAGGGAGACCTTGAAGTGTGATGCAGCTGCAACAGAGGCCTCAGCTGAGCCCAGAGGGAGATCTGGAGCTAGGCTGGCCTTTAGAAGCTGTCTCAAATCAAAGCAAGGGGGTCAAAATTTGCACCCCTGAATTGACCTGTCATGGAATCAGGCTGCCCTTGGAGAAGGCGCATAATTTGGGTAAGACAACTCCCTTTGGCAGAGGGCAATTCTGAGGAAGGGACCATCGACAGCCAACATTCCCAGCAACTGGAGGATGAGTGCCTTGGTCCTCAAAGGGAGATCTGTGTGGGTCACTACAGCATCCACTACAGTTCGCTCCTTGTTCTGCTGGGACCCACTCACTCCATGTCGTAAGTCTGCCCATCTAGAGACAGTTCTTCTAGGATTACCCATCAAAACTTAAAGGAAGGGGAGACCTTCAAGTTGGCAGAGATCAAGTAAGATGTGGAGATCACCTTACTCCCCACAAATACATCAGAAATACATTTCCATGTGGAACAACTCCTACAGAACACCTACTGAACACTGGCAGAAGACCTCAGACTTCCCAAAAGATGCCCTCAGGAGACCTACACGCAGAGGTGGGGCCAAACCCAAAGCTGAACCCCAAGAGCTGTGCAGACAAAGAAGAGAAAGGGAAATTTCTCCCAGGGGCCTCAGGAGCAGCGGATTAAATCTCCACAATCAACTTGATGTACCTGCATCCCTGGAATACCTGAATAGACAATGAATCATCCCAAAATTGAGGCGGTGGACTTTGGGAGCAACCGTAGACTTGGGGTTTGCTTTCTGCATCTAATTTGTTTCTGGTTTTATGTTATCTTAGTTTAGTAATTAGAGTTTACTATCATTGGTAGATTTGTTTATTAATTTGGTTGCTCTCTTCCTTTTTTTTTTAATATATATATATATAGTTTTTTTTCCTTTTTCTCTTTTTGTGAGTGTGTATGTGTATGCTTCTTTGTGTGATTTTGTCTGTATAGCTTTGCTTTTACCATTTGTCCTTGGGTTCTGTCTGTCTGGGTTGTTTTTGTTTTGGTTTTGGGGTTTTTTTAGTATAGTTTTTAGTGCTTGTTATCATTGGTGGATTTGTTTTTTGGTTTTGTTGCTCTCTTCTTTCTTTCTTTCTTTCTTTTTTATTACTTTTTAATTTTTTTATGTTTAAAAATGTTTTTATTTTTTATTTTAATAACTTTATTTTATTTTATTTTTCTTTCTTTTTATCTCCCTTTTTTTCTGAGCTGTGTGGCTGACAGGGTCTTTGTGCTCCAGCCAGGTGTCAGGGCTGTGCCTCTGAGGTGGGAGAGCCTGGTTCAGGACATTGGTCCACCAGAGACCTCCCACCTCCACGAAATATCAAACAGCAAAAGCTCTCCCAAAGATCTCCATCTCAATGCTAAGACCCAGCTCCACTCAACGACCAGCAAGCTACAGTGCTGGACACCCTATGCCAAACAACTAGCAAGACAGAAACACAACCCCACCCATTACCAGAGAGACTGCCTAAAATCATAATAAGGTCACAGACACCCCAAAACACACCATTGGATGTGGCCCTGCCCACCAGAAAGACAAGACCCAGCCTCATCCACCAGAACACAGGCACCAGTCCCCTCCACCAGGAAGCCTACACAACCCACTGAACCAACCTTAGCCACTGGGGGAAGACACCAAAAACAACAGGGACCATGAACCTGCAGCCTGCGAAAAGGAGACCCCAAACACAGTAAGATAAGCAAAATGAGAAGACAAAAAACACACAGCAGATGAAGGAGCGAGGTAAAAACCCACCAGACCAAACAAATGAAGAGGAAATAGGCAGTCTACCTGAAAAAGAATTCAGAGTAATGATAGTAAAGATGATCCAAAGTATTGGAAATAGAATGGAGAAAATACAAGAAACGTTTAACAAGGACCTAGAAGAACTAAAGAGCAAACAAACAATGATGAACAATACAATAAATGAAGTTAAAAATTCTCTAGAAAGAATCAATAGCAGAATAACTGAGTCAGAAGAATGGATAAGTGATCTGGAAGATAAAATAGTGGAAATAACAACTGCAGAGCAGAATAAAGAAAAAAGAATGAAAAGAATTGAGGACAGTCTCAGAGACCTCTGGGACAACATTAAATGCAACAACATTTGAATTATAGGGGTCCCAGAAGAAGAAGAGAAAAAGTAATGGACTGAGAAAATATTTGAAGAGATTATAGTTGAAAACTTCCCTAATATGGGAAAGGAAATAGTCAATCAAGTCCAGGAAGTGCAGAGAGTCCCATACAGGATAAATCCAAGGAGAAACACGCCAAGACACATATTAATCAAACTATCAAAAGTTAAATACAAAGAAAAAATATTAAAAGCACCAAGGGAAAAACAACAAATAACATACAAGGGAATCCCCATAAGGTTAACAGCTGATCTTTCAGCAGAAACTCTACAAGCCAGATGGGAGTGGCAGAATATATTTAAAGTGATGAAAGGGAAAAACCTACAACAAAGATTACTCTACCCAGCAAGGATCTTGTTCATATTCGACGGAGAAATTAAAACCTTTACAGACAAGCAAAACCTAAGAGAATTCAGCACCACCAGACCAGCTTTACAACAAATGCTAAAGGAACTTCTCTAGGCAGGAAACACAAGAGAAGGAAAAGACCTACAATAACAAACCCAAAACATTTAAGAAAATGGTAATAGGAACATACAAATCAATAACTACCTTAAATGTAAATGGATTAAATTCTCCAACCAAAAGACATAGACTGGCTGAATGGATACAAAAACAAGACCCGTATATATGCTGTCTACAAGAGACCCACTTCAGACCTAGGGACACTTACAGACTGAAAGTGAGGGGATGGAAAAAGATATTCCATGCAAATGGAAATCAGAAGAAAGCTGGAGTAGCAATTCTCATATCAGACAAAATAGACTTTAAAATAAAGACTATTACAAGAGACAAAGAAGGACACTACATAATGATCAAGGGATCAATCCAAGAAGAACATATAACAATTGTAAATATTTATGCACCCAACATAGGAGCACCTCAATACATAAGGCAAATGCTAACAGCCATAAAAGGGGAAATCGACAGTAACACAATCATAGTATGGGACTTTAACACTCCACTTTCACCAATGGACAGATCACTCAAAATGTAAGTAAATAAGGAAACACAAGCTTTAAATGATACATTAAACAAGATGGACTTAATTGATATTTATAGGACATTCCATCCAAAAACAACAGAATACAGTTTCTTCTCAAGTGCTCATGGAACATTCTCCAGGATAGATCATATCTTGGGTCACAAATCAAGCCTTGGTAAATTTAAGAAAATTGAAATTGTATCAAGTATCTTTTCCAACCACAACGCTATGAGACTAGATATCAATTACAGGAAAAAAATCTGTAAAAAATACAAACACATGGAGGCTAAACAATACACTACTAAATAACAAAGAGATCACTGAGGAAATCAAAAAATACCTAGAAACAAGTGACAATGAAAACACAATGACCCAAAACCTATGGGATTCAGCAAAAGCAGTTCTAAGAGGGAAGTTTATAGCAATACAATCCTACCTCAAGAAACAAGAAACATCTCAAATAAACAACCAAACCTTACACCTAAAGCAATTAGAGAAAGAAGAACAAAAAAACCCCAAAGTTAGCAGAAGGAAAGAAATCATAAAGATCAGATCAGAAATAAATGAAAAAGAAATGAAGGAAACAATAGCAAAGATCAATAAAACTAAAAGCTGGTTCTTTGAGAAGATAAACAAAATTGATAAACCATTAGCCAGACTCATAAAGAAAAAAAGGGAGAAGACTCAAATCAATAGACATAGAAATGAAAAAGGAGAAGTGACAACTGACACAAGCTACAAGCAACTATATGCCAATAAAATGGATAACCTGGAAGAAATGGACAGATTCTTAGAAAAGCACAACCTTCCAAGACTGAACCAGGAAGAAATAGAAAATATAAACAGACCAATCACAAGCACTGAAATTGAGACTGTGATTAAAAATCTTCCAACAAACAAAAGCCCAGGACCAGATGGCTTCACAGGCAAATTGTATCAAACATTTAAAGAAGAGCTAACACCTATCCTTTTCAAACTCTTCCAAAATATAGCAGAGGGAGAAACACTCCCAAACTCATTCTATGAGGCCACCATCACCCTGATACCAAAACCAGACAAAGATGTCACAAAGAAAGAAAACTACAGGCCAACATCACTGATGAACATAGATGCAAAAATCCTCAACAAAATACTAGCAAACAGAATCCAATAGCACATTAAAAGGATCATACACCATGATCAATTGGGGTTTATCCCAAGAATTCAAGGATTCTTCATTATATGCAAATCAATCAATGTGATAAACCATATTAACAAACTGAAGAAGGAAAACCATATGATCATCTCAATAGATGCAGAAAAAGCTTTAGACAAAATTCAACACCCATTTATGATAAAAGTCCTGCAGAAAGTAGGCATAGAGAGAACTTATCTCAACATAATAAAGGCCATATATGAGAAACCCACAGCCAACATCGTTCTCAATGGTGAAAAACTGAAACCATTTCCACTAAGATCAGGAGCAAGACAAGGTTGTCCACTCTCACCACTATTATTCAACATAGTTTTGGAAGTCTTAACCATGGCAATCAGAGAAGAAAAAGAAATAAAAGGAATACAAAGTGGAAAAGAAGAAGTAAAACTGTCACTGTTTGCAGATGACATGATACTATACATAGAGAATCCTAAAGATGCCACCAGAAAACTACTAGAGCTAATCAATGAATTTGGTAAAGTTGCAGGATACAAAATTAATGCACAGAAATCTCCTGCATTCCTATACACTAATGATAAAAAATCTGAAAGAGAAATTAAGGAAACACTCCCATTTACCATTGCAACAAAAAGAATAAAATACCTAGGAATAAACCTACCTAGGGAGAGAAAAGACCTGTATGCAGAAAACTATAAGACACTGATGAAAGAAATTAAAGATGATACAGACACATGGAGAGAACATCTGTCTCTCATGTTCTTGGATTGGAAGAATCAACACTGTGAAAATGACTATACCACCCAAAGCAATCTACAGATTCAATGCAATCCCTATCAAACTACCAATGGCATTTTTCACAGAACTACAACAAAAAAAGTTCACAATTTGTGTGGAAACACAAAAGACCCTGAATAGCCAAAACAATCTTGAGAAAGAAAAACGGAGCTGGAGGAATCAGGCTCCTGGACTTCAGACTATTCTACAAAGCTACAGTAATCAAGACAGTATGGTACTGGCACAAAAACAGAAATATAGATCAATGGAACAGGATACAAAGCCCAGAGATAAACCCACGCACCTATGGTCACCTTATGTTTGATAAAGGAGGCAAAAATATACAATGGAGAAAAGACAGCCTCTTCAATAAGTGGTGCTGGGAAAACTGGACAGCTACATGTAAAAGAATGAAATTAGAACTCTCCCTAACACCATACACAAAAATAAACTCAAAATGGATTGAAGACTTAAATATAAGGCCAGACACTATAAAACTCTTAGAGGAAAACAGAAGCAGAACACTCTATGACATAAATCACAGCAAGATCCTTTTTGACCCACCTCCTAGAGAAATGGAAATAAAAACAAAAATAAACAAATGGGACCTAATGAAACTTAAAAGCTTTCGCACAGCAAAGGAAACCATAAACAAGACCAAAAGACAACCCTCAGAATGCGAGAAAATATTTTCAAATGAAGCAACTGACAAAGGATTAATCTCCAAAATTTACAAGCAGCTCATGCAGCTCAATATCAAAAAAAAACCAAACAACCCAATCCAAAAATTGGCAGAAAACCTAAATAGACATTTCTCCAAAGAAGATATACAGATTGCCAACAAACACATGAAAGAATGCTCAACATCCTTAATCATTAGAGAAATGCAAATCAAAACTACAATGAGGTATCACCTCACACCAGTCAGAATGGTCATCATCAAAAATCTACAAACAATAAATGCTGGAAAGGGTGTGGAGAAAAGGGAACCCTCGGGGCTTCCCTGGTGGCTCAGTGGTTAAGAATCTGCCTGCCAATGCAGGGGACATGGGTTCAAACCCTGGTCCAGGAAGATCCCACATGCCACAGAGCAGCTAAGCCCGTGTGCCACAACTACTGAGCCTGTGCTCTAGAGCCCACGAGCCACAACTACTGAGCCCGAGTGCCACAACTACTGAAGCCCGCACGCCTAGAGCCTGTGCTCTGCAACAAGAAAAGCCACCACAATGAGAAGCCCACGCACCGCAACAAAGAGTAGCCCCTGCTTGCCACAAGTAGAGAAAAGCCCACGCGCAGCAACGAAGACCCAACGCAGCCAAAAATAAAATAAATTAAAAAGAAAAAAAAAAAAAAGAAAAGGGAACCCTCTTGCACTGTTGGTGGGAATGTAAATTGATACAGGCACTATGGAGAACAGTATGGAGGTTCCTTAAAAAACTAAAAATAGAACTACCATATGACCCAGCAATCCCACTACTAGGCATATACCCTGAGAAAACCATAATTCAAAAAGAGTCATGTACCACAATGTTCATTGCAGCTCTATTTGCAATAGCCAGGACATGGAAGCAACCGAAGTGTCCACCGACAGATGAATGGATAAAGAAGATGTGGCACATATATACAATGGAATATTACTCAGCCATAAAAAGAAACGAAATGGAGGTATTTGTAGTGAAGTGGATGGACCTAGAGTCTCTCATACAGAGTGAAGTAAGTTAGAAAGAGAAAAACAAATACCGTACGCTAACACATATGTATGGAATCTTAAAAAAAAAAAAAAGGTTCTGAAGAACCTAGGGGCGGGACAGGAATAAAGACACAGACGTAGAGAATGGACTTGAGGACACGGGAAGAGGGAAGGGTAAGATCAGACGAAGTGAGAGAGTGGCATGGACATATATACACTACCAAATGTAAAATAGATAGCTAGTGGGAAGCAGCCGCATAGCACAGGGAGATCAGCTCGGTGCTTTGTGACCACCTAGAGGGGTGGGATAGGGAGGGTGGGAGGGAGGGAGACGCAAGAGAGAGGAGATATGGGGACATATGTATATGTATAACTGATTCACTTTGTTATACAGCAGAAACTAACACACCATTGTAAAGCAATTATACTCCAATAAAGATGTTTAAAAAATAAAAAGCACCTAAATTTGAAAGAAAAAAAACAACTTAAAGGAAGATAGTGGGTTGAACTACAGCTTCTCTGGCACTGCAGCTGGTCCTGATGCTGCAACTGGGACCCATCTTCTTCCTCCTCTGCTGCCCATTTTAGATCCCCCTCAACCAGAGCTAGCTCCTCTGCTGGTCTAGAGAGTTTACCTAGTGGATGACCCAGGATCATCTCTAACCAGTCTAGGACCCTGATCCCCGTGCCATTCTCAGTTCACGATTGCTGCACGTGTCCATTTACTGTCAAAAATGGACAAGAAATTACCAAGACACAACCTAATGGATCGCTTGGGTACCAAAATTGACCCTCTCCCTGCCCTCTTGTGCAATCCCACCTTCCGCCAGTTGATCGGGGTCAATTACTCCTGCCAGTTTGGTGGCTCTTTTCCTTGCCTACTGGCCTTTTGGTACAAGGAATCTGAAATGACCAGGTGGCAGATGTAGGCTAAAGTTTAACGGAACTCTTCTTCTGTATCTGGGTGAACATGTTCCCCATTAGGGAACCAGAACAGACCTTTAGACCCACAGAGCTTAACGCTGCAGGGACAGGACACATAAGTTTCCCGAGAGTGACAATAAGTGAAGCCACACCTGCTTTCGCCCCTTAGACTCCAGACTCGTGTATTCTACCTACTGGGGACATGGCAACAGATAATGGCCATTAATTTGGGATGTGTACAGTGTGCTAGAGGCTGACTGTCCACGCTCACAGGGTGTCATCTAAGCTGTCTCTGCCGGGCCGATCAGCTGCTCCAGCTCTCCCAGGACCCAGAAGCACACTAAAGCTATCTTTCGAACAGTGTATAATTTTCCACTGCAGATGGCTTGGCCTTGTTCCAGAGCTCTAGGGATCTATGTTGTTATTCTCCCATCGGGACTTGCCGTAAACTCCTCATAGTGTCTTTCCCCACCACAGATAATGTCTCTTATCAGGGTCTGCTGGGTCACATGACCCAAATAGCGGAACTGCTTGTATGGCAGTCTGTAGCTGCTGCAGACGAGACCCTTTCCTGCCTTGAGCCCTTCCAAAGCTGGCAGCTTTCCCTGTCACTTGGTGAAATGGGCTGGCAATATTTGTCAAGTGTGGAATATGTTGCTTAAGGAAGCTAAAAAGGCCGATCAGATGTTGTGCTTCCTTCTGATACGTGGGAGGTGCAAGGTACAACCATTTGTCCTTGCCTTTGGAGGGAATGTCCTGGCATGCCCCAAGCCACTGTGCCAGTGAAAAACTCACTGATATACAGTCCCCACCTTCTGAAGTGCATCTGTCTTATCAAGGCCTCCTAAGTACATGCCACTTCTTGCTCATCTGGGCTGATTAACATGATGTCATTGATACAACGAGCAGTGTGGTGTTCTATGGAATGATGGGGTGGGCCAGATCCCTTTAGTCCAAGCTTTCTCAACCTTGGCTCTAATCACATTTTGGACAAGATAATTCTTTGTTTGCGGGGTTGTCCTGTGCACTGGAGATGTTTAACAGCATCCCTGACCCTTCCCACTAGATGCTCACAGTGTCCCTAACCCCTACCCCTCCTCCAGTTTTGACAATCAGAAACATCTCCAGGCATTGCCAAATGTTTCCATTGAGACCCACTGTTTTGCGCCATATTATAACAGAGGGTGGCAAAGTTAGCATATGCACAAGACAGAACAGTCCATGTACGCTGTTATCTATCCCACACGAATGCAGATTGCTTCTGATCACCCTTCCTGATAGAAATGGGAGAAGAATGCATTCGCCAGATCAATGGCTGCATACCACATAGCAGAGGCTGTGTCGTTCTGCCCTAGCAGAGATAAAATAGAGCACAGCAGCTGCAATCAAGGCTACTGCTTTGTTGCATTTATGGAAATCTACTCTCATCTTCTAGAATTCTTTTTTTCTTCTTTTGCAGGGGCCAAACTATTGAGTTGAATAAAGTTAAGAGGATCACCACCCAGGCATCTAAGGTCTTTAAAGGCGACACTAATCTCGGGTGTGACACTGGGTTTTTTGGTTTGTTTGTTTTGTTTTTCACTTGGCCAGGATGATGGGCTGTTTCCAGCTTCCAGCTGGTCTTCCCCACTGCAATAGCTTTTAGCCCTCAGGCCAAGGAACATGTGGGAGTTCTGTCAACTATGTGTGTTCATCCCAATTACACATTCAGGAACCAGGGAACCGATGGGTCCATGGATTCAGTAGATCCACTAAGGCCAAAGCCTGGGCCAGAATTCTATTTATTTTCTGGCTCCTATCTGCCCTGTTCTTTTCTTTTTTTTTTTTTTTAAGATTTATTTTATTTATTTATTTATTTATTTATTTATTTATTTATTTATTTATTTTTTGGCTGCGTTGGGTCTTCGTTGCTGCATGTGGGCTTTCTCTAGTTGCGGCCAGCGGGGGTTACTCTTCATTGCAGTGCGAGGGCTTCTCATTGCGATGGCTTCTCTTGTTGCGGAGCACAGGCTCTAGCCAAGCAGGCTTCAGTTGTTGTGGCTTGCAGGCTTTAGAGCGCAGGCTCAGTAGTTGTGGCACACGGGCCTAGTTGCTCCGCAGCATGTGGGATCTTCCCGGACCAGGGCTTGAACCCATGTGCCCTGTGTTGGCAGGCGGATTCCTCACCACTGCACCACCAGGGAAGCCCCATATTTGCCCTATTCTAACAGGAGATCATGATGGTGCTTCAGATTCCTATGGGTCAATGTCATCTTGGACCCTGTATCCAACAGTCTTAGAAATATCTGGTTATTCCCATTCCCGGGGTACAGTTACCCAAGCATATGGCCGTCAGTCCCTTCGCAGAAGGACTGGGGTAGTCTTTACGATGGACACGTGCCATGTGTTGTAGGCTCCTTCTCGGAGATCCAGACTCTCCTTCATAGAATGGGTTCTGGGTCTGAGTGCTAGCTCAGGCCTAGGAATTGAGCAAGGGATCATGTGCTTTTATTGGGGCAGCTGCTTCAGCCTCCGGACATCCATCCTTGAATTCTTTCAGTGGAGTAAATTACATAACCCTCTTTTTGGCTGCCCACCTATCTTGCCCCCGGGACACTGTGTTCTGTTATGAACCACCCTTCTAACTCTGCAGGCTCCCTGCTTGCCGCTCCGAACTGATGCTCATTGCAGTCATTTTGCCCACCTTGCTTATGATGCTGAAGTTCCACCAGTGGACCTCTATGATTTCAGGATCCCATCATCCTGCTTTCTATCAGGGAGCCCAGTTCTGTCACAGCATCTCCGACAGTCAGCTCTGGCTTCCAGGGGACAGCCAGCATGCTGTCAGTCCTCTTACCAGTTCATTCCTTATCATTTTGACTGTCCTCTGGGCCTTTCCATGGAGCACAGTTACCAGGTAGGTTTTCTGGCTTCGCATAGGAGATCATACCAGCACCAACTCGCCCACTTCTCTGAGCCTTTTGCTATCTTCCCTCACCATCTGCCACAGCAGTTCTGGCATTTCCAGTTGACCTCACGTGAGCCCTTGCTTTTTCCAAGCTTCCAGGAGCCATCCTAACATCGGATTAGTAGCATCTCTTGGGGTCCTTACCAGGCTGTTAGATCCTGTATCCCGGGAGAGGGTTCCCATATGGATGAAGTCTCCCCATCCATTTTCATGTTCCATTGCCTCTCAAACCAGCACCCTCCTTATCTATCCCGTAGATACTCTTCTGATTTCTGCCAGTACACGCTGGCTAGATGCTGCAGGCTCTTTGGCCTATAGTCCCTTTCTCCCCTTAGCATAACTGGATTATACTGTAACTTGCTTCTAGTTACCAAGGTTTGGTGGCCGGATCAGGAGGTGGAGGTACCTACTGCCTTGCAAGCCAGAGGCCTCTGCATGATCTCAAGCAAGCGGGGAGTGCCTGCCTTTGACAGAGAGGATCGGGCAGGCTCTGCAGGGCCCAGAGGGTTTAGGAGAACTTAGGGATTCAAGATTTTCAGATGCATCAACCCAGATGTCCCCACCCTCACGTCAGATATCAGTGTCCCACTCTTTCTAATCAGGACACTGACCTCGGAGTAGCCGACTTGCCAGAGTTGAGAATTCAACCTCCTCTGTAGCTCCACTTATAATTAAGTGGGGCTGATCCTCAGCTTTTGCTGTCCTCGAGCTGTAGGAGAGGAGAGTCTCTTGACGTATGCTACCAAGGAAGCTCTCTGGATTTCACACTTCACTTAAATGTGTGATTAATCACCTTCAGCCCTTCCTGGTCTTTTCTCCAATACACTGGTAGCCACCCTCCCCCCACCCCACCCCATCCCCAGCAATAGTGATCTGACTCCATAGTCCTTATAATTATTACTTCCTCCAAACCTCTCAGATGCCTGAGATATTGCATTTCCTTCCACAGATTCTCCATCCCAGACCCCTACCAGTGACAGTTTTAGCAACTGCTAATTAAGTTGAGTAATACAACTCAAAAACCCTATTTTAAAGCCTGTTTCCTATAACCTCTTTCAATAGTAACTGTCTTCAATCAGAGCGCAGAGGTAGGGATTTCAGTAAAGGAGAACAGAATTGGGCAGAAAGAGAAGTTGAACTGTGGTGCAGTGACAGCAGAGGCCCCAGACAATACTCCAGGGAGCTCTGGGGCTCGGATGGCCCTTCACAGTTGTCTCAAATCAGAGAATATTCTTCGAGCCCACAAGGAAAGCACTATCATTATCCCCCATTTACAGGTGTAGAAACTGAGCTCAGAGAGGTAAGTGACTTGCCCAAGATCACACAGCTTCAAATGCGAAGTTAGGATTTCTACCCAGAAAAATCTCACTTTAACGGCTCCTTCCAGCTTGTCCCCCACCATCTCCCAGGGCCTTGGACTTCTCTGTTGGATCTTCTGCATCTCATCAGCGGAAGAGAAGAGAGAGAGAAAGGGATTGTCTGGGAGGTTCACAGGCATGGCCGTCACCACTTCTACCCATATTCCATTGTCCAGAACTCTGTCATGTGGCCCAGGGCCACTCTGATCACACAGGAGGCTGGGAAATAGAGTCTAGCTATGTGCCGGGAGCAAAGGAGAAACCGTTTAGGACAGTTTGGGCCGCAGTGAGGAAGCTGGGTCCCTGCTCCCAACAAGGAGCAGTGCTGAGAGCCTGCAGCAGACAGAGCCCATCTGTTTCACTTATTTGCTCTTTCTTCTTGGGCCGGGGGCCGAGGGCTGACCGCAGATGAAGTCCAGGAGCTCACCTGGACGGCAGCGATGGGGAGTGAGTCGGGAGGTTTCTGACAGCCCTGGTCCATCCAGCCCTGCCCCAGGGCATTGAAGGAGCATCCGCCTCAGACGAAGCCGTGTCCGGAATCCAGGTACACAGGTGTACAGAGGGACCTGGAAGGTGGAGCCGGCTATGTCCCCAGCAGAAGTGAGAGGCGAGGCCAGCGGGTGGGGCAGCACGATCCACCTGCACCGGGTGAGCTGTGAGCACCCCCAGCAGCCCTGGAGAGGGGGACACTCGCAGGTATCAGCCTGCCTTGTTCCAGGGGGTTCCTCGCCCCACTCACCCCACTGTAGGCTGCATCCAGATGGGGGACAGGGGCTTGGAGAGGAAGCCAATCCATGCTCCCCTGGTGGGCCGGGGTCTTCCACACGCTGGAGTGGAGATGAGGTGCTACTCCTTTCCCTTCCAGAGCCTCTGGGGTCCCGGGCTTCTTCCCATCCTTCCTCCCATGAAGAGACATGATACAGTTGGTTAAAGGCTATGCACCGTCCTGCAGACAAGACACTGGTTTCTCTTTGGTTTCCCCAGTATTTCCCAGCCTCATTTCAAAATTTCGAAATTGGAAAATATTATTAGAGTTAAAAGATAAAACCTAGCTATTCGTCTAAGTGGCCAATCCGGAAACTTGCAAGCTGCGGCGCCTTTGCCGATCTGAGCCCCCAGGAAATGGAGAGCATATGAGAATCTTCCTACCACATGGGACTAGCTGATTGATTGCACAGGGTGATGTGTGTCTGTCACTTAGTTGGTGGTTTAGAAAATGTAACTCCCCTGCCTCTTCCCCAAGGCTCTGTGTCCCGAGGAAGACCCCCAACTCACATCCACGTGATGTCATCAGAACTTTGCAACCTGCTACCTTTCCTGGGTCAGGAGGTTCAACTCGGCCATTTCTGCTGACAGCGGGAACCACCCGGAGCTCAGAGCCAAAGGTGGAGTTTTGCCCTCTCCCTCATTATCCAGAAGCCAGAAGCACAGCTGTCACTCAGCCCCCAGCCCCAAGCCCTGTGAACCGGTTCCCACTTCTGGCCTCTCACCCACCCCCAGCGGTGCGGGCAGGAAGCTTGATTTCCGTGGGTTCTCCTGGCTTGGTGCCCTGATTACAGTAGCCCCTGAAGAGGGCCTGCTGACAGTTTGATTACGGATGACCTTCGGAGTCGGCTGGGTTAGAAATATGATTTATAATCAAATTACAGGGAATTCTACTGCAGGAAGCCTGGAGAGCTGCAGCAGCCACCTTCCAAGGCAGTCCCCACGCCACCCACAGCTGGCTTCCCCAGCAGGGAAATGAGAGCGTTGAGGGAATTGGAAGAGTCCAGAGCGCCTAGGATTAAATCTGAGCTCTGGCTCTTACTGGCTGTGTGATCTTGGGCAAGGTACCTAACTCCTCTGGGCTCAGCTTTCCCATCTGTAAAATGGGAATGATAATAGTACTACCTCAGAGGGTTGGGTGGGGATTATATGAAATAGTATGTGTAAAGTGCTTGGCACAGTGCCTGGTGCAAATCAACGGGACACTCACTCAGTAAATGGAAGTCATTATTATTCGTAAGAGAAGCAGAAACCAGGGACAGTCCAGCGCCCCAGTGTCAAAGTTCCCTGGGGCTCAGGTCTACTCCTTCCTTGTCCTTCTGCAGATGATTATTTATGGGCCTTGTTGGGGGTGGGGGACAGAAAAGGTTGGGTAACCCTCAAGGGTGGAATCCATTCTGAGTGGTAGGTACCAGGCCAAATTGCTTGTGAATTCTTTTTAATATCAGCCCTGTCCTGACCCCAGGGGACAATGAGTCTTATAAACCTGGTAGTTAGTCCAGCCACCTAGGCAGTAGGTGTCCCCACCCCCTTACCCCCTTACAGAGGGGGATTTGCGCCCCTCACCCTGGGCACTTGAGTTCAGTCTTCCGTCCGGGGCTGAAATTGAACACACCTGGGCAGGTGCTGAAATGGGCGGGATCACCGTGACCCCAATAGCTGTCCTAAGCCAGGGATATAAAGTCTTCTTGAATAAGGGCGGCTCCAGGAGCCGAACAGGAAGGCAATCTCACCCAGCCCTGAGAACACCCTCGTGAACAGGACCCCACTTAGGGGCTCCGCGGCTGGGAATGGGCCAGGGTGGAGGAGGAGGCAGAGAGCGCAGGACGGGAAGATGCATCAAGGCCGCTGCTGGTGCGTCTTATGGCAGCCAAGCTGCTGCCGGGAGCAGCCCAGGCTGGAGGACGGGAAGGCAGGTGGGGTAGGGTGCCAGGCACACGCACAGAAACACACCCGCACACCCCTACATACCCATGTGCACCCTATCACACCTACAATACCCACACATTCCTCACACCCCACACATCCACGCACACACATTCACACACATACCCTATGCACCCCACACACACCCATCCTTACACACACTGACACACTACACCCTACACCATATATGCTCTTACACACACACTGACACATACACACATTCACACACACACACACACACACACACGGGGAGGAGCTGATTGGCCAAGGATACCTTGATAAGGTAACCAAGTTTTTTCCGGTTGGTGTGCGCAAATTAATGGAGATAACCCTGGGTCAGGTGCAGCTCAATAAATAACAGTTACCACGAAACATTAACTAAAGGAGCGTATCACACTCTACAAATTTACAACCTTTCCCCAAGTCCAAAAAGTATGGTGTTCATTATCTAATATCTAATCTGTCCTCTTTAAATTTTATATGGAACCGGTAGGGTACGTATAAATAAAGTAATATGCATATCCATCACAAATGTTGATTTCCTTTTGGAAACATCATTTCTGTACCATGAGTTCAATGGTGAAAGGCTGGCTTAGCAGTCCTTTTAAATCTCCAACCTGACCCTGCTACACCCAACAGCTGTTCCAGCCTCCTCTCCAGCCCCCTGCCTGCCCTCACAGGCAGCCAGTGACCTCCATTCCTGCCACACAATTCCTGCTTCCCGGAGGATGAGACCTCTGGCTCTCGCCCCAGATTTTATGCTGAGCCCAACCTCAGCTCATCAAATCAAAATAACAACCTCGCTGTGAGCAATCCTTTGGATCAGGCTTTTATTTCTCTCTCACCACCTTGTTCCTAGCCTTCCTCCTGATCCCAGGGAAGACGTGCTTCCTCCACCACCACTCCTCATCTGTTTCCTTTGCTAGCTCCTCTTTTGTCACCAATCCTCCCCCAGTAACTCGAGGCTTCCCACCAAGGCTGACCCCTCAGTCCTCCACACACACTCTCCTTTTTTCTCTTTCAGTGGGTCAGCCATTCTCCCTAGCTTTTTAAGCCTTGTAAAAAAAATTTTTAATCCTTATATTTTAAAGATATCAGGAAATAAATAATTCCAAAGAGTGGAAGTGGTTTAAGCAAAGGCACACAGCAAATTGATGGCAAACCATAGTTACCCAACAATTCCACTCCTAGGTGTAGACCCAAAAGAAGAAAACAGGGACTCAAAGAGATACTTGGATATTCACAGATGCATTATTCACAATAGCGAAAAGGGGGAAACAACCAAGTGTCTATCAACAGATGAACGGATAAACAAAATGTGATATCACCATACAATAGAATATTATTCAGCCATGAAAAAAATGACGTTCTGATACATGCTACAACATGAACAAACCTTGAAAACATTAAGGTAAGTGAAATAAGCCAGACACCTAGACACAAAATGACAAATATAGTGTGATTCCACCTATTTGAAATATCTAGAATAGGCAAATCCATAGAAAAAAAGTAGAAAAGAGGTCACCAGGGCCTGAGGGGGTGGGGGGAAGGAATGGGCAGTTATTGCTTAATGAGTACAGAGTTTCTATTGAAGGTGATGAAACAGTTCTGGAAATGAATAGTGATAATGGTTGCACAGCAATGTGAATGTACTTAATGCTACTAAGTTGTCCACTTAAGAATGATTAAAATGCTAATTTTTATGTTGCGTATATTTTACCATAATAAAAAAAAATTTTTAACAAAAAATTCGTTAGATGACCTGGATGCCTTTACTGTTCTGCCGTTAATTAGATCGCAGGTCACTGATTCCTGCATAAGAACTGTCAGTCACTGGCCACTGATTCCTGAATCCTCGTGTCCACACCTCAGCAGACACATTTCCCTTTGCATCAGCAGCAACTCCCAGGCTCAGCTCACTTGCCTTAAACTTGGACCTCAAGTTCCCTTCTGCTCTTTCAGTAGGTTCGTGTCACCGTTCTTTTAAATACCTGCCTTATTGGCCCCTTTCCTCTCATCATTGCCTCCCCCTTCCCTGGCTCACATAACTTCTGCTATAGCACCCAGTTCTTTCTCCACCCCTCTCTATACCTGCTATGGGCGCCATGGTCAGCCCAATCAGCAAATCTCAGAGCTGGACAGAATCTTTTCCTTGTTAACCTAAAACAATAAAATAGCCAGTAATTTTACCAGCAAAAAGATTTATTTGGGAGCAGCAAAGAATTGCAATTCAGGACAGGCAACTATGGTGGCCCATGTGCCAGCCCAGTTAGGCAATGGAGAAGAAACTCTTTTACAGAGGAGAAGGGGAAATTGGGAGGGGCTGTTTTAAACAAAAAGTCCATAGGAGGAAACTGGGAGTTCGAAGTATATAGTGTCTTTTCATTGGCTGAACTGTGACAGTCTCTCACTGGCTGAGCTTTTGCCAGGCAAGGGGAAAATTTTTCTTCCACCTGCTGGCACTAGTAAAGTAGAGTCACTTCCTGCCGGAGATGCAAAGTACTTTTCTTCCTTTGGGGATCTGTATTGACCTTGAATGGTACCTGCGTGATGGTACCCTTCTGGCCCCCTGATTGCATTTTAGTGAGGTTTCCCTTTATTACTTTTCATATTTCCCTCTTTTGATCAAGATATTTCTTCAAAAGCATCAATAATCAAGAGCCAAGTTTTTGTTTTGTTTTGTTACCAACATTCAGTGGCCTTTTGTCCCTCAATGCCAGGAAGGGTATTTCCTGGGTGTCATGTCCCATATTGGAGGGAAAAATACACAGATTAGAAACCTACTGTGGTCATGTTTGAGTAACAAGGAGGGATGGGAGGGAGATCTCTCAGGCATTTCCCATCTAAAGTCTATATTTTAGAATAGTGAATACTGCAAGGGCACACTTAAAAGTGAAGGAATTAAACAAGTGCTTTATGAAGACACAGTGCTGGAATAAACAAGAAGTAATTAAGCAGTTTGTTACCTCAAAAGAAACTGTTTAGAACCAAATGTTTTATCAATATTTGCAAATTCAGAGACTATGTATCTGGCTAGAAATCCAGAGTTAGTTTATAGTCTACATGAAAGAGAGAGACTTCTGTAAATTCTAAACCTTCTCACAGGCCTGGTCCAGACATCTTGGGAAACCTGTCTCATCAGATGTTGTCTGCTTCAGTTCTGGGAAATCCTTACCTTCGAGTCACCAGATGGTATACAGGTCCAGTCTCAGGGTCTGGTGCTTTCTTTAGATGTGTCGCATGCCTCCAGGAGTCTATTCCCTGCAGTTTGTCGGCACAAGGATAGGTTAGCAGTACCTGATAGGGACCTTTCCAGTGAGGTTAAAGAGAGTCCTTCTGGAGGTGTCTTTTCCAGTAGATAAAATCTCCAGATTGAAAAGTGTGATGCTAAGGTCCTCCTCTCCTGAGAGCACACGGTAAAAAGATTGCTCTATCAGAGCATGGTTATTTTGAATGGAAGCAATTAAGCCTTTACAATATTGAGTTTTATCTTCTTTTATCAGCTGCAGATCAAAAGAGGCAGGGGCCAAGAGCATTGGGTGACCTGTGGCTATCTCAAAAGGTGAGAGTTTATGAGTTCTGAAGGGCGTGGGTTTGAGATTGAGAAGGACCAATGGCAATACTTTGGGCCAGGGTATTTGGAGGATCTCTACAAATTTTGCCAATCGTGTCTTAATAGTGCCATTAGTAAGTTCGACTAACCCCGAGGATTGAAGATAGTAAGCGCAGTAAAAATTTTGTAAAACCAACCGAACAGCACAGACTTGTTGAAGCACCTGACCAGTAAAATGAGTTCTTTGATCAGTATAAAGTTCAAGAGGGTTTCCCTAGGTAGGGATAACCTTTTCTAACAAAATTGTAGCTACAGAAGAAGGAATGGTCTGTCTGCAAGGGAAGGCTTCCATCCAGTGAGAAAATATACAGACCATGACTAAAACATATTTATATCAATGAGATGCGGGCCGCTATATGAAATCCATCTGCCAAACTTCAAATGGCTCATTAACCAATTCAGAGTGTCTGGGAGGAGCGCAAACAGGTTTCTCTGGATTATGTTTTGGACGGGTGGGACAAGAAGGAAGGCACTCTTTGTGGCCTTATGAATATTTCCCCATCAGTACTGGTTCATGGATGCTATCATTTTACCAGTGTCAGGCAGTGGTGAGGGGTTTCGTCAGTGAAGGAGCGGAGAAGAGTACCAGAGTGGAGGTTAGTACAATGTGAAAGAGCTATGTGAGGAACAGTTAGCAAAAGGATTTCATAAGAGGTGAGGCAACTGACTGAAAAGGGTTGAGTGGATGAGAATTTAGGAGGGCTTCCACACCATGGGGTACAAAGATGGTTAAAGAGGATCCCATGATTATCTATTCGGTGGCCTTAACCAGAAGGGCAGTGACAGGAATGGCTCTGACACAAGGGGGATATCCCTGTGCCACAGGGTCCAGCTGTTGGCTACAATATCCTACGGGTCGTTGATGGTCCCCATGTTTTTGGGTGGGTGCTCTGAGGACATTCTCTGCCTTCTCACACACAAAGAGGAAAAAGGGAAGCTGATAATTAGGATGTCCAAAGGCAAGTGGTCTCATTAAGTTTTTCTTTAAGGCTTCAAAATCTGTGTCATCTTGATCTCCCCAATCAATGGGGTCAGATTTGCTGGGTTTTAATGAACCATATAAGGGTGACCATAAGAGTGAAATTTGGAATCCAATTCCAACAGTTGCCAGATAGCCTGAGACAACCTCATAATTGGCGCTTAGTTTTTGATTTTGGGAAGTTCAGGATGCCATGAAGCCTATCTGGATCCAAATGTAGTCCCTGTTCTGAGATCAGATGCCCTAAATAGTGAACCTGAATTTGAGAAAACTGAAATTTTTCTTTGGAGACTTTATGTCCCTTTAAGGCCAAATTTTTAGCAGATGGATGCTGTCTTCCTGTGAGGAGGTTTGAGAAGGACAGCATAGGCGCAAATCATCTATATAATGTAACAAAGCAGAACCTGCAGAAAACTTTACATCATCCAAATCACCTTTCAAGATTTGTGAAAAGGACTTTCTGTGAAACTCTGGGGCATTACTATCCATGTATATTGCTGTCTGTCCCAGGTGAAGGCAAAACGATATTGGCTAGCCTTATCAACTGGAATACTGAAAAATATACTGCATAGGTCAGTCCCAGTGAAAAATTTGCTTCCAGTGGGAACAGATGTCAGTAGCATGCAGTGGTTAGGAACAACTGGGTGTTGAGAGATAACAATGTTTATTGCTCAGCGGTCCTGGATAAACCTCCATCCTCAGCCCTTTGGTTTTCTCACAGGTATAATAGGTGTATTACAGGGACTAATGCAAGGGATAATGGGGCCCTGAGCCTTGAAATCTTCTTTTAGGGGTTTATACCTTGAAGGGCTTCTTTACTTATAGGGTATTGATTAATTCTGAAGAGAGTTTAGAGGGATCTATCTGAATCTTAATGGGAGGTACACTGTGAATTTCGCCAATATCAGTTAGAGATTTTTGCCTATAAGGAGGGTGGTAGCTGATTCAATAGGGACAAATGATCAGTGTTTCGAGAATCAGCCCCAGCAGTGCCGGAAACAGAACAAATAAAAGATGTCAAAGGGTCTTTTAATTTACCTGGTTGGCTATTTTGATGGCTACTGTCAAATTCTAGAATTATTTCCCCCTTTTGGGAGAAAGAAATTCTGGCATAATACTCTTCCAAGAAGTCTAGGCCTAATAAATGAATGGAGGCAGAGGAGCTAAGGAGAGAAAGTGTGTATCTCTCAAAGGGCCTAAACAAAAGGGAGAAGGTTCAGAGACAGGAACCTGCTGAGGATTATTAGAGATCCCCACTCTCGGAACTGTATTAGGGCTCTGCAGTGGGGCTGAGCACCGAGGGTGCGGCTCCGCTGTCAGTAAGGACAGAGAGAGATTCCTTCCCAATCTGGAGAGTTGTTTCTTCGAGCTGATTAACAGGGAGGATTGGGAAGAGCCCCTGTAGTTCCTCAGAGCCCCGTCATTGGGCATTAGGAGGACATTGGAAAGGCTGAGAGGGCTGAAAACTCCTGAAATGCTTAAATTTGTAACAGTCTTTTTTCTAATGCCCTGGCTTTTTGCAATAGCAGAAATTAGGTTTTTGGTTTTGTTTGGGGACCTTCATTTGCCGGAGTGGAAGATTAAGAATTTTAGTGGTCTTTATTTTTGGTGACTCATCTAGGTTGCAAATGAACCAAATTAACTAAATCTGAAGTGGATATAGTTTTCCATTCCATCCTGGTCCTTTTAACAAAACAAGAAAGATCCCAGTTCTGCCTGTTAACAAACATGGAGGTGACAGTTACCCTAGTGGACTCAACATCTGAAGGAAGACCAGAGTTTTCTTTAAAAATAACCTGCAGTCGGGGCTTCCCTGGTGGCGCAGTGGTTGAGAGTCTGTCTGCTAATGCGGGGGACACGGGTTCGAGCCCTGGTCTGGGAGGATCCCACATGCCGCGGAGCGACTGGGCCCGTGAGCCACAACTACTGAGCTTGCGCGTCTGGAGCCTGTGCTCCGCAACAAGAGAGGCCGCGATAGTGAGAGGCCAGTGCACCGCGATGAAGAGTGGCCCCCGCTTGCCACAACTGGAGAAGGCCCTCGCACAGAAACGAAGACCCAACACAGCCAAAAATAAATAAATAAATAAAATTAAAAAAAAAATAACCTTAAGTCGATTAGAATAGCCATGAACAGGTTCATCAGATTTTTGTATGCAAGGCTGACCTTTGTTCTGATCAACAGGCTTAGGAAAGGCTACTGAATTCCTCAGTGGAGGTTTTCAGTGAGCGTTCTAGCCTCTTGCCAAAAGTTAGGGGCTTGCTCTTCTAAATCCCCTCCAGAATGTTCCCATGGGCTAGTTTCATCCAGTGTTTGCTTGACTCTCACGAACAAGCACGTGGACTAACTGATATAAATCTGAGAAACTAGGCTGGTAGGTTTGAACAACTATGTTAAAATCTTCAGCAAACCTATGGGGGTCCTCAGTTACTTTAAGAAATGCTTTAACTACGGCTCACAATTCGTCCAGGGAACATGGGTAATCTGGGGTTTATTTGGATCCTCAGAAGATGTAACTTTAAAGGGTCAGGTTCTAATAGGTCCAGAGGAGGAAGATGGCACTGGGGGTGGAGCCTGAGACCAAGAAGAGGAGAGACGAATGAAGCCATTTTGTCTTTCTTTTTTTTTTTTAATTAATTAATTTATTTTATTTATTTATTTTTTGTTGCTTTGGGTCTGCGTTGCTGCACGCGGGCTTTCTCTAGTTGTGGCGAGTGGGGGCTACTCTTCACTGCGGTGCGTGGGCTTCTCATTGTCGTGGCTTCTCTTGTTGCAGAGCACCGGCTCTAAGTGCGCGGGCTTCAGTAGTTGTGGAGCGGGCTCAGTAGTTGTGGCTCGCGGGCTCTAGAGAGCAGGCTCAGTAGTTGTGGCGCACGGGCTTAGTTGCTCCACGGCATGTGGGATCTTCCCGGGCCAGAGCTCAAACCCGTGTCCCTTTTTGTCTTTTTTTTAATAATTTGTTTGCCTCAGTTAATTTAATTATTGTGTTTTTCAGAGAGGCCATTTTAGACTCCTGATGATGTTTGGAGGCCTCCAAATACCAATCAAAACAGGCGTCCAAGTTGATGAAGAAAAACCAAGTGTTCAGAGAGAGAGAGAGCTGTTATATCTTGTTCTTTTTTTAAAAGAACAAAAGAGGAATTTATAGGCTGAGTTTGGCAGGTAGGGGCACGGAGCAGGTCAAAAAACTAACAAAACAAAGCTAAGAAAAACAAATATCATATATTAATGCATATATGTGGTATCTAGAAAAATGGCACAGATGAACCGGTTTGCAAAGCAGAAATAGAGACACAGATGTAGAGAACAAATGTTTGGATACCAGGGCGGGGAAAGTGGGGGGAGAGGGGGAGGTGGTGGGATGAATTGGGAGATTGGGATTGACATATATACACTAATATGTATAAAATAGATAACTAATAAGAACCTGCTGTATAAAAATATAAAATAAAATAAAATTCAAAAGTTAAAAAAAAAAATAGGCGTCCAATTCTGTTTTGGTGATTTCAGAGCCACAGCTCTCTATTACAGTTTTGAGAAAGGTAAGTCTGGGGAGTTCAATAGTTCCTCATCGATTTTCTAAATTGCTTTTGGTTAGTCAGTCCATTTAGTTAGAAATGTGCAAGAGAGAGGACCATGGTTTTTAAACATAAAATCGCCCAGGTCCCTGAAAGGAGAGTGCCCTCAAAGCACTTAGATAACTGGATCCCATTTTTAAGAGGTTTTTCTTTAGAGCAAAAGAACCATTCTTAAACAGCCCACAGGTCAAATACCAGAAGAGTTCCAGCAGGAACAGTCTGACTTCAAGACTGAGGCCAAAGTGCCAACTGACTACTCACAGACAGAACAAAAAAGGACAAAGCCTTTAAACAGATCCCAAATAAAGCCTGGAGAGCTTCAAAATGCAAAAAGAGTGGAGCTTGGATCCAGGAGGAAAACTTACCCTCAAACTCCAGAGTGGGCTAGAAAGCAGTGAGCTCTGTGGGCTCTGTGGGTGCAATGACCTGTTTGCTCACCAACCTCAGAGTTGTCGGGGGTCTTCTCTACATCTCAATGGAACCTCTGTGTAATATTAACCTAAAACAACAGAACTGCCAGCTCTTTTACCAGCAGAGTGGGTTTATTTGGGAGCGGCAAAGAATTGCAACTCAGGACATGCAACTATGGTGAACCACTTGCAAGTCCTGTTAAGCAAAGGAGAGGGAACTCTTTGATAGAGGAGAAGGTAAAGTTGGGAGGTGCTGTTATAAACAAAAAGCACATTGGAGGGAACTGGGAGTTTGAAGTGTAGTGTCTTTTCTTTGGCTGAGTGGTTGCCAAGCATGGAGAAAAATCTTTCTTCCTCCTTTTGACTTCCTTCCTGCCAGAGACGCAAGATACACCTCTTCCTGTTGGGATCTGTATTGACGTTGATTGGTACGTGCGTGAGAGCTCCCACTCTGGCATCCCAACTCCATTTTAGTGAGGTTTCCCCTCATTAATTTTCACAGCCTTTGGCCTCTGCTGATTCATAAAAACTCTTTACACAATCTAAGAAAAGTGCCTGTAGTGTCAGCTCAGACACTTTCAGGATTGGGCAACTGACTACTCCCCATGACCTGCAGGTAGAGGCCAAGCTCCTTAGCTTGGCATTCGGGGATCAGACCACTGCCCCCTCCTCGAGCTGACCTCCCAGTAGTTCCCCTGTACACCTTGTGTTCCAGCCAACCTACATGACTTGCAAGATCCAACACCCACCATGCATCTAAACCTCCATGCCTTTTCCTTGGTCGTTCTCTCTGCTAGGAATTGCCTTCTCTCGTGAATCAGAGAATTTCCCCACTCATCCTTCAAGCCCCAATTGCTTATCTCCTCTGTGAAACCTCTGATGCATCCCCCTGACAGCAGAATAAGTGATCCTCTTTGTGCCACTGCCGTCTATACCTCACTCACACTTTAGCTACTTGCATCGCAATCTTGGTGTCTATCTCCTTAACCGACTAAGAACTCCCTGAGGGTGGGTAATATGCCTTATTTCTGTGTTCCCAAAACATAGCCAGGTCTGGCACTTAACAGTTAACTCATTTTTATTTAACAAGCATTTATTGACTGTTATTGACTGGTATACAGTGGGAACAAAAAAGATACAGTCCCTGTCCTCATAGAGCTTAAAGTCTAGCAAGAGAGACTTTAGAACAACCAGCATAGAAACAGATGTAGAAACAAACACTTATAAATGACAAATATTACTAACTGCTAAGGAGAAGATAGGGATATTAGGAGAGAAACTAATGGGGAAAGCTACTCTGTGTAAATGTTTGATGAATTCACAAGTCAAAGAATGAATTGATTAAATCACCCAATCAAAGAATGGTGGAGAACTCTGATCTTATAAGGACCAGTATATGTAGTGGTTATGAGCATGGACACTGGAGCCAGGCTGCCTGCGTTTATATCCTGGATCGGCCACAAACTAGCTGTGTGACCTTGAGCGAGTCATTAACTTCTCTGTGTTTCACTTCCCTCACTGATAAAATGTGGGATAACAATAGTATCTCAAATCATTGGTTATTAGTCAGTTTTGGCTGCGTAACAAACAATCTCAGAATCTCAGTGGCTTACAGTGTCTACATTCATTTTCTTTCTCACAGGTTTTTTGAGTCAGCTGAGGTTCTGCTGGGCTTAGTCATGGCCAGCAGGTCTTGGCTCCAGGCCATGGGTTGGGTTCAGGTTGCCTCTGTGTGTTTCCTCATTCTCCATGGACCAGCAGTTTTCTGGATCTGTCTCTCGCATAGGGAATCACAGGAGCATAGGAGGACAAGCCAAATCCACCAAGCACACTAAAACTACACTAAAGAGGCACACTGCTAACATATCATTGGCCAAGGCCAGTCACACAGCCAAGCCCACTATCAGTAGGGTTGTGTATTAGTCTGCTGGGGTTGCCATAACAAAACAGCACAAACTGGATGACTTAAATGACAGAAATTTATTTTCTCACGTCTGGAGGCTGGAAATTCAAGATCAAGTTGCTGGCAGGGTTGGTTTCTGGTGAAACTTCTCTTCCTGGCTTGCAGATGACCACTTTCTCACTGTGTCCTCACATGGCCTTTCCTCTGTGTGCCCCTGGTGTCTCTTCCTCTTCTTATAAGGACACCAGTTCTGTTGGATTAGGGCTCCACCCTTACGACCTCATTTAACCTTAATTACCTCCTTAAAGGCCCTATCTCCAAGTACAGTCACATTGGGGGTTACTGCTTCAACGTATAGATTTGGACAGACACAATTCAGTCCACACAGGTGGGAAATATATTCCCCTTATTCTAGAGGGAGGTCTTGTCACATCACATGGCAAAGGTTGTAGGGGCATACATCTTTATCAGGGAATAAAGAAATGGCAGTAGTAATCTGATCTCCCACAAACTGTTACAAGGGTTAAATATGTTTATTCACGTAGAGTGTATAGGATAATGTTTGGTACTTAGTAAACTCTAAATAAGTTTGGCTATTTGTTACTTTATGGTTCAGCTGAAACACCTACCGTGTGATGGTTTCACAGTGTACACATGTCAGACTTGTCAAGGAGTGTACTTTATATGCGTACAATTCACTGTATGTAAATTATACCTCAATAAATCTATAAATAGATAGCTAGATGATTGATAGATAGATGAGTTTATTTATTAAAAATCAAGGATTTGATCTTGGAACAGAAAAAGGACATTAGTGGGAAAACAGATGAAATCTGAACAAAGTCCAGAGATTAGTTAACAGACTATACCAAGGTTAATTTGTTAACTTTAATAAATGTACTGTAATTATGTAAGACTAACATTAGAGGAAACTGGGTGAAGGATGTACAGAACTCTCTGTATCATCTTTGTAACATTTCTGTAAAGCTAAAATGATCCCCCCAAAAAAGCTAAAAACAAACAACACCCCCCATGACTCCCTTCTGCCTACCAGAGAGGTGAGCAATTTCTGGCTTTGGGACCTAGCCTTCATTTCTTCAGACCGCTGGGCTAATTGCCAAGATCTGATCACAGATCCAAAGTAGGGAGCACATAACAGCATTTTAGTGCAAATGAGAAACTGTGCTGAAATGAAAAGACCAAAATCACCCAAACCTTTGCAGGTGGTAGGCTGCTTCCCTGCACTGGGTGGGGACTAAGAGCTGCAGTGCCCCAGCATGGTGACCACCAGCTACATATGGCTACTGAGCCCTTGAAATGTGGCTGGTCCGAATGGACATGTCCTGTGAGAGTAAAGACTTAGGAGGAAAACAGAATATAAACTATCTCATTAATAATTTTTTGCATCAATTACATGTTGAAATAATAATATTTTAGATATACTGGATTAAATAAAATACATTTGAATTAATTTAATCCATTTCTTTTTATTATTTTTTTAATGTGGCTGCTAGAAAATTTGAAATTGTCCACATGGCTCATATTATGTTGCTACTGGATAGCGCTGGTCTAGAGGGGGGAGGTGCTATAACACCAGAGGAGGGTCCTGCTGTGACATCTGGAGAGCAGGGTGAGGGTCAGGCTCAGGCCCAGCGGAGGAGAGGAATCCAGGAGCTGGATAGCCTGTGTTTCAACCAGGCCCCAACTTGTGATGTCAGAGGCGGGGAACGGTAACAGAAAAGCAGTGGGATTTACACAGGCCTCTTCATGCAAATCTAACCTTTGTACCTGCAAAGCAGTCAGGCTTTGTTTATGACAGCCCGGCTGCCTAAATTAGAACAGACAGCCAATCATGATGGCATAATGAAAAGGCCAGAGGAGGCTGCCCCAGTGGGGTCTCCCCACAGGAGGACAAGGCCCCGCCTAGGTCCATCCAGAAGTGACAAGCCACCAGACAGCTGGGGCTGCCCCAGGAGCTCATTCCCCTTTTACCCTCTCTCTGGGTGGCTACCTCACCTGGGAAGACACGGCCATTGGACCTCAGGAATCACCCTTCCTGTCCAAAGTCTGGGCTGAAAGGAGAGGCTTCTCTTTCTCCAAGTGTTCATGTGTCCCAGGAAAGGATTCTGATTGGCCCAGCTTGAGTCATGTGTCCATTCCTGAGCCAATCACTGTGGCTGTGGCTGGGTCACATGGTCACAGGGTAATGTGATTGGTAGTCCCTTTAGAAGCACATGGAGTGAGGAAGGAGTGAGGAGAGAGCGATTCTCCCAAAGGAGGGGGCATTGTCAGAATAAGGGGAGAAACAGGACAGAAAACACAAATTGCAGACAACCCCTCTACCCTTCCAGTGGTGCCTGCGCCCTTACAACCCCAAGGCCCGCTTGGGTTGCTTTTTCCCTGTGGGTCAAGATAAACTGAGTATTAGCCCTTCCAGAGACCATTATCCCAGAGCCAGAGAAGGGATCCAGGAACTACATCCTCAGGGGGCTTTCTGGGCATCCCTGGACTTGTCCATGTAGGTGAGCAGGAAGGAAACCATTCTAGGGTCAAGCCACTGCACATGTCCTGACCCCTGCCCCCTCCAAGGATTCGGTTTTCTCCACAACATATATTTCTTGAGGCCCATGTTGTACTCTGGGCAGGACACTGGAAACGCAGAAATGTAAAGTCAGGAACCCTGTTCTCAGGAGCTCGCAGCCTGTGGGAGGAGAATGGAGAGGGGAGAAAGGTGTCAGCGAGACTGGCATCAATCCAAGGAGTCCTGGATCCCAATCGTCCAAGGCTGTGCTCCACTCAGTACCACTTGGTAAGCAGGGCACAGCACCCTGTATGGCTTTGGTACCCAGCGCTGCATCCCCAGAACCCACCTCTGATGGTAGCTGCAGCTGCAAAGGACAGTTCCACGAGGACTCAGACGCCTCGGGCTGGCAGCCTTCCGCCCTGATGCTCTGCAGATCAAAGGCCTTCTCAGGCAAATGCTGCTCGGAAGTCAGGGGAGTTGGCACCCCCAGGGCAAGCCTCGGCTGATGGGGAAAGGAGCCACTGGATGAACTCTGGGACCTCCTGTCCCTCCGGTGAGCATTCTGGGAGACGTTCTGCTCTCCTCTGAAGTCCCCTGGAACCAGCACCTGTTGCCCACAGCAGGGACCTCCACGTGGCACCGTGTGTGGCTTTCTCTCCCTCCCTGACTCTCCTCACCACTTACCCCTGCATCCCAATTAAACCAGCTGCACCTGGGAATTCCCTGGTGGTCCAGTGGTTAGGACTCCGTGCTTTCACGGCCATGGGCCCGGGTTCAATCCCTGGTCAGGGAACTAAGATCCTGCAAGCTGCTTGGCGTGGCCAAAAATTAAAAAAAACAAAAACAAAAAAAACACCGGCACCCAAGACCTTGTCCCAGGCTCTGCTTCCGGCGGGGGCCAACCCCAACTAAGATATACAGGTACTCGCCAGCACCATGGGGATGCAGAGGTGAAATGGGCCATCATCCCTGCTCTTGACACAACTAAGTGTAATAACACGCAGAAAGATCCTGTGGCGCAGGGCAGCCAAGGCCACGTTAAGGGGCTTCCAGGGAGAGGCCAGGGGACAGCCCTCAGTCCCCTGAACCCTAAGCCCCCACCCCAGAGTGATTACCTACCCAAGGCCACACAGCCTGGCCCTCAGCACAGCCCGGCTGAAGCCCTGGGGAATGGTGGTAGCTCAGCTGCCAAGGCCAAACACACAGAGAGAAAGTAATTTCCTATTCTCGGCTAATTGCTTTCCACGTCTAGCCTGTCCTCCACCACCCCGCGGCCTCTCCTTCTCCTCCTCCCCTTCTCCTTTCTCCACCTTCCAAGGACAAGGACACAGAGATACAGCCCCCCTGGGCCCAGCTTGTCTCTCTCAAAATGAGTTTCTGAAATGTAATCCCAGAAGTGGCAGGTAGACTGTGGCTGGCACAGCCCCCAGGGGAGGGATGGCTCTGTGCAGGGACCTTGGGGCTCTGGCCTGGACTGAGAGGGCCCCCAGGCTGGGAAACAAGCGCTCACGCACACCCTCTACTCGCTCTTTTGTTCATTCACTCCTCACCTCATTCTCTTCTTCACTCGGATATTCTTTCCCTCCTTCCTTCACTCACTCAGTCACTGTGGCAGAGATGTTTGTAGAACCCACTAAAAGTCCACCTTCTCCACATTTACCCCCATGTGGTCAAGAAGGGCCGTGCAACTTGTTCTGGCCAAAAGGCTATAAAAGAAAGTAACATGATTCCCTTCCAGGCTGAAACATTTAAGAGCCAGTGTGTGATCTTCACTTCTCTTACCTCCTGCAGTGGCAACCATGGAGACCTCATTTCCAGATGTTGCACCCCCAAGATGTTGGCACCTCCATCAGCCTGGGTCCTTGAGTGACTGTGCTGAGCAGAGCATTCCCCCATCCCCTTTGAACCACACTGGATATATAATGTGAGAAGTAAACCTTTGCTGTGTTAAGCCTAAGGTTTGGGGGTTGATTTGTTACACAGCATAACCTGTACTGTGCTGACGAATACACTTGTTTACTTATGCATGCTCTTGCTCCTCTCCCTCCCCTCTATTCCCTCCCCCTGTACCTACCAGAGAGTGAAAGCCTGAACTCCTTCCCCAAAATGTGCTGAGTGGCCACAGTGGGATGATTGATGCAAATTGTTTCTGGAATACCTACAAGATACAGAGACTGAGGGCAGTGGCTGGACACACAGTGCAGACAGAGTAACCTTCCTGCAGCTTAATGATCTTATTAAAAGAACCTATTACTGATCCAGTGGTTGCCCTGAAGTAACAATTTCCCAGGATATCGTGGGTGGCCAAGGAGGAAAAACAGGACAGGGCATGCAGATTAGCTGACATCGCGCCAGGATGGAGTTGGGCTGCTACAGAAGGTCTTACTTCAGAGACCCTCCAGAGTCACCAAACGCCCCACCCCTGTTTCACAGATGAGGAAACTTTGGTCAGAGAGGTTTGTGGACTTAGCCAAGCTCCCATGCTTAAGACCCAGAACCCCAGATTTCCCACAGGAATGCCTGCCACCCGGGGTGTCCTGAGGACATTTTTGTGAAGCGTGAATGCCAAAGGTACATTTTCTGGAAACCCGAGTAGAACCTCATTTGACTACCAAGGTCCCATTTCTTAAGCACTTCCTATGTGCAGAGCCTAAAGTAGCTGTTTTAAAAAAATAAAAGGAATAGAAAACCCAGACACTGCTCAACCAGCCAGCTGCGGGGAACTGAGGATAAATACCCCGAAATAAGGGACAGAGATAAAAATAGACACGTTTTGTCATAACAAGTATAAAGGGTCAAATAGAAGTAGGTGCCTGGTGGTGGCATTTCCTTTCCTTCCCTCTTCCTGGCCTTGTCCCCTCTTTGCTGAAGCCCAGGGAAGCTGCCCCCACCTCCTTTATGTGACACAGGGCTCAGGGCCCCCGATCCACCACCAACAGCCTCCCCCCTCCATTCCCACGTGCTCTCAGGAGAGTTTCCGTGATACTCACACCCTGGAGTGGCAGCTGAGAAAACCATGTGCCAGGGACACCTTATTGCACTTTTACCCAGGCTTCACCTTTGGCTAAAAAATCCCCACCCCCGTCACCCCATCCCCTTTGCTAGGCAGGCTCCTCCTCAAGCTTCAACATCCAGCTGAGGAGCCACCTCCTCCAGGAAGCCTTCCCTGCCCTCCCCCTCCTCAAGGCTGGCCTTCAACAATGCTTGGTGGTCCTCAACAATGTTCCAGCACAGGCTTCATTCAGGCCTTGCTGTGCTTTGTTTGCCTGTTTGTGGGTCTTCTTCCTTCAGCCAAGAGTGAGTTTTGCAATGCTGAGCAGGAACTGGGTTTCATTCATTTCTGATCCTCCGTGCCTGGCCCAGGGTTTGGTACTTCAGAGTTGCTCAATAGGTGTTTGTTGAAAGCATTCGTGTACACACAGGGGCTTGAATGTATGAATAAATCATAGGCAAAGGAAAGAGTCTCTGATGGTGAAATTCCAGGTATCAGGAGCTAAGTAAGGAGTGGGGAGTGTGTGTATGTGGGGGGGGGGAGTTGTTGTTGCTGGGGGCCCATGTCATTCATTCCCTTTGGCCACGCGGGTACAACCCTCCACCTGCATGTTTACCATTTTCCTGGCACTCCCGATCTGTCCTATCGCCAAATCACGCACCAGACCGTGTGTTCTAGCTTGGGGTTCATAAACTCCAGTCCCTGGACTTGTAGGTAACTGAGCCTGCTCACAGCAATGGACCAAAGCCTTCAAAGCATTACGAAGCCAGGACATCGTGTAGGCGATAGAGAGAAGAGGGCAGTCTTTGGGGGGCCCCTCCCTCTCCTCATCAATCTTGAGCTGAGAAGACATCGGGAGGACCCGGTGCTTGCAGCACTCCGGCTGCCGCCAGGTGAGGTCCCGCTGCCCTGTGACCGTGAAAGGGGAAATGAGCAGCTCGCATAATAACCCTTGTTACCCAAGGGTTTCCTTGGAACGGGTGGAGTAGGAAGGCCAAGGAGCTGAGGCGGTCTTGGCCACACACTTTCCAGAAGGAAAGCCTTCCCAGCTCAGAGGAACCTCCCAACCCTCACTTTTTTTTTCAGAGTGTATATGTTTTATTTATTTTTTTAACTGAAGTATAGTTGATTTACAGTGTTGTGTTAGTTTCACACTAACAAGCAAAGTGATTCAGTTTAATATATATATATCGATATATTCTTTTTCAGATTCTTTTCCCTTATAGGTTATTACAAAATATCAAGTATAGTTTCCTACTGTATACAGTAGGTCCTTGTTTGTTATCTGTTTTATATATAGTAGTGTGTATATGTTCATCCCAAACTCCTAATTTATCCCTCCCCCCTTTCCCCTGTGGTAACCCTCATTTTGGGGTTCAGCTCTCTAGCCCCTGACCCTCCTCTGTAAGTAAAATTGGCCGGTCCGTTCTTGGACCACACCATCCCTTGTCACAGGCTCTGTTCTAACCTCTCTCACAGTCCTGCCATATTTGATTATGTGTCTGGGTGTCTGTCGCCCTCACTAGCTTGCAAAGCCCCTTGTTGCAGGAACTATTCCTTAATCACTTGTGTACTAGGTGTCTGGCAATCAAACTTTGATGGATTCATTGATTGATGGATGGATGGATGGACGGAGAGAGATCTGCCCAGGAGACACTCTGTGATAGTAGCTACCATTTTTTAGTTTTGTGCGGAGTCCTGTGCTAAGTCCTTTAGACATGCATTTTTCTCATTTAATTCTTACAGCAACCATATAAGTTGAGTAATCATAAGCCCATTTATGATAAGAAGACTGAGATTGAGGCTCTGTGTTCACGTGATGTCCCACAGCCAGAAAGTAGCAAGCTAAGCAGAGTGACTCCGGATTCTATACTCTTAACCCCTCTGGCTTACAGCCTCCTCATGGATATACTGCTTTTTCTCTGAGCCTTGGTTTATTCATCCATAAAATGGGGATGATAGTACCCACCTTGCAGTTTGCACACTTAAGGGTCGGACTGGGACCATTGTGGCTTCCATGTTCCTGGGGATTTGGGGTTTCTGAGTTCTCCAGCTTATGCCCATGAGGACCCCTATCCACAAAGTCCCTTTGTTGGTCACTCCCCTCCCCGACAGTGGCTCCTCAACTTTGTCCCCCATTGCCCTCGTCTTCTGCAATGATGCAGGTTAAGCGCATGTTATATTTTCTTTTCTTTTGCTGGGGAATGGGGACACTCCCTCATCTCCCCGGGGATGAAGCTTCCCTGTGTTTGCAGGGAACTGGTCAAAATGCTGCATTGAATCCTGGTCACCAAGCTTGCCAGGGACAGTTGGCGTCCCTTTCAGCACCCCTGCCTGACTGCCTTTTCTCTGCTCTCCACCTGTCCCCCTTTAATTCAGCAGGCTATAAATATGGAACGTATCAATCTCACTTTTCTGCAAGGAGCAGGAGAACCTTCTCACCCACTGTGGAAAGAGGACTGATAGCTCCACTCACCCACTTGAGTGCTCACAATGGCCTAGGTGCTATCAGAATCTGAAAGAGATCCAGGGTCAAGGCAAACCCCAAAGCCACCACCACTGGAGCCCGAATTCCACATTTCTTATGATTTGGGGGGATAGGTGGATTCTTCCAGTTTTTCTGGACGACAATCACTGAGGAGGTGGCTTCCTGGCAAGCTTGGTTGAATGGGAAGCAAATGAAAATTCTTCACTGGCCTAACCCAATTCTGTCAAGGTGGGCTTCTTGGAAGAGGAGGGATTCAAACTAATGTTGAAATGAGGGTGGGGAGGTGAGGAAGTCTGGCTGGGGGAGAAGCGGAGAAAATGAGGAATTCTACTGGAAGGGAAAGAAGGAGATGGTTAGAAAAGGAAGAGAGAAACCAGGTGTATCTTGTCAGCTGTGGAAGAGGGGCGGGGCCTGCAGGGGTCACCTGGATGCAGATGAGACGCAACAGGAACCAAAGGCAAGGATGGTAGGGTGCAGAGGGTGGGGATAGGGAGAAGGGACCTCAGGCAGTTGACTGTAGGGCCAGCCTCGTGCCCAGAGAATGGACTGGCACTCTCCAATCCCCAAAACGAAACAGCCAAGACCTGGGGAATGAATGGCCTTGCTAATTGGCCATTTTGTTTTTTATGCATTTTCATTAGCAAGATAAAATAACAACTAATCATGTAATTGTCTCCTCATCTGGGAAATAAACTCCCGTTAACCACCTGAATGTTCTTGGCTGCTGAACGAGCCACAGGTCCTCAGCCCAGGGCTCAGTGAGTGACGGGGACAGCGGGACAGGGGGCAAGGAGGTCGCCAGCCAGTCTCCTGACTCGTACCCCAGGCAAATGCCATGAGTGACACTTCTAGAAGAATCAAGAAGCAGTCGCCATAGTTCCACCTTCTTCTTTGGCCAGAAGAGTCTCAATTATTTCTCTCCTTACCCAGTAGACCCCTCATCCCTAGCTGGTCGAGGATCTTACCCAGAGACCCCTCCCAATAGCCATCTTGAGACAGGTGCTCCGGAAAGGGGCAGAGGGAGCAAAGCCAGGTCTCCATGGTGACCCTGTCCACTCACCCTCCCATCACGAATTGGGGGGAAGGGCTGAGGAGCTTTGGTTGGTGGGGAAGTGAGGCAAGGGAGCCTGGTTACCCAGGCAACTCCCTGGAGGTACCAGCCAAGGGCTCCGCTCCCACAGGTTGGGGCTGGCGTTGTCATGGAGACTCCCTGGCAGCATTGCCAAGGCTGGAGGCCTGGTTCCCCTCTCAAACCCTAGGGGCATGGGGCACAAGAGGCGAAAGGATCAGGAGCCTCTTAGAATAATGTGACTTTCAGAGTGGCAGCTTGCTGGAGAAGAAAGTTCCGGAAGACAGTGTGCTCTCCACTTTGCTTCTCCCTGCTGGCCCCCTGACCCCCTGACACACACACACACACACACACACACACACACACACACACACACTGCCCCTGTTCTCGACCTGCCTCTAGAAATTTGCTGGCACCCAGCTCTCACTCTGAGCACGTGGTCCTATCTCTCCCTCTCTTGGTCTTCTTTTTCAGTGATGCTGATCATTTCAGGCAGAGAGCCTACCCAAGGGTCGCCATGACGACTAACCAAGCCTTTGGTATCCATGGTGACAAGCCCTCAAAGTTATTTTTATTTATTTATTGGGAATTTCAAAGGATTTTCCACTCCCATGCCAAGACCTGGCATTTGGGAGACTGGGGTGGACCATCCCCTGGGCCTAGAAAAGGAGAATAAGCTTGAGGAATGTTGGGACTGACAGCTGAAATGTGGCTGGAAGGCAGCCAGTAAATACCTCCTCGAAGCTGCAGAGGAAAAGGGCTTGTGGGCTCCTCGCCATTCTGCCAGATGCCTGGGGAGGCTCTCAAGAGACACTTAACAGCCACTGTCCTCAGGGAGGTTCCAGTGCAGCTTCAGGGGATGGATGGGCTGATTGAGACACATCCTGCTTCACTCCAAAGAATAACTCACAGGATTTACAGAAATATACAGAGCCTAACAGAATAAAAACAAACAGATGAGGAACATGGAGTAAAGGGAAAGTAAGGTAATGCTGGCTAAGGGGAGAACACAATCATGCAAGGTCCTAACAATAAGTGAGGTGGGCCACAAATCCAACTCTGAGCTTCCTGATGGCCACAGCAAAGAAGATAATGAGATTTATACAGTCTATAAGGGGGAAAAAATGATGGTTCAGGAGAAGTGATGGAGGGAAAATTAGATAAGGCTACATTCCCAGCCCACCTAGAGTCCTCCCCACTAGCATCGGACCCCACCCTTTCACTTTTTTGCTTCTTGGCCCTGCCCTGTTAGTTTTCTCTTTCTCCAATAAAACTTATTCTTTAACCATGCCATGTAATGTTGTGTAATTTATCCCAAACCTGGTGCATGATGGAGAACCCAGATGGGACCCACCTACTGGCTAGAGACCTGTAAGGGGTCCCCCTTGCACGGTAGCTTGGCACCATCTAAAATCATAGCCATTGAGATGCTTTTGGTGGCAAATAACAACAGACCCAACGCAAAATGGCTCCACCAAATAGGGGATTTAATCTTTTCTCAGAACGGCACATTCTGAGGTAGGCTGGCTCCATTGGTGAATTCTGAGCTTCACCGGCATCCAGGACCCTGGTGCCTTTCACCTGTGAGCTGGGCCACCCTCAGGGTGTCAGTTTAGCTTCCTCCATGTGGCCATCAGGGCTCCAGCCTCACAGGCAGTGTGGCCAGTAAGGGAAGCGGATTCTGTTCTGTGTCCCATTTTAAGAAAACCATTTCTAGAAGCCCTCAATGGATATCCCATCGTGTGTCTTTGGCCACATCTGGGTCACCTTCTCCCTGTTAACCCACCCCAGAGCAAGGGAGAAAAGGTGAGCACAACCGGTCAGACTAACCAGTGTTCATACTGACTCACATGGAGGGAGGAAAGGACCCCGGAACAAAACTGAAGTTCGGCCCCACTGAGAAAGGAAGGGTTTCAGGTAGGTGTCTTAAGTGAGCGCCCCCAGAAGCCAACCTTGAGATGAAGATCTGTGTGCCGGTGATGTAAGGAAGTGCTCCTAGAAGAAACTGATAAGGGAGCAGGAAAGCAGGACAGAGAAGCTCTACGGGGAGCTCTGGAGCAGAAATTACATCTCAGGTGTTGTCCCAACTCCAGGCAAGGGGGTGGGACTTTCATTGTCCAACTCTCATCAGTCTTTGGCTAAGGGCCATCTCTGGGGAAACTGCTGGTTCTCTGCACACGTAGGCACGCCAGCTCAGGTGGCCCACGGGTAGGCTTCTGCAGAGAGTCGCAGGGGCGTTAGAAGCAAAGCACGCAGAAGCTGAGGGCTGCGAACACAGAAGTGGTCACGGGGATCCCAGGGGCATCTGGTCAACCAAGGGTGTCCGCCACAAAAATGACCTCTTCCCCTGCCAGCACCCTGAGGACAGGGAGCCTGTCTGTCTTGTCATTTGCTGTCTCCTCAGCCCCAGCACAATGCTTGCAGATGCCACACTCAGTAAATATGTGTTAAATAAATGAATGAATGCCCCAGGGTCTGGGGCTTAGAGAGAGCTGCCCCTGGGCCTTGGGGCGCGTCTTTCCAGCCTGAAGCCCCACTTGCCAGGAGGCAGCCCACATCCCCAGCCCACAGTGGCATTTTCCAGGGTAATTGATGTCTCCATAGAGCTGAGGGCAGCTCCTTGGAGAGCTCCCAGCAGACCAAGACCACCAGGTCTGAGCCTGAGCCTTGATCCAGAGGCACAGAGGGTGGCGGCCATGCTCAGGAACTGAATGTACCCATGACAAACAACTCAGCATTGTTACTATTTAAAAAGTGTAAATAAATTCATAGCAAAGGCTTCTACAGACATTACCTCACGTACATCTCACAACTACCCCGTGTGTCAGGTGTTACTGTGTCACCATCGTCACCCCCAAAGGAAGGAGGAAGAAACTGAGGCTCAGAGAAATGGATTCCCTTGCCCACAGTCAAAGAGCCCCAAGGGGTCACCCCTTGATGCCAGATCCCACATCACTCTGCCTCCCACGAGTTCCATGAAGACCTCTTGCCTGGCACTGAGCCCCCTGGATCACCATCGACTGTGCATCTGCCTCTTCCCCCTACCTCTTGCACTAGGCAGTGAGTTCACCCAGAGAAAAGACCACGCCCCTTTCTTTGTTATCTTCCAGGCCTGATACAGCACCTGTGAGATAGTCATCAAGGCATGTGGTAAGGTGACACTTTCCTACCCACTTAAGTTTCAATGTGGCCATGTGACTTGCTTTGGCCCATGAAACAGGAGAAGTGACATATGTCATTTCTGAAGCTTCAAGAGGAGGTATGTGTGACAGTAATGTTCAAGATGGTGGCTGTTCCACCATCCTGTTTCCCAAATTGAAGATCACATACAACAGAACCCAGGGGTGGCCTGTGACGACAAGTAACTTGCCTGAGAAATATGCCTGGTGATCTTATGCCACTGAAATTGGGAGGATGTTTGTTACTGCACCATACCCTTCCATTTCCTGACTGATAGGGCACATATTAGTAGAGACTTAATAAATGTTTATGGAAGGAAATAAAGAAGGGAGAGAAGAGGGAGGGAGGGAAAGGGGGGAGGAGGAAAGGAAGATGGGAGGGATGTGAACAAGGACCTGTGGTCCCCTCTGAGCAGTGATTGAGACAGATACATCCAGACCCCAGCCGTATCCTCCAGGAGAAGATTAAGCAGGTAAGCAGGTTCCTGCAGCTCAGACACCCTCCTCTGCCCTCCTCACTCCACTCCAGGACTCTGAGGTCCAGAGGTTGCCAAGGGGAACCTGGATCTTCCAGGCCTAGTATGGAGAGGGCACCCCAAAGCCAGAGAGGAGAGAGGCTATTTCCCCCTCCAACTGAAGACTTCCTCAGCCAAATGAATAATTTAGTGTAAATGACTTTGAGGTGAGTCAAGTCTCCAAGTTGCCACCCGATTATGTGTACCATAAAAGGCAACGACAGTAATTTATCTCCTTTCTCTCGAGGGGAGGGCCGTGAAGATGGGGAGGAAATGCTTGGTGCCTGGCATGGGGTTATGAATCATTCCTCCTAGCAGTTCAGCTGCAAGCTGCTGACACTTACTGATTTGGCATTAAATAATTCCAGCCTTGATCTGGAAACAGAGAGAGGGTCCGACTTCCCTTCCCAAGGGAGAGCCTAGGGGAGTGAAAGAATTAAGGCAAGGGGCCATCGTGTGGGGAGGAGGGCAGGGGTAGAGGGAGGGGGAAGGCTGTACGATTTGGCCTCATTAGTCCACCCTGAGGTTGTCTTTTCTCTAAGATACAGGGACAGAGGCTGGGGCCTGAGCTGCACGTGACAAGCTCACATCTGAGCAGTGTCCACCGTGTGGGCTGCAGAGGAGGACGGGCGGCAGTGGCCAGCTGCTCCCGGACGCTCTCAGCCTTTCCAGCTCACAGGCAGCCAAGAGGTGAAAGCTCATCACCCTCCCTCGGGTGAACTCAGGCCTCTGTGCTAGAGGAACCCCAAGAATCTCATAGCCACAATTGCTTTTTTCTATCTTAGAAAGCTACAGGAGTGAAATACAGTTCCCAGTTTGCAGATGGAGAAACTGAGTCCCTAGTGAGGCCATAATGGGAGAAAAGGTATAGTACAAAGAGAGAGAGTGGTGGGACACACATCTCCCGAAATCCAGACCAGAACATTCCCCCCAAACCCAGATTCCCTATTCATATAAAAAGAAGATAGAAGTAATCCTAGGGAATTCCCTGGCAGTCCGGTGGTTAGGACTCCGCGCTTTCACTGCCGAGGGTGCACGTTCAATCCCTGGTAGGGGAGATAAGATCCCATTTAAAAGAAGAAGAAGAAGAAGGAGAAGAAGAAGAAGAAGAAGTAATCCCAGAGAAATCTGAAGTGGCACACACAGTTTCACACCTTAGGCCCTACCCTAGACCCACCCTCTTCTGAGTCAGAACCTTCAAGAGAGAGGTCTGTTTGGCTGAGTTTTTTCAAAAGCTTCCCAATAACAGCTTTATCTGTAATATCCCCAAACTATAAACCACCCAGATATCCTTCAACGGGTGAATGTTTAAAAAAACCTGTGGTCCATCCATACCATGGAATATTGCCCAGCGAGAAAAAGGAATGAACTAGTGATATAGGCAACAACTAGGATGAATTTTCAGGAAATTAGGCTAAATGAAAAAAGCCAGTCGCCCAAAAGATTACATACTGTACAATTCTGTTTATATAATATTCTCAAAATGACAAAATTATAGAGGGGGAGAACACATCAGCGGCTGCCAGGGGTCAGAGATGTAGCTGGTGTGTGGAGGTGATGAGGCTGGGATGGATGTAGTTATACAAGGGTGACACGAGGGATCTCGTGCTGATGGAACTTTCTGAATCTTGACTAGATTCAGACATGCAAACCTACACATGTGATAAAATTGCATAAACACACACGCACAAACTAGTGCATATAAAACTGATGAAATCTGAATAAGACTGGTGGATTATATTAATGTTAATTTCCTGGCATGATATTATACTGTAGTTTTGAGAGATGTTAACACTTGGGAGAAACTGAGCGAAGAACACACAGGATCTGTCTGTCTTATTTCTTACGACTGCCTGTGAATCTACAATTACGTCAAATTCTACAATTTTATCAAAAGTTCGATTGAAACATTTTTTGAAAGCTCCCCCTAGTGATCCTGTTCAACCAGGGATGAGAACACTTGTCATATTTAGCTTTTTTTCATTCAATGTTTATTAAAAACAAAGCATTCACTGTCCCAATCAGTAGAGTCCACACACTTCCGCCTTTCAGTGGTCCAGGAGAAAACATGCACCCCTTCGGGATGTGGGTGCCCATCAAGGGTGGGCCCAACAGCCAGACAACAGACAATTTCTTAATTGCGCAGCAATGGAAAGAGGGGAATTTTGGACAGATCCAGCCTCTCCTACTCACAGCTCTGCAACTTCGGGCAAATTACTTACCCTCACTAAGCATCTTTGCAAAGTGGCACACTAATTACAACTACTATAAAAGGTGGCTGGAAGGTTGGAGATAGGGCAGTGAGGAAGCACGGAAAACGGAAGACGGTTGGTGGTCAAAGGTGTTGTCAAATGTCTGGGGGTTGGTTAGGAACTGGGTGTAGGTCTTCACTTCCACCCCGGGGGCCTCCACTCGGCCTGGGCACACCTGCGTTCCTGCCACAGCTCCACCCCCAAAGACATGGAAGCAGCCTGCATAGAACAGAGTCTAGGGGCCAAGGTTTATGGGAGGATTTGTCCGTCTCTGTAAAGAGTTGCCGTGTATTGAAAGGGGTAAAATGGGGAAGCACTTCATAAAACGGTTTCCCCTCCCGAAGCAGACACTGGGACATCGGTACCACAGCCCCAGAGAGGAGCTTGGAACTGAATTGAACCAGGATGTGTCTGATGTTTTCCTAGCTCATGTTTAATATAATGCAAGGCTTTTCTCTCTGTCGGTTGGAGGCTTCCCAGTAGAGTCTGCAGTGTAGACAACGCCAGCTGTCCAGCCCTGTGCGTGCAGACCCCTCCCTGGGTGTGCAAGTGAGTACACACGTACACACGTGTATACACACGCCTCCTTCCTATGTAGGACTTGGATTCTGACGTGAGAGGGGAGTTTGGGAATTCCACGGGGATGCCAATCTCCTGCAGAGCCGGCTTCTCCTCACCTGGGCCGGCAGAGGGAAGCGGAAGATGCAGCTGGGACGCAGGCACTTTCATTATTTATGAAGCGTTCGTTATTTCACGTATAAATAATCGATGACTGCAAAGCGCGGCGGGCACCGGCGTGGAATATTCATGAGCCTTGTTTGCGGGGATTTCAGCCGCCGCCGCCTCGGCCCCAGATGTTCACGCACTCACACACGCACACGCGCACACACGCCCCCAAATAAAAATCATCGTAATAAAGATTTCATCTGTCAGGCTGGGGGCCTCGTCTCCGGGAGACAGGCAGCCTGTGCGTGCTCGAACTCAGAGGTGTTCGAGAGCCCAGCGCCCAGCCGGTTCGGGAGGGAGGAGGTGTCGCCTGGCCGCCTGGGAACCCTGACACTCCACAGTCTGATCCACTTCTCACCCCAGCCTCGCGAGCCCCGGGGTTTAATCAGGACTCCCACTCAAAGATCAATAATCCTTTTCTCCATGTGTGCCCGCTGAGACCCCTGCTTGCCCGGCCCTCGAAGGGGCTGGTGCTGCAGACTCGGATTCCTGTGCATCGGGGAAATCGTCCGGCGCTTGAGTTTCCTCTCTGCCTGATCCGGAGAGCTGGACGATCTGACCTCCTCCCATCGTGGGATTCCACAGGGGGCGGGGCTGGAGGAGCCAAACAGAAACAGCAGGGCGCCCCCTGGAGGCTGGCCCTTACTTACCCCTCTGGATCCACTCTGCCTCCCATTCCAGGCCCCAGCTTCTTTCTGTCTTCATGACTTTTACTGTTCTCTCTGTCCTCCAGCCCTTTGCACCTGCTGTTTATGCTGTTGCCTTTGCTTGAAATGCTTTTCCGTTCCCCACCAATGCCTGGCTAGTGTCCACTCAACACTCAGGCCTCCAGTAGATGCCATCTCCTCTGGGTCATCTTCTCCAAATCCCTAAGCTGTGTTAGGCCGTTCCTCTGGCCTTCGGGGATATGGATGCCCCAGTTCTGGCATTTGTTCCACCCTGTTATGATGATAATTATTGTTAACGTCCCCTTCCCCCATGCACACACACTGGATTATAAACTATGTGAGGACGGCAGGCTCTGGCACTCAACAGACCTCAGCCGGAATCCACGCTCTGCCACTTACCAGCTGTGTGTCCTTAGGCAAGTTATTCAACCTCCCTGCCTGGATTTCTTCTCCTGTAAAGTTGGAACAATAAAAATAGAACCAACCTGGTAGGGTTTTTATGAGGATTTAATGTATTAATCAAGTGAAAGTGTTTGGCCCAATGCCTGCCCAGAGCTCAGAAAGGGGACAGTCCCCCATCCCCTCTCCACAATTGCAGCAGCCCCAAAGCTCTGAAAACCAAAAAGCTTTTTAAAACTCATTTGGCAGGGGCTTCCCTGGTGGCGCAGTGGTTGAGAATCCGCCTGCCAGTGCAGGGGACACGGGTTCAATCCCTGGTCTGTGAAGATCCCACCTGCCGCAGAGCAGCTAAGCCCGTGCACCACAACTACTGAGCCCACGTGCCACAACTACTGAAACCCGCACGCCTAGAGCCCGGGCTCTGCAACAAGAGAGGCCACCACAATGAGAAGCCCGCGCACCGCAACAAAGACCCAATGAAGCCAGAAGCAATAAATAAATAAAATAAAACAATAAAATAAAAAAATTTATAAAAAAAAGAAAACTCATTTGGCTGCAAAACCTGAACTGAACTGACTTTGGAGGTACTTATGGTCTTTATCCCACTTGCTGGCACTATTCATATGTATTTTGCTACATAGGAAATGAAATATGAATATGTTTGAGTCTTCCATAATTTATAGAACATTACATTTCTAAAATCTGGAAAAATTTCAGACTCGGAAGTGCATCTAGCCCCAAAGGTTTCTACAAGGAACCATGGATCAACAGCATTCTCGTGCTTTTTATGATCGATAGCGTGGTACTAGCAAGTGCCCACCAGCCAGCACCGTGCCTGGCACAGAGCTGCCCTACGTAAACACCCGGTGAAGGTTGGAAAAAGGATTGAAGTTAGCCCTGCTTCCCTGACCTTCTGGGAGACTGTATCCTGCCACCCACCCCCTTAGAGCCCCAAGCCCCAGACCCCGACTTCCCCGAGGTCACCCCTTGCTGTTGGTGACAAGCAGAGTTAAATTACAAACATCTCCTGGACTCTCTGAGGTTTTGCACAGGGAGCGAATTGCTTGTTCGAAATCACAGCTGAGGAGCAGGGAGCTGCCCCATGGTGATAAGTGGCCTTATTCTTCCAGGAAAGCAGCGGAATGCCCCCAGGCCCTCCCTGGCCCCTCCCCACCCTGGCACCAGAGGAAGAGCCTGGAAGGGAAGGACCCGTCAAATGAAATTAGAGTGAGTTCCAATCTGTGCTGGGCCCTAAGGCATACAGATGGTAGAGATGCTCGGCAGGATATAACATATAGATGCGGTAGAGGATATAGATGTAGATGTAGATGTAGATGTAGATACAGATGGCTGTAGAATATCCCAGCACTTTCTCCATCCTCACACCAAGCTCATGGGGTGGGTACTGTTAAGGTTTAACAGGTCCCAATAAATAAACTCACTGTCTCGACACCCGAGTTCAGATCCAATTGAGACAGAGAGACACTGGAACCCCACAGAGTCTAATTGCCAGCTTTAGCATTTGCCAAAAGCTCAGCTGCAGACTGTGACCGGGTGGGGAAAGGCTGGGAGCGTTACAACCCTCCTCATGAAGATATGAAGCCCATTTTGTAGATGAGGAGACTGAGGCAAGTGAGTGGAGGACAAGGATTTAAACCAAGGTCTGTCTGTCTCCCCACATTATTCTGCCTTGCTTGTTGCTCTCGACAGATCCCAGAAACAAGGGCCCAGGACCTCCAGGAGTCCATGATGAAATGAATCCAATGTGAAAAGACCTTAGGGGCTGGGGAGCCTGAGCAGAGCCCTGGGGTCTGACCAAAGGCTGGTCCACAGTTTCCCCCCTCCCCTCCTCCCTCCACTCTCCCCCCACCCTCATTCTTCTCTGTCAGATCATCATCACTCCTTTCCCTCTGGTTACCGTGCTTGGCGGTGAGGCAGCTCTCTTGGTTCCATATCTGATCCACACCTGAGCCAAGGGAAGGGCTTTCTTTCAGGACCTACCTCCATCTCCGGCTCATTTATCAGAAGGTACCCTTGTCTGGGTTCACCAGTCACAAGCCTGATCCATTTCTGGCAGCTGGAACAAATCCCATGAGGAATTCAAACAATTTCAGTCACTCTGAACACCTTTGGGAGGGCAGGAGACCCAGAGGTTGGAAAGCCAAGTATCAGGGCAGCACCCTCTGAGGTTGCCCCGATTCTGTCTCATATACTAGAGTTGTGGTCAGTTTATAAATCAGGCAGTAAAAGTTCCCAAGTCCAGAGATTAGGCCATGCTGTTCCCCACCCCCCAGGACAGCCTGCCCCTGCAGCAGAAATGGCAAATATGTTTCCTTTCAGGAACCAACCGCATGCGGGCTTTCCAGAATTCAGAGGCTACATCTGAGCTCAGCATGAAGGAGCCCTGTTATTGATTAGGGATGTCTGCCTTGGCTGCTGCCTGGGAGATGGTGGTGCTCAGGCCATGTGCTCACTTTCTCAGCATTTATGATACTTTTGGCAATAGATGGCCTTTAGGGGAAGGATCCTGTGATTGTGTCACTCTGGGCTTGGGGGTTCTCTATGTGTGTGCATGTCTGTAATTTCAAAAGATATACATTGACAAAGATGTTCATAAATCAATGGTCAATGAAATCCTTTTCTTCCACACCATATGGCTCATATGACCTTCAGCAAGCACAGAACCTTCCAGAGCCTCATTGCCACATTTACAAAACAAAGATGAAGCTGCCACTTGGGACAAGGCTGGATGCATTAAATTCTTCCCTCCACTTTGGCAAGAAAGATTTGTGTTTTTTAATGATTGTTAAAAAGCCCTACATTCTACAGACCAGAATCAGACCATGGTAAGCAAGGGATGGAGCCTCCAACTTGCTGGTCTCCAGGTCCTGAACGGGTAGGAGCAGCAGGAAGTTCAATTGCTCTAGGATGTGGCAACCAAAGGGCCTCCTGGTGCAGGTGAATTTCACTACTAAAATCCTGTAAGAGCATCACATTTCCTTGGGACAATAGATGAAACCCTTACGATGGGCTGTGTTTCCTCCCCAGTGGCCTCTCCTACTGCTCTCCCCTCCTTCACTCCACTCCTACCACACTCACCTCCTTGCTGTTCCTCAAACTCACCAAGCATACCCCTGCCCCAGGACATTTGCACTTGCTGTTCCCACTGCCTGCATGTTCCTACCCCAGATATCTTTGCAGCTCACTCCCTTGATCCCCATAGGTCTCTGTTTCAAATGTTGCCTTATCAGAGCTGTCTGTCCTGACCGATCACCTTATATAAAATAGCCTCTCCCACCCCCATCACTTAGACATCCTGTCTCATTTTCTCATAGTACATATATTTGTCTTTTGTCTGTCAACCCCCACCCCAATTAGAATGTGAGCTCCATGAGGTTAGGAATCCTGTCTGCTGTGTGAATGGTTGTATCTCCAGTGCCTGGAACAGAGCCTGGCACATAGCAGGGGTTCAGTGAATGTGTGTTGATGGGTGAGTGAGGGCTAGGCATCCAATTTTGTGGATGAAGAAACTGAGGCTTAGCAATGTGGAGTGACTTGCGCAGCAATTATAACTGTGCTTTCTGTGCCGAGCACTGTGCAGAGCCCTTCACATGCCTCATCCTTTAAACCTCACAACAACTCTACGAAATGGCACTATCCCCACATTACAGATGGAGACCAGCCAGGTTGAGGGACTTGCCCAAGAGCACACAGAGGGTCTGAGGGGCAGATAAGACCTGATGCCAGGCTGCATATCTCCTGGGTCCCCACTGTTTACTTCTTGGCTCTATCGCCTCCCAGAGCCTGGAATCAAGATCTTCTGACCCTCGGTGTCCCTCAAACAAAGTACAGGCTCTGTGTTGAGCGGATCATTTAGTCCATCCCCCTGTCTCCAGGCTCTCCAGGCAGCACTACATCTAAACCACCAGACAGAACCTCTCCGAAATTTATAGACTCCTTGCCAAGAGATATCACCTTTCCCCAAGTCTCTCCTTTCTAAGGATAATCCTCACCACAGTAAGTTCTTCTTTCAGTCTAACCTAAATCCCCCTTGCTTTGTATTCAACCTATTTCTTCTTGTCCACCTTCCATGGAGCTGGGCAAGGCTAAGCTTCCAACACAGGCACCATAACCAGGTTGCTTTGTTGAACTGAGAAAAGAGAGAAGCCACAGGTTCTGCGCCCCAGCAGTTCACCACAAACCTGAGAACCCCAACTCCCAAGGCTGGCGCTGTGTCAGCGCATGCTGCCCGCTCCTCTCCCCGGCCCTGCCTGCCACAGTGATTTATGGGCCCTGTCAGCTTGCAGGCTGAGCTGTGGAGACAGCTGGAAGAAGCGGGGATCAGGAGCAGCCATCCCTCAGGCCAAGCGGGGATGGGGGGGAGGGGGGACCCCAGAGAGGGATTGAGGGTTCATCAGGAGCATGGGGGTGGGGCTGGGACGAGGGGGGCAAGGAGGTGGGAGAGCCGGACACTCCAGATGACAGTACGACAAAGACCTGGACAGAGACCCCCGCATGGCAGGTCAGAGAGGCCCGTAGCTGGGGGACAAAGACACACAGAGCACAGAACGATGAAGCAAGAGGGCAGGAGGGAGGGAGGGAGAGCGAAAGTCAGCCATGTAGAAATCAACCTCGGGAGTTTCTAATTCTCTTTATTCTGAAGACAAAAGCGAATGAAGATGACAGTCGTGAGAGATGTTTAGCGGGGTTTGTTTTTCTGCAGACCCTCTGGAGGACCAGGTTGAAATCACAAATTCGCACGCCTCCCACCAGCATGTCAAAGCCCCGGCGGGCATCAGCATCAACTGCCCCACCAGCCCCACCGGGGGCAGCTTGGTCCCTCTGTCTCTCATCCTGGTTTATGCCTTTTCGTCCCTGCAGGGTTTCTGGCCTCCCTCGCCTTAGATTTCTCTTGCTCGGTACTTTGTGACCTGCCTCCTCTCTCTCTGCAGGTCTGACTCTCTCTCTCTGCAGGTCTGACTCTCTCTCTCTGCAGGTCTGACTCCCCCGGAGTTGCTCTCTCAGGTCAGCCTCTCTGCTCCTCTGTCCCATCTGTCTGGCTGCCCCTGGCACCTTCTATCCCTGCATGATGTCTCTCCCTACTTGCCTCCCTCCTGGTGTGTTCCCCCGGGTCTCACTCTCATGCTGTCCTTGGTCCCCCATCTTTCAACTGGCAATTGGCCTTGGTCTCTAATCTCTAAGGGCTGCAGGTGCCCCTGCCCTGACCCCGGGCAGTGGGTCCAGGTGGCCTCAGAATGGGAAAGTGGGGTCTCTCAGGCAGGAGTTGCTCCCACACCTATCTCCGCTACAGGCAGCTTGCCACAAGGCGAGGCGGTGGCCGTAGTTAGGGAAACCGAACAGGCAGCCAGCAGCTCCCTTCATCCAGCGTGGATTGGATATTCCAGGCCAGGCCCTGCTGAACGCCCAGGCGCTTGCACACACGCACGCACACGCGGAGACACAGAGCACAGTAAACGCCCACTGAGTAGCCTCAGATGGCCTCGCAACCGTGCTAGAAAATTCAGTCTCTCCACAGGCGTCCAGGAACCAGAGACGCCCAACTGCAGCCCCAAAGCACCCCAACACAGAGATGTACCTCCCCACACCCCCAGTGCACCGGGAGCCCTGCGGTGGGGAGGAAGGCACCTCTGGGCACGTCCACTGCCCGCAGGAGAAAGACAAGTGACCCAGACTTAAATCTACCTGCACCACAGAGACGCCAGCCTCTCCCCAGCGATGCGGCAGCAGGAGGAGGAACTGCGTTCTGGACCAGCTTCTCCTTCAGTCGGAAGAATGAAAAGAAGATTCGTTCCCAGCACACCACACCAGAACCCTGCCCCCTCCCCTCGGGCAGGAACTCAGGGCTACCCAAGCCCATCTGTTTCCTGGCTTCCATGATCTCTTTGTTTTCCTCTTTCTTTGTATCCCCCTTGATTTATGAAACTAGGGGAGATGATCTCTTCTTATTTAACTTACTTTGAAGCTGATTCAAGTTGTTTCAATAACAAATTAGTCTCAATAAAAAGCAAAGTTTCCACCTGCTTCCATGGGGTGTGATGGGCGGTTGCCCGCCTGATGGTTCCTGCAGGGCGGGTGGTGTACCCCCCCTAGGAGCCAGTGTGGAGAGGGCAGTGCCTGCCCCCCAGGGAACCAGGAGCTGGGAGTGGGGTGGGGAGCGTCACCATTGAGCACCATACGTGCACTAATCGTGTATACACCCTACATATGCACTACATGTACACCATGCACAGTATATATGCACCATATATACACAAGGTACAGTATACGTGCACTGCATGCACACAATACACGCATTACATATATTGATACACTATATGTATACTATGTGCTATAGACTGAATGTGTCCCTCCAACATTCACATGTTGAACTGAATCCCCAACGTGATGGTTTTAGGAGGTGGGCCCTTTGGGAGGTGATTAGGCCGTGAGGGAGGAGGTCAGAGTATCTGACCCCATAGACTGTTCCAGACTCAGCTGCTCTGCTTGCACCCCTCACCCAGGCTCTGCCACCTGGGAGTGCCCACACGGGGTCTTCCAATCAGATATGGGTCAACCTGAGCCCCAGGGACCCAGGCCAGGGCCACCCAGAGCTCCATCCCAATCATGGTTCTGCCAGTGTCTAGCTCTGTGACCTTAGGCAAGTGACTTGACATCTCTGATCGTTGTTTCCTGGACCAACAATGGGGATAATGTTAGTTCCCACCTTGGGAGTCACAAGGATTATTCCAGGATTGAGTGGAGGCGTGGGAGCTATTGGAGGGGCTCCGAGCAGAAATCTCAACTGATGGGAGAGCTAAAAATGATGCTTAAGGCCACACAGGGACACCCCTAGAAACACACATCCCCAACCCTGCAGAGGGAGGCAACAGAGAGAGGCAGCGGGAGGGAGCCCGGGGGCCGGGACATTTCATAGGTACATGTAGGGTCTCAGGCACCGCCCCAGGGAGCGAGCTGTAAGGAGCGTGATATTTCCCTGGCACAGTCCACAGCCTGTCTCGACAGCCAGGGACGCATGGCTCAGTTAGGAGCCTGCTAATGACATTCTCTGTCAGCTCAGGACCAAGTGAGCGGGCCTTCAGGCCTCCCTGCCAACTGCAGGCCACGCCCGAGAGCAGGGGGTCACGGCAAACAGTGGCGGGGGGAGGGGGAGGGCGGGGGACGGGCCTGTCCGGGCCACAGGACTCAGGATGGAGGATCAGGGCTCAGCGAGGGGTCAGGGCTGGGGAGGCAGGGGGACAGTGAAGGACACAGCCCCGGATGGCCCACACAGCAGGGCCCACGAGAGGGAGGGGCTGCATGTCAAGCCGGAGACCAAGCTGGGGTCACGGCCCAGTGAGGAGGGGGGTGGGTGGGGTCTCCAGACAGGCCGAGGACGGGGAACCAGGACAGCCGCAGAGCTGGGCCACTCAGGGGTCCTGCTGAGGCAGCCGGATGGAGGGGAGAAGCCAGACGCTCCACACGGAGGCAGGGCCGTCCGCAGCACCCCAGCTTGGCAGCTACTGAGAGCTACTGTCTGCCGGGGGCAGGAGGTCTCTCAGGAGGTGACAGAGTGCTGCGTTTCCCCTAAAAATAACAGAGAACAGCTCGACTCCGCTTCCGTCAGCAGCTCTGCTGGCTCCTCAAAGCCCCCGCACACTCCAGGGCTAAGCTGGGTGTCCGCTGGGGTCTGAATCAGGCCTTCCCGCCCTGGCCCTCCTGCCACCAAGAGGCCCGCACCCTTTCTGTCTCCCCCTCTCCTTCTCTTGCCTCCCACTCGGCTTTATTTTTGTCCCTCAGTTCCCACTCCGCCCTGACACCCCGCACAGCAGAAGTCCAGAGGAGTTTGGGCAGACTCCATCCTCCCCCGTCCCAGGGCCCAGATGTTCTCGCCTCAGCTGTGGCCTCTGTGGGAGCCAGGCCAGCCAAGGCCGGAGATGGGAAGGGGACGTCCCTCTGCCTCCCCCTGGCTGGCTTGCAGGTGCCACCCAGCCAGGGCAGAACTCCCATGGAGGGGCCGTCTGCAGGGAGGGCCCAGGATCAGTCACAAACCCATGTACAAGGCAGCCCTAATAAAAAGTGACGTTCCAGGAAATATGATGCCGTTTCCCCACTTGCTCGCGGTCCATCTTGGGGGGGAGGTGGGGGAGGGGTGTGGAGCAGCGGGGCCGCCGCCTCCCTCCCCACCACCTCCCGGCATGCGCTACGGCCCTTATTAATAAGGCGCTGGCTCCCCAGGTGGCCGTCTGCTGCAGGGGCCTCCGTCTCGGTGTCACTCGGGGTGCTCAGCACCCGCGAGGGTAGCGCTCAGGCTGGGAGCTCCGGGCCCACCCCCACTTCCCTCCCCCCGTCCCCCACTTCCCAGCATTGGCATGTCGAGGCCTGTGACAGGAGCGAGCTGAGCCTCCCAGCGGGGATCCCCAGGGGAGCCTCCCTCCAGAGGTGAAAGGTTCATTCAGTCATTCAACAAACATTTATTGAGCACCTACTATGAGGCTCTCAGTGGTCTAGGCCCCAGGTTCAGAGCAGTGAACAGACACGGTCCCCGCCCTCGTGGAGCTGACGGGGGGAGGGGGGTGCAGAGAGACATGAAAAGAACAAGCAATGAATGAATGAGTCCAGGCTAGATTTCAGACTTGCAGTGTTAAGTGAGATGCGGCAATGAAACAGGAAGAGCAGCTAGGGAATGCCTGGGATCCGGAGAGACCACTCACGGGAGGTGACATTCGTGCTGAGACCTGCACGATGAGAGGCGGTCAGCCTTGAGAGGATCTGAGGAAGGAGAGAACGGCAAGGGCAAAGGTGCGCAGCGGGGGCGGAGCTCCTGCGGGCCAGGGGCAGAGAGGGCCAGGATGGTGGGCTGGTGAGGAGGGGTCACGGATGAGAGGAAGCTGGGCAAGGGGGAAGGGGCTAGATCAGGCGGAGGGCACCAAGAGGACTTGGGATTTTTTGGTAAGTGGTATGGGACGCCATTGAGAGTTTTAATCAGGTGTGTCTTTTACGATCATTCTGGCTCCTGAGTGGAGAGTGGCCTGCAGGGGTCAGGTGGGAGGGGGAGGCTCCTTGGGTTGTACTGGGGCCAAGTGATGGGGAACTGAGCAGTGGGAGGGGTATGCAGCAGATGCAGGGGCATTTCACAGGTCTAGCCGGCCTCTCCTGCTGCCTCCTCTCACAGCAGGGAGAGGAATGTGCCCTTTATTTCCACAGCCAGCCATCCGGGGCTGTGTCCTTCACTGTCCCCCTGCCTCCCCTGCCTGAGGCTTATTCTCACTCCCAGCCGGGTTATAAATCCATGTCTTCGGTTAGCCAGAAGGAAGACGAGAAAGACCTCGCACCAGAAAGGTTGCCCAGCGGCCAGGCTCCAGCTCAAGGGAGAATCTGACTCTGCTCGCAGCACCACTGAGAAACTCAACCCATTTTGCAGGGGGGAATGTGAAGGCACTAGGGTTCGGGTTATTCTCGGCTTCTGTGTTGGGCCTGGGATTCAAGCTCCTCCCAGCACCACGGGGGAGCAAGTAAAAGCAAATAAGAGAGCTCAGATATGGCATCCACAACCTGGGTATGAATTCCAGATCCACCAGATCCAAGCTGTGTGACCCTGAGAAAATGACTTACCTCTCTGAACCTATTCACTTGATTAAGTCCTTCATTTATTCAACAAATATTTAGTGAGCACCGACTGTCTTATCGTGGATGCTGGGGATGCTGCAACGAGTGCGAGAATTTAGAGCCTCGGAGGGAAGACAGCAACGAGTCAACAGTTAATACTATGACTCGCGATTCGTGCTAAGAAGTGGAAAATAGGGATGCAATGGAAGATAATAATTAGGAGAAGGAGATCTATTCAGATAGGGTGAGGATGTAAGGAGATCATATGTGTGCATCCCTCAACGCAGAGCCTAGCACACGGGTACGTGCCAGTGCCCGCTAGCCACTACTGCTAGGGACACAGGAGGGAAGGTGAGGGCGTCAGAACTGGCCTTCAGCTCCAAGCCCAAGCCGGATGAAGGGGAGCCCGGGGCAGCCGGATCCTGCTTTCTCCCCGCTGCCACAGGTCGGAACTCGGGCCTGGACCCTCTTACGGGTGGGTGGGAATAGCCCAACTCCTGACTCTGGATGTTCACTCCACTTCCCGGCATGGGAGAAGAAGAGGGGACCCCCCAGGCCCCTCCTCCAATGACCTGTCCGCTGGGTCCAGATGGCAGGACACCACGGATGGCAGGTCCTCACAGCGCAGCTCATGGGGGATCCAGCCTTTTCAGGTTACAGATGGAATTTTCAAAACCTCTGCTGCCCCAGCCACCCAGGGCTAGAAATCCCTCTGAGATCCTTCCTGGGTGTGGCCGGAGGAAGACACAGGCCCCTCCCACAGTGGGCTTCAGCCCTGCCTCCTGCCTTTCTCCCCCTCCTCCAGCTCAGTCATCGAGATGGTTTATAACCCTCCCTGTGCGGAGGAAGTTCCCAGAGCTCCAGAGCTGGGCGCGGGCGCTGCCCTCTTCTCCCGGACCAGAAGGGAGGAGCTGGCATCTTTGGGGGGGTTCAGAGTTGGGGAGAAAGGGACAGCTGGTTATCAGTCTGAAATGGTCCTTCTCTGTGGGGACATCTGCCCACCGCCCAAGGAACAGACCATAGGGATGGGTCTAGTCTCCATTAAGAACCTCCCCTTGCTCCCTGGGGACACACAGTCCCAGCCCCACTCCTACCCTCCTCACCTCTCCCAGCGTCTGCTGCTCCCATCCCCTCCCACTCCTGGGGCAGGAGAGAGGCATACAGGCCCCTTGAAAGTCATCCCAGACCTCCAGGGGAACCCCCTGATCTTTTCTCGGCATCTCCATTTCCTGGGGTCTCCTTTGACTTTTTTAAAAAAAATTAACAGACTTTATTTTTAGAGCAGTTTGGGGTTTATGGAAATATTGAGGAGAAAGTACAGAGAGTTCCTATACACTCCCTTTTCCCCTGCACACAGTTTTCCCCGTTATTAATCTTGCATTGGTATGGTCCTTTACCTTTTCCCGTTCCCAATTTTGAGCACCAGTGTCCGCTCTGGTTCTGCTTCCCCCTCCCTGCTATCAAATCTAGGGCTCACCACATGACTGATGCGCCAGGTAACCAATGCACCAGGTAACCAATGCACTAGGCAACTAATGCACCAAGTAACCAATGCACCAAGTACCCAATGCACTAGGCAACTAATGCACCAAGTAACCAATGCACCAAGTACCCAATGCACTAGGCAACTAATGCACCAAGTAACCAATGCACCAAGTAACCAACGCACCAAGTAACCAATGCACTAGGTAACCAATGCACCAGGTAACCAATGCACTAGGCAACTAATGCACCAAGTAACCAATGCGCTAGGCAACTAATGCACCAAGTAACCAATGCACCAAGTAACCAATGCACCAAGTAACCAATGCACTAGGCAACTAATGCACCAAGTAACCAATGCACCAAGTAACCAATGCACTAGGCAACTAATGCACCAAGTAACCAATGCACCAAGTAACCAATGCACCAAGTAACCAATGCACTAGGTAACCAATGCACCAGGTAACCAATGCACTAGGCAACTAATGCACCAAGTAACCAATGCGCTAGGCAACTAATGCACCAAGTAACCAATGCACCAAGTAACCAATGCACTAGGTAACTAATGCACCAAGTAACCAATGCACCAAGTACCCAATGCACTGGGTAACTAATGCACCAAGTAACCAATGCACCAAGTACCCAATGCACTAGGTAACTAATGCACCAAGTAACCAATGCACCAAGTAACCAATGCACTAGGCAACTAATGCACCAAGTAACCAATGCACCAAGTAACCAATGCACCAAGTAACCAATGCACTAGGTAACCAATGCACCAAGTAACCAATGCACTAGGCAACTAATGCACCAAGTAACCAATGCACCAAGTACCCAATGCACTAGGCAACTAATGCACCAAGTAACCAATGCACCAAGTAACCAATGCACCAAGTAACCAATGCACTAGGTAACCAATGCACCAAGTAACCAATGCACCAAGTACCCAATGCACTAGGCAACTAATGCACCAAGTAACCAATGCGCTAGGCAACTAATGCACCAAGTAACCAATGCACCAAGTAACCAATGCACTAGGTAACTAATGCACCAAGTAACCAATGCACCAAGTAACCAATGCACTAGGTAACTAATGCACCAAGTAACCAATGCACCAAGTACCCAATGCACTAGGTAACTAATGCACCAAGTAACCAATGCACCAAGTACCCAATGCACTAGGTAACTAATGCACCAAGTAGCCAATGCACCAAGTACCCAATGCACTAGGCAACTAATGCACCAAGTAACCAATGCACCAAGTAACCAATGCACCAAGTAACCAATGCACTAGGTAACCAATGCACCAGGTAACCAATGCACTAGGCAACTAATGCACCAAGTAACCAATGCGCTAGGCAACTAATGCACCAAGTAACCAATGCACTAGGTAACCAATGCACCAAGTAACCAATGCACTAGGTAACCAATGCACTAGGCAACTAATGCACCAAGTAACCAATGCACCAAGTAACCAATGCACTAGGCAACTAATGCACCAAGTAACCAATGCACCAAGTAACCAATGCACTAGGCAACTAATGCACCAAGTAACCAATGCACTAGGTAACCAATGCACCAGGTAACCAATGCACTAGGCAACTAATGCACCAAGTAACCAATGCACTAGGTAACCAATGCACCAAGTAACCAATGCACTAGGTAACCAATGCACTAGGCAACTAATGCACCAAGTAACCAATGCACTAGGTAACCAATGCACCAAGTAACCAATGCACTAGGTAACCAATGCACTAGGCAACTAATGCACCAAGTAACCAATGCACCAAGTACCCAATGCACTAGGCAACTAATGCACCAAGTAACCAATGCACCAAGTAACCAACGCACCAAGTAACCAATGCACTAGGTAACCAATGCACCAGGTAACCAATGCACTAGGCAACTAATGCACCAAGTAACCAATGAGCTAGGCAACTAATGCACCAAGTAACCAATGCACCAAGTAACCAATGCACCAAGTAACCAATGCACTAGGCAACTAATGCACCAAGTAACCAATGCACCAAGTAACCAATGCACTAGGCAACTAATGCACCAAGTAACCAATGCACCAAGTAACCAATGCACCAAGTAACCAATGCACTAGGTAACCAATGCACCAGGTAACCAATGCACTAGGCAACTAATGCACCAAGTAACCAATGCGCTAGGCAACTAATGCACCAAGTAACCAATGCACCAAGTAACCAATGCACTAGGTAACTAATGCACCAAGTAACCAATGCACCAAGTACCCAATGCACTAGGTAACTAATGCACCAAGTAACCAATGCACCAAGTACCCAATGCACTAGGTAACTAATGCACCAAGTAACCAATGCACCAAGTAACCAATGCACTAGGCAACTAATGCACCAAGTAACCAATGCACCAAGTAACCAATGCACCAAGTAACCAATGCACTAGGTAACCAATGCACCAAGTAACCAATGCACTAGGCAACTAATGCACCAAGTAACCAATGCACCAAGTACCCAATGCACTAGGCAACTAATGCACCAAGTAACCAATGCACCAAGTAACCAATGCACCAAGTAACCAATGCACTAGGTAACCAATGCACCAAGTAACCAATGCACCAAGTACCCAATGCACTAGGCAACTAATGCACCAAGTAACCAATGCACCAAGTAACCAATGCACCAAGTAACCAATGCACTAGGTAACCAATGCACCAGGTAACCAATGCACTAGGCAACTAATGCACCAAGTAACCAATGCGCTAGGCAACTAATGCACCAAGTAACCAATGCACCAAGTAACCAATGCACTAGGTAACTAATGCACCAAGTAACCAATGCACCAAGTAACCAATGCACTAGGTAACTAATGCACCAAGTAACCAATGCACCAAGTACCCAATGCACTAGGTAACTAATGCACCAAGTAACCAATGCACCAAGTACCCAATGCACTAGGTAACTAATGCACCAAGTAGCCAATGCACCAAGTACCCAATGCACTAGGCAACTAATGCACCAAGTAACCAATGCACCAAGTAACCAATGCACCAAGTAACCAATGCACTAGGTAACCAATGCACCAGGTAACCAATGCACTAGGCAACTAATGCACCAAGTAACCAATGCGCTAGGCAACTAATGCACCAAGTAACCAATGCACTAGGTAACCAATGCACCAAGTAACCAATGCACTAGGTAACCAATGCACTAGGCAACTAATGCACCAAGTAACCAATGCAGCAAGTAACCAATGCACTAGGCAACTAATGCACCAAGTAACCAATGCACCAAGTAACCAATGCACTAGGCAACTAATGCACCAAGTAACCAATGCACTAGGTAACCAATGCACCAGGTAACCAATGCACTAGGCAACTAATGCACCAAGTAACCAATGCACTAGGTAACCAATGCACCAAGTAACCAATGCACTAGGTAACCAATGCACTAGGCAACTAATGCACCAAGTAACCAATGCACTAGGTAACCAATGCACCAAGTAACCAATGCACTAGGTAACCAATGCACTAGGCAACTAATGCACCAAGTAACCAATGCACTAGGTAACCAATGCACCAAGTAACCAATGCACTTGGTAACCAATGCACCAAGTAACCAATGCACTAGGTAACCAATGCACCAGGTAACCAATGCACTAGGCAACTAATGCACCAAGTAACCAATGCGCTAGGCAACTAATGCACCAAGTAACCAATGCACTAGGTAACCAATGCACCAAGTAACCAATGCACTAGGTAACCAATGCACTAGGCAACTAATGCACCAAGTAACCAATGCACCAAGTAACCAATGCACTAGGCAACTAATGCACCAAGTAACCAATGCACCAAGTAACCAATGCACTAGGCAACTAATGCACCAAGTAACCAATGCACTAGGTAACCAATGCACCAGGTAACCAATGCACTAGGCAACTAATGCACCAAGTAACCAATGCACTAGGTAACCAATGCACCAAGTAACCAATGCACTAGGTAACCAATGCACTAGGCAACTAATGCACCAAGTAACCAATGCACTAGGTAACCAATGCACCAAGTAACCAATGCACTAGGTAACCAATGCACTAGGCAACTAATGCACCAAGTAACCAATGCACTAGGTAACCAATGCACCAAGTAACCAATGCACTAGGTAACCAATGCACCAAGTAACCAATGCACTAGGTAACCAATGCACCAGGTAACCAATGCACTAGGCAACTAATGCACCAAGTAACCAATGCACCAAGTAACCAATGCACTAGGCAACTAATGCACCAAGTAACCAATGCACTAGGTAACCAATGCACCAGGTAACCAATGCACTAGGCAACTAATGCACCAAGTAACCAATGCACTAGGTAACCAATGCACCAAGTAACCAATGCACTAGGTAACCAATGCACTAGGCAACTAATGCACCAAGTAACCAATGCACTAGGTAACCAATGCACCAAGTAACCAATGCACTAGGTAACCAATGCACCAAGTAACCAATGCACTAGGTAACCAATGCACTAGGCAACTAATGCACCAAGTAACCAATGCACTAGGTAAGCAATGCACCAGGAAACCAATGCACTAGGCAACTAATGCACCAAGTAACCAATGCACTAGGTAACCAATGCACCAAGTAACCAATGCACTAGGTAACCAATGCACTAGGCAACTAATGCACCAAGTAACCAATGCACTAGGTAACCAATGCACCAAGTAACCAATGCACTAGGTAACCAATGCACCAAGTAACCAATGCACTAGGTAACCAATGCACTAGGCAACTAATGCACCAAGTAACCAATGCACCAAGTAACCAATGCACTAGGCAACTAATGCACCAAGTAACCAATGCACTAGGCAACTAATGCACCAAGTAACCAATGCACTAGGTAACCAATGCACCAGGTAACCAATGCACTAGGCAACTAATGCACCAAGTAACCAATGCACCAAGTAACCAATGCACTAGGTAACCAATGCACTAGGCAACTAATGCACCAAGTAACCAATGCACTAGGTAACCAATGCACCAAGTAACCAATGCACTAGGTAACCAATGCACTAGGCAACTAATTCACCAAGTAACCAATGCACCAAGCAACCAATGCACTAGGCAACTAATGCACCAAGTAACCAATGCACTAGGCAACTAATGCACCAAGTAACCATTGCACTAGGTAACCAATGCACCAAGTAACCAATGCACTAGGTAACCAATGCACCAAGTAACCAATGCACTAGGTAACCAATGCACCAGGTACCCAATGCACTAGGCAACTAATGCACCAAGTAACCAATGCACTAGGTAACCAATGCACCAAGTAACCAATGCACTAGGTAACCAATGCACTAGGCAACTAATGCACCAAGTAACCAATGCACTAGGTAACCAATGCACCAAGTAACCAATGCACTAGGTAACCAATGCACCAGGTAACCAATGCACTAGGCAACTAATGCACCAAGTAACCAATGCACCAAGTAACCAATGCACTAGGCAACTAATGCACCAAGTAACCAATGCATCAAGTAACCAATGCACTAGGCAACTAATGCACCAAGTAACCAATGCACTAGGCAACTAATGCACCAAGTAACCAATGCACTAGGTAACCAATACACCAAGTAACCAATGCACTAGGTAACCAATGCACCAAGTAACCAATGCACTAGGCAACTAATGCACCAAGTAACCAATGCACTAGGCAACTAATGAACCAAGTAACCAATGCACTAGGTAACCAATACACCAAGTAACCAATGCACTAGGTAACTAATGCACTAGGCAACTAATGCACCAAGTAACCAATGCACTAGGTATCCAATGCACCAAGTAACCAATGCACTAGGTAACCAATGCACCAGGTAACCAATGCACTAGGCAACTAATGCACCAAGTAACCAATGCACCAAGTAACCAATGCACTAGGCAACTAATGCACCAAGTAACCAATGCACTAGGCAACTAATGCACCAAGTAACCAATGCACTAGGCAACTAATGCACCAAGTAACCAATGCACTAGGTAACCAATACACCAAGTAACCAATGCACTAGGTAACCAATACACCAAGTAACCAATGCACTAGGTAACCAATGCACCAAGTAACCAATGCACTAGGCAACCAATGCACCAAGTAACCAATGCACTAGGTAACCAATGCACCAAGTAACCAATGCACTAGGTAACCAATGCACCAAGTAACCAATGCACTAGGTAACCAATGCACCAGGTAACCAATGCACTAGGCAACTAATGCACCAAGTAACCAATGCACTAGGTAACCAATGCACCAAGTAACCAATGCACTAGGTAACCAATGCACTAGGCAACTAATGCACCAAGTAACCAATGCACTAGGTAACCAATGCACCAAGTAACCAATGCACTAGGTAACCAATGCACCAGGTAACCAATGCACTAGGCAACTAATGCACCAAGTAACCAATGCACCAAGTAACCAATGCACTAGGCAACTAATGCACCAAGTAACCAATGCACCAAGTAACCAATGCACTAGGCAACTAATGCACCAAGTAACCAATGCACTAGGCAACTAATGCACCAAGTAACCAATGCACTAGGTAACCAATACACCAAGTAACCAATGCACTAGGTAACCAATGCACCAAGTAACCAATGCACTAGGTAACTAATGCACCAAGTAACCAATGCACTAGGCAACTAATGCACCAAGTAACCAATGCACTAGGTAACCAATGCACCAAGTAACCAATGCACTAGGCAACTAATGCACCAAGTAACCAATGCACTAGGTAACCAATGCACCAAGTAACCAATGCACTAGGTAACCAATGCACCAAGTAACCAATGCACTAGGCAACTAATGCACCAAGTAACCAATGTACTAGGTAACCAATGCACCAAGTAACCAATGCACTAGGTAACCAATGCACCAAGTAACCAATGCACTAGGCAACTAATGCACCAAGTAACCAATGCACTAGGTAACCAATGCACCAAGTAACCAATGCACTAGGTAACCAATGCACCAGGTAACCAATGCACTAGGCAACTAATGCACCAAGTAACCAATGCACTAGGTAACCAATGCACCAAGTAACCAATGCACTAGGTAACCAATGCACCAAGTAACCAATGCACTAGGTAACCAATGCACCAGGTAACCAATGCACTAGGCAACTAATGCACCAAGTAACCAATGCACCAAGTAACCAATGCACTAGGTAACTAATGCACCAAGTAACCAATGTACCGGTTAACTAATGCACTAGGCAACCAAAGTACCAGGTAACAGATGCACCAGGCAACTGATGTGGGTGCCACCCTTCCTGGCGCTTGCCCGTGCTCCCCCCATGCCCAGCTCACATCACCAGGTCTCCCAGGCTCTACCCACCCAGAAAGGTTGATTCATGAGAGAGAGGGAGGGGCATTGGGTGGGACACCTCAACATCCTTGATCTCCAAGGTCCCCAGCCACCTCCTCCTCTGAGGACCTCAGCCAGGTAAGGGACCCAGGTAAGCACCGGGACTGGGGGAAAAGAACAGAGGAAACACTGGCCTCCCTCTGGTCCCTCTGACTTCTCATAAGAAGTTAATAAAATTGCAGGCAAGGATGACCCAGAGGACATGATTTACTCAGGCTGGGGGAAAAACTTTCAATAAGGTCCCTCCATAAAAGGCCATTAAGGGAGTGGAATAACCACAGGCTAAGGGGCAAGTGTTATGGATTCCAGAGTGGTTTACGCAGAGGAATTAAAGAGGCATTCAGAGCCGAGAGATGTTATTAATAATCGCACTGGCTCTTGGAAAGGCTTTTCATCTCAGCGAGCTTCGCAGGCACTAACTCCTCAGTGCTCAGGTCTCCAATGGAGACGGAAGAAACAAGCAAGCAGGGTGATGGGCTCACCCCACTTTTAAGCAGGACAAGTGGATGGGATGGGCTGGGGTTTTAGAGCTTCAGGGGTCCCTGGAAGATGCTGGGTGACACACTTTCTAATGCTGAGAGATGAGACTCTGGAAGGCAGGGCCTGCCCTGAGGGGGAGGATGGGGGGTGAGGGCCACGTCCACTCTCCAATCTTACTGCCAGGGCTGAGGGGGCCATGTGACATTTACGGTATACAGGAGCAGAGATTCCACATTTCCCACCCACAGGCTCCAGGAGAGGGAGTTTTCCCCTGAGGAAGAAGAGGCTACTCCTCCAGTCTCCTTCAAGCTTGCTCATGGTCACCCTTCTAGAGCCTGGGCACAGGCCTGAAGAAGCCTGGATCTCACCTTGTCTGTGGGCACCCCATCCCACCTGGATCTCCTGGATCAAAAGTCCAATGTCCACAAGGTTTCACCCCTTCCTCCCAACCCATCTTTCAAGGCTCAGTTCCAGTGGCACCTCCTCCATGAAGCCTTCCCAGCCCTCACCCTGCCTTTGCCCCTCTGAGCCACACCTCTCCACTCCCTACTCTCCATAATACAGACAAGGGCCCCCACTGCCACGAGGTTCCAGAGCAGCAAGGCTCCGACCTAGGTCCAGGGTCACCCCATCCAACCCAGGTTCTGCTTTGGGTGTCCCTAGAGGCCTGAGCTCCTGGAAACAGGTGGGCACAGAGAGGCCCTCAGAGAACCTCCCTGTGGGGCTGAATTCTGATCAGACCTGCCTGGTACGTCCACCCCAGCCTCACCCCCAGCTCGGTCTTTCTTTGAAAGGTCCCCTTCCCAGAATTTATCTCTCCTGCTAAAATTAGCATTCGTTTTAAAAGTCTTCACACTCTCAAATCTTCCTTAAATGTGCATATTAACTGGGAAAATGACTCGCCTTAGCTACTTCACTCCCCCCACTACACATAACACGCCTGGTCCCCTCGGCTCAGCCTCATAAACTCAGGGTGACTCCAGAGCTGTCCCCCGTGCCCAAGGCTTACAGCTGCGGAGGGCCAATGCCACCTGGAGGGCACTGCCCTGCTGGCCTTGATGCCCATAGGCTGAGACCATTACGTTCTGGGTTCCTCACAGTACCAGCAGTTTCACTGGGGCCCGTGACCTCCTCATTTTAACTGAGGGGAAGCTGAGTGTGTGAGAAGCTGAGTCACTCACCCAAGTTGAAGCAGGATTTGAACTCTGGGCATCTGGCCTCCACGCCCTTGGCCACCACACTGCACTCCCCAAGAAGTAGCTTGCAGAAAGAAGGTGATGGGCAGGAGGTGGTCACACCATGTGGCTTGGCCACCTACTGACTGTGTGACCTGAGGCCAGGGCAGTTAGGAGATAAGAGCAGATTTTTATTTATAGCTCTTCATGTGTAATAATACATTTAATCCTCATCACAGCCCTATGAGGTAGATACCATTACTACAGTTACCACCATTCTATAGATAAGAATGTTGATGCACAGAAAGGTTAAATAACTCGCCTAAGGATGAACAGCTAATACATAGCAGAGTCAGGACTCAAAGCCGAGGAGCCTATCCTCTTAACCTCCGCGTTGTATTGTCCCCTCAGTAATGGCAGGGGAAGCCCACCATGACTCCACTCTTCCAGGTGGCCTCCCAACTATTAACAACTGGAAACTTCTCGTCCTGAGTCCAGTGTAACTTTCAGATCAGACCACATCTTTGGAGTCTGTACAGCCTCTCATTTGGCCCGAGCGAAGGTGTCAAAGAGCAGGGCTCCCACACCCTGGCTCTGCCCTGCATCTCACCGCGCCAGCCAGTACTTGGCGAGAGCCCCAGGGGGCGATGGCCTTCCAGCACCTGAGTGTATGTGGCTTCATCCTGATGATTCCTCATGAGAATTCTTTGGGCTTTTCCACCAGGATTGGAACTCGCCATTGGCAAGTCGGGACACCCTCTCTGACTCAGCCTATGTCTAGAAGGCAGGTCAGGCAGTGTCCAGGGGGTTCAGGTCCTGAGACTCTGTCCCTACCAGGAAGATGTCAACAGGACAGGTGACGCAGAAACACCCCTTCCCCCCCCAGGCCCCTCCACTGCTGGGCAAATGTTCAGAAGCCCCTACCATCAGGCTAGACTATAAGAGTGCCTCGGGCAGAGATCTGTCCTCCAGAATCTATAGACTGTTCCACCTTCTGCCCCTAATGAGGGTCCTCAGGTCAGTTTCAGGTGGCAGGGACATCAGATTCCTGAGTTTGCTACAGTCTCGGAGGGCAGGAGAGAGACGGGAGAGAGGTGGGCCGGCTGGTGTGTTGCCAGGTCAGGAACGGGGTCCTGGCTCCCTCGCTGGGACACAGCAGTCCCAGGGCCTCCCTGATGTGATTTACCAGACAACGACAACCTTTAACGTCCACTCTGCTATAATCTCCTTTATCTTAATACAATCTTTTCCTGTTGAACTCTCCAGACCCCAACTGCTATTTTCAATGGAGGGATTTTTTTTTTTTTCACGACTCGATACCGTGATTACTGTCGAACTCTCAGTCTTTGTGGAGGGGAAATTAATAAGTTTTTCTTAAGCGCTCTGCACAGGCACTGCATACTGATGAGGCTGGGCTGCCTCCCTCATGGCTGGAGTCAATTATCAATCTGGCCTCTCGCCTGCTGAGACCCAACGGCTCTCACTTCTGCAGGGAGCTGGTCATGAGGTGTCAGCACCTCCAGCAAGTGCTGGACATCCCGTGAGGGGTCAGGGGTCCACCCTGCTCCGTTCCTGGATGTGTCTTGGGGCAGGAATTATAGATGGGGAATCCCAGAACTAGAAGCGACCTTAGTTTTCAGCTCATACAGGCCTTTCTCTGCTGCGGTACAGATGGAGGAACTGAGGCCAAGCGAGATGTGACCTGCTCCAGTCACAGACAGCTACAGGTTAGGCTGAGGCTGTCACTCCTAGGATGACATTCTGGGATCTCTCCCTCACTTCCCTGCCAGGGAGATATGTTTTCTCTTTCCTTTCAGTCTGGCTGCAATCCCTCTTGCTGCATTGTTGCCTTTGTCCTGTTCTAACTGGGCTGAAGGATTGACAGGTGAGTTTCTTGTCCCTGCCGGGAGAGAAAATGGAAACACAGCCCTATCCCCACCGAACCCCGCACTCTCCCAGCACCAGTCGCAGTTGGTTTCCTCGAAGGAAGGGCTCCCTCGAGTATCCTGCCAGCCGGCTGCCTGCTCGGGCCAGCGTGGCAGTGAACGAACAAAACAAACAGCACCCCCTTCTGCCCTGCCTGTGGCCACCCACTCAGCCAAGCTTGTCACAGCTGCCCTGGGGAGGTGAAGGGCGGGGCGTGACTAAGCTGATGCCACAGCTCAAGGCTAGGGCAGGCTTGGCAACAAGATGGTCCCGGTGCCAGGAGGAACTAGGGGACCCTCTTGGTCTCAGGACTGGCCTGGAAAGTGGAAGAAAGTTCCCCTGAGAAGACAGCCCGACCCTTGCCACCCAGCTACGCTGATGAAGAGTAGTACTGGGGGCAAAGGGAGGGAGTCAGGTTAGACAGCAGGAGAAGACTGCCAATCACAAGGAAGTTTTGTCCCTCCCTGGAATCACCAGAAAAATGATTGCAGTCAAAGGAAGCTCTAGTTGGAGGCTTGAAACCACCCCCTAGAAATGGAGACCTGGGCTTCAAAGAAGGCACTGGTCCCGATGTCCTTGCTCCAGTGGACAATGGGTTCAGATCATCAGGCCTCAACTTCTGTTCAGCCTTGGCTGCATGATCTTGCATTTCTCAGGCTGCACAGTGAAGACACTGGGCCACCTGTCACCTATAGACATCACCTGGGAGGACTGCTGAGCAGGGACTGAGGGAAGAACAGCACCAGATCCGAAGTCATCTTGTTACAAGGACTGAGGCATGTGGGATGGGGCAGTAAGACCCTTATGTAGTCATTCATTCATTCAACAAACAGAGCACCTGAGAGGGTCCATGTCCTCAAGGGCACTCGTGCTCTGAAGCCGGAAGGTGGTCATGACACAGGAAACCACATAAAATGACTTCAGCTAGGGTGACTGCCACATAGGGATAAGTCAGAGAGAGCTGGGTGAGGGGGACAACTAGAGATCAGGGGGCTCTCTCTGCCACGTACAGAGGTGACATGGAGGGATGGAAAGGTCTACCTTCCCCAACTAGCTGTGGCCCCGTAGCCCTCTACAGTGGGGACAGGTAAGAATTCTCCCCTTGCCACCAGGGGGCAGCAGACAGGTTCCCAAGGTGACATAATGATGGGCAGGCATGTGTCTGGACTCAAGGGAGCCTGGGCCACCAGTGGGCAGGCTGCAAGATCCTGGGTGGGCACCTTTTGGGGAAGAAAGGAGGGAGCAGGCACTGGGGCTGAGCTCTGACAGCAGAATGACAGCACATTCCTCTTACTAAATAAATTAAAGCCATTAATCACTGTAGTTAGCAGAACTGCTCGGCAGGCCTTCAGCCAGGCTATTAACACATCGGCACAGGCTGCCCCCATGCACTGGGTGACCTCCGCACAGCTGACCGGTGCAGGCAGGCTTGGGGACCTGCTGCCAGGCTTGACAGGAAGAGGATGGAGAATGGGGCCCAGGGGACTCAGCAGGGGAGAGGCCACTGTCCCTTCCACATGTCTCCTTATGTCATCAAGTTTTCTTTGGATTCAATGAATGGCCACCTTCCACTAGCATGTAAGTGCCATGAGGTAGGGACTTTGTTTGCCTGGTTCACTGCTATAGCCAGCCCCAGCATCTAAAAGAGTGCCGGGCCCAGAGTAGATGCTGGAAAAGTATTGGTTGAATGAATGAATGAATGAATGCTCTCTCACTTCTGGGCATCACAAACTGATCACTCTGCTTGGAACGCTTTTCGTTTTGCTGAACTAACTCCTCAGATCCTTCAGGTCTCAGCTAAGATATCTCTCCCCTGAGAAGCCTTCTGTCTCCCAGGCAGAGGTTATGTACCTCCTTTTTGCACCTGGAGTCTCCTGTGCTTACACCTGTGCTAGAACTTAACACATAACATGACACTTGCTTGTTTATGCATCTCTCTCTCCCCACAAGACTGAACACTCCACGAGAGCAGGGGTTATCATGGTATCTCCAAGGCTTACCCCAGTGCTTGTACATAGTAGGTACCCACTAAATATTTGTTGAATGACGGAGTCACTGTCAATGAATGAGGAATGGGAAACCAGCTGCTGGGCTGCTCTAAGTCGCACATGCTCTCCTCTGATTTCGATTGGGCATGAGCATCAGGCGTGGGCAGGGCAGAGGAGGCAGAGCCTGAGCCCCCAGCCCTGGTTGCTGGGGCTCCTTTTCCAGCCATTTGCATCTCCCCAGACCCGCACTTTAATAAAGGAGATGCTCAGCCATAGAAAAGAGTGAAATAATGCCATTTGCAGCAACATGGTTGAACCTAGAGATTATCATACTAAGCGAAGTAAATCAGAAGGAAAAAGACATTAAATATCTTACCTTAGAGATTACTAAATCAGACAAAGACAAATATTATATTATCACTTATATGTGGAATCTAAAAAAATAATACAAACGAACTTGTTTACAAAGCAGAAACAGACTCACAGACATGGAAAATGAATTTATGGTTACCAAAGGGGAAAGTGGGGGAAGGGATAAATTAGGAGTATGGGATTGACAGATACACACCACCATATATAAAATGGATAGACAGCAAGGATTTGCTGTATAGCACAGGTAACTATGTTCAATATCTTGTAATAACCTATAATGGAAAAGAATTGGGAAAAAAAAGAAGATAGATAGATAGATAGAGATAGATAGGGAGCCAAATCACTTTGCTGTACATCTGAAACTAGCACAATATTGTAGATCAGTTGTACTTCAATAGAAAGAAAGAGAGAGAGAGAGAAGGGAGGGAGGGAGGGAGGAATGGAAGGAAGGAAAGAAGGAAGGAAAGAAGGAAGGAAGAAAGAAAGAAAGATGCTGTTCTCACAGACCAGAGCCTCCCGGTCTGCAGGTGGGGTCATCCCATCAGGACATCCTGTCTCCAGAAGACTGTTGGAAAGGCATCCCCAGGGCTGTTTTCTCTACCCAGGCCCCACCTCTCAGCACCCCATAAAGGCACAAGGCCACACTGGGAGCTTCCTCTAGTGGCAGGCAGGCCCCTTAACTCAGCTTGAGCTTGACCTTCCTGCTGAAATGAACAGGCAGGTGTCCTGGGACGATGTGGTGGCCTCAGCGCCCAGATAGATGTTCATCCTTTGAGAACACAGAAAGTGCTCAGGAAATTGGAAGATGCCACCCAGATGTGAGTGGGAGCAGGGGAGATGGTGCGAGATGAGGTTGCAGGAGGGTCTGCTTGCTCTCTAGGGGTGGGCGGGCTGGAGAATGGGAGGCCAGGGATCAGAAAATGAAATCGGGCCCACGCGAGGTTCTTCGTTGGGCCTGTGAGCGGTGGCTAGGGGATGCCTGTGCGGCCTCAGGGTCCTGTGGGCTCAGAGGAGGGCCTCTGGAGTCAGCACACCTGAGTGAGCATATTTCTCTTACTGAATTTCTCTGAGCCTCAGTTTCTTCACCAACAAAAGGTGATAACACCTACCTGGCAGGTGTGGAGCTTAAATAAGACAAAGCAGGGGAAGCTCCTGGCATATAACAAGTATTCAGTGTTTATGACACCCAGTGAAGCCCCCACCAACAATGGGACCAGGAGTCCCACTCGGTACCTGCTCCCTGACATGGACTCCCCTGACTCTCCCCTACACCCCATCATTTTTCTTTTTCCCCAAACTGAAAGACCGTATTGATCTTGGGTAAACAGTCCTGACCCCTGACCTTCCTGAACAGGACCAGAGGGAGTTTTCACCTGTGATAGGCCAGCGGCAGACACTTTAGGGACACCCTGACCCACTCCTCTCAGAGTATGGGCCCCAGGCACCTCCCACTGCAGATGGGAAGGTTATTGGTCAATGAAGAGAAGGACTATGATTTTCCTAGGATCCCACAGTTTGGTGGTTGTCAGTTATTTCTACAGACTAGTCCTCCTATGTCCTCTGAGAAACCATCCCTCCATCCAGGTGGTCCTGGTGAGGCTGTCAATCAATGCCCAAAGGGATGGACATCTGGCCCCGCTAGGCCAATCACAGTATCCACTCATTCCCTTGGGCAACAGTGATTGGTCCAGGTGTGGTCACATGACCCAAGCTAAGCCAATTGGATTCCTTACCAGAATATAAGCTGCAGAAGGGCAGGGAAGTACCTGTGTTCTATGATAGGGGTTCCATAAATATTCACTGAGTGGATGAATTTGATGGAGTTGCTAAGTTCGGGGATGGGGGTGTTGGTGTGAGGCTGGCCTCGGGCACCAGGAGACGGGCTCAGGATAATCTGTAACCTATAGAGCATCTTACATGTATTAGGAATAGGTGAGTCTCCCTAGTAGATGAAATGGGAAAAGTGCCCCTGTGGGCCAACACTGCCTTGTACCAGGGCACAGAGCTTGGCAAGCAGAGCTTTGGATGCATTTCAGCTCCCACTCAGCCCCATCGGTGGGAGCCTTTGAGCAGTGCCTAAACAGCCAACATACAAAGCCCCATCCTCCCTGCCCTGAGGACAGACGAGAGAACTGTTGGTGAATGAGGTCAAGAGAGAGTCAGACTGGCAGAGCCCTGATGACATCATTTGATCCCTAGATCCTCCCCTGGGGTCCCCTTTCAATGGCACAGATAAAGCCCCTTTATTTTAAACTACTTATATTGGGTTTCTATAGCTTGCCACTGAAATATCCTGATCACAACACACAGCCATGTCTTGGCCTTACAGTTCCTGGGATCCTTAGGTACCTGGGATAGTATCCCTCCAAAACCCATCCCTCCCATGGGCATGAAGGGCATCAAACCAAGAATAACCATGGCTTTTAGGAGCTGGGCATGAACCCGAAGAACTGGACCTGATTTCTAGCTCTTCCACGTGGTCCCTGGTGCCAGCTAGCCTAGATTTGATCCCAGCTCCATTACCTTCAACCCCTATAACCTGGGGCAGTTACCTAACCTCAGTGGGCCTCAGTTTCCTCAGCTGCAAAATGGGCATAATAGCTGTATCTACTTCATAGGGTTGTCAGAGAATTAAATGAGCTCACTGAGTACATGTGACACATGGCAAGTAAATGCAGTAAAGAAATGTCAGCTGGTAGTGTTATTACTAATTATGGACTCACCTTCCCCATCTGTAGAATGGGAATAAGAATCCCAAACTCAGAAGGTTGTTAGGAAGGCTAAATAGGATGGCGTGGGCAAAGTTATGGGCACAGGGCTTCCCACACGGTGCTCAGTAAACGCTCCTTGAATCTGAATCTTCGGCTGCTTCGCTGAAATCTTTGAGCCGAGTTCTCCTCCTGCCGGAACCTAGCGGAAACAAGCCTGCACTTCGGCGGGAAGCCCAGCAAGGAAGAAATAAATCCTCATGCAGATTATTCCTGAGTAAAAGTTCTCCTGGGACACTTTCTGCTAGGAGGCTTCTCGTTCCACAGCCAGACGCAGCAAACACTGCGGCAGTTCACCTCCGGCTGGGCGCTTGCTGGCTCATCCTCCAGGGGCAAGAGAAGGGGAGAGGGAAGGAAATTGAAGTCTTTGATTTGTTGAGCCTGCCGGCGCTGCACCGGAGAAGATCACTGAGACCGAGGCCCTGGCCTCCAAATCACCACCTTGTTTCTCTGTCAGTGCTTCTCTGCTATTTCTTGTAATTAGTCTGTCTGAGCATTTAGGGCAGCCCCGGGGCAGGGGGTGGTGCGGGGGCGTAGGGGATGGGCAGGAGCTCCCGAGCCTGGGGCTGCAGAGCAAAGCAGAAGAGAAGCAGCTGAGAGGACCCCTGCCCAGCAGTGGCGACACACGCCCTGACATCCTGTCTGGAGACACTGCCTTCCAGAGTGTTCGTCTGTGCTGGCTAAGCTGTCTGCTGGCCTTTGATACCACAGTAGAAGCTAGGACCTCCTTGCAGGCTGCCTAGGCATCTACCAGCTGTGTGAATGAACCTGGGAGGGAGAGGGCAGGGCTGAATTTCCTCATCTGTAAAATGAAAATAAGCAACATTTGCCAAGTCTCCCTGAGACATGGTAAAGACACCATGAAATCAAAGGTGTGGACATCGTCCTGAAAGCGACAGCTTCCCTGCCTTTTGAGGAAGTTTATCTTCCTCCAAAATCCCAGGCTTGATGCTCCTGGGTTGGCTCACCTCTCACTTCATGTCTGGAGCACAGGGTGGGCTGAAGTTGGTTCTCTATTTTAGAGATGAAGAAACTGTGGCTGGGAAAGGAGAAGGTGACATTGTCAAAGCCAAGCCCAAGAGAGGCTACCCCTGGGATGAGGAGTAGCTGTGCAGGGTGGGTTCAGGCCTGAGCCCTGCCACCTTTAGCTGTGTCATCTTAGGCAAGTCACAACTTCTCTAGGCCTCGGTTTTCTTATCTGTAAAATGGGAGGGTAACAATAATAAAACTTTTTGTTTTTTTGGCCACACCTTGTGGCATATGGAATCTTAGTTCCCCGACCAGGGATCAAACCTGTGCCCCCTGCAGTGGACCACTGGACCACCAGGGAAGTCCCAGTAAATCATTGATAAAGTACGCAGCACATAAGAAATGTTCAAAATAATAGCTAACACATACTGAGAATTGTCTGCGTGGCAGGCACTGTTCTAAGCGCTGTTGTCATCACTACTATTCTCGTTAGCAAGAAAAAGGCTCCGTCTTCTTTTCTTGTTTCTGGTGAGAGCTGGATTTTAAAGCTCCTCTGTCTGCCCTCCTACTGCTGCTTCAGTTTCTTTCTCTCACAGAAGCACCTTCCAAAGAGCTGTTTCCCTGAGCCCTCTGCAGGTAACTACACGGCCAGATACAACATTTGTAGCCTCCAGGCTTGGAGGTGCCCCAGGAAAGGGGAGGGCCGTTTGGTTCCCTTTCTAATCCCTTCTCGGAGCCTCTGACTGTGTTTTCCATCCAAGGACATGAGGCCAGAAATCCAACATCAGCTCAGAAAGGGAGTAAGAAAGCAAAGCTCCCCAAGTGAGCTGCTGCGAAATCCTATAAAAACCCTCCTTCCATTTCCCTAATTTTCAGAGATGATGATTTATGGAGACATCTGTCTTCCAGCTTAAATCTACTTCCTAGGACTTGAGCCGTCATCGATGTAAAACTAATGAAAGGTTTATGAATTACTGAGCTCCAGGTACTATTGATAAACTCCCTTTCATGCCCTTGTTATAGCTCATCGTCTGCACAGCTGCTGTGGGCCTTTGAAGCAGAGAGCAAACCTCAAAGGTGGATCATTTTAATCCTCCCCTCAGAAGAGGAAAGCCTGTTTTTGCTGCCGCCCGTTCCACCCCTGCCAGCAGGAGGGAGGGGGTCCAGGCTGGCAGGAGAACTGGGGGTCAGCAGAGACCTCAAGATGCCATGAAAAAGTTCTGGACATGGTTGATGATGATGGTTGTGCAACCTGTGAATGTGCTTAATGCCACTAACTGTACTCTTAAAAATGGTTAAAATGGGAAATTTTATGTTATGTATATTTTACCACCATTTTTTAAAATTAAAAAAAGAAAGGCCACAGCCCTTTGGCCCGGCTGCTGCCTGAGTGCTCATTGCAGTCTGGAAGACCCCATTTCCTGAACATACGCAGGGACAAAGCTGCTCTGAGGCCTCACAACTTGTGGCCTGGAGCGCCTTCCATGTGTCTGACCTCCATCTTTCTTGCTGTACTGTGAACTCCCATCTCTTTCTGATGAACTGTGGCTTCCTCATAAAAGAGAATGTTGCCTCACATCACAGATGCAATACATATAAGGTTAGCAGAGTGGGCTCTGCAGGCAGATTCTAGCTCTGCCCCTTAAGGACTGTGTGGCTTTGGGCAAGTTACTTACCCTCTCTGTGCCTCTGTTTCCCCACATATAAAATGGTGGGGGGGGGAGGGACCTACCCCATTGAGAGTCTGTAAGAAGTTAGCACTTTTACCATGCTTGATACGAACCTAACACATAGTAAGTACTCCATAAAAGTGGGCTGTTAATTGTTCCCAGTTTTCCCTATGCTCCAATCACTGCTGATAGCATCTTCTTTGGATATGAAAGATGTAGCAGCTGGGGGGGGGGGGGTGGGATGGCAGCAAGCATAGGGTAGAAATGGGTGGAGGGCACGGGATGGTGGCAGAGCTGGGAGTGGGTGTGCAGCAAGGGTTTGTCTTCCCAGACTGCAGTTGCTCATGTCATGCTTTCTGAAAAAGAGTCACAGGTACACTGATATCACAACTTTTAGGGACTGGCCACTCTGGAGGCAGACACAGCCACCCCAGAGACCCCCAGCAGCCACTCTATCAGCAGTGATCATCTGGAATGTAGGGGAAAGTGGGAAAAGTAACTGCCAGCCTTTATATGACTGTTTGTGACTTCTGAGGCCAGTTCATGAAAAAAAAACAAAAAAACAAAAAAACACGGCGGCTTCTGCCTTGTTCTCTTTTGTATCACTCACTCTGGGGAAGCCACCACCGTGTGGAGAGGAACTGAGGCCTCCCACCAGCAACCAGCACCATGGGAGTGAAGCATCTTGGAAGTAGGTCTTCCAGCCCCAGTCAAGGCTTCAGATGACCACAGCCCTGGCTGTCATCTTGACTGCAACCTCAAGAGAGACCCAGAGTGACCTTGCTCCCGAATTCCCGACCCACAGAAAATGGGAGAGATAATAGATATAGATGTTTATTATTATTTTAAGCTGCTAAGTTTTGGGGTAATTTGTTGTGAAGCACTGAGTAACTAATACAGGTGAGGAAAGAGATGGGTGGGCAGGGCCAGGGGTATCTCCCCGGGGGTGTGGAACTGATGGAAGGGAAGACATTCCCATGTATCTCCCCTTCACTTCCACCCTGTTTTTAGCCAAGTGAAATCCACTTCTATGTTTTGCTGCTTCCCAAACACACCCTGCCCTTCCCACCTCTGTGCCCGAAAATGCTGCTTTCTCGATGACTTAAGGCTGGGGTCAGGGGCTCGGCCCTTCTCACTGCAGAACTGGCGGCCAGCTGGCTGTCTAATAGAAAGATCTCAGCGCTGCTTGCAGGAGAGGCTCTGCAGAGCACGGGAAGCCCTGTAGATTTTAATCCTTTCCCTCTTTAATCTTTCTTCCACCTCCTTTGGTTCATAGGTTTCCACATGCACTGCAGTTTCAGAAGATAAGCCCCCCTACCAGACATGGCAAACCACCTCCTCTGCTCCAGCGGGAGTGGAATTCGGTCAAGCAGGAAACCACAGGATCTCCGATTGCCTTCTGGGAGCTGGAGGAGTCCATGGGTGTCAGGGACCCAGGAACCTCCACCCCAGGCTGTCATTTCCTTCAGCCTCTGGCTTAGTCCTACTGAAAACGCGCAAGGCCCCTGGATGGTCTGGGAGCTGGGAGGGGAGGGGGCTGCGTGACCCCTGGAGTGGCTGTGCTAGGCTGAGACAGTGTGACCTAACGGTCAAGAGCAGGGGTCTTTGAAGTCAGACAGGCCTGGGAGCAAATCTCAGCTCTGCCACTTCCTGCCTTGGGACCTCCGACAAATGACTTCTTTCTCTGGGACTTGATTTTGCTGGGCACTCAATAAATAGGCGTGGCCAGCAGTAGGACCAGAGTCTGCAGGTGACCCCTCCCTGACCTCAGTCCCCCTCAGCCTTCCTCTCAGTAAACTGGCAAGCAAGGCAATTCTCCCACCTCTGACCACCAGCCAGGCTGGGATACCATGTGACATAAGGATATTAAGCAATCCTTCAGGCCAAAGAATCCCCACATAACAAATTCATTCTGTGCAATAAAGAACTTGGCTGCACCTCTGCTTGGGTGTTTGAGATCCGAATTGCTGCCTTGGCACTTCAGAGACAGAGAAAGGAGAAGCGAGCTCAGGGGCTCTGGGAAAAGACCTTTAGACTTGTTTTAGAAATCAGATTTGTCTGGCCGCCTCTCACCTGCCCTCCAGGTTTGGATGAAGGGAAGGTGAACTCTGGAGGGCTGCCTGTTGGGCATGGAAAACAGAGAGCGGGGAAGGGCAGGGATCAGGAAAGGGGTTTGATGGGGACACACAGACACAGGGGCCTCCCAAGCGATGCCCCTTTCCCTGACCCAGGGAAGCTCTGGGGGCGGCCAGAGGAAAGAGCTCTCTCATTGGTGTTAGGATGAGCAGACCTGAAACTTACAGACACAGACCCATAACCAGCCTGCACCACTTCTTTTTACACAGGCCAAGCTCTGCCCTCTCCCCGCTCTGCAGACTTCATGTGGACACTTTCTTCCTCCCCAAGATGGCCTTGGATGTTGCTCATTCATTCATTTATTCATTCAACACCCTTGTATTGAACATCCCCTGGATGCCAGTGAACATGGAAGGAGGGCAGAGTTGATTAATGAAATTCAAGTTCTAAACCCCAGCCAGAGCTCATGGAACCAATCATTATAGCTCAATCCACTCAGGTATCCATTAAAAAGTAGGGTATCACGGGGGGTGACAAAGAAGGTGACAAAAACTGCCCAAGAGAGACTGGAAAGGCCTTTCCAGAGGAGGGCACATCTGAGCTGGGTCTTAAAGCCTGGGTAGGAGGAGTTCATCTCAGGAGGAAAAAGAGAAAGTGGAGAAGAGGTAGAGGAGGGGGAGCAAAAAGGGCATTCTAGGCAAAGAAAGTAGCATATTCAGGCACAGAGGTGGGAAAGGCAAGGTGTTTGGGGGAAGCAGCAAAACAGAAGAGGATTTCTCTTGAATTGTGTAGAGAAGTTACAAGGGGTGTCTTCCATCAGCTCCACACCCCACGCAAGATATCCCTGGCCCTGCCCACCCATCTCCTTCCCCATCTGTATTAGTTATCCAGTGCTGCATAACAAATTACCCCAAAACCTAGCAACTTAAAACAATAATAAACCTCTATATCATTATCTCTAGCAGTTTCTATGGGCCAGGAATTTGGGAGCAAGCTCACTCTGGGTCTCTCTTGAGGTTGCAGTCAAGATGTCATCCAGGGCTGTGGTCATCTGAAGCCTTGACCAGGGCTAGAGGACCTACTTCCAAGATGCTTCATTCCCATGGGGCTGGTTGTTGGCGGGAGGCCTCAGTTCCTCCCCACATGGGCCTCCCCACGTGATGGTGGCTTCCGCAGAGTGAGTGATGCAAGAGAGAACAACACAGAAGTTGCCTTTATAAAAAAAAAAAATATATATATATATTATATATATATACACACACATACACATATGAATGTATATATATATAAACTGGCCTCAGAAGTCACAGTAATTTCTTTAATATCTTATTGGACCCTCAGATCAGCTCTATTCAATATGAAAGAAGACCACACAAGGGTGTGAATATCAGGAGTTGTTGATTCTTGGGGATGCCTCCCTGATAGCCCTAGTCGGGACAAGCTCTGCTCTATAGAATTTCAGGAAAGCAAACAGACTCTGAGGAAGTCTTTTCCATCAGTTTCCATGAGGCTTTTCAAGATGCCTTCCAATAGTGACTGGTCAGTGGGTGTGGTACGGACAGTTTCCCTGGGGGAACGGGCCTGGGGGCCAGGAGGACCATCTGTGTCTCTCATAGCATGCCAACACATAAGACAGAACCCGTCCCTCATCATTGTTCAACGGCCCACATGGCTTCTGGCATGGTTATCCTTGAAGCAGGCTCACAGATATGCCCTCCAGCACATTCCTGAGACACTGCCAGTTGGATAGCCCACACCAGGCAGGGGCCAGCCATGCCAGTGAGACCCACTCGGGGGCCTGGGACCCATTCGTAGGTTAGCTGGTAGTTGGGTCACCTCAGTAAGTCTCTACGTGCCCGGCCCAGGTCCTGGACAGCTCAGATCTGCCAGCCCCTCAGGCTGTGCAGGCCTTATATAATTGGAATGCCAGGCAGCACCTACAGACAAGTTTATCACACTCTGTATAATGTGTAAATACCATTAAGTTGGACAGATTTTCTCATTAATTCTCGGTCCCAGTGACAGACCAGGAATTAACACAATTGATTTTCCAGTCCCTACTCATTATCAATCATCCCCCAGAACTTAGTCACATTTCGTCTGTTCCACCTGGGCCCCAGCATCTATTTGGAGGCTTCAACATATATTAAACTAATAAAGAGCAATGGGCACTGCCGTATCTGCCCTGGAAACTGGTGGGGATGTGCGAAGAAAGAAATCTTGGGCAAAAAGTTATTTCTGGGGCTTATGGATGGAAGAATGGACAGCATTCGAGGGCACAATCCTGTCCCCTGGGACGCTGGCATCGGCCAGCAGGTGCTCAGGCAAGGGTGTTAGCAACTGCTTCTGTTATGAATTGCTGTGGCTTGGAACAACAACAGAGGTATTTGCTCGTGATTCTGTGGGTAGACTACTTGGGCTGGTCTCTCCTGGGCTCGCTCGTGTGCAGTCAGCTGGTGGCTGGGAGGTCCAGAGGGTCTAAAACTGGCCTCATGAACATGCCTGGTGGTTGGTACAGGCTGCCGCCGGGTGGGTGGTCTGGGAACCTCAGCTTAGATGGCTCATCTCTGCTTCGTGTGGCTTCTCATCCTTCAGGAGGCCAGACCCAACTCCTTCACCTGGCAGTCTCTGGAGAGCCCCAGGTGGAGGAGAGCAGAAGCTGCAAGGCCTACTGAGGTCTGGGCGGGGACGTCGTAAGGCATCACTTCCGTCATCCTCTATTGGTCAAAGTAAGTCAAAGATCAACCCAGATTCAAGGGATTGGGAAGGAGACTCTGCCTCTTGATGAGAAGAATTGGGCAAAGGCACACTGCAAGGCGGGCCTGCCACAGGGAGGGGCTCGTTGCAAACAGGGTGTCACAGTCACCAATCTGGGATCAGGCTCTGAGACCCTCCTGCTGTGGGCAGTTTCTTCCCGATCCTTCATGCCAAGAGGAGGTGGCTCTCATTCAAGAGCTGACTTTGGTACCCACCAAAGCAGGAGAGAAATGTGGACTGCAGTGACCTGAACGGTGACCACGCCCAGCACTGAGGCAGGGGATGGCAGGTGGAGCACGTCAAAGTCCGTCCTGCCTCCATCTGACTTTGCAGCTACCGGGATGCTTCTGGACCACACAGGGCCGAGTGGTATGTATTCAGAAATTGCAGTTAATTTTACGCATATATGTGGAACCTAGAAAAATGGTACAGATGAACCGGTTTGCAGGGCAGAAATAGAGACACAGATGTAGAGAACAAACGTATGGACACCAAGGGGGGAAAGTGGCAGGGGGGGTGGTGGTGGTGGTGTGATGAATTGGGAGATGGGGATTGACATGTACACACTAATATGTATAAAATGGATAACTAATAAGAACCTGCTGTATAAAAACTAAATAAAATAAAATTCAAAAATTCAAAAAGAAAAAAAGAAATTGCAGTTAATTTTAATAGCAGCAAGAGCATGCACACTTACAGAAGCAAATCCTTTGCAAACAAGTGCATGTTGTATGTGAGGCACTCATTCCAAGTCCAAAATAATTGTGGATTATCCACTGCTTTTGACTGCCTGTTCCATCCCACCCTCACAGAGATTATTTCGATTATTTTATTTTAATGATATAATTATGGTAGTATTAACAATCTCTACTTGACAAAGGGCTTTTGGGGGTAAATATTTTCTTGAGGTGTAACATTCATTCAGAAGAATTCACAAATTTTCCCAAAGTGAATGCACCTGTGTAATCTGCACCAGGAAGACCCCCCCTCGGACCCACCCACCCCAATAAAGGGCAACCACTCTCCTGACTTTTTCTTTTTTTTTTTGGCCGCGCCTTTTTGCGGCTTGCGGGATCTTAGTTCCCTGACCAGGGATTGAACCCAGGCCCTGGCAGTGAAAGTGCCAACTCCTAACCACTGGACTGCCAAGGAATTCCCTCTCCTGACTTTTGACACCATAGATTAGTTTTCAAATGTTGTGTATTTGTTTTGAAATGTTGTGTATTCGTAGAGAACACGCTTTTAGGAGACCCATCTGCCCAGCTGAGGTCCCAGACCTGGGAGATGACTAAGGCATCGTCACCGCCTTCAGGGCTGTTGGATCAGGAATCCCTGCTTGGGGCAAGGAGACGGTTTTCCAACTCCTCAGGGCTCCTCTCCATCCTAAGTCTTGAGTGTCGTCCTTAAGGCAAAGCACCTCTTTTGCCGCACCAGATCCGAGCATGGGAACAGGAGTGGTGGGAGCAGGGGTGGGCAGAAGAGTGAGGGGAGGGAAGAGGGAGTGACGAGAGGTGAGTAAGCCTTTGAGGGCTCTGGCCAGTTTCCTTCCATCTTCTCCCAGACACCGGTCCTCATCCAACCCCTTGTCACTCGGGAGTACGCAGCAAGCTGTTGGATGGTGTGGAAGGCAGGTGAGCTGGCAGGGGTGAAGTGAGGAGGGGAGGGTGGGAGGGCCTTAGGAAACATTCAGCAGACTCTTCCTGAGTGCTTCCTAGAACAGGACAAAGTGGTGGGGCCCCAGGGGGAGGGGGCAAGCCCTCCCTCAGCTCTCATATTCAGAGCTCACCTAGAACCATCACTAGGCAATAATACACGTCTTTATGGAAACAATTTCGGGTGAATTCTTTTTTTTTTTTAATTTTATTTATTTTTGGCTGCATTGGGCCTTCGTTGCTGTGCGCAGGTTTTCTCTAGTTGTGGCGAGCGGGGGCTACTCTGCGTTGCTGTGTGCAGGCTTCTCATTGCGGTGGCTTCTCTTGTTGCGGAGTACGGGCTCTAGACACATGGGCTTCAGTAGTTGTGGCACGTGGCCTCAGTAGTTGTGGCTCGCGGGCTCTACAGCACAGGCTTAGTAATTGTGGCGCACGGGCTTTGTTGCTCCGTGGCATGTGGGAACTTCCGGGACCAGGGCTCGAACCCGTGTCCCCTGCATTGGCAGGCAGATTCTTAACCACTGCGACACCAGGGAAGCCCCTGGATGAATTCTAATGTGCTTTATTATGTGACTTTTTTAGAAGTTCTGCTACAGGGCGATGAAATAGGTTCTGAATATTAAGTAGTAAGAGGTTACAAAGTGCATCTCTGCCTGGTGGGCACCTCCCTGGTTAATCAGCTCCCTAATACCCATCAGGTAAGGGGGGATGGCAGAACAGGGTCTCCCCGCCCCCACTCAAGGATTAGCTTCTCTCTTCTCTCATCGAAGTTGTCCGGGTGGACCATGGCACTCTCTGCTAGGGCCTGAGCTCACCTGCAATCAGCCCATAGGCCCCAGCTAGGGGAGGAGACAGGTGCAGAGCAGGGTGTGGATTGAGGGGGGGCCACAGGGGCCTGAGAGATGGATGGGACACTGGGGCCTCCATCCACCCCATCTCTGCCCCTTATACCCCATTTAGATGTGGATGAGGCACCTGTGGGGACAGAGGTGGCCCCATCTCCGAGCCTCCAGGGTTTGCGGGTCAGCAGAGCATTAAAAGTTTTCCCCACATTCCAGACAGGGGCAGAAGGGCTGGGATAGTTCTTTAGTCTTACACCATCAGTCTCAAATCAGAATGGGGCATCCAGTGATGTGTGGAACAAGGTCCCTCTGAGAACTGCTCCCCCTAAATCCGTCTCTCATCCAGCCCCTTAGGCCCTCCCCTCCAGGGCAGTAGCCCATGGGCTGGACATTTCTCTTCTCATCTGTCTCCCATCAAAACTTACCCATCTTGCGTGGCATTCATTTTGGGCCCCATCCTCTGTTTGCCGTGATGACAGGCAGTTTATTGTTTTTTGGTTTTTGCCCTCTGTGAGCCCTCCTCAGTTATACACTTATATTTTAGCAAGGACCTTTGGGAGATATAATGCTTTCATTCACAGGACTGACTGATGATGGAATTTGAGGCACCAGGCAGGTTGCTGCAGAGCTATTTAGGTGCAGGAGAGCCTCTGAGCTCCCATTAAATCATAGTCACGGTGACCTGATATAAGAAGATATACTGCTCTTCCCATGAAAAGTTTTCACCTGCAAACCAGCATGCTGCTGTCAAGTGCAGAGTTCGGCCTTTAAGAATGTGCTCAGGGCTTCCCTGGTGGCGCAGTGGTTGAGAATCTGCCTGCCAATGCAGGGGACACGGGTTCGAGCCCTGGTCTGGGAAGATCCCACATGCCGTGGAGCAACTAGGCCCGTGAGCCACAACTACTGAGCCTGCGCGTCTGGAGCCTGTGCTCCGCAACAAGAGAGGCCACAATAGTGAGAGGCCCACGCACCGCGATGAAGAGTGGCCCCCGCTTGCCGCAACTAGAGAAAGCCCTCACAGAAACGAAGACCCAACACAGCCAAAAATAAATTAATTAATTAATTAATTAAAAGAAAAGACTTTATTAAAAAAAAAAAAGAATGTGCTCAGCAGCAGATCACTGAATGAATGAATGAATGAATGAATCCCAAACAAAAATGCAACCCAAGACTTTGATCTCATCAGCCCTTGACCTCATCCAGCCTACCAAATTCTGAGAGTCAAGGCAGAAGGCCGGAGGTCCCCATCATCCCTTCTCCTGACATCAAGTCATCCAGTCCAAGTGGTGGACCTAGGAGAGAAGGAAGGCACTCCCTTCCAGAACCAGTCCTCAGCACCCACTGGCCTGGACGATGGGCCACCAGGCAACTCCTCCCCAAGGCTGGCCCAGGACCACTCAGGGCAAGGGAGGAGGTCCTTCCCCGCACCCATTCTATCCCAAACTCCAAGTTCCATAGAAGTGCAACCTTCCGGAAAGAGCCTGAAATAGACACACAATTCTGTCGCAGTTTCTCCATTCCCCCTCCTGCACTAAATGCCTATTAGGGACAAAGGGACGGGAACAGAGGACAATAACATCTGTTTTTCCAGCAAGCCGGTGACAATGCGGATCTGGAGGCGGAGCTCACATCAGCACCGGGGCCCAGATGCAGCCCCACGGCTGCAGAAGCAACTGGCGCTCCATTATTTCTCAGAGATTATCTCCCAGTCGGCGGCGCCTGCTTGCTTGCTTTATCCTTACCCGGGGAGCTATCGCTGCTCTCCGCAGGATCAGCCCTGCCTCTCTGCTTGCTTTTCATCTCTGTCACGGACTGGGCCCCTGCCTCAAGAGGAATCTGGAAGCCACGAGTCCTCCAGTCTCGGTGCTGCCTTCTCAAGGCTGGGACCAAGGTCAGGATGCGGGCCCACACCACAGAGCCTGGTGGAAAGAGCACTGGGTGAGGAGTAAAGGACCTGGCTTCTAATCCCAGCTTGGCCACTGGCTCTGTGACCTCGCGAGGATGAATCTGTCTGGGGACCTTGAGAGCAAGGTGTTCAACCTTGCTGCAGGAGCCTCAATTTCCTCATCTATAAGATGGGCATCATATAATCATAACTCCATCCTAGAATTGTGATGAGTCTCAAAAGTGATGCACACGTATGTGAACCTAATTCAGCCCAGACAGCAGAACTGAGGAAAAGGGCCATGAGACCCTGCAGCGTGGGTTTCTGTAGGCGATTTTGTCTGAGGCTGTTCACACTCAAAGGTGATATCTACCAAATTTGCAGGAGCCATGCTTCTACTCCAGGTCAGAGGGATGACTGAGATGACTCTGGGGGTCAGACTGCACAAAGCAAATAGAATCATCCATCCCCCTCTCAAACAGTGGGAACCCCAAGACCCTCTCTCTGATGGGTCCCTCAACCCTACCTCTTCTACCTCTCCTTCAACAAACACCCAGGGCAACCAGCGTGAGAAGCCCCCATGTGCAGGGGGAACTCAGCGGGGGCCGGGAGAAGGGTGAGGGAGGGAAGCGGGAGGAGAGACAGGAAAGAAAATGGGAGAGGAAGACAATGATGAGAGAAGCAGCTGTGGTTCTTTCAATATTTTAAAGGAGATTTAAATTGAAAATGAGATTTATAAAAAAAAGAGAAAGAAATCACACTTTCCACCACCCTGTCTTCGTAAAGAGAAGCATTGAAAATGAAAAAGATTTTTAACCAAACGAGTGCTGCATCTAGAGTCGGAGAAGAGCCGATTCAGGTCGAGGGCCTGCCATTCTGTGGCCCTGCGACCTTGAGCAAGTCACCTGCCCAGCAAGCAGAACTCTCAAAGCCGTGGGGAGGCGGGGCAGAGACCCGCGAGGAGAGGGTGTGGGAACTCGGAGGATGGAGACTCTGTAAGCCTGGGCGGTGTGGACGGACGGTTCCACTCCCACGGCTTAGACTCCAGGGGGTGAACGTGAGGACGCCCTCCTCCCAGCAGCCCAGGCCACTTCCAGGAGCGGGTCATCAGACCCTCCAGGAGGGACTGGAGAACGGGACTACGGATCTCCCCGGCCAGCAGTGGGGTTTCTGGGGCGGGGCCTGGCCTCTCCCAGGAGACGGGGCCCCACCTGGAGAAGCAGGTCTTCTTCCAGCTCTCAGGCAAAGCAAGATTAGCTGCACCCGATGGCCCGGGGCACGGATTACACAGCACTCTTCCCCACCTGACTCGGTTATCTTTGTTTGACACCGTCCCCCTCGCTGTCCCTTCTTGAAAAAGGAATGGCTCTTCTCGAGACAGCAGCCCGCCCCCGTGCCCCACCTCTGTTCTGAGCTCCATCTCCCTGCCTCTGCCCGAGCGGCTCGGGGCTATCATATGCTCACAGCCCCCGTGGTTCCCTGGTTTCCGTTTATCCTCTCTGCAATTGCATGGAGATTGGTAACCTGGTAATTGAGATTGTTTTACAAGGTGTCGCTCATTGCACTGAGTTTCATTAATTTTCAGCTCATCTGAACACCCAGAGTAATAACTGCCCTGTTGGTGAGGAAGCAGAGGAGTGGGTGTCCCACACGTACACAAGTGCACACATGTGCAAGTGGGCAAATTTCTTAACATAATGACAACCCTGGTAAAACAGACTTCAGACGTTTTCTGGATGTCCTTCCCCGGTTGAACTCTGACAGGAGCCCAAGGAGATGATGTTACCCGTCCCCATAGCACATTTGGGAAATAGGACCCCCTGAAAATTCCTTTAACCTAGAGATTTTTTTTTTTTTTTTTTTTTTTTTTTTTTTGGCTGTGTTGGGTCTTTGTTGCTGCACGCAGGCTTTCTCTAGTTGCGGCAAGCGGGGGCTATTCTTCATTGCACTGTGCGGGCTTCTCATTGCGGTGGCTTCTCTTGTTGCAGAGCACAGGTTCTAGGCGCGCGGGCTCAGTAGTTGTGGCTCGCGGGCTCTAGAGTGCAGGCTCAGTAGTTGTGGCGCACAGGCTTAGCTGCTCCACGGCATGTGGGATCTTCCTGGACCAGGGCTCGAACCCGTGTCCCCTGCATTGGCAGGCAGATTCTTAACCACTGCGCCACCAGGGAAGCGCCTAACGTAGAGACTCTTGAAGCCCCTTTGAATGACAGGCCATTCACAACCATACCTGTCTTTCCATCCAACTCTCTCTTAGCACCTGCTCAAAGGTCAGGCTCCCAGGGCCGTAGGGCATTCAAATAGGAAGCCACCTTGACAGTGTCGAGCCCCAAGGCCAGAACCTCAGGGATACCGGGCTCTGGTGGGGGGAGGGGCAACTTTCCCATGGTCACCCCACTGGGATTCCAGTCTCCCTGAAAGGCTACAAATGGGTCCTGCCTCGGTTTCCTCATAGAACCTCGTGTGGGTGCCCGAGCAGAGCCCCTCAGGAAATCACCAAAGGGATACCCCCCCCAAACACACACACACACACACACACACACACACACACACACACAGACATTCACAATGAGTAGTTTCTTTTCTTTTCTGTCTCCCTCACTATTTTATAAGTTCTGTGAGGGCAGGGACCTGGTCTTGTTCACCTTCTATTTTTAGTGTTTAACACAGTGTTTAATACGTATCAGGTGCTCAATGAATGTTTGCTGAGTGAAATGACCGTACTGGGCATTGTGCCAGCACTGTGAAGAACACCATCACGTCAGCCAGGGATCCTCTGCCCTTTAGTGCGGAAGCCTGATATTATACAGAAACGACCACATTCTGAAATATTCATCAGTAAGAGAGGAAAGGGGACTCATTTTATGAGGTGCCTGTTACATCCCAGGCACCGTGCTAAGTACTCTCTGAACAATAGTTCATCTAAACTCAAAACTACCCTACGAGGCAAATACTTTCATCCTCCTTTGTAGAGAAGGAACTGGAAGCTCATAGGGGTTACATAGCTTGGCTGAGCACAGCCAGAGGGCGAGTGATACAGCCTGGACTTAACTAAACCCAGTGCTGTCAGACTCCATGAGTGTTTCACTAGTTAAGCTCCATGAGTGATGTCAGGAGTGCCTGTTTGTCTGTCTTTCCTCTGGGACTGTAAGATTCCTGAGGATAGGGACCAGGTCTCATTCACCATTATACCTCAGAGCCTAGCCAAGTGCTGGAACATAATACTTGCTCATTTAACTGTGAATGACTAACTGGTCTCACAGCCACCTGTAGGTGGCACCAGAGGAGCAGAGGCGAGACAGAGGTCTTTGTCATAAGCAGTGAATGGATGTGGGTCTGTGACAGTGGGGCGGGGAGAAATTAATCTCTGCTGCCCTCCTTCTCCCACAGCACTTTGTGCCTCTGTTATGACACTTGAGATGGCATAAGAATAACTTATGTATGTGTGCTCTCTTCCCCAGCTTACTATGAGCTCTTAAAAGGCAAGGGCAAGCTTATTCATTTTGAGTCCTAGGACAGAGTGGGCTCTCAGTGAGGGTCTCTGGCCCTGGAAGCATCGCTAGAAGGCTCTTATTGGTGACCTCTGACCCCCTCAGCACGTCCCCTGCATCTGTGCTCCTCCTCGCCTTCCATTCCCCGGTCTCAATGCAGCCCGGAGGGAGGCGGTCTTCCCATTCCCCTAACATGATGCCTTCCCTGGACCTCGTCTCTCAAGGCCATTCATCTTGATTAGGTATTGGCAGCCTTGGCTGATTAAATGCCCCACCATCCCCTCCTGTTTGTTTCTCAGCAAGGAGGTGTCCGGGTTTTTCATTCTCCAGGCTTTGACCTTGGCAGTGGTGCGATGGCCCTTAGCACACCTGCCTCGATGCTGCAGTCTTGTCTGGCCGTGCTGCCAAGGAGGTTGATTAAGGAAAACTTCGCCCACGCTCTCAGGCGGCAACCGAGGGACTTTCTCCAGCCAGGTGAATTGGGGACAGCTGCCCACCAGCACCTCAGCTTCTGAGGAAACCATCACCCTCATGGCCACCTCCTCCTGGAAGCCTTGATCGCAACTCCTCATCACCTCCTCCTGGAAGCCTTCCTGATTAGCTCCATCCGGCACCCCCACCCCTACCCTCAATGCACTGTGGTCGTCAGGGTTTATTCAACAGTTGGCAGGCGTCAGCCGCCTCTCACCGAACCCAGAGAGTAAGTCTTCTGTGTCCCAAACACGTGTAACTCTCAGCTCAGGTGCTGCTCACCCTGAAGGTAGGGAGGGGCTCTTTCGGTCTCCCCGCAGCCACGTGCCCAGGAAGCAGAGTCACCATTCCTGATGTGGGCACTCTGTCTCAGTGGCTGGGTGAGGACTGCAAGAAGGAGAGAAAATGAAGGCAGGCAGATGGGGGAACAGGAGGAGAAATTTAACCTGAGGACGCACCTTGCTGTGTTGTGGGCGGACAGGAGCCACTCTCCGTTATTCAGGGATGGGCAGATTTGACCCAAAACCTTAGTCCACCCAGCCGGAGCAAGTCAGACAAGTGGGCTTAATTATTATCTCCATAGAGCCGGCCTCCTGGGAGCACAGGGCAGAGGGTTTGAGGGGGCCTCACCTGGCAGACTAGAGGGCAGCAGCCCAGTGCCAAGGCCAAGGGCAGTGCCCAGCCCATGGCACCTCCTCTACCTCCAATTGCTTGTCTGTCTCTTCTCCCAGGTCGCAGGCTCTCTGCTTCCTGCATGAGAGCGCCACCAGCAAGGAGGTGGCTGTCCCACCCGGATGGGGACCACATCCCCAGCCCTGAGCCACCGCTGTGGGCCTGCATTAGCCCGGTCACTCGCATATTCTTGAGAGCAACCCCAGGAGACCCTGCCTAAGAGTGTTGGTGGGACCAAGGAAGTTGTGAAGGCTGTGTCACTTTTGACGCTTCTGACACCCCCTTCTCAGGCACACACCACCACCAGCCGTACTTCCCCTTCTTCACCACCCTCCCACTCCCAGGGGCGGACCAATTGACTGAGTGCCCAGTGTACAAGGTGCTGCAGGACATACAAAGACAGAGAAGAGGAGCAGAACTTGCACTGAAATAGTTCAAAGTTAGAATCATGGCTCCATCACTTACTAGCTGGGTGACCCTGGGCAAACATAAGACTCTCCCTCAACTTCAGTTTCCTCTCTCATGAAAAAAAGATCTTAATACACCATTCATGGGGTTGTTCTGAGGCTTAAAAGAATGTTTTTAAGCTTTGAGAACAATGCCTGGCACACAGTGATGGTTTTATTACTGTCATTCACTCAGTCATTCAGCAAACATTTATTTAGAGTCTTCCAAGTACCAGGAAGATGAGCTGGATCTTAAAAGATCTTAAGAGTTACTGCCAAGTTTCCCTTCCTCTCCCAGCCCCTTACCGCTCAGGGGCAGCAGATGTGATGCAGAGGTCCAAACTCTAACACCTGTCGGTCAGCCCTACAAGTCTTGCCGCCCTCAGAGGTGACCCAGTCCTTCAGCACCTGCTCTGAGTCCCAAGCCCTGTGCTCGAGATGACTTAGGATGGTGAGTAAAGCACCCTAGTCCTCCCACCTCCTGGGGGCGGGTGACAATAGACATTTGACCAACTAACAGATGCGTAACACCCACACCATGCCTGGGCCTGCCCTGCTACACCCACTGTGACCCTAATGCGGACAATTCTAAGGCAGGCTGGGGGAGAGAGGCACAAGGTTATGGCAGGAGCGCGGGAGGGTGGACTTGGGGCGCTCCTAGAGTAACAGCATGCAGAGGGCCGCCTCTCTGGCATCGCAGGAGGGCCCCAGGCCAACTTCCCTTCACCCTCGAAACCTGGTTGAAATCATGTGATCAAGACCCTCACCGTCCCTCTCAAGATGCTCAGGACCCTCCCAGAACTCCTGCATCTTGAGGTGGGTCAGGGGCACTGAAGGGGGTTTGCCCTGCAATTATAGCCTTTCCCCCACCCCAGGAAGCTGTCTGCAGGCCCTCCTGAAGAGCCAGGCTCAGCCCTTGTCACCTCTTCAAGCAGGGGACCTGACTCAGTTTATACCACTGTTTGGCATCCTGGCTTCGTCAGTCATGGTGGGAGGCCTGTCCCAATTGGAAAAAGGGCAAATCACAAATGTCAACTGGCTGAGACCCAAGTGCCAGGTTCTCGCCAGAGGCACCACTTTTACACCAGCCTGCACGGTCTGGAGCCTGTAATGAAAGAGGCTGACAGTCCATTAGCAGCAGAGTAGTCCGCGGGGCTTGGAGGAAAGGAGCTGTCATCCACCTCCCTTCAAGGGCTTTCAAGGGGGAAATCAACTGTGTGTGCGTGTGCATGCGTGTATGTGGGTGTATAATCTTAAAAAAAAAAAAAAAGAAAGTAATATCAATCACAGCCGTGTCCCTTAAAGTCGGCAGACAGACAACGATCTGACATCACAGAGAACTGTCAACATGTTTTTTGTACTCTGTCCTCCCAACCCCTGGGGGCAGGTCTGAGAGATGATCCCATAATAACAGAACACCCATATCACAGGATGGGAAGACCCTTAAGGTCTTCTCATACACCCCCTTCTGATGTCCAACTCTTCACTGCAATGTTCCTGACAAGGAATCATCCTTTCGCTTGAATGCCTCTAGTCACAGGGACCTCACTGCCCACTGGGACGTTTCAAACATCTCACTTGCCAATTCCTCTAATGTTTAAAAAGTTCTTCCTGACCTCAGAGCTTAAATTTGGGATCAAATAACTTCCACCCGTTGGTCCTAGCTTTGCCTTTGAAGTCTCACACACACACAAACACACACACACACACACACCCTCCCACCCCAATCCCTTTTCCCCATGACAGCCCTCTCCTTTCTATGCTGACATGGTTTTAAGTGCCCTCACCAGTCTGCCTACTGCTTTCTGGACAAGATCCAGTTGGTGAATAACACGTCTTCAGAATGTGGTGCCACACTGAGAGACGTAAAACCTCTGCCGCAGCTGTTACCAGTGTGAAGACACACGTGTGTGTGCAGGTAGAAATGAAATTCCTGGAGCTGTATTTTCACGCATTCCACATTTCATCCCATATTGTTGAACGCCTTGCTGAAATCCCAGTGTCTTACATCCAAGGCATGCTCTTCTTGATTTATCATCACATTTGCTCTATCAAAAAAGGAACTAAGAGGGACTTCCCTGGTGGCTCAGTGGTTAAAAATCCGCCTGCCATCACAGAGGACACAGGTTCAAGCCCTGGTCCGGGAAGATCCCACATGCCGTGAAGCAGCAAAGCCCATGCGCCACAACCACTGAGCCTGCACTCTAGAGCCTGTGAGCCACAACTACTGAGCCCACGCATCTAGAGCCCATGCTCCGCAACAAGAGAAGCCACCACAATGAGAAGCCCGCGCGCCGCAACGAAGAGTAGCCCCTGCTCACCACAACTACAGAAAGCCCATGTGCAGCAACAAAGACCCCATGCAACCAAAAATAAATAAATAAATACATAAATAAAAAAGGAACTAAGAGGACTTCCCTGGTGGCGCAGTGGTTAAGAATCCACCTGCCAATACAGGGGACACGGGTTCGAGCCCTGGTCCGGGAAGATCCCACATGCCGCAGAGCAACTAAGCCCATGCACCGCAACTACTGAGCCCTAGTGCTGCAACTATTGAAGCCCACACGCCTAGAGCCCGTGCTCTGCAATAAGAGAAGCCACTGCAATGAGAAGCCCGTGCGCCACAACGAAGACCCGATACAGCCAAAAAAATAATAAATTTTTTAAAAAAGGAACTAAGAAAGAAAGAAAAATGCCCAGGAATGGGCCCAGCCCACCACGTGTGGTTGACAGCACAGGGATGGGCAGGACCTGCGCCTTCCTTGTTCTGGACACTAACCTATTAATTCCACCTCGGGTCACATTAACCAACATGGAAGCCAAAGCTCATCACTGACTCAAACTGTGCTTTGGGCCAGGTCACAGGCTCAGATTTTGGCTTAAATAAAGGAGTAACAGAGGAGTTGGTAAGATAACATATGATGTATTTCGCCACTCCACTCCGGAAGAGGTCAGCATTGAGCTTCTAAAGGCCCCTGGGTGGGATTTTGTGCAAAGGTCCTGCAAGGGGTGAGGAAGGAGGGAAATGCTCTGAGTAGGTCAGGTGGATGAGGTAGTTCACAGAGAAAGTGGGAGCCTCCCCCAAGACTGGGCAGAAATGGGGATGGAGTGACAGGGACAAGGGCTTTCCAGGCCCACGGTACTCGGCAAGGAAGGCTGCTGTCAGGGGCATTTTGAACCCTTCTAGAGCAGAGTATCCAAGAAACAAGGGTAGATTCCAGGGCCGAGCCCCAGCATGAAGGAGCGAGGAAGCAACCTTACAGACAGTGAGCCGACGGAGCAAGGACCCAGCCAGTATCTCTGGCTTCTGGCCCCACAGAGGCCCAGGGGTCCTGGGTGGTCCCAGGGAGATAGAAGTAGGCCCAAGAGGTGAGTACAGCTGAATATCCAGCCACCCCCATTGGGGAGCAGAATAAGTCTGACTCACAGGAATAAAGGCATGTGATGCTCTCCTGCGGAGTCATCAACACCCACCGTATCTGCGGCTCTCACACCACAGATCTTCCCCTTCTGATGTTCTATTGGGTTGGCCAAAAAGTTCGTTCGGGTTTTTCCAGCTTACAGACAAACCTGAACGAACTTTTTGGCCAACCCAATATATCTGGTTTGGGGGACCCAAGTATATTGCTTATATAGTAAGCCCCCTACACACGAACCTTCAAGCTGCGAACTTTCAAAGATGCAAACGTGTGTCCAATCACGTAAGTTAGTTCATATGTCTGGCGTACACTGTCGCGTGCATGCATCCTCTACAGGTGGTTGTGCTTTTGTGTACTTGATTGTACAGTACTGTATAGAGTACAGTAGTACAGTATCTTTATTTCAAGCCCAGGATGTCCAGAAGCAAGCGTAAAAGCAGTGGTGATGTAGCTGGTACTACTGTACTTTTCAAGGTACTGTACTGTAAGATTAAAAATGTTTTTAATTTTTTTGTGTTTGGTATGTACTATTTGTGTGAAAAGTATTATAAACCTATTACAGTACAGTACTGTACAGCCGATCATGTTAGTTGGGTACCTAAGCTAACTCTGTTGGATTTAGGAACAAATTGGACTTACGAACGTACTCTCGGAACAGAACTTGTTCGTATGTAGGGGATTTACTGTATTTACTCATGGTAAAGTTTTCCTTTCACACATCAAAGCAGCCTTTTCAGTCTCCCAGAAATTCACCTAACTAGACTATTATCCATTCCACGTATCTCTGCTGTGTTCATGAGGACATATCGTCAAATGCCCAGCAGAAACCCAAATGTCCCCTATCTGCTGCACGTTCCCAATCTATCAGCGGTGACCTGCTCAAGAAAAATGAAAGTAGGAAACGACAGAAGGAAACAAGGTTAATCTGACCTGCCTGGCTCTTGGCAAATCCATACTGGCTCAGAGGGGTCCCTACTGTCTTTCCTAAGGGCTCATCAAATCTGGTCAAACTCACCGCCAAAGATCAGGCACCCCACCCCCTCCCCACTACATGTGCCTGCGCTGGTTTCCTGAGGTTTATGAATCAGAGTTCACAAGCAGACGATGAGGCAAGCAGCAGGAGGAGAGCACAGGGAAATGAGAAGCCAGACCACTGATAAACATTTTCCTTTTTTTAATTAAAAAAATTTGTTTATTAACAAGTCTAAAGAAAACCTTCATTGAATCAGGGGATGTAATACAAATTATAGTGACCTGCATATAAAACCTGGCATCAAATTTGGCCTTTTAGAAAGATTTATATATAAAAATATGCATTAATACCTGCGCCAGAACACAGTGCAGAGGTTAACTGACACCCCCGAAGGGAGGGCTTACCAAGGTGGTCTGGTCTGTGGACGCAGGGAGCTCTCGGTCCGACAGCCTCAGGGGTGAGCCTTATGTGACAATGGCCTGCTGGGAAGGAGCCCGAAAAGCTTGTCTCTTTGAAGGCAGGACTCCTGTGAGCACCAAAATGCCACTAGCCTGGCATAAAACAAAAATGGTGCTGGGAGAAGACAGACAGGAGAGACGGCTGTCCTCCTTTTCCTCATTACTGGGCTCGGACCACTATTTGAAGATTCTGGAACTCTGCAGACAAACCACCTTTAACTTTAGAGGAACTTTTGCAATTTCCAAATTCGTTTTTTCCAAGTAAGCTACCCAATTCTAACTCAAGGAGCCAAATCATAATTGGCCTGATTTTAAGGATTAAGAGCTAGTTCTGATGTCATTTTCTACAGGCCAAGACCCTGAAATACCTATCAGAATGGCTATAATCACAACAGAAAAGCATGATGACGATGGTCTCAATCTATTTTGGTCTTGGACCCAATGCAACCAAGCAATTCTAGCCCAGAAGTTATACTTCACAGACACTGAAACAAGAAGCAGCTTTGATCAACACTGGAATTCCCCCATCCTGGGTACAAACTATCTCTGCACAAGTCAACCGAAGCCTTTGGGAAAAGCCAGGTCAGAATTGTATATCTGTCCTCAAGGAGGGGGATGCAGTTTCTTCACTGTTGAGCCTGTCACTTTGGCTGAACAGGGTCAGGACTGTCTGGCCATTGGCTTCTTCACTCACGGAGGAGCCGCTGTCCCTGGGCTGCTCGTCCTATGGTTCTGTGGACAGGGGCAACCATCCCTGACTCAGCTGCTAAGCTGCTGCCCAAACAGCAGGCCTCCACGGATGGGAGACACACAAGTGGGGACCTGAAAGAAATGGAGGGCGGGCGTAGGGGAGTGCGAGGAAACGCGATGGGGCAGGAGAAGAAGCGGCCTCATGGGCCTTCAGTAGTCGGCAAGGACCGCCAGGGCCTCTACAACTTCAGAGTGCTGCTGGTTACTGAAAGGGCTGGGAGTCCTTCCCGTCATGCCAGGGGGCTCTACAAGGGGAAACCAGCCGCCCTACCAGTTTCTATCCAAAAGCAGAGTGATTTTCTCAGCCGCCTCCAAGGTGATGTTGTTTTGTTTTGTTTTTCCTTCCAAGCTCTCAGCTCCATTGCCCTGCTGCGGGGTGATCTGATGCTTTTCCTCAACTGTGGCAATAAGTGAAGTGAGGACAAAAGGGTCTGAATCACAATTTAGGCAAAAAGCCTAGAGCCCCGTCGGGCTGTTAATGAGGGACTCTCTCTCTCAAGGCAGTGTATTTCAGGACCCAAGTGCTCAGGGTAAGAGACAGGTGCTCCTTGTCACTGGGGATCATCAACGTATCCTGCCAGACCAAAATAGCAGAGGACACTTGGCCCAGTTACTATGGCTCTTTCAGGACAGGAGGCCAACCTGGGCGGTTCCTTCACCAAGTCTTAGGGCACTGTAGTCCACTAAAAGTGACCTGACAACACCCTCTAGTGGAAATTATAAATAAAACAAGGGCCACGCGTCCAATTTACCTTGTTCTGACACCAGAGTGGTTTCAAGACTCCCCATAAAACGGAATAAAATAACAAAAACAAAACATTCTCTTTAAGAATGTAATAATAAAAAAAGGTGGGCGTTCACAAGCCATCCTTAAGCCCCTCGCTGCCAAATCACCTTCCCTCCTCAGACACTCTGCCTTCAACACATTCTGAGAAAGGGGGACGTGTTGTGGGGTGCGGCTGCTGGCCCCCTTAGAGTTTGGGCAGACTGCCTGCTGGTGCCAGAACGATGCTGGAAACGTAGAAGAGGCCCAGCAGAAGGTTGAGTTTGGCAGTCCTCTGGGGCAGTTTGTTGAAAGTCTGGCTTCGGAACTGTCTCTCGAGGGAAAAGGCCATGGGAATGGTGAGCAGGGGCAGTGCCAGGCTGATGCTGCAGTGCACAGCCAGGATGCTGAAGATCAGGTAGGGCAGGAAGAGCAGCGTGTTGTAGAGCATGTAGGAGAGAGTGGGGCCGATGAGGATGGCGAGCGTGACGATGCCAGCCTCCCGGTCGGACTCCATGTCCCTGGTGTTGTTGGAATGGAGGATGGCCTCGGTGCTAAGGGCGAGGGGGATGGCGTAGACCAGCGGGAAGACCGCCAGGGACCCCACCTGGACGGCGTAGGCGAACATCACAGCCAGCGGGCCGAAAGTGATGAGGATGATGAGGTCTCCCAGAGCCAGGTACTTGAATCCAATTCCTAGGCCAGGAAATACAGAGAGCTGGTGTGAGATCAGGGGCCGGAAACCGCCGCAGTCAAAAGGCAGGCTTCTGTGGCTGCACGGGGCACGTTCTTAGGCTGTGAAGCGGGGCGGTGGTTGCACTCCCCTCCCCTCCAGAGCAAAATCTGATTTTTTTCTCCAGCGGCACAGAGGGACAGAGAAGACTAATCGTTTAGCACCCAGTTCAGTCTCAGAGTCATCCCCGAGTTTTCCTTCCTGCTGTCCCCCAACAAAGCCCTGCCACAAAGAGCGGGGGCTTCCCAAACTAGTGGCTACCAGTGGGGAAGAGGGTAGAGGGGCAAAACAGGGGTGGGGAGTGGGAGGTACAAACTACTGGGTGTAAGATGGGCTCAAGGATGTATTGTACAACACGGGGAATACAGCCAATATTTTGTAGTCACTGTGAGTGGAAGGTAACCTTTAAAAACTGTATAAAAGGGCTTCCCTGGTGGCGCAGTGGTTGAGAATCTGCCTGCCAATGCCGGGGACACGGGTTCGAGCCCTGGTCTGGGAAGATCCCACATGCCGCGGAGCAACTGGGCCCGTGAGCCACAATTACTGAGCCTGCGCGTCTGGAGCCTGTGCTCCGCAACAAGAGAGGCCGCGATAGTGAGAGGCCCGCGCACTGCGATGAAGAGTGGCCCCCGCTTGCCACAACTAGAGAAAGCCCTCGCACAGAAACGAAGACCCAACACAGCCATAAATAAATAAATAAATAAATAAAAGAAATGACTCTATACCTTAAAAAAAAAAAAAAGACTGTATAAAAAATTGAAAAAAGTTGAAAAAAAGAAAAAAGAGCAGGGGGTTCCGAGTCACACACAGTTCAACGGGAGAGCCCGTGAAGGATCTCACAGGTCTTACGGTCCAGGGCTTGCGCCCTCCACCAACCCCTGCAAGACACTGCTTCTGTCAGGAATGCCCTGAGATCAGCCCCTCACAGAGTATCCACCCCAGCCTCCTACTTTTCAGCCACAACCTCTGGAAGCATCTTCTGGTTTTGAAAATCTCCAGTTAATCGCAGCGGAAGTTCAGGGTTCCCAAACTCCACACAGAGCAACTTTCACCCACATAATGAGTAAAACAGCTAAGACAGGGAACTTATAACACTGCTTCCCCTCTCTGGTTCCCATGAAGTTAAAACACTAAATAATCCCTAACTTTTCCTCCCGTACTGCTAATCTACTTCACATCCTGTCTAATCCCCATCTTTCAAACTGGCCCAGTTGCTCCATCCCCAAATCCAAGTCACAGTCATCTTATGCCTGGAATACTGCGACACCCTCCCAACTGATGCCTCAGCTTCTGTTCTCATAACCACCTCCCCCTCCCCATCCCTAATCGAATCTCCACAATGCAGCCAGAATGATCCTCTCAAAATACCAAGCTAGTCATGCCCCTCCCCCAACATACACCTGAAAACCCTTATCAACAAGTTGTCCTCCGGATAAAAAAGCCCCAGATCTTCCACCTAGCTCACCTCTGGCCCTGCCCTGCCTCCCTTCTGCCTGACTTTGAGCCCTCCTCCCCTCCCCACACATACTTCTTTCAGTTCCTCAGGGCCTTCAGACACTCCCCCAACCCCGGCCCCTTGCCTGGCTAACTTCTACTCATCCTTCAAGACTTTAAAGACCATTCCTCAAGGCAGCCTTCCTCAGCCCTAGACCACATTTGGTCCCCTTGCAATATGCTCCACAGCACCCCGACTTCCACTTTCATAAACTCCATCACACTTCTAGTTTTTTTTTTTTTTTTTTGACTGCACCGTGTGGCATGTGGGATCTTGGTTCCCCGAACAGGGATGGAACCCATGCCCCCTGCAGTGGAAGCTCAGAGTCCTAACCGCTGGACCACCAGGGAATTCCCACACTTCTAATTCTTAATCTCTGTCTCTCCCACTAACCTGCAGGTTTCAATGAGGGCAGGGCCTTGCGTCTGGCCAGTTAACAGCTGGCTCCTCAGTGCTTGACACAAAGGCTGAACTGAACACAGAGCTACAGTAACAAGCACCTGAAATTTGGAACCAAGGTCATGAAAAATGTCCCACTTGGATTGAAACAGGCAAAGCAGCATGGAAAGGGTGAGAGACACCCACTCAAAGAGGTGATCCACACATATATTGCTACAGAAGCTTGGGAAACCTCTGATCTAATCAACCTACCAAGGCATGCCCTCAGGATCAGAAAATTTAAAAAAAAAACTATTGGGTCATCAATTGCATTTTAAACAGCCTAAAATGGTAAGAGACAATGATCTGTAAAAGATCTAAAAGCATGGTAGCCAAAGAACAAGATGCAGCCCAAGTTTACCTCCACACCTAGTGGCTGGGATTCTTTAGTGCTAAATGACCACCCTTGATTCTTTGGAATGAAGCATCTCCAGGAAAGGGTATAACAGGCATGGCCCCTGATACACCCAACACACAGCAAACTAATTCTGTACTCCCTAGGCAGTGTTTTGATAAATAATTTGGTTGTCTGAGGACATGCCCTCCAGGAGGAAGGTCTCTCAAGCAGCACCTCGGCTCCAATTCTAAATTAGGAAATTGATGTCTTGTGCGGTATCTCACACATTTAGGCAACTACCCCTGCCCAAGGAAGATGCCAAGCAGGAATGCTCCCAGCACCAATCTAGCAAATTTCTCCACCACCTGTCTGCTCTTCTGCATTTTTTTCTCAGCTCTCCAAGCAGACTTCAAGGCTCTTGACCTCTGGCAAGAGTACCCAAGAACACAACCTTAGATTGCCTGGCAAAAAAACAACGTGAGCAAAGCTTCTTGAGGTTATCTGACACCAGAAAATGACAAAGCCCTTGAGCAGAAAGCCCTGTTTCCTGAGTGTCCGACCCAAGGCTCATGTGCTCCACCTGATTCAGAGATGTGGCCCACCTGGCAGTTTCCTTTTAGGCATTCCCCTCCTCCCAACACCATTTTCCACATGAGCCAGCACAGTGAAACACTGGGCCAGTTCTCCACACAGCAGCCAGAATGAATTTGTTAAAACATAGATCAAAATGTTGGCATCAGGGCTTCCCTGGTGGCGCAGTGGTTGAGAATCTGCCTGCCAATGCAGGGGACACGCGTTCGAGCCCTGGTCTGGGAAGATCCCACATGCCATGGAGCAACTAGGCCCGTGAGCCACAATTGCTGAGCCTGCGCGTCTGGAGCCTGTGCTCCACAACAAGAGAGGCCGCGATAGTGAGAGGCCCGCGCACCGCGATGAAGAGTGGCCCCCGCTTGCCACAACTAGAGAAAGCCCTCGCATAGAAACGAAGACCCAACACAGCCAAAAATAAATAAATAAATTTTAAAAAAAAAAGTAAAAGACTTAAAAAAAAAATGTTGGCATCAAAAGGATGTGGAGTAACTGGAACTCTCATGCCTCACTGGTGGGAAGGTAAAAGCAGTAGAACCACTTCAGAAAACACTTTGGCAGCTTCTCATAAAGTTAAGCGTCATCTACCCTATGACCCAGTAATTCGATTCCTAGGCATTTACCCAAGAAAAATGAAAACAAATATCCACAAAAGACTTTAATACGAATGTTCAGTCATAATAGCCAAAATGCGGAAATAATCCAAAAGTCGCTGAACAGGATAATGGATAAACAAATTGTGGTATGTCCATACAATGGCTACGTCTCAGTGATACAAAGGAACTACTGATACACATGACAACACAACGAAACTCAAAAACAGGCACAAGAATTCATACTGATTGATTCCATTTACATGATGCTCTAGACCACGCAACAGTGGTTGCCTCTAGATGGGGTGGGAAGAGTGGGGTTGACAGGGAAAAAGCACAAGGAAGCTTTTGGGGGTGACAGAAATGTTCTGTATTATGGTAGGGGTATGGGTTATACAGCTGTAGGTATTTGTCAAAATTCATCAAACTATAACGCTTAAGATCCACGCATTTCACCATACGTCAACTATGTATCGATAAAAGTCAACGTTAAAAAAAAACACATAAATCAGATTATGTCATTACCCTGCTCAATACATTTCAATGTCTCCCCATTTGTTCATTCAATAAATATTAAGTACTGACTACTTGCCAGGCACTGTTCTGGGCACCATGAAGAGAACAAAGAGACTAAAATCCATACCCCCAGGGACTTTACAGTCTAAGGGGGAAGATAATTAACAAAATAAGTACTTTATGTGGTTAGAATGTAATATGTGCTATGAAGAAAAAGCAGAGGAGAGCAATAGGGAAGGCACTGTAGGGGAAACACAGGGTGTGTGTGTGATTTTATTTTATTTTTTTCAGCTGCTGCAGAAAAAAATTGTTATTGTTTTGTAATTTTAAATAGGGTAGAAGCTGACATCAGAGCAAATGGGTGGCAGTTAGAAAGCAAATTATACACACAGATGGGGGAAAAGCGTGCTAAACAGAGGAAACAGCATCTCAAAGGACCTGAGGCAGGAGCATGCCTGGTGTGTTCCAGAAACAGCTAGCAGGGCAGTGTGGCTGGAGCATGGTGAAGAGGAGAGCAGGTCAGAGCGTTGGGGGAGGTGGGGGTGGAGCAGATAATGTCAGGCCCTGGGGGTCATTGTAAAGACCCTGGCCTTTACTCTAATGAGGTGGGAGCCACTTGAGAGTTTTGAGCAGACGACTGACATAGCTGCAGGATTACTCTGGCTGCTGATCTGGGAGCACCGGGAAAGGGACAAGGGTGCATGCACAGAGACGGGTAAAGAATCAGCAGAAATAATCGAGGGAGATGACAGTGGTAGTGGTGGGAAGTGACGAGAAGTGGTCCGGTCCCAAATGCATTTTAGAAGTGGAATCGCTACAATCCTGCAGCCTGTGGAACAAAATCCACATTCACAAAAAGATAGACAAGATGAAAAGGCAGAGGGCTACGTACCAGATGAAGGAACAAGATAAAACCCCAGAAAAACAACTAAACAAAGTGGAGACAGGCAACCTTCCAGAAAAAGAATTCAGAATAATGATAGTCAAGATGATCCAGGACCTTGGAAAAAGAATGGAGGCAAAGATCAAGAAGATGCAAGAAATATTTAACAAAGACCTAGAAGAATTAAAGAACAAACAAACAGAGATGAACAATACAATAACTGAAATGAAAAATACACTAGAAGGAATCAATAGCAGATAACTGAGGCAGAAGAACGGATAAGGGACCTGGAAGACAGAATGGTGGAATTCACTGCTGCGCAACAGAATACAGAAAAAAGAATGAAAAGAAATTAAGACAGCCTAAGGGACCTCTGGGACAACATTAAACGCAAGAACATTCACATTATAGGGGTCCCAGAAGGAGAAGACAGACAGAAAGGACCCGAGAAAATATTTGAAGAGATTATAGTCGAAAACTTCCCTAACTTGGGAAAGGAAATAGCCACCCAAGTCCAGGAAGCGCAGAGAGCTGCATACAGGATAAACCCAAGGAGAAACACACTGAGGCACATAGTAATCAAATTGGCAAAAATTAAAGACAAAGAAAAATTATTGAAAGCAGCAAGGGAAAAACGACAAATAACATACAAGGGAACTCCCATAAGGTTAACAGCTGATTTCTCAGCAAAAACTCTACAAGCCAGAAGGCAGTGGCATGACATATTTACAGTGATGAAAGGGAAGAACCTACAACCAAGATTACTCTACATAGCAAGGATCTCATTCAGAAATCAAAAGCTTTACAGACAAGCAAAAGCTAAAAGAATTCAGCACCACCAAACCAGCTCTACAACAAATGCTAAAGGAACTTCTCTAAGTGGGAAACACAAGAGAAGAAAAGGACCTACAAAAACAAACCCAAGACAATTAAGAAAATGGTCATAGGAACGTACATATGGATAATTACCTTAAACGTGAATGGATTAAATGCTCCAACCAAAAGACACAGGCTTGCTGAATGGATACAAAAACAAGACCCATATATATGCTGTCTACAAGAGAACCACTTCAGACTTAGGGACACATACAGACTGAGGGATGGAAAAAGATATTCCATGCAAATGGAAATCAAAAGAAAGCTGCAGTAGCAATACTCATATCAGATAAAATAGACTTTAAAATAAAGAATGTTGAAAGAGACAAGGAAGGACACTACATAATGATCAAGGGATCAATCCAAGAAGAAGATATAACAATTATAAATATATATGCACCCAACATAGGAGCACCTCAATACATAAGGCAACTGCTAACAGCTATAAAAGAGGAACTCGACAGTAACACAATAATAGTGGGGGACTTTAACACCTCACTTACACCAATGGACAGATCATCCAAACAGAAAATTAATAAGGAAACACAAGCTTTAAATGACACAATAGACCAGATAGATTTAACTGATATTTATAGGACATTCCATCCAAAAACAGCAGATTACACTTTCTTCTCAAGTGTGCACAGAACATTCTCCAGGATAGATCACATCTTGGGTCACAGATCAAGTCTCAGTAAATTTAAGAAAAGTGAAATCATATCAAGCATCTTTTCTGACCACAACGCTATGAGATTAGAAATCAATTACAGGAAAAAAATCTGTAAAAAATACAAACACATGGAGGCTAAACAATACACTACTAAATAACAAAGAGATCACTGAAGAAATCAAAGAGGAAATCAAAAAATACCTAGAAACAAGTGACAATGAAAACACGATGACCCAAAACCTATGGGATGCAGCAAAAGCAGTTCTAAGAGGGAAGTTTATAGCAATACAATCCTACCTCAAGAAACAACAAACATCTCAAATTAACAATCTAACCTCACATCTAAAGGAACTAGAGAAAGAAGAACAAACAAAACCCAAAGTTAGTAGAAGGAAATAAATCATAAAGATCAGAGCAGAAATAAATGAAATAGAAACTAAGAAAACAATTGCAAAGATCAATAAAACTAAGAGCTGGTTCTTTGAGAAGATAAACAAAATTGATAAACCATTAGCCAGACTCATCAAGAAAAAGAGGGCGAGGACTCAAATCAATAAAACTAGAAATGAAAAAGGAGAAGTTACAACAGACACCGCAGAAATACAAAAGCATGTAAGAGACTACCACTCTCTTAGTAGAAAGACTAAGCAACTCTATGCCAATAAAATGGACAACCTGGAAGAAATGGAGAAATTCTTAGAAAGGTATAACCTTCCAAGACTGAACCAGGAAGAAGTAGAAAATATGAACAGACCAACCACAAGTAATGAAATTGAAACTGTGATTAAAAATCTTCCAACAAACAAAAGTCCAGGACCAGATGGCTTCACAGGTGAATACTATCAAACATTTAGAGAAGAGCTAACACCCATCCTTCTCAAACTCTTCCCAAAAAATTGCAGAAGAAGGAACACTCCCAAACTCCTTCTATGAGGCCACCATCACCCTGATACCAAAACCAGACAAAGATAACTACAAAAAAAGAAACTTACAGACCAATATCACTGATGAATATAGATGCAAAAATCCTCAACAAAATACTAGCAAACAGAATCCAACAACACATTAAAAGGATCATACACCATGATCAAGTGGGATTTATCCCAGGGATGCAAGGATTCTTCAATATACGCAAATCAATCAATGTGATACACCATATTAACAAATTGAAGAAGAAAAACCATATGATCATCTCAATAGATGCAGAAAAAGCTTTTGATGAAATTCAACACCCATTTATGATAAAAACTCTCCAGAAAGCGGGCATAGAGGAAACCTACCTCAACATAATAAAGGCCATATATGACAAACACACAGCAAACATCATTCTCAATGGTGAAAAACTGAAAGCATTTCCTCTAAGATCAGGAACAAGACAAGGATGTCCACTCTCACCACTATTATTCAACATAGTTTTGGAAGTCCTAGCCATGGCAATCAGAGAAGAAAAAGAAATAAAAAGAATACAAATTGTAAAAGAAGAAGTAAAACTGTCACTGTTTGCAGATGACATGATACTATACATAGAGAATCCTAGAGATGCCACCAGAAAACTACTAGAGCTAATGAATGAATCTGGTAAAGTTGCAGGATACAAAATTAATGCACAGAAATCTCTTGCATTCCTATACACTACTGATGAAAAATCTGAAAGAGAAATTAAGGAAACACTCCCATTTACCATTGCAACAAAAATAATAAAATACCTAGGAATAAACCTACCTAGGGAGAGAAAAGACCTATGTGCAGAAAACTATAAGACACTGATGAAAGAAATTAAAGATGATAGAAACAGATGGAGATCTATACCATGTTCTTGGATTGGAAGAATCAACATTGTGAAAATGACTATACTACTCAAAGCAATCTACAGATTCAATGCAATCCCTATCAAATTACCAATGGCATTTTTTACAGAACTGGAACAAAAAATCTCAAAATTTGTATGGAGACACAAAAGACCCCAAATAGCCAAAGCTGTCTTGAGGGAAAAAAACGGAGCTGGAGGAATCAGACTCCCTGACTTCAGACTATACTACAAAGCTACAGTAATCAAGACAATATGGTACTGGCACAAAAACAGAAACATAGGTCAATGGAACAGGATAGAAAGCCCAGAGATAAACCCACGCACCTGTGGTTTAACTAATCTATGACAAAGGAGGCAAGGATATACAATGGAGAAAAGACAGTCTCTTCTGTAAGTGGTGCTGGGAAAACTGGACAGCTACATGTAAAAGAATGAAATTAGAACACTCCCTAATACCATACACGAAAATAAACTCAAAATGGATTAGAGACCTAAATGTAAGACCAGACACTATAAAACTCTTAGAGGAAAACATAGGAAGAACACTCTTTGACATAAATCACAGCAAGATCTTTTTTGATCCACCTCCTAGAGCAATGGAAATAAAAACAAAAATAAACAAATGGGACCTAATGAAACTTAAAAGCTTTTGCACAGCAAAGGAAACTACAAACAAGACAAAAAGACGACCCTCAGAATGGGAGAAAATTTTTGCAAACGAGTCAACAGACAAAGGATTAATCTCCAAAATATATAAACAGCTCATGCAGCTCAATATTAAAGAAACAAACAACCCAATCCAAAAATGGGCAGAAGACCTAAATAGACATTTCTCCAAAGAAGACATACAGATGGCCAGGAAGCACATGAAAAGCTGCTCAACATCACTAATTATTAGAGAAATGCAAATCAAAACTACAATGAGGTATCACCTCACACCAGTTAGAATGGGCATCATCAGAAAATCTACAAACAACAAATGCTGGAGATGGTGTGGAGAAAAGGGAACCCTCTGGCACTGTTGGTAGAAATGTAAATTGATACAGCCACTATGAAGAACAGTATGGAGGTTCCTTAAAAAACTAAAATTAGAATTACCATATAACCCAGCAATCCCACTACTGGGCATATACCCAGAGGAAACCATAATTCAAAAAGACACATGGGGCTTCCCTGGTGGCGCAGCGGTTGAGAATCTGCCTGCCAATGCAGGGGACACGGGTTCGAGCCCTGGTCTGGGAAGATCCCACATGCCGCGGAGCAACTAGGCCCGTGAGCCACAATTACTGAGCCTGCGCGTCTGGAGCTTGTGCTCCGCAACAAGAGAGGCCACGACAGTGAGAGGCCCGCGCACCGCGATGAAGAGTGGCCCCCGCTTGCCGCAACTAGAGAAAGCCCTCGCACAGAAACGAAGACCCAACACAGCCAAAAATAAATATAAAATAAAATTAAAAAAAAAAAAAAAAGACACATGCACCCTAATGTTCATTGCAGCACTATTTACAGTAGCCAGGACATGGAAGCAACCTAAATGCCCATCAACAGACAAATGGATAAAGAAGATGTGGTACATATATACAATGGAATATTACTCAGCCATAAAAAGGAATTAAATTGGGTCATTTGTAGAGACATGGATGGATCTAGAGGCTGTCATACAGAGTGAAGTAAGTCAGAAAGAGAAGAACAAATATTGTATATTAATGCATATATGTGGAACCTAGGAAAATTGTACAGATGAACCGGTTTGCAGGGCAGAAACTGAGACACAGAAGTAGAGAACAAACGTATGTACACCAAGGGGAGAAAGTGGCGGGGGGGTGGGGGGGGCATGTGATGAATTGGGAGATTGGGATTGACATGTAGACACTAATATGTATTAAATGGATAACTAATAAGAACCTGCTGTATAAAAAAATAAAATTCAAAAATTCAAAAATAAAATTCTTTAAGAAAAAAAAAAAAGTGGAGTCAACGGGACTTGCTGATGGTCTGGATGCAAGATGTGAGAAAGAAGAGTCAAGGATGATGCCCATGATCTTCAGCCTGAAGAACGAGAAGGATGGAGTTACCATCGAGTGATATGGGGAAAGCTGAGGGTAGAGCAGATTTCTTTGGGGAGCAGATGAGGAATTTGGTCTCAGATGTGTCAAGCTTGAGATGCCTGTAACCTCTCAGAGAAGTTACTGAGTAAGAAGTTGGATTTGAGTTTGGAGTTTAGTGGAAAGATCTGGTCTGGAGGTAGAAATTTGTCACCAGCTTAATAGATGGCAATAGAAGACACGAGACTGGCTAAAATCCCTAAGGGAGTAAATGGAGCTAAAGAAGAGAGGTCCAAGGACTAGGCTTGGAGGTTGGGAGTGAGGAGGAACCGGCAGAGATTGAGGCCCTATGAGACAGCACGATCTAGCCCCTGCCTGCCCCGACAGCTGCATCTCAGTCTTCCTCTTGATCATGCTGGCCTTTCAGCAGATCCTAAAAGATGCCAAGTCTTCCCCTACTCCAGGACATTTGCATGTGCTGTTCCTTCATCCCTGAAGGACCCAAATCAGACCCCAAATCTGCCCATGGCTGGCTCCTTATCTGTCAAGTCTTAGTTTAAGCATCACCTTCACAGAGAGGACCTTTTCCATCCACCACTACCTGATACATTCATTCTATTTCAGCACCCTGCTGATTTCCCTCATTGAACTTTTTACAATTGGCTGCCAGGACACCAGTCTCTTGCTTTTTTTCTTTCTCCTCCAGATGCTCCACTGCAGTTCCCTTTGTCTTCCTTCTCTTCTCCCCACCTCTTAATGTTGGAGTGCCCCGGGGCTCACCCTCAGGTCTATCAACACTGCCCCGCTCCGGGATCTCCCCCAGTCGTACAACTTTATCTATGTGCAAGACTCCCAAATGTCTCTATCTCCAGCTCAGACCTCTTCTCCGAACTCAGACTCATATCCAACTATCAGTTTGACACCCCCTTGAAGATCTAATACATTAAGATGTCCAAAGTCAATTTCTCAACTTTCTCTCCTCAGACCTATCTTCAACCTTCTCTCTCTCACTAGACATCAACACCATTATTCCAGTTACTCAGGACAAAACCTTAGAGTTATGTTTAATTTCTCTGTTTCTCTACTGCCTCACATCCCAACTATCAGCAAACCCTGTTTACCTTCAAAATAAATTCAGAATCTGACTACTTCCCTCTCCACTACTCCCACCCTGATTCAAGCCACCAGACATCTCTTGCCTGGTTTACTCAACAGCCTCCTTCTGGGTGCTCCTGCTGCTACCGTTACCCCTCTTTATCCATTCTCAGTACATTAGCCGGAGTGATTCTTTTAAAACATTAAGGCTTACAGCATTTTTGTGCCACCCTGCCCACCCTCCGCCAACAAACTTCTCTTACATTTCCTCCTTTTACTCTCTCCCTCATTCACACCCTGGACTCCACGCTATTCCTCCAACTCTTCAGGGACACTCCTGCCTTTGGCAACTGCTGTTCCAAGATACTCTTCCTCCAGATATCTGCTCAGGCAACTCCCTCACCTGTCACCTCTTACAATCTTTGTTCACATGTTACCTTTTTTACGAGGCCTACCCTGATCAAACTAGTTAAAGCAGTCAGCTGTGTCCTCCTTCCTTGCTCTCCTTCTTTTCCCTATAGCACTTATCTTCTTTTCCCTATAGCACTTATCTTCTTTTCAGGTACTGTAACCAAGATACAAATTCATCCTGGCTTACCAGGAACTCTCCTGGTTTCCAAAGCCCCACATCTTAGGAACACTCAGTGCTGAGCAAACCAGGATGTTGATCATCCTACCCATAATTTACTATTTTTATTTTCTGTCTCTCCTCATGATATATAAAATTACTTCCACAAGGGCAGGGACTTGACTGCTGTGTTCACATAGAACAGAGCCTGGCACATAATAGGTGCTCAATAAATAGGGCTTAACCACCAGCCCATCACTACCTTAATCAGCCTGCTGCAAGGGATCACCTAGCAAACTAGCTGAAAATAATTAGGTGTATAATTTGAGCTTTTCAAATTTAATTACACTAAAATTTGAAACTGTGGCATTATAAGGTATGACCAACCAGTGGAAACTAGACACAAAAAATTTCCATATATAAGTTATTCCTAACATCCATAAGCCAAGCCAGGAATGCTATCCCCCAAATCCACATGACCCAAACATTATAGATTTCACATAAAGTGGCCTAATTCAGAAAATAACCTTTGAGGACTTCCCTGGTGGTCTAATGGTTAAGACTCCAGCTTCCACTCCCAGAGGGCGCCGGTTGGATCCCGAGTGGGGGAAGTTCCACAGGCCGCGCGGTGCGGCCAAAGGAAAAAAAAAAAAGAAAATAACCTTTGACACCTCTCCACTAACCCTATAATTCCTATGCAAACCGCAGTTTCCAATACCTGCAACTAAGACCTGCAGCATAGCAAACAGGCCAATTCTTACCTCCTGTGTAGAGAAAGGAGCCAGACAGGCCTCCGAAGTAGATGAGAGCTAAGTGCTCCAGTTTCAGAGGGGACAGGTAGTAGAGGCAAGCAGCACAGACACAGCCCAAGGTGTAGAGGAAGACTCCAAACCGGACGACATCCTGGGGCTCCAAGATTCGGTCCACCAGGGTCCTGTCATCACTCTTTTTGTGGTCAATGCCCTTGGAAAAGTCGTAGTAAGTGTTGACCAAATTGCCAGCCCCGTGCACAGCGAGGACAGCTACGGCACAACCCACCAATAGCCTGGGATCCAGGACGCCCTGGGATCTGTAGGCCAGGGCACTGCCCAGGGCCACCGGGGTGAGTGAGGCACTGAAGCTCCAGGGCCGCAGGGCCAGAACATAGGAGGCGCACTTCTGCCTCCACGAGCGCTGCGGTGGTCTGTCCTGCTCGGGACAGCCGTTCCCCAGCAGGTCCCTGTCCCCGACCTTGGCCGTCTCTCCTGCCTGGATGTTAATCTTCTCCCCCGGGACCTGCGAGGCCGCCATGGAGAATGCACTGGGGTGAAGTCAATGTTAAACAGTGAGCCACCCACACACAGCGTCCGCCCTGAGGCGAGGACGGGCGGGGCGGCGGACCTGACCTTCTTCGGTTCCACCCGGGGGCAGGGATAGGGAGGCGGCGGGGCCCGGGGACTGCAGCGAGCGGGCCTGGCACCCCACGAGGCCCGGCGGCACCTCCCCGACCTCCTGTCACCTGGGCGAGGCCTGCTTCTAGACGCCCGCCTCGCCCTAAAGCCCGAGACTGAGCCGCGGCCGCCTCTACGGAGCTGCCGGGGCGACCATCTTGAGCGCCCGCCACTCTAGGCCCGCCGGGAAACAGGGACCGGCTGCGCGGGCCTGGGCCGGGGCGGGGTTGAGGGCGGGGCCAGGCTGAGGGCGGGGCCGGGGCTTGGGGGCGGGGCCGGGGCAGGGCAGCGACCCAGCGATCCAGCCCTTCCTCTCCCCGAGGGTCCGCGAGCGGCAATTGCTCCCGGACTTGCTGGAAATAGCCTCACTTAGTATCTCAAGAAGGGCCACGAATGCGTGTCGCTTTACGACTTACCAAGAGCTTTCACTCACGGAAATAAGACTCATTCATTTTTCTTCATTCAACACGCATTTATTGAGCGCCTACTGTGTGCAACAAGATTTACTGAACACCTACTATTGCACGCAGCAGTGAATAAAACGGACAAAAATCAGGGAGCACATTGAGGGTGATAAGAAAGGTGTACTAAACTTCCTTTTCAAATGGGAAAACCGAAGCTCTGAAATGGGAAATGACGTCTAGGAAATTATTAGCTTAGCCAAGACATTGGAGCAACCTAAAGGTCCATCAACAGATGAATGGATAAAGATATATATAAAATGGAATATTACTCAGCCATAAAAAGAATGAAATACTGCCATTTGCAGCAACATGGATGGACCTAGAGGTTATCATACGAAGTGAAGTCAGACAGAGAAAGACAAATATTATATGATATCACATATGGGGAATCTTAAAAATAATGCAAATGAACTTTTTTATAAAACAGAAACAGACTCACAGAAACAAAACAAACATGGCTACCAAGGAGAAAGGGGGGGAGGGGTAAATTAGGAGTATGGGATTAAAAGATACACACTACTATATATAAAATAGATAAACAACAAGGATTTACTGTACAGCACAGGGAACTATATTCAATATCTTGTAATAACCTATAATGGAAAAGAATCTGAAAAAGAACATATACATATGTATCTGAATCACTTTGCTGTACACCTGAAACTAACACAATATTGTAAATCAACTATAGCTCAATTTAAAAAAACTAAACTAAAATTTAAAAAAAGAAATTATTACCTCTGGTAATAATCACAACAGAAATAATTCCCACTTTTTATTATGCATATTCCGTATACTGCCCTGACTGCCTTTTTATCTTTCTTCTAGTTTATGTACTTATTCATGCACAGAACTGCCCTCCTCCCCACCCACCAGTTGGCCAGCTTTGTGTCTCCATTTCCTGCCTTCTGGGAGCTTATGGTCCATATCTGTAGCTTGTTCTGGCTGGAGAGAGCCAATTGTTAAATTTTTAGGAATTTTGTGAGCAGTCATTAAGCAAAGCCATTATTAAAAATTAACTTATACAAACTTACAAGTAGATCCATTATATTAAAAGCCAAGGTAACAAATACTCAAAACTCATTACTTCTTAATTCTTTCACTACACTTTACCATTTATGCTCTTCAGGTTATTTATGTCTATTTTATCTGCATTGTGGAAATACTACATAATGATGTGCTGCCGCTTATCTCTTCCTACCTGTTCATTCAGTGATATCCGCTGGTGGTTTGAAATCTGCCATGATGGGAGTATTCATACCACACAAATCAGCAAATGCTTCATAATTGTTTTGTACATCATCTGGAATTAAGAAAGTGATGGAGAAAAGTTAATAATGCAGATTAAATTTTAAGAGTGTGTCAACTCTGTAGCTGTTTCGTTTTGAGTAGCAGCAAAAATTTGAGGAAATATACTTCCAGTATTAGAATATTATCCAATTCAGCAAAGAATCCATTCGTGTCATTGATGGACTAGTGAAGTTCAGTATATCTCGATTGTTTCACTTTCCACCTACTCCTTAACGTAAAAGATAATACTGGGACTTCCCTGGTGGTCCAGTGGGTAAGACTCTGCGCTCCCAATGCAGGGGACCCGGGTTTGACCCCTGTTCAGGGAACTAGATCCTGCATGCATGCTGCAACTAAGGGTTCTCATGCCGTAACTAAAGATCCCACATGCCACAACGAGGATCCCACGAGCCGCAACTAAGACCCAGCACAACCTAAATAAATATTTTAAAATATATATATATATATATATTTTTTTTTTTTAGAAAAGATAATATCAACCAACAGTCATGTTGGAACTACACTCATTGGTCAATGCAACCATAGGGAGGCTACACAATATCAAAAAAAGCATACTGGGGCTTCCCTGGTGGCGCAGTGGTTGAGAATCTGCCTGCTAATGCAGGGGACACGGGTTCGAGCCCTGGTCTGGGAAGATCCCATATGCCACGGAGCAGCTGGGCCCGTGAGCCACAATTGCTGAGCCTGCGCGTCTGGAGCCTGTGCCCCGCAACGGGAGGGGCCGCGATGGAGAAAGGCCCGCGCACCGCGATGAAGAGCGGTCCCCGCACCGCGATGAAGAGTGGCCCCCGCTTGCCGCAACTGGAGAAAGCCCTCGCACGAACCGAAGACCCAATACAGACAAAAATAAATAAATTAATTAATTAAAAAAAAAAAAAAAAAAAAAAAAAAAAAAGCATACTGTTAGAATCAACTGGCTATATGGAATTTATAATAAAGAGTATTGTGTATTTTATTATTATTTGTAAGTTTTGTGCTACACATTCTTCGTATTAGTGAACGTTATAATATACATATAACATATATGGACACAGGACTGACTACATGATTTTGGTGCCCAGTGCAAAATAAAAATGCAGGACCTCTTGTTCAAAAATCATTAAGAATTTCAAGACAGAGCATTCTGACCTCACAGGTCACACATCATGAAGGAAGCCCAGTATATATATACATGCCGCCCTCCCTTCCCAGCTAGTTGTTAAACATTTACAACTCCACCACCCAGCACATACTTGCAATGCTGGCCAAACCTGAATATCCAATGCTGTCGAATCAGACAAGAGGAAGAAGCAGATATGTTCAAATCCTGGCTCTACCACTTACCAACTGTATGACCCAATTCCTCTGGACATCAGATTACTCCTATACAAAGTGGGAACAATATGAACTGCCTCATTCATAGAGATGTTCAGGAACAGCAGTGACAGCATTTACTGACTGTTCATATGTGTCATACAGTGTTTTGGGTACTTTACATGTATTAGCATTTAACCCAGACAATACCACCTACCGAAGTAGGTACATTGTAATCCTTCTAGTTTTTTTTTTGTTTGTTTTTTTTTATTTTTGGCTGTGTTGGGTCTTTGCTTCTGTGCGAGGGCTTTCTCTAGTTGCGGCAAGTGGGGGCCACTCTTCATCGCGGTGCGCGGGCCTCACACTATCGCGGCCTCTTGTTGCGGAGGACAGGCTCCAGACGCGCAGGCTCAGTAGTTGTGGCTCACGGGCCTAGCTGCTCCACGGCATGTGGGATCTTCCCAGACCAGGGCTCGAACCCGTGTTCCCTGCATTGGCAGGCAGATTCTCAACCACTGCACCACCAGGGAAGCCCCACCTTCTAGTTTTGTAAATAAGGAAATAGGTACATAAGTGCTTTCTCATATAGTCAGTAAATGTTGGAGCTAAGTTTCAGATTCGGTTAGTTTTGACTCCAAGATGCTTTTAACCACTACTCTATAATGTCCGCCAAAACGCCTGATAGCTTGTAAGTGCTCAATAAATATTAGTTATTATTTTAACATAATGGACAAGAAAGCTCTTTGTAAACTGCAAAGAGACCTATAAATGCACTGATTACTATTGCTATAAAACCATCTTCGATTGTTAATTAGAAAACAGGGCCATACCACGTCTTAGGGAGACAAAAACCTCATATATTGCTGGTGGAAATGAAAATTGATACCTCCCTTACAGAGATGAATTTGACAATATCCATCGAATTACACATTCATTTACCCTCTGACCCTATAATCACATTGCTGGTACTATTTTGTATAGCTGCCAGGGAATAAAATTATATATCTACAAAGGCATTCATTGCAGCATCATTAGTAATAGCATGAATTTGAAAATAATACGTGTCCATCAACAGAGAAATGGAAATATAAATTATGATATATGCATGTGATGGAACACTATGCAGCTATAAGAATAACAAAAGAACAAGGAAGCCTTCTATACACTAAGAAAGATCTCTAAGATATCCTAGAATTTTTTTTTAATAAATTTATTTATTTAATTTATTTCTTTTGGCTGCATTGGGTCTTCGTTGCTGCGCGCGGGCTTATTCTAGTTGCGGCGAGCGTGGGCTTCTCATTGCGGTGGCTTCTCTTGCTGCGGAGCACAGGCTCTAGGCACGTGGGCTTCAGTAGTTGCAGCACGCGGGCTTCAGTAGCTGTGGCTCGCGGGCTCTAGAGCGCAGGCTCAGTAGCTGTGGCGCTCGGGCTTAGTTGCCCCGCGGCATGTAGGGTTTTTCCCGGACCAGGGCTTGAACCCATATCCCCTGCGTTGGCAGGCGGATTCTTAACCACTGCGCCACCAGGGAAGCCAAGGTATCCTAGAATTTTAAAAAGTACAGAACAGTGTATATAGCGTAACAAAAGAGGGAAATAAGAATATATATTTATATTTGTCTTTTATTTACATAGAAATGTAAAAAATGTAAAATCTAGGGATACATAAGAATTAAGAAAATAAGTAGTGAAGGGGCAGGGGTGGAGCAAGACTTACAATGATACGCATAATTTTTAATTATTTTGAGATTTGAACAGTGAGTGTATTACATATTCAAAAATGTTTAACGACTAAATATAGAGATGTTGAAAACAAGTGAAAACTGTGAAATTCAGAGGAACAATTATTTCACAGAAGAATCAATGTAAAGATTCTAAATCTAAAGAAGTAGTCATGGGACTTCCCTGGCGGTCCAGTGGTTAAGGCTTCACCCTCCAATGCAGGGGGTGTGGGTTTGATCCCCTCAGGGAGCTAAGATCTCACATGCCTCATGACCAAAAAAAACAAAACATAAAACAGAAGCAATATTGTAACAAATTCAATAAAGACTTTAAAAATGGTCCACATCAAAAAAAAAAAAAAATGTAGTCACAACTTCTTTTTCTCTTAAATCTGCCAAAGCGTTTTTTAGTCACAGAATATTACCAAACCTCTTTTATTTGGTAATTTAGTACTTCTGGAAACTTACACCTCTTCAACAAACACTTTTTATTTAATTAAAGTAAAAAAGTAAATGATGGTAATGTGTAAAGGAAAAATATGCCTTCCCCAAATTCCATTACACCTTAGTTGTATATTTTCCCCATGTGAACATAGACACGTAAGAAACATATAAATTTTTAATAGGTTATATTATACTTACATGGTATAATTGTGAACCCTTTTCCTTCTTAGCAAATATTCATCTACATTACGATTATTAATGGCTACCTACATTTTCCTTAATATAAATTACTATATTTTATTTAATCGGACTCCTATTGTGAGGTATTTAGGAATTTTCAATGCTTACTATAATAAACAGACCGTGATTTTTTAAAAAAGAAATGTAGTCAAATTCCATTTTTGCCATTGATTTTCGAAAGGATGTTTTTTAAATGATACTACTTTGAAATTATTTGTTTACGAGCAGCTTATTTAGCTAAAACTTGTCTACGGTTTCTCGCGAATGATCTTGTGAGCTAGATAATTTTGGAAAAGTGGGGAAATCTAAAAACGCTTTCAAATGCGTATTCCATTTCACAAAAGAGAAATCACGGATGCACAAGTAGCGCTAGTCCGAAAATTCCACTTCTTTTGCTCCAGTAATTACAAGGCGCTGGCATCGCTCACACTCTGGTCTCGAAAATTAAACCCGGCGGGGTCGCGAACCTCCGCTTACCGCCTAGCGGTTCCATTCCACGGTACCCAGACAGCGGAATGCACACCTCCACAACCCAGGTGCAGAGGGGACTTATAGTAGCGATGCACCGGATGTGTGCGTGGAAGTGACTGAGGTCAACTCACGACCGATTGGTTCTCCCGAGTGGACCTAAGCCTCCTTTCGCCTGCCACTGGCCACGGGGTTTGTCTATTTGAACAGTCCCCGCCCCCTTGAGAAGCCGGGTCCCGAAGCCTCACTTCTCCTTAATGACTATTGGCCGGTGTTCCAGTCCATCTTCTTCTTACTCCCGTCGATTGGTCCTTAGGGCTGGGAGCCCGCCTTCCCTCCCGCCCGGCTTAGAGGACAGCGGGGAAGGCGGGTGGTGGGGTCGGGGTCCTGAAGCGGTGGTACCGGCGCTGGCGGCGGCAGCTGAGGCCTTGGCCGAAGCCGCGCGGTGAGTCTGGGACCTGGCACCGACCCCTCCAAGGCGGCGGAATTTCCAGACCCACGGTCAACCTGGTCCGTGGGGGGACCCCGGGAAGTCGTCCGTCTGGGACGTGAGGTCCCCTCAGTACTGGCCCCCACGGAGTTGGGCGCCGCCTGAGCCCTGGACCCGCACCCCCGAGGCAACGCCCACCTCCTCCCGGACCCGCAGGAAACCCCCGAGCCCTTTAGCCTGCTGTGCGTCTCTGGCGCCACGAAGGCCGGCCCATCAGCTCCTGTATTGCTGGGGCACCTTTGGGTCTCCTTGCCCATCAGTCGCCCCTTCTTCAGAGCCCCCTACAAATTGTCCTCAAAGAGGACCAACGTCAGTGTCAGCCCCTTGCGGTCCACCGTGGAGGCCTCTCAAGGACCCATTCCCCGGAGCTGAGCTCGGTTCCATCCCAGAGTTTCATCCTCTCTGCTTCCCCCGCCCCCATCCCTAGTTTCGGCCACCTGACTTTAACTTCTGTAAGCCCTCGCCAAGACCCTTCGGATATTTAACTTCTAGTATTTTAATTGAATTCTCCCTGGAGCAGATGGCCTGTGGGCCTTAGACCTTATAAAGATCTGCTGGTTCGTTCCTGAGACTGGAAATTCCTTGCTAGCCTCCCTCCCCCAGACGAGCGCACACACCCTGTGGTTTTCTCATCTGGAGTCCTTGGGTTTCCTCTCCCCTGAACGCTGACACTTCCTTCTGCACTCTTCTCGGCACCGGAGTATCTAAAAGCTTTTCAGAACCAATTATTCCCTGTTTTTTTTTTTTCCCTCTGCATTTCACAAATTCTTTGAAAAATAAGAAATTTTGAAAATTTGATTTTCTAATATAATCTGGACATACCTAGGATAGGTGCATATGTTACTGACATAGCAGTCTGCCAGAGCGCTATCATGGCCACTTTATTGTGGTCGCCTGATTATTTGTATTTCCCCCTAGACTGTAAGCTTATTGAGGGAAGGGACAGGGCATAACTGAAGAATGAATGAGTGATCTCAGGAACGAATCAGTCTCTTATAGAGCACATTCCAAGTCCTAATGTTCTATAGAACTGCGCTGTGCTATACAATAACCATCAGCCACATGTGGCTTAGAGCACTTGAAATGTGATTGGTCCAAGTTGAGATTACCCTAAGTGTAAAATACACAGTAGATTTTGGAGACTCAGTACAAAAAAGAGAATAGAAAAATATATCAATAGTTTTTATATTGATTACATGTTGAAATTATATTTGGGATGTATTGGATTAAATAAAATGTATTAATTTTGCCTGTTTCTTTTTACCTTCTCGATATGGCTACAAGGAAATTTAAAGTTATTTTACATTTGTGGCTTGTATTTCTATTGGGCACTGCTGCTACAGAATAATAATCAATTTCCCTCTTTAAATTGAACTGCTGGAGGAAAAAGACAGTCTTAGGCATGCTTTATTTTCTCTCTACCTCGCCACCTCTAGTACCTCACTCTGTGCCACGTACATAGTAGTCATAATGATAATCATAGTTAACAACTATTAAGAACTCACTGTGTGCCTGGCACTATTTTAAGCACTTTTTAACTGTTTAGTGTGTTAACTCATTTAATCCTTACATCAATCCTATGAGTTAGGTACTGTTATCCTCTTATTACAGTTTAGGAAACTAAGACATTTAAAGTATCTTTCCTCAAGGTATATAATTTTGGACTGGATTCACACCCAGGTAGCCTGGCAGCACAGCCCATAATTTGACCCTCTCTCCTATGCTGCCTCTTTTAAACGTCAGTCATTGTTGAATGAATCGAGGCTCTCTGCATGTTTTTCAGTGAGGTGTCCCAACCTTTTTAGGATCCCCAGCCTGACGTGGATAGGGTGAAGATCTGTGTTGAGGAGCTGGGGCCATAAATGAGTTCATCGCCATGGTTTGTTATTCAGAATATTAAAGGAAGCTTCTCTCCGAAGAACCTCAGGGCAAGATGCTTGGAACCGGCCCTGCCGCCGCTGCCGCAGCTACCACGGCATCCAGCAATGTGAGCGTCCTGCAGCAGTTTGCCAGCGGCCTGAAGAGCCGGAATGAGGAGACCAGGGCCAAAGCCGCCAAGGAGCTCCAGCACTATGTCACCATGGAGCTCCGAGAGGTTGGGATTGCTGTGGTTCGGGGCCGTTCATCATGGAGTGTTGGGGTTACATATACCACCCCTGGTTTAGATGCCTCTTGACAGCTAAGTGAGGATTCGGAAAATGCAGAGATTCCATTTTAGAAAGGCACCGATTTCTCATGTCTGTAGAATGGGCAGGTTCCTTTGCAGTTACACATTTCTGTGGCATTTCCTGTGTTGTGATATTTTAGGAGTCGGCTGCTTTTCATTTTTTTTTCTTTTTCATGCCTCATTCCAGACCTTTCACTCTTTCTGCCTGATAACAGTGGTTGGGATGGGTTTGACGAGTTGGTTGCTTGGGGCTTTCTTTCTTTTTTTTTTTTTTTCCCCCTTTAATTTTTATTTATTTATTTATTTTTATTTTTGGCTGTGTTGTGTCTTCATTGCTGTGTGCGGGCTTTCTCTAGTTGCGTTGAGCGGGGGCTGCTCTTCCTTGCGGCGTGCGGGCTTCTCATTGCCTTGGCTTCTCTTGTTGCGGAGCTCGGGGTCTAGGCATGCAGGCTCAGTAGTTGTGGCTCACGGGCTTAGTTGCTGCGTGGCATGTGGGATCTTCCCGGACCAGGGCTGGAACCCATGTCCCCTGCATTGGCAGGCGGATTCTTAACCACTGTGCCACCAGGGAAGTCCTGGGGCTTTCTAAATAGAGACCAGACTTGAGGGCAGGGACAATGTCTTGTTTATTCTTATACCCTTGGTACTAGGTAGAATCTAGGACGGGACGTGGCCTTCAGAGGAGTAGATACTCGATAAGTATTTGTTAAATACACCGATGAATTGTTCTTCAGTTTAAAACTATAGAAATAGGCAGTGGCCGTGTCATCTTTGGCTGGAACTGTACCTCCTGGCTACCTCTCAGGTCCTAGTCTTTGGAAGCCACCCCACCACCAGGGAGACATTAGAAACTGTTCTGAGTACATCTTCTTTTGTAGATGAGTCAAGAAGAGTCTACTCGCTTCTATGATCAGCTGAACCATCACATTTTTGAACTGGTTTCCAGCTCAGATGCCAATGAGAGGAAAGGTGGCATCTTGGCCATAGGTAAGGACAGAGTTTCTGGTAAGGTGAGAACTGGGAATAAAGGACTCTTCAGCTTTGTGTCTACTGCACCCTGGGTCTGCTTCTTACTGGGCACTTAGTTCACATTTGTTTAATGAATTTTAAGGAGCCTTGTGGCTTTCAGTATACTTATCCAGCTATTAATTCTAGCAATAGTCCTGGGACGTCGACAAAGCAGGTTTTTTCAGATATGGAATCTCAGAACTGTTAAGCGAGTTTTCTAGGGCCAGTGTGCCTGAACTGAAACTAGAAGCCTGCCTTCTTTCCACTGCAAAAATGCAGGCTCTGGTTTCTCTGTAGAGCAAAGTTTGGCATAGTGAGGCTTACGAATAGAAAAGTAGAGTTGGGGTGCAGTGAATGAAAGGCAGGTAATTTTCAACCTCCAGGGACTGGTCTTCCATCCTGTGAACTATTATTCAGTCCCAGTTTGTTTTCCTTTTTTTCTTGGGAAAACAAATTATGTATACTAAAGTGAGGTTATTTTGCTTTATATAAGTAGTTCTGGCACAAATATGAAATCTGTTGGTTAAAATGAAAATTATTTGCATCCTTACTGTCTGGAAATTGCAGTCTGTACTTAAAGTAAAAGGAAGGGGTCACTGGCTAACTTTCCTCTGAAGGCAGCATACTTTCCTGGACAGCATGTGCCCTTCCTCACCTTTTGCTTTCCTCTCTTTTCCAGCCAGCCTCATAGGAGTGGAAGGTGGGAACGCCACCCGAATCGGAAGATTTGCTAACTACCTTCGGAACCTCCTCCCCTCCAATGACCCAGTTGTCATGGAAATGGCATCCAAGGCCATCGGTCGCCTCGCCATGGCAGGGGACACTTTTACCGCGGAGTATGTGGAGTTTGAGGTGAAGCGAGCCTTGGAATGGCTGGGTGCTGACCGCAACGAGGGCCGGAGACATGCGGCTGTGAGTGCGTGGCGAGTGGTGGCTGCACGTCGGGGTCCTTCACACGACGTGCTCAGGTCCCTGAAAGGGGGTCATTTACACGACGTGCTCAGGTCCCTGAAAGGGGGTCCTGCACGCGATGTGCTCAGGTCCCTGAAAGGGGGTCATTTACACGACGTGCTCAGGTCCCTGAAAGGGGGTCCTTCACGCGATGTGCTCAGGTCCCTGAAAGGGGGTCCTTCACGCGACGTGCTCAGGTCCCTGAAAGGCAGAGAATGAGGGGGGTGCTCCAGGCAAAGGCACTGGGCTTCTTGGTGGCCTTCGGTTCTGTCCTGAATCCCTTTCTCTCTTCACCCTGAGCTCCGTACCTGAAGAGGAGGCTTAATGTTCTCTTTTGTTGCTTGAGAGGCAGCCCTATGTGCAGTGCTTATCCTGACCTCCAGTTTTCCAGAATCAAAAATGCCTCCCAAGCAGAAGGCATCCCCTCAGCCGTAGGCAAGAGAAGAAGCCACAAGCCAAGAGGCTTACAAAGCCCCAGACAACCGTGCTATCTGCAGGATCCCTCTGTCAAGGTCCCTCCATATCCCGTGGGAAAATGGGAGTACTGGGCTGAAGAGAGGAGCAGAGAGGGACTCACTCTCCATCCTGGGAGAGTTGGCCTGCCTTCTCCCAGGCCTTTCCAGTTTATTTTTTAGTCATTTATTGATCGGTCGGTACGTAGTCCAGACTTCCTCTTTCCCGTTGGCTGTTCTTCACTTGAGGAAGTGGTGGCTTCTTATCCTCTTCTTCTAGACGCACATACTCATTGCTTTCTGAGGCTCATCCCTGAAACAGGCTGGTTTGATGGGCTAGGAATCCAGGCTGTGAGATGGGGGAGGGTCTATCCTTAAGAGAGAGAATCTAGGAATGAATGTGATGGAGATCAGAAGCTTCAGTTGGATCCTTTCCAGTCGGTTCCCTCTTTCGGGGACAGCACCACACGGAGGGAGCCTGCCTGGGTGAGGGGCCCACACATGGACCCTGGTGCTACTTCCTAACTCTGTAACTTGGGGCAGCCTCCGAACCTTCAGTTTTTCCAGGGTCAGATGAAAATAATAGCAAGATTACATATTAAACAGGATTATTCATTCTTTCAATACAATGTTTATTGAATGCCTGCTGTATTTCGGGCACGTTCTAGGCTATCTGTAGAGCAGTGTACAAAGCATTAAACACGTCTGCCCTTTCAGAACTTGTGTTCTAACATTACAAGCATTCTGCTTCTAAACACCCTAGGATAATGAACACTGAGATGTTTGATCAATTTCACTCTCCTTCCTAGGTCCCCAGAATTTCTGAGCTAGAAGAGTGGGCAAGTGTGCTCTTTTCCTAGTGTATGTAGGCTCTAGGATGACAGGAGGCTGTGTCCCTGAGAGAACAAGGCTCTGACCCAGATGAAAGTTCTCTGTGCCTTTTCTCCCAGGTCCTGGTTCTTCGTGAGCTGGCCATCAGCGTTCCCACCTTCTTCTTCCAGCAAGTGCAGCCCTTCTTTGACAATATTTTTGTGGCCGTGTGGGACCCCAAACAGGCCATCCGTGAGGGAGCTGTTGCCGCCCTTCGTGCCTGTCTGATCCTCACCACCCAGCGGGAGCCGAAGGAGATGCAGAAGCCACAGTGGTACAGGGTGAGGAGATGGTTCCATCCCCACCTCCAGCAGAGCACGTTTGCGTAGAGTATCACTGGGCCTACAGGGCAGCAGCAGGCCCCTTGCCGTAGAGCAAGTAGCCTGTCTGCTTTGGTCTCCCATGGTTTTTTAAGCTCAGTATGAATCAGTAGTTATTTTATTGTTTTTCACAAAAGCAAAGATTGATCGATAGCCACACCATTGTTTTCTGTACCACTAAGAGTGAGACTATAGTGCCAGTTAAACTCACTGCCTTCTTATCAACAATTACAAGACATCTTTTTTCAGAGATGTTAATGTATAGAAATATGGGTGTCTCTGGAGAGATGCCAGTGCTTCTCTAGTATCATAAGTCCTGTGCTGACTGCCGCTGCCAAGTGAACCTGCTAAGGAGCCTTGTCCTGCAAAAAGAGCCCTGAACATGGGAACTGGGATTGGAGACCTGGGTTCTCGTCTTGGCCGCTCTGTGACCTTGGACAAGTCACTTAGCTTCTTTGAGCCTCTTGTTTTTTCTCTATTAAATAGGGGTGGTAGTGGTATCTCCCTCATGGTATTGTTGTGAGAGTTGAAGCTAAATGAAACGAGAGAGCTCAATGAGTTAGGATTGTTGGTGACACCGGCACGAGGCCCTCAGCAGGCATGGTAACCTCAGAGCCCCCCATGTAGATGGGTGGGGCTGCTTTCTAACTCTGGACGTTGGGTAGTTTAGGCATTCTGTATCTCTCCGTAGCACACGTTTGAGGAAGCAGAGAAAGGGTTTGACGAGACCTTGGCCAAGGAGAAGGGCATGAATCGCGATGATCGGATCCACGGAGCCTTACTAATCCTCAACGAGCTGGTTCGCATCAGCAGCATGGAGGGGGAGGTGAGAAGCGCGTTTCACGGTGTCCAGTCTTCTCGCGTGCCATTCTGGGAGCGAGACAAGGCGAGATCCCTGTCCTCAAAGAGCTGACGTTTTGTGGGGGGAGCAGGCAATAGACAAACAAATAGGAACATTTCAGGTAGTGGCAAGTTCTGTGAGGAAATGGGGCGGTGGGTAACGGGGGTGCGGGTGACCCCCTCCCTGAGGTTGGTGCCGTTTGAGCTGAGACCACATGACGTGGAGGAGCCAGCCTTGCAGCGGGCAGGGAGGTGGTGCTCCAGGCAGAGACTTTGAGGTGGAAGAGAGTTTGATGAGTTCAGGCGAGAAGGGAAGTGTGGCTGGTGCACCGTGAGCAAGGGAGAGGGCGGGAGGGGCCGCACCGGGGGCCTCACAGCTCGTGGCCCCGACTGGCGCCCATTCTCCTCACAGGGCTGTGTCCACAGGATGACGTGATGGCATCCATCTTTAACAGTCATTGGCTACTTGTGGGGAAGAGCTTGTGGAGAGGCAGGAAGGGAAGCAAGGAGGTGAGTTAGGTGTGCTGGCTTAAAAAGCAGCTGCAAAGTTGGGTTTAAAAGTGCAAGGACTGTATTAGGGAAATAAACTTTGAGAGAAAATGGGGAGGGAGCTGGGAGAGGCTGGGAGAACCATCAGGCCTCAGTGCGTATCTGACCCTGAGAGAACAAGAGCGGGAAGAAAAGTTGGATGGAAGCACCCTAGTCTGCTGTGCGGAGCCATCACAGGGTCCTCAGGCCAGAGCTGGCCGTCAAGAGGAGGCCCACCGTAGCCTTCCTACCGTGTTCGTCGTCGGCTAGAAGCAGCTCGTGGAAAGTGTGGCCTTGGCGCAGACGTGGCCATGGATTTCAGAGTAGCAGCTGGGGCCCTGGGTCGGTTACACTCCTTGTAGCTGGAGGTCCTGTTCTCACGGCCGCCCCAGGAGGCGATTGCAGTCACCTGGGTGAGCAGTGGTGGTGGCTTCAACTGGCACTGGCAGTGTAGACACAAAAGTAGATTCAGGGTCAATCCACTGACACCAGATTCAGGGTATATCTGGCAGGTAGAGCCCCACCTGTGTGTCTTCCTGTGGGGAGCCGGTTGGTGTGGACTTTCACCCCCGGGCTTCCTGCTTTCGTAGACCCAGCGATCATTTGGTGATGGCTGTGCCCTAGATGTGGGAGCAGTGTGTGCTGCAGTATGTGTAGAAGCACAGCGAGTCTGGCTTTGGATCCCCGCTCCTCTCTATACTGTGTGACTTGGGTAAATTACTTTCCCTCCTTATTTTGCTCAGTTTTAATGGGGATCTTATCCACCTCATTGGGCTCCTGTGAGGTTTCTAAATATATGTGAGGTGCTTAGCACAACACCTGATGCCTAGTGGGCATTCCATAAATGGTCACTCTCAGAGTTTTCCCCACCCAAGTATAATGTGGTACTTTCCACTGTACCCCACACAGCTCTGGGATCTTTGTTTTCTTCCAGTAAAACAGGGCAATATCACCTAACTGATAGGTGTAAATGAAATAGTACTTGTGATGGTGCTTTGTAAATTATAAACAACTATCCAAATGTAAGGTGTTATAATTTCATAACTTTTTCATTCATTCAACAAATACTAATTGAGCACCTACTATGGGCCAGCTATACCGTGTCCTAAGAGCTAGAAGAATAAGGCAGCAGTGAATAAAACAGTACATTGTAGCAAGGGAGGCAGACAATACACAAGTAAGTAAAAATACATAGTGTGGCATATGGTGATAAATGCTGTGGAGAAAAGTAGGGCGGGAGAAGGAATAGGGGACGCCAGCATGGGTCAGGGATGACATTTTAAAATATGATGATGTTTGAGCACAGCCATGAAGGAGGTAAGAAAAAAGCCATACAAACATCTGGGGGTGAGCTTTCTTCCAGACCGCTGGTCCTGGAAGCATGAGGCCCCGTGTCAGGAGCGTGCTGCTTTATGAAGGAAGCACGATTGCCGTTGCGACTGAGCTGAGTGAGAGGAGCTGGGAGATGGGGTTGGGGGAATACCTGGGGCAGGGAGGGGGCTCGTCACCTAGGGTCTCAGACGCCCCTGTACAGACTGTGCTGGGAATGGATTACGGGAGGGGCCTGGGCTGAGGCCAGGAGTCTAGTCGGGGGGGAACTGCAGCATCTCAGCAGTAGTGGGAGCTGTCGGGGTACAAGGAGGAGCTGAATTCTGAATTTGGGATTTGGAGGTCGATAGGAGAAAAAGAAGGGTCAAGGTTTGGTACCTGAGCAACTAGAAGGGTAGAGTTGCCATCTACTGAGATGGGAGCAACAGGTCTGGGGTAGAAGGTCAGGAGTTTGCTTTTGAACGTGTTAAGTTTAAGATGCGTGTTGGGCATCTGAGCGGAGTTATTGAGTAGCTTTGGGGAGAGATCTGAGCAAGAGAGACAGATTGGGGAGGTCGTTGGCATATAGATGTTATTTCCAGTCGTGAGAATGGATGAGGACCCCCGGGGAACTAGGATAGTTGGAAGAGAGATGGGGGCTGAGAACCTGAGGTCGGGAGATGAGGAAGAACCAAGGGAGACCAAGAAGGAGCAGCAGCAGGGGTGGGGGTGGGGTGCCAGCAAAGCTCAGGGTCCAAGGAGCCAAGGGAAGAAAGGGTTTCAAGGAGGAGGAAACACTAAGTTGGATCAGATGCTGCAGACCATCCGATTTAGCAGCCTAAGAGTGCTGGTGACCTTGACAGGAATAGTGGATAAGATTTTCTGAAAAATGAAAATGTCTGTGGAAAGAGTTTAGAAGTTTGGAAATTAATTGGTTTATATCTTTCTCAATTTGGAAAGCTGGAGAGTGAGTTATTAAGCAGCCCTTTGAATAGGTAAGAGATGGGGGTTCTCAGCCAGTCAGTGTACTCCATGCCTCGTATGGAATTCCTAGGACTCTGAGAAAATTAACTTGCCTGAGTTGTCTCTACCTGGGTTTCTGGTGAGAAGAGGGAGAGCAGAACGTCCTTAGCAGGATGCTGGCTTGGGGCTGCCCCTCACCCTCGCAGGAGGCTCCGTTGCTAGATCCTAGGTCTGTTGTCACAGCCCTCCGCAAGTCAGCTTTCCCAAACCAAGGGTGGGGTAGGGGGTTCTTGGGGGCCAGACCCCTGCTGCTTCTTCATTGTTCAGTAGGTGGTGCTCTTCTGCCTGAATTAGAACAGATTCAGGCCCCCTGCAAGGTTCTGGGGAAATCGAATCCTAGAGATGAAGAGTGGCCGCCGCCCACTGTGGGAAGAGTTGCATTTCAGGGTTGGGCTCGTGTTGTCGGCAGACTCCCTGGTGCCTAGGCAAATGCCACTTGTAAGTAAAGGTGACTTTTCCCCCCATGTATATAGCGCCTGAGAGAAGAAATGGAAGAAATCACACAGCAGCAGTTGGTACATGACAAGTACTGCAAGGATCTCATGGGCTTCGGAACGAAACCTCGTCACATCACCCCCTTCACCAGTTTCCAGGCCATGCAACCCCAGCAGTCAAACGCCTTGGTGGGACTGCTGGGGTACAGCTCTCACCAAGGCCTTATGGGCTTCGGGGCTTCCCCCAGCCCAGCGAAGTCCACCCTGGTGGAGAGTCGCTGCTGCAGAGACTTGATGGAGGAGAAATTTGATCAGGTCAGTGGCAGGAGGTCCACTCCCTCTTCTCCCAAGCTCCACGCCTCCCTTTCCTTTGCCAACCCTGTGTCCTTCCTGTCTCAGGTGTGCCAGTGGGTGCTGAAGTGCAGGAATAGCAAGAACTCGCTGATCCAAATGACAATCCTGAATTTGTTGCCCCGCTTGGCTGCCTTCCGACCTTCTGCCTTCACAGGTGAGGATGTCCATGGACGTGTCATGTCATTACCCATTCAAGGGTAATTAAACAGAGAAGACGAGATGCCAGAAAGTTATGTCTGCTTCTCATTTGAAGCAGTGCCTGCCGAGGGGCTAGTCTCTGGTCTCTTGCCTCTCTCCAGCTTCAGTGGCATCTAGTTCAGGTTTTCTGTAAATGTCTGAGGCAGCAGACACAGGAACAATGCGAATGTGCAGGCAGAGAGGCACTTCTAGAGCCAGGCAAGTTCTCGTGTGTGGAAGCCAACACATTCATGAGTGGACTTCTGAGAGACCACAGGAAGGGCAGTATCGGTTTCGGTGGTGTGCAGCCTCCAGTCTGTGGGGCAGGGAGGATCCGGTGACAGGCCTGTGTCTGCTCCTGAGGTGGGCACCGGGTTGCCGCCCCCTCACAGGGAGGAAGGACTGGACGCTTCAGAGGCTGGTTTCACGGGTAATAGACTGTGGGTTCCTGAATTCCTGAATTCTTGCCCTGTTCCCACTGGATGGTGTGAATTCCTGGCTCCTGAAGCTGGCCCAGCTCAGACACTGGCTTCTCCCTGAGGCCTTGCTGGGTCACTCTAGCTAGAAACGTGCTTTTCCTCTTGCGTTACAACCCCCAGCTGTGGAAAGGCTTTGGCGTCATCAGACCTGGGGTGAATCTTGCCTCTGTTCTTAACTGTGAGGTTTGGGGCAGGTTATTTGACCTTCCTGGGCCTCCACTTCCTGACTTGTCAAATTAGAATGACAGTCCTTGCCTCACGAGGTGAGCTGCTTTAATGTCTAGCACCTCTCTAAGTGCCTGACAGAGTAAGCGCCAAGAACTAGAAACCATTATTGTTGCTGCTTCCCCTAGCTATTTCGAAGCCATTTGAGAAACAAGCTAAAGGTAAAAATTATAATAATACTCCAGTTGCCTGTTCATACTTAGTGTCCTTGTCTCACCTCCCTCCTAGCTGAGTGTAGAGAGCCCGGCCCTACATCTCTTTCCTCTTCACTATGGTGCATGCTTAATAAGCGTTCAGGACCCAGTGAGAGGCAGGATGGGAAATGAAAGGCCAGCCTGACCCTCAGCAGATGCCGTTCCCTAGCACAGACTCATTTCACACCACCCAGCTCAGATGAAAGCAGAGAAATACGGCCGGTGAGGTGTTGAATGTGCTGGGTGTGAGAATAGGACGTGTTGAGCGAGGATGAGACAATTAGCCACATAAAATCACCGAACCAGAGAGAAGGGATATAATGAGAATCACCCATATTTTGTCAGTTTTCCGTTCTTCTCACCTGGTACCCAGCAGCTTTTCTCTTTTTAATGAACAGACATGCCCCTATTCAGTAGAGCTTTAAATGATCTTGGTTTGAAAGTCTGTGGCTCAAAAGAGAATAATAACTAGGCCAAATTTGATCAAAGTCTGGCATGTTGTAGAAGCAGTTACCTTAGTAAGTTCAAAAGACGGCCTAGCAGCAGGATACAAAGGCTCAGAGGGGCCCCTAGGTTTGTTCTTTTGATGTGAGTTTTTGTTGTTTTATTAAATAATATACTAAAATATGTTCTGGAAATTCAGCCTGGGCAGCCTCCATAAGTACAGTCTCATTGGGAATGTGCCACTTTTTTAAAGCTTGCAGTTTGGAAGTCATTGCTTGCACTTCCTGATGATGCAAGCTTTGGGAATATCAAAAATACTTCCCCTAGGATTGAGCTGGAATCTCTAGCAATGTCAGATTCCTAATCTCTTGGGGTGCTAAGTCTGGAAAAGGAAATTACCTTCTTGATTTAAGCTCATTTCCTGCCGAAACGCTGTCCTGCTCTGCAAAGGTCCCATTTTTCTCGTTGGTGCACTCTGATTTGAGAGTTGTATCACCCTGGTCTCTTGACTGTTTTCAAGCTCCAGCATGCTTCAACAGCATTTGACCGTGAGCTGTGAGAGAAGACATTTCTCGATAGCATAAATGCAGTGATGTATGTGTGCTGTTTGGGAGTCTAGTTCACCGTCTCCTAAATGTGGTCCTGGTGGCCTTGAACACCCCTCACTTTCCACTGGATGCGTGGTCTTGCTTGTATGTGCTGCTGGTGCACAGACTTGAGGCCAGAAAGATGGAAGAGAAGAAATGGAAGAAGGGCAAGAGGCAGGAAATACCAGCCTTCTGAGGAGTCGTAGCACTTTAGCTTAAACTGCCCAAGAATCGCCTACCCATGCACACTGGCTTATGTAAACTTAATGAAAACACATATGTGGCTTTCCAAATTACGGACTAAATCTTGTTCTATTAAATATAACTGTAACAGAAGTCTTTAGGTGATAGCAAAGTGATTTCTAGGCCTAAGCTGAATGGAATAGCCTGTTTATTGCAAACAGTTTTCAATATTACTTTAAATTTCCAGATAATATAAAATAGCTTAGATGATCCTCTCTTTGTTTTTAACCAAGGTTTAACATATATTTCTTAAACAAAAGCATGTAATCTTTCCCTCAAAATATAATGCTGATGGGGATAATTAATGCAATATTGTTTTGGAGACACTTTTAAGTTTGTTTTTTTTTTTTAATTAAAGGAAAAACAGCTTATATTTCTAATATTTCTAAAAGCTGTATCAGAGGAGTGATTATCAAGCAAAGAGTTTGGTTAGTGCATTCTCTAAATTCTTCTTAATATCTTTCCAACAGGCTTTCTTAATTTATTCTTAAATTTAAGTGTTTTATAGGAACTTTGACCTTTCATATGTAGACCACCCCTCACCTTGAGCCATATACACTTTGTCGTTTCTGTGCTCAGATACCCAGTACCTCCAAGATACCATGAACCATGTCCTAAGCTGTGTCAAGAAGGAGAAGGAACGGACAGCAGCCTTCCAAGCCCTGGGGCTACTTTCTGTGGCTGTGAGGTCTGAGTTTAAGGTCTATTTACCTCGTGTGCTGGACATCATCCGAGCAGCCCTGCCTCCTAAGGACTTTGCCCATAAGTAAGCATCTCTATTATGATTTCACCTTCCACCCCCTTTGGTTGGAGAGGGAGGATGCTGCATCCCAGTTTCCATGGAGCTGAAGCCTGTTCTCTGTGTCATTAACCAGCAGATCATATGATGAATAGCCCTTCCTCAGTGGAGTTCCAGCCTTTCCCAAATGAAGTGACATGGATGTAAATATTTGGGGAGGTTGAATACCTGTGAACATGTTAGATACCAGTGCTGTTCTCAATATTATTTACTGGGAATCTCCTAGTTTTGTTCTTTTCTCTGGCTTTCGAAGGTCTGACTTTGATAACAACTAAAGCGAGGGTTCCTAGACTGGAACTGAGGGGACCTAACGGTCACCTTTTTCTTTATCATTGAAGTTGGATACATTATCCTACCTCTTGAAACGTCCCAGTGAATAAAGTATGAGAAAGACCTTCAGCACCCTGCAAGGTGGCGAGGCTAGGGTATCTTCTCTAAGTCTTAGGGGGTCAGTGTTAATTAGAATTGTGTCTTCATAGTTCCCTGTGTTAGTAGCGAGGATTGTGCTGGTGAATTAATAAGCCTCGCCCGTTTCAAGCCCAGCATTCTCCTCATAGGGAGAAGAATTTCTTCTCATATGATGGCTGTGCCCTGCACTCGTGGTCCCTGATGTGCACGTTGTTCAGTTTGCTTCCTAAATAGGGACCTTGGCCAGCACCACACTAACCCACATGATGCCTTTTGTGTGAATTCTGAAGTGGGGCCCCTTCCTCAAGAGACTTTACTGCCATCTGCTGGCATTTGTTTTAAATATACAAGTCTGCAGTGACTACAGTGTGATGGGCCCCTAGACTGTGCAGTAGGTAACCTGCACACCCACATGGGGTGGCCCCGCCTGGGTAACCTGCCCTCCTTGCCCCAAGGTAATTTTGAGGTAGGGTATCACAAAATGGCGTTATGTCTAAACTAGCCACTCTTTGGTTCTCTGCAGGAGACAGAAGGCAATGCAGGTGGATGCCACAGTGTTCACCTGCATCAGCATGCTGGCCCGAGCGATGGGGCCGGGCATCCAGCAGGACATCAAGGAGCTGCTGGAGCCCATGCTGGCGGTGGGACTGAGGTGGGTGTCGGGAACCTGAGCTGTCCCCGGCTCGGGTAGTATGAGGCTTGAGCCACAGTCCTGGGTCTGTGTTGAAAGAGCGAGGCATGGCTATTTACATGTTAAATTGGATAGGTAGAATAGCTCACAGTAAACTCATAGGCTAGTTTCAAATCCAGCTTTCATCACTATCTAGCTGGGTGATCGTAAATAAATTATTTAACTTCTCTGAGCCTCAGCTTTCTAGTCTGAAAAGTGGGTACAGTAGCAGTTCCTATGGTCTAGGTTTGTCGTGGGGATTAAGTGAAAGAGTTCACGAAATAGCCACTCTTAGTACAGTGCAGTGTGTATAAAAAATGCACCACTGGGGATTTCTTGGCGGTTCGGTAGTTAGGGCTCAGTGCTCTCACTGCCCGGATCCGGGTTTGATTCAATCCCTGGTTGGGGAACTAAGATCCCACAAGACATGTGGCGTGGCCAAAAAAAAAAAAAAAAAGTGCTCCATTAATGTTTGCAGCTATCATTTATATTATGATGGGCAAATTGCTTAAGCTCCCTACACTTTTGTTCTCTTCATCTATAAAATAAGGACCATACTCTCAATCTGCTTCCCAGATTGTTTATTGAGACTTGGTTTTCCATAGTGACTGAATTACAGTAAACAAGTTCTCTCAAGGCAAAACCCAGAAAATCATAGATTGTTTTGAAATATGGGATCAGGCCAAGAGAGTTTAAGATATATATTCTATTTCATTGTATCCTTTCTGCTTTAAAGACTAAGCAGAGATGGGGCCCGATCCCCTTGCTGGACAAGAAGGGCTGTTTCTTCCCAAGAACAGACCAAATGTCATATATCCAGCCCCTTATGTGACTGGTTTCCTCTCCCCCAGCCCTGCCCTCACAGCTGTGCTCTACGACCTGAGCCGTCAGATTCCACAGCTGAAAAAGGACATCCAAGATGGACTCCTGAAGATGCTGTCCCTGGTCCTTATGCACAAACCCCTCCGGCACCCAGGCATGCCCAAGGGCCTGGCCCATCAGCTGGCTTCCCCTGGCCTCACGACCCTCCCTGAGGCCAGCGATGTGGGCAGCATTACCCTTGCCCTCCGAACTCTTGGCAGTTTTGAATTTGAAGGTAAGAAATTGAGATGGTACAGATGAACCGGTTTGCAGGGCAGAAATAGAGACACAGATTTAGAGAACAAACGTATGGACACCAAGGGGGGAAAGTGGCGGGGGGGGGATGTGTGTGGTGGGATGAACTGGGAGATTGGGATTGACATGTACACACTGATGTGTATAAAATAGATGACTAATAAGAACCTGCTGTATAAAAAAATAAATTAAATTTAAAAATTTTTTTAAAAAACCAAGAAATTGCGGTGGCTCTTGCCAAGATAGTCAGTGATACTGGGAACCTCAAGAAAAGAATGAGGGTGCCTAGAATTCCTGGATCTTGCTAGGGGTCCTGGAGACAGGGTAGCTGATTCTACAGCAGCTCGTCCTTTTATAGTCTTTCCGTATATTGTTAATTCCTACTGTTTGTTTCTTTGTCCCATACAAAGACAAAGGAAAAGGGGGTGGGGGCAGATGGTGTTGAGGAGAAGTATGCATTGATCCAAGGAGCTAATGCTGCAGAGATGGATCCCCCTCACCTTGTCACCTCCCTTTGGCTGAGATGGTATTGAATTCTTTAAAATGTATAAGCAGGGCTTGGGGGTATTTTCATTACAATGGCGGTGTGATTTCCAAGACTGCTGTACTGTGTAGTTCAGTCTGGAATTCTAAGCTACAGATAAACCCACATTAATGCCTTAGGGAGATACATTTCAGGAGAGAAAAATGGACACTTTTGAAATTTAAGATTGTGTAGGTGGTATTGGTTAAGGCTACAGGGAAACAAACAAGTACAAAAAGCGTAGACATGCTGTCTGAATACTTACAGCATCGGTAGTTTCCCTGTTGCAGTTCCTCCATTTACACTGATTAACACCCAGGATAATCTATTTCTTTTCTTTTCTTTTTTTTTTTAACATCTTTATTGGAGTATAATTGCTTTACAATGGTGTGTTAGTTTCTGCTGTATAACGAAGTGAATCAGCTATACATATACATATATCCCCATATCTCCTCCCGATCTATTTCTAAATTTTATTTATTTATTCATTTATTCATTTATTTATGGTTGCGGAGCACAGGCTCCAGACGCGCAGGCTCAGTAATTGTGGCTCACAGGCCTAGTTGCTCCACGGCATGTGGGATCTTCCCAGACCGGGGCTCGAACCCGTGTCCCCTGCGTTGGCAGGCAGATTCTCAACCACTGCGCCACCAGGGAAGCCCCCGATCTATTTCTAAGGAATAGAAAGTAGCTATATTTAAACCCAGCCTATATCAAACTCTCTTTTTGGTATTTAAATCTGGGAACTAAAATAGATGAGGTAAATTTGATCAAAAATTGTTTTACTCTCTGAGAATATAAAGGGCTGGGTCCGAATAAAACAAAATAATTCACTTTTTGAAGGAAATAAAGGATTGGGATGGAGGCAGGGAGGAAATGCCTTTTTTATGTCTCCCAGCTCCTTTTCCAGCTCCCTTCTGCCTTTCTGCTCATTGGAAGATCATTTGTTACTTTTTTAAGAGAAGAGCTTGGGGTCAATATCTTGCTGCTCAGTATCTTGTTGAAAATTAAATTAGTAGCCATGGAATGGAAAATGCAGCTAGTGAGTTGCAGACCTGCTGTCCAAAGCAGCAGTGTTTATTCTGTCTTCTCTCTGCCTTTGTATCCAGGCCACTCTCTGACCCAGTTTGTCCGCCACTGTGCGGATCACTTCCTGAACAGCGAGCACAAGGAGATCCGCATGGAAGCCGCCCGCACCTGCTCCCGCCTGCTTACGCCTTCCGTCCACCTCATCAGTGGCCACGCTCACGTGGTTAGCCAGACCGCAGTGCAAGTGGTGGCGGATGTGCTCAGCAAACTGCTCGTGGTTGGGATAACAGATCCTGGTAAAGTTTGAGACGGAGGCAGTCTAGGGAAGTGTAGGTGCCTGGGGCAGTTGGAAGTAGCCAGTTTCCTTTCATGGCCTCAACAAGCTGATGTCCAGCATTTTCTCTGGCAAAGCCTTAGGCTTGGCTACGCCAGCCTATTGCTGTAAGATAATCGGCCTTAAATTCTATTATCTTGGACTTCCCCGGTGGCGCAGTGGTTAAGAATCCGCCTGCCAATGCAGGGGGCATGGGATCGATCTCTGGTCCGGGAGGATACCACATGCCGCGGAGCAGCTGGGCCCGTGCGCTACAGCTGCTGAGCCTGCTCTCTAGAGCCTGCGAGCCACAGCTGCTGAGCCCGTGTGCCACAACTACTGAGGCCCATGAGCCTAGAGCCCATGCTTTGCAACAAGAGAAGCCACCGCAGTGAGAAGCCCACGCACTGCAACGAAGAGCAGCCCCCGCTCACCAAAACTGGAGAAAGCCTGCATGCAGCAACGAAGACCCAACGCAGCCAAAAATAAATAAATAAATTAATTAATTATTTTTTAAAATTCTATTATCTTTGCTCCTGTGAGTAGAGAAAAAAATGACAGGTTTGGTGAGAGAAGGGTATCTGGAATCCTCCCACTAGGCTGATGGCAGTGGAAGCAGAAACTGGGAAAGGACTGGAGGGAGGAGAGGAGTGGAGAGGCACTGAAAGGCTCCATTGCTCTTGCAGACCCCGACATCCGCTACTGTGTCTTGGCATCCCTGGATGAGCGCTTTGACGCACACCTGGCCCAGGCAGAGAATCTGCAGGCCCTGTTTGTGGCCCTGAATGACCAGGTGTTTGAGATCCGGGAGCTGGCCATCTGCACCGTGGGCCGGCTCAGCAGCATGAACCCAGCCTTCGTCATGCCCTTCCTGCGCAAGATGCTCATCCAGGTAAGGATGTGACGGTCACACCTCACGGTAGCGGGGAAGGCACGTTCATCGTGAGTGCTCTTTGGGGAATGAGAGTTGAGGAGGAGGAAGGGAGAGAAAGAGTGAGATGGCTGGTAGAAGCCACATTTGGCTCCAAGAGCCCACGTGTTTTCCTGGCTTGGTAATTGCGGTTCTAGTGCTTATCACCTCATAAGCCTCTTGTCAGCGTGACTCGCAAGCTCACCTCTCACGTGGCTCTTCCTTTTTCCTGGGAAGTCACCAGCGAGTCCGTTTCTTGCCCCTCTTCACTGCCTCTGCCGCAGATGGTGTCAGTCTGTGCAGCACCTCTCAGTCCTTCTGGCCCTGCTTCTGCTGATGCCAGGCCAAGCACAGAGACCGAATACGGGGATGGTTCCAGTGCTGTTTGTCGTCATCCTTGCCCCTGGTCTGTGGTCCCTGGCTGTCGTTCCTAAATAATGTGAGATGCCAAGCTAAGCTGCTTGGACTAGAGCCTCGGGTAGATGCAGGTTGGCATTGCTGCTAGAGCTGGTAGGATTTCCATTTCCTGCTGAAGCCTGTCTTCTGGTTCTTGTCTTCACCCGGCCGAGTAAGTTCTCTGGCTGCCTTGTGAACGATGCATGGAGTCCAGTCCTTCCCGCCGCGAGTTATTTCCGCCCACCTCTTCTGGGTCTCAGTGTGGCTCACCCGGTCGTCTACTGTCCCCCGACCCCATCCTGTCCCCACCACACCCTCTGCTTCGTGATCCTCCCTGTGGTTTCTTTTGAAATAAAGACTTTTCATAACATATAAAGAACTTAAACCTAGAAAATTATTAATATAACTTCTACCCTAAAGAAATGTCATTTATTCATAGTCTATCATAATTAAAGTGACTGTGAGTTATATCATCAGTGAACAAATTAAAAGATTATACTTATGTTGGCACTTGTGTTTTTAGCCTAATGGTTCATTCCTTAACTGCTGGCCCGTGTTAGGAGTGCCTATCCTTTTAAGTCTTTTTGAAATAGCTAAAGTTTGGGGAAGGAAAAGAAATCATTGTTGAGCCTGCCTGCTCAAACCATGCTAAATAAGCTTGATAGAGAAATATCTCCTAATGAGAATATCAGAACATTCATTCAGACAACAGATGTTTTGAGCACCTTCTGTGTTCCAAATACTGCTGGGTTTTGGAAGCATGCCAGTGAACAAGGCAGGCATGGGCTGTGTCCTCAAGAAGCTTATAGTAAGCTATCAGCCTATTCGTTTTTCTGATACTGGAAAATGGGAAGCATCATTAAATGAATTTACTATGTACTGAACTTAGCCCTTGAAACTCCAGAATTTTATTTTATTTTATCTTTTCTGTTTTAACAGAAGGCAGCAAATCTACAAACACTTCATTAGCAAAAGGAATGAATAAAACAAGTACAGCTTGGGAAAAAATTTTTAATAATTTTTCTTGTTTTTAAACTTTGATACAGATTTCCCCAAGTTGAATTGTACATTTTCATGCCTTGGTAAGGGACCTTGCCTAAATGTGCTTTGGCCTTTTCTTGGTGTCTTGCTCATCAAGGTGGGCATTGGGTATTGTTATTAGGGTGCAGCGGCGCTCTTTGGCTCTGGAGTAAATTGGGGGCTGTTTGATCTGGCCCTGCGCTGTCCCGGAGAGTTGTGCTCTCCTCACTGGTACCCATTTCCCCGCAGACAGCCATCTCTTGCAGTTATGCTTCTGTTCTTAGTATCCCTCTCCATCCCCTCTCACTGCTGTATGCTGTGACCAGGTGAAGACAGACTGCCAAGGGGGTCCAGGAAATCAGGATTATTAAATCAATAATGTGAGACAAAACATAACATTAAATTGGAGACGACTCCTTTGGGTAGCTGAGTTAACACGAGCTTTGTTTCTCACTTTTCCCACTGTGCAGAGATTTCCTTCTGGCAACTTCAGCTCTCCAGAAGTCTGTCTATATTAAGTTGTTTATGTCTGTGTCACCAGGAGCATAACGTGCTGACATGCTGGTGTTTTCAGCGTGTCGGTTGGATCGCACATGTTGTCTCTGTTCATTAAAGTCCAAGGGGATTCTATTGATGTGATCCCTAACTGTTTGGGTTTATCTAGAGGTGCCCGAAACCACAACTGAGTTATCAATATTTCTTTCCACATCACAGCTGTTCTGACTAGTCTTTGATTCCATTGTCATTATTTATAGGCACTCTGATTTGCTGTCTGTACAGATATTTTTCTTGCAGAGAGCCCTTCCTTCATTCTTTTTTTTTTTCAATTAATAATTTATTTTATTTTTTGGCTGAGTTGGGTCTTCATTGCTGCACGCGGGCTTTCTCTAGTTGCAGCGAGCGGGGGCTACTCTTCGTTGCGGTGCACGGGCTTCTCATTGCGGTGGCTTCTCTTGCTGCAGAGCACTGGCTCTAGACACGTGGGCTTCAGTAGTTGTGGCATGCAGGCTCAGTAGTTGTGGCTCACGGGCTTAGTTGCTCCGCGGCATGTGGGATCTTCCCAGACCAGGGCTCGAACCCGTGTCCCCTGCATTGGCAGGCGGATTCTTAACCACTGCACCACCAGGGAAGCACCCCCCTTCATTCTTTATTTTTGCAAAACCCTGCTCACGGCGAGGCCTGTTGGTTTTCTCCGTCTTCTATGACTGTCTACACCGTTAAAAGCTATGCTTTGCAGAGGGCTGAGAGACCTTGGAGTACTGTGACAGAAGGAGAAAGGGCCGGTTTCAAACAGTTTTTCCTCCGGTCACTGCTGTATCCAGGACTGTTCTGTGGCCTGCAGAGATGGCCTTGTTTGTGGAGTATCTAGCAGCTCCTTGATCCGCAGTGGAGTTCTGGTTCCTTCCTCTAGTTCTGCGCCTCATTCTCGCTTCAAACACACAGTCCCTCTCGAATTTCCTCTGCCATAGTAAGCCTTTCTTCCCTACAGATTTTGACAGAGCTGGAGCACAGTGGCATTGGAAGAATCAAGGAACAGAGTGCCCGCATGCTGGGGCACCTGGTCTCCAATGCCCCCCGACTCATCCGCCCCTACATGGAGCCTATTCTGAAGGTAACTTGCAACAGACAGAGACTGGTACTTTCTCTCCAGGATGTCTTGGGATGATGGGAGTGTTTCGGTGCTCACTGGTACACTGAACAAAGTAGATAATTTCTTTGGTCCCAGGCTCGCAGACAAGGGCCACATCAAGCACCCTCAGTTCAAGAATACCAAGAATCTCACCAGTTGCAGGAAAGGGCTCTCCTTCTAAGAGATAAGATATGATGTTTCAAGCACCTCATCCATTGTGCTTGGAGAGGAGGAGTAAGATAGTGGCATAAAGTAGCTCCCCCAAAATGAAGAAAAAGTGAGCTTTAAAATCTGAGTCAACCTTCAAGTCTATGTTAGACTCATGTGAAGTCTTTCACAACTTATGTGAATCTGGGTACATGATCACACAGATACAGTTTAGAGAAGACATGGGAAATGTTTGTGGATCATGGCACTTCCCAGCTCCCTCATACGTCAGACTTGTGTGCAGTATGGAGAAAGGCTTAAGAATCCACATTCCAGAGGAATCCTGGATTCATAAAGCCTTAGAAGTAATTTATCTATGACTGAGATGGTCTCTTGGGTGAATTTTACTTATGTGAAGAAAAGTTTTCTAGTAGACTCTAACCAGCATTCGTTTTCTCATACCTTCTTTCCATAGGCTTTAATTTTGAAACTGAAAGATCCAGACCCTGATCCAAACCCAGGTGTGATCAATAATGTCTTGGCTACAATAGGAGAGTTGGCTCAGGTAAGGGGACAACTGCTTTTCCCATAGGATGGGAAGAATTATTTCACCTCTAATGAAGTCAAAATACTTCTTAATGCCATAATTTCTAATGCTATCTACCACTTCCTTTTTCATTTTGTAGGTTAGTGGCCTAGAAATGAGGAAATGGGTTGATGAACTTTTTATTATCATCATGGACATGCTCCAGGACTCCTCTCTGTTGGCCAAAAGGCAGGTGAGCACCACTACTTCGTGTTTGAGCAGGATAGGCCCCATGAGGCCAGGGACCTCGTCTCTCTCAGTCACCTTAGTGTGCCCAGCCAGTAATGCCTAGCACGAGTAGGTACTCAGAAATATTTGTTGACTGCGTAAAAAGAAGAAAGACTTGGAGCTAGAATTAGCTGTCATCCTGACCCAGAGTCACTGTCAGTATCAGGGCTGACCAGTGCCATTTCCTCTAGACAGAAAAAAAAAAAAAAAAAATGCAGGTCATCTATCAGAGCCCCGGCCCCTAAAGGGAAACAGAAAGTCTTGGCCTCTGGTTGTGGAGGGAAGTGGAGCTTCAGCTCACCCTCCCCCGGCCCTGGCTTCGCTTTGGTCATCGAGGTCATTAGGTGACTAGACTGAAAGTAAGAACAACCTTAATTTCCTTTTGAGTGCGGTTTCTCCTGTCAATCACCCAGGGTATAGAAGAACTATATACTTTCTGAGAAAGGCGGGACTGTTCTTTACCTTTGATCCAGCGATTGTTGTGTTGGTTTGTAGCCTTGTTTTTATGTCCCAGCTCTCAGGATTTTGGTTTATGGTTAGTGCCTTTACTGGGCATTCTTTTCTTGTAATAGCCTCTAACACTTTGTTATAACCATTAAATGAAGAGTACGGAGTATGCTTTCTTTTCTCTCTTACTGGTGCTACAAACCATGTGATCTTTTGCCTGTCCAGGTGGCTCTGTGGACCCTGGGACAGTTGGTGGCCAGCACTGGCTACGTGGTGGAGCCCTACAGGAAGTACCCCACATTGCTTGAGGTGCTGCTGAATTTCCTGAAGACTGAGCAGAACCAGGGTACACGGCGAGAGGTAGGAAACACAGCAAACTTGGTGTTTAAAGACTTTGCTGGGAGAATGGAGAGACGTTTGTGGCATTCACACGCTCTGACAGTACTGATGGGACTTCCTGTTCCTCTCCGTTTTGTCCCTGTAGCTGGTCGTGGGATGTGAATTGGGCATCATGGAACACGAGTATCCAGAGAGCTGTGGTAGTCAGGTGCTGTGATGAGTGTCTTCTCTTCCCCTCCCCTCTCCCACGCAGGCTATCCGTGTGTTAGGGCTCTTGGGGGCCTTGGATCCCTACAAGCACAAAGTGAACATTGGCATGATCGACCAGTCCCGGGATGCTTCTGCTGTCAGCCTGTCAGAATCCAAGTCAAGTCAGGATTCCTGTAAGTTGAGGAGAACCGTGAGTGGCTTGCCAAGTTCTTGCCTCACAAAGCCCTCACTGTCTGTGTTTAGAAAGAGCCTTGGGTTGGATAACTGTGAAATTATTGCATATTGACTCACCTTGTGACTTTTGAATGGAACGTCAGTAGTTTCCTCTTGAGTCACAGCAGGGGCGCTGCTTCCCAGTGTGTCCAGTCTTCCCGTTTGTCCAGGTTCTTTGTTAAAGGTCAACAGGCTATGTCTGTAGTCACTCTTTGGTGCTGATGAGAGAGACGTGAATTATCACCCCGTCACACTCATTCATCTGTCATTCTTTGTTAGTGCATCTTTGATGTTTTCTATTCCCATGGCACCCAAGGAGGAAGAGGGTAAAATTTATTCTCCCTGTTTTAATTGATAGGGAGATCTGATGCTAAGGCTCGGAGGGCGTGGAAAAACTAGTAGCAATCAGGATCCAGGGCTCTTTCTTCCATCAGGTGGTCTAGCCGTAGAGTTCCTTTGTCTTTAGATAAGTAGCCTAACAGATTGGGTAGGGCGTGGGGATGCAGGCGAGTTTTCTAGACTTAACCCAGTGTCCATCAGGGCAGGCGTATTTCTGAAAGTGTGAAAGTTCAGCAGTGGTTCTCCCATCTAGTTCAGCAAAATGTTATTTTCCCCAAATAAAATAATTCGTTTCTGAACTCTGTGGATGGGATCATACTGCTTCCAGTTTGTTCTTCTGTATATGAGAGGAGTGCGCCTGCAGTGTTAATCCTGTCAGACCCACAGCTGTTGAGCAGAGCCTGAGCCACATCCTCCAGAGTTTACTCCGTCCTCAGAAGTGGCAGTCATCCAGTCTCTTGGATGTTCTGGTTCTTAGGGTCCTTATTGTGCTGTTAAACCCCCACCCACCCCCATACCCTCCCCCACCCCTCCCCCACCCTCCATACCCTCCCCCGCCCCTCCCCCACCCTCCATACCCTCCTCCACCCCTCCCCCACCCTCCACCCCCCACCTTCCATACCCTCCTCCACCCCCAGTCCTTAAGATCCTTGTTGTTCAGGTCAGGTAGTATTTGTTGTTAACGTCTCTGAATTCCCTAGGGGGACCAAGCAGCTGCTGAACAGATGTTTGCCTAATTTAATCCCCTTTACTTTCATTTGGCTGAGTAACTTTTTATTGATGGTTTCAGCTACTGAAGTTGTGAACTGGCGTGGTAAGAAGCTAAATTAAACGTAGCAATTTAAAGAAAAGCCCTCATGTACTGTGTTAGGCTTTTGTAGTTTAGATAATAGACAAGCCAAAAACTGTTTGTCCTTCATGGTGAGAGCCTACTCACTGGCTCCTAATATACCTGGTATTCCCAATGGTGTTAGAGTATAGCAGGGAGAGAGATATGAATGCTAGTGACCGTCAGGAGGTTGTGCTTTGTCCAAAGTCAGAGTCATGTATAGCTCATGATCCTCACCTTTGTTTGGTCCTAGCTGACTACAGCACCAGTGAGATGCTGGTCAACATGGGAAACCTGCCTCTGGACGAGTTCTACCCAGCCGTGTCCATGGTGGCCCTGATGCGCATCTTCCGAGACCAGTCCCTCTCTCACCATCACACCATGGTCGTCCAGGCCATCACCTTCATCTTCAAGTCCCTGGGGCTCAAGTGTGTGCAGTTCCTGCCCCAGGTCATGCCCACATTCCTGAATGTCATTCGGGTTTGTGACGGAGCCATCCGGGAAGTAAGTGGGTAAACCCCCAACCCTTGCTCCTCCCTGCTCCGTGCCATGCCTGCATGGAAAGTCCATCTGTGCCTCAGCTTCCTAATAATGTACTCTGCTTGCCGTTATGCCTAATGCCTTTCCTCCCCCTGAACTTCTAACACCTAAGTGTACAGGTATAATCAGTTCAGCTCAACTTCCTGTTTTATACCTCAAAATGGCTAAAAGATGCGTGGCTGGAGGGGAGGTGGGGGGACAGCATTGTTATTCTCCGTAATCTACTGTTCAGTCCAATAATCTGATGGAATATCCCACAGTGGATTTCTGGTTGCTTCGGCATGGTTAGATTTATGTCAAACGCTTAGTGGGATTACTACAGAGGTGCAGTTACAATGCTTCATAATGTCAGTTTGTCCAATTATTGTTGGTCCTAAGTTTGTGCACATGGTAAGGTTGGTATGTGTCAGATCTCTCCATTGTAAAGTTACCTTTCTTCCTTAGTCATTAAGTAATGTGTGGGGTGATACTTTGAGACTGTGTGACTGTCCTATTCCCCAGCTACCTTTTACCCAATGATTTTAGCCACCATTGATGATCCTTGCTGGAATCAATTATCACGTTGGTTGCAAAGTAATGACTTTTATTTTTTTTAAATTTATTTTTGGCTGAGTTGGGTCTTCGTTGCTGCACGGGGGCTTTCTCTAGTTGCGGTGAGCGGGGGCTACTCTTTGTTGCGGTGCATGGGCTTCTCATTGCAGTGGCTTCTCTTGTTGAGGAGCACGCGCTCTAGGGGCACAGGCTTCAGTAGTTGTGGCACACGGGCTTCAGTAGTTGTGGCTCACGGGCTATAGAGCGGAGGCTCAGTAGTTGTGGCGCGTGGGCTTAGTTGCTCTGCGGCATATGGGATCTTCCCGGACTAGGGCTCGAACCCGTGTCCCCTGCATTGGCAGGCGGATTCTTAACCACTGCGCCACCAGGGAAGCCTGCAAAGTAATAACTTTTTAGTTCTATCATTCCTTCTACTTTTTTTTTTTTAATAAATTTATTTATTTTATTTATTTATTTTTGGCTGAGTTGGGTTTTTGTTGCTGCACGGGGGCTTTCTCTAGTTGCGGTGAGCGGGGGCTACTCTTTGTTGCGGTGCACGGGCTTCTCATTGCGGTGGCTTCTCTTGTTGAGGAGCACGCGCTCTAGGCGTGCGGGCCTCATTAGTTGCGGTATGCAGGCTCAGTAGTTGTGGCTCACAGGCTCTAGAGCACAGGCTCAGTAGTTGTGGCACACGGGCTTAGTTGCTCTGCGGCATGTGTGATCTTCCCCGACCAGGGATCGAACCCGTGTCCCCTGCATTGGCAGGTAGATTCTCAACCCTTGCGCCACCAGGGAAGCCCCTCCTTCTACTTTTAATAGCTGGCATTTTTCTGTAAAGAAGAATTTCCCCCTTTCCCTCCCTCTTTCTCTCTCTTGCTCTTTCTCTTTTTTTTTTTTTTCCTCTGAACCATAGAGCACGCACAGTGGTTCTGTGATTACCATACCTGTACCACTACCAACAGCGATCCTACCGAATACAGTTCAGGGTGGCTTTGCAGTTCCTACTGTTCTTAGAAAGTATTCCACAAGGTGTATGGTCAGAGTACTGCGTTTTAAAGATCCTGGAATTAATTATTTTTTCTTCTGTGATTACATATTCAATTTGATGTACATTCAGAGGAAATAGTATTTTTTTTAGAAAGTATATTTTCTAATTTTCTGCGTGGAATATACAAGTGCAGTTTATTTTTACGTAATCAACCTCATTGAATTCTTACTAATTCTAATAATTTACCTGTAAATTTTCCCAGGTTTTCACTCTAGCTAATCATATAGTCTGCAGAAAATAAAAAACAGTTTTGGCTTTTGTGTTTTGGTCGGTAAAGCAGTTGTTACTTTTCCTTACTGCTTTCCTAGGACCTTCACTGCAGTGTTGACTAGACTCTGTGATAGTGGAAATCTTTAATCTTGTTCCTGATTTTAATGGGACTAGTGTTAAGATTTCATCACTAAGTATAATGTTTGCTGTAGGTTTTTTTTTTTTTTTAATCTTTTTTGGAGTAGAGTTGCTTTACAATATTGTATTAGTTTCTACTGTACAGCAAAGTGAATCAGCTATATATATACATATATCCCCTCTATTTTGGATTTCCTTCGCATTTAGGTCACCAGAGAGCACTGAGTAGAGTTCCCTGTGCTATACAGTAGGTTCTCATTAGTTATCTATTTTATACATAGTATCAATAGTGTATATATGTCAATCCCAGTCTCCCAATACATCCCACCCCACCCCCCCTTCCCCCTTGGTATCTATACGTTTGTTCTCTACTAACATCTTTTTTTTTTTTAATTTTTTATTTATCATTTATTTATTATGTTTACTTTTGGCTGTGTTGGGTCTTCGTTTCTGTGTGAGGGCTTTCTCCAGTTGCGGCGAGTGGGGCCACTCTTCATCGCGGTGTGCAGGCCTCTCACTATCGCGACCTCTCTTGTTGCGGAGCAGAGGCTCCAGACGCTCAGGCTCAGTAGTTGTGGCTCACGGGCCCAGTTGCTCCACGGCACGTGGGATCTTCCCAGACCAGGGCTCGAACTCGTGTCCCCTGCATTGGCAGGCAGATTCTCAACCACTGCGCCACCAGGGAAGCCCCTCTACTAACATCTTTATTGGAGTATAATTGCTTTACAATGTTGTGTTAGTTTCTGCTGTATAACAAAGTGAATCAGCTATATGTATACATATATCCCCATATCCCCTGTCTTTTGCATCTCCCTCGCACCCTCCCTATCCCACCCCTCTAGGTAGTCACAAAGCACCGAGCTGATCTCCCTGTGCTATGCAGCTGCTTCCCACTAGCTATCTATTTTACATTTGGTAGTGTATGTATGTCAGTGCTACTCTCTCACTTCATCCCAGCTTACCCTTCCCCCTCCCCGTGTCCTCAAGTCCATTCTCTACGTCTGCGTCTTTATTCCTGTCCTGCCCCTAGGTTCATCAGAACCATTTTATTTTATTTTTTAGATTCCATATATATGTGTTAGCATACGGTATATTTTTTTTTTCTGTTTCTGACTTACTTCACTCTGCATAACAAGACTGTAGGTCCATGAGGGTTATAAACGTTCCCTTACAGTCTTATTTGCTAGAGTTTCTATCATGAATGGGTATTAGATTTATCAAATGCCTTTTCTTTTTTTCAAATGCCTTTTCTTTATCTCTTGTGATGATCATTTGGTTTTTCTCTTTTAACATGTTAATATATTGAATTACATTGATATATGTTTTAATGCTGAAGCATCCTTGATATCTTGTATCAGAACCATTTTGGTTATACTTTTTTAATACATTGATTTTATATCTAATATTTAATTTAGAATTGTTGCATCTGTGTTCCTGAGTGGAATTGACCTGTAATTTTTTTTTTTTTAAAAACTATAGGTTCAAAGATCTGTTTAGCTTTTCTGTTTCTTCTTGAGACAGTTTCAGTCACATGTTTCTAAGAAATTATTCGTTTTATCTAAGTAATAAACCTATTGGCATGAACTTGTTCACTATTCTTTTACATTTTAATTTCTTGCTAGAGATTTGTCATATTTTTCTTTTTCAAAGAACCAACTTTTGCCTTTGTTTCTCTTATCTCATATCTTGTTTCTATGTCATTAATCTGTTCTTTACTATTACTTTCCTCCTATTTTCTTTTTTCTGCTTTTTTAAAAAAATTACCGTTTGAATATTAGCTCATCAGTGGGGGATCTTTCTTCTTGCCTAAATGTAATCTGCTAAGGCTGTAAATTTAACTCCAAGTATTGTTTAACTGCATTTCAAAACTTTATTGAGATGAAATTTACATACCATAAAATTTACCCTTCTTAAGTAAAATTCAGTGATTTTTAGTATATTTACAGAGTTGCAACCATCACTACAATCTAATTTTAGAAAATTCCCATCACCCCAACAGAAACCTCCTACCCATTTGCAGTCATTTTCCATTCCTATCCCAACCCTAGGCAACCACTAATCTACTTTCTGTCTCTATAGATTTGCCTTTTCTGGGCATTTCGTAGAATTGGAAGCATACGTAGTTTTTTGTGTCTGGCTTCTTTCACTTTTGAGATTCGTCCATGCTGTAACATGTGTCAGTAGTTCATTCCTTTTTTATTGATGAATAGTAATGTAGTATTTTCATTACTGTTCAGAAATAAGTATTTTCCAATCTTTGTTATGATTTCTTTCATCATTGAGTTACTTAGAAGTGGATATTTTAATTTGCAAACATGGGATTTTAAATTTCTTTCTTGGATATCGGTTTCTAACTTAATTGCCTTGGGTTTATGATTCTTTGATGTGTGCTGAAACTGCCTTAATAGTCTAATGCTTGATTGTTTTTGGTTAATATTTCCTTTATGCTTGGGAATAGGGTGTGTTTGCTAACGTTTTAAACAAGATTTTACATATGTTATTAGATTTGAACTTGCTGTGTTCAAATATTTTGTATTGTTAGTATTTGTTTGCTTAATCTATCAAGTACTGAGAGAAGTGAGATAAAAATCTTTTATAATGATGGATTTATTAATTTCTCATAGTGTAGTCAATTCTGTTTTCTATATTTTGGGGGTTATATTTTTAGGTGCATACACATTTTAAATTATCGTATCTTCCTGGTAAACTGAATCTTTTATCATTTTACAATGACCCTTTCTATCTTTAATAATACCTTAAAATTTATTTTGCCTTATGTTAATTTAGCTATACCAGCTGTTTTTGGAGATGTATGTCTTTTCTTATCCTTTCACTTTTTTTAAAAAAATTTATTTATTTATTTATTTATTTTTGGCTGTGTTGGGTCTTTTTTTTTTTTTTTTAAACATCTTTATTGAAGTATAATTGCCTTACAATGGTGTGTTAGCTTCTGCTTTATAACAAAGTGAATCAGTTATACATATACAATATGTTCCCATTTCTCTTCCCTCTTGCATCTCCCTCCCTCCCACCCTCCCCATCCCACCCCTCTAGGTGGTCACAAAGCACTGAGCTGATCTCCCTGTGCTATGCGGCTGCTTCCCACTAGTTATCTATTTTACATTTGGTAGTGTATATATGTCCATGACACTCTCTTACCCTGTCACATCTCACCCCACCCCCTCCCCATATCCTCAAGTCCATTCTCTAGTAGGTCTGTGTCTTTATTCCCGTCTTGCCACTAGGTTCTTCATGGCCTTTTTTTTTTTTTTCCTTAGATTCCGTATATATGTGTTATCATACTGTATTTATTTTTCTCTTTCTGACTTACTTCACTCTGTATGACAGACTCTTAACTCCATCCACCTCATCACAAATACCTCCATTTCGTTTCTTTTTATGGCTGAGTAATATTCCATTGTATATATGTGCCACATCTTCTTTATCCATTCATCTGTCGATGGACACTTAGGTTGCTTCCATGTCCTGGCTATTGTAAATAGAGCTGCAATGAACATTTTGGTACATGACTCTTTTTGACCTATGGTTTTCTCAGGGTATATGCCCAGTAGTGGGATTGCTGGGTCGTATGGTAGTTCTATTTGTAGTTTTTTAAGGAACCTCCATACTGTTCTCCATAGTGGCTGTATCAATTTACATTCCCACCAACAGTGCAAGAGTGTTCCCTTTCCTCCACACCCTCTCCAGCATTTATTGTTTCTAGATTTTTTGATGATGGCCATTCTGACCGGTGTGAGATGATATCTCATTGTAGTTTTGATTTGCATTTCTCTAATGATTAATGATGTTGAGCATTCTTTCATGTGTCTGTAGGCCATCTGTACATCTTCTTTGGAGAAATGTCTATTTAGGTCTTCTGCCCATTTTTGGATTGGGTTGTTCGTTTTTTTGTTATTGAGCTGCATGAGCTGCTTGTAAATCTTGGAGATTAATCCTTTGTCAGTTGCTTCATTTGCAAATATTTTCTCCCATTCTGATGGTTGTCTTTTGGTCTTGTTTATGGTTTCCTTTGCTGTGCAAAAGCTTTTAAGTTTCATTAGGTCCCATTTGTTTATTTGTGTTCTTATTTCCATTTCTCTGGGAGCTGGGTCAAAAAGAATCTTGCTGTGATGTATGTCATAGAGTGTTCTGCCTATGTTTTCCTCTAAGAGTTTGATAGTGTCTGCCCTTACACTTAGGTCTTTAATCCATATTGAGTTTATTTTAGTGCATGGTGTCAGGGAGTGTTCTAATTTCATACTTTTACATGTACCTGTCCAGTTTTCCCAGCACCACTTATTGAAGAGGCTGTCTTTTCTCCACTGTATATGCTTGCCTCCTTTATCAAAGATAAGGTGACCATATGTGTGTGGGTTTATCTCTGGGCTTTCTATCCCGTTCCAGTGATCTATATTTCTGTTTTTGTGCCAGTACCAAACTGTCTTGATTACTGAAGCTTTGTAATATAGTCTGAAGTCAGGGAGCCTGTTTCCCCCAGCTCCATTTTTCGTTCTCAAGATTGCTTTGGCTATTCGGGGTCTTTTGTGTTTCCATACAAATTGTGAAATTTTTTGTTCTAGTTCTGTGAAAAATGCCAGTGGTAGTTTGATAGGGATTGCATTGAATCTGTAGATTGCTTTGGGTAGTAGAGTCATTTTCACAATGTTGATTCTTCCAATCCAGGAACATGGTATATATCTCTCCATCTATTTGTATCATCTTTAATTTCTTTCATCAGTGTCTTATAATTTTCTGCATACAGGTCTTTTGTCTCCTTAGGTAGGTTTATTCCTAGATATTTTATTCTTTTTGTTGCAATGGTAAACGGGAGTGTTTTCTTAATTTCACTTTCAGATTTTTCGTCATTAGTGTATAGAAATGCAAGAGATTTCTGTGCATTAATTTTGTATCCTGCTACTTTACCAAATTCATTGATTAGCTCTAGGAGTTTTCTGGTAGCATCTTTAGGATTCTCTATGTACAGTATCATGTCATCTGCAAATAGTGACAGCTTTACTTCTTCTTTTCCGATTTGGATTCCTTTTATTTCTTTGTCTTCTCTGATTGCTGTGGCTAACGCTTCCAAAACTATGTTGAATAATAGTGGTGAGAGTGGGCAACCTTGTCTTGTTCCTGATCTTAGTGGAAATGGTTTCAGTTTTTCACCATTGAGGACAATGTTGGCTGTGGGTTTGTCATATATGGCCTTTATTATGTTGAGGAAAGTTCCCTCTATGCCTACTTTCTGCAGGGCTTTTATCATAAATGGGTGTTGAATTTTGTCGAAAGCTTTCTCTGCATCTATTCAGATGATCATATGGTTTTTCTCCTTCAATTTGTTAATATGGTGTATCACATTGATTGATTTGCGTATGTTGAAGAATCCTTGCATTCCTGGGATAAACCCCACTTGATCATGGTGTATGATCCTTTTAATGTGCTGTTGGATTCTGTTTGCTAGTATTTTGTTGAGGATTTTTACATCTATGTTCATCAGTGATATTGGCCTGTAGTTTTCTTTCTTTGTGACATCTTTGTCTGGTTTTGGTATCAGGGTGATGGTGGCCTCGTAGAATGAGTTTGGGAGTGTTCCTCCCTCTGCAGTATTTTGGAAGAGTTTGAGAAGGATAGGTGTTAGCTCTTCTCTAAATGTTTGATAGAATTCGCCTGTGATGTGTTGGGTCTTCGTTTCTGTGCGAGGGCTTTCTCTAGTTGCGGCAAGTGGGGGCCACTCTTCATCGCGGTGCGTGGGCCTCTCACTATCGCGGCCTCTCTTGTTGCGGAGCACAGGCTCCAGACGCGCAGGCTCAGTAATTGTGGCTCACAGGCCTAGTTGCTCCGTGGCATGTGGGATCTTCCCAGACCAGGGCTCGAACCTGTGTGCCCTGCATTGGCAGGCAGATTCTCAACCACTGCGCCACCAGAGAAGCCCTGTCCTTTCACTTTTGACTGTCTTATGACTTTTTGCTTTAGATGGGTATTTCATAATAATATATATAATAATATAGCTAGATTATCTTTTTAATCTAATTTGAAAATCTTTGTCTTTCAATCAGTGCATTCAATCCAGTTACATTTATTGTGATTGCTGATAAATTTAGGTTGAGTTCCATCATCTTACATCATGCTTTATTTTTGTCCTACTTTGTGTATTTATTTTCTTTCTTTTCTGTCTTTTTTGGGCTTGATTGAGCTTTCATTTTCTTATCTTTTGCCCTCTACTCTTTGGCCACCTTTAATTTCATTAAACATTTTGTAATGGAATATTTTAACCATAAACAGAAAGACAATTTATATCAAATTCTCATACTCATCAACAATTATTTTATCAATTTGGTTTCATCTTGTTACCCCCTACCCCCAACACACACACACACACACACACTTTCTTTCTGGGGTATTTTAAAGCAAATTCCAGATAACATATTATTTCACCATTCAATTTTTTTTTCCCTATATAACCACAATTATGACACCTACAAAATTAATGAAAATTCTTTAATATAATCTAATACCAGTCCTTCTTCAGATATCCTTGTTTGTCTTAAAAATTTCTTTTTACATTGAATTATTCAGATCAGAATCCAAATAACATGGCATTTGGTTGACATGTCTAATTCTCTTTCTATATCTTCTCCCTTTTCCCTCACTGTTTTTCTTTCCGTGCCATGTGTTTGTGGAAGAAACCAGGTCATTTGTCCTACATAATCTTCCATTCTGGATTTGGCTGATTGTACCTTCAAGATGTCTTCTAAGTTTTTTTTGTAAACCGGTTAGATTTAGAGGCGTGATTAGATTCAGGTTCTATTCTTTCAGCAAGAAATACTTCATAGGTGGTACCATATACTTCCTATTTCAACATTTAATAAGCAGATATTTTCTAAATGATCCACTTCTAGTAACGTGAAGGTTAACCAGAGGATTCAGGTGCTGTGATTCTGCGTTCACCATCAGCCTTTCTCCCAATCATTTTATCGTTTATTGATGATTGTTTCCTAGAACCATTATTTGAATAGCAACTGCAAAATGGCGGTTTTCTAATTCTGTTATTCCTTCTGGATTTATAAACTAGAAATCACCTATAAAGAATGCTATGTCATCAACTATTTAGTTAATTTGATGGATAGTTCGTGCAGGAAAGGCAGAATAAATACATGATTCTTTCCTTTTATTCATCAGTTTTTCAGAATAATGAATCAAGTCCCTTGCACCCTCTTAAAAGTGACCCAGGCACCCCCCTCGACCCCCTGCCATTTTTTGAAGTATCATTAACAACTCATGGATATCTGTCCATCTATCTAGTGTTTCTATTCATTGAAGACAGTCTTCTTTCAATGATCTAATCATCCCACTCAACCTGGCTTTGTGTTCTTTTAACATTGCCCAGTAATCTTAGTCTGTGATCACTTTCTTTCTTTCTGGCAAAAAAAAGCTATTTCAGACTTATCAAGTATACTTCACTCAAGCCTAGACATAGCCACTTCCAAGGAGCTATGGTTTCTTCAAGTGAGAGATGGAACTTAGAGACTGCAGTTTGTGTGCTAGGGTGCTCATTGCTGCTGGTGTGTTATTGTTTCTAGGTCTTCTCAGTGAACAGAACTAGAAATATGTAATGATTTTTAAAAAGGAAAAAGTAATACATAACTTAATACTGATATTTCCAATTCAGATTTAAGATTAAAGAGTTTTTACTTCTTTGATTTTATACTTGTATCTTTTTTCTGTTACACTGAAAAACTTGATTCCTTGGTTCTGACATCTTCGTAATTTCTTGCTTTATCTTGCAAAGTATATGTATTTTTGTATACATATAAATAGTATATGACCAGTATTAGTATTAACAATATGATTACTGAATGCAGTTCAAGGTCTTTTGCAATTTGTTATTGTTTTTAGGATGTGTCTTTTTGGGGATATACACCAAAATACTGTGTTCAAAGTCACTTGAAATAATTTTTCCTTCCTCTATCATTTACTATTGCTGCTATAACAAATCACCACCAATTTAGTAACTTGAAACAATACAAATTGATTATCTTACAGCTCTTTAGGTCATAAGTCTGGCATAGATCATACTGAACTACAGTCAGGGTGCCATTAAGGCTGTGTTCCTTTCTGGAGGCTCTAGGGGGAACCCCTTTCCTTGCTTTTTCTAGCTTCTAGAGGCTGCCTGCATTCTTTGGCCTCCTTCCTCCATCTTCAAAGTCAGCAACATTGTATCTCTTTGACTCTCCTTTTTCCCTCAAATCTTTCTCTCTGAATATAACCAGGAAAGGTTCTCTGCTTTTAAGGACTCCTGTGATTAGATTGGGCCCACCGGGATAATCTCCCCATCTCAGCATCCTGCTCCCTAATCACATCTTCGGAAGTCCCCTTTGTCATGTAAAGTAATTTATTCACAGGTTCTAGGGATTAGGACATGGACGTTTTTTGGGGTACCGAAATTCTGCCTACCACACTTCCCCCTAAGCTAACCAGTTTTATCAGTTTTTAAATTTATCTTTTCAGTGTTTATTTTTGAAAATATAAGGAAATATATGTCCCCCACCTTCCTTACTCAGAAGAATAACATAATATAAACTTTCTGAATCTTACTTTTTTCCACTTTCACAGCAGCATATCCTGGAGTTCATGCCATAGCAGTATAGTGAGAATGTCTTCATTCCTTTAGAGGCAACTGGTACTTCATTGTGTGAACATGCCATAGCTATTTGACCAGTCCCTGTTGATGACTGTGTTTTTCCAGTCTTTGATATTTAAAATAATCCTGCAATGAAAAGTTTTGTGTATACATCATTTTCACCTCTGTTTCTTCTTGTACTTAAATGGCTTCACCTTTTACATTTAGATCTTTGAGCTCTTTGGAATATGTCCCAGTGTACAGTATGAGGAATGCATCCAATTTTATCTTTTTCACCCATAAAATTTGACTTGCATACCTTATTTAACAAAGTCTAAAATTAGTCATTGTCTCCATCCTTTCCCTGAACAATATACAAAACTTAGAATGACTGATCAAAGTATTATATCTCCCTTCCCTCTTATGTTATTATCTTGTATCACTTTTTTTTAACTCCAAATTAAACGTTACTGTTATTTTATGCAGACAGTGTTTATATTTATCCCTTTTGCCACTTCATTTCTGTCTCCCGTCTCAGAGCTTCCTCCTAGGACCATTTTCCTTCTCTCTAAGGCAAATTCTTCTGAGCATCCATCAAAGTAAATGCTCTGTTTTTGTTTATCTGAAAAAAATCTTTATTTCATCCTCTTGTAAAATCTTTATTTAGCTGAGAATACAATTCTGGGTTCTCCTTCAGCTGTACATATTATCCCACTGTTTTCTGACTTCTTTTGTTGCTGTTGAGAAATTATGATTCCTTTTTATGTAATCTCCCTTTTCTCTATGGCTGTTTCAGATCTTCTCATTTTTTTTTTGTTGTCCTGAAGTTTCACTATTGTAAATCTAGATATGCATTTCTCTTTCTTATCCTGATGGGGATTTGTGGGCTTTCTGAATATGATGATTCCACCCTTCTATTTTTTCCTTCCAGAATTAGATTCAACATTTAGAGCTTCTTACTCTGTCCTTAATGTCTCTTAGTTTCTTATCTGTGTTGTTCATCTTTGTCTCTCAGAGATGTATGCTGGATATGTCTTCACATCCATTTTCTATTCACTGATTCTTTAGCTATGTCTTTTTGACCTGTCATTGAGTTTTTAGTTCCTACTACATTTTATAATTTCTAAAGTTATACTAGATTCTTTCAAACATGCCTAGTATTTTTGATAGTATCTTGTTCCTTACTCATATTTTTTTTTATTCTCTTATTCCTTTAAGCATTTTAAACAGGTTTACTTTATATTTTCTATCCAATAATTCCAATATACATAAGGTTTTTGATGAGTCTAATTCTGTTGTTTATTGTTTCTGCTGAGTCATACTCGCAGCAAGTCTGTAAGTCTGTCCTTATGTGTTTTACAATTTTGGATCATGCATCATATTCAGCTGGACTTCCCCTGGAGCGGTTAATACTGGAATATCTGCTCTGAAGTTGCATCTCTCCAGAGAGGGCTTGCATTTGCTTCTACCAGGTGGTCTAGGAGAACTTTTAGTTAGTTTCTTGGCTTAGAGTTTCTCAGGCCACACAGGGTAAAATAACCCCCTAAACTCATATGAGAGTGGCCTGAAATTACAAACTCTTAGGAAGGCTTTTTTTTCCTACCTAGACCTCCCATCAAGACTCACAGATTACTTTGTCTCCTTTGCCAGTGGACAGATTTGGGGGTAGGAGGTTTCACCATTTTTTTTGATATGTAGCTTTTTGAAGGTCTGGCTTTATGTGAAAGGTTTCAGTTCTGATGATCTAATAACAACGTTTATCTTTTATGCATTACTTTTAAGCTTTTCATAGCAAGGGGATTTAGGAGGGGATCTAACCCACCATATTTTCAGGAACAAAACTACGTGTTCTTTTGAAATACTAATGTTCAGGAGGGAAAAGAGAAAAAAGCTTGTGAAAGAATCTAAGGGAGAAGAAATGAGGTGGCTACTCGGGCCCCCCTCCCTGGGGATGAGGCACCTGCCTGGGGGTATCCGTTGATCCTTATGAATCAGCCACCGGAGAGGCTGCCCCATGGACACCTCATATGAAGTGACAGCAAGGATCAGGAGGCTTTTGTCCTTTCGTCTCAGGGTTTCCCCTGACCTGCCATCCCCGATGCCCTGCTTTTCCTCCAGTTTAGATTTTCTACCTTCTTTCAGGTTCTGCATAACAAAAGTTTAACTAAAAAACCATTGTATTTTAGAGTCTCCTGTCCCTTGATCTCTGTAATATACTTTCGTAGGGACCATTTCACAAAAACTGTCAGCAGTGATTCTATGAGGAGGTGCCCGGGAGATAGGTAGGGATGGCTCTACCGAGTTGAACCTGTGTGCCATGTGAGACCAGGTTCTAACCCCCTTAGAATCCACTGGTGTCCCTGTCCTTAGAAATTAGTCCAAACTCTCTTTGAGCCCAGTTCTGTGTGTCCTATCAATCTCACCTCTTCAGGTAATGAGTTCTGTAAGTCCATTACTCACTATTTGAAACATACTTTTTATTTTTCCCCAACTTACCCAAGTTTTAACATGTGGATAAGGGTGAAAATACATATGTATGAAATTATTCTTGTTAATGGAGGGCAGCAAAGGCATAGAGAGCTATAAAAATTGGGGGGGGTGGGGAAGGGAGGTTTACACTACGATTTGCGACTTGATATTGACATGTAGCACTATCTGAGGATCATAACAAAATAAAAACTACACCCTGAAGACATCTTTAACCTGGAAAGTAGTTGGGATTTCTCTTACCTAAGCCGTCTTTATTCCCAACTTTATTTCGTGAATGGCATCTCTTAACAGTTGCAAGATACCAACCTAAATAGAATCTCCTTATCCCAGCCCTCCCTCAGTTTGCTTGCTGTTTTGGTTCACAGTTTCTTTCTTTCTTTTTTTTTTTTAATTAATTTATTTTATTTATTATTTATTTTTGGCTGCACTGGGTCTTCGTTGCTGCACACGGGCTCTCTCTAGTTGCAGCGAGCGGGGGCTCCTCTTCGTTGCGGTGTGCGTGCTTCTCATTGTGGTGGCTTCTCTTGTTGCGGAGCATGGGCTCTAGGCGCACGGGCTTCAGTAGTTGTGGCACACGGGCTCAGTAGTTCTGGCTTACAGGCTCTAGAGCCCAGGCTCAGTAGTTGTGGTGCACGGGCTTAGTTGCTCCGCAGCATGTGGGATCTTCCTGGACCAGGGCTCGAACCCGTGTCCCCTGCATTGGCAGGCAGATGCTTAACCACTGTGCCGCCAGGGAAGTCCCCACAGTTTCTTAGAGACACAGTTAACTAATTAATTAAGACCTAATTAATTGAGTTAATTACTATAAGTGAACCACAATACCCATAATAGTTAGCTGTATTTATTTTAGAAAGTAAGTGGTAGTGAATTAAGACTGAATAAACAAAAGATACATCTGCAGTTAATTAAAAATTTCATGTCCATTTTTAAGTTTTCAGTGACTCCAGAAATCCTTCAATGATAGATGATGTTCATTGGGCATTTAACAGTATTTGTGTCCCTGTTCTAGTGCTTTCCAGGTATTAGCCCAGTTAACTCTTACCACAAGCCTATGAGACAAGAATTGTTATCTCCCATCTTCCCACAGAAGAGGCTGAGTGCAGAGAGATTAAATGAAGGTCACAAAGCTAGTAGGTAACAGAAACAGTTCAGAACAGCTAGTCTGGCCCCGAAGCCCCTGCTAAGCAGAAACTGCCTCACCTGGTGAGTAAAGCCACTGACATATTTTTCAGCCCTCACCACCATTACCACCGATGGTTTTAAATCTCATTCTTTGAGGCTTATTCTCAGAAGAAAGAGTGGTGCAGAAACCGATTCCATAGTTGTCTTTATTCATTAGCGTGCACTTGGGGTAAGCCTGGGAGTTCTACATCCTCCGTGGTGCCAACTTGCTGACCTCTTCTCTGTTTCAGTTTCTGTTCCAGCAGCTGGGAATGTTGGTGTCCTTTGTGAAGAGCCACATCAGGCCTTACATGGATGAAATAGTCACACTCATGAGAGTGAGTAGAAGTTATTGCTTTGGCCTGTTCCTCAGTGCTTGGGTCCAGGAGCATTCAGCAGCAGGTTTGGATGATGTGGACATTTTTTTCATGGGTCATCATAGAGCCGTTATAACCTGAGGATAAAAAGTGGAGCAAGGTATCCCACTGGATTATGAAAGGGGGTGGAGGGGCTCTCGCTACAGGCTCCCTGGTACAAGAGTTCAAGGTATAAAGTCTGAGGAGAAATCCTGAAGGAATTGTTCTGCCAGAAATAAACTCGAGTTCTTTGCCTCACACACAGCAAAGCAATTTCACTTTAACATCACAATAGTGCTTTACTATTCTCACAAAAGCCCTCTCTCTTCCTTACTGCCTGTAAAACCATGGCTTTAAGAGAGGATTGGGGATTGGATTTTCCTGGGGCCATTAAATATGATGGACTCCTGTCAGGCTCTGAGGAAGAAGGTGATGCTTTTCCCTGCTACCTTCAAAAGCATAAATGCCACCTTCTGACTGCAATAGTGTTGTGGTTTTTTTTAATACATAAATTTATTTATTTTTGGCTGCGTTGGGTCTTTGTTGCTGCTGCGCAAGCTCTCTCTAGTTGCAGCGAGCAGGGGCTACTCTTCATTGTGAAGCGCGGGCTTCTCATTGCGGTGGCTTCTCTTGTTGCGGAGCACGGGCTCTAGGCACGACAGCTTCAGTAGTTGAGGCACGCGGGCTCAGTAGTTGTGGCTTGCGGGCTCTAGCGCTCAGGCTCAGTAGTTGTGGCACATGGGCTTAGTTGCTCCATGGCATGTGGGATCTTCCCGGACCAGGGCTCGAACCCATGTCCCCTGCATTGGCAGGCGGATTCTTAACCACTGCACCACCAGGGAAGTCCCTGCAACAGTGTTTGAGAAGAGGCTCTCATCGCAAATTTTATAACATGCTTTAAGTAGGTGCAAAGGACTCCCCATTGATGGCAGTATCGTTTTTCTGTATTGGGGGTGGGAGGCTGCTTCCTACTGTTCTCTGTAATTTCAGTGTCTCTGCTGGGGAGATTGCTTTGCAGAGATGGCTGTGTCCTCAAAGAACTGGAAGACAATTATTCCAGTGATTTCTGTTCTTCTACACCAGACCTTTGTAGTTAGCTTGGAAGAAGCAGCAGGACTAAAATGAAAGTGGCTGGCTTCAAAAATGGAACTTCCCCGAAAATGAGTCTCAGAACTGAAAAACTCCTATTTGTATAAATAAGTAAAAGCTGCTCTGTTCCCTGCCTCCTGCCACAAGGGCCTCTGTACAGGAAGAGTTAGGCAGGATGCTAAAGAGCCTGCGGGTGGTGTTAAGGGAGTTGGGGGTGGGGCGGGGAGGGAGGAAGCAGTGCCCTCGGGGGTTGAAGCTGAAGTAATCTGTGACTTATTCCCCAAAAATGACTTACGACAAAACATATAGGAGTTTGAGGCTGGGAGCCTTACACCTGCAAAATACAGCTTTCATTTCCTCCAAGATAGAGAAGGTACCAACAGGGCTCTTCTTTGGCTGTTGATCATGGGCATTTTAGTGAGCTCCTCCGAGCCCAGGAAGAGCTCGGGGCTTTGTGAACAGTGATCCAGCCGACATCCCTGGGGAGGCTGCCTGTTGTGTTTGACTTAGAGAAAACCCCTTGTGAGGAGCCCCGATGACCCTGCAGGGGAAAGGTAGGGGGGCTTTCTCTAAAGAAGGCAGAGTGTGGTCCCAGTGAATGAACATCAGACAAACCATGGAGGCCATAAAATTTGTAGTGTTTCTTTGTCGAAGCTTTTTATCTAGAGAAAATAGCTTTTTCAAAGAGAATACCTCTCTCCAAGCAGAGAGAAAGAAAGTTTTACCAGCACCTTTTAGTATAGATTTTTTTAGAAATGTTTTTACTTTCTAAACTACTATGATTTAAGAACAATTTTTTCTAAATAAAAATACCTTAGGCTTCTTTTAAAGCCTTCCATCTGAGGAGTTATCTTTTTTTTTTTCCACTGACTTCTACTCTGAATTAAATGGGGGCCCAAGAGTATTAATAAGCATATGTTGCCATCATTAAGTCTCCTACTCTGGAGGTTTTATTTATTTTATTTATTTTTGGCTGCATTGGGTCTTCGTTGCTACGCACAGGCTTTCTCTAATTGCGGTGAGCAGGCTTCCCATTGTGGTGGCTTCTCCTGTTGCGGAGCACGGGCTCTCGGCATGCAGGCATCAGCAGTTGTGGCTCACGGGCTCTAGAGCGCAGGCTCAGTAGTTATTGTGCACGGGCTTAGTTGCTCCGCGGCATGTGGGATCCTCCCAGAGCAGGGCTCGAACCCGTGTCCTCTGCATTAGCAGGCGGATTCTTAACCACTGCGCCACCAGGGAAGCCCTGGAGGTTTTAAAGAAGGCAGTAGGCCACTGTCTTTCTGAATTGATTTGAAATGACAGCTTTTCCTGGAGTGAGAGACTTGGACCAATTTGCCTTGCAGTACCGAGACAGGATCTGGAGCCAGTTGGCCAAGTTTTTATTTTAGTAATTTATGTGGAATATAATTAGATGAATGTAGAAAAATGCTCCTCTTGTGGCACTCTCCAGGCCTGAAAATGGTTTGGGACAGATGTCAGATGCTGTCGAGCAAAGTCTAAATCCAAAAGGGCAGGAAATCTTGTTAACACTGAAGTCACCCTCTGGCAGAGCCCATGTGCTACCCAAAGTGGGACCACCCCTAGACGGCTGGAGAGCTCCTAGAGTGATGCAGGCCTGGTCGTTCGTTCATTCTGCCAGATGGGTTTGGGTGGCTGGAATATGCCAGGTGCTCTGCTAGATTCAGGGAGACAGAGATGGATCGGAGGGTTTCTTGCCCTTAACCAGCCTACAGTCGAGTAGAGGGAAGGCGGCAAAGAAAATTAAGTATTACAGGTGCTAGAAGAGAGCAGAGCAGAGGGACCCACAGTGGATAATGGAAGGAGATAGGAACGCCTTCTTAGGCGAAGTGAGGCTTGAGCCAGGTCTGGAAAGACAGATGGGCTTAGCTGAGCAAGAGGTGGGATTCTAAGCCAAGAGCAGCATAACCAAAGCACAGAGGAGCCATGTAGCCTGGTGCTTTTGGGGAAATGCAGTTTAGTTGCTCACTGTGACTGACGTAGGATACAGGGAGGCCTGGGGAGAGGAGGATAAGGAAGGAGTCCCATGGCACAGACCATGCTCACTGCATTTGCGCTTCGTTTTGGCTGTCTCAGTTCCTTGGTTCATATTTCAGCAGAAGGGCCCCCGACTTTGCTCCTCTGTCTCTTCCCTCTTTATAGGAATTCTGGGTCATGAACACCTCCATCCAGAGCACGATCATTCTTCTCATTGAGCAGATTGTGGTAGCTCTTGGGGGTGAATTTAAGCTCTACCTGCCCCAGCTGATCCCACACATGCTACGAGTCTTCATGCATGACAATAGCCCAGGCCGCATCGTCTCCATCAAGGTGAGTAACCCGGGACATCCTCTGGAGAGATTCCCAGAGTCCATCAGAGTCCCTGGATGGTCATCTAAGAGACCCTGTTCTGAGTGACAGGGGGATGCTCGGTCCATAACACTGACTCTAAAGAATACTGTAGTACCTGATGCGTGCAGTGTACAGTTTACAGGATGTTTCTAATCCTCTCTTGATTATCCTTATGTTTTGTCTCTTTTAATGGATTATTCTTGGTAAATATTTTATTTAGCATACCAGTTTTCTCTATTATCCAGCAACTGATTCCTTACCAGCTGAAATAAGTTCAGAGAAAGCAAAGTAACATGTAAGTGAAATAAAATGACGGGGAAAAGTGCTACCAAGAGAATGTAATTCAGAGCCATTTAATAAAGGCTTTTCAGAGTCCCCAAAGAATTTTGAATTATCCATACCACTGCCGCCCTTCAGGTGCTTAGATACTTGATACCTGACTGTATTTGTTCATCGCCGTGCCTTTACTCCTTTTTGCAGTTGCTTGCTGCAATCCAGCTGTTTGGCGCCAACCTGGATGACTATCTGCATTTGTTGTTGCCCCCTATCGTGAAGTTGTTTGATGCCCCTGAAGTTCCATTGCCATCTCGAAAGTGAGCACCTGCCCTTTAGGACTAACAGTTATCAAGCTTTTAATGTTTTGTTGAAAATGCCCTTTTCTTAAGTCCCCAGGCCATCTTTCTGTTTTTTTGTTATTTCAACTCTCATTAGTTTAGTCCAGATATGTACCAGGTTTATGGAAATCTTCACTGTCCGCATCCCACAGGAATATGTGTTAGATCTCTGTACCCAAAATAATGTCAGAAGCCATTCCTTCCCGTTGGGTGCTGATTGTTAAGGTAGCCCTCAGCCACTTTTCTTACTCTTGGGCTGTGTGTTAGCAATTACTGTATGTCAGCGATTGTTGTAGGGCAGCGTTAGAGACAGTGGACCGCCTGACGGAGTCCCTGGATTTCACTGACTATGCCTCTCGGATCATTCACCCGATTGTGCGAACGCTGGACCAGAGCCCAGAACTCCGTCCCACAGCCATGGACACGTTGTCCTCACTCGTTTTTCAGCTGGGGAAGAAGGTGAGGCAGGAGTCCTCGACACTCGCGCTCTTCTGCCTTTGCAGACTCCTCCACTTGTTAGTCTGTAGGCCTCAATCACTGACAAAGAGCTAGGAATTGTTTGTGCCTTTTTTTCCTTCTTTATTCAGCAAGTATTTATTGAGCCACCTATGTGGGCTGAGTGCTGTTCTGGGGATAACGCTGTAAACAGAATGATGTCCTTGTTCTCACAGAGCTTACATTCCAATGAAGCAAAGCTACGAGACATAATTTATCTCATAAGAGGAATGGGAGGGAGTAGGGAGAGATGCTGTTTCTTTAGAGGCAGACCTCTCTGATAAGGTAACATTTCAGCAGAGACCTAAATAAAGGAAAGGCCCAACGCCAGGGAACTGGCTGCAGGCAGAAGGATTAGCAAAGGCAAAGGTGCGAGATGGCAGTGTGCTTGAAGGGTGGGGGCAGCAGGAGAGCCGTGACTTCAGGGGAGGGAGCCAGGGGGAAAGTACTTGGAAAAGGTCATAGAGAGAACCTTGTAAAGGCTGTGCTGGCGGTAGGCATGGAAGCTAGGTATTGTGGCCAGTGGTTCTCAGATTGTGATCCCCGGACAAGCAGCATTAGCATCTACTTAGCTGGGCGCTCCTTAGAACTGCAGATTTTCATGCCTCACCCCAGACCTACCAAGCCAGCAATTCTGACTGTGGAGCCCAGCAATCTCTGGTTTCATATGCCTTCCAGGTGGTTCTGATGCCCACTAAAATTTGCACATCGCTGTTGTAGGCCATTATAGTTGGCTTTCAGTCTGAGCAAGACTAGAATTCTTTGGAGATTTTGAGCACAGGAATACTGTGATCTGACCTAACATTTTTCAGTGATCATTCTCAGTGCTGTGTGGAAGAATAGACTGGGCCAAGAGGGGAAGCAGAGAGACCATTAAAATAAGAGGCTGTTGCAGTGACGCAGATGGAAGGTGATGGGGATGAGGATCATAGCACAAGGGGTAAAAAGTACCGCAGAGCTAGTCCCAAACCCAGAAGTAGTAGCTGCAATGTGGTAGGGGTAATATTCTTTTTTCTATTTCCCACTCTCCAAAGTAATGGTTTCTGATCTGCTTCCTCTCTTGTTATAGTACCAAATTTTCATTCCAATGGTAAATAAAGTTCTGGTGCGACACCGAATCAACCATCAGCGCTACGATGTCCTCATCTGCAGGATTGTCAAGGTGAGCTGTGCTTTGTTTCTATTTCCAAGTCCCGCATTGTCTTTCTCAATTGGTATTCTTGTAATCTTAGCAGTGGGGGTATATCTAGCTTTTTAGCTCTGAACTAGAGATTGGCAAACTTTTTCTGTCAAGATAGTAAATTTTTCAGCTTTGTAGGCTATGTGGTCTCTGATGAAACTACTCAGCTCTGCCACTGCAGCCTGTAAGCAGCCATATGCATATGTAAACGAATGAGCCTGATTGCGTTGCAGTAAAACTTCATTTATGGACACCAGAATATGATTCTCTAATAATTTTCACGTGTTGCAGAATATCAATCTTCTTTCAATTTTTTTTCAATCATTAAAAAATGCAAAAACCATCCTTGGCTCTCAGGTCCTACAAAAACAGGCAGCAGCTCCTTGCCGGCCCAGCTGTTTGTCACGTTTATGGCTCACGGTTGTCTCACATTTGCCAGTTGCACGCTCGTACTACTAAGTCAGTGCTTGCCAGTGGCCAGGAGTGACCAACACAGACTGGTCTCAGTGCGGAATACAGCCCACCTGTGATTCGTTCTGTCCCTATGTGGAATCTTCACCTAAATCCTGGCTCTTCCAGAAGGTGTGACCCTCCCAAGGTTTAAGGATGTTTTCTAAACTGGGAGCGGCTTGTGGAGTTGCAGGGTGGTTCTCTAAATCTCTGGTTGCAGGGATACACCCTTGCTGATGAAGAAGAGGACCCTTTGATTTACCAGCATCGAATGCTGCGGAGTGGCCAAGGGGATGCCTTGGCTAGCGGACCAGTGGAAACGGGACCCATGAAGAAACTGCACGTCAGCACCATCAACCTCCAAAAGGCAGGTCCATCGTTTCCAGGGGGGGCTTGGAAAGGAGAGCCCCTGCTCTTCTCTCTTGTTCAAAACTTTCAGCTCTTGCTGTCTTCTGTTTAAAACAACCAAAAACCAAGCATCTTTCTGAAAATCTAGATACCACGAACTTAGGTCATTTTGTTTTTTTCTCCAAGTATCTGAATTATACAATTTTTTAATAGAAGGAAAATACAGAACAAGGTGTCCTTTTGTGTTCCCTTGGAGCTTTGACAGTGGAATGCATTGTTGCAAATAGCGTTCTCATTTTTAATATGAACAGAACACAACCAGTGAGCCTCCTAGTTAGCACTGAGCCTGATGCAGGCTCTTTAAAGCAGTGCTTCTCAAACTTCTCAGACTCATTGGGCTTACCACATGCTGGGGAGCTTATTGTTAAAATGCTTGTTCTGATTCAGGCCCAAGCTCAGGCCTTGATAGTCTCCATTTCTGACAAGCTCCCAAGTAATGCCGATGCCAGTGGTCCACGGACCACACTTTGAGTAGCAAGGTTTTAGATCTCTGCAGATCAGTACTGGATTCTCTATGCTGACCAAAGCCTGGGATATAACCAGCTTCTCATCATGTATGCCACCAGCTATGCACTTAAAAACAGGCAGTTTCAAAGCATCTCTAATGGATGGATCTAAACAGAGTAATCATATACTTCACTGACTTTTAAATAAATATACCAGGTTGCTTATTTTCCACATTTTGCATTAGTCTTTAGTACTTCTAGTGACTGTAAGCAGCTCCCAGTTTGAATTTCAATGTGGTAGTTTTCTTTATTAGCAGCTGATGCAACACAGCTGCATTTCATGTGTAGCAGCAGATAGAGGTAAAGAACTGGGCAGGGCTGGGTCCTAGTTGACTTGGTGTCTTCTTTTGGCCAAGCCCATAACGATTTGCACACAGAGCTGTGTGCGTGTGCTCACCCACAGCTTTGAAACACTGGCCTGTACTCCTGACATCAGTCTTCACCCACACAGACAGCTGCAAAGTGACCACTACTGAGAAACGTTTGATGATTTAAGATGAAAGTGGTAAAATAACCCCTGGGTCATGAGTGATGCTGCTCTACCTCTGTGTGTTTTGTAACTGCTAGTCCAAGACTTCAGGAGGAGAAAGGGCATCGACACCTGGCATCCCCAAGCAGTTGCTGATGCCACCGTGCCAACACCTCACATTTGAGGGAGGGGCCAGACAAGGAGGCCAGGTGCACGTTCCCACCCAGATGTTTTCAGCCTGCCTAGGTTCAGAATGTCCTTCCAACCAGGCAGCTGTCCACTCAGCTTTAGGGCTTTGTTCTCTCTATTTTAGGAAATTCCCCAGCGGTCTAGTTTGCTTCCAGAAAGTTTTGCTTTCTACCCAGGACTTGGAAAAATAAGCATAACCTTTGCCAAACAGAAAAAAGAATCTCAGTCTGTCTCACCTGAGAGAACAGATCAAGTTAAAAAACCCTAAGCAAAGCTCTCCACAGCTGACTCTCAGATCCATTTCATCGAAAAGTAAATTGTGCTTCTACATATTCATGTGATGATAATTAGGGATTGGTATATTTGTCAGTTTTAACCAGCTTTCAGAATAATAATTTGCCACCTCAGTCACCTTTCTGTTGGCTATGCTAATAGAGGATTTACGTAGTACAGAAAACATACAAACCATTTATGTGTACCTCTAGGATGCCTTCCAAGATTCTCAGCAGCTTTCCCGTCTCATGATAATCTATTCGGGCTTACCTTCTAAATGAATAAGCTGGCGTTCCATCAGCATGCACCAGTGTAACCAGATGAGGCAGTCAGTGGCGGGTGGGTGAGGAGAGGAAACTGGCTGGAGTTTCAACAGTTACTGTAGAACCCAGAGAATTGAGAGTTGATTATGTTTTAAATTACAGAGCAGTGGGGAAAGGCCCAGGTGAGGGACATATCCTGTTTGATAGATTGTGCAGTTGTTCCTTAAGCTGAAATTTTTTGAAGAGCCTTTTGCTACCATTTATCAAATGGTACCAATGTTAATGATAGCACTAACCACCACCAACATTTGTTGAGCGCTTCCCATGTGTCAGGCACTGTTGTGAGCACTTTACATGTATTGACGCATTTAATCTTCACAGTAACCCTATAAGTTTGACGCTGTCATTAGTGTCCCCCTTTTATGGATGTGGACATTGAGGCACTGAAAGGTTAAGTAATTTGCCCAATGTCAACCAGTAGATGGTGGAGCCAGGATCTGACCCAGGTATGACTCCAGAGACCAGTCTCTTAACCGCTGTGTTGCATTGCCTTTGCCTTACCCAAGCTCAACCTCATATCATTAGAGGGCAAAAGACATTAGTAATGCTTCCTTGTATGTGTCTGACTTCTAAATGCCTTGTAATACAGAGCCGGTATCCAGAGACTCGCTGTGTAGGAAGGAAACCAGAAATCTGTGGATCGAAAAGGACTTGATGTTCCCATTTCGTTCAACAGAACAAGGTCTAAAAGTCTTTGGTATCTTCTTCTAGTTCAGGGGTTCTCATTGTATGGTGAGTGAGAATCCGTCACATAAATTTTTAATTTGTCTCTCGTAGTATCTCTACTTCAATTTTTGACAAAAAATATTAGTTTATGTAATGTTACTCCTTGGTAACTCATCAAAAGCTATAGCAAATCTCCATTTATCCCAGGGAGGTGATGGGTTGAGTCATTGATGGTCAGGTGGTGTAGCACATAGGGTGTCTCTTTCACACCCTGGACTACTTCACTTGAGAACTTCTGCTTTAACTTATCTGATTTCCCTATTTAGGGAGGATTGACATGTCTGTTCTGCCAGAAAAATCTTTTAAGAATATATTTTAAAAGTTAGGGACTTAGTAGTTAGGGCTAAGCCAATTCAGCGAGGTGTCATTTTGATAATACGAGCCACCATGTTTTGCTCGTCTGCTCCAGCTAGGCCCTTTAGCTGCATTATCCCTAAATGAGGAAGATTAAGACTCAGGCAGCAGTGTACAAGTAATTTGCCCAGAGTCGCTACAGCAGGTGAGTGGCAGGGCCAGGGTTCCAGCCAGGTGTTTCTAACTTCAGAGTAGCAGGCACTCAGCGTAAAGCACTGACTTGTGCTGAGAGCACTGTGCTAAATCCGTTACACATATTAACTTAGTTAATCTTTTTTTTTTTTAAATCTTGGCCATGCTGTGTGGCATGCGGGATCTTAGTTCCCTGACCAGGGATTGAACCTGCGCCCCATGCAGTGGAAGCATGGAGCCTTAACCACCGGACTGCCAGGGAAGTCTCTAACTTAGTTAATTAATCCTTAAAACACCCTCTGGGGGCTTCCCTGGTGGTGCAGTGGTTAAGAATCCGCCTGCCAATGTAGGGACACAGGTTCGAGCCCTGGTCCAAGAAGATCCCACATGCCGCGGAGCAACTAAGCCCATGCGCCACAACTATTGAACCTGCGCTCTAGAGCCCGCAAGCCACAGCTCCTGAAGCCCACACGCCTAGAGCCTGTGCTCCGCAACAAGAGAAGCTACCGCAATGAGAAGCCCGCACACCACAGCGAAGAGTAGCCCCCGCTCACCGCAACTAGAGAAAGCCCGTGCGCAGCAACAAAGACCCAACTCAGCCATAAATTAACTAATTAATTTAAAAAAGAACACCCTCTGATGTGGGGACTATTATCCACACTTTACAGATGAGGAAACTGAGGCACAGGGAAGTTAAGTAACTTGCCCAAGATCAGACACCCAATACGTTACATACCTGGGATTTGAACTCCAGCCACTGAGCTCCACAGAGTGTGGCTGCTGACCACTCCCCTTTACTGCCCAGCTCCAGGGCCTGAATCTTTCCATCCACCTCCCTAAGCTGCCCCTGCTAGGACCTCTTGGTGCCTGGAGAGCTCAGAGTTGTGAGGAAAGTTGGAGGGGATAAACTGCAAAGTAAAAATTCCATCTGTTCAACTCCTTTTGTCTCATTCCACCATACTGCCGTGTACTCTGGGCTCAGTGCTCACCTGATGGTCACACTATTGAGGATGGTGTCAACCTGAGCATTTCCCCCCTCCCTGTGTGACTCTGCTGTAAGATGAGCCAGTGTCCCACTGCAGGGTGTCCCGGGCCCCTCACACACTGCTGGAGGCCATTCGGCTTTGTTGGATGCATTCTGAGTGTGACGGTCCCCATCCACTCTGGGGCTGTAGAGGTCTCTCTGCTTTGCAGATAGAGTCCAGCGCAAATGAGGTGTAAAACAGGCTTTCTTTATATTATGAGAGTTTGCTGCTTTTGTTTTATGGCTTTAAATATTACTCTTTTGTATTTGTGCTCGGGGAATTTTATCATGAGAGGTATAATTTTATAAATCAAATAAGTGGAATAATCATTAGATAGTCAAGGGCTCTTTACAATTGGCCCTTACAGTTGATGGTTTTCCTTTGTTGCCTGTGGCATGATAGGCCTGGGGAGCTGCCAGAAGGGTCTCCAAAGATGACTGGTTGGAATGGCTGAGGCGGCTGAGCCTGGAGCTGCTGAAGGACTCCTCATCACCCTCCCTGCGCTCCTGCTGGGCCCTGGCACAGGCCTACAACCCGATGGCCAGGTATGGTGTGTCAGGGCTCCCTTCCTCCCAGCTTCAGGTTGGGATCAAGAGGATCAGCACATAGAAAATGTTGTATAAGAATTAGTTTTTATTAGCAGTAATAGTAAAAGGGTTTTTTAATTTTGTTAACCTCTGGGGGAAAAGATAAAAAGGCAAATGGAACAAGCTCTTATTATAGGAAAAACATCCATCTTAACCTTGCTAGTATACCTTTCCTTAGTAGATCTAGGTCCAAAACTTTAATTACAAAGTCATTTATATATAACTCTGAAAACAACTATGTAATAGCTTAACATAACCTGTTTTCCAATAATAGTGATACTCCAGTTATTTATTGCTGCATTACAAATACCCCAAGACTTAGTGGTCTAAAACAACAGCAGTCTAAAATTACTTATTTTACTCACAAATCTGCAATTTGGGCAGGACTTGTGGGAACAGCTTGTCTCTGCCCCACACAGTGTCAGGGGTATTTGTCCAGGGGCTAGAAGATCCACTTCCAAGATGGCTCATCCATATGTCTGGTAAGTTGGGGCTGACTATTGGCTGGAAGTTCAGCCCTGGCCAGGGGCCCTGGTTCCTCTCCACGTGGCTTGCCCTATGGATTGCTCAGGCTTCCTCACGGGATACTGGCTGGGTTCAAGAGTGAGTGTCCCCAGGGGAACGAGGCAGAAGTGCATGGTGCTTGTATGACCTAGTCTTGGAGGTCACATAGTGTTACTTCTGTCCCACTGCGTTGTTGAAGGCAGTCACAAAGGCCTACTCGGGCTCAAGGGGAGGAGACGTGGATGCCACCTTTTTATAGGGGAGTGGAAAGATCCTAGAAGAGCATATGGAACAGGAGCTAGTGCTGCAGCCATCTTCGGAAAATAGAATTTGCCATAAAAAATACTATAAACCTGTAACAGTGAATCTTAGTCATTGAAAATTTGGTTTATAAAAAGTTTTAATGCATGTAAAAGATTCATAGTATGATGTAAGTGCATAAAATGGAATACAAAATGGTATAAATGTGTGATTTCAACTATTAAAAGTATATGTACATAGGAAAAAGATCAGAAAGTAATACAATAATGATTATCTCTAAGGAGGATTTAAGGAGCAGTTCTTTTCTTTTTTATTCTTTTCCTTATTTTCTAAATTTTTCTACAATGGACAGTTCTTATTTATAATGAGGCATTAAAAGGTGATTTAATTAACAATCCTTTTCATTAGCAAGAAGCAAAAAATGAGGTGTTCCATTTCACTTTCATCAGCACAGCTGGTTTGCTATTTGGAGTGTATTTAGCAAGAATAGCGATGGTCCCTGAGGCTGTTGCTTGGATGCCATGATTTAGTTCATCTGATTTCTTTCAAATATTTTATAATGCTTAAAAATCATTCCTAGGACTTCTCTGTTTCCATAGTGTGCAGATTTCACACGCTCGGCTACTGTAGCGTACCTCTCATCTGCTCCAAGTCCCTCTTGGGCACACTGTCATCCAAAAGAGGCTTGTGATAAAAATACACATATGTGTCTATCTCCTTAGTGCCAAGTATGTTCATTTGGGAGCCAGCGTGGCCTTGGACCTAGATCAGAAAGCTTACTTCTTAATTTACACAGGGTTTCTTTCGGTCTTCATGTTATCCTTTGAATTTCAAATTTTGTTTTCTTCCATCAGATTCCAAAATTATATATACATCGATCTGACGTAACCTTTTAAAATATGTAATGAAAAGTAGATGTATAAGCATCAGATGCTTTACCCCATACATTATCCAGGCATATCCTGTAGTTTCCAACTCCCCTCTCCACACATTCACCAAAAGAAGAGGGGGGTAGGATTAAAATTCAGATGTCAGGGGTAGCAAATATATTCACCCAAGTGGTGCTGTAGTGATTTTAAATAGTTGTAGTGATCCTAGAAATGATACCTGTGCTTCCAGGTCTTCCCAAGGCCCCAGCTGTTAGAGGTTTGGCTAAGAGAATCTTTTAAGACTTATGGATTTGGATTCTATTTTCTAATACTGCTAGTTTCTTAAGTTCTGTTGTCATTTTGTTTATGACCATTCCTACTAAAGGTTCTGCTTGTATTTTGAAAAGCAATAGCAGATGCTGCCTTTGCCACTTCTGATCTTAGGACTTTGGACATTGCCTGAGAAGAAACATCCCAAGAATCATTTGAAGATTATTGTTTTCTGAATCTGTTATGTCAACTGCTATGTTAGAAGTCCCTTTCTGTTCATGCCCTCCAATGAAGAGAAGTGATGCAACCACTGTGGAGACAAGTTGCTTTTCTCTGCTCTTCTTTCTCCCCACGCACCCCGCCCCGCCCCCTCCCCCAGTCCCCTGTACCCCCCACGCACCCCGCCCCTCCCCCTCCCCCAGTCCCCTGTACCTGCGCTGTAAAATATAAGTCACTAGCCACGTGTGCTTCTTTTAACTTAATTAAAATTAACTAAAACTTAAAATGCAGTTCCTTAGTCACACTGATCAAAGTTCAAGTGTTCATTGACCAATGGCTACCATATTGGACAGGGAAGATATAGACCATTTCCAGCAAGTTCTTTTGGACAGCTCTGGCCTGTATAACCATAATCAGTGATGCCGGGAGTAGATTGATAGGTGTGACTCTGTGGCAGCAGGCAGAGGCAGGAGAGGCATTTCCAACATTTGTCTCCACTCCTGTCTGCCTTCAGGGATCTCTTTAACGCTGCGTTTGTGTCCTGCTGGTCTGAGCTGAATGAAGACCAGCAGGATGAGCTCATCAGAAGCATCGAGCTGGCCCTCACCTCCCAGGACATCGCTGAAGTCACACAAACCCTCTTAAACTTGGCTGAATTCATGGAACACAGTGACAAGGTGAGACTTTGCCTAGTTGTCCAGATGGAGCCTGACAGGGAACCAGGTGGTGAGAGGGGAGAAGCGCCCGCACAGCCCACTCTTGCTTGTGCCCCGTCTGCCGTTTTCCTATGCTGTGGGGTTCTGCTTTTCTCCAGGGCCCCCTGCCATTGAGAGATGACAATGGCATTGTTCTGCTGGGTGAGAGGGCTGCCAAGTGCCGAGCATATGCCAAAGCGCTACACTACAAAGAACTGGAGTTCCAGAAAGGTCCCACCCCTGCCATCCTAGAATCTCTCATCAGGTAGGCCATAAACCCTTTTTAATTGCTGCCTTCATCTAAAATGACCTCTCTTCTCCCACTGCCTGGTGACAGTTCACTGGAGGCACTTGGAGACCTCTGCTCTGTGAAGTCTGCCATCAGGCCTGGCCAGCACGTTTAAATGAGATGTGGTTGCAGATGGCTCTCCCCAGTATTCTAGCCAGAAGTGTCATTTCTGTTGACCCTTAGCACTGGGCTTCTGTTGTTTTCCAACCTGTGCTTGCTTGTCCCAATGAAATTAGCCTAGAAGCAGTTCTGTGGACAGAGCAGCCTAGGAAAGATAGATTTTACGTCTGGGTTAGATTGCGATCTCTGGCTTGGGACTAGGAGCTGGATTCTGTGCCTCAAAGACCACCCAAGGGCAGGGTGGGTTTTTATTGGCTAAATATGTTGGTGCCTGAGTCTTCCTCCTTGGAGTTCTATGAATGTAAAAGACAGAGTCTGAAATTCAGTGGTCTTTTCCCCTCATTTGCTTATGTTCTCTCATAAGATGGTTTTGAGTCTTCTGGGTATGGAAAAAAATAGGTTGTTTAATAAATTTTTTGCTGTTATGAAATCACAAGCAGCCTTAAATGTTAGCTCCACAGCTCCTAGAGAACTGTTCACTTCCCCTAATGATCATCAGAGAATATTAACTTCAGGATCTAATTATCTTCATGTAAATGCTAACATGGTTGATTATTTCACTACAGATAGTTTAGGAAAAATCACCCAGCTAATAAGTACCTCCACTGTGGCTGAAACAGCCTGGTGTGTGTGGTGCTTCCTTCATTTGAAAGGATAATCAAATAACCAAGTTCTCTGCTAGCTCTGCTTTTGAGTAGATGCTAAAAAGTGTTCCTTTAAACACTTTAAAAAGTGACCAAAAAGATAGAACTAGAATCATGTTTTTGCCCAAATAAATTGGACTTTGAATGTCGATTTCTAAAATACCACATATGGTGACATTTTTTTTTTGACATTAACCTTGTCACAAAAAGTTTATACTTCAGTTATTCAATTGTGTATCTATAAAAGTATGAGTAAATTTCAGCAACTATAGGTTTTGATTAATGTAATACAGGTGTTTTGTCCCCCCCAACTTTATTGAGGAGCAATTGACAAATATAATTGTATATATTTAAAATGTACAGCATGATGATTTGATATGCATTATGGAATGATTACTGAGATCAAGGTATTTAACACATCCATCACCTCACATGGTTAACTTTTTTTGTGTGTGTGTGGTAAGAATGCTTAAGATCTACTCGCAGCAAATTTCAAATATACAAAACTATATTATTAGCTATAGTTGCTATGCTGTGCATTAGATACTCATCTTACAACTGAAAGTTTATACCCTTTCACCTACATCTCCCTGCTTCCCCATTCTCCCATCCCCTGACAACCACCATTCTATTCTGTTTTTATGAAATCAGCTTTTTAAAAAATTATTCCACATATAAGTGATACTATACAGTATTTGTCTTTCTGTCTTACTTTACTTAGCATAATGCCCTCTAGATTCATCCATGTTGTCACAAATGGTAGAATTTCCTTCTTTATGGCTGAATAATATTCCATTATGTGTATATTATATGTGTGTGTATGTACATATATATATACACATAATATATATATATACATAAACTATATTTCACATTTTCTTTATCCATTCATCTTTTGAAGGACATTTTAGGTTGTTTCCATATCTTGGCTATTGTGAATAATACTGCAATGAACACGGGAGTACAGATATCTCTCTGAGATAGTGATTTTGTTTCCTTTCAATATATATCCAGAAATGGAATTGCTGGCTCACATGGTACTTCTGTTTTCAATGTCTTGAGGAACCACCAGACTGGTATAGTGGTGTAGTAGCTGTACCACTTTACATTCCCACCAACAGTGCACAAGGGCTCCCTTTTCTCCACTTCCTTGCCAACCCTTATTATGTCTTGTCTTTTTAATAATCGTCATCCTACCAGGTGTGAGGTGATATCTCACTGTGGCTGTGCTTTGCGTTTCCCTGAGGATTAGTGGTGTTGGGCACCCGGTCATGTACCCATTGGCCAGTTGGGTGTCTTCTTCAGAAAAATGGACTGTTTAGGTCCTTGGCCCATTTTTGAATTGGATTATTTGCTTTTTTGCTCTTCAGTTGTGTAAGTTCTTTATATATTTTAGATACTAACCCTGGGTTATGGTTTACAGATATTTTTCTCCCATTCTGTAGATCGTCTTTTCAATTTATTGATCGTTTTCCTTTGCTGTGCAGAAGCTTTTTAGTTTGAGGTAGTCCCACTTAATTTATTTTAGCTTTTGTTGCCTAGAGGCTCAATTTTCTTTAGTTGTGGGGTGTATAGCTGATGAGAGAAAATTATTAGCTACTTCTGCCCTAGGCATCTTGTGCTCTTCCTTCTCTTCATCTCCTAACCCCCAATCTTTTTCTCCTCTCTCCAAGCCGTACTATGCTGGCCCATGAGCATCTCAGATCCCCTGCCTGCCTTAGGAAGTTTCTGTCTGACTGCCTGTCCCATGGGAAGCCCTACTCCAGTGTACTTCTCCTCTACTCACTTTACTTCTTTGAAAATCCTGAGGGTCTTGTTTTTAAGGTTAAGTAGGTTCCCAACAATTAAAGGACTATAGGTACAGTAGAAAATAGTGAGTTTGAGAATTATGCTTACCTTGCACTGCCTAGTTCAAGTGAATGGTTCTTTTTGACAAGGAAAAATTGCTTCCTGAAGGTCAAAATTATTTGACATCTGTTATGACTAAAGATGTTTCTTTTCCCTCTGCGTATATGTAAGTTTGCTCAAGTAGAAAGTAGGAGTGTTGGTTTGCAAAGTGTTTTGAAGCCAGGTGGTGGCGCTGGCCTCTGTGGCGGTTGGGTGGAGGTCAGACAGAGTCTGACCTCTTCCAGTGGATGCTGCTGCCCTTTTTGTCCCTCGCTTTTTCATCTTTGGCTTCCTGCTCCTCCCTTGGTTTCCCTGAAGACTGCAACACACTCAGAGTCTCTTTCTCACGGCTCACTCTCTGATTTTTCACTTAAAACCTTCCACCATGCTCTCAGTGGTAATAGTAATAATTTTAAAAGGAACGAGGTTTAAAAGAGTTTATTGTAGAAGGAAGAAAAAACTTCGAATGTTTAAAACAAACTACAATATTGTATTTCTACAAAGCAAAATGCTTATATACAGCATGAATTATTTCTTAACCATAGTGCCATTTACCTTCCTGCTTCAGCCATTTTTTATAGATGAGATAAAAGAGGAAGCTCTTTGAGCCCTTTTCTTACAAAGTAAATAAAAATAGACATTATCTGTATTGACTGTGAATATTTTAAGGCAGTTTTTTGCAGGCGTCCACAGGGACTTATCTTCCCCTCCCGCTGGAGCTCCTGCCACCTCTGGACCCACTTCCTGCCTCTCAGTGCTGGGCCCTGATCGAGGCCGAGCAGGGGAGGTGCTCAGAGGCCAATTGCAAGGCCCAGAGCCCTGGAGTTTCCTCCGGTCAATTCCAGCCTGGGTCCGTTCACCTCCAGCAGAAAAATGTTTGTCTTTAAAAAAAAAATTGTGTAGACTGAAGATAATTTCATTGGATTTAAAAGCAGAAACTCCTCTCCTCCACCACCCTCTTCACTCCTTTCTCTAACACCCAAGAGAATCAAAATAATCTGGTCCTTTTTAGCAAAGGGATTTATTTTCTGCCCTCACATAAGCTAGGCCTTAAGGAAAATGGTTAAAGTGAGCTCACAATTATTTTTCTTTCACAGAAAAATCCTGTGGAAAAGAAGCTGCTGCTATGTCAGGGATCACAGGCAGACAGCCCACTCAGGCCAGCCCCCTGAGAAGTATGTGTCTGGACCCATTGTGTTTAAATACTTCCTCCCATTTACTGTAACGTCCTCAGTACGTAGTTTTTTTTGTTCTCCTAAGAGACTTACTCTCTCACTGAAGATGATAGGCCATTTTCTGTCCCTGCCCTTTCTATACTCCCTTCCTCTCCTCCTCTGCCTTTTCCCAGCCTCCGTCTGTCTCCGTTTCTCCAGCCCTGCTCCAGAGCAGGCTTCTTTTCACGGCTGAAAGTCTTCTGGGCGGATTTTCATCTCCACTCGTTTGAGGGAGTAGCTAGAGCCGTGCCAGCCGTACCAGGTGATGCCGTCCAGGTGCTTGTTGTGCTCCCCGAGGCGGTAGTAAACGCCGTTGAGGTTGGAGTCTGTGCAGCAGTTGTACCAGTACCCACCTGGGACAGGAGACAGGTCAGTGCTGGTCTGTCCTTGGAAATAGCTGATAGACTAGGCAGCAGGGATTTGTGATGTTTTTTAAACTACACGTAAGCCATTAGGGTCAGTGTCAAACGAGTACCAAAGCCAGAATACCAACTGCAGTTACAAATTCACTGTTTCTCCTCCAGTGGGACTATGGCCTTGTACCTGAACTCCCACCTCCCAACCCCAGCTCTCACCTTTCCGGAGCTGGGCGCACTTGTCTAAGCAGTTGTCATTGTCCTTGTCCTTGGTGCTGAAGGCTGTGTTGTTGTGATAGACCAGGGCATCGTTCCCCACGTTGCCGCTGTAGTTCCCCAGGAAGAGGCGGTAGCTGTTCCGTTCATTGCCCAAAACAAAGTGGCTGTACTCAGCGTAGCGCATGTTGCCCTCCCAGTCCTGTCCGGGGGGCAGAGCCTTAGAAAACTGCAGCGGGGCCTCCTTTCCTACCATCCTGCACCTCTTCCCTCTCCCCAGCTGCAGCCATACACCTTTTTACTACTTTTTACTTCTTTATTACTTGTCTACCTCTAGTTTAACACACTAACCTGGGAATCAGAAAACAAGGGTCCTAGATCAGACTTCTCTCCTGGGTCACCTTATGGCCCTGGTTAGTCTCTCGTTCTCTTCCCCTTTACATCCCTGTCTGTAAGGCGTACATGTGTGTGTGTTTTGCTGTATCCCACTCTGAGATGTCGTAAGAGTAACTTGAGAACATAGTGACGCTTCAGGGCCTTTGATGAGGGTCACCAACCGATACCAGTCAGGTTTGCATGTAGAGGACCTCATGCCCCAGGCCAGGGCAGGGACCACAGTGTTTCAGCCCAGCTGACTGTTGGATTCCTCTGCTCTGGCCTGAGTCTGGCCTCTTCCTTGTACCTGCAGCCTCGTTTTTGTGAAAAATAGGAAAAGAAAAACCCTATTCTTCCTCAACTGTACTGCAACCTGCAGGAAAACCGTCATAACAGGTACCCCAGCCGATGGTGAACAGGAGTAGGAATGACGCCCAGGAGCTGCGCGCAGCGGGGCGTGGCGGGCCTGGTCTCGTGCTCACCTCCATCTCCACGCGTAGCCGGGTTGGCCGCCTGGAGAGCCGGTGGATGTGGTCGTTGCCCAGCCAGAAGTCCCCGTGGATGCTGCCGAAGCCCTGCTGGTACTGCTTCCAGTCCCGGAAGAAGGAGACGAGGCCGCTCTTTCTCCTCTGAATGGTGGTCCAGCCACCGCCTGAAGTCTCCATGTCACAGAACACCTGAAGCAGAGGGGGTGCCGTCCCCGGTCAGGACGTGCCCAGGCAGGCAGCGCGAGCCTGAGCGTGGCTTCCCACCCTTCTCCCACCCCGCAGAGCCAGGGGACGTGTGCCCTTCCACAGCCATGCTGGCTCACTAGGCAACGATTCTGCCCCAGGGTTGGCAAGCTGGGCAGGCTGGTGGTTTGCTGAGATCAAAATGGAGGATAAGAGCAAGTGCACGGAGAGTCTGAAGGGAAAAAGTCCAGGTCCTTCTGACACACTCCCTATATGTTCTCTTTTCTCCTCCCCAAAGAGTCACCGCCGTAGGATGCGGCAAGGGATCGCAGCTAGTTAGGTGGTGGTTATAGCATTATCTAACTATGTTAGAAGGTTTAGTGTTTGGTTGCTAATGATTTGAAGGAGCAAAGCAGATGCCTGGATTTTTTTCCCCCATGAATTGAGTGTTTAGATAGCTCTCTGGTATTGTGTGTTTGCTTCTCTGTCTTGAGTTTCCCTCTCTTTAGACTGTGTGTGACTAGCCCTGTTGTCCCCCGCCTTTGAGGGGGTGGAGGATAGATGGTAGTACATGGGCTGTGATGACCTCACCTCCAGCTCAGGGCTGCCCAGGAAGTCATCGGGAGGAAGCTTGTACACTCCAGAGATGCGGTAGTTCTTCTGGTAGAGAGACGAGCAGTCATAGATGGCATCTACAGAAGGAGGAAACCACAGCATGAGCATCCAAACCCAGGGGCTCTGTGGCTAGCCGGCATCCCTGCTGCATCTAAATTGAAAGTTTAGGAAGGGAGACTTCATTTCTACCACAAAATTCACAGGAGTGTTCATTGCTGGGCAGTGTCTGGACTTGGGAGAGGTGGGCATCAGGAGGCCAGGAACGGATGTGTTTTGGCCTCACTGGTGGTAAGGCTGAGGGCTAGGGAAACCCTTCACCTGGATAGCAGAACGGTACAAACAGGTGACTTCAGGTCTGTGCTGAAATAAATGATCCTCCTGTAGTTCTAGGGCATGAATTCTGGAAACGTTACAGTGTGTGAGGGCCACTCACAGATCCTCCTGTTTAATAGATGCAGCTTCTGGGACAGCCAGCCTCTATTCCTAAATAAGTCATGAAGATCTCATAGGGTCTGGTTTTATTGTTTCTCGGTTTGTTTTTCTTGTTTTTCAGAGGTAATGGCTACTGCCTACTAGGTCCCTTATTAGCAGAGATTTATAATTTTATCTTTCCCTCCTTAATCCAACACTGCTAGACAAATGAAAATGCAAACACCCTAAGGAACCCTTGGAGGCCTTCCCCTGACACCATTATTAAAACAAGGAAATGAGAGCTTTGGGCAAGCAGGCTTTCACTCTGAGGTTGATTTTAATGTTTCCTCAGCTGCCCTGGGGGCTAGTGCTTTATGAAAGATTTTGTCTCCTTGTTGTTCTAAATATCAAAGAGCATTGTGGAAGGGACAGCCTTTCCAGATAGGATTCAGAGAGCAGGAACTCTCGCCTGTCTAGGAGATGCCTCCTGCCCACTGTATCTTGGGATTCTTTTCTTGATGACCGCTACACTGGACCTTCAAGAAGAAGGCAGTTTCCCGCTGTGGGAATTGTTCAAGGCAGAGCACTTTGGGGAGGGGAAATGGGAGACCCTTGTCTTCCCTATCAGAGGTCATCACTTCCTCTTACTGATGAAAGCATCAACTTACTGCTTTCTCCAAGGGGCTAGCTACTTACAAAGTATAAAAGCGACCCCGCACCTGGTAGCAGAAAAGAAAAGTAAGGAATGATGGCCTGGGCAGGAAGAGTAAGAGGCCCGGCAAGACAGCTGCATTTGACTCCCAAGAAACTCCTTGCTGGGAGATGAGAAAATCCCGTTTGGAGGAGCAGGACGTGACATTGGTCAGATTCCTCTGTCTCGCCTGGTCTCCTGTGTGTCTGGTTTCATCACACAGACCAAATCAGGACTCACTTGTCTGGAAAATGGCCTGAGAAGACCTTTCTAGTCCCAAACTGAGAGTCAGGAAGTACATGCTTAGAAAGTGATTTACACACACAAAAATTTTTTTATTGGAGTATAATTGCTTTACAATGTTGTGTTAAGTTTCTGCTCTACAGTGAAGTGAATCAGCTATATATATACATATATCCCCTCCCTCGTGGACCTCCCTCCCCCCATCCCCTATACCACCCATCTAGGTCATCACAGAGCACCAAGCTGAGCTCCCTGTGCTATACAGCAGGTTCCCACTAGCTATCCATTTTATACGTGGTAGTGTATTTATGTCAAACCTAATCTCCCAGTTCATCCCACACAAAATTTTTAAGCTTAATTTCATGTTAAAGCTTTTTCTTCATTTGAGTTGAGGATAACCAGTAAGACTTACTCTGCTCTTTATTCTTGGCTTGGTTTATAATATGACCAAAAAGATTTTCTTTTAAGTTTTTATATCAGCAAGAAATGACATATCTATAGACTATGCTCCTTGTAACTAATAATTTCCTGATAATTTCAGCAAACCAAATTTCTGTCTGAACAATAAATTCACCTTGGCCTGTCTAAGCCTAGCTAAGTAGAAACTGAATATTGTTTTGGAAAAGAAAACAGTAAACGTATCTTATTTTCGGCCTACTAAAAATGTAAATTTCAACATTGCATTTTCCTGTATAACTGGGGAGAATTTTATTTGCAATTTTGGGAAAAAATAGAAATACCAGAATTGAGGAACCTTGAGGAGCCAGTCCTTTTTGAACATGAAGGAATCCTTCAGATGGCTCTGGGAGGTGTCTGTGCACTTAATTCTGAGCCAGTGAGAATTTGGTTGGCAGACAGGACACCGAAGTCCATTAATGCCCATTCCACTAAATCCCAGGGACCCGAGAGAACTGTTTTTGGCAAAACTTTGCTTCTAGAGACGTTATGATTTTGGTGTTCATTCCTGCTTCCTTGGGACTGAGGGTACAGCCGGTCAGCTCTGGGTAAGGAAGTAGACTAATCAGGAAAACTTGAACCCAGTTTCTAAGATTTGCTTTGTGACTTTGAGCAAACCGCATGATCTCTCTGTGTTCCAAGATGGTAATTCATACCTTCAATAGGCCGAAACATTGCAGGGATAAAAAAAAGCTGGGTAAACGTACAGAACCTTAGAAATCAAAAGAAATACTTCGTAAGCCTTTGCTAAAGAGAAAATAGAGCTGGTGGCACGTACCCAAGAAAGTAAGTTCCATAAGAACCCCCAGGATCGTTCTCACGACCACGTCACCTAGAAGCAATGCTGCAGACGGGAGGCGCTCGACTATGTGAGGGGGAAGGTGGTGAGTAGCGTGAGGACACGTCCTCCTTACCTGCCAAGGTCTGGGTGACAGTCTGCGCTGCCTGCAGCTGCATGATGCCGATCTGATTGTTCATCTCGGAGTACTTGCTCTCGGCCTCTGTGAGCCGCGACTCCATGCGCTTGGAATTGCTCTCCAGCTCCATCACCTGCATGACCACGTTGACCCAGTCCCTTTCCTGCTTCCTGCTCAGGTCGCTCAGCAGGCTGCTTAGGTTGGCAATTTGGGCCTTGAGCTCCTTCGCCTCCTCACAGCAGCCGGCCACGGTGAGCTCTGCAGGTGTCTTGCGCTTAGGGGGCTTCTGTGGCCACACTGGGTGGCTGACAAAGGCCACAGTGAAAATGCAGAGCCAGGCCACGGCCGAGAGAGTCTCTTTCAGCATCTTTCGTGGGCCTGGTTGAGGAAGGCTCTTCCTCTGGGGAAATCTGGCTGTGCCCAGCTGAGGTATGCAAAGCTGCGGCAAATTAGAACCTAGCCCTTTTGCTCTTGGTGGACTTACCACTTTGTTGTTCCTCTCTCCTTGCTCTTTCTTAGCCTTTCTCAAAACTTGAGTTTCTGAAAGCGCAGCTTAATTGGGTATCCTATAGCTTTCCTTCCCAAGACTGAATGCTCGACAAACTCAGCATCTTAAATATTGTTTGCTGCCTGCACCTCCACCCCTACCATGGCCGTGCATAGCGCTTTAGCCCCTCCCAGCTCATCTGGGAGGGTCAGGTGCCTGTTGGGTGAAGTCAGCGTAAACTTAGGCCAGAGGAGGGGAGGAGAGAGACAGGGGCAGTCTTTCTTTCCTTGCCTGCACAGTCTCTGGGCTAAGACAAGAGGACTGAATTCGTGTGTTTCCAGTTTTGCCTATTAGATTGTACCCCTGCCAGCCACTGGCTCTGCTCTATCAGCAAACAGGGCAGGGTCAGAAGAATTTCCAGATTCCATTCTAAAGGTTATATAACCATGGGGTGAGCATAGGGTAGGCAAAGAGAGTTGGGAATAAGACTCTCCACTCACAGGGAGACCTGTTAATGCAATCCATGCTGTTTATACGAGGCTCTAGTCTATTTTGGCATCCTTCTGAATGTGCTTTTAACAAGGCTCGTTATTCCCTTCTCTGATCATCATTCAGTGTTTTACAAAACCCTCTTTTGGCCTGGATCTAACGCTATCTCACATTTGAAAATTTCCAAGTTAGAAAAGCTTTAGAAATAGAAGGATAGAGGAAATCTCTTAAGAAGCAAAAAAAGACTTTGTAGCTTGTACCCACAGGATTTACCCAGTTGTCTTTCTTTTTACGTACTTTCTCCTTCAATAAAGAATGGGCCAGTGTTTGCCTCTCACACTTGACATTTGGCATGGAAGTGGCAGCGATGGCAGCAGGGGTGAAAACGCAGGACTTGGTCCCGGGATGGGCACCTGCACGCCCATCAGTGTTCAGGCAGAACAGAGAACAGGCACGGCCACGGCCCATGGTTCCAAACCTAGAAAGTATGTTAAAACGTAGAGAAAAGCATCCCCATTGCCTAATAATCCATGTCTAGAGTCTCATTTCCCTTTTCCTATGGAATATGGTTTGCAGATTTATTCTCTATATATGATATATATATCCCTGACAATAGGGATATTGTAATTTTTCATGTACTGTATTTAAAGGAGATTCCTCCTTTGAAAACAAATGGGGAAAACTGGGTTTTCAGCAAATCTTAAATCCTTAAAGTGAGCTTTTCACTAAGAAGGTAAACAAAGTTCCCTCTGTCCATGCACGGTAACTGTCTTCGGAACATACTCTCGCTGTTTCCGGGTGCAGTGCTTATACTGTTGCTATTCCGTATGGGCCCTTCACACACAAGCCTGAGGCCGGGCAGCCCTTCCCGCCGTGACCCCCAGAGCCTTTTTCCAGTCAGGGCTTCTGTTTCTCAGGAAGTCATTTCTGTTCAGGCAGCTGGAGTTACCAAACACTTTTTTTTTTCCTGTAAATCAAAAAGCAGGAGTGGATCAGGTGGATCAGGGTTTGTTTGCTCACCTCCTCATCTCCTTTGCCTGCTTAGGAGCGAGGACGTCGCTGGAGTCCTATAGCAGCTTGTCATTCTGCTCAAAGGGGTCTTTCTAGAATTGGCACCATCAGCCAGTCCCTGCTCTCTCTTTGTACATGTCTAGTCCCGCCGGGCACTGCAGCCTTAGCTCATGGAGCTCACTTCACTAAGGTGAACCTGGCCCCGACCGCCAGCATCCAACAGGGTCGTTTAGCGGGGTCTACTAAACTCCATGAGGATCTTCAAGATGACCTCCTAGCCAGCTTAACCGACACTGAGCCCTGCGCTTAAACCGTGCGGCACACGACTGTATGTAGCATGACACACGATGCTGCTGCCTTGGTAGAGAACATCACGGAACAATGGCGCTTTATGGATTCCTGGCCGGCTTTTTGTTTGTTCTTTCCAGTAACCATTTCCTCTGCCCAAACAGAAAAATCTTGTTATGAATAGATTTTCATATCTGGGCAGAAAATGAATCGATCATTCATATTTGCAACCCATGTAGCAGTCCTTTCCAGGAAAGGTAGGAAGGGGTTCCTAAGTTTGGATCAGAAGCATCTAGCTTTTAGCATGAGTGCCTACTCTCTGACATTTGTTTTCTGGAAACTTATTTCTAACATAAGGCTTAAGTTGGAGACAGAAGCTTTTTTTATTTGAAAATTTTCTTAAATTGTCTAAGCTGCCCAAATCTTCAACACCCCCCCCGCCCCATTTTGAGAAAAATAGCTAATTAAGAGTATATCCCACGCCAGAAGATTATCTGTCCTCCAAAACATCTACAACCCTAGGGTGTCCTAGATTCTGAATTTCTGAAAGAAGGAAAAATAAGTCCTTGTTTTGAGTACAGCTAAGCCAGTAGAGAAAACCAGGACAAATGTGGCAGACTAGAGCAGTTTTCCCTTCTCTGAGAGGCTTTTAATCCCTTCTCTGCCCTTCGGTGAACAATGTGACCATAAAAAATGGGAATTAATTGAGAAAATATGGAAAACCTGTGTTGGATACCTTACAGTTTTTCCTTTTCTCCATTTTGCTGGTGGTGAAAGAGGGCCAGCTTGGAGCTCCTGAGAAAGATGTTTATGAGAATAAAGCTTATGTTCTTTTGGGAAAAGTCAGTGAGCTTTTACCTCACAGTCTGGGCTGTGCTGCCTTAGGCTGGCACCAAGGATTGGAGGTGTCTGAGCAGCCTGGGAATTCCAGAGCTGAGAAGGGCCTAGAGCTGGTCTTTCCTTCTCCCCCAATAGGGACGTCATGTCTCATTTTCTTGAAAATGTTCTTGTTGGAGAGACTCCTCTTTTTCCAGTGTATTCATGCCCCTGCCTACTCTTACACCATCCTGCCAAACTGGTGAGGGAGGAACAGCTGCCCTCAGTGCCAGGCTCTGTTGAATGAATACATCTCAGAAGAATCTGCCTTGTTGTTAGTTTAGCTGTGTGTTTGTGGTCATATTTTTTTTTTTTAAGGGAACGCTATTTATTTATTTATTTATCTGTGGCTGTGTTGGGTCTTTGTTTCTGTGCAAGGGCTTTCTCTAGTTGTGGCAAGCGGGGACCACTCTTCATCGCGGTGCACGGGCCTCTCACTGTCGCGGCCCCTCTTGTTGCGGAGCACAGGCTCCAGACGCGCAGGCTCAGTAGTTGTGGCTCACGAGCCTAGTTGCTCCGCAGTATGTGGGATCTTCCCAGACCAGGGCTCGAACGCGTGTCCCCTGCATTGGCAGGCAGATTCTCAACCACTGTGCCACCAGGGAAGCCCTGTGGTCATATTTTACTTCCGAAGTCTTCTAATGAGCCACAGCTGCCTTACTACACATGGCCATTTAATCCCTGACCCTTCAACCGCTCAGTCCTACTTCCATCTCAGCCCAAAGTCCAGGTCCATCGCAGAAGGTATTTGCACCTCTTCCCTAAGCCTTCTAGTTTGCCACTTCTCCCAAAGAGTGTGTCCTGCGCTTATTAGAAACCATTTCTTTCAGGCCTCCTCTTAGCGTCTACTGTTTAATTATAGCACCTAGCAAAAAAGTCTGTCTCTGAACCCTCTTAGGAATTTGTAGCTTCAGGTGCCTCGCAGGCTAGGTGGAGAGACAGACAGCTGAACTCCAGGGCAATGTGACATGCTGGGGTGGGGGACACAGCAGAGGGGGAGTGCCCAACCCAGATGAGGTTCTGGAAGGTCTCCCGAGGGAAGTGATATCCAGGGTTGTTGTTTTTGTGGGGTTTTTTGTTTTTTTGTTTTTTTTAAAGGAAGAAGTAGCCAGAAGTGGGAGAGGTATTCTGAGCCAAGGTGCAGCTGTATGAAAAGCCTGGGCTTATAGAACCTAAGTAGTCAAGTGTGGCGTTAAGGGGCAAGAAGGAAGAGGAGTGGTGGCAGGAATTAAAGCTGGAGGAGTGGAGGCGTGTCAGGCCTGAGGGCCCTTGTGCATCCCAGCAAGGCTGTAAGTGTTACTTGGGAGACAGGGGGCTGTGGGAGGAAGCCAGGAAGCTTTTACTTCTTGCTTTGTTTTTTTTTTTTTGAGTCTCACCAGGACAGTGGCTCTTTGTAGTTACCAAACAAGATTTTTAACTGGAAGTGGGTGGCTTAGAACATGAGAATTTCTTAAAATTGTAATGCATTCATATTAAATGCCCTGAAGGGCTCATCTGGCTTGAGGATTAACTGAGGTGGTATCTGAGGGACTTAAAGTAATTAGGTCTAGAATCAGATAAATCTGGGTTCTAATCCCTTCCCATCACTTGATAGTTATATGACCCTGGGCAAATTAATTAACTTCTCGGAGTTGACCAATCTGTGAAATGAGGATAAAAATTTTAACTACTCCTGGACTTCCCTGGCCGTCCAGTGGTTTGGACTCTGTGCTTCCACTGCAGGGGGCACGGGTTTGATCCCTGGTTGGGGAACTAGGATCCCACATGCTGTGCAGCACAGCCAAAAAAAAAAAAAAAATTATAACTATTTCACAGGATTTTTGTGAGGACTAAGTTAAATATAGCAAAAGATTAAAAATAGCTAAGGCATTTTTGAAGAAGAAAAATAAATTTGGAGGAATTACCTTATTAGAAATCAAGATTTATCTTAAAGCTACAGTAAGTAATTAGGGCAATGTAGTATTGGCACAAGGATAGACAAATAGATAAATGGAGCAGATTTGAATGTCCAGAAACAGACCCACACATATATGAACCCTTGATTTATGACAAGGTACCACTACAGAACAGTGAGTTCCTCTGGGTAGGCTAGATAGCCTTATGGGGGGATAAAGGTTCTTGACCCTTACGCCATACCGCACCCAAAACCTCAAGTCCAGGAGATTTAAATTCTAAATCGGAAAACAGTAGGTCTTCTAGAAGATAACATAGGAGATTATCTTCAGCATCTTGGGATAAGCAAAGATTTCTTAAACAAGATTTGAAAAACACTAACCATAAAGGAAAGCATCATTAAATGCAGTAAAAGGAGTCATTTCTTTTCACTGGAAAACACCATGAAGAAAGTGAAAAGGCAAGAAGGTATCTCCAGTACATACTTCTGTGTATACTGTACCCAGAGTATATATAGAACTCCTAACAAACAAACAAAAGGTAGCCAATGAAAAGATTGGCAAGAGATGTGAATAGGCACTTATTTCACAAAAGATTATGCCCAAAAGGCCAGTCAACACATGAAAAATTGCTCAGGCTCATTAGTCATTATGGAAACTCAAATTTAAACTATATGGTGCAGGACTTCCCTGGTGGCGCAGTGGTTAAGAATCCGCCTGCCAGTGCAAGGGACACGGGTTCGAGCCCTGGTCTGGGAAGATCCCACATGCTGCGGAGCAACTAAGCCCGTGCGCCACAACTACTGAGCCCGCGAGCCACAACTACTGAAGCCCGCGTGCCTAGAGCCCGTGCTCTGCAACAAGAGAAGCCACCGCAGTGAGAAAACTGCCACACCACAACAAAGAGTAGCCCCTGCTCCCCGCAACTAGAGAAAGCCCACGCATGGCAACGAAGATCCAACGCAACCAAAAATAAATAAATAAAAATAAAATTTTTTAAAAAAAATAAACCAGAAGGTGCAACTTACACACCAATCAAAATGGCTGAAATGGAAAACACTAAATTCCAAGTGTTGACAAAGATGTGGAGCAACTGGGATTTCCATACCCTTCTGGTCGAAATGTTAAGTGGCAGTTTGTCAGTATCTTCTGAGATTGGAACATGCCCCTGTAAGCGAGCAATTCTACTGCGAGATTTGTTCCCACCAGAAATGCGAGCACACACGCACCAAAGACACATATAGGAATGTTTGTCTGGACTTCCCTGGTGGTCCAGTGGTTAAGACTCCGCCCTTTCAATGCAGGGGGCGTGGGATCGATCCCTGGTTAGGGAACTAAGATCCCACATGCCGCGTGGTGCGGCCAAAAAAAAAAGGAATGTAGTAACGTGACTTATCATAGCCCCAAACTGAAAACAGCATAAACCCCCATCGACAGTAAGACAGATAAATTGTGGTATGTTCATACAGTGACATACTATTCAGCAGTAAAAAGACAAAACTACTGTGGCATGCAACGACATGGACGTATCTCGTAAACATAATGTTGAGTATTTATATAGAGTTCAAAACCTGGTGAAACTAACCAATTGTATCAGAAGTGAGATAGTTGTTACCTCTTATGAGTTGTTACCTCTGGGGATGAGAAGGGAAGCCGTGATTGGGAGAAGGCTTGGGTGCTTCTGGGATGCTGGCAGTGTGTTGTGTTCTGTTTTTTGGTCTGGGTGGTAGTTATAAGGGTATCTTCACTTTGTGATAATTTATCAAGCTGTACAATTAGGTGTATACTTTCCTGTGTATATATGTTGTACTTCAGCCAGGAAGCTTATTTAAAAATAGATAATGCACATAAAACACTTTTTTTTATATTTTATTGAAGTATAGTTGATTTACAACATTGTGTTAATTTCTGCTGTACAGCAAAGTGACTCAGTTATACACATATATATATATTTTTTCACATTCTTTTCCATTACGGTTTATCACAGGATATTGAATATAGTTCCCTGTGCTATACAGTAGGACATTGTTGTTTATCCATCCTGTAAATAATAATTTGCATCTGCTAATCCCAATCTCCCAGTCTTTCCCTCCCCCCACCGCACCCCCACTTAGCAACCACAGATCTATTCTCTATGTCTGTGAGTCTGTTTCTGTTTGGTAGATATGTTCATTTGTGTCGTGTTTTAGATTCCACATATGAGCAATATCATATGGTATTTGTGTTTCTCTTTCTTACTTCCATTAGTGTGATAGTCTCTAGGTCCATCCATGTTGCTGCAAATGACATTATTTCATTCCTTTTTATGGTTGAGTAATATTCCATTGTATGTATATATACCACATCTTCTTTATCCATTCATCTCTCAGTGGACATTTAGGTTGTTTCCATGTCTTGGCTATTGTAAATAGTGCTGCTGTGAACATAGGGGTGCGTGTATCTTTTCAAATTATAGTTTCGTCTGGATATATGCCCAGGAGTGGGATTGCTGGATCAAATGGCAACTCTATTTTTAGTCTTTTGAGGAACCTCCGTACTGTTTTCCATAGTGGCTGCATCAGTTTACATTCCCATCAACAGTGTAGGAGGGTTCCCTTTTCTCCACACCCTCTCCAGCTTTTATTATTTGTAGACTTTTTTTTTTTGAACACTAGTCCTTTGGGGGTTTTTTTAGTATTTTTTTAAATTAATTAATTAAGTTAATTTTGGTTGCGTTGGGTCTTCGTTGCTGTGTGCAGGCTTTCCCTAGTTGCGTCGAGCAGGGGCTACTCTTTGTTGCAGTGCATGGGCTTCTCATTGTGGTGTCTTCTCTTGTTGTGGAGCATGGGCTCTAGGTGCATGGGCTTCAGTAGTTGTGGCATGCAGGCTCAGTAGTTATGGCTCGTGGACTCTAGAGCATAGGCTCAGTAGTTGTGGCGCATGGGCTTAGTTGCTCCGCGGCATGTGGGATCTTCCCGGACCAGGGATCGAACCTGTGTCCCCTGCATTGGCAGGCAGATTCTTAACCACTGCGCCACCGGGGAAGTCCCTTACTTGTAGACTTTTTAGTGATGGTCATTCTGACCAGTGTGAGGTGGTACCTCATTGTAGTTTTGATTTACATTTCTCTAATAATTAGCAATGATGAGCATCTTCTCATGTGCCTATTGGCCATCTGTATGTCTTCTTTGGGGAAATGTCTATTTAGGTCTTCTACCCATTTTTCGATTGGGTTGTTTGTTTTTTTGTTATTGAGTTGTATGAGCTGTAAGACACTTTGAATTGTGTCTGACACATAGTCTATATCTAGCAAATATTAAGTAGTATTGATATTTAGGTAATCCATTATCATTTCATCAGAAAAACCTCCCTGCCCACCGGAAACTAGAATAAGTCCCCTGTGCCATTCTCCATCTCTGTGCTCTGTTTTCTTCATGGTGTTTACCTCCACAGCACTTATTACCATTTGTGTTTTGTATATCTACTTCACTGACCTATAAGCTCTGTGAAAGCAAAGACCATACCTGTCTTATCTACCATAGTAGCTCTAGCAACCAGCACTTAGCACAAAGCCTGAGACAGAAGAGATACTGCATTGGGACTTGTCAAATGAAAGAATGAATTCCCAGCAGAAGGTTCTTTTCTCCTAAATAAACATCTGACATGGAGACTTAGAGTCTCTCTCCATGGTCATTGCCAGTATTTTATCATGGTGAGTTCTTCATTGCAGGGGATTGCCTTCTCTCCTGCTTTAACATTTTCTTCCATAGATTTTAGTCATAGAATCAAAGAAAGTGAGAACTGGAAGAGTTGAGATCATTTGGTTCAGTCTTCTTTTTTTTAACCAGTAACTTGAGGTAGCATCCTGATTGTATGATCACTTTGTATCCCTGGAAACCATCGATTTGCATTTCACCCCTGTTTCTTTACATATGAAGATGAGTGAGAGGGCCATAGAGCATTGTGGTAGGGTTTTGTACCCCTCAGCCCCCCACCCCCACCATTGATTCTGGAGGCCTGTATGAATGGCATATCCGGTAACTTGACCCTGCATCGACCTGTTGGTTAACCCTCATCACGGCCTGAGGGGCCACATGCAGCAGCTCATGTTGAAGACAGAACACAGAAAGTAACATGTCATATCTCTGGGCAGCTGTATTCCCTGTAATTAATCCAGGAACCCAACAAATCTTGTCTGTCTCCAAAGGGAAATCAAACACCCATTACATTGCAATTGCAAAAAATCACTCTTAGCCAAAGACGGATTCCTGCCAGGGTGCAGGACAAGATTTCAAGGCCATGTGCAGTTGCCCTGGGACTGAGGAGCTTCCCTTCAGCCTGGGTCTTAGCCTCCCTGACGTAGGCAGCACTAATGGGAAATGGCCTGTAACTCTTGGAGAATGTTAAAGAAATTGAACCAGTTTGTGCCTGAGCAACCAATTAACAGCGAGGGTGACTGGGCTTTACAGCCTCCAGGCAAGGGGCTAGATGGACGAACAAACCCACTCTGTGTCTGAATTCTAAACACACGTTCCCAAGGTGTCTCTGTTGTGTTGCTTGGAAGTATGAGCCCAGCTTTTACAGTTGTTTCCAGGCTTCCAGAAAAGGTACACAGTCTTGTTCTTTTCCCGCACCTCTGCTGGAAGAGAAAATGCTCTGTCCAGAGGGGAAGGATTTGCTCAAAGCTTCGCACTTCTCAGTAAAAACACATTCCAAACGTCTGGACTCATGCTGCCTTCAAAAGTGCCAGTGTGCCTCGAGGAATCCGTACCCCTGTAGAAAAGCTCCAAACAGCAAAGAGTGGGCAGATGGAGGAAACCCCTGTGTAGCCCGAGCACAGGCACAGATTATATCTTTCTTTTTAGCCCCATCTTTTTCTTTAATGCCCTCTTACATCCAGCCATTACCCAAGAGGCCAGGTCCCTCACCAGTCATCAGTAGAGCTTAAATTTATTTCTGGCTGCTCTAAAGACTTCTTACAGGTTCAGTTTACAACAGCTTGCCTCTATAGAGCATCTTACAAACTCCAAGGAAAGCTGCTTTTCAGTGCAGAAAGCTGACCATGAGTGAGGAGTTGTACAAAGGGAAGAGTCCTGGGGTTTCTCCTAAAGCTGACCAAAAGGACAGAGGGTCTTTCATTGTAACCCAAGACCATTCTAAAGGGTGCCGCTTGCTGTCAGTCAGTAGTTAACCTCTGCTCCTCCACTGCATCTAGCTCACCCTCAGGAATGGCGGGAGATTTAGTGAGACCACTCTTACGGTGAGTTAGCAAAGCTGCTTCTGATTTTCATGTACCACTGCGAGGGGGAACAAACTGCTGGCAATTAAACTGGGTCACAGCACTCTGAAACCTTGAATTATAAGCTGTATCATGGTTTCAGAGCTGTTAAAGTGTACCTCTTAGAATTGATGAAATACAGTAGGTGCCCCATGGCCACCTCTGACACAGTCTGTCCCAGTGACAATGAAATGTATCCGTGGTGACACCATTGATCTCTCCAGATTCTTTTGGACATCTCATTGGCTATGAATCTTGGTGCTTCAGTTACAGTATGTTATGGTCCTCGTCTGTCAGCTTTTCCTTACTAAAAAGGTAGGCATATTTTTTTCCTTTTCCAGATCCCAGAATGGGCATCAGTATTTCTACAATGTGGCCTAACTCCGTACTGGAGTACAAGGCCAGTGCACATCTGCTCGCACAATTATAAGTGTGGAGAGTTCAAAGCTGCCAAGTCACTGGATGCCAGGTCATTTAATTTTTGTTTCCCAACTTCATCCACATAATAGACTGAGTCAGAGCTCTTGGACACGCAGAAGCCAAGAAATCAGGATTTTACCCAAAATTTCAACTCTATTTTGAGTCAAGGTAGTTGAAAATAAGCTTTGGGCTTCAGTCTGTCAGCCCTCCCCGCTTTGTTGTTTCCTGACAGCTGCTTCTTCCTGACCGTCTCTCTCAGAGCTCTTCATTTCACTCTGGATATGAAGAAGCGGAAAGGAGGAGAAAAACCTCCAGGCATCACCAGAAAAGGAGCAGCGCTCATTGTCGTAGAATAAAAAGATAATGGCCAATTTGTCAGGAAGTGTTGACAAGGAAGATAAAGTTGGCAGTGATTAACCGGCTGACACGCTGGGGGTGACGCGCCTGCCAGTGGCTGCCTAAATCAGCCGGAGCCTTGGACGTGCGACAGCCATTCGTCGTTTTTACAGCACGCCTCTGACAGGCCCCTGGACTGGAAGCCCGGCCAGCACAAATCGTGTGCTTTGACACTCCGGGCCTCTGCGACCTCTCGGTGCCCGACGCTGGCTGTGCTGGGGAAGCCGGGCCCCGCATCCAGCCAGGAGGGGCCTGGAGGTGACGGGTGAACTGGGACCGCCTGCCCTGCTTGTTGCTGAGCGCTGTGCTCATCCTCAGGGGGGCCGCTCTGACTCCCAGGGCCGACCCTGCAGACGTCTACCGGACAGATCACCTGGGAGCAGAGAGTGTGGGCTCCTGCCGCGCTCCTGGCGCCCCGGTGGCTTAACTAGTGCTGCTCTCACCCAGCCACCAGGCTGCGCCCACGAGACGGGTTCGTATGTGCGATCCAGCAGCAGGGTGACATTCTTATGCAGCTGTTAAAAATAATTATGAAGACTCTGGATAAAGTAGGAAATCCCTGTGATACGTGAAAGAGCAGAATCCAAAACTGTATGATCACTCTAGCTAGCACTGTGTATAAAATATGTATTTATACAGAATATGCATGGGCAAAAGTAACATTCTCATATCGTGGTGAACTGCCCTCCCCCGAATTTTTCTTAATTAAAAAAAAAAAACGATATACTTCCCCCTACCAGTCTCGAAAAGATAGTTTTTGTTTCTCCTTTCCCTAATCTACACAGTTGTTAGCATTCTATCTTTTTTATTCTTAAGGCCCCACTTTCTCACCTACAGATCTGGCAAGTCTTCTAGATATCATGACAGACGTGTCATTTACACTGTGAGCAGACAAAGGAAAGGGTGAAGACAAAGTAAGAGCTTATTATCCTTAAGCCACTGTGGTCTGAGACGTCAGGAACCCATTTGATTGTCCAAGGCAGTCCACCCACCTCCCTTGCACCAAATTTTTTTTGTCTTGGTGCCTTAGGTCCGTGAGGGTGCCAAGGACACCAAATGTCCCAGCTTTGAAACTGTCTAATGAGGCCAGCCTCCTTTTCTTAATATGTAGAAAAGGAGTAAATTTACTCTTCCTAAGTTTCTGAAGCAAGAAAAGAAAGTTTGACCTGCCAGACCCTGGGGTGCTATCTTCATGCCCTGACTGTGGCTTTAAGGGGGGGACCCTATGGCCTGCCAGTCCCCTTCGCTCTCCCTACCCACCTGCATTTGTATTGCCTCTCACCGCCTTTCTCCGCTGCACATTTTGGATGTTCTCACGTTGCCTTCTGTCTTCACTGCTGTCCTGCTCGAAAAGAGACTGTCACACCCTTGAGCTCCCCAGAGTCCCAGGGGAACTGCCTGACGAAAAGACATCAGGGGACTTCCCTTGTGGCGCAGTGGTTAAGAGTCTGCCTGCCAATGCAGGGGACACGGGTTCGGGCCCTGGTCTGGGAGGATCCCACATGCCGCGGAGCAACTAAGCCCGTGCGCCACAACTGCTGAAGCCCGTGCTCCTGGAGCCCATGCTCGCTGCAACTAGAGAAGAGCCCACGTGCAGCAATGAAGACCCAATGCAGCCCCCAAAAATAATAATAATAATAATAAATAAAATTAAAAAAAAAAAAAAGACATCAGGGCCCCACCAATCCTGGATCTTCCTGGCTCTGTACAGGAATCAAGATGTTTTGTTTTTAATCATCCGTTGGACACAGAGCTAAGTCTTGCTGCTGGAAGAAGTGACAGGGATGGACAGAAGCAGCGACTGCTCTATAAGAGAAATAAGAAAGACTGCTTGGGGGACTTCCCTGGTGGCACAGTGATTAAGAGTCCGCCTGCCAATGCAGGAGACACGGGTTCAAGCCCTCATCCGGGAAGATCCCGCATGCCGCGGAACAACTCAGCCCGTGCGCCACAACTGCTGAGCCCGCGTGCCACAACTACTGAAGCCCGCACGCCTAGAGCCCACGCTCAGTAACAAGAGAAGCCACCGCAATGTGAAGCCCACGCACCGCAACAAAGAGTAGCCCCTACTCACCGCAACTATAGAAAGCCCGCGTGCAGCAATGAAGACCCAACGCAGCCAAAAATAAATAAATTAATTAATTTTTTTAAAGTGCATTAATTAAAAAAAAAAAGATAAAGCATCAGAAAAAATTCATAAAAAAAAAAAAAGACTGCTTGATACAGTGGTGAGGACCCAAAGTAGGGTCCATTTGGGCCTCGACTTGGCTGTTCAGGAGCTCCTCAGCCAGACCCGCCCAGGTCCGCTGTCAGCTGTGTTGCATGTGTCACCAGCCCAGCACTGAGGGAATTCAGAGAATTCTTACTTGACAGAGAACCAAATAAAATGTAGACTACAGTCTGCACTAGAAATAGGAGAGAGAAGGCCCAGAGCCATTTGGGAGGCAAGTGCATGACGTTCTCATAAATTCCTGATGGGAGCACTAGGAAAGCCTGAGTAGTCCCCCAGATGTGACTGCAGATGCTCCTCGTGTGACCGGCTTTCCAATGGGCTCCAGCGCATGTTGAGTGATCCTGCATCACTCTGCTCTTAGTAGCCAAAGGTCATCAAGGCACCAAGGCTAAGAGATGAGGTCGATAACCAAGTGAGCCGTACCAGGAGGAATTACCAGGCCAGATGACATGGGATTTGACATCTGTCCAGAAGCCCATGGAGCAATGACTTAGGAAACAACACAGTTCCTCAGGTTTCCCTTCAGGTGGTAGGAGTGGCATTTGGATGCCGAGCCAGAGACCCTCCTATTGGTTTGCTAATGGGTCAGCGTTAGTTAGGATGTGGAGCAGTTAATGACCCACCGTTTCTTCAGTCTCATCCTCAGTGAGACTGGTCACCACTTGCCTGTGAAAAGCACTGAGGAAAAGATTGAAGGGGCGAGTCATGGGGAAGTAAACAGTCCCCACTCCCAGCACTAGCTTCTCAGCCATCACTCTTGGACGAGGAACCCACCAAGGCAATGAGAAGCTCCTTCACGTCTGAGTCCCTTACTCAGCTTACACACTTTCCCTACGCCTGGAAAGAGAGTTTTGGATATTGGAGAAAAGATGCCTGGTGTAATCTGTTTGGTGTAGGAGGCATTGAGGCCATGTCTTATTCTTATTTGTTAATTCGACTCATCTCTAAAAAGTGTTTCCCTCAATTGCCAAGAATTTACCAGTTTCAAGCTCTTCAACTCAGCTTCCTTTAATAAAAATTAAATCTTGGAGTGAGGGAGGGGAGGTGGGGAATGAATGAGTGAATATGTCTGAATAACTGCCTTTTCCCCTCTTGATATCCTAATTCATTGTGTTTTCCTGTCTGTCTCTCTTCATTGTATTTCTAACACCAGGTTTATTTGTGGGCTCTGCGTTTTATTCTGTGGGTAGGCAGCTTCTGTTTGCTCTGTCGACTCGCAACTATACAAGAGCTCAACTGGATGTTCTCACTGCGCAATGAAGTAGGATACAAATCTGCCCCGACACCCATGCCAAGACAGCACTGGGACGGGATCCACTAGCCTAGAAATTCTTGCGCCGCAGCCGTCTTTTCCTTCCGGCCTTGGTGAGCGTGGAGAGGAGACAGGCTATCTGGTTGACCTGCCATCCTGTGCACTGTTGTCGTGGGCACGTTGCTGCCTAAGCCTCCATCTCTCTACACGTGTTCGTTAGCGTCAGTGAGGTCTGGTTTGTGTTGTTAAGCTCTCCTCTGCTGTTGGGCTGAGCTTTGAACAGTCTGCCCTTTATAAGCCTCCAGCATTAATAGGGAAAGACTCCGGGGCACACAAGGGAGCGTTTATTGAACGGGCTGTAGAAAACTCCCAGCTGCCCCATAAAACGAGAGCTCCTCATTAGGGGGCCTTTGGAGCAAAGGTGGTTTCTGCACATGAGCCACACGTACAGTCTCTCCCTTCAGTCTCATAAAACCACATCTGAGTTTAAAAAGGGAGTATTTGAACAGACAGTCTTGTGTCACCCAAGCAAGCAGGAGACTTGGGCCTTAGTAGCTGGGAACTACTGAGTTTCCACAGAGGCTTATTCATCCCCGACTTTGCAGCCTGGGCTCTGTCTGTAAGCCTGGCAGCCTCGAACAAGCTGCCTCGGAAAAGCCCACTGTGGCCGCATGCTGACTGTCCTGCTGGGAGGTGTGGAGGCGTCGGCAGTGGCTTCTGAAAGGAAATAAAAAATAGGAAACGGGAGCTTAGGGGTCAGAGCAGGGTGTTAGCCATGGTATGGGCGAGGAAGCTAAAGTGAAGGTGCATTACAGCTCCTTTTTCCCGTACAGCAGATTATATACAGGGTTAGCTCATGGAAACGTCCCATGCCGTGCTTTCAGTCACTTATTTTACACGTATTTGCTCAGGCCCAGTGATGCCGAGAGTAGACAGCTGACACGCTTCTCTCCCACTGCAGAGCTGTACCCTTAGTTATTACTTCAGATCCTTTTAATGGTACAATTTCGAAGGGAAAGGATGACCGGCTGGGCCACGGTTTCTTTATACGTAAAACGGGAGTGTTAATAATGTCCACCTCGTAGGGTTCAGATGACACGTATCAGCAGTAATCAGCATGGTGCCCGGCACCTACAGTGAGCTCTCAGTAAATTTAGGTATCTTTTTGTTGTTATTATAATCCATTGCCTCCCGTGATGGAGTGCCAGAAGCCGTGGAGGAGGGAGAAAAAGTTAAGGTCCCAAACAAGATGGTAGACTCTCCTGAGCACCAGGAGAACCTCCAGAGCCTCGGCCCCTGCAGCTGCGTTCTCCAGCAGCCTTGTAGGCACACACGGGAGACCCCACGGAAGGAAGGAAGAGGGAAATGCATTTAGGGAGAAAGTTCTATAGGAAAGAAGAATGCAAACAGGGAGGAGGAAAGAATAAACAGGATGAGAACAGCTGGTTAACTTGAAATCTCTCCTCTCTGAACAGTCGAAAGTAGGTGCGTACAATCTCCTTTACTTTCAGGTCCTCAAACCAGAACTTAATTTATCAAAGGGACCCTTTCTCTCTGCTCCCACTCATTTTTCATGGGTTTGTTTTAGTCCATTTAGTCAAAGTTGTCATTTTTCAGTGACTGTCCTTACTGCTGGACAAGAGCTTGTCATGCATCTCAAGGTGCACCCCCGGTTTTCCTGGCCATTGATCGAGGCCTGGTCAGTGTGGGTCCGCAGTGAGCCCAGCCCCTCTTTCCTTCCCACGGGGCTCTGTCTGCATCCTCACCTGCTTGCACACATATTCAAGCGGGAAGTTCTATGCAGGTGACTCATGTGGACTTTCTCTTAAAGGAGTTGGGGCCATGTGGTGAGTTTTCTTTTTAAGTTTGCAAAGCTGTGTTGGTCTGTCCTTAGAGGAGGTATATCAAAGCCATAGCAACATTAAGGTAAAATTTGTATTTCTCCTCTGAGGTCTCTAGTCACAACTTCCTGATTTTGATCAGTTTCTTGTAAAATTCTCCTGTTTATGTATAACAAACGGGAGAGTGGAGGGGGGGAGTGATTTTGCTTGCTTTTGTTTTTGTGTTGCTTTATTCCCCAGAGTGAGGCAAGTTTTGGTAATGTTTATAATTCATTCTTGAAAATTAGAGTATGTTCCAGAACATAACATTGGAAGACAGCTATTAGAACTCCTGGACTTTTATGTCTGATTCTTAGAGTTAACTTCTTTTGGTTCAGGCAAGGATCACTTTCCTTATCTTCCTCATCAGAACACTTTACATTCCTACCAGGGCCATCCCAATAGTCCACATTAGGACTAAAAATAATACATAGACTATATCATTATATATAGTTACATATGATATATTACATATTTGAGTATAATATAATATATAGAATATATACTGGCTTTCTTTTTTCCAGCCTTCTTATGCTTCCAAAATCTTTATTTGGGCTCAAGGAACTAGATTATCACAAATCTGTACCCAGTAATATTAATTATTAATACAGTTTACCCAGCCCCACGTGAGTGAGCAACAAAGCTGAGAACCTGACTTAGAGGCCAAGAGGAATGGGAAACTGCTTCACAATGAGCATGCAGTGGAATTAGTCCCTTTGGACTTGGCTTTTCATTCTCAGCTTAGAAAAACTCTCATAGGGCTTCCTAAAGGAAACCATGATGTTACAGCTTCACTTTGAAATGAAAAATATTTCTGAATCCTGCAGCAGAAAACTTACGGAGAACATTTGGGCTCATTGCTTTGCTTGGGACCCACACAGAAGCACCAAACAGTCCGCCCAGTAGATCCCACACAAGGTTGCCCATCTACTCCTGTAAATAAAGGAGAGGGATGTCTGTGCAGTTACTTTCGCCTCTGGTTGCAGAGCCTGGAGCCTTGAGCTTGGACGCCCAGTCTAGACTGCCAAGTTGGTCTGTCACATTTTGCTCCCTGCCTATGAACAGATGTCGTCGTCGTTGTCCTATGGTTTTCTCAAGCCTGCTCCCTCCCTCTCTTCCTTCCTTCCTTCCATAACTCAAGCTTATGTTTAGTGTTGGGTTAGTTGCTGCTTACCCTCTTACATAGGTCCCTATTGGAACAAGGGTCTGAGCCTTGCAGCTCCCCTACTTTCAGGACCTCTTCACAGCCTCTCTGATGAACCAACTTCAGGCAGCAAGCCTTCCAGCTTTCCCGCCCAGTTGCCCCAATACACTTAACAGTTCTCCAGCCCCAACTGGCCATATGCTGCCCACAGATGACATCAGCAAAGTTGTGTGTTGTTATGAAAAGCATCTCTCCGCCAGAGAGACCAGGCAAGTGACTTGGGATGCGGTCCCTTCACAGCCTGCTGCAGAGGGAGGGCATGGTCTTTGAAAAGGGACTAGGGAAGTGTCTGAATTTCAAAGAGATGGGCCCCGTCAGGGGAGCAGTCAAGACTGTGGCTGGGTTCTCTGTCATTGATGTGGATGACCCAGCCTCAGTGCCACTTCTTTGTCACCCGCAGAGCCTGATGATTTTTACTCATTTTGGTTATTCTTATCACCAAGGGCAACTGATGAGAAAAAGTAAGAGTTAAAAGTTCAGAGGTACTTCATCTAGTTGTGTTCTACAACAGGAACGGTTCTGGAGCCAGGGTTTCTAGTTAAAAAACAGACATGTGCTGCCTGACGTATGATATCTGAGAGGAAACCAGTCCGCTGCTTGGAGGAAGGGCCCCAGAGCAGGCAAGGCCTCCTGTCCACCAAATGTGGCCCCTTCAAAATTAGGAGTATGAGATCAAGATGAAATCATTCAGGCCAAGCTTTCTGGGTGGTAATAGATAATTGATTCTACATCTGTAAGACATTGTCCCCAGCATGCTGGTGAGCCATCTGCCCACAAATGACCCTGCACCTCCCACCCTCTGACATGCTGAGTAACCACCTCTTCCTTTTGTTTTCCCAGCATTAATAATAAGCTACAGCAGCCAGAGGCAGCTGCCGGGGTATTAGAATATGCCATGAAACACTTCGGAGAGCTGGTAAGTTGCCTCATTCCTTTTAGAAGAGCAAGAGGTAGCCACCTGGCTAGGGAGGCACTAAGCCACGACCTTGAGAAAGTTACTTTCCTTTTCTGTTTTTTTGCCAATTGTTAAAAATCTGATGCTGACTTACCTATATCTTGAGGTTGAAGGAGGCAGTGGCTGTATGGAGTGTATTCAAGCTGAACAGAGATCGTGAGGGCAGAATCTAAAAAACAGTAATAACTTGTATTTATCAAACTCTGAGCATGCGCCTAGCCCTTTGCTGTGTGCTTTATGTACTTCATCTAATTCAGTCCTCACAGCAACCCTTTGAATGTGTACTATTGTTATCGCGTTTTACAGATGAGGAGACTATGGTCCCAGCAGGATAACAACCTTACCTGAGCTGACAGAGTGAATAAGTGGCAGAGCCAGGACTTGAACCCCGGGCAGTCTGGTGTCAGAGCCCAGGTGTTTAACCCTGACCAGAGTTGTCTTTGTGTCATCTGTGACAGCCAGCATTGCCACTGGCCCATAGTTAAGGCTCAGTACCTACTTCAGAGGAAACCATGGGTAATTCTCCAGAAAAAATATGCCATAATTTATACCTGATATTGAGGGATTGTTCCATTCCATTATTGCTTATATAGCTTCTTGCCTCCTGCCATCTTTGCCCAACCGATATTAAAATGATTCCGTTACTCTCTGTAGCCCTGGGAGAGTGCTTTGGTTACTCCCAACCATATATAAGGCATCGACTTAATCAACTTAACATTGACTTCCTGGAAGGTCAGGAAGTTCTGGGTCCATATATTTGATGAGGAGCCTTTTATTAGTCAAGTAGGTCACTTACTCCGGTCTGCCTTAATCAAGAGCCCAGTGTGAAGAAACGTGACTACTTCACGGGCTTTTGTCTTCTACAAGGGCTGGTCAATTGGACTGAAACCTTTCAGGGAATATTTTGCCATCTTGAGCACGTATCTGTGACTAGACTAAGAAAGCATCTCCAGATGACAAAGCAGAAGGGACTGTGTCTCGTCTGTCTTTGCCACAATCCTTGTTTGCAGAGGGAAGAAGGTCAGCAAAGAGGGCGCTTCATGTACTCCACCCAGAGATGTCCTCTCCTGTGATATCCTTAGCGCTTAGACCGCAGTAATTGAAACAAGGATTCCACAAACATCTGGTATTCAGGCGATTTTATACCCCGGTGGCTCAGAGTGCCAACCTTAAATGAAGAGTTCCCCCGTCTCCAGGTTCTAAAGGTGGCCATTGCTCCAGGATGACTGCTAAACCTGTGGTAGATTTTCTGTTATATTTAGGTGGCTGAGTCACATTAAGCTCGACAGTGGTTGCTTTTTCTTGGCAGGGCCTGCGCTTTCTCAGCGCAGTTTAGGTAGCAGCAATCTCATTAGGATTTTGTGTGATTCATTGCTTAAACCTTATAGTTTCTGCGATCTGTTGCAATTCAAAATATCCTGCCCCCTACGTGACCCGCTCCTTACGCCGCTCCCCCTACTTTCTGCTTGTTCATGCTGAGTGTGTACCATACATGAGTCGTGAGCCTTTGTTTCTCTTCCGCCCAGCACAGAAATTCAAAATGGGAGATGTACCAGTGTTACTTTTTAATGTCAGAGTTTTTAATTGTACGGCCTCTGCGGTCACTGTTTTCTCTGTGAGTTTTTGCTTTCATATTTAGGCGTAGTAGAGCGGCATGATTCTAGACGAGCTTGGGAAATGGAGCTTAGGTGGTTTTACCCTGCACAGAGTCCATTTTGGCAAACCTCATTGTACACGGACATCGGGGAAAGGGCTGTTGTGGCCGCAGAATTAGGCCAGGGGAAGCAGAGGGGGCTGGCTCTGCTGAAGACACACGAGGGGAAGCAGGCACAAGTTAGCTACCTAAAACAGAAATGACCTCCTCACAGAGGTTCAAGAAGAAAAGATTCTGTCAGAGAGCTTAGCACAGTAGCTGTTAGTGTACGTGCTGCTCAAATAAGAGTTTCATTTAGAAAGGAGAGGAAGGTAATGGGGGAAGCAAGTGTGGGCCCTGCATTGTATCATACAAATTCCACTGCAGGATCGTACTGTTGTTAAATAAATCCCTGGAGAGCCACTCCCCTGGCCCAGTAGAGAAATGGTCGTTTACCAAGCTGGTGACGAAGGAGCCCAGAAGACAGACGGAGGTGGAGGCAGATGGAGCGCAGACAGAGACATAAAACAGCCCCCGGGCCATTCAGAGAGCCGTAGTCTGCAGCTTCTAGACGGCAGCAGCGCTCATTCACGTGGCCGACACTGAACTGCAGCGTGGCGCGCCATCTGCCGGGTAACGGGACCCGTCCTTTGGCCCCTGCCGCTGGTAAAGCTGCCAAGTGCTAAGCAGGAGGGAACATTGGATGGGGGACTCTAGAAGAAGGGAGGAAGGTTTTTCCAAAGAATTTTAAGTGGCAGTATTATATTGTATTTTAAATTATTATTTCCTGAAAGTTTTAAAATGCATTAAGAAACGCAGAGAATCGAGAGCTTTTAAAAAGCGAGTGGTTTTCCTCCAGCAAATATGCAGATGTGGCCTGGTCTTTCTGGCCTCATCAGGAAAGCAGCTGCCATCCCTGCCATGTGGCCCACTGTCAGCATTCCAGCAGATCGAGGCCTTGGCATCCTTATAGGAGCCCTGCTCGGGGCTTCCTGCCGTCCTAAATGATTTCCCCTGTCCTCATATCCCCACATGCTGGAGTTCTGCTGACTCCTGTGTCTGGGCTGGAAGTGATGGGGGGAAAGCATGGCCTGACATCTGCTCTCAGATTATCCCAGGGTTGTTCCATCACTGTGCCAAGGAACCAGCATTCCCACCGTCACCAAACATACCTCCGGATATTCTGAAGTTCTTTTCAGGCAAAGCCAAGGCACACTGTGATGGGTGAAGTGTCACACATACAGCACGGCACACTCGGGAAAGAGAGTCTGTGGATTAAAAGAAATGCACCCCTGTGTTCTCTGTGCCTCCCAACAGTCCTCTTTCTTTGCCACTTGGCAGGAGATCCAGGCTACCTGGTATGAGAAACTGCATGAGTGGGAGGATGCTCTTGTGGCCTATGATAAGAAAATGGACACCAACAAGGATGACCCGGAGCTGATGCTGGGCCGCATGCGCTGCCTCGAGGCCCTGGGGGAATGGTAAGCTGTAGCGGGATGTTGGCCGAGTTGCATTTGAAATGCTTCTCCCAACCAGAGTTCTCATCTAAGACTCTCATTTTTGTTTCACTTGGTTATTTTCCCAGGAATCATCTATCACTTTGGAGTGTTTCTCTCTCTGTTCTGTCTCAGTGCTAAATAGAAAGACTTTTTTTCTTTCTTTCTTTCTTTCTTTTTTAACTTAAGCTTTGTAATGCTCTGGGACAGGACAGGTGTGGGTGTGCTCCTGAGATCTACACATATTTTCTGTCTGCCTCTTGACCTTGACTGACTGATGAAGACTTCATATTCTTACTCTGCAACCTTGATTTTTTTTCTTTTCTTTATTACCTCTTGCTAATGATTTTAGGAAAGAAGAACAGATGACTGCTTTCTTCAGGTGCTTCACCTTTATTGAATGCTTACTACGGGCTCAGCACTATGCCAGGCTCCAGAGATTTAAAAAAAAAAAAAAAAAACACACACACAAAAAAACAAGGCCTCCTCCTTTGTGAGGCTGCTGAGACAAGCACGTTGCAGGCAGTTACTAGAGCCTGAGAGCCCAGGGACAATGAATGGTCTGAGCACACAGCTCTGAAAGACCAAAGTGAGGAACGGGGTGATCTTGCAATTCTCCCTGGAGGAAGGCCTACGGTTGGGAGACAGGCGAAGGAGAATGGGGAGAGGGAAAGGGTATGCCAGGTAGAAGTGACAGTAATGCTTGATTTAGAACACTTGCCTGCATCTTGGCCTGGGGAGCTGTTAGGGGATGTTAAAGGAAAAATGGTTCCTGTTCCGTTTTCCAGCATCAAGTGCAGGTTTTTAAAATAGCTAAAACAAAATGCCATCCTGCACTCATGAACTAGTTTAACTACAGTTTTTGTTTTGTTTTGTTTTGTTTTTAATCAGTCATCAATTTTATATACATCACTTTATACATGTCAATCCCAATCGCCCAATTCAGCACACCACCATCCCCACCCCACCGCAGTTTTCCCCCCTTGGTGTCCATACGTTTGTTCTCTACATCTGTGTCTCAACTTCTGCCCTGCAGCCTGGTTCATCTGTACCATTTTTCTAGGTTCCACATACATGCGTTAATATACGATATTTGTTTTTCTCTTTCTGACTTACTTCACTCTGTATGACAGTCTCTAGATCCATCCACGTCTCAACAAATGACTCAATTTCATTCCTTTTTATGGCTGAGTAATATTCCATTGTATATATGTACCACAACTTCTTTATCCCTTTGTCTGTTGATGGGCATTTGGGTTGCTTCCGTGACCTGGCTATTGTAAATAGTGCTGCAATGAACATTAGGGTGCATGTGTCTTTTTGAATTATGGTTTCCTCTGGGTATATGCCCAGTAGTGGGATTGCTGGGTTATATGGTAATTCTAATTTTAGTTTTTTAAGGAACCTCCATACTGTTCTTCATAGTGGTTGTATCAATTTACATTTCTACCAACAGTGCCAGAGGGTTCCCTTTTCTCCACACCATCTCCAGCATTTGTTGTTTGTAGATTTTCTGATGATGCCCATTCTAACTGGTGTGAGGTGATACCTCATTGTAGTTTTGATTTGCATTTCTCTAATAATTAGTGATGTTGAGCAGCTTTTCATGTGCTTCCTGGCCATCTGTATGTCTTCTTTGGAGAAATGTCTATTTAGGTCTTCTGCCCATTTTTGGATTGGGGTGTTTGTTTCTTTAATATTGAGCTGAATGAGCTGTTTATATATTTTGGAGATTAATCCTTTGTCCGTTGATTTGTTTGCAAATATTTTCTCCCATTCTGAGGGTTGTCTTTTTGTCTTGTTTATGGTTTCCTTTGCTGTGCAAAAGCTTTAAAGTTTCATTAGGTCCCATTTGTTTATTTTTGTTTTTATTTCCATTACTCTAGGAGGTGGATCAAAAAAGATCTTGCTGGGATTTATGTCAAAGAGTGTTCTTCCTATGTTTTCCTCTAAGACTTTTATAGTGTCTGGTCTTACATTTAGGTCTCTAATCCATTTTGAGTTTATTTTCGTGTATGGTGTTAAGGAGTATTCTAATTTCATTCTTTTACATGTAGCTGTCCAGTTTTCCCAGCACCACTTATTGAAGAGACTGTCTTTTCTCCATTGTATATCTTTGCCTCCTTTGTCATAGATTAGTTGACCATAGGTGCGTGGGTTTATCTCTGGGCTTTCTACCTTGTTCCACTGATCTATGTTTCTGTTTCTGTGCCAGTACCATATTGTCTTGATTACTGTAGCTTTGTAGTATAGTCTGAAATCAGGGAGTCTGATTCCTCCAGCTCCGTTTTTTTCCCTCAAGACTGCTTTGGCTATTCGGGGTCTTTTGTGTCTCCATACAAATTTTAAGATGATTTGTTCTAGCTCCTTAAAAAATGCCATTGGTAATTTGATAGGGATTGCATTGAATCTGTAGATTGCTTTGGGTAGTATAGTCATTTTCACAATGTTGATTCTTCCAATCCAAGAACATGGTATATCTCTCCATCTGTTGGTATCATCTTTAATTTCTTTCATCAGTGTCTTATAGTTTTCTGCATACAGGTCTTTTCTCTCCCTAGGTAGGTTTATTCCTAGGTATTTTATTCTTTTTGTTGCAATGGTAAATGGGAGTGTTTCCATAATTTCTCTTTCAGATTTTTCATCATTAGTGTATAGGAATGCAAGAGATTTCTGTGCATTAATTTTGTATCCTGCAACTTTACCAAGTTCATTCATTAGCTCTAGTAGTTTTCTGGTGGCATCTTTCGGATTCTCTATGTATAATATCATGTCATCTGCAAACAGTGACAGTTTTACTTCTTCTTTTCCACTTTGTATTCCTTTTATTTCTTTTTCTTCTCTGACTGCCATGGCTAGGACTTCCAAAACTATGTTGAATAATAGTGGTGAGAGTGGACAACCTTGTCTTGCTCCTGATCTTAGTGGAAATGGTTTCAGTTTTTCACCATTGAGAACAATGTTGGCTGTGGGTTTGTCATATATGGCCTTTATTATGTTGAGGTAAGTTCTCTCTATGCCTACTTTCTGGAGGGTTTTTATCATAAATGGGTGTTGAATTTTGTCTAAAGCTTTTTCTGCATCTATTGAGATGATCATATGGTTTTCCTTCTTCAGTTTGTTAATATGGTTTATCACATTGATTGATTTGCATATAATGAAGAATCCTTGAATTCTTGGGATAAACCCCAGTTGATCATGGTGTATGATCCTTTTAATGTGCTATTGGATTCTGTTTGTTAGTATTTTGTTGAGAATTTTTGCATCTATGTTCATCAGTGATATTGGCCTGTAGTTTTCTTTCTTTGTGACATCTTTGTCTGGTTTTGGTATCAGGGTGATGGTGGCCTCATAGAATGACTTTGGGAGTGTTTCTCCCTCTGCTATATTTTGGAAGAGTTTCAGAAGGATAGGTGTTAGCTCTTCTTTAAATGTTTGATACAATTCGCCTGTGAAGCCGTCTGGCCCTGGGCTTTTGTTTGTTGGAGGATTTTTTATCACAGTTTCAATTTCATTACTTGTGATTGGTCTGTTCATATTTTCTGTTTCCTCCTGGCTCAGTCTTGGAAGGTTATACCTTTCTAAGAATTTGTCCATTTCTTCCAGGTTGTCCGTTTTATTGGCATAGAGTTGCTTGTAGTAGTCTCTTAGGATGCTTTGTATTTCTGCAGTGTCTGTTGTAACTTCTCCTTTTTCATTTCTGATTTTATTGATTTGAGTCCTCTCCCTCTTTTTCTTGATGAGTCTGGCTAATGGCTTATCAATTTTGTTTATCTTCTCAAAGAACCAGCTTTTAGTTTTATTGATCTTTGCTATTGTTTTCTTTGTTTCTATTTCATTTATTTTCACTCTGATCTTTATGATTTCTTTCCTTCTGCTAACTTTGGGTTTTGTTTGTTCTTCCTTCTCTAGTTTCTTTAGGTGTAAGGTTAGATTGTTTACTTGAGATTTTTCTTGTTTCTTTAGGTAGGCTTGTATAGCTATAAACTTCCCTCTTAGAACTGCTTTTGCTGCATCCCATAGGTTTTGGGTCGTCGTGTTTTCATTGTCATTTGTCTCTAGGTATTTTTTGATTTCCTCTTTGATTTATTCAGCGATCTCTTGGTTATTTAGTAACGTATTGTTTAGCCTCCATATGTTTGTGTTTTTTACATTTTTTTCCCTGTAACTCATTTCTAATCTCATAGCGTTGTGGTCAGAAAAGATGCTTGATATGATTTCAATTTTCTTAAATTTACTGAGGCTTGATTTGTGACCCAAGATGTGATCTATCCTGGAGAATGTTCCGTGCGCACTTGAGAAGAAAGTGTAATCTGCTGTTTTTGGATAGAATGTCCTATAAATATCAATTAAATCTATCTGGTCTATTGTGTCATTTAAAGCTTCTGTTTCCTTATTTATTTCCATTTTGGATGATCTGTCCATTGGTGTAAGTGAGGTGTTAAAGTCCCCCACTATTATTGTGTTACTGTCAATTTCCTCTTTTATAGCTGTTAGCAGTTGCTTTATGTATTGAGGTGCTCCTGTGTTGGGTGCATATATATTTGTAATTGTTATATCTTCTTCTTGGATTGATCCCTTGATCATTATGTAGTGTCCTTCCTTGTCTCTTGTAACATTCTTTATTTTAAAGTCTATTTTATCTGATATGAGTATAGCTACTCCAGCTTTCTTTTGATTTCCATTTGCATGGAATATCTTTTTCCATCCCCTCACTTTCAGTCTGTATGTGTCCCTAGGTCTAAAGTGGGTCTCTTGTAGACAGCATATATATGGGTCTTGTTTTTGTATCCATTCAGCAAACCTGTGTCTTTTGGTTGGAGCATTTAATCCATTCACGTTTAAGGTAGTTATCGATATGTATGTTCCTATGACCATTTTCTTAATTGTTTTGGGTTTGTTTTTGTAGGTCCTTTTCTTCTCTTGTGTTTCGCACTTAGAGAAGTTCCTGTAGCATTTGTTGTAGAGCTGGTTTGGTGGTGCTGAATTCTCTTAGCTTTTGCTTGTCTGTAAAGCTTTTGATTTCTCCATCAAATCTAAATGAGATCCTTGCCAGGTAGAGTAATCTTGGCTGCAGGTTCTTCCCTTTCATCACTTTAAGTATATCATGCCACTCCCTTCTGGCTTGTAGAGTTTCTGCTGAGAAATCAGCTGTTAACCTTATGGGAGTTCCCTTGTATGTTATTTGTCATTTTTCCCTTGCTGCTTTCAATAATTTTTCTTTGTCTTTAATTTTTGCCACTTTGATTACTATGTGTCTTGGCATGTTTCTCCTTGGGTTTATCCTGTATGGGACTCTCTGCGCTTCCTGGACTTGGGTGGCTATTTCCTTTCCCATGTTAGGGCAGTTTTCGACTATAATCTCTTCAAATATTTTCTCTGGTCCTTTCTCTCTCTCTTCTCCTCCTGGGACCCCTATAATGCAAATGTTGTTGCATTTAATGTTGTCCCAGAGGTCTCTTAGGCTGTCTTCATTTCTTTTCATTCTTTTTTCTTTAGTCTGTTCCACAGCAGTGAATTCCACCATTCTGTCTTCCAGGTCACTTATCCGTTCTTCTGCCTCAGTTATTCTGGTATTGATTCCTTCTAGTGTAGTTTTCATTTCAATTATTGTATTGGTCATCTCTGTTTGTTTGTTCTTTAATTCTTCTAGGTCTTTGTTAATCATTTCTTGCATCTTCTCAATCTTTGCCTCCATTCTTATTCCGAGGTCCTGGATCATCTTCACTATCATTATTCTGAATTCTTTTTCTGGAAGGTTGCCTATCTCCACTTCATTTAGTTGTTTTTCTGGGGTTTTTTCTTGTTCCTTCATCTGGTATATAGCCCCTCTGCCTTTTCATCTTGTCTATCTTTCTGTAAATGTGGTTTTTGTTCCACAGGCTGCAGGATTGTAGTTTTTCTTGCTTCTGCTGTCTGCCCTCTGGTGGTTGAGGCTATCTAAGAGGCTTGATGGGAGGCTCTGGTGGTGGGTAGAGCTGACTGTTGCTGTGGCAGTCAGAGCTCCGTAAAACTTTAATCCACTTGACTGTTAATGGGTGGGGCTGGGTTCCCTCCCTGTTGGTTGTTTTGCCTGAGGCAACCCAACACTGGAGCCTACCTGGGCTCTTTGGTGGGGCTAATGGCAGACTCTGAGAGGGCTCACGCCAAGGAGTACTTCCCAGAACCTCCGCTGCCAGTGTCCTTGTCCCCACAGTGAAACAGAGCCAGCCCCCGCCTCTGCAGGAGACCCCCCAACACCAGGAGGTACGTCTGGTTCAGTCTCCCCCAGGGTCACTGCTCCTTCCCCTGGGTCCCGATGCACACATTACTTTGTGTGTGCCCTCCAAGAGTGGGGTCTCTGTTTCCCCCAGTCCTGTCACAGTCCTGCAATCAATTCCCACTAGACTTCAAAGTCTGATTCTCTAGGAATTCCTCCTCCCTTTGCCGGACCCCCAGGTTGGGAAGCCTGAGGTGGGGCTCAGAACCTTCACTCCAGTGGGTGGACTTCTGTGGTATAAGTGTTCGCCAGTCTGTGAGTCACCCACCCAGCAGTTATGGGATTTGATTTTACTCTGATTGCGCCCCTTCTACCGTCTCACTGTGGCTTCTCCTCTGTCCTTGGACATGGGGTATCCTCCTTGGTGAAGTCCAGTGTCTTCCTGTCGATGATTGTCCAGCAGCCAGTTGTGATTCTGGTGTTCTCACAAGAGGGAGTGAGAGCACATCCTTCTACTCCGCCATCTTGGTTAATCTCCATCTACAGTTTTAAATAACAAACAGAATGCCGTACTGCCTCCCCATGAGCAAATTATCTCAACTTCCTCTTGCATATGGGACTGAGTGCCCCATTCATTCATTCAGCCAGTCGTACTGAGCGCTTACTCATTGCCAGTGTCTGTGCTAGGCCCTGAGGACACAGCATGAACAAGAGGGACACAGCCCCTGCCTTCCCAGAGCTTACAGGGCAGACGACCGGGCTGCTGTAGCACAGAGTGAATACAGTTATAAAGGAGAGGAGAAGCCCAGGGGCTGTGGGATATCAGAAGGGGCCCTAATCCTAGCTTGGAAGGTTCTGGAAGGCTTCCAGGAAGAAGTGATACCTAACTCGGACCCAGACAGTGAGGAGGAGCGAGCACATTATTATGTTTAGGGTTCTGAAAGTTCAGTAAGGCTGTGGGGTCGAGTGTGATGCGGAAAAGAGGTAAGAGGTGAGGCAGGAGAGCTAGGCAGGGGCCAGATCAAGTGGGGCTTATGGTCCACGTTAAGAGTTTGAACTTTAACCAAAGGGCTATTGGTCGGCCATTCTCCAAACCCCACAGAATTTTTTTTCTTTGCGTTCTTTCATTCAGTGCCCTGAATTGCTCACCTCCTCTTCTCCTTTTTCTACTTTTTGAAATTCTCCCCATCTTTCAAGGTCCACCTGAACTGTTTCTCCCTCCTTGAAACCTTTCCTGCCCTCCCTGCCTTTCATAATTAGAGACAACCACTGTCCTTAGGTGGGTTAAGTAGGGTTGGCTTGGATGCGTTAGAAGAGACTTTATATGCGATTTTGTTTAATCTCCTTGTGTGACCGTTGGGAAACTGAGGCTCATAGAAGTCGACATAGCCTGCCCGAGGTCCCCCGAGGGCAGAGTCATCCAGGTCTCCTGACGTTGCACTACCCAGTGCCATCTACCTCTGAGCCCTTGAATTCGTTCCAGTTTTATAATTACCTGTAAAGTATAAGTGGCTAGTGATGCTGACCAAGGGGTTTAAGAATGCAGTAGGCTGAAAGAGATTTTACAAAGAGATGAAAGAAGTAGAATTCTTTTCCTGATCATATTCAGGTTTTTTATATGGTTTATTCAGTCAGTTCTATTTAGAGTGCAACTTTTAGATTGCTTTTGCTTTGAGTATGTATCCTGAACATGCCCGAGGCAGGTGTTCACCGGAGGCGGCCCTCAGGAATGATCCAGGGTTACCAGTGAGCTAAGACCGCCTCCCCGTGCTCATCAGCCTCCGGGAGCTGAGCACAAGAGACAGCCCCCCCTGCCCCAGCTCCGCAGCCACACCTGCAGCCACTGGAACCTAAGTAAACCTCCTGCCCGCACTGTTCCTTTCCTGGCCTCTGGGTCCTTGAGGACAGACCCCTCAGGAATGACATCATAGACAGCCAAGTACTTAGGCGTTGCAAATTGAAGACCGCTCCTTACACTTTTTGCTGCTGCACTAGGTAGGAAAGTCAGAGTCTTGGAGGGCCTTTTACCCAGTCCTCCCTGGTGTCAGCGAGAGGTGCCAGAGAGCCTCCTAGTGGTTGCCCCACAGACAGTCGCATACTTTTTATTTATTTGATTTTGTTCGCCCCCGTGCCTTTGAGAGTTAGGACTCAGTATATTCTGCATCCTTATTTGTAACAAATGTTTGTGGGAGAGGAGCCCCGCCTCTGTGTACACCGACCAGGTTCTGACAACTGTTGACACAGCCTCAGCGTGAAGTCGGTGCCTGTGTCCCCTGGCGGGGCTGCCTTTCAGGGTGCTGCTCCTGCACTGCTCCCTGCTTTGTCTCTGGAGTTAACAGTTTGTGGCGTTTCGCACTGAACTCGCTCCCTGCCTCGAGACGAAGAGGAAAGCTAAATCCCAGACCTGTGACACAGAAATGGGGGGTCCTGACGAAACAGCAGAGGGAGGCTGAATTGCCTGTGGCTACCAGCTCTACAGATTTGAATTCTAGGGTTGGAAGGAGCATTCAGAGATCATGTCGCTCTTCTTTACCTCCAGACAGGACCCCAGCAAAAATGTGCTGCCCAGAGGGGCTGTTCTGTGCTCTGAGCCAGTGGTTCTCAAACTGTGGCCCCTGGAGCACAGCATCAGTATCACCCAGTTCAGACCTCCCGGATCAGAAACTCAAGGGATGGCACCCAACAATCTATGTAAGGAGCCCTCCATGGGTTATGATGCACATAGCAATCTGAGAGCTGCTGCTCTAAGATAACCTCCAGCAGGACCCAGAGTGAAGGTTTCTCAGTTTAGACGGCAGGAAAACAACACTGAGGTTCATCCAGCTGCTGTCTCTGAGCTTCAGTAAGTGCACAGGGCAGGATGGCTGCCCACTTCCTCTTCCTCTTTTTTATCTTGGCTGTGTACTGAGCTAGAATGCTTGCGTCCCTGGCTCTCTTGACCTTGTGCCGGAGAGACAGTGAAAGGTAATGACTGCCAGGCCATGATGCTGGACATAATGGCCCCGAGCAGTTCTCCTAGATGTGGTCACCAGTCAGCTTCTCGGTGAGCTCAGCCCAGATCCCTTCAGCATCTTTATCTCCTCCCCCCTCCCTGTCCCCCATGTCACCTTATAGTGCAGTGTAGCTCGTGTCCTACGAGGCTTCTGAGCTGGGCCACTTGGAACTTGTACCTTTTCTCTTGACTCCACTCCCAATACCAAGTTAAAACATCCTGCAGCATCTCTTTCAGAAAGCAGGAAAGATTAAGGAGTCTCCTAGCTGAGTCTTGAAGCTCACATGAAAGCAGGAGCTCGTATCTGCCCAGTAGCAGAGTTTTATTTCCTTTCCTTCAGAAGTGCAACATGGGAGGGCAGCAGTTTTAACAGCCAACAGGACATCTCTTCTTGAGGGCTTCTGCTCTCTCTGTGTATCAGAGTCTGCTGAGCACCATACGTATCTCAGTGTCTCCTAGTCATACCCACACTCACGGTAGTTGTGCGCAATTCTGAGAGTAAGCAACATCTGGATTTCTGGTAGATGTGACCGTTGTAGCGCCTTCTTCCTTCTGTGCAGATTGATTTCATTTGCGTTTCATTTCAGACTGCAACCATTGGTATAATACTTTTAAAAGCCAATTCTCCCTATAGCTTGGAGCCCAAAAGAATGTCCAGATGTGCCTCTTCCGATTGCTTTCTCTGTAGGCCTGCCAAAGGGAAAGAGCCCAGAGTTCATTGGCATAGGAGAAAAGTTATTTAATATTTATGAAGGGGGCCAGATGTTCACATTTTCACATCACACCTAGTTAGACACGGTCCCTATCTTAAGATAAACTCGCTCTCAGACAAATTATGAGCCACCAGGCCATAGAAACAACAAATGGCCAGTCACTTCTCAATTATATCACACAGTCAAAAGTACTTTTTCTTTAAAGGCTCCCGGTTCAAGGCAGGCCCCTATCATCCAGTTCCTCCGCAGCCTCCAGCTAACCTAAGGGGCTAGAGGGAAAGATGGAGGTGATATCTGTTAACCCGACTGTATAATTCTTTTCCTTCAGGGGGCAGCTCCACCAGCAGTGCTGTGAAAAGTGGACCCTGGTTAATGATGAGACCCAAGCCAAGATGGCCCGGATGGCTGCTGCAGCCGCATGGGGTTTAGGTAAGGCTCCCCTCCCAGGCACCCAGTCAAGGTGAGGACAGTGAGGCTGGGGGCTCGCATCGGAAAAGTATGGCACTGAGGCTGCAGGCAGAGACGTCAGGTCTATAGAAGCATAAAACTGTTCATGTCCACTTCTCCCTCCTCCATCTGTCCTTTCTGCCTCATGACTTTGACTAACTTTGTTAGATGTGTCTAATAATGGCTGTTCACAGGGAGGCCAAGGAAAACAGTGAGCAAGCATCAAAACTGAGATATTTAGTGAAGTTTGTTTGTATTCTGGCTCCATCATCATTAGCCTTTTTCCATATTTCTGCTTTGCATGGGGTCGCCACCTCATGATCCAGTATGGTTGCTGGAGCTCCACCAACATGTCTTTATCCTACAGGAATAATGAGAGAAGTCAGCTGTCTTATCTCCTTTTATTTCTTAACTTTTATTATAGAATTTTCCCAACAAATATAAAAGTGACTAGTATAATGAACCCCTATATGCTGTTCACCTTCTCCAACAGTTATAAACATTCTGGCAATTTGGTTTTCTCTGTTCTCCTCCTTGCTGCCCAACACTCAGCCACCTTCCTCCCACTCCCTGAGTGTTTTCAAGCAGTGATTTCCTTTTAATCCCCACAGACAAGTGTCACTTTCTGACATCAGACCCCAGCAGAGAGGATTCCCAGTGTCTGTTCCAGGGATGTTCTCAGTAAGAGGGGAAAGGGCCCATGGATGTCCCAGGTGGAAGCGGCACCTGTGGAGTCCAGAGCAAGGTTACATAACATCCACCTCCATTCTCACCCTCTGAGTCACAGAGCTTATATCCTTTCCTTTCATGAGCTCTGAGCTGGATCCAGAACGTGTTTCAAAACCAAACTGCTTCCTGAGGAGTCATCATTTGTTATTTGCTTTTGCCCAGAGGCATAGAGAATGGATGCACCAGTGGTCTGGAGTGAAAGGCAGGAAAAGGCCTCGTAAAATCAGCAGCCCTGCAGTCTGCGGCTAATGAAGCTGGTATCTTTCCTGCAGATGGTTTTGGAAATCCTGGCATTTGATACATGCTCACCCCACCAGGGGAAGTGACTATGTCTTTCCAGATGCCACCATTTCCCCAGTCTGCCCTGATATGACACTACTGTGCTATGACCTAGCCCATCTTTCTGTTGTAACAGAGCCTCTTAAAATATTTATCTCCTCCCTCTGAGGCAAAGGTACTGCCAGAGTGAGACAAGCAAACTGTTTGTCTCATCCTGTCCCCTGTCCGGATAACGGCCATATCAGTTGTTTAGGGGGAAATGTAATGTCCAAGGTACTATTGAACTGTGAGATCCTCCGTTGGTTGGGAAGAAAGCTCTTCCGTCTCACCTAGAGGAAGCGGGGCGAGTTCTCTAGGTTAATGAGGTCCTGCGTGGCACCCTTCTGACCTGTGCTTATGCGGCTCCTTCCATCTTTCATGGAACTCCCTGGGGCAGCAGTGGAGCCCTGTGTTTGGAAGACAGATGTGGCCTTGTTACGCTGGCTCTCCGCCTCACAGAGTGTAGAGGCTCTCTGCGGGACTCGGATACAGCAGGCTCAAGTGTGTCCTATTTGAACCCCAAGCTAAATTCAAGTAACAGTGACAAGGCCTATTTGAGATGCTGCCTTTAGCCCAGCAAGCTGACCACCCTAATGCTTTTCTGTGTGTGCGTGTGCGTGCGTGTAGGTCAGTGGGACAGCATGGAGGAGTACACCTGCATGATCCCTCGGGATACCCACGACGGGGCATTTTACAGAGCCGTGCTGGCACTGCATCAGGACCTCTTCTCCTTGGCGCAGCAGGTACAAACCTCCACGTACCCAGACCACCTCCAAAGGGAAGGTAATCACGTGCGCCCCGTCCGCGCCTAGCACGTGGTGCCTGTGTACTTCAGCTCTGGCCTTTGGCTCTGTGGCCTCGTTAGAATGGCTTTGGAGCGCAAGGCTTAGTAAGAAGATGACTCCCAGCATATCAGCCAGGGCCACTTCCTGCTCTGAGAGAGGGACACGTGTTCTGGAAGTTACCATTTAGATTGCTTTTGGAGTTGGCTTCTTGGGTCATCGTTGCATCCTTTTTACCATGTTGCTTTAGCATTGCTTGTGGTAGAGAGAAACTGTTTTACCAAAGGAGAATTCAGAGAGCAGCACGCCCCCCTCTGCAGCAGAAATCAGTCACAAGGTTCTTCTGGCTCTGCAGGCGTGTCACACACTGGTTACCTTCTAGGAAAGTTAGCACTTGATTTGGAAATCCTGTGCTGACTTGCAGAATAAAATAACGAGGTAATCACATCCAGCCTGTCAAGACACCCGACTGTCTTGGGTGAGGTGCTTGGGTAAATGACCCGAGCGCTACCGGACGGGGACATAGTCATATTAACCTTAACCATTCAAAAAAGGAAAAGCTCCACGTGCAGGGGTTTTAATTGATGAAACAGAGAAGACTCAAACTGCAGTCCTATGGCATACCACCCCCCCCCCCCAAGCTCTGATTTACACAATGAGAACTGAGACCTGGGTCATTCGAGTCACAGGCACAAAAACTCCCATTTACATGGAGAGGATTGGCATTCTTCTGCCAATTTCAGAGGCACTCCCTCAGGAGGACAAGGTGCTTAAAAGCCAGAGACAACCAGCTGGGCCATTTGAGTGCTTGCACAGTCTGTTCTTACCAACATGCCCAGCATGGAGAAGTTGAAAGAAGGTAGATCCACAAGTTGTCCTCTTGAGATGCAAGAAAACGGTGATTCTGTTTCTAAGCATGAATTTCCCTACCTTTGTTACCCAGGATCTAAGATGTTAAGCTTTTGGCTGCCATACGTTTCTTTCTTTTCTGAGAAATCAGATAATGCGCTTCTCTAGGCTTTCAAATCTGGTAAAAGGTTTCTTCCCTCCTTCAGTGAACTTTTCTCTTCGTCACTAGGATTTCAGTGAGACAGGTAACTTCTGCAGCTAGTTGGGAAGCCTGAAAATCACAGCCCTCCCTCCCCTCAGCTCCCAAGTCCACAGCTCAATTCCAGGGCTTCTCTTTTTCTGTTCCAGTGCATCGACAAAGCCCGGGACCTGCTGGACGCCGAGTTAACTGCGATGGCAGGAGAGAGCTACAGCCGGGCGTATGGGGTGAGTGTGGACCATCTGCATGGTGCAGGGTTGGAAGCACATTTCAGTTCTTTTTGCAGGGTGGGCTCGTGAGGACACACAGGCTGCTGAGAGCGTGCCTGTGGGACCAAAAGGAATGACTGAAATGAAGCCTGGCTTTCGGATTGTTCATGCTGTATTAAGTTGGAATGCGATTTGCTTCCGTCAGGCCATGGTTTCTTGCCACATGCTCTCCGAGCTGGAGGAGGTCATCCAGTACAAACTTGTCCCCGAGCGCCGGGAGATCATCCGCCAGATCTGGTGGGAGAGACTGCAGGTGAGCCTGGTAGAAAGCCCCGCTTAGCCTGCCCCCTCCTCCCCTGCTCAGCATAAGCTTCCTGCTTCGTCACAGAGGTTCCGTTTGCATTCAGAGCAGAACACCCACAGGCTTCTCACCTAATAAGCCTCTAGCTGCGAGAGGATGACCTCTTTTCCGACCTCCTTTTACCCTGCTCTAGGAAGAAAAGAAAATATCTTTTTTTTTTTTTTTTCTTTTTTGGCTGCACTGCACAGCTTGTGGGATCTTAGTTCCCCGACCAGAGATCGAACCCGTGCCCCCTGCAGTGGAAGCGCAGAGTCCTAACCACTGGACCACCAGGGAATTCCCAAAAGAAAATTTAATAAGTGACATTATGGCCAGCCAGTTGAGAATCTTGACCTCAAAATCAGTGGTTCTCAACTTTAGCCACACAATAGAATGACCTGGAGAGCTTTTTTTTTCTGCCTTTTTTTAAAAATAAATTTATTTATTTTATTTATTTATTTTTGGCTGTGTTGGGTCTTTGTTGCTGCGCACGGGCTTTCTCTGTTTGCGGCGAGCGGGGGCTACTCTTCATTGTGGTGCCCGGGCTTCTCATTGTGGTGGCTTCTCTTATTGCAGAGCATGGGCTCTAGGTTCGTGGGCTTCAGTAGTTGTGGCTCGCGGGCTCTAGAGCGCAGGCTCAGTAGTTGTGGCACACGGGCTTAGTTGCTCCGCGGCACGTGGGATCTTCTCGGACCAGGGCTCGAACCCGTGTCCCCTGTTTTGGCAGGCAGATTCTCAACCACTGCGCCACCAGGGAAGCCCCCTGGAGAGCTTTTAAAAATCTGGGTACCCAGACCACTTCCCAGACCAAATAAACAAAATTTCTGGGGATAGACCCAGGATCAGTATCTTTTCAGCCTTCCCAGATAATTCCAGGATGTGACTGACGCTGAGAACCACTGCTCTAAATCCACTTGCTGGCCATCTGCATCCAGCCCTTTAAGTGCGGTGGCCTGATGTGTTCATTTACTAACCCCTGCCGTTTACGGTTCCTCAGGTCATAGTCATCCCATACGCTCTGTGCAGACTTTTTCCCACCGAAGTTTCCCCTCATCGAGAAACTTTTCCAAGTCCTCCATCAGTATTTTCGTTGTACATTCTGATCGTTTTAGCTTGAGGAGCTGTCAGTTCCAGATCTGGGAGTCAGGAGTCTTCAGTGTCCTTGGAAAGGACAGGTCTCCCATTCCTTGAGTAGGGAGGAGGAGGAGGAGTTTGTCGGCAAAGCCTTCACTGCTCCAGAAGCCACTTGTCCCCCTGCTTGTCATAGTCAACCTTCCTCGATTTTAAGCTGTTTCCTCTTGACCCAATCCACACTTAATTCCAAATTCTGTCCCCAGACAAGTTGAGGTTTGTGCTTCCAACTTTTCAGTAGGCTGTGGCAGGGCCTTTCGACTCCAAGTTGCATTCCTGTCCACAAAGTTCCGGGCACATTCCACTGGAAAGGAAAAGAGCGGGGCAAAGGATTGCCTATGAATACAGTCGTTTATGCTCTGAAGTGAGCACATGCAGTTCTTTCACATGTTTTATTAGCAATTATGAAGTGCCCAGTGAATGTTTTGATGGAAAATTGTCCATTGAACCCCAGAAAGGAATTCCACAAAGCCAGAATTTCCCACTTGACTTGTACACACCCTGGTGTTTTTAAGTGCCTGTAATGAGGTGAAGAGTTTCCAAATCAGAGATCTGATGAATCTTCTGCCATTCTAACAAGTGGGCAAAATAGAGACTTGGAAGCGGGGTAGGTTAAATGAGTCTCAGAGAGGAGGGACCCGTGTTTGACTTTACTGTGTCCAAGATACCATCATCATCTTAGGCCTTCATGACTTCCCTACCTTAAGACAGGAAGATGCTTTTTGGTTTCCAGGGGCCAAGTGATTTCAGCATCTGGGAGAAACTAGCAGATGATGAGAAGTCACCAAAACAGTCACTCAGTGTACTTTTTTCTGTTTTTCTATCTTTCCAAATTACTGTTGTTACACATAACAGGACAGAAAATTATGGTCCAAGGCCTAAAAATACAGCGTTAACTTTGTGGTAGGAATTTGGCTCTTGTGGATGGCTTACTGTCAGAACACTCAACCAACTGCCTAGGCTGGAAGAGTGCCGTTTTGCGATCAATTAAACTGAACTCCCCAGCCACTGGCTCCCGCGGGGCAGTTTGAGAGGTCAACCTTAACTTGTGTTGGGTCTTTTCTTGCCTTGGGTTCTTTATTCAGGCTCAGATTGTGTCCTGTCATGTTTAAAAGCCTACAACCATTGTCACTAGACTTTTTAGACTTACCTCCATGGAGGACAGCTCGTTGTTTGGTTTCATGGAACTCTCTGATGAAGTGATAGATCTCAAACCCATCTCCCCTGGTGTTCGTCTCTGAATCTGACTTATTCTCAGGAAGGTGGAGGAGGAGAGGCTCGCGCTCGCTCTATTCTCAACAGTCTTTTGATATCAAATTAGCTTAGCCCCTTTGATAATGATTAATTCACTTTGTTTCTTCTTAATTTAAAAGAATTTATATGTGTGAATGAATGAGTCCCTTTCCCTTCTATGTGCAGTTTTTGATCTGAGACGAATAAAAATGTAGAGGAAAGACAAGGTCAAGATCTGAGTGCAAGTTTAGGCTCTGATAACTTCAGAAATATAAACACCACCAACTTTCAAACAACATCAATTGAAAATTTAATTATTTCAATTTTTTTACACTTAATTAGTTTTTAAAATTTTGAATGATACATTTTAAATTTAATTTCTTTGTCAGTGATAGGCATCTTCAACCAGAGAGACTGAAGCAAAAAATTAAAGCTAAAAATACATTATTTACAATTCAGAAAAGAAATTTAAATAATTTAGTTCATTTAAGCCTCACCATGGCCCCATGAAGTTGGTACCGTTTTTATCCCATTTTACAGATCAGTCACAGAGAGGTTAAGTAATTTGTCCCAAGTCACATAGGTAGTACAGTGGACAGGCCAGGATTCAGGTTCCAGAGTCCTTGCTGTACTGCTTCTCGAATTTTGAGAAGTTCCTGAGAGGTGTTTCACTCACAATACCCTTCACTTGAGAAAGATGAGATTATAAAAATGAATCTCTTTTTTGTTTCGGGGTGGGTTTCACTGTTGCTTGTGAGGGGTTAAGTTATAGCAGAGCACGTGTCTCATCCTCACTTCTGGACGTTCCAGGGCTGCCAGCGTATTGTGGAGGACTGGCAGAAAATCCTCATGGTGCGGTCGCTAGTGGTCAGCCCTCACGAGGACATGAGGACCTGGCTCAAGTATGCAAGCCTGTGTGGCAAGAGTGGCAGGCTGGTGAGTGTCCCCACCGTGGGGGTAGGGCGGGAGTCTGAGGGGGTGCTCCTGGCCCAGTTCTGTGTATAACCCCAACCTCTTGTTTTGAAGGCTCTTGCTCATAAAACCTTAGTGCTGCTCCTGGGAGTTGATCCGTCTCGGCAACTTGACCACCCTCTGCCAACAGTTCACCCCCAGGTGACCTACGCCTACATGAAAAATATGTGGAAGAGCGCTCGCAAGGTCTGTGCCGCAATCCCGCAGGAGACCACATTTCTCCAAAATGCTCGCCTAATCTGCTTCTCACTGCCTCCTCCAGGCCCGAAAGGAAACAGCGTCCAAACCACCATGCCAGGGAGTTCACTCCTGCCAGGAGGCTATTTGGCCTGATTTCAAAAAGTGAATCATATTCGAGGAGATGCACATATACCATTGATCAAACCAACGAGTGCAGTCACAGTTCTATTTATTAGCAGCTAGAATGTGCTAAAACATAGAAAAAATTTCTGGGTTGTGTTGTTTTTCCCCCTAAGAGAAGTACCCAAAAAAGCAGCATGTTTGTGAAAACACAGACTGAAACTTTCGTAAGACCAACTTGGTTTTTCAGACTTCTTGTCTCCTCTTCTGTCATCAGTTTGGGATTCAAAAGCAGCAACACCCAGAGTGTGATGCTGAAACCAGTGGGGAAAGTCGCCTTGAAGCCAATGTAGAATTCCTCTGACTTTATTTACAGACAGGTCCTTGGGAAATAGATGTGGCTTCTTTTTTGTTTTTATTTTTTAAAACAATCTCCCTGGACGATGGTGACGATTAACAAAAAGTAGGCCCTGGAGGCAAAATCAGCACCTGCTTTGGCTCCCCCATCATCGTCCTTATGAAACAGAGGAGGGAGTCCCAGCTCTCCTCTCCCTGTTGTCCCCACAGTGTCCCTGAGATGAGAAAGGAATGCAGAGCAGCCACTGGAGCTGTGGCTGTGGGAGATGTGATAAAATAGCAGTGGAGTCTTGGCTGAAGGCTTACTTGGGAGATCCCTGGACTGTGTCAGAAGCTGATTTCTTTTGTGGGTGCTGGACTCTGTGACTCTGAACGCCACCCAGAGTGGAAGCCACAGCCCTGCACCACACACTGGGTCTTTGATTGGGGCATACTTCAGGTATCATGGCCCAAGTGTCCTTCTCCAAATGTGCAGTTTGGGGTTTTTTCTTTTGTTGTTGTTTGAGAGGGGGTTGTTTAGTTTAGTCTCTGTGAGCCTCCCAGGCCAGAGCACTTCTGATTCAAAGCCTGACCTTCCTCCAGGCAAATGAGAAAAACAGAAGGTGCTGGATCTGAATACAGTCTGGTTTCCTTCCTATATGTAGCCTCCAAGTCTTTGAATGTCTTGCCGAAGGCAGGCGGAAGGAGTGTTTTGGCTAATATTTCAACCAAGGAGTGGCTTCTTTCAACATAGGACCACAGCCCAACTTCTCCACCGATTATGGCCTTTTCTTAGGAACCCAGATTCTGGAGGGAGACCATAAAACCACATGGATTAAAGATTTAGAAATCTATTTAAAATTAGGTGCTTGAACTTCAAGCCCGGAGCTAGAGATGCCACATCTTCGTAAGAGTTCAGGAGCTACTCCAAGAAAGCTGACTACTTAATAATAACTGTGCTGTTGAGCAGGTTGCTTTCCTTCTCTGAGTGCTGTGCTCTTCCTCCATAAGTAAGGGCTGTGCCCTCTGCTTTGCCTGAGGCGGACGGAAATGGGGATCCTGTTCTGCAGGAAGGCATCAGGCAGTAGGCGTATGCCCACTGCTTTTCTAGGCAAGACAGTTCACGGAATCTGGAGACAGGCTGGTTCCTTCTGTGAAATTTCACTAAGCCGAGAACATAGTTCTTGCCCACAAACCACGCAGGCAGTCAAGAGCCAGAATAGTCTGCCCAGCTTACACTCTGGGCCTGAGAGAAACCCCTTCCTCCAAGCGAGCAGTCCATCATCTGTAAGAGAGAAAGAATCATTTTTCCCCCTCCTCACTTCCTGGGGATGGAGAAAAGAAGGAGTTTTTAGTAGAACATTTTCAATTCCTTGGAAATAAGTTGCCTCCATGCCACAGAGTAGAAAGATACTAGAGTCTCCCATGCTGGGTAAACTGACTAAACCTAACATTGGGCTTCAAATCCAAACTAATACCCAGCCTTCCCAGTTTTGGCAGTTTTTGTTTTGTTCTTGTGGAGTCTCCCGAAGAGAATTTAAACTCTCTCTGGACAGTCAGTGACACGTAACCTGTGGGCTCTGAAAAGCACCTGGCATCCGAGTTCCTAGTTCAGTTCTTACCTGCTTGATGTACACACTAACCACCCTGAGTTATCTTCCACCTTTTTCATGAGGGATCATTTAAGGACTCCCTCCCAATTCTTTTTTCTCTTCCTAATCAGATTTAAGTCTAGCCAGTGTAGTTCCCATAGAAGAAAAACTAAAGGAACACTTATCACTTCCCACGTGGGAGATGCTAATATAGCTCATTTTTCAAAGCCACTGGTGAGGAGTGGAACTCTGAAGGCAGATGTCTGAGGGAGACAGGTGTCTTGGTAACTGTTAGAACATCTCTGTGTCTGCCCTGCCCTCGTGCGTGGATTAGCTGCCTGGTAAATCGTTGTCACATCATTCTGCCTCTGGGTTAAGCCCTCTCGATGCCAATTAATTAATTCCTTATATATTAAAAGTATCTGAGGTTGGTCCTGGCCCCCAAGCCAGGGAGTTTCAATTTTCCTTCAGGGCCATCGTTACTGACATGTTTCTATTCAAAAAAAGAAAAAGAAAAAGATTCTTACGTGATTCACAGTAAGGAGATCATTCTGACATTTATTTGAAGTGTTGGGTTTTTTTCTCTCCTTTTCTGTAGCAAAGAACACATATTCTCTTTTTCACATTTATCACGATGCTGGTATGTGTGGGCATGGCAGGCTTATACAAATGGCTTGTAGCTGACTCTCAGATCTCTGACTCTGTCTCTGCTCTTCCCTAGTTCCGCTATCTGCTACTAACCCAGATGGCTTCTGCTCACTTCGTATAAAATCACGTCGTGTAAAGAGATGTGACTGCTGGAGGACGCTCTGCAGATTTTGCTCCTAAGCCACCCTATTCAACTAAATGTTTGCTTGGCTAGTGTCCCCCCCATGCCACTTGGATGTATGAGGGGCCTCACCCCATCTCTGTTCTATTTGGGTACTGAGGGTTCTGTCAGATTTTTAAAAATATTTTATTGAAATATAGTTGATTTACAATGTTTTCTGCTGTACAGCAAAGTGATTCAGTTATACATATATATACATTCTTTTTCATATTCTTTTCCATTATGGTTTATCACGGGATCTGTCACATTTTTTTAAACTGTAATTTTTGCTATGCTAGTATCCAGGGTACCACAGTGTTTTAAACACATGCTAAAGTTTTACTAGCCTGAAACAATTCCCCATAAGCCCCAGGGCAATATATTGATAGTGAAGTAAGCAGTGGTTTGAGATTACTTCATATGAATTGTTTTTTGGGGTAGTCAGGCGAGTAGTTTGTTTTTTGGGGTAGTCAGGCGAGTAGTTTTTCTAAGGCTTATTAGACTTGTAATTACAGTTGGCCAAGGAGAGCTAAGACTTGAGTTGAAAAAATATGAATCTTCTTGAAAAGCCCAGCCATCTCTCAGCATCACACCCCGGTCCTCCATCCTACGGGGTCCTCACCCCGTGTTCTAGGGTGTTCCGTCGGGAGAGGGTTGGCCCAGGTGCCTGTGAACAGCGGTTCCTGTCCCCTGAGGTTGGGCCCCATGCCGAGTGGCTCCCTGTGCCTTTGTCCCGCTGCAGATCGATGCCTTCCAGCACATGCAGCACTTTGTTCAAACCATGCAGCAGCAAGCCCAGCACGCCATCGCCAGCGAGGACCAGCAGCACAAGCAGGAGCTGCACAAGCTTATGGCCCGGTGAGCACCCCGCGGCCCGGCCCGTCGCACCAGCCCGGCCCCGCCGGCAGCCTCTGCTGCCAGGGCCGTGTTCAGGGCTCCCGGGGCAGCCGCTTGCCAACGTCTCCCTCACCTCTTCCAGTAGGGGTCCCAGGCAGCCATCGAATCACGCCACTCCAAAATCTCTGCCACTTACTTTCCCAGGATCCAGCAGCCCAGGAGCACCTGCGTGCTGTTCTCCTGGTGTCTGGCTTTCGAGTTTGATATGCTGCTACTGCCAGATATGCTGCTAATTTGATGTGTGACTTTAGATAAGTTACTTAACCTCTCTGTGCCTCGGTTTCCTCGTGATGTGCAAAGGGGATAGTGAGAGTGCCTTTTTCCTAGGGTGGAATAAAATGGTGTGAGGATTAATGGAAAGAATACGTCAAGCCTTCAGCACAGAACCTGGAATAACGTAGCAATCAGTAAAACGTTAGCTGTTAATTTTATCATATCAAAAATGGAGGAGAAGGAAAAAGTAAGGGAGCAGCCATATAGCAATCAAAAGAAAAATTGCTCTCAGCAGCTACCACCCACCGTAATGAATTTGGGGGAGGTAGGTCCATTCAGACCTCCGTGTGCCAGGTACCTGGTTTATGCTAGCATTGAAAGACAGAGGGCAAGAAGAAGAGACCATCCCTTAAAAGAATTGATTCCCAAAGCCCGTCTTTTTCCTTCCACGTGGCTTAAGAATTCTGACGGTTCCCTCATGTTGCTTCCCGAGAGGAGGAATAAATATCAGGGAGGCTTTTGTGCTCCCGCGACGTAACTCATTGTTCTCCTTGGAAGGGCTCTTCTGAGGAGGGAGCAACCTGGGGGCTTGTTTCTCTGTTTTCAGCTGTTTCCTGAAACTCGGGGAGTGGCAGCTGAACCTGCAGGGCATCAACGAGAGCACGATCCCCAAAGTCCTGCAATATTATAGCGCCGCCACGGAGCACGACCGCAGCTGGTACAAGGTAACCAGAGACGGGCACCTCCCGCTGCCTCCTCCAGACGCCTGCCTGTGCACCCCAGTGGCTCGTGCTTTACAGCAAGGCCTTGGTGGCCTGGTCTGATACCGCGAATTGGCTTCTTTGAGTGCTGGGAGCCAGTTTGTTAGAGGCCCTTTCCACGTCTAATTGATAGATTCTTTGACTTGAAAAAGACTTATTATACCGTGAGTGTGTGCGTGGCTCTGGGGATGCTGTTGTCTTACAGACTCTTAGCGGCTTGTTTTCCTAGAGCATCTGGACACATGGTTAGTCTCTGGAACTTTTATCTTCCCTTGGGTCATCTGTTCCTTCCCAGCTTCTTTCTGATTCCCATCCCTTTCTGCTCCTCATCTAAGAACTGAACTTTCTGTTTTTATTGGAAAGCTCTGGGTAACATCCTGTTATATCATAGGAAATTTTTCAAGAAGATAAACAGAATTAGAAAATGTATAAAAGATGTGATTGACTGGGAGAGGACTGAGTCTTGGGCGTATACGTCTTTGGTGAGAGCACACATTCTCATGTTTTTCTCTCTTCTCTGAGGGGCCTCCTGGTAAGAGCTACGTGGTGTGGCAGGTGTCCTCCATTTCTCTCCGGTGTCTCCTTAACCGGCTGATAGTGTGAATTAATCCCTCTGGGATCCAAACCTGCATCTAGAGACGACAGAAACATCTACGACGAAATTCTTATGCTGCTTTCAGCATGCTTCAGTCTGATCTGAAAAATGCTCATTTTGTGAAAGCAGCAGTAGTTATTCTCTCTAGGACAGCTTCAGTCTGAGGCTGGAAGAATATGTCCAGTGAACCCTTGGTTAGTTGGAACCTTACTAATTAGAACTGTGTCCTAACCAGATTACTTTTCTTCATTCAGCTTTTCAGAAAGAAACAAATCACAAGTAAAAAACTGGCTCCGGGACTTTTAGTTTTAGTTTTTTCCTAGCATGGGCCCTTTTGGGTCTATACTGTCTTCTACCATCAGTGGTGTATGTTAGTCCCATGTGCGTGCAGAACTCTTTCTGTCTTGTTCAGCGGGACCCCCAGCTCATAGTACATATATAAGAGGTATTTGTCGAATAAACAAAAGTATGGGAAAACTGAACCTGGGTCATTGTAGGATTCTTATTCATCAAATAGAGGTTGATTATGATCAATCTACTCTGCTTAGCTGGGGAAATGGACACTTCCATGTTAAAGAAAGGTTTTTAGCAAGGGATGCAAAGGAATTTACTGATTATCCAGAAAGTCCAACTATGAGTAGATTTTTTTTTTTTTTTGGCTGTGATGGGTCTTTGTTGCTGCACGCAGGCTTTCTCTAGTTGCAGTGAGCGGAGGCCACTCTTCGTTGCGGTGCGTGGACTTCTCATTGCGGTGGCTTCTCTTGTTGCGGAGCACGGGCTCTAGAGCGCAGGCTCAGTAGTTGTGGCTCACGGGCTCAGTAGTTGTGGTGCATGGGCTTAGCTGCTCCGCAGCATGTGGGATCTTCCTGGACCAGGGCTCGAACCCATGTCCCCTGCACTGGCAGAGGATTCTTAACCACTGCACCACCAGGGAGGCCCAATGAGTGGATTATTTAATATCCTCCTATCACTGCAAACTTACCAGGTCCCAAATCAAACTCTCCCTCATGCTCTGTACACCAGGCAATGCTCTTCCATAGCGTCACTGCAGCTCAAAGCCTCTGAGGTGTGAATGGTTAGCACCAGAGGCTTCTTCTGGCAAGCAGTCGCTGAGCACTGGCTCTGACAGGCCCCGAGCCAGGTGCGAGGGACGAACGATGACCAAGAGTCACCCTCCGTGGTGGTCCTGTGCTCTCAGTGTGTCCCCTTCCCCACTGTCCTCTGGCCTGGTTAAGACCTTCACCCTCACCCCCTGAACCTCTGCACTCTTAAATAATCTGTTTGATATCTGCTGCCAAAGGAATGTTTGAAGCCCAGCTTTTAACTCAGCTTTAAAAACTCCATTTCCTACAGAATGAGATGGGACGTCCGTGGTCTCACATGCCAGCCGCTCCGTGGTCTGAGCCTGCTGCTTTGCTGGGCTCCCCCTCACTGCTCTCCTGTGTGTGCCCTAAGCTTCAGTCACATCTGTCTGCTTGTTTCCTGTGAACTGTGCCGTGCTTGCCCAGCCTGCATCTCTGTCCCTGTTCCTCCTCTGCCAGGACGCCCTCCCTGCCGCCCTCTTGTGCCGTCCTTGCCCATCTAAGGCTGCTCAAGACCCACCCCAGTCTCTCCTCTGTGACGCCTTGCCCGCCCGTCCCTGGCATTCCCGTTGTCTGTCTCTCGTTGCCCCAGTCATGTTCTGCCTGTCTTTAGGTTTTTGAGTGACCTACCCTACTAGATTAACAGGTCCCTGAGGTAAGGCCCATAGCTTATTCCTCCTCATGTGCCCCCCACCCTGCCCACGGCACTCACCACAGCCCCCAATACAGCAGATGCACCACAAAATGAATGAATTTAGTAAAATGCCCCATTCCCCAGTGTTCCTTAAGGTGAGGATTTGCTCTACTGACCACTGAGAAGAAAGGGCGGCCCGCACTCTTCCTCAGCCCTTGATGCCTGAGCTTCCTGCCCCTGCTGATGTCACAGCCCCGATGTCTGTCCTCTCGTCCCCGCCCCCAGGCCTGGCACGCGTGGGCTGTGATGAACTTCGAGGCTGTGCTCCACTACAAACATCAGAACCAAGCCCGCGATGAGAAGAAGAAACTGCGTCACGCCAGCGGGGCCAACATCACCAACGTGGCCACTGCCGCCACCACGGCGGCCACGGCCACTGCCACCAGCACCGAGGGTAGTAACAGCGAGAGCGAGGCTGAGAGCGCTGAGAACAGCCCTACCCCATCTCCTCTGCAGAAGAAGGTCACTGAGGTACCCTTCCTTCCTCCCCCATCAAGGACTGGCCCAGGCGCCAGGCGCTCTGAGGGATGGAGGCTGATAGGAGCCCAAGGCCCTGCTCTGAAGCTCTGGTTGAAGCCAGAAAACATGGTTTGCCATCGGCATTGTTTGAGACAGTACTTTTGTTTATATATTTGGGTTTGGGGAACTGACGTAGCCCCTGTGCTGAAGAATGAGGTCCTCGTCATACTTCCCATGTGACTGAGCTCATCTCCTAATGCTCTGCACCGGTGTGAAGGCAGCCTGCACATCTTCGGGCCCACTCTGAGCACAGAGCCCGGCAGAGTCCATCCCCTGTCTTTTTCTCTCCCCTTCCACCTCCCCTGAGGCTGTCAGTTCAGGGCCTGGGGCAGCTGACCAGCCCAGAGATCAGCATGTTCAGGGCCTTAGCCCCACCTCCTCTGCCACCCTGTTCAGGAAGCCACCGTTAGCCCAAGATAGTAACAGTTACAGCACCATTGCCATTACTGAGTGCTTGCTCTGTGCCAGGTGCTGATCTAAAGGCTTTCTGTGTATTAGCTGATTTAATCCTCATAACCACTCTTTGAAGTGGATACTATTTAGTATGCTGTTATGCCCATTTTACAGATGAGAAGGCTGAGGCAAGAGTGTCACTAATATACGTGTGTTCCAACAGGATTTGTCCAAAACCCTCTTGATGTACACCGTCCCTGCTGTCCAGGGCTTCTTCCGATCCATCTCTTTGTCACGAGGCAACAACCTCCAGGACACGCTCAGGTATCACGGAAAGGAAGGGAAGCCCTGGTGGGCCATGTGGATGGCAGGTCACAGAAGTCACACATAAAGTCCTCTTTCCCTACCCACCCCCATGAGCACGTCCCAGAGTCGCAGCTGACCAGGCCCCACCTGTGCGGGTGAAATCTGCAAAGAGGAGGGAGCAGTGGCCCAAGGACTGCCCGTGTGTGGCTTATTAAGTAGGAAGAAGAAACCCAGCTGTTTCTCACAATATCGCTGAAATTCCTTCAGCTTTTGGAGGCAACTCTGAGAGGCCTAAACAAATGGCACAGGCCAGCCAGTCCAGAGGCTCTAGGTGACCAGCCCTCCTACGTTTGGGGGGTCTCCACCGGCTATGTGCCAGGTTTCCAAGTTGCTGCTATGCTACAGGCGACTCTTTCTGCACATGCAAAGCTTATGCATGGGCTCGTCTATTAGAGTTATGAGCTGATGCCATGGTGACCCCTCTGTGTTACCTGGAATGAAATAGTCATTCACTTGGAATGATCTTCCTGTGTTTGGCCGAGCACCTCTGGCCCTCCCCACCCACCCACCCCCAAGCAGTCCCAAGACCAAACACATTGGAGAGCCACTGATTTGGAATTCTGCCAGTTCTCTTCCCAAGAGTCTTGAAGATGCAAAAACAGACAAAAGCTGGTAAATTAAATTTTCTATGACTTTCATTTTTCTTTTCCAGAGTCCTCACCTTATGGTTTGATTATGGTCACTGGCCAGATGTAAACGAAGCCTTAGTGGAAGGGGTGAAAGCGATCCAGATTGACACTTGGTTACAGGTGAGGACACTTGGTTACAGGTGAGGATACTTGGTTACAGGTGAGGGTACTTGGTTACAGGTGATGACACTTGGTTACAGGTGAGGGTACTTGGTTACAGGTGATGACACTTGGTTACAGGTGAGGGTACTTGGTTACAGGTGATGACACTTGGTTACAGGTGAGGCTACTTGGTTATAGGTGAGGACAGTTGGTCATGGGTAAGGGTACTTGGTTACAGGAGAGGATACTTGGTTACAGGTGAGGGTACTTGGTTACAGGTAGGGATACTTGGTTACAGGTGAGGTACTTGGTTACAGGTGAGGTACTTGGTTACAGGTGAGGACACTTGGTTACAGGAGAGGACACTTGGTTACGGATGGGGATGGGTCAGATCTTGCTCCTCGTCTGTCTCCTCTTAGAATCATACACTGTAGAGAGTAGCAAGGAAGCATGTGCTCTACAGTGGTGAGGAAGTAGGGATCGACCCCAAGGTCAAGACTCCATATTTTCTTCAGTTCCTTTTAGAGAACTGAAGAGAATGAACCATTTCCAAGCCCGACAGCATCTACCAAACAAGTCATAACAGCTGTTCGTGGCTCAGAAGAATAACTGGAGTTGTTTCCACATCTCATGCTGCACACTGTGTCTTTCTGAATATCAGGTCATACCTCAGCTCATTGCGAGAATTGATACGCCGAGGCCCTTGGTGGGACGTCTCATTCACCAGCTTCTCACAGACATTGGTCGGTACCACCCCCAGGTACGTGGAGACCCGGGGCAGTTTCTCGTCTAACTGCTGACCTTCTGATTTGGTGGTCAGCCTTTCCTAAAGCTGCTCCAGAGATACGAGTGCAACTGGGAGCTAAGCGTCCTGTCCTGCCCCCGGGAGGGCCTGCCCAGCTGGCAGGCTCTGGGACCCAGGGGCCTTCCGGGAAAGAAAGAACCCCCGCCAAGATGGTATAGCCCCTGCCTGGTAGACTCCGACGCATGTCGGTATCATATTCTTGTCATCCTCCTTTCACACGAGTTTGCAAACGTTCCTTCTGTATTTGCTTCAGGCCCTCATCTACCCGCTGACGGTGGCTTCTAAGTCTACCACCACGGCCCGTCACAATGCGGCCAACAAGATTCTGAAGAACATGTGCGAGCACAGTAACACCTTGGTGCAACAGGCCATGATGGTGAGTCAGGGCCGGGGCAGATTTCTCGGCCTCTGGTCACCGAGCAGAGGTCTTGAGTGGGATTGTCTTTCTTCCTCATGACAGGGCTGTGTGCTCCCTCTGGCTGCCAGAAAGAGTACCTTCTGTTTCTCCGAGACAGGCCTTCCTGAGCTTAGCTTATCCTTGGTGCTTCCCTCCTTCCCCTTTCTGATCCAGGTGAGTGAGGAGCTGATCCGAGTGGCCATTCTGTGGCATGAGATGTGGCACGAAGGCCTGGAAGAGGCTTCTCGCTTGTACTTTGGGGAGAGGAACGTGAAAGGCATGTTCGAGGTGCTGGAGCCCCTGCATGCTATGATGGAGCGGGGACCGCAGACTCTGAAGGAAACATCCTTTAACCAGGTATGGGATGAAAAGGTGTCAACTGGCGGGACTCCAGAGGCTTTTGCAGACGCCTTTCCCTCTAACCTCTTTACTGACTTGAAGAAAATGTATTCTGATGGAGGGAGGTCATAGGATATAAAACACCAGAAATTTATTTGTCACTAAGTTACAAGAACCCTCCCGAAACTTTAATTGGAAAACTATGGGATTCCTCACGAGGCCATCTTGTCTCTCTTCCAAACTTACTTTACCTGAGAAGCCATCCTGAGGTTGGGACTTTGGGGCTGGAATACTGCCGAGCTTCCCTGCTGAGCGATCCAGGCCAGTGCCTTCTGGCCAGGGTGCGCTCCCGAGGAGTTCTGCTGTCTGCTTGGGAACTCAGCCTCGTGGCTTAGTCAACACAAATGACAACTTGCAGATTTCCCCTGCATTCCCTCTCAGGCGTATGGTCGAGATTTAATGGAGGCCCAGGAGTGGTGCAGGAAGTACATGAAATCAGGGAATGTCAAGGACCTCACCCAAGCCTGGGACCTCTATTACCACGTGTTCAGACGAATCTCAAAGCAGCTGCCTCAGGTAGGATCTTGAGGCTCCAGCAGGGTTAACGGTCATTATAGTCCTTTCTGTTTTGTTGTCTGTGAACATTCTAACACTAACCCCCCAGCACCTGGTTCCACGTCTACCTGCAGACTTCGGGACAAGTCATCGCTATTGGCAACCCATTGAAAAATACTTAAATGGCATTTAAATTCCTCCCTGAGGCAGAAGACTAAACCCTGTGGTAATTATTCACAGCTCACATCCCTAGAGCTGCAATACGTGTCCCCAAAGCTTCTGATGTGCCGGGACCTGGAATTGGCTGTGCCGGGAACGTACGACCCCAACCAGCCGGTCGTTCGCATTCAGTCCATTGCACCGTCTCTACAAGTCATCACATCCAAGCAGAGGCCCCGGAAGCTGACGCTTATGGGTAAGGACCGCCGTGCGGACCTGAGACTCGGGTAAGGACCCAAGTCTCCCTCCCCCCCTGGCGGACCCCTCCCCCTCCTGAAACGACTGCTTGCTGTCCGCACGACTAATCTTTCTCCCGTTCATTGAGAGCCTTCATTGAGAGCCGAGTAGGGAAAAGTGGGTTTCTCCTTACTGCCTCCTCCCTGGGGCCCCTCGTTGATTCATACAGCTGTGCTTACTTAAGTGAAGCGTAACACTCCCGCCCGCCCCCGGAACAGGTGGAAGGGAGCTGTGAAGGCCTGCGATGTGGAGGATGGGTGGGTGGGCAGCTGTCAGGGAGCTGATGAGGCAAGAAGGAGGCCCCGGATGCAAGCACGGCAGGTGACAGGCCACGTCGAAGGAAGGGCACCGGGCTTGAGTGTCCTTGTTTACTCTCACGTTCTGTCTTTGTGGGAAATGCTGTGTAAAGTGAACAGACTGAAGTAGAAATCAGTTCTAACAGTGAGGTCTGTTACCTAGCGGGGTGGTTTCGGGAGGCCTGAGTGCTCTGCTGGCACTCTCGGCTCTCTTGCCTTTAACAGTGCTCGTGTTTTTTAAACAGTGATTATTCACCGGCAGCAGCGAATGGTGGTCCACGGGTTATTGTCTGTCTGTGGGCTGGCCTTTTCTAATACTAAAACACGTGTTGGTCAGCTTTCAGCAGCGTCTAATTAAAGAGACTTTACCGAAGGACTGTTTTTGGAGGTGTGGCTGAGTTAAGAGAGCCGGTAGTGTGAATTTAGTACTCACCCCCAACCTCCAGCCTGAAGAGGGCACAGAGCCCGGCAAGGGCTGCAACCTGGAAAGAGAGGCCGTCCCCTAGAAGCCGTGGCTCAGACAGTGGGAGGGAGCTATTTCCAGAACCGTAGCCTGGCCAGTTGTCAGGGGCAAGGACCCTGACCTCTCCCTCTTCCCACCCTCTGGCCTCCTGCCACTGCCCCCATTGGCCAAGCACACAGGGGAGCCCAGGGGATGTGGTCTCTAGGGGTCAGGCTTCTCGGGTCAGCGCAGGACAGAGAAGGACAGAAAGTGGGTTGGGGAGGGGACATGTAGAGTGACCATCTTAGTGCAGACTTGTTCCTGGCCCTCAAAGACAGAGTTTTTAAAAAATTTTACTTATGTTGATTTGAACAACATTTCATTGGGGGACCATTAACAGGAGGGCCATTCTTTTCATCCGTTCTAGGGAGTGTTTCTTCTGTTTGTAGGGACAGTATGACTGGGTAAGTTATGTGTCCACAGACTTGTGAATGCAGTGGTGGTCCACCAGCCAGTGGGATTGAGACCCTCTGATCCTCGCTGACTGCTCCCCCCATTCTTTACAGGCAGCAACGGGCACGAGTTTGTCTTCCTCCTGAAGGGCCATGAAGATCTGCGGCAGGACGAGCGAGTGATGCAGCTCTTCGGCCTGGTCAACACCCTTCTGGCCAATGACCCAACATCTCTTCGGAAAAACCTCAGGTATTCAGGATGCCGTGAAAATGGCACTGATTTGAGAAATCTTCTAGTTATTTCTTAACATCTCTCCAGGTAGTCATGTACCTTTGCCAAATAAATAATTACATACCTGACAGGAAGTCATCAATAGCCAAGGTGTCAAAGAGAAAAATTCTCCAGGGTTTTAGAGTACTCTCATGGGAAATGCGTTTGATAACCTCCAGAGGATTCAGAAAGGAACACTTTGTGGCCTTTAGACTGGAGATTCCACAAATTCAGTGTGTTCTACCCTTACAGGATGACAGCCCTGCCGAGCCCTTCCTGTCCTCAGTCTTCTCTTACTCCTCTTTCTGTTAAGAACATAGATATTAAGTGGGGAGGTTATTTTAGGCTTAGAAATAATCACAGGATTGTTCCCCCAAAGGAGTGAGTTTGTTAGACAGCTTGGGAAGGCTGATGGTGCCTTCACACCATCAGCCCCCTGACTCTGTGTGATGCTTTATCCTTCACACAACGTCCCTCATCACACACCCCACAATAGCCGTGTGCCGGCGGGTTCATTAAAACCAGTTTGCATGTGCTGTGAGTGGATCAAAGTTCTACTCTGTTTTCTGCTCAATGACCCTGCTTCCCGTGGGTTTTAGCATCCAGAGATATGCTGTCATTCCCTTATCAACCAATTCGGGCCTCATCGGCTGGGTCCCCCACTGTGACACGCTGCACGCCCTCATCCGGGACTACAGGGAGAAAAAGAAGATCCTTCTCAACATCGAGCATCGCATCATGCTGCGAGTACGTGATGAGTCTGCCAGGCCCAACCCTTTAATGTCTCGGAGGCAAAACTCACAAGTCAGGGAATCTGTACAAAGCTGCTTTTCTCGTTCTCCTATACGTGTCCATCACTGAAAAATCTGTTTGAGGGAATTAGCTGTTGACGAAGGATTAATGATGTGAGTCCTAAAGCAGATAACCTTCTCTAAGAAACAGAAGGACCCTAAAGCCCAGAAATTAGGTTTCCATCACCCTCTGTGAGACTGGACAGCATTATTTATCAGGCAACATGTATCTACTGAATACTAATAATGTATACAGAGCACTGACTGGCCACATGGGGAAATAATGCTTAGTAGGTGTGTGAGCGAGGAGAACGAGAATCATTTGTTACCCAAAACCTTGAACCTTCCAGTGTTCTCGTTCATACCGGTAGGCTGGTACTGAGGCAAGGCCCGTTTTACCCTTACGCCCTGGCACTTCCTGTGGTCATTGGGTTAGAGTGGCCACTGCTTTTCCTTGTTTCCCTTCTCCTTTTGGCGGTGGTGGGGAAATCAGAACCCAGCCCTGCCTGGCCGCGGAGGCTTGTTTCTTCCTGGGTGTGAGCTGCCTGTCGCAGGCCGCTCCCTCACGACCCTTGTGTCCTGGTGCAGATGGCTCCGGACTACGACCACCTGACTCTGATGCAGAAGGTTGAGGTGTTCGAGCACGCCGTCAACAACACGGCTGGGGACGACCTGGCCAAGCTGCTGTGGCTGAAGAGCCCCAGCTCCGAGGTACGGCACCCCCCCCACCCCACCCCAACTCGTGCCGCTGCCCTTTGGTGCACCCCCTCTGGTCAGGAATGGTTTTCTTGTTTGTTCCTGTGCACCTGGTGGACGAGTCTCTGTAATGATTAGCTGTGGACGATGGGCAGTCTTTGAGAGCAGAAATTGAATGGGCGAGCCACACAGTCTAGCAGTAGTTAGTAGTTTCAAGTTTCAACCATTGCTTTACAATAGTATTTTATTAAGGCTGTTAAATCTTTTTCGTATGTATTATAAATTTCCTATTTATTTGGTTTTTCAATTTTGTTAACAGTATGTTTCTCGGTTTGAAATTTTTGTTTTGTTTTGGTTTTGATGTGCATTTTTAAATGTTAGAAGTTAATAGATTTTTAATCCTTTTCTTTAAAGTCTACCTTTGGCTTTATATTTAGAAAGTCTCCTCCTCAAGATTACATATCTTTTCTTGCACTAATTATAAGATTTGTGATGTGATATGATACTGCTGTATGATAAGTATAAAAGATGTTAAGAGAGTAAATTATATAAGTTCTTATCACAAGGAAAAAAAAAAAAAGATTTGTGTTTACATTTAAATCCTTAACCCAAGTTGGAATTTAAAGTTAGGGCATAAATTTTATTTTTTTAAGATGATTAAGCAATATTTTAGTATTACCAAATCATCCATCCTTTCACCACTGTTTAAAAGAGTCAATTTTTATTATATACTAAATTCTTATATGCCTTTGGATTTCTTTCTAGAATTTCTATTTCATTGATCTTTCTGCCTGTTTCTCCTCAAGTATCCCACTGTTAATACAAGTCTCTTCTCATTGGCTATTTACATATAATTTTTTTCCAGATAAATTTTGGGATCATTTTGTCAAGGTCCCCCAAAAACGTGCCAATGAATTTTTATTGAAATTACATTAAGTGTATTAAATAATCTGGGAGGATATTACATCTTTTCAATCTTTAGTGGATATCCTTAAATGGATATTTTCATTTACTCAAGTCTTTGTATTTCTAAGCAAAGTTTAATTTATTTATTCATCTAAGTTCTGTACATTTCTAATTAAGTTTATTCTGAGCATAGTTTATCTTTGTAATTATGAATGTGATTTTGGTTCCCTTATATGTTCTAACTGGTTATTGATGGACGATAAGCAAACAACTGATTGGGGTATAATTATGTTGAAACAAGTTAGTTTCCAGAGCCTTGGTTCATGTGTGCTCCTGTGTTCTAGGTGTGGTTTGATCGAAGAACCAATTACACCCGCTCTTTAGCGGTCATGTCCATGGTTGGGTATATTTTGGGCCTGGGTGATAGGTGAGTGAATTTGTTTCTTTGAGTCTTGTTTCTTGAATGGCTTCATTTTGTAGCCATTGTAGTTTTCTTGAATGGCTTCATTTTGTTTTCCAGTGAGATTTATGACCATTTGGTAAATATTTGTATTTTGTACTTTAGGCGCTTTTTGGGGCATCTACCTTAGTCCCCTATTTATTGTCCATGCCAACAGAACAACACATCAAACTAAAGAGAAGAAAAACCATAGTTCAAGGGTACTACTTTCTCCATAGGTTGGTTTAATGTATTAAAACCCATATTAAATCCAGTTGATTTTATTGATTCAATAAACATTTATCAATCACCACCATGCTAAGATAAATAATTCTATTTCCTTAATTGAAACCAACCAAAGTAGATCCTTCTGATATTCCTACATAATAAATTTCATCCTAGTGTACTGACTGAAAAAGTAGTTTAGCAATGTTCAGAAATTCAAAACAAAAAAAAACTAGTATTCCGACGTCTACTGTTCTTCTCCTGAGATCATGTTTCATGCAATTATTTGAGAGTGAAAAAAATTTTATCCCACAGAAATAATAAATTCCTGTTTTTAAAAAACTCAGAGGGACTTCCCTGGTGGTCCACTGGTTAAGACTCCGTGCTCCCAATGCAGGGGGCATGGTTCAATCCGTGGTCAGGGAACTAAGATCCAAAAAAAAAAAACTTAGTAAAACACCTGTTGAATTGGCTCAGGGGCTCAGGGAGATGAGACCCTATGATAGGTGCTGAGTAGCGAAGATAGAGCCTTGTCACTCTGAGATGCCAGCACTGCCAGAAACCATTTATTCTGTGACCAAAGACCTTGGGAAAGCAAATTGTCTCGGTATCATGGGGCAGCTTGTGATTCACACAGATAAATTCTCATTTGAGCCCTAGGGCAGGGGTCGGCAAACTTTTTCTGTAAAGGGCCAGATAATAAATATTTTAGGCTTCGCTGGCCATACGATCTCCGTCACAACTACTCATCTCTGCTGCTGTAGCATAAAAGCAGCCTGAAACAATATATAAACAAATGAGTGTGGCTGTGTTCCAGTAAAACTTTACTTACAAAAGTTCGATGGGTGCTGCTAGATTTTGCCTGAGTGCTGTAGTTTGCCAGCCCCTGGCCTAGAGTCTCACAGACTTGGGGATTTGTTCATCTGTGCTGCTCTCTTGACCTCCCCCGGTCTCTCTTCTGTTTCTCAAAGACACCCATCCAACCTGATGCTGGACCGGCTGAGCGGGAAGATCCTGCACATTGACTTTGGGGACTGCTTTGAGGTGAACACGCGTTCCAGAACACCACGTAACCTCACCTTCCCGGATGACCACTTTCCACCCCCCTCCAACCATTTAGGCAAACTTAAGCCCAAAGTGCAGTATCCTCACCCCTGCCTCTCCTACCAAAGTGACAGAAAATCAATCTAACAAATGAAATCCGTGCTCTTTGATACTTGCCATAATTGGACTCAGAAAAGGTGGGTGGGGGGCACGGTTCACAACCCTCCTTTGTTTGTTTTTTTCTTTTCGGCCGCTCCACGCGGCATGTGGGATCTTGGTTCGCCAACCAGGGAATCAAACCCACGCCCCCTGCATTGGAAGCGTGGAATCTTAACCACTGGACCACCAGGGAAGTCCTTTTTAATTTTTTTTTTTAAGTTTTTTTTTTTTTTTTTTTTTGATGTGGACCATTTTTAAAGTCTTTGTTGAATTTGTTACAATATTGCTTCTGGGTTTTTTTTTTTTGATGTTTTGGTTTTTTGGCCGCAAGGCATGTGGGATTTAGTTCCCTACCAGGGATCAAACCCGTACCCCCTGCACTGGAAGGCGAAGTCTTAGCCACTTAGCCAGGATGTCCCCACACACCCTCTTTAAGTGGAGGAATCCCTTATCCTCGACGTGGCCTGCTGGTCAAAGGCCTGGGCATGATGCACACTTGTCTTTTTCTTTTTTTCTCTCTTTTTCTCCCTCTCTCTTTCCTCTCCCTCTCTCTCCCCACCCTCCCTCTCCCCCTCTCCCCCACCCTCTCTTTTTTATTTTTAGTTGTCTATTCGATCCCAGTGACAAGACCCGTCACTAAACTCAAGCTGCCTCCTTTCTGTGCTCTAATGAAGTCGGTGCTGGTGATGCAAAGGAAAGCCACCTGCCTGCCCCTGGCTTCAGCTGAGGAAAACAGTCTAACCAGTGGACTTGGTTTTTCCCTTTATTATCCTTAGGTTGCTATGACCAGAGAGAAATTCCCAGAGAAGATTCCATTTAGACTAACAAGAATGTTGACCAATGCTATGGAGGTGAGTGGATATTGGTAACGAGCTGATTTGAAGTGGGACCAATACAGTTCCAGCCCTCTCTGAGGACAGACTTCCTTCCTTGTTGGATCTCCAGTTCCCCAAATGCCCAGGTTATTCTGTAGTCGTTTCCTGGTATTTTCCGTTGTGTTAGAAATGATCAGTCTTTGAAAGCCTTACCAACCTTTGCTCCAGACCTTGTTTCATATGAATCACAGTCCTGACCTGACCCTTTGCTCTGAAGACATTCCCAGCCTGGCCCGTCAGTCATGGGCTAAGTCGTCTTCCTGCGTGGAGGTGACACGCCCTCTTGACTGCCTGACTTGCGGTTGTAAGGCCTTCAGGGGCCAGTGTTGGTGACCTCTGTGGTCACTGGTGACCTCTGTGGTGAATGGCTCTGGCCCACCTGCAGGTCACGGGCCTGGATGGCAACTACAGAATCACATGCCACACGGTGATGGAAGTGCTTCGGGAGCACAAGGACAGCGTCATGGCCGTGCTGGAAGCCTTCGTCTATGACCCCTTGCTGAACTGGAGGCTGATGGACAGTGAGTCTTAGCGAGTGCCCGGGAACTGGGGTCCGCGCCCTCCCAGAGTGGGGGCATCTAACGCGTTCCACTTCACGGTCCCGTCCCCCTTCAAGCGCGGGGCCCAGGACACATTACTAGGCTGCTGCGTTACATTTTCACAAAGCAGCTCTGGTGGCTGGAAATGAATTTCAGGTGTTTTTATTAACTAAGACAGAAAACTCCAGTCATCAGTTTAGATACTAACTGAAACCTTTTTCAGGGTAAATTAAGTACTCTCATGATTTTTGTTTAGGTTTCATGTTGAGTAGCAGATGGAATTTTGACAGGAGATGCAAGCAGTGTGGTATCTCAGCAATATCTCAGTCTATTCTGTTTTCCTACCTCCTTAGAAGGTGTTTACTAATAAGAGGCGTCTTTTCCACTGTGCTTGTCATACTTTCACCTTGTTGTCTGGTTTACATAGTCTGAATCCAGCTCAACCATATAAAGTGTCCCTCAGGATGGGATAGCTGTGCTAACACCTACCCGTTTTCTCCCGAGCAGTACGTCTTTGGTTCTCTCTTAGGGGTTATAGCTTTTGGGAAAATTATATTTTTATGATTATAAGAAAATATATCAATCAAGTTTTTTTCAAGTCAAAGTTCGAAGCACTTTTTAATCCTCCCTTTATTTCTTTCCCTAGCAAATACCAAAGGCAACAAGCGATCACGAACGAGGACAGATTCCTACTCTGCTGGCCAGTCAGTAGGTGGGCGCATCCCCTGAGGGGTTGCAGATTCTGTCCTTTTCTGTCCCTAGTGTTTCTAGAAGAGGGTGAGCTTTGTCACTGCCTTTAGGAAGCATGACTTGAAGTAGTAAGCACCTAACGTGTGTTTTATTTAATGCCTCTCAGGAAGGAGTGGGTAGCTAAAGCTCAGAAATTTTGATCAAACTATCCAATCTTAATCTGTCTGTAAAAACATAATTAAAAGTATGTCTGAATATTAGCCTGTATTTAGCCTGCCCTTTAATGGTGCCTGGGTTGTGATAATTACTAGCTATAATACCTTAATCCTAAAGCTTTGTTAATAGCTCAGAAATAGGAAGATGGAAGCAGCAGAAATGTACTCACACTGCTGCCTGAGGAGCTGGGAAACCACATGAAACATTATTTCCAAGAATGTGGTCCACAGAACAGGGTTCCAAGAAGATAATGTCCTTCCAAGAGCCAGAACAGGGTCAGCGTATTAAATGCTCTGAGACATCTCAAAGTAAAGCTGTTTAACTTTGTTTACCCTTGCCCTTTGCTCCCTACCCTCAGCCCAACCCTTTGACCCCCACATCTAACAACATCCTACACAGTCATCCTTTGGGAAGTACTGTCAGGGTGTATAACAGTAAAATATTCTCTACAAATACTTACGGAACATTTGCAACTAGTTACTTAGCTAAGCCAAATAGTGTTTAGAGGTGCAAAAAGAATGTGAGATAACCGAGAATGCCCTGAAGAAGCACACAATCCCATTATGGAATTGACCAGAGTATATATGAAATAATAAAGAGAACAGTGCACTGCACAGGTACCACATGATTTGGTTGGTAACAGAGGGATGGTGGGCCTTAGAAAGGAGATACCGCTCTGAACTGCAGTGGTTTAGGGAGATCGTGGGCTGGTGGAATTTAAGCTGAGCCTTACTGGATGGATGGAATCTGGATGTGTAGAAAGGAAGAGAGTGTTCTCGGTAGGAAATTGGGATCCTGGATTGGTATCATCTGTGAATAACTTGGACTCTACACTGGATACCGTAAATACCTGAATCACCCACGGTGTCTGGGGGCCTCATACAGATGACTGGCCTCACCCAAATTACGTGATACTTACTGGTTTAACTCTGAGGGTCCACCTCCTTAATACATTATTGCAGAGGGGAATTAGGACAGCCTGTTCTGGTGGCACCAGGTGCTGGTGGACCTGGTTGTTTTCACGTGGCTTCAAAGTTAAGTTCCAGGGACTTCCCTGGGGGCACAGTGGTTAAGAATCCGCCTGCCAATGCAGGGGACACGGATTCAAGCCCTGGTCCGGGAAGATCCCACATGCCGCGGAGCAACTAAGCCCGTGCACTACAACTGCTGAGCCTGTGCTCTAGAGCCCGTGAGCCACAACCGCTGAGCCCGCGTGCCCCAACTACTGAAGCCCGCGCGCCTAGAGCCCGTGCTCCCCAACACAGAGGAGCCACCGCAATGAGAAGCCCGCACACCGCAACAAAGAGTAGCCCCCACTCGCCGCAACTAGAGAAAGCCTGCGTGCAGCAACGAAGACCCAACACAGCCATAAATAAATAAATAAATAAATTTTTTTTTTTTAAAAAATGAAGTTCCAGGGACTCATTAATAAAAGTATTATTATTACTAGCTTCAGTTTGAAGGCCTGTGATGTCCAAGGACAATGTGTAAATAACTTCATAGTTCTGATTCTAGACTGCTCTCCTGAAGGCCACGATCATTGGAGGGTGACCCTAAAGCTTGTGGACTTTTTCTCCCCAGAATTGATGTATAAATTCCTCCAAGGAATAACATTCCAGTCATGTGTGTGACCCATTGAAAGCTGGTTTTCTTTATGTCATTACCAGTTTTTGTCCAACCAAATTTTGTTACCGGATCTTTGACTCGTGATCCTATTCTGTATGTCAGAACATTGTATTAGTGCTGTATGTTTGCAAATTCATGCTTTGCAGATTTTAAAACTTTTTTTTTTTGGCTGCGCCATGCAGCTTGTGGGCTCTCAGGTCCCTGACCAAGGACTGAACCCGGGCCGCAGCAGTGAAGGCGCCAAATCCTAAACACTAGACCACCCAGGAACTCACTAAGAACTTTTAAATACATAAAGAGTAACATAACCCTTCCTCTCTCCTTTCCCCTCTGAGATAGGTAGGGCAGGTGTTAAAGGGAATATAGTACATGAAGAATTAGAGCTAATACCTTGAAACAGTGGCTTCTTGGTGTTTGAATTTTCTGCTAACTGATTTTTTTCCTCCTAGAAATTTTGGATGGTGTGGAACTTGGGGAACCAGCCCATAAGAAAACGGGGACCACAGTGCCAGAATCTATTCATTCTTTCAGTAAGTCCAACCTCTGAGGAATTGCACCAGTGACTAGCTCATTAAGAAAATAGCAGCTGTGTGCACCATGATGAGGGTCAGTAAGAGGAAGCAACAAAACTGCCTTTGAGCAGAAAAGATCCTGTGAATTTCTCATTATATTCTGAGGACAAAGATAGACAAAGAATTACTCAACATTTACAAAGTGAATATTTGAGAAAAACAGGGGCATCCATTGAACCTGTTGTGATGATCCAATCTTACTGTTATTTCTACTTTTGTATATTCCAGTTGGAGACGGTTTGGTGAAACCAGAGGCCCTAAATAAGAAAGCTATTCAAATTATTAACAGAGTTCGAGATAAGCTCACTGGTGAGTGTGTGTATGTGTTTACTTGAAAGGGACATAAAATCTCCTTTAGTGGGTGGTTGGCCCAGTTTCCAGTGGTGTTGGTGCCTGAACTTTGACCCTATGCCGCTAACTGGAGTGTCTCTGAGGCCATCAGTTAAGGACCCTCTCTGATTCTCTAATGACCAATAACTTTCTTTAAGTAATGCTGTTAACCTTGTTTTAACAGTGAAGTTTAACAGTAAAGTTCTGTTGGGTCCAGAGTCAGCCAAATTCAGGAAAAACTTTTTTTATTATCATGGCTTGATATTAGAGCAGATCTGACCACTTGATTCATTGCCCATCTGTACTCAGGTAGCTGTTATGGAGTGGAGAACATGGAAGGGGAGAAACACATACTTTTGAACAGGAGACATGTCACATTAACCAGATGGTGTGACTTGGGGTGGGAGGCGGGGAGGAGGGACTGAGACCTGGGAGGCCCAGCACTGAGCCTAGGGCCTGGCACATAAGCTTTGTCGTCAAGGCACGTTGGTTTATTGAGCACCCACAAGTGCTAGATGCTGAAGAAACGGTGTTGGTAAAAACAGGCAGCTTCCCTGCCTTCGTGGGGCTTAGAATCTAAAGAGGAATACTGTTGTGAGTGGAAGAGAGAGACTGGGGTTATGATGCCAATAACAGGGAATTTAAGTTCAGGAGTTCAGGACAAGCTTTCCTCAGCAAACTACCCATGAGCTTAAAATCTGAAAAAGGAGTTGATTAGGGCAGATTGTTCCAGGTAAAGGAAACAGCGTGTGCAAAGGCCCTGGGGTAGGAGGGAGTATAGCAAGAAAAAAGGTCCGAAAGCCTGCCGGTCTTAACTGCCCCAGAGAAAGGTGGGAGGAGCACAATGCAAAATGTTTTGACTCTGGGTAGGCCAGGGCCAGATCATACAGGACCTTATATTTTTATCCTATGTCTTATGGGCAGTGGGAAACCACTGAAAGGTTTTAAGGGGTTGGAGGGCCTGGGCAGGTTTGCATTGTGAAATCCTGCCTGCTCTGGCTACGGGAGGAGCAGGGGCTAAGGGGAGGAAGCAGTTGCCACAGTCATGCAGGCTGGACAGTTGATTAGATAAGGGCGGCAGCGGAGGTGGATTCAAGAGCCGGTGGATTCAAGAGCCCTTTAGAAGGTAAAAGCCAAAGGATTGATGATGGGGCATGAGGGGCGGGGCGGGATCAAGTGTGCCTCCAAGTCTCTGGTGACCTTCTGAGAGCTGGGATGAGCCTGACAGCCAGACTAAAGCAACTGAGGAGAATATGAAGTGAGAGGGAGAAGCGAGGGAGCGGAGACAAGTGTGAAAACTCTTGAGAAGTTTGGCTGTGCAGGGAGGAGAGAGGATGAAGCTGGAGAAGGAGCAGTTGGAGAGGCTTTTTTTTCCTTCAGTAGGAGAGGAACGTGTTTACAAAAAAAGCGAGAACGTGAGGGGGAGAGTTTGACGATATGAGTGAGAGGCAGGAGAGTCGATGTAAGGCTCCTAAGAAAGCAGCAGGCGGTGGAGCAAAGTGCAGGTGATCTCGGCCTTAAAGGGGAGGAGGGACAGCTCTGTGGGGTAACAGGAAGGAAGGAGAGGAAGCCAGCACCTTGAACACTGCCCGACACACTGTGCATGCAGCGAGTCCATTACATCGTAGAGGGGGAGATGAGGGCACTGACGAGGGTGAGGAGCCAGAGGAGAGGTGTGGACGTTCAGGAGAGTAGAGGGCTTGGAGTGGCCCTTGTGGAGATGGGAAGGCACGTTGCCCGAGAAGCAGCACAAGCCGGCCAGGCAGCGCCGAGTGCCCGAGTGAGGCGGGAGAGTATGAATGTGTGGTGAAAGCAGGCGGCCCTGCGGGAGGAAAGACTCGAAGGGGAGGCTAGAAGGATCGAAAAGAACCGGGTTCCTCGGCCACTTGCCCAACTCAGGGATGATTATGGCCTAGAGGAAGGAGTCTTCATAAGCCCATCGGCCAGATCTTCGCCACTCCTGAACTCAGCCGACCGTAGCACTTTACCCTCCAGGACCGAGTGTGTATTAAGAGGAGACTGGTGTTTATCCAAGTCACGTGGAGGAGAATTTAAAATCCAACTGTTGTCTAGCCTTTGTATTCATGTATGAGGAGGAACTGATTTGGGCTGCAAGGACAGTTAAGCCAAACAGGGGGCAAGGAGGGATAACCGGGTGCAGACTGGATGCTTTGTTTCTCCTGTCCTAGGTCGGGACTTCTCTCACGATGAAACGCTGGATGTCCCAACACAAGTTGAGCTGCTCATCAAACAGGCAACATCCCATGAAAACCTCTGCCAGTGCTACATCGGCTGGTGAGTGGCCTGTCAAAGCACCTGTTCAGATAAGCAGTCAGGACCCCACCCTGTGCCCCAAACCCAGAGTCACAGAAGAAGTTCGGGTGGGGGGGGCAGTATCCATAAAGGGAAATAGTGTTTCAAATCTCTTTTAAAAAAGTTTGTATTTGCTGTGTGTGCTCATTGTTCCAAAAAGGAGAAAATGGAGAAATGCGGATGTGTATTTGGAAGGCAAACACCAAAATAGATTAAAATTACATTTTATAGTGGTTTAGAAGAATAGGTAAGGCCCCCTAATTTGGGGGGGGGGAGGTTCTTTGGGGATTTTTGCTGTCAATTCAGAGATACTGGAAGGGCAGGAGAAGAAGCCAAAGCAGAGACAGAGAGAAGGAGATGAAAAGACAAATTTATCATCCAGGATTGTAACCTCAAGGACCACTCTGGGGTCTGCTTTGATTAATCGCCCGAGGCATGCTTGAAGGTAGAAACTTGCGAGAGAGGGTGGCGGGGAGGCGTCCTTCTGGGACCGCAGCAGGCGTCCGCCCTGGACTGGAAATGACGAACGTGTCCTGCACAATGAGTTGTGAAAGGTCTCAGGGAACGCCCCAGGGGCTGTCAGACCTTGCTCTTCCCATGTTCAGTGTATCCATGTAAAGCTTTGAAGAAGCCCAAATTATTAAAATACTCCTTTTCTCTCTGTCTTCTTAGGTGTCCTTTCTGGTAACTGGAGGCCCAGACATGCCCACAGCATTTCTCTTGAGGCTTTTGTACTTTGGTATATGCTTCCACTAAACTGAAGCCATGGTCAGAAAGTTCAGCTCTGTTAAATATTTTGAAATGTAAATGAAAAGAACTACTGTATATTAAAAGTTGGTTTGAACCAACTTTCTAGCTGCTGTTGAATATATTGAAGAATATATTGTCAGAAACACAAGGCTTGATTTGGTTCCCAGGACAGTAAACGCAGTAATACTACAGAAATCAAGCCATTGATTTTGGGGAACAGAAGATTTCATAACTTTAGAAATACGGGTTTTGACTTAACTCACAGAAGAACTCATAAGCGTTTGCTGACAGGAGAATGGCCTAGTCGATCCTCTCAACATGGACACAGCAAACTCAGCACAGTCATGAAGCCTCAGGTCCTGGAGGACACGGATTAGGGTTCTGAACTGTAAGGAAGGAGGAGAAGCTGACTTTGTCACCTGCGCCCATCTCATTACCTCACTGGTCCGTGGACGGCAGCAACAACCTTTGCAAGATGGGCCGAAATGGGTGGGAAAGGTCTGTCTCCTGCCTCGCCCGTGATGCTGCACCGTACACACTTCAAGACCGGAGCCACTCGCAGGGGAGTTTCTTCAGATCGCCGGGCGGCCTCGGCTGAGCAGGTACACGGAGCGGAGCACAGAGCAGTAGCAGGCCCACACTGGCCTCCCCCAGCATGGTTCTGGGATGTTTTCCGTGAGGTCTGAACGCTCTGTGTTTAGAGCAAGGCCTTGGAATACAGGAATGCTGTCACGGAGGTGCTGACACAGAGAGGGAAGGTCTAGTACATGTTGGGAATTAGGAGCAAAAGAAATATTAAACTAAATGCACAAAATATAAAGTGTAGCCATGTCTAGACACCATGTTGTATCTGAATAATTTTTGTGCCAATAAATGACATCAGAATTTTAAAAACATGTATATGAGTGGCTTTTTATTCCTACTTATTAGTTCATAAAGGAAGCAGTTACTCCTTCAACATTCATTAACACTGAGTACTGGGGCTGTGCAGGACAAGGGTCTACATGACGTTGGCTCCATCCTTGGCTTGTTCACGGGCCAGACGAGGCGGAGCCGGCATCTCAGGAGCGGACTGATAAAGCCACCCGGCTGCGTGGTGAGGAGAGCCACGTGCAGGGCGCTAGCCTTGGGTAGGGCCACTGATTCCACTGGGCGAACCAGGAAAGCCTCACAGAAAGGCGGGACACTTGCCAAGGGTCTTAAGGGAGGAGTGGGGGTTTGTCAGATGAAGCAAGTGAAGGCGTTCTCAGCAGAAGTATGAAAGCACAGTATCGTGCAGGAATGGCAAGTGTTAACTTGAACCATGTTAGATTGTAGATATTCGGCCATTTTTATACGTGAAACAGCAGTTTCACACACTTGGACCTCATGGTTCAGCATGTCTGGCTCAGTGGTCAGTGGGAAATAAAAGGAATAATAGGAAAAAGAATAATAGGAACTAAAAGGAGGCTAGAAAGTAGAACCAGGCCAGACTGGCCTGCCTCACGGTTCAGCGGCAAGGAGTTTGAACCTGATGCTGTGGACAGCAGGGAGGGAACCACGTGAAGTTTTAAAACAGAGAAATAGGACCTGAGTAGTGTTTTTAAGAGAAACTGGTATCAAACAGGTGGAAAGAAAATTAAAAGCTGTAAGGCCTAGTAAAACTGTTGGAATAATGGCGAGGAGGGAACTTGAATATGGAACTGGCAAGTACTAGATACAGGTTCCTCTGAAGAGAAAGCATGCCTACAGAGTTCTTCCAAAGAATATTGTTTTTAGTTGTTGAACTAAATTTCTTGTTCTAAATTCCTGTGGGCCATAGCTACGCAGTAAGAAATACTGAATCATACAAGCTATTGAAGGAACTTGTAAAATGGACCTAGAGATTATCATACTAAGTGAAGTAAGTCAGAAAGAGACAAATACCATACGATATTACTTAGATGTGGAATCTAAAGTACAACACAGGGACTTCCCTGGTGGTCCAGTGGGTAAGACTCCGAGCTCCCAATGCAGGGGGCCCAGGTTCCATGCCTGGTCGGGGAACTAGATCCCGCATGCATGCCGCAACTGAGTCCGCACGCCGCAATGAAGATCCCAAGTGCCACAACTAAGACCCGGCACAGCCAAAAATAAATAAATAAATATTTAAAAAATAAAATACAACACAAATGAACATATCTACAAAACTGACACAGACTCACAGACTCACTCTGTTCATAGAGAAAAGACTTGTTTGCCAAGGGAGAGGAGAGGTGGGAGAGGGAAGGATTGGGAGTTTGGGATTAACAGATGCAAACTATTATATATAGAATGGATAAACAACAAGGTCCTACTGTATAGCATGGGGAACTATATTCAATAACCTGTGATAAACCATAATGGAAAAGAATATTAAAATATATATATGTATGTATAAATCACTGCTGTACAGCAGAAGTTAACACATTGTAAATCAACTCTACTTCAATAAAATTTTTTTTTTAAATTTGTAATAGGGGGAGCAAGAGAATTATAAAGCCAGGAACCATATCTTGTGGGAATTCGTATCCCCAAAATCTGCCAGAAGATCAGGCCCACGGTAGTGCTCCATCAACATTTGTTGGAGGACTCCTCTACTAAAAACGAAGATGGAATTCCCTGGTGGTCCAGTGGTTAGGACTCTGCCCTTCCACTGCAGGGGGCACAGGTTCAATCCCTGATCAGGGAACTAAGATCCTGCATGCCACATCGAGGCCAAAAACAAACAAAAGATGGATTTAAATCTCAACAGTGATAAAACAGTTTTAACCCTCACAGCTAGAAAGCCTCATACCTTCAGATTTTCTGTAACTATCCTAAGCTATGTATCAACTATTTTGCTCCTGAAAATATGATCAGATTCTATATGAAATAACTATCAATGACTACAGCGATACCATTCACAAAAGATAAAGGCCATGGGAAAGAACAGACTCAGGAAAATGGTGGCCATCAGTGGTAAAGACATACTCCTTAGGACATGAGAGTCCTTGGGATTAAGATGTTTGGTGAATCCGGTGGGGTTTTTTTGTTGTGTTTTGTTTTTTCTTTTTGGCCACACAACTTGCAGGATCTTAGTTCCCCGACCAGGGATTGAACCCATTCCCCCTGCAGTGGAGGTGCAGAGTCCTAACCGCTGGACTGCCAGGGAATCCCTCCAATGGGTTTTAAGTTATACCTAAGGAAAACCTCTGACTTTGCTGAAATGAGTTACCAGAGGAAGGTGAGGTGCTAAACGAGGCCTTAAAAGACAGTCTAATTCCCCTATCAATCCAGGATAGTTTCATGTAAGCTGTTTGAAGGGAGGGCCTTAAATCTCTTGGAGGCAGGTAAAGCAGTAAGAGTCAAGGCTGTGGTATCAAATTACCTAGTTTCAAATCTCAACTCCATCTCATCCTATCTGTGTGACTTCGGATAAATTACCTAATCTCTGTGTTTATTTCCTCCGTTGAAAATGTGGCTCTACCCCAGAAGGTTGTTTTGAGGATGAGCTAATCCATATAAAGCACTCAGCACAGCCTAGGTTGAACTATATGAATTAAGCGCTCAAAATATTAGTTGTAAAAATGAACTAGGCTAGCCTAGGCCTTTGTTCGGCCAGGGTACCTGTGTACCCTGAGGTACACAAATGGGGGGCAGGGAGAATGAAAAACAAGCATTCTGTTAATAAGATATTCTGATTAACAGCTAACATGGGAATTCCCTGCAGTCAAGTGGTTAGGATTCTAGCACTTTCACTGCTGGGGCCTGGGTTCAATCCCTGGTTGGGGAACTAAGATCCTGTGAGCCGAGAGGTGCAGCCAAAACAAAAGATAAGAGCTAACATTTACTAAGCCAAACAAATTGTATTAAGGGCGTGTCACTCCTGATCTTAGGAAAGAGGACACACCCTGCCGGGTTTCCCAAATCCACCCCTGAGCTGCCTAATACTGCCAACTTCCTAACAAGAGCTCTTCCAGGCATTCATGTAACAAATGTTTGAGTTCACACTAAGTGCCTTAAGACGTAGATGGGGAGGAACCTTTGATTGGAGTTCCAGAGAACTGGAGGTAACTACAGTAGGAACATATAGACACCTTTTCTAGAAGTTTACCTATAAAGGGCAAGAGGAATGTTACGGTAGCTGGAAGGAGGTGTGGGGTGGAGTGTTGTTTTCTGTCTTGTCTTTTATTTGGGAGAGATGCCAGCATACTTGTAGTTTGTTAGGGAGCAGCGAGGGAAAAGACAGATGACGCCAGAGAGGCGATAACTGCGGGAGTCAAATCAAGTGAGTAAGGGGGCCACGGAACCAGAGCCTGGGAGGAGCAGGCTTTAAATATAAGAATAATTGGGTCCTCCAGGTCTTACCGTAAATCACTGGGTTGCTGGCATGAAATAATATGAGATTAAGGGAAAAGGTCAAGTTCCCTGGGTGGGGTACTCAGAGCTGATACCGCCCCAACTCAAGAATAGCCTTCGCACATGCGCAGTGCGTGCACGTCGCGTTGGCTGAGGCACTCTCGCGAGAAAAGCCGTGCAAGCTGGAAAAATGGCGCCTCCCGGTCCCCGAGAGTCCAAGGCCCAGTCGGCGACGAGCGCGACCAAGTCTGACGGGGAGATGGTGCTGCCCGGCTTCCCCGATGCAGACAGCTTCGTAAAGGTGAGTTCGTGAGGCCTCGGGGGCACAGGGAGCCGCCCGCGGCTGACCGGAAGCAGGCGCGGACCCTTTTGGAGGCCGCCTACGCGGCCGCGTGCAAGCTGCAGCCGAGCCCCGGGCGGGGGTCTAGGGGCCGCTGCCCGCTCCGGGCACAGTCTTCATCCTCCGGGGATGGGGCCTCGCACGCTGACACTGGGGGACGCCACACTCCCCAGGGTCCTTGATCTCCCGTTTGAGCCCATGCAGTGCCGAGTATGGAGAGCCGTCTCCGCCCCGTGGGGAGGGCTTCCTGGTCACCCTGATGTCCCCAGCCCTCGCGACCCCGACCCCGCCCAGGCCTGAGCCACTCGACCAACTCTCCGGAGAGACTTGGCTGCTTTACGCGTCCCGCGGCCGGGATGGCCCTTCTTCCCTCTCCTGAGGTCCAATCCTGCATAATCCCAAACCCTGGGTTTAATGTCACCTGTTACAGCTGCCACCGAGTGTCCCTCCTGGAGGCGCCATAGAACATTTATCAGTGCCTCCTCGAAGGAACATAGAGTTCATTTAGATTATTTGTCTAATGGTGCTTAAATATGAACAAACAAACCTGATTAAACACCTCATGCATAGCTCTCACAAGACCATGAAACTAAAATGGTTTGTAAGTTAGCACTACAGATCCTCCAAAACGCCACTCACATTATATCTAATTTATCATTAGCAGATGTTGTTATTAATTCATTTATTTGGTTCTGAATAGTTCCTGGGCCACTAGCCATGGTCCTGATTAGGTGGCTCAGCGCTACCATGTACCCCACCATGATTCAAGTTCCCATCTTTCTCTCTCTCTCTCTTTTTTTTTTCTTGGAAAACATTTATTACACAACTCACAGTAATGTCAGCTGGCCTTGATATGACCAACCGTCATTGACCTATGACAGCCACTTCAGGTTTTTTCTCATTATCACACAACAATTAAAATAGAGACCTACTTGGCACTAACTGAGCCATAAACACTAGTCCAGTTGTGGACAGTAGCCATTCTAAATTGCTCATCCAAAAGATCTAGAATATTCTTATATTGTCTTTTTTTTTTTTTGCCGCACCATATGGCTCATGCCGCACCACGTGGCTCATGCCCCTTGCAGTGGAAGCGTAGAGTCTTAAGCACTGGACCGCCAGGGAAGTCCCTTATACTTTTTTTTTTTTTAATTTTTATTTATTTATTTATTATTTTTGTCTGCTTTGGGTCTTCATTGCTGCACGTGGGCTTTCTCTAGTTGCGGTGAGCGCAGGCTGCTCTTGGTTGCGGTACACGGGCTTCTCGTTGCAGTGGCTTCTCTTGTGGAGCATGGGCTCTGGGCGCAGGGGCTTCAGTGGTTGTGGCACGCAGGGTCAGTAGTTGTGGCTCACGGGCTTAGTTGCTCCGTGGCATGTGGGATCTTCCCGGACCAGGGCTCGAATCCGTGTCCCCTGCATTGACGGGCGGATTCTTTTTTTTTTTTAATAGTGAGAGATTACATCTATTTATGTATTTATTTTTTTGGCTGCCTTGGGTTTTCGTTGCTGCGCGTGGGCTTTCTCTAGTTGCGGTGAGCGGGGGCTACTCTTTGTTGTGGTGCATGGGCTTCTCATTGCAGTGGCTTCTCTTGTTGCGGAGCATGGGCTCTAGGCACACAGGCTTCAGTAGTTGTGGCACGCGGGCTCGGTAGTTGTGGCACACAGGCTTAGTTGCTCCGCGGCATGTGAGATCTTCCCGGACCAGGGCTCGAACCCGTGTCCCCTGCATTGGCAGGCAGATGCTTAACCACTGTGCCACCAGTCCCCCTTATGCCTATTTTTCAAAGGCGGAAACTGAGGTTCAAATAAATAAAATAACTTGCCCAAGGTCACAGTCAATAGGTAGTAGAGCCAAGACTCAAACCCAGGCTGTTTTGAATATTAGTCATATTATATATGTATTTGTTCTTTCTCTCCCCACTCTCCCAAGAATGTAAGCTCCAAAACTTGGTTTCATGTTCACTGTTGTATCATAAGAGCTTGGTGTAAAATCGGCAGTAAATGAATATTTGTTGGATGCATGAAGGTCTTCATCATCTAGCACAATTCATTATATATAGTAGATCTTGAAAAAAATGAGTTGCTGAATGAATGGTGATCCGTGTCTAAAACATGCTTGTTTTTCTGGTTTTTGACAGTTTGCTCTTGGGGCAGTGGTGGCAGTCACCAAGGCATCTGGGGGCCTACCACAGTTTGGTGATGAGTATGATTTTTACCGAAGTTTTCCTGGCTTCCTGGCATTTTGTGAAACACAGGGAGACAGGTTGCTTCAGTGGTAAGTACTATATATTGGTTTCTCATGTTGAAAGAAAAGACTATAAAGAAGTAGATGATTTTTCCTGAAATTTGTTTTTTTCTTACCATAATTTTCTGTGCTTTAGAGCTATAAAATGTAAAAACGAGACAGTGGGAAATGTTAATTAGGGAAATGTTACTTGGTAAATTTTGAGTTTTACTTTTAAAATATATATATTGACTATTGCAGCTATAGACAATGAATCTTTTTTAATTAATATGGGACTTGAAAACCTAGATCCAAGATTCTCTCACACAACTTGGAAAGTCATAAGTATTAGCTTTCTTTTTCTTTTTTTTAATCTATTTTCTTTTTTTTTTTTTTCTTTTCTTTTTTAGTAATAGCTTTCTAATAAGTGTATTAGGACAGGCATTACACAAACATTGATTTTGTTTAACTGTTGCATGACAGAATTAGAGAATCTGTTTTAGATTTCATGTTAAAACAATGAATGCAGAGTACATTATTTACATAGTGTTATACATATTTTTTTAGAATTTAAAGGAAACTTTGGGATAGTTTCTTCCACCCCCTCAAATAACAGATGAGAAAAATAAGTCTTCGTGAGATTTAGTGAATTGCCCAGTGCCATTCAACTAGCAATGTTGTTTGCTAAAGGGTGCAGGTTTTATTAGTTTGATCAAAAAGTATTGGGAATAGTCTGAGCCAAGCCTTGGGAGCTTTCTCCTAGATTGTAAACAAATGAATAAAAGTATACAAACTGATTTTGGTTTTCCTGTCCTTTCTAGCATGAGTAGGGTAATGCAGTACCATGGGTGTCGAAGCAACATTAAGGGTCAGAATAAAGTGACTGAGCTGGAGGACAAGTTTGATTTGCTAGTTGATACCAATGATGTTATTCTGGAAAGAGTGGTGAGTATTTCACATTACTCTTCAGGTTACTAACAAATGAAGAGCTTTCGTATTATTAAATATGAAAAGAAACCCAATCACCTTAGGAAATGAAAAGAAAGGAAGTTTAGCATTTCTGGCCTGTAATGACATTCCCTCCCTCTGCTAGTTGGCTTCTTTTTCCCAAAAATAACACACTTGTCTTCAGATATATCACTTCAGAGTATCTCTGCCCCAGGGGAAGGCTATTTTTAAAGTGCCATATTAGTAATCTACCTTCCAGATTTGCAAATCCCATTTTGTTGCAAGAGAAGAGGCCTCTGGATACAGATCCCAACCAAAATTTAGTCTATTTTTACTATTATCCACAGTCTGCTAAACACCCTGACTTGCATAATTGGAGGGAGATGTGAATCATTTGATCTAGCTGACTGTCTACTTACACCTAATACTACAGCATAACATTCTTTACAGAAATACACAGAGATTGTCCAAAACACATCTAACCCTCAGCCATGTGACAGTCCTGCAGATATTTAAATCATGCTCTCCTGTCCCTTGAAGTCATCTCTTCCATGGTCTAAATGCCCACAGGTCTTTCAGTGGTTTCTCATACTTTATGATTTCAAGGCCTGGCATTTATCAACTGGGTGCACCTCTGTTAATGGTGCCCAAACTGAGATTCCACATCTTTACAAAGTAGATCAGGACACGCTTCATTCTCACTCTAAATACCGTACCTCTATGTTTAATACAGTCTAGGGTCTTTTTAATTATTTTAGTGGGCCACGTCATACTGTTGAATCACTTTTGAATTTTCAGCCCAATTCAGAACTGTAAAGAGACTTGATCAAGGGTAGGGAGTGCCTGATTACTGCCCTGTCGTGGGAGCAAATAATGCTTCAGTTATTTGCGATGACTCTCTAATCACCTCTCCTACAGTGATCCACCCTTATAAGTGTGTACTCTCGCACATAATTCTCTGAACATATTTCGTAAAAATTTTAGGTAATTAGCTCTGTTAACCCTGAAAGGAAGATACTAAATTAATGTCTCTTTTGCTCTTAGGGCATTTTACTGGATGAAGCATCAGGTGTAAATAAGAATCAACAGCCTGTCCTCCCTGCAGGATTGCAGGTCCCTAAAACCATAGTGTCCAGCTGGAACCGGAAGGTGAGGGCTGCTTTCCAGGTGAACTAGAGCTTTCAGTGTCAGCTTTGCAGTAGGGCCCTTGTGCATTCTGATTTGCATTTCTGTTTCAACTTATTGGACACAGAACTGGCCACTGCCTAACTTGTTCTCATAAACGGACACAAGCTAATTACACCCTCTTGTCTAACCCCCCAGTCTCACACACACGTGCATTCTTAAATGAGTGGTCCTTGGAAGGCATAAATTGGAATTTAGTTTTCTAATTCATCAAGTTGCTGTGTTATAAAAATATTTATATTTGTTGATCATAGGCAGGAGAATATAGCAAAAAAACAAAATCTGAAACATTCCGGCTGCTTCATGCAAAAAACATCATCCGACCTCAGCTTAAATTCCGAGAGAAGATTGACAATTCCAACACGCCATTTCTTCCTAAAATCTTCATCAAGCCCAATGCTCAGAAACCCCTCCCTCAGGGTAAGTAGTGCCAACTCTGCCCAACAAAACCAAATCAAGGGGAAAAGGTATCCCTCCCACCTTCCTTTCTTCAAATTCAGAGGGAGCCAGTTAACCCTCCATAACGAGACAAGATGTGAATGTGTCTTTGTCGCTGCTTGGGTCTCCAGCACTCTCTAAAGAAAGGCGGGAGCGCCCGCAGGACCGACCTGAGGACTTGGATGTCCCCCCAGCCCTGGCGGATTTCATCCATCAGCAGAGAACCCAGCAGGTGGAGCAGGACATGTAAGTGTTTGCCCGTCTGAACGTCTCGCTGTGGGTCCTGGTCCTCGTGCCGCGTTTTCACTCTGTGTTACTTTTGGAAAATGTGTGAACGAGAACAGAATCTGAGGAGTGGGTGACTTTCTTCACCTTATCCTGACGTGCATCTTACCGATTAAACCTCCTGCTTGTGTTCGCAGAGGGCCTCGCACAAGCACCGTCTCACGCAGCCCTGAGAGCTGCCAGTTGCTCTCGTCCCCGTTGGGCAGATGAGAAAACAAAATTAGGGGTGCTAACTTCCCACAGAACTAGAACGTTAAGCCCAGGTTTTCTTAAAATTGTCCTTCCTTTGTACCACTCTACCTTTCTTGTTAGGTGTGGACTCAAGCAAGAAGGTAATGCTCACCAATAAATTCAGTACAGAAAAGACATTTCTCACTGGCAGGATAAGCATCTTGGAAAAACTTTGCTTAAAACAGACCAGAGGCCTTTGATATCAGTTTAAAGAAAAACGGTGATGAAAACTTCGTCAGTGTTGGACTTTTTCCCACACGCAGCCAGAGTGTCTGAGCGTTTGTGCCTCAGCCCCAGCTCTGCACTGTGAGGCCACTAGCTGAGTGCTAGAGAAATAAAGGTAATGAAAGGCAGCCCTGCCCTCAAGGAACTCAGAGACTTAGGATTTTTATGCAAGTATCTGATAGAGGAACTGAAAAAAATACATCATTTGGTATGTGACCAACTGAGATATTGACCACCCTCTCTCACCTCACAGATTCGTTATTCCAAACCACAAGGAAATTACATGTTTCACCTTTCTGTATCATCCACAACAGCAACCGTAGTGTTTGGCCAATTAGTGCTCAAATCTTTATAAATGAATCGATTTTGAATTATCATACTTTAAGGGTGAACAAGTTTCACCCAGTTTTTTTTTTTTGATGCACTTGAATCGTCGTTGAAACAATGATGCTTTTTAAAATATTTTCACAATGGTCTTTTCTTGTTTGTTTTTACGAATTGGATTAAAGCAGTTGTTCTTCCTTGAATCATGGAATTAATCAAAAAGATTTTTCTTTTTGTTTTATTGATGCAGGTTTGCACATCCTTATCAGTACGAACTAGATCACTTCACTCCACCAGACTCAGTCCTTCAAAAGCCAGAGCCTCAGGTAAGTGCCCAACCTTAGCTGGTGGATGGTACCCAGGTAGCCCAGGAAGAATCAAATACATAGATGAGTGGATGTAATTTTGGCTTTCCTTAAATATTTTTAAAGTAGAAGGTTATGACTTTGGACTATTTCGTGAACTCGTAATTTTGGTACTTTCATGAAAGATGATTCTTTTTTTTTTTAATTTATTTTATTTATTTATGGCTGTGTTGGGTCCTCGTTTCTGTGCGAGGGCTTTCTCTAGTTGCGGCAAGCGGGGGCCACTCCTCATCGTGGTGCGCGGGCCTCTCACTATCGCAGCCTCTCTTGTTGCGGAGCACAGGCTCCAGACGCGCAGGCTCAGTAATTGTGGCTCAGGGGCCCAGATGCTCCGCGGCATGTGGGATCTTCCCAGACCAGGGCTCGAACCCGCGTCCCCTGCATTGGCAGGCGGATTCTCAACCACTGCGCCACCAGGGAAGCCCCGAAAGATGATTCTTAACAGCCTTCTCTTTCTGCCCGTACTTCTGTGATGCAGTTATACAGACCTGTAGCAGAGACACCCTGCCACTTCGTATCCTCGCTGGATGAACTAGTGGAACTCAATGAAAAGCTCCTGAAGTGTCAAGAATTTGCTGTAGACTTGGAGGTAACTTGTTAATGACCTGGAATGAAATTTTTACATTCCCTGTGAGTTCACCTACTCAAGAAATATAAAATTAATACTAATTTAAATCTACTTTTTGGTAAAAATTAATTATATTACTCTGCTTTATAACTGACTTCAAAATCGGTAGAGGTAAGCCTGGTAAAATCTTTTTTTCTCCTGTTCTCCCTTCTTTCTGTGTGTTTTAGCACCACTCTTACCGGAGCTTCCTAGGGCTCACCTGCCTGATGCAGATTTCCACCCGGACAGAAGACTTCATCGTTGACACCCTGGAGCTTCGCAGTGACATGTACATTCTCAATGAGAGCCTCACAGACCCAGCTATTGTTAAGGTCAGCCAGCCTTTTCCCACTCTTGCATGTGAGTGCAAGATTTAGGTGCTTTTCAGTTGACTGTTTTCATCATTTCAACGTAGACCCAATAAAGTTGAGAGAAATAACAGTAACTTCACACTAGGATACCACATGCTCAACTGCTTTTGTTTCTAAACCCCTGTTAGAAGAGCTAAGACTTAGCTCGTTACCGCGCAGGAAAATGTTAAATCACTTGGATGAGTGCTGCAGTGAGCCCGTGCTCTCAGGATTGTTTGGATGTAATGACTCTGCCCTGGAAGCTGGCAGAGCAGCTTTCTTAGAGTCGTCAGCTGTTAGCGGTTACGAGTGCGCGATTAGGAGTGCAGGAGGCTGTGGCCCAAATTAAAAGAGGCATTTAAAACTGAACCCATCTTCATCTTTATCCTGGCTTCTAATTCCAGTGTTCTAATAACCTAGGGGCAGAGTTCATTTCAGAGTATAAGTGGCCTTGGGCCGCTGTACTGCATGACTGTGGTTTTGTTTTCAGGTCTTCCACGGTGCCGATTCAGACATAGAATGGCTACAGAAGGACTTTGGGTTGTACGTGGTAAACATGTTTGATACCCATCAGGCAGCACGCCTTCTTAACCTGGGCAGGCACTCCCTCGACCATCTGCTGAAGCTCTACTGCAATGTGGAATCGAACAAGCAATATCAGCTGGCCGACTGGAGAATACGGTTAGTTTGTTCTTGACCAGGAAATGGGGACGGCGGAAGAAGGCCTGGGCGTTCATTAACTCCCACTCCTGGAGACCTTTGTGCAGGCTCTAACACCATTTGAATCTTCGGTTGAATGTCCTTGGGCTTTTCTCCAGTTGTTTTCGGTGGAATAAAGACAACTGGAAGTTTTAGAATAACAGTGAAGCTTATGTTGGGCTGGTTACGTTACATAGAGGGGAATGCTGGTAAGTGTCAGTTGAGTTCTGTAATGTGAAGAATTTAACAATTTTTAAATGGATTGGTTACAAAAATGCTTCCTATTTGAAAAAGCTGGGAATTACTATCTTAGATAAACAAATAGTGCATTATGCTTCATGAAATAGTAGTTGAAAGAGCCACACCATGTCAGCATTTGTCCACGCCAGCCTCTTGTTTGTGACTCACATCTCCCCGGTAGGGGTGCTTGTGTATGTGTGAGATGGTCTCGCATAGGTGTGAGAGAATTCTAAGGTACAGAGTTGACTTAGCCTTGTAGTCATTGTTTACTATAGTCAAAGGCTGTAACAGAGTGTTGGCCATACTTTGTGGGATTCTTGCTCACCTTGGTCATTTTCAGATGGCCGGCTTCCTCTTTGAGGTTGCAACTGTTGTATGGAGAAGCACCAAGCTTTTCTCCACTTCTCATGCCAGAATTTCTAAAGAGAATCTAGTAAAGTCCAAATGTAAGATGAAAATGATGAAATCTAAAAACCGTTACCTGTTATTTAACCCTTGCCACGTGCCATACACTGGGCTAAGATTCAAACTCAGGACGGCAGGGCCCTTATTTTTATTTTTTATTTTTTAAAGTTTTTTTTTTTTTTAATTTTTTTTTTTTTTAAACTTTGGGTTTATTTATTTATTTACTTATTTATTTATGGCTGTGTTGGGTCCTCGTTTCTGCGCGAGGGCCCTCTCTAGTTGTGGCAAGCGGGGGCCACTCTTCATCGCGGTGTGCGGGCCTCCCACTGTCACGGCCTCTCTTGTTGCGGAGCACAGGCTCCAGACGCGCAGGCTCAGTAGTTGTGGCTCACGGGCCTAGTTGCTCCGCGGCATGTGGGATCCTCCCAGACCAGGGCTCGAACCCGTGTCCCCTGCACCGGCAGGCAGACTCTCAACCACTGCGCCACCAGGGAAGCCCCAGGGCCCTTATTTTTAACCACATCATTGCCCTGCCGCCCTGTCTACCCAGCTGTGAAAAGAGTGGCTTGTCATATGAAGATGCAGGAGATGCTAGTAGAACTGTAGTATTGGCTGGGAGAGAATCTTTGATATCAGAAGCAACCAAAAATGTCTTAGCTCCAGCAGCGTAGACAAGTTGAATTGCCGCCCCGGGGGAAAGGTGTGAAACAGTGTTCTCTGTTGCGACTCTAGACCTCTGCCTGAGGAAATGCTCAACTATGCCCGAGATGACACTCATTACCTGCTTTACATCTATGATAAGATGAGGCTGGAGCTGTGGGAGCGCGGCAACGAGCAGCCCACGCAGCTGCAGGTGGAGTGGCAGCGGAGCCGTGACATCTGCCTCAAGGTAAAGCCCGACACCTGGGTTCTGCTCAGGTCCTTGTTCTTTGCTTTGCTCTTTCCATTCATGAAAAGAGCCCAGTGTCTTGAAGAGCCCAGGGCACACTGTTGATTCCCACTGATCTTGAATATTCGCCAATATTTTGCAGAAATTCATCAAACCTATCTTCACGGATGAATCTTACCTGGAACTGTATAGGAAGCAAAAGAAACATCTCAACACACAGCAATTAACGGCCTTTCAGCTGCTGTTTGCCTGGAGGGATAAGACAGCTCGCAGGGAAGATGAAAGTTATGGGTAAGAGACTAGAGATTCTTTTAATCTTGCCAGGTCTGGTAACAAGGAAATAATGGACTCTTTTTCCTTTTTGCCATGAAAGTTGCTTGTTTTCCCAGGATTATAGCATATAGTGGAACTTGTTGGCTGAATTTAATGTGATCCTCTTGTGTGTTTTATTCCAGATATGTCCTGCCAAACCACATGATGCTAAAGATAGCTGAGGAACTGCCCAAGTGAGTGAGACCTGATTAATATGCTCTGACTTTCTCAGTGGAGAAAAGTTGTCCTTCAGAATCCAGCTTCCCTGATTGTTAGTGCCTCAAGGGTGTTTACTCAGAGAAGATTAGTGCTCTAGGAAGTTAGCGCCAAGGAATGCAGAATCTCTGCCCTTGGGCTGCCATTCAGGCAGTAAAACTTCTGACCTGGAACTGTTTCAGTGGATATGCCTTATACTGAGTCCCATGTAAGTCTCTGAGCCTATAGCATCCACTTACAAGGAAGGAAAATGTCTGTACCTTCTTCCAAATTAAGCTGTCTTATGATTTTAGATGTTTTATGATGTTAATTGAAGTATAAGCAGAGAATCAAAGTTCGTAATCTTCTATCACCTCCTTGCAGAATCGCAGTACAGCAGAGCTGCGGCCCTTCTTTCCAGCTCTCCCAGTTAGCAGGAGGCAGCTGTACGAGGCTGTCTGCTCAGGGCTCAGTGCCGCAGGGAGCACGTCCAGGAGCAGCTGGCTGGGCTGCCCTGACGTGACGGTGTTTCCTTGGTGTTCACCTGGGCCTTCCGTGTGCTCGGGCTTTATCTGGTTATTGTTCTTTGCTGGAGCCTTTGAGGGCTGTGTTCCCAGGCTGTGTGTTGAGTTGAGTGTGTTCTCGCTTGCCTTCAGGGAGCCTCAGGGCATCGTAGCCTGCTGCAACCCTGTGCCACCTCTTGTACGGCAGCAGATCAATGAAATGCATCTTTTAGTTCAGCAGGCGCGAGAGATGCCCCTGCTCAAGGTAAGAAAGCTTTTCTGCCAAACGTTCCCAACTCAGCAGGTTCTCAACTCTGTCTGCCAGTGTCTTACTCCTTATGGTCTCCATTCTAAAAAAATCCTGAAGACATAATAGGATTTAGGAAATCCAGTGGGTGTATCTTCATGATAATCAAAAGCTGAAACTCATCCTTCTTTTTTTATGACCTTATCTTTGATCATCCAATGGTCAGTGATGTCTAATGATGTCTAATGGGCTGGTTAGCTGTTGTTCAGAGGCAGTTAACCCAGCGGGATAAAATGGAGTGGGGCTCTCAGCACAGAGAGCTTGTTTTGGGAAACGGGCAGTGGTCCAGAGTGAAGTGGTAGTGCCCTGGTGAGTGTGTTGGTCACAGAATGGAAAGCAAAGGACGGGTACCAGAAGCATCTTCAGAAGAAAGATCGATGGGACTTAACAGATGGAGACAACAGCTGCCATCTCTTTTCTTCATTTTTTTGGCTGTACCGTGTGGCTTGTGGGATCTTAGCTCCCAGACCGGGGATCAAACCCGGGCCCTCAGCAGTAAGAGCGCCGAGTCCTAACCACTGGGCCGCCAGGGAATCCCCTGCCATTTCTTTTGGAGCACCATGCTAAGTGCTTTAGAGGTATTCTCTGACTGGCAAGTGGATTTGAAAATAACGGAGGTGGAGTCAAGGACAGTTCATATATAAAGCCGAGGTGATGGGAAACATGAGAACCTTGGATAGAAGAGGGGAATTCAGAAAGAGCTAACTGTGAAGGAGATGCTAAAGTTCAGGAAAATTTAGGCGAAAGCAGGGTCCCCAGCCCATAATCCAGATCCATACAGCTACATCTGTATGTGCGACACATGGGCACGCACACACCAGCACGCCTCTGCTCTTGTGTAGATAATACACGATGTCAGGTAAATTTGCATGTTTTGATTTGTGTTTTATTGGGACAGTTTTTAATGTTTTGTCTCAGTAGTATCAGTATGTGGTAAATCATGTTTATAATTTTTTGAAAGATTATTGATTCCAGAAGACTTAAAATCAGCCCCTTTGAAAAGGTGAAAAAGAAGAGAATCTGAGGATAAACACATTTACTGTCTTCATGTTAAAATTTCTTTCTTGGCTCTATACTTTTTCCAAGTAAAGAGAGAAACGCTGGTGACAAGAGAAGAATCTTTATCAAACTCTTTGGAATCCTTCCACATTGTGCCTTGTTACGATAAAAGGTTTTATTCTTTCATCCAACAAATAATTACTGAGCACTAAGTAATTATAGTGCCAGGCACTGGAAGGGATGAAGGGATGAGAGAAAATCTCTGGGCTCTTGAGAAAAACACCGTCTAGTGAACGGACCCGTCTGCACTGAGGGGAAAAAAATGTGTGTATCATCAAATTTCGGGAACTTTCCTCAAATTCTCTTTGTTTTTACTCTTCAGTCTGAAGTTGCAGCTGGAGTGAGGAAGAACGGGCCACCACCCAACCCTGAGGTACCGTGATGTGTTTGTTGTTGCTTCTTTGGGGGAGACATCAGTCCAAGCCAGCGCGGACCCAACCTCCCTGACAGACACCAGGGCCTGACACCTTGGGCAGAAAGCTGCCCCCTGCTTGCAGGTTGTTCGTGCCAGCCTGGTGCTTTCTTTTTCATGCAGAGGTTGGAGAATGCACTCTTCGGCCCCCACGACTGCTCCCACGCCCCGTCAGATGGCTGTCCTCTCATTGCAACCAGTGGTAATGTAAAGCCCTCTGGAATATTCTGGACAGCTGGGGCTGCCTGGTGTGCCATCCCACAGGCTTCGACCGTGCTGACTTCCCTCCCTGTAGGGCCTGTGCCGGTGCGGAAGCAGGAGGGCCTCCCCACTGCCCAAGAAGAAGAGGAGGCCCTGCCGGACACCGGATGCCTTATCGCTACTGCTGTCATCACGTTATTTAACGTGAGTAACATCTTCGGGGAGGGGAGACAGACGGGGGATGTACTGGGTTTATCACACAGGCTGTCTGTCTAGAGTGTCGTGGCCACCTCTGAGCCGAACACCAGAAGTAGAAGCCAGCGGTGGTGGGAGTGGGCATGGAGGCCATCAGCCAGGTGGTGTTTGCTGCGCTGACGAGGAGGTCTTTGAGAGGTGGCAGAGGATTCTCTGTGCGCTCTGCGTGAGGAGATCCTCAAGGGAGGGTTGACATCTCAATACTCACCAATGGCCCCGCAGGGAAGCCGGTGTGGGCTCCAGGGACACATAAGCAGGGACTTTTTCCGAACATCCACAGTCAGGGGACAGTTCACCCTGATTCCCGGAAGGGATGGAGTGATCTCTCCGATGAAGAGTGTGTGCTGCGTATACCTTCCTGACAGCCGCCAGCACCACCTATATGTGCTTTGGATGAAAAAGAGAAGGTTTAAAGAGCATTTCTCCAGTCTGGCTCGTTAGAGGAAGTGAGCTGCAGGAGATCAGGCACTAGGAAGTGGGTGGGAGCTTGTTCCCCATCCCAGAGGGAGGCTGAGTCCTGGTAGGTAGTGACTCCATCAGTGTGGCCCGCCTGAGCCCAGCCGTGTTCCTGGAATCGGGCTGGGGTGCGATAGAGCTTATCCCGGTCTATCCCACCCAGCACACATCTCCTTTCCGCCAGTGACTTAAGCTGCAGGTTGTTTGCACAGGAAGACCAAGGTGCATTTGTTGGTCAGGATGGACAGATACTGAAATGACCAGGGACAAAAGGAAAACACACAGATAAAATTCTGAATACAGCAAGCAATAGATGTGGTAGAAAGGAAAAACCATAATTTCTAGAAAGAAGAAACTGAGAAAGAGAAGCAAGAATACTGTCTGTATGGAAAAAGACAAGTATCAAGCTTAGCAGATGTTCCGATGGTTAAGAAGCTGGTGGTCCAGTCGGTTACGGGATCACCGTTCACAACTATTCCATCACACTCGGATGCTGGGCCAAAGCCAGGGAGGTGAAGTACCGCCTGCAAGATGTACCACCCGGGAGTGAACTTTCCTTTTCACTTAATTACATACATTTAGTCTTGCTTCGTGCGAAAAGAAGTCTAGGAGCTTTCGTTGACCGCAGAATTCATTGAGCCACAAAGTGATTAGGCAGCTAAAGATGTGAGCGTGAACTTGTGGCTGTGTGGACGTGTAAGCGCTGTGCCTGGTCTAAAGGATGCTGGATCCCCTCATGCCCTGTGTGGCAGGGAGCCTAACTGCAGAAAAAGCCAACGGATAGCACATGCTGATGAACCCAGGTGGAAGCAACATTCTGTTGCGTAATTTCACTGGTTACCTATGAAGGTGTATGATTTTAAATTTCAGGTAATTTCAGGTTACAACCCCACATTTTAGAGCCAGCCAGACCTGGGTTTAAATCCTTTTTCTGCACCTATTCGCTGTAAGGCTCCAGAAGACTTTCTTAATCTCTCCCAGCTTCGCTTTCCTCATCTGTAAGATGGTGAGAATAATGCCACATAGCTCATAGGTTGTAAGGACATGGTGAGAATTCATTGATTCAGTAAATACATATTAAACACCCTACTGTGTGCTATTACAGGTTATTACAGTGCTTTATACATAGGGGAGGCTTTAAAAAAATTAGTTGTTAATATTGTAAATCAACTATACTTAAATTTTAAAAATTTAAATTAAAATAGTTTGTTTTTTGGGTTTTTCTTTGGGTTTTTCGGGGGTTTGTTTCTGGTTTTTGTTTGTTTTTGTTATCATTTTTTTTGTTTTTGTTTTTGTTTTTGTTTTTTTGCAGCTTACAGAATCTTAGTTCCCCAACCAGGGATTGAACCTGGGCCACTGCAGTGAAAGCGCCGAGTCCTAACCACTGGACTGCCAGGGAACTCCCAAAAAAGTTTTAAATAAAAAAATAAATTTAAGTTATTCCCTGGTGGTCCAGTAGTTAGGGCTCCGTGCTTCCACTGCAGGGGGCACGGGTTTGATCCCTGGTCAGGGAACTAAAATCCCGCATGTGGCATGGCGTGAATGAATGAATGAATGTCAGCTGTTAGTATCATTACTGTTACTGGTATTCCTCTTGCTTGTATCTTAATGTCACAGAATGATTACATGAGTGATCATTTTCTGTCCCTGCAGGAACCTAGTGCTGAAGAAAATGGAAAGAGTCCATTAACAGTTGCACAGAAAAAAGCCCAGAACATAATGGAGTCCTTTGAAAACCCATTTCGGATGGTAAGTAATGGTTGTGTATGTTAAGCGCTGACAGAAGAGGCAGAGCTTTCTGTAGCTGTAGGTGCCTTTTGCCTGGAAAAGAAGCTGAGAGTCTTCAGAGACTGGAAGCCTCAAAACTGTGAAGTCGTCCCCGGCGGTGGGTTGAGACCTGGAGTCAGGTCTTTTGAGACAAAGCTGAAAAGAAGACCCCACTTGAGGGCCAGGCAGCTGCGGCCAGGCTGACGCTTTACACTGAGGCCTCCTAAGATGGAACCAGCAAGAAAACTCCCATCTCAGCGCCACCGACCTCTGGGTCCGGATTCCATTTCTCAGCGGTTAACGTGACTGTGTCTCCGTCTCTCCAGTTTCTGCCTTCACTAGAATCCCGGGCTCACGTTTCTCAGACAGCAAAGTTCGATCCATCTTCGAAAATCTATGAAGTAAGTGGATTTGTCACCCTTTCTAAGAGTGACTTTCTAAGAAAAGGGGACTTTTTAATTTCTTAAACCAGGTTTCTGTTTTAAACAAGCCCATCTGTGAACCTCCCTGAAAGTGAATGCAAGAAACACTTCATATATAAGCCTTGTTTCCAGAGAGAGCAGCCAGACTTTAATCAGATTTTCGAAAGCATTGGGGAACTTTTTAAGGAACAGATCTTTGGTTTTTGTTTTTTTAAATTGAAGTTTAATTTACTTGGTGTAAAGTACACAGATATGAAATGTACAGCTTGATGCGTTTTTATATATGAATATTACTTTAAGGTTCTTAAAGGTGACAGCTTAAATTTTAAAACACTCTGTCGTATATCGTGTGGTTTGTTTTTAACAGCATTATGAGTAAGAATGAGAGTACATCTTCCCTGGGTCCCCATGCGATGTTCCTGGGAGCCCGCATGTTAATTGTCTGTTAAAAGCCCTCTTCCTCCCTGCAGAAAGTAGCGCTCTGGTCAGATGGGTGGCCTGCCTTCCTCTGCTCCCAGCACCAGTCTTTCTTTAGGCAAGAGAATCAGGCCGACACCCTGATGGGCCTCCGCCCTGTCACTGGCGGTTAGCCTGCTGCTGTTAGACGGGGAGTCAGGCAGGGCTTCCCCCCCTGGTGGCGGCACACGCAGCAGCCATCCGTCCCGCACCGTGCTTGCTGGTTCCTGTCACCTAGATGCGTTCTAGGGCCGCAGGTACAGGTGGTGTCCTAAAGAAGCACATCAGACTTGCAGGAGCCCTGCCTTGAATACCATCTCCGCCATTTATTAACCATGCCCCTTGGACAAGTTATTTAGCTTCTCCGAGACTGTTTCCTGTCCGTAAAGCAGGGGTGATGTTAACGCCACTGTCCCGGGATCACAGAAGGGACTGAATGAGATGGTGGATATGCGAGCATCCAGCCCAGTGCCTGGGATACAGCTGTACTTTGTCCTTCTTAATAAGCAGCTTATAAATAAAGCCAGCCTGAGGTTTTCTTTTGTGTGTCATTAGATGTGGAACTTACAACCTAGAATGTATATAGCTACTAGGTTAGCATGCTCTGCATCACCTCATTAAAAAAATAAAGCATTCCTAGGTGGCTGAGTTCTGGAGTTTTTTTGTTTTGTTTGTTTTCATTATAGATCAGCAACCGTTGGAAGCTGGCAAGCCAGGTACAGGTACAAAAAGAACCTAAAGAAACTGCCAAGAAGAAGGCAGCTGAGCAAACAGGTAGCGTAGCATTTGCTTCCTCAGAAACTCAGCGCATTTGTTAGGGAACAGCCCTTGCACATCGTTCTGTCGACTTAATCGTTCAACGAAGTGCCAGATACAGCAAAGCAGACCCAGCCCTGCCGTCCGCAGCCTCCCCCCTGCTGAGGGATGGCGGGCAGTCAGCCGGTAGATGTGTGAGCTGTCAGGGCAGCGGGTACTCGCTCAGAGAGCGAGGTAGGAAGTGCTGGGGGGTGGGCCTGAGCGGGCGCGGGGCTCCTTCCGTCCGGCAGTCGGTGAACGTGACGTTGAGCAGAGACCTGCCGCGCTCGGGGGGAGGGTACCGGACCGGAGGCCCAGCGAGGCCAAGGCCACAGCTCGCCGTGCTGCTCAGAGTGGCCAGGAGGCCCAGGGGGTGAGGAAGGCGGGAAGGAGGGGAGGACGGAGGGCAGGAGTCCGTTGTCAGGACTTGTATTCCAAGTGAGTTGGGAGCCTTGGAGGGTTCTGAGCAGAAGAGGGACATGCGCTGAGTTAGGCTGTGGAGGCCTCGCCCTGGACGCCGCGCAGAGGGCAGGGCGGGGAGTCCGGTCAGGAGGCAGGGCCGGGATGCAGGTGCGAGGGGACACCGGTGTGGACGGCCTGGGGACAGGGCAGGCGGTGAGAAGTCAGAGCCTGGGTGTGGCCCGTAGTGAAGCCCACTGCGTTGGGTGAGGACTCACGTGTGGTCCGTGGACTCGAGAGGTTTCGTCCTGAGTGCCTGAGGAGGTGGGGCCGCCGTCGACAGTGAGGCTGAAGCGGGAGCCGGCTTGGGGCAGACGAGGCCCTGGTTCTGGTCCTTCACGCGTTACAGTCGAGGTCCCGGCGCAGCATCCTCAGGGGCGTCCCGTAGGCCAGCGCGTGCGGGGCGGGCGCGGGTGTGGCCCGAGCGGGCGGGCGATGAGAAGAGCGCCTGGGCCCGCGCCCCCCGGCAGCCACCCTGTGGGGACTTGGGGAGGTGGGGCGGGGCCAGCAAAGGGCGCTGAGCGCCAGGGAGGGCGCGCGGAGCTGGGGCGGCCGCTGCGGGCAGAGGAGGGCGTAGGCTGCACAGAGACAGTTCTCTCTCTTGCAGCTGCCCGGGACCAGGCCCAGGAGGAGTACAGAGCAGCAGCGGAGCAGGCCGTGTCCGTCCGCCAGCAGGCTGCCGTACGTGCTGGCTTTTCTGCTGTTTTTTCTGCTTCTGGTTGCGGTCAGGATTTTTCTCGAACATCAGGAGGGCTTACCCTCAGCTTTGGATTAAATGCTTGCTCCCTTCCAGTTCGTGCTGGCTTGTCAAGTAGTGCTGCCTCGTGCCCCTTGAGAAAGTTGACGTTGTCATCCCTCTTCGCTGTTCCTCCCTCCGCGTTTGGGATAAACATGCCCCTGTCCTGTAGCAGTAGACAGGGCTTCAAGCCCGCTCTGTGTCCCACTCCTCCTGGGAGCTGTTTCGCTCCCCGGCACCCGAACACTCTGGAATGCTCAGCCCCGGCCTTTCGAAGTGGCCTGATGTCATTCTCCCTCTGGGAGCTCGGTCCACCTGGCAGTAGCCCCGCCCAGACTCCCCGCCAGCGCGCCTCTCCCCATCACCAAATCAGTTGTTACAGCCCAGGAGGCGGTGGGTCCCTCGCGATGTGCTCACTGGGGGGCACACGGGGCGTGCTGCTCTCTTACAGGTCTGTTCAATCCACAGCTAGAGAACGCGGCCAAGAAGAGGGAACGAACAACAAGTGACCCGAGGACGACAGAACAGAAACAAAACAAGAAACGACTCAAAATTTCCAAGAAGCTAAAAGACCCAGATCCACCAGAAAAAGATTTTACCCCATATGACTACAGCAAGTCGGATTTCAAGGCTTTTGCTGGTGAGGCCAGAACTGGTGCCCTGCGAGGACTACCTGGCCGTGTCACATGGGAGGAAGCTGTGGGGTAAAGAATCAGCGGGCCTTCGGCGGAGCTGAAGCTCTGCCTGAGACCTGGCCCAAAGCACGAGTTGTGAGGGCAAGACAAGGACACAGTGGTGACCGGACGGAAACCCACCTCCCTCAGCCCCTGGCACTGACTTGTAGGAGCCGCTCTGGTGGTTCAGCAAGATGGTGTCTGTTCTAATCGTGGCTTCGTCCTTCTTCACAAGAGCTTGTGCCCAGAAACACGTTTTCTCACAGACAGATACACACACACACACACACACACACACACAAAAGATTTAGTTTGTTGAGAAAACCTGACACACACACACACTAAAGATTTGGTTTGTTGAGAAAACCTGATGCCCGGGAGATGAAGCTCCGTGCTTCCGGAGCCGGTGAGAGCCTGTCTACTTTGAAGGGGCTGTAGGTGGCATTCCTGACTATAGAGCAGCCTCCTGGGCAACACAGCAGTCTTTTCTGCAGGAATGTCACCTCTGGTCCCAGTTTACTGACAGTGGCTTCGTCCTGCACAGAAACCAGATAGATTTCCTTCATGTAAAGTGGCCAGTGCTTTAGCCACCTGCCCCTGACCTAAGAATAGACCCGTGAGAAATGAGCCTTGTCTCCAGGCTGCCCTTAGCTACTGGGAACATGATCTGTGAAGTTACATCAGTCAGAAGTTTCTCTCGGTAAGGGGGTAGTGGACTGACGGCCCACACTGCCTGAATGTTGTGCCCCCGGCCCGGTAGTAAGTCTGTTGTGTGTTTTCACTCACTCACACGATCACCGGCGTCTCTCTTCTCTTACCTTTCAGGAGACAGCACGTCCACACCTTCTTCCCAGTTTGACCCAAATAAGCAGCCACAGTCTGGCAAGGTAAGTAGTAGACTGAGAACTCCAGCATGCTCGAGGTGCGTGTTCGTTGACCTCTTCCACTGCTCGGAAGACAGGTCCATCTAGGAATCCTTTTTGCATATCTTTTCCCTCACCTCATTTCTTCCCAAGTACAGACAATACCCATCAACTATTCTAGCAAGAAAAAAATGTTTTAAAGAGTCTATAGAAGTGAGTGTGTGGTTTTGAAGGGTGTTACTGTTTGCTGCCATGGGAATTATAGCCACAGGCCGAAACCCTCCCTGTGGCCTGCCTTTGCCCCCCTTGGGCGTTGCTGCCAGTCAGAGCAGAGGGTGGCTGGACGTCTGGCATGGGGGAGGCGAGGCCCACGTGGAGCCCTCCCGTTTCTTCAGTAGCTCATCTGTATGGCCTTGCCTTCAGAAACACCCAGAAATGTCCAGTTGCAAGAAAACCAAAGTCACACCAGTGGCGCTGGAGTCCTTGATGGGCCATCTGAGCTCAGGGGTGTTTTCCTGTGTGTCTTGCAGTCACGGTTGTCACTCACCCTCAATGGCTTCTTTTCAGAAATGCACTGCAGCCAAAAAAATTAAACAGTCGATGGGAAACAAAAGCATGTCCTTTCCAACTGGAAAGTCAGACAGGTACGTGCCAGACGGCCGGTGTGGCCCGGGAAACCCGGTGAGCAGCCCCGAGGCCTTACCTGGGAAGACTTTCAGAGGGCCTCTCCCAACCCGATCCCGCCCTTTGTCATTTGGAAAACTAGCTGGGACAGGAGAGGTGATTGCTGGATGCCAGTCACAGCCACGGCCTCCCAGGGCTCCAGTCACCCTCAGCGCTCTGCCGGTACCATACAGTTTCCCAGGGGCACCTCAGAGCAAATAGGTCTGAAGTTTGCCTAGATCAGCTTGTTTCTGAGGAATGAGAAAAACAATCTGTAAGCAAATGTGGGTTGTCATTGTTCAGGAATATTTTAGTTAGAGGCGTGAAACCCTGATCCTTGAGGCAGACCCTGAGGTCAGAGGACTCGCCCCCAGGCTGTGGCCATAAAGGAGGGACCTGCCTGTAGATCTCAGTCAGCTCGGCCGTTCCGGCCCCGCTCTTGCCCGCTGGAGTTTCGGGGCACATTGCTGCCCCGCTCAGTTCTCGCAACCCCCAGACAGTCCATTTTCCCTCAGTTCTGCATGATTAAGGTTCGCCACGTTTTATAAACTGGCTGAGAGCCGACGTTCAGCCAAACCGGAAGAACTAACCCTTTTGTTTTCGTGCTGTCTCTACAGAGGTTTCAGGTACAATTGGCCAAAGAGATAGTGTTGGAAGAGACCCTTGGGATCCTCCCATGGCCTGGAAGCACCAAGTGGTGGTGCTGGTTTTGTACAGACTCATTTTTAAACCATTAAAAATAATTCTTACTGGAAGAAAGCTGGTTCCTGACTTTTCTTTTGCGGCCACCACGGCTCTGGCAGGAGAGAGCAGATCTCATCCTGTCCAGATCACCATCGTCAGTGGCCTGGGGTAAGTGTGCCCTTGGGGTGTGGTTTCTGGAGAAATCCAGAACCACCTCCAGGGGGGAATGCAGGAGGGTCTCCTGTAGCTCGGGAAAGGGAGGCCTGGAGCACAGCGCTCACCCGACTGTCCGTCCTGGGAGTTCTCACTCGTTCACATGCCTTCAGATCACATGAGTGAAGCCAAATGGTGGCAAGTACACTCGGGAGGGACTGGTGGGTGCCTGGAAGCAGCGGGGCTTCTCAAGGGCCTGGTCTCTTCTCTGCTTCTTTCTCTCCCTTTTCTTTTTACACTTGTTTTTTCCCAATTATAAAAGTAATAACATGTTTATTGTAGGAAACGAGGAAGACATAGATAAATGCCAAGAGAAAAATTAAATCGTCTTTAATTCTACCACACAGAGATAACCTTTAACATTTTGATAGAAAGGCTTTTTACCATGTATATCTTTTTTTTTTTTAATAAATGCATTTACTTTTGGCTGCGTTGGGCCTTCATTGCTGTGCGTGGGCTTTCTCTAGCTGCGGCAAGTGGGGGCTACTCTTCTTTGTGGTTCACGGGCTTCTCATTGCGGTGGCTTCTCTTGTTGCACAGCACGGGCTCTAGGCACGCAGGCTTCAGTAGTTGTGGCGCGCGGGCTCAGTAGTTGTGGTGCGTGGGCTCAGTAGTGGCGTGCAGGCTTCAGTAGTTGTGGCGTGCAGGCTCTAGCGCACAGGCTCAGTAGTTGTGGCGCACGGGCTTAGCTGCTCCGTGGCATGTGGGATCTTCCCGGACCAGGGCTGGAACCTGTGTCCCCTGCATTGGCAGGCGGATTCTTAACCACTGTACCACCAGGGAAGTCCACCATGTATATCTATAACTTACAAACAGCTTTATATTTCTATAGTGTTTCACCTTTTTATTTTAATATTTATTTATTTATTTATTTATTTATTTATTTATTTTTTTTTTATTTATTTATTTGGTTGCGCCGGGTCTTAGTTGCGGCAGGAGGGCTCCTTAGCTGCGGCATGCATGCGGGATATAGTTCCCTGACCAGGGATCAAACCCGGGCCCCCTGCATTGGGAGCGCAGAGTCTTATCCACTGCGCCACCAGGGAAGCCCTTACAGTTTTTCACCTTTAAAGTTTATATTATGAGACTTTTCTCATTCTAAAATTCATTTTAGAATTATTAAGCATTTTTAATTATTATTAAACATTTTAATTATTAAACATTTAGATTTCTATTTTTGTACTATTTTTAATGCAACACTGAACTTCTTGTATAAATTTGTGACCCAGTCTCTGATTATTTCTTCAGAATTCCATTTGATTTTAATCCTGAGATAGGCTATCAAATAAAGAAAGCACAGAATGATACCGTTATTTTTGGGTTTTTTACAAATAACGGTTTGTAAAAAAATATTTTACAAATATTTAAGCAAGGAACCTGTTTTCTTGGAAGTTTTTCCCACGAGTTACTGAGAGGGCTGACTGCATGTGAGCCCTACAGGGCTGCCAGGGCAGACATGGCCGTGCCACAGAGCAGTGCCCCCAGGACAGCCAGGGTCTGTACGAGGTAGCGCTGGAACGGCTGAAACCGACAGAAAAGCCAAATGATGGGTGGCTTAACCAAAAAGATGTTTTTTCCTCTGTCTCTTCTGTAAATACAGTCAGCCCAGAGCTGGTGTGGTGACTGGTGGTCCTCAGACTCTGGCTGCTGTCTTGTTGCTCTACCGTCCTCAAGTCAAACACAGGGCTGCCACCTCATGGACCTGGTAACTGCCCCAGTGCCACCCACTACCTCCTCATTCTGTTTAGCTGGAAGGAGGGGAGGTCAGCAGCCAACCTCCACTTCCCATTGGCCAGAACTTAGCCACATGACCACAGCAGAGGATACTAGGAAAGTCATTATTTCAGTGCCCAGCTGCAAATCCTGGGTACTATCATTGTATAGTCAGAATTTGGAAAGAATGGACATTGATACACAGTGAGCTGTCTGCCAAAAAATGGCAGAGTCTCAGCTATGAGAAATAAGACAGATGGGGGGGTGTTCCCCGGTAGCCCAGTGGTTAGGATTCTGGGCTTTCACTGCCGTGGCCTGGGTTCAATCCCTGATTGGAGAACAGATCCCACAATCCATGTGTCACGGCCAAAAAAAGATAGATGGGACTGTTTTTAAGCAAGAAGTTGTATTCTACTGAGGACAGCCTGAGGAGGCTTCCTGAAAGGTGCATCTGGGTTGCACTTGGAAGACTAAGGGAAGAAGTGCAGAGAACCTTGTAGCCAGTGCTACTCAAAGAGTGGGCCTCTGATAGAGACCGGCTGGAAGCTGGTTAGAAAAGCAGATCCCCAGGCTCCACCCCAGACCAGCCCTATCAGGATGGAGGGTTGGGCCTGGACACCCGGTCTGAACTCTCCAGATGGTTCTTTTATGCGTGCTTAAGTTTGAGTACCACGTGCTATAAGCAAGGCAGTGGGCCTCAGTTCGCGTTTAGTGGGCTTACCACTGGTCAGAGGTGAAATGAATAACGGAGACAATGTATTAAGTTTATCACAGAGGTAAAATTATTCCTTGTCCTGTATATGGAAGTTATCCTTGCTCATTTTGTCTCTGGTTTTGTTTTTTAATAAGATGGAGACCATAGACTATAGGAGTAGAGGTCTTTTTTAAGTGTCTTGTCTTGCAAAAGAAAAACTTGGCAACCGATGTCAGTGCCCAAATGTGTTTCTGAAATTTGGCCCATGGAACCCCAAAGTCCAGGACCACAGAGCCATGGGATAGAGCCAAGAGCCTTGGGGTTCTGGAGAACAGCTGTAGTTCCGTTTCCCTGAAGCATCAAGTCATGGGGAGATTGCTCGGATCCCCAAGGACCAGGGAGGGTGTGCCAGTGTACGGAGGGGCACATGTCAGTCAGTCGGGAACCGCCCGGTGATTCTGAACCCGCAGTGATTCTGAACCTTGGAGGCTGTGACGGGACCTGTGCTCTGGGAAGATGATCTGGCAGGGCCGGGTGGGGTTGGAGGTAGAGAATTTATGAGTAGAAGGGCTCTTTGCTCCAGGAGGTACACTGCTGTTTGTGGTCCTTAGGAAGCTTGCCATAAGCATTTTCAACCAAGTTAATACCACATACTGGCCAAATTCCCACTCATAACCACAGCTGGCTGAACACAGTGCTTAAAAAAAAATGACTCCAAGTGCTAATCAATGACAGAAACACATTCCTGCTCTGTGGCAGCCCCACTGCCTTGGACAGTGGCTGTTCACCCACCTCTTGTCCTCTTATAAACTATCTACCCTTTAGGAGGTTGGGACAGTTGACCCACTGGAGAGTAAGGCTTTAGAACTGAATTGTAAATGCATACTGGTCTGAATTTGGAGAAACGTTTCATATGATACCTTGATTTTTTCCATCCTGATTTTCCCTATCAGTTGTAGATTTAACTGGGCTGTATAACGATGGCTACTAATGGCAAAACCACAGTTCTTCCTCCTTGTGATCTGAAGTTGGGTGACATTTCTGGGCTCAATGTCCTGTACATACATCTGGGGAATTTTTTGCTTGAAATGTATTCAGGGCCATTTTCTTTGAACTTGGAAGGTCTGAGCTACTGCTATACATAACAGCCTAGAGGTCCTGTTTGCTGTTGGCGCTTGAAGCCAAGACCACAGCTTTACCTCCTCTACAGGAGGGCCAAGGGTGTCATTTATTGTCCTCACTTCAGGATGCACATGCTGGAGCAGCCTTGTTCAACTTGGGGGAGGGATGGGATAGACTTGATCTTCCACTGCCCCACCCCTGCCCCCGCGCAGTGCCCCAGGAATGCCAGGGCCCCCATCTGGGCTCAGCTGTGCAGTGCCTGGAAGAAAGCCAAGGCAGCTGACTCCACTGGGTGCCTGGACCCACATCCTGGCCTCCCACGTCCACTCAGCCTGTTACTCAGTGCTGCCAGCTACAGGCACCATCCCTAGTCTCATGGAGCTTACAGTCTGGCTCAGGGTACACAGAAGCGAGCAGGCTGTCACAGCTCAGAGGCATAGACGTCTTGATATGCAGGCTGTGATGTCAACACCATGAGCCAAGTACACGGCTGAACCCAATCAAGCCTGTAGCAGCTGACGTATTGGTTGATGATCTCATCTGCTGTGTGATCCTGACCCTGGGTCGGGTAACAGTACCGTGGGAGCCACCTCCTAGCAATTCTTTTACTGCCTTGGCTCACTTCCCCTTTAAAAGGAGTTTAACCCAACCAAGGCTCACTGCTGTAAGGCTTGAGGCTTGCACTAACTGATAAACACCAGTGTGTTTTTCACCTGGGGTTAAGGACACAGGCTTCCCACCTCCAAGCAGAGGCTGCAAAACATCACTCAAAAAACATCCTTGTCATAATGTCACCAGTAGCTTATACCAATTTCATCTCCCTTCCCTGGCATGAGAAGAACGAGGCATGTAGAGCAATTAGCATTTAATATTTGGTAATTAGCATGCTTAATGTGATTCAGAGAAGTTCCTTGACATTTTCATAAAAACAGAAAGCACATTCCCCTCCCACCCACCCTTCAAGGAGCGAGGCCTAGTTTGGCACAAAAAGAAAACCCAAAAAACAAAAAACTGTGGGCCAGTCTTTTTTGGTGCTGAATATGCATGTGTTGGCCTCTTTCGGGCCACTGCTGGTAAATTTAGAAACTCGTTAAGAACGCTTTCTCATTCAGCAGCCATACGCTCATGGATCAGAGAATCTAAGGGGAAATGGCTAAATCGAGCTTAAGTCGTGGGGCTGTGATGGTCCTTCTCAAGTAAATAAAACCCTCGTTGTGCCCCCGACAAACCACACACACTGTTGAAGTCCAACAGGGAGTCAAATTAGGGGACGCGGTGAGAGATACATTCTACTCTGTCGCTCCAGCGCCAACAACGTAACTCTTCGCCGGACAATGTAGCCGCCCACTCCGGAGTCTCCAGCCCGAGGGTTCAAGCCGGCGGTCCGCACGTCCCGGCGCTCGGACACTCCGCGCCGAGCCCGAGATGTCAGCTCAGGTTTCCCCTCCGCAGTCGGGTACCCCTCGCTCCCTCTCCGCGCCCGTCGGTGCCTCCCCAACCCCGGCCCCACGTGGCCCCGGGAAGCAGGCCGCACTACCCTGCTGCCGCCGACTGACAGCCGGCCGCAGCCACCGGGCGCCGCGCTCCAGCGAGGCAGCCAATGAGCGCGCTCGGAGCGCCGGCGGGGCGGGACCGCCGGGCCGCCGAGCGCCCGCGCCGCCACTGGAGGGCTTGGGGCCCGCCCATGGCAACAGGCCCCGCCCCGCCGGCAGGGTTAGGTTGCGGCGCGGGCGGCGGGGAGGAGTTGGTCCCGTTGTGCTGCGGCTCCGCGCGGCCTGCAGTCCCGGGCCCGCGCCCCGCGCCGCCCGCCCGCCCGCCGCCATGGAGCCCGGCCTTGACGGCCCCTCCGCCTCCGGCCCCGCTGCCATCCACGAGGGCTGGTTCCGCGAGACGTGCAGCCTGTGGCCCGGCCAGGCCCTGTCTCTGCAGGTGGAGCAGCTGCTACACCATCGACGCTCGCGGTACCAGGATATCCTCGTCTTTCGCAGGTACCCCCGCCCGCCCGGCCCCGCGCCCCGGAGCCCCGGCGACGGCTCTCAGCCCAGACCGCCGGCTGCCAGCTGCCCAACCCCACGCAGCCCGCCGGGACTCCTGCCCCGGTCTCGGCCCAGCCCGCCCCTCTTCCTGCCGGACCCCGGTCTTGCGCCCTTTACCTCCGGATGCCCCCGGCCGTCTCTGCCCGCTCCTGTCCCTGCAAAACTGTCAGAAGTTCTCGGAACTAGGCCCGTCTCTTCCCTCCGTCCCCTCCCCACCCTGCATCCCGTCTCGCTGGGCTGGGGGGCCGGCGTTGCGGGCGGTCCTCTTCGGCGGGGAGGGAGCCGGAGTCTGCGCCGACCCGACGCGCCGAGCTCCACGTGTCAGTCCCGGACACGTCAGAGCCGGGACCCCGAGTCCAGCCTCCACCTAGCGGGCCTGCCCGCCGATCCTCGCCACGTGTCACCCCTTAGGACTCACCCCTGGAGCCCCTCTGCAGGTTGGGGGAGATTCTTCTCACCCAGGGCGAGTCGGGGCACGTTGCCCCTTTCCCGGGGAACCCAGATTCCTGACTGTCACTCCCACCCGCAGTAAGAGCTACGGTAACGTGCTGGTGTTGGACGGTGTCATCCAGTGCACAGAGAGGGACGAGTTCTCCTACCAGGAGATGATCGCCAACCTGCCTCTCTACAGCCACCCCAACCCACGCAAGGTACTCCCATCCCACCCACATCCAGCCCTGAGGCCAGTGATAGGTCCCACAGAGCAGTGCTGGGGGCTAATGGGGGGAGCCACCCATTTTACAAGGATTGGGGGCTGACAGCCTGGCTGAGGCCTGGAGCTTGAGAAGGAGCAGCCCTGGAGGGAGTTTCCAGGAAAGGGGGACACGTCATGCCAGGTTCCTAGGGCAGGAGAGCTTTTCTAAGAGTAGGAAGTGAAGTAATGAGGCTTGTGGAACAGGGGAGCGGAGAAATTGTTCCAGGTGGTTCTGTCTGCTCAGCGCAGTTTGGGGGGCAGGGAGGCCAGCCACTGAGTCCTGCTGGAGCCTGTTTGGTGGGGCTGGTGCCCAGGGCCCCGCTCCTGGCTGACTCTTCCCCTGGCAGGTGCTGATCATCGGGGGCGGGGATGGGGGTGTCCTGCGGGAGGTGGTCAAGCATTCCTCCGTGGAGTCGGTGGTCCAGTGCGAGATTGACGAGGTGAGTGCGCAGAGCCGGGCGGGGTTTGGATTCAAGTCCCAGTTCTCCCTGAATTGGCTGTTTACCCTTGGGCAAGTGGCTTAACCTTTCTAGGCCTTGTTTCTTGGTCTCAAGAACACGTTGGAGGATTCAGTAGGAAAACCAGATAGTAAAGCACCTGGCACAGAGTAGGTGTGCCACTGATGCTAGTTCTTAGTAAGACTAAGAGCTGATGCTGCATAGAAGTCCCAGGGGACTCCAACCACCTGTGCACCTGCCCTTTACAGCAGCGTGCTTCCGTGAGCATCTCGGGTTCCGGGTTCAGTCCCTGCCTCCTTGGAGCTGATATTCTAGTTAGGAGGCGATATCAAAGGGTTATCTGATAAAGGAGTGTGAGATAAGGCATAGTGGTGAGGAAGGTCCCCAGGGTGTGGGTTGATGCTGAGGTCTGAATGAGAAGCAGCTGGCCACGTGGAGACAGGGAAAGGCTCTCCCGGTGGAGGCTGGAATTCTAACCTCTGAAACAGCAAGAAAGCCACTCAGCTGCAGTGGTTGGGTCTGGGGAGAGGGAGCAGGGGTGGTGGAGGTGTGGGCCGAGCTGCAGGCGGGAGCTAGCCCTCTGAGAAGCTATGGGGAGGCACCAGACTGCTCTCTGTTTTACAGATGTGGAAACTGGGGTTCCACAAAGGGAGTGGCTTGTCCAAGGTGACCGGGCTCTGAGAGGGGATCCCACTCAACTCTGTCTGGCTCCAGGGCCCCCAACCCCCGTGGCCCAACCTGTTCCCTCCTGTCTCCTCCCCAGGATGTCATTCAAGTCTCTAAGAAGTTCCTGCCGGGCATGGCCATTGGCTACTCTAGCTCAAAGCTGACCCTACACGTGGGTGACGGTTTTGAGTTCATGAAACAGAACCAGGACGCCTTCGACGTCATCATCACTGACTCCTCAGACCCCATGGGTAAGCAACGGATGGCCTGGGGCCTCTGGCAGCCACCAGAGGGAAGGCCAGCCTCCCCCTCTGTGTCCCAAGTCTGAGTTGCGGAGTAGAGGACACAGGGGGCCCCCAGAATTAGTGCAGCTCTTTTCCCTTCTAAGTTGTCACCTCCCCACTCAAACATGGCTCAGCAGAATAGGGGGACTGGGCTACTGCACAAAGTTCACAAGTTGGTTGAGGACCTGGAAGAGAGTGGGGCTCTGGGCTTGGGCCGCTGAGGCCCCAGTTTCCTCTTCAGCCTCCTCTCTGCTCTCGACAGGCCAGCATCAGGGTGTGTGGGGTGTCTAGCCTTAAGCCAAGGCTCAGGGTGGAGATCCCCCGGATGCAGTGCCTGTGAGCATCCCCCCAGGAATGGGAGTAAAATGTGGGGCCCCCTCGTACTGGGGTACTGGATCCCTGCCCCTCTCAAAAGCACCCTCTTCGTCGTTGGTTTCTGAACTCCACAGACCTGGCTTCAGTTCTCAGCTCTGCCCCTGGGCAGCTGTGAGGGTCTGTGTGGTCAGGTGACAGCGGCCCTTGCCGCCTCCAGAGCCAGGCTCAGGCAGTCTCAGCCGGAGCGTTCCTGGTCCCTTATGCCCTACTCCCCTCAGGCCCTGCTGAGAGTCTGTTCAAGGAGTCCTACTACCAGCTCATGAAGACCGCCCTCAAAGAGGACGGCATCCTCTGCTGCCAGGGTGAGCGGGCCGCCCCGCGGGAAGGGGCTGGCGGGGGTGGGAGCGCGGGGGTGGGCAGAGAGCGCCGCCTGCCGGCTGCTGATGCTGCCTGACCGGCCCCCAGGCGAGTGCCAGTGGCTGCACCTGGACCTCATCAAGGAGATGCGGCACTTCTGCAAGTCGCTCTTCCCCGTGGTGGACTACGCCTACTGCACCATCCCCACCTACCCCAGTGGCCAGATCGGCTTCATGCTGTGCAGCAAAAACCCAGTGAGCTGTGGGCTGTCCTGGGGGCGGGAGCGGGGCAGGTGGGCACGGAAAGCGCTCCCCTGAGACCCCCCCTTGTCCCCAGAGCACCAACTTCCGGGAGCCCGTGCAACAGCTGACGCAGAAGCAGGTGGAAGAGATGCAGCTGAAATACTACAACTCCGACGTGCACCAGGCAGCCTTCGTCCTGCCCGAGTTTGCCCGGAAGGTGAGCTACCTGCGGGGCAGGGAGACCCAGGGCTCCCTGAAGGGCCCCTTTGGTCCCCTCACAATCCAGCACCCTCCTGACTAGGCATCGTGTCCCACCAGGCTCTGAATGATGTGCACTGAGCCCACGTGCCGCTGCCCACGCTGCCCAGGACCTCGGCCAGGGAGCCTCCGGGGCGCCTGGGCCCCACCAGCCCTGGACAAGACCCCCGCTGGCTCGCCCACCAATCGAGTGTCACAGGCCCCAGAACGCTGCCCGGCCGGCCCTGCTGGGCGGACTGTCTGTCTTCCTGTGTGTGGAGCTCAGCCTCCGAGCCTATACCAGCTGTGTACGGCAACCACCCGCCTTCTGTCGCCCCTCACTCACCAAACACGTGTATTTATAACAAAATGCTGAATTGTGTGTCCCTGGACTTCAAATGGGCCCAGGCAGGGGCTGCAGCAGCCATTAACGGCTTCCGCTGTGTGCCAGACCCTGAGCTGGCCCCGCTGTCTGGCCTTCAGTTGTCTGCCACGGGAGTAGGCAGGCCTGCCTCCTTGTGTCACCTTGGACTGGCCCCTTGAGCCCCGTGGTGCCCAGGGATGCAGCGGTCATCAAACTGGACCCAAGTGTGTCCTAAGAAGCTTTAGCCATTCCTTCACCAAGCCCCGCACAAGGCTGGTGGTGGTAGGCCCATGGGGCCCAGGCTGGGGGTTGTCAAAATCAAGGGCTTTGCTTTCTCTTGGGGCTGCCCGGCAGGGTCCTCAGAAGACTTTGGGCCAGGTCCCATCCTGGGGTGGGTGTGGACGTGACCCCAGAGGCCAGACCCCAGAGGTATGGTTGGGGTCCAGTTCCTTGGGCCTGCACGTCAGGTGCCTTGACTCGGCTCAGATTACAGACCTGGGTTCAGATCCTGCCTGCCCCCCTCATGAGCCTGCCCGCTGGTAAGTTCCTAGAAGCTTCCCCCAAGTGTTGAGAGGTTGAGAAAGCAGGTATGGGCGGCTACACAAGGACTCTGCGGGCACGTGACTGTCCCCTCTCCAAGGTGCTGAACCGGCAGGCACCTCGGCCCTGCTGACTGCCGGGACTGAGGGTCTGGTGGTGGGACAGGAGCCACCACAACAGGATGCAGGCTGGGGGAGGGGGCCTCCAGCCCCCTCCTAACTCGGGGGATTGGCCCCTGCTCCTTGCAAAAGCCGGCGTCACCTCCCCCGCCCCACACCTGCCCTCGGCAGGGACGTGGTCAGGGAATGTGTTAACCTGGGAAACGGGCCGGCGGGCTGGGGGCCAGCGTGGGTGTGGGAACCCTGGTGGTGGTTCAAGGATACTCCCAACCCCACTTCTACCCTGGGCACCCACCTTGGAGTCCCCACTCGGCAGGGGCTAAGACTGAAGTCATAATAGGGGTGGGAACAGGGGTCCAGCTGTGCCACCAACTCCTCGAGTGGCCTCAGGCCAGTCACCCGCCCTCTCTGGGCTTCCCGTGCTCCACCCTCACAAAGCCCCTAGACTGAGCATCTTTGGGGTTCATCCCTGGTCAGCAAGTCTGATCCCAAGCTAACCTCCCCGTTCCACCCCCCGGTCTTCCCCCTCCCGCGGAGGCCCGGCGGAGTCAGGACTTGGCTGGGCTGCAAGAAAGTACCAGGCAAAGGAGGACTGGCGATGGCCAGCTATGGAGCATTGTCCTGTCACCTGCTTTAATTCCTTTAACCTTGACAAGGAAGGCAGGAAGGAAGATACTGTTAACTCCACACAAGATGAGGTGACGTGCCCGGGGCCTTATCAGGCAGCTGGCCTCCCAGGAGCCACTCCGCTCCGTGGGCCTCTGCAGCCCAGCTGGAGCGCCCTGGGGCTCCCAGCAGGGGCAGCTGCCTGGACCTCCACTCTCAGTGGCCCTGCTCCCCA